>NC_067198.1:35296522-36724022 GCF_000699445.3 Schistosoma haematobium | reverse complement strand
GTATGCGTGTCAACGACCAGACTGATATGCACAAACGAGTTTGTAGATATAAATTGTGCGTGATGGTGCAGACCTACAAAATCTTCGTGTGAATTCATGTGGTAGTGATGGCGATCTCTGTGAGATGCAGATTGTGGAGAGGGACGAGGAAATGTTGAAGGTCTGAAGCGAATAGCAATGTGTAATCACCAGACATACTGAACCACAGTCATTCCATTCAACCTCCATCATGAGAATGTGTTCAGTTGAGTCGGCGAACAGAGTCAACAGGAACAGACATTCCATCCACATTCAGATTCAACATGACAACACCAGACGTGACTGACCAAAGGCTGATGATCGCGTCAATCATACAATCATCGACAGTCCGTTCGCACTGACCAACTTCACCTTCATCTCCGTCCCACTCCACATCTATATCTGCCTCTCATTTCTCTATTCCATTTCTTCACTTTCTCTCTCTCTCTCTCTCTCTCTCATTCAATTTCGACAGATCGATCACCAGCTTGCTGTATTGCGCGCTGTGCATCTGCATCGCTTTGTTCCTGTACATTGCACACTCCACATACTGTCTGTTCCGATACGAGACATGTGATGTCCGACTGACCAGAACTCTCATGTTTCGATCAATGACGTGTTGATTGGGACTTCTCCAGATTTTCACCCCATTCTCCAACTGAGCATTAGTCACTGGTGTGAATATCACGGACGAAAGGAGTGGTGTGAGTCGACAAGTCATTCACAATGTAGCGAGGTGGCAACTGGCCACAACGACCGGGAAACAGTGATTGTGTGAGGAGATATTTTGTAGTAGAAGTAGAAGTAGAAGTAGTAGTATTAGTATTAGTATTAGTAGTAGTAGTAGTACTAGTAGTAGTAGTACTAGTAGTAGTAGTAGTAGTAGTAGTAGTAGTACTAGTAGTAGTAGTAGTAGTAGTGGTGTTGGTGTCGATGTCGGTGTTGGTGTTGGTGTCGGGGATGTGATTGACTGGAATCGATTACGAGTGTATAAATGAGTATGTGTGTTAGTGCCGATGTTTTGCGTGTGTGCGAGTGGATGTGTGATGAGAGAGTGTTTTGTTGATGTTGTGGTGATGAACGTGTGAGTTGATTGTGTGTGAATGCGCGAATCGTGTCAGGATGGCCGAGTGGTTAAGGCGTTGGACTTGAAATCCAATGGGGTTTCCCGCGCAGGTTCGAACCCTGCTCCTGACGTAGCGGGCTTTTGTCCGACTCTACACTCCACCGTCTGAGACACCCACACTAGTTGAGTCTCCCACTCCGTCTGACACACTCTCATTGAATTCACACACACACGCACCCACACACACTCAAACTGTGTGCATCCTCACCACTCAATGTTCCCCTCACGACCACCATCGACTCTCAGTCGACGGACAACCACTCGTCCAAATACAACGACATTCGTCACCAACTACGAACATTCACTGTTCGTCGCTATCTCCTTCACTTGCTCAAGTGACACTGCTTCACTGATAACCGATCGAATTGGTGCACACTAACTGTACTCTATCGATCACTGAAAACACTGCTACACATGAAAACAACATACCCTCAACTGCACACAGATGCATGTCACCAGACACTGGCTCAGTGACCAGACCCGATGCAATCAGTAACTCGACCATGTCAGCTAACTCGTCATAGGTGTGTTCACAGCGACTTCCCCATCACCACTGTACACCCGAACAACAATATCACCTTGTTCATCTGCATCTCATCAAACATGTATGCGTGTCAACGACCAGACTGATATGCACAAGCGAGTTTGTAGATATAAATTGTGCGTGATGGTGCAGACCTACAAAATCTTCGTGTGAATTCATGTGGTAGTGATGGCGATCTCTGTGAGATGCAGATTGTGGAGAGGGACGAGGAAATTTTGATGGTCTCTAGGGTATAGATTATGTAGTTAAGCACGCACACACACACAAACTGTCTGCTTCGTGACAAATGCATATTCCCTTTGCTTTCATTAATGTCACTCTATCTCGTGATTATTATTCTTTTAAACATACTGACGCATATGAATATATCTTGATTTTTGTGTTCGCTTGCGTTTTAGTTTTCATTTTCCATGTTTTCCTTAAATATTTTTGTGTCATCTTTTTTTACTTTTTCCTTATGATTTCTGTGTTTAATTTCATAGATTTTATTGAAATTTTGCATATAGATAATGCTATATCTTATGGATTTTTTATCCTTGGTTCTTTGTTTTCACCTCGTCGCCAATTGTTATATCGCTCGGTGTTACTTCGCCTAATGTTATAACGGTTGGTTTTCCACGTTGACACGTATGGGACGTTAATTTACCTTAGACGATTATCTACACTAGATCTCTCCCAGTGTCTGTTCTACAGGACGTCAACACAACTAAGATCAAGAACACGTAATTAGCCTGACCACAACGTAAACATATTTCCACACCAAAAACCGACACAACCCAACAACAATGAACCACCAATAACAAGTGAGTAATGATAATAATACGGATAGGGGAATATATAACTCATCTGACACCTGTTAGACTGTCTACATGTCTGACTAAGCAGACAACCAATCATTATCATTCACACATCGATTAATAAATATTGTTTATTAATTTGTCTGTAGTTTTTATGTCATTCTATTTTACCGTAACTTCGCCTGGAGCCCTTCCGGTCCCAAGCCCGGATAAAGGAGGAGGGTTACGCATGGGGTTAGCGTCCCCATCCCGTAGAAAACTAACTCGCTAAGACACGCTAACCAGAAAAAATTATTCAAACCACTTAAACTCCGCCCTGGGAATCAGGTCTTCATTTAGAAGAGTCATAACGCCTCATGGTGAAAGCCGAGTTCCTTCGGAAGCCACGAGGCCGATGCCCCTTCTGACAACCAGAGCGACCATTTATTTAGGTACATGGAATGTTCGTACAATGTGGGACACCGGAAGAGCCTTCCAGATTGCTGCAGAAATGAAAAGATACAACCTAGAGGTACTTGGGATCAGTGAAACACATTGGACACAAGTTGGACAACAATGACTAACTACAGGAGAGCTCCTGTTATACTCCGGCCATGAAGAAGAAAATGCACAACATGCACAAGGAGTTGCATTGATGCTGTCCAAACAAGCGCAAAATGCGCTTATAGGATGGGAATCTCATGGACCAAGGATCATCATAGCCTCGTTTAAAACAAAGAAAGAGGGCATCTCAATGAACATCATCCAATGCTATGCGCCTACCAACGACTACAATGAAGACGCTAAAGATCAATTCTACAATAGGCTGCAGTCAATAGTCGAGAAGTGCCCAACAAAGGACCTGACCATTCTGATGGGAGATTTCAACGCCAAGGTTGGAACGGACAACACTGGATATGAAGATATTATGGGACGACACGGACTGGGAGAAAGAAACGAAAATGGTGAGAGATTTGCAAATCTATGTGCCTTCAATAAGCTGGTCACAGGCGGCACCATATTCCCACATAAACGCATACACAAAACCACATGGACTTCACCGGATCACTCTACACAAAACCAAATCGACCATATTTGCATCAACAAAACGTTCAGGAGGACTATAGAGGACGTGAGAACCAAGAGAGGAGCTGATATAGCATCAGATCATCACTTGCTGGTCGCCAAGATGAAATTGAAACTCAAGAAGCACTGGACAACGGGGCAGACAGTATCACAAAAGTTCAATACGGCCTTTCTCCAGGATACTAACAAACTCAACAAATTCAAGATAGTCCTCAGCAACAAGTTCCAGGCCTTTCATGATCTACTCAATGGAGAAGGAACTACTGTGGAGAGCAACTGGAAGGGGATAAAAGAGGCAATCACTTCAACATGTCATGAGGTTCTGGGTCACAAGAAGCACCACCACAAGGAATGGATCACTGTTGATACACTGGATAAGATTCAAGAAAGGAGGAACAAGAAGGCAGCGATCAATACCAGCCGAACAAGAGCAGAAAAAGCCAAGGCACAAGCTGAATACACGGAAATAAACAAACGAGTGAAGAGGAGCATCAGAACCGACAAACGTAAATATGTGGAAGATTTAGCAACGACGGCGGAAAAGGCTGAAAGAGAAGGAAACATGAGACAATTGTATGACACGACAAAGAAACTCTCTGGAAATCGCCGCAAACCAGAACGACCAGTGAAAAGCAAAGAAGGCAAGGTAATCACCAACATTGAAGAGCAACAAAACAGGTGGGTAGAACACTTCAAGGAACTCTTGAATCGACCAGCCCCACTGAACCCACCCAACATCGAAGCAGAACCCACGGACCTCCCAATCAATGTTGGCCCACCAACAATTGAAGAAATCAGCATGGCCATCAGACAAATCAAGAGTGGCAAAGCAGCAGGACCGGACAACATCCCAGCAGAGGCACTAAAAGCAGACGTAGCGGCAACTGCAAGGATACTCCACATTCTCTTCAATAAGATTTGGGATGAGGAACAAGTACTAACAGACTGGAAAGAAGGACTTCTGGTCAAAATACCAAAGAAGGGCGATCTGAGCAAGTGTGATAACTACAGGGGCATCACTCTTCTCTCAATACCAGGAAAAGTCTTCAACAGGGTATTGTTAAACAGGATGAAGGACTCCGCAGACTCTCAACTTCGAGACCGACAGGCAGGATTCCGTAAGGATCGGTTGTGTACAGACAAAATCACAACTCTACGGATCATTGTGGAACAATCAATTGAATGGAATTCATCACTCTACATCAACTTCATTGACTACGAAAAGGCATTTGATAGCGTGGACAGAACAACACTATGGAAACTTCTTCGACACTACGGCGTGCCTCAGAACATAGTCAATATCATACAGAACTCATATGATGGATTACACTGCAAAATTGTGCATGGAGGACAGTTGACAAAGTCGTTCGAAGTGAAAACCGGTGTTAGGCAAGGTTGTTTACTCTCACCCTTTCTCTTTCTCCTGGTGATCGACTGGATCATGAAGACGTCAACGTCTGAAGGGAAGCGCGGGATACAATGGACATCTAAGATGCAGTTGGATGATCTAGACTTCGCAGACGATCTGGCCCTTCTATCCCAAACGCAACAACAGATGCAGGAGAAGACGAACAGTGTGACAGCAGCCTCAGCAGCAATAGGTCTCAATATACACAAAGGGAAAGCAAGATTCTCCGATACAACACAGAATGCACCAATCCAGTCACAATTGACGGAGAAGATTTGGAAGATGTAAAAACCTCTACATATCTGGGCAGCATCATTGATGAACAGGGTGGATCTGATGCAGATGTGAAAGCGCGGATCGGTAAAGCAAGAGCAGCATATTCACAACTGAGGAACATCTGGAACTCAAAGCAACTGTCAACCAACACCAAGGTCAGGATTTTCAATACAAATGTCAAGACAGTTCTACTATATGGGGCAGAAACCTGGAGAACTACAAAAGCCATCATCCAGAAAATACAGGTGTTTATAAACAGTTGTCTACGCAAAATACTTCAGATCCATTGGCCGGACGCTATTAGCAACAACGTACTGTGGGAGAGAACAAACCAGATCCCAGTGGAGGAAGAAATCAGGAAGAAGCGCTGGAAGTGGATAGGACACACATTGAGGAAAGCACCCAACTGCGTCACAAGGCAAGCCCTCACATGGAATCCTGAAGGTCAAAGGAAAAGAGGAAGATCAAAGAACACATTACGCCGGGAAATGGAGACAGATATGAGAAAAATGAACCAGAATTGGATGGAACTAGAAAAGAAGGCGGAGGACAGAGTGGGTTGGAGAATGCTGGTCAGCGGCCTATGCTCCATTGGGAGTAACAGGCGTAAGTAAGTAAGTAATGTTTCATCTAGATAATAAAATGTTAGGCAACCGGGTGGATTTCCGAAAACTTTCTGTGCATTCATTTTCCGGTACACCAATGTCAATTCACACTTGATTAATAGTGGTTATAACCTTATGATAAATGAATATTAATTTACAGATTTAAATCACTGACAGACTACTACAAAAATAACACAATGGTCAATAATTGAGAGATGATAATAGAAATAACAAACAAGAAATCAATCGTTGAATCAATAAAGGAACAACAGAGGAAAAATGGTAAACAGAACAGAGAAGACAAAAATCACACTAATAACACACGGTTTAAATAAGGCACCATAATGAAACGAAGATGTTGATACGGAAGGATAAATGTATATATTAAGTATGGGTGTGTGTGTGTGTGTGTGTGTGTGTGTAAGTTTGAGCAAACAGGGGGAAAAACGGATGTTGGCAATAAGGCGCTTTATATCACATTATATTTATAAATATCATTGTTAAATTGAGTAATCACATTCGATAAACAAAACTAGGGAACAATCATTAAGAATGAGAATTACTGAGTGAATTTTATTACAAATTTTGTGTACACAATAATAATGAAATTAAAATAAACAAGTAGATCAAGAGAAATCAAAGGATGAAGAATCATCAACACCGTGAGTTTGTCGTCCTGGAGTCGGTGTCACTGGTGTAGTCGCTACACTACCAGATGTTTTAGTCTGAAAGCAAAACCGAGGAAATAAATAAGTCAATAACAATAACGATAACAAAAGAATAGCTGAGTAATTCAATGACTTTTGGGGTGGAGAAATAAAAATAAAGGTTGAATCGGTGAATTTTACTTTAAAAAAATTAAACGTAAAACTTATCCCAAGTTTTACATTATCAACCGATTTGGGTTAAATAACAATAGAAAACAAGGAAGTACTAAAGAGGTATTTTGTTGTAGTATGAAACTCCTAAACAGTGAATATCCACGACCCCATAAGAGATTGGATTCAGAACCACCGGGTCTTGTAGCAAGTGCTTAACCTGAATAACATTGGTTCAGTAGGAAATAACTTCTTGTGGGGTCATTAGTTCACGATGCTAAGGAGTCACGCAGTAAGACAACACAACTGTCCAGTGTTCTTTTTGATCTTTAGTCTTTGTCTAATCAAAGTCGGTTTGTGTTGAGAAAACTTAAAATTGACTATTTTCATAACACCCGATAATAACAATGAAGCGTACTCATTATAAGGCTGATATAAAAACACTGTTTTAATGTTATTCCTCATAAGAGTGAATCGTATTCATAACACTTGTATTTACTCTGAACTAGTTCAACGTTATTCATTCATATGTAATGATAAAACGAGATCATCCTTACTTACTTACTTACACCTGTTACTCCTCGTGAAGGAGCATAGGTCGCTCACCAGCATTGTCCATCCAACCCTGTCCTGGGCAATCCTTTCCAGCTCCTTCCAGTTGTAATTCATCCTTTTCATATCTGCTTCTATTATCCGACGTAATGTGTTCTTTGGCCTTCCTCTTTTCCGCTTCCCTTCAGGATTCCAAGTTAGAGCTTGCCTCGTGATGCAGTTTGACGATTTGCGTAATGTATGTCCTATCCATTTCCATCGTCTTTTCCTAATTTCCTCTTCAGCTGGAAGTTGGTTTGTTCTCTCCCACAGAAGGCCGTTGCTGATGGTATCCGGCCAATGGATGTTGAGTATCTTGCGTAGACAGCTATTTATAAATACTTGTACCTTCTTGATTGTGGTTGTTGTAGTTCTCCAAGTTTCAGCTCCATACAGTAGAATTGCCTTGACGTTCGTATTGAAGATTCTCACTTTGATATTGGTTGAAAGTTGTTTTGAGTTCCATATGTTCTTCAATTGTAGGAATGCGGCCCTTGCTTTGCCAATCCTCGCCTTTACGTCTGCATCTGAACCTCCATGTCTATCGACGATGCTTCCCAGACATGTGAAGGATTCTACATCTTCCAGAGTTTCGCCATCAAGGGTGATTGGATTGCTGTTCTCCGCTTTGAATTTGAGGACCTTTGTTTTCCCTTTGTGTATGCTGAGGCCTACTGATGCAGAGACTGCTGCTACATTGGCTGTCTTTATCTGAATCTGTTCACGTGTACGTGATAGGAGGGCTAGGTCATCTGCGAAGTCCAGATCGTCTAATTGATTCTGAGCTGTCCATTGTATTCCGTGTTTTCCTTCAGATGTCGAGGTCTTCATAATCCAGTCGACCACCAGAAGAAAGAGGAAGGGAGAGAGTAAACAGCCTTGTCTGACTCCGGTCCTTACTTGGAATGCATCTGTCAGCTGTCCTCCATGCACTACTTTGCACTGTAGTCCGTCGTATGAGTTCCGGATAATATTGACAATCTTCTCAGGAACTCCGTAGTGTCGAAGAAGTTTCCATAATGTCCTCCTATCTACACTGTCGAATGCCTTTTCATAATCAATGAAGTTGATGTATAGTGACGAGTTCCACTCAACTGATTGTTCGACGATGATCCGTAGTGTTGCAATTTGGTCTGTGCACGACCGATCCTTTCGGAATCCAGCTTGTTGATCTCGAAGTTGGGCATCTACTGCATCCTTCATCCGGTTCAGCAACACCCTGTTGAAGACTTTCCCTGGTATTGACAGTAGTGTAATGCCTCTGTAGTTTTCACATTTGCTCAGATCTCCTTTCTTTGGAATCTTGATGAGGTGTCCTTCTTTCCAGTCCATTGGCACTTGTTCCTCCTCCCAAATCTTTTTGAATAGAGGGTAAAGCATGCTTGTGGTTACTTCGACGTCTGATTTCAGTGCTTCAGCTGGTATGTTGTCGGGTCCTGCTGCTTTCCCGTTCTTGATTTGTCTGACGGCCATTCTAATTTCTTCCGTCGTTGGTGGGTTGACATCTATAGGAAGATCTGTGTGTGCTGCTTCGATGTTCGGTGGATTCATTGGAGCCGGCCTATTCAGGAGTTCCTCGAAGTATTCTACCCATCTGTTTCGCTGTTGTTGAATTTCAGTGATTGGCTTGCCTTCTTTGTCTTTGACCGGCCTCTCTGGTTTACTGTATTTCCCTGATAGTTTCTTCGTTGTATCGTAGAGCTGTTTCATATTTCCTTCTCTAGCAGCTTTTTCTGCCGTCGTTGCTAATTCTTCCACGTATTTCTTCCTGTCGGCTCTAATGCTCCTCTTCACTTGCTTGTTTGCTTCTATGTATTCAGCTTGTGCTTGGACTTTCTCTGCTCGTGTTCGGCTGTTGTTAATTGCTGTCTTCTTGTTCTTCCTTTCTTTGATCTTGTCCAGTGTTTCTATAGAGATCCATTCCTTATGATGGTGTTTCTTTAGGCCCAGAACCTCTTGACACGTTGAAGTCAATGTTTCTTTGATGCCTTTCCAGTTGTCCTCCATGGTAGTTTCTTCTTCCTTCAGTAGATCTTGAAAGGCTTGGAATCTGTTGTTGAGAGCTATCTTGAATTCATTGAGTTTGTCAGTATCTCGAAGGAAGGCTGTATTGAACCTTTGTATTACTGTTTGTCCAGTTGTCCAGTTCTTTTTTAGCTTCAGTTTTAAGTTGGCTACAACTAGGTGGTGATCTGAAGCCATGTCAGCACCTCTCCTGGTTCTCACATCTTCCATTGTCCTTCGGAATTTTTTTGATGCAAATATGGTCTATCTGGTTCTCTGTAGTGTGGTCCGGTGAGATCCATGTAGCCTTGTGTATACGTTTGTGTGGAAATATTGTGCCTCCTATGACTAATTTGTTGAATGCACACAAATTTGCAAATCTTTCTCCATTTTCGTTTCTCTCTCCCAGTCCATGTCGTCCCATAATATCTTCATATCCAGTGTTGTCTATTCCGACCTTGGCATTTAGATCTCCCATCAGAATGGTGAGGTCCTTTCTTGAGCATTTCTCTATGATTGACTGCAGCCGCTCGTAGAATTGATCTTTAATGTCGCCGTTGCTATCATTGGTGGGTGCATAACATTGGATAATATTCATTAAGATCCCCTCCTTCTTTGTTTTGAATGATGCTTTGATGATTCTGGATCCGTGGGATTCCCATCCTACAAGTGCATTTCGTGCTACTTTGGACAGCATTAGAGCAACTCCCTGTGTGTGTGGAGCATTTTCCTCTTCGTGACCGGAGTATAGCAGCATCTCTCCCGTAGCTAGCCTTTTCTGTCCAGCTTGGGTCCAGTGGGTTTCGCTGATTCCCAGTACTGCCAAGTTGTATCTCCTCATTTCCGTTGCTATTTGGCTGGTCTTCCCGGTTTCCCACATTGTTCTAACGTTCCATGTACCTATAAAAATTTTTGCTCTGGTTGTTAGAAGGGACATCGGCCTCGTGGCTTCCGAAGGAATTCGGCTTTCACCATGAAGCGTCATAATTCTTCTAAATGAAGACCTTCTAACTCTCAGGGCAGAGTTAAAATGGTTTGAATTATTTTTTCTGGTAAGCGTTTTTTTAGCGAGTTAGTTTTCTACGGGATGGGGACGCTAACCCCATGCCCAACCCTCCTCCTTTACCCGGGCTTGGGACCGGCAGTAACTCTAGAAGAGCTACAGGCGGAGTTGAGATCATCCTTAGTGAGAGATTACCTAAACAAACATACTTATTATGGTGGATTGTGTTGAACAAGATTCTTGATAGCAAAGCTACATAAATATATATTGTTTGTGGTTTTAAACCGGTTGTTAGTCAATTTTTCTCCTTTAAGCTCAAATCATCACCCCACCCACATTTAGTATTCGTCATAACCTTCTCTACTGTCAATAATCTGCATACACGTGATATATGATCATATATAGAGAGAGAGTTGTCCATCATTATCATCTTTTTGAGTGGTATGACATTAACAATCTCACCATTTTTCCAAATGACCTTAATATAACTAAACATACAACTTAATCCTTATTTCTCAACCCTTACCTTACTAGCCATACTGACTTTTCTTCAAAAAAATCATATTTCCTATTAGATGACCTTCAGTGATGTGAGAGATTTGACTGATATTATATATGGACACGTTACTTGGTTTTATTATGCTGGAGAGATAACTCTATGATTTGTGACTAACATTGTGTGAAGTTGGATTTTTATCACAGGATGATGTCAGTATAATCAAACTCCCCATTTAGACATTTAGTTCAAAGGCGGTTAGAGCAAAAAAATACATCAGCTGAAAATTCAATGAAAACCAAAAATAGACAGTTAGTTCATTCTTGAATGAAACTTTCAAGTTATGAGTAACAATGACTCTACCAGGAATTGTCAGATCCATGTCTCGAGGTGAGGATGATGCCATTGAGACATAATTTGACAGCCTACAATTCCTTAACTCTAGTTAATTCATGATTCCTCCAGATAATCATTCAATGGTATCATAGTTTCTAAATGGAAGTTTTCGAATTATTTACCAAGTTAGACACTATCATCACTAGTACGTATTATAAGTTTGTATACTTTGAATGTTTTTCTGGTTAGAATTTGTTTTTAGCAAGGTTAGTATTTTGAATTGCTCAAGGTAAAAGGAAAATGCGGCAGATCAATGAACAAAACATGGGAACAGTTAGAAAGGAGGGTGCTCAGGACAGAGTTGACTGAAGATCCCTTATCGGCGGCTTATCCTCTATGATGAGCAACAGACGTAAGTAATACTTTAAATTTCAGTTTAAAATTTTAACTGTGAGGTTTACTGATACCATTTCCAATTGTTTATAACAAAGTAGACAATGTAGTGTGGTATCCAGCTTGAAACTTAAATGATGAAAGTCGAATATAAGTAGTCATAAGTGAACTTGAAATTTATAAAAGTTTAAAAGCTATAAAAAAGTTTATGTAGTTTAGTGAAGAAAAAAACAGAAGACATATTAGGAATATGATTCAATAACTTCAGTGGATTCTAAAAGCTAAAAACTCATTGATCCAAAACTCAGTATATCTGGCAGAGACTTCAGGTTCATTTATTCCACACCGATAAGTCTTCTAATTGAACACAGGTTCGGTTTCCTAAGCTCTTAGAATAGGACCAGAATAAATCTACACGACAACTTGAACAAGAGAGAAAAAACCAGTAGTGTGAAAAGAACGCTTCACAACAAGGTTAGTTTATGTACATAAAATAGAGGGTGTTTACAGTATTTCAGATGGCCTTGGGTATCTAGAAGATTCCGGAATCATACTAAACATTGTAGCAGGATAGGTAATCATCTAATCAGAAATGTGATACGTGACTCTTCACTTTCTAGATGTATTTGAGAGACTTCTATTCAATTCTGATTGGATGAAATGTTTCTCACTGTTTTCAGGGCCCTTCTCGGCGTTTTCGAGTAATACTCTTTGTCTACCCTACAGTATTCGTTAAAAGAGAATTTAGTGCAGTAAACATACGGCACACCTTTCGTAGTGAATTTAAGAGAATAAAATGGAATATGTAATTCCAATTAGCTTTATATAAATGTTATTACTAAAACCCACTTGGAATGTGTGAATTCCATGTTCAATGATGAAATGTACAGGACAAAGGGATAGAATAGCAATGAGTCCATCACTAGGTCCCGTATTCGTTGGTATTTTTCTGTTTAACCTATAGAAAATGGTCCACTCAAACAGTTTATCCCAAAGTTTTCATTTTGTTATGTGTGATTGACATATCCATCCTTTGTAATCATATCACAGAATAGCTAAAAGTTCATTGACAATTTAGTGCAGTACACCCGGCTATTAAGTTCATAAAAGAAGAAGAACATTATTATTATTATCACTATCATTATTATTATTATTAGCTTTATTCAATATCATATTTTTGGTACAATATAGAATTCTCAGCGTAAAGTATTTCAACATGTTTCCGTTTCTTTCTTCTTGGTCGGTCCTGGCGATAAATATCGAGTGATCGCCAGCTTGATGTTAGTAGTTCAGTAAATGAACATCTGAATAATGTTCATTCTTTTCGTTGTATATTGCCAGCAACCACATTGTTTCTTATTGAGTTTTTTGTAACTTTGATAACGAAAGGTTGTACACTTTTCAGAAACGCAGCAGAATAGATCATGCGATTAATAAACATAATGATATATTAAAACAAACAAAAATAGATAACTTGTTGAAATATCTAGATGGCAGGAACAGATAGCCCAGATGCTCAAACAGGCCGCCCTATTAAAGGTAGGATAACATTTTAAGCTGTTCTCCTAACTGACAAAGTTGAATAATATTGTATTTAAACGAGAAAAATACATACAGAAAAAAATATCCATCGCTTAAGTTTTTTTATCGCTGCAGTACAAAAGAAAATTGGCAGAAACATAGAATAACAACCACATGCTCTTCTCAGACTTCTGACGAGGAACTGAACGTCATGGATAATACTATCAGGGGAAAATTTATATCCTGAAAAGTTTCGAAACATATTACGTATTTCTCTGATCAAACGTATGATTTGATTTGCGATTAAATTATCTTTCTGTTTGTTATATCCGAGTGAAGATTAAATTATGGGTAACTTTTGAGAACTATTTATGGACTAATATTATACATATTCTTATTATATAACTGTTGAAAAGCTAAACTATTGGTTACTGTTATGTGATTTACTATTCTCAAGTTATTCTCAATCTATTAGTCACAGTTTCTTACAATCACAGCCACTTTTTGTCATGATCTTGTACAATTGTTATTTTTTATTTTATGGTATGATGTGGTCTGGTTTGTTTTATATAAACCAGGTATGTTTGAAATAAATGATTCATATAGCGTAACCTGATATTGGTGTTCTGGGCTAAACAGGCAGGGCTAGGCAGGAAAGAGGACCAATTAGAACTCTAGGCGGCTCATGCCGGTTAATCCGTCATTGATTTGGCACAGTGCTAAGATTGTATAAGTCGTATTCAGATCGGCGACTAAATCAGGTGACAATTAGCCGGGCAGAAGTCACAACACTGTTGTCCAGTATTATTTACATTTATTCTAATCATTAATTTCGCAGTCCCAATAAACGTCCAAATTTATTCAAGTTAACATTACATAATGGTCGTTTTAACATCAAATCTAGTTTAATAATGATCTTAAATTCAAACTCTATATTTACCTTAAATTAGTACAGGACTACATTTACAAGCATAGACATTCTTTCTTCATATTATGTTTCAATACAAAGTGTTTTTATGTTTCTTACATTGTTAAACAAGTCATGTATTTTCAGTGGTACAATTTGACAAGTAATTTACTGAGAGTAACTATCCTATCAGATATATCGTATGTAACCAGGAGTTTTTAACTGTTTGATTTATCTGAAAGCAGCTTTGGTTTATGTAAAATAATTCCATAAATTCTTTCCTTAATTTTGTGATCAAATTAGAAGGTAACACACTGGATAAGGATAAATTTACAACGAACTATCGACCAAATCACAAGTTCTACCCTGAATGACTCAGTTGAATTTCCTATTGTTTGCCCTAGTATCTAACTGACCAGTCCATACATCTAAAGTTGAGTTATGATTGGTCGACTGTTTTATTTATCATGTAATTGGTTGATTTCACGTGCATGTGATTGGTCAAATACATTAACTTGTCAATATAAATCCGTAGGAATTAGGAAAATTTGATTAGAATAATGTCTACCAATGTTGTTACTCCCGTGTACCCGGTATCTTGTTTGACAGATCCATCATATGATGCAGTTTTGTTACTGAATGATGATATTGAAAATTTACCAAGAACTTTACAGCTGGCTTATAAGTCCTTGAAGGAGTTCTGTGAGGTGAGTAGTATTTGTTTGTGTAGTCGACCGAATTAAACATGGTTTATCTCAAGTTACAGAATTTAGTTAAATATAAAAATAAAGCATAATGTTTCTCGAGAATTTCCACTTTGCTATGACTAATTCCTAATATTTTTTAAGGTGTTGCCCAATTTTTACAATAACATGCATAAGGGTCAAGTGTAGTATTCAAAACCTGGCTAGTATTCCTGCACAAAAAACCACTTAATATTTCACATTCGTCTTCAGAATAAATACTAAGGTGTCAAAATAATTATTAAATATTTGCATTTATATTTCTTGTCCATAAAATTTCTACCGAGATATACGACTAAACATAGGTTCAAGTCGTATAAAGACCTTCAGCCATTTTTTCAAATCCTGGGCATCATATTATATTACGTTATTCATTCGGTGATGCAATTACTTGTTAATGATAATGATGTATACAAAACTTGCTATTTCGAATCTACCGTAGGTTTTGACGCTCAATAAATCCTTCGTACTTGATTGATTGATGCAAGCGATTTGACTTTATACGTATACATCTGTTCACGTTATATATTAGTTAGTTATCAGTCTTCATAACCGATCGGACTTGTAATCTAATGAACGAAGATTGAGAGGTTGTACATTGTGAGCCAATTAATTATGATTATGATCAATTCACAACTTAGTTCAATTCATATCTTTACTAGTTTGCAATTGCTATCTCTTAACATTTCACAGCTAACTATGGATTAAAGTTTAAGAGAGTATTCAGTAAAATTTAAAGGGCATTCTGTGGTATCAAGCTTTGAATTATTTATATTGATTTTGCTAGAGTACACGGTATATATCTATATTTAGAACAACATATATAAGCGAACAATATTGTTTTCGATTAGATCCTCATCAGGCTTTACTCCAATTTACAGGAGGTTATCAATAAACTGGATTTCTACTGTCGTTACGTTGATGACACCTTCATCATTGCCGATCAGAACATTAGAAAAGAACAACTACTGGAACTATTTAATAACAAACATCCTGCTATTAAATTTACATGTGAAGAGGAAATAGATAACAAACTAAATTTTCTGGACGTTTTGTTAAGTAGAAAAGAAAATGGTTCTATCAGCAGAGGTGTGTATAGAAAAAGTTCTTCTCCAAGCCAATACACACATTTTTTAAGCTTTGTGCCTCTTCATTATAAGAGAAACTTAGTCAAATGTCTTGCAAATAGAGCTCTTAAGATATGCTCAGTCGACACTATTGATAGAGAATTACAACACATAATATTTTGATTGAATTGGGATATCCACTGGGTTTCCTGAAGAAACACTTGCATGTACAAAACAGGAAAATAGTGACTCTGACGGCTAATAAGAAACCGCTTTTCTTGAAACTGCAATTCAATGGTGATTTGGCTAGCGATGTATTACGGGATAGATTGACTAGAGCAGTAAAGAGAACGTTTAATGCTGCCGACCTCTGCCTATCTTATTCGACCCGGTCGATGGTGATTCCGCAACTGAAGGATAAGTTACCTGGTTATGCCACTTCTATGTGTATCTACAAATTCAGCTGCTCCTGTGGAGAAAGCTATATTGGGCTCACTACCAGGCAACTGAACCAACGAGTTAGTGAACACCTCCCTTCGTGGTTAGGAAAAGGTTACGTCAAAACAATACGCAGCTCGGTTCTATCACACTTGATCGATAGCGGTCATATAGTGGACAGAAACAAGTCGTTCAAAGTTATTTATCGTATTCCCACTAGTTTTCCTTATGGTGTTCGATCTCGTCTCTTACACATAGCAGAAGCTATAGGAATCCGAACCGACAAGCCAAGTCTTTGTGTTCAGAAGAAATTTGTAACACCCTTATCTCTCCCCTGGCCTTAAGTAATAAATGAATTTATTTATTTATTCTTTTTCTAACTTCCTCTTCGTTTACTATTTTTCTTCACACCCTCCTACCACTTTATTTTCTCTCAAGTATACGTTTCATGGTCCAATTATCTGAACATTTCTTATTACGTCATCTTATAATTTTATAATTGTTATCTCAGTTTCTATATTTTTCTAATCATTGACCTATTTCCGATTATTTAACATTGATTTGAACCTTTATTATTCCTATCAAAACTAATGCACCTGTTGTCACACCATCAATTTGTACTTTTCACATTTTACCTATTATGTAATCTTTACCAGTTATCATTGACTTATAAACTACCTTGATTGGTTTAATAATTTGGTATATCCATATAAATATTACTGTATATTAGAGTAAAGCCTGATGAGGATCTAATCGAAAACAATATTGTTCGCTTATATCTATGTTGTTCTAAATTTACAATATGAGAATATTTCAAATATATCTATATATATAAAGTTTGATCTGCTGAATTAGTGAGTATTCTATCATAATAATTTTTTAACGTTTACTTCCAAGGTTAATCCTAAGTTTTCAGATGAAATCAGTGTGATTCCATTCCCAGAACATCCATCAAAAAGATTAGTAAGTAATTTTTTCAATGATTTCTGTTTGCATCTTTTTTTTCATTTAAAATTTTAGAGTATGCAAATCAGGTACATTTATATTTGTTCTCTATGAAGCGGCTTTGATAGCCACTTATCAGTCAATGTTTTTCTAAGAAACACAATTTCTTCATCAATGCATTCAGTACTACAGATCTTACTTATTCGGTAACATGGAGTGAATAAGATTCCTCTTTTTGCCTAGTGGAACTCAGCTATGGAAGTTGGTTAACTGGGTCATTCTATGGTTACTTTCCGCAAATTGACCTTTTTAAAGATATATATCTCTTTGTCAGAGGCGTATCGGGGGATGAGGTAGAATCATCTAATTCCTTTCATAGTTGTATTTACATAACTGTTGAGTTCTATTTATGTATGGAGACATTTAAAATACTGATTATTCAGTTCTCAGTTGAGTGCTGAAATCAACGAGCGGGCATTTTATTTGATTGGTTAATTGCCTTATTTCTCACGGTAAACTTTTATTCAGTTGAGTTTATTTAATCTACGTAACTCTCGAAATCTGACCAATAAAACTGTTATAATTGTATTGTGTATGTGTTAAAAAATTAGTGCATGAATAGTTATCAAATATTTACAACTTAGGTAATGAGCAGTAACACAAAACTTTACAATTCAATCAACGTGAACTGGATCGGTCCTCAGTTTCTTAAGACTACCAGTTATGCATTATGTACACACTTCAGATAGTATCCATTTATTATGAAATATATGCTTGCTTATTGCTTAATAAAAATCACAAAGTTTCAATATCATTTTAAGCCTCGATTATCAATTTCAGCATGATAGGATTTTTGGATTTGTAAGTCAGTCTATTCTTTAAAAATATTTCATAAGTAATTTTTAAATTATTTTAGATTTTTAGTCCAACTGGTCGGTTAAATACAGATGAAGCGGACATTCGTAGTGTGTATGATGCTGCTGTGAATGGCATGTTAAAGTAAAGTTTACATTGACTTTATATTCTTGTGGGTACACACATTGATCTTTTGTCTGATTCAAATATAAATGATGATTTTACTTTTAAGGCTATATTGCATTGTGATCCCAACCACTAGGTCGCAAGCTTGAACCACTCTCACTTTCGATTGATGGTACATACTACTTATATCCGTCGACATCAGTAGCACACATCATAGTAGTATTGATTTTTCTTTAACATAAAATTTTCTTTTAACTTGACACTTTTTACTCTATGATGACAAGGTTAGTTTTTCGTTTTCATTTCAAGCGTTCTGGGCACCGTATAGTGATATTTTTTCCGTTCGTTTTACGGTATTTCGAATTTTTTGCAAAAACCTATGTCTCATTCCTTATTCTGATTGACTTGTCCCTCGTACTTTACTTCTACTTCTTAAAATAGTCTCTTGGATAAATTTAAATATTCCCGTATTGTCAATTAGAACAACGTATATGAATGAACGACATTGTTTTCAACTAGATCCTCATCAGGCTTTACTTTTAATATATAGTAATATTTCACAGGTTGAAATCATGAGTCAATTGAAGCTAGACCACCATGGAAAACCTGGGTGCGGGATCGTGGATGCGCACTGCTGAGGAGTCCCATACTAGGACGAAACGGCCGTTCAGTGCTTCCAGGTTTTCCATAGTGGTCTAGCTTCAATTGACTCATGATTTCAACCTGTGAAATTTCTAAAACTCTCCACAAAACCCATTCTGATATAGTAATATTTAAATGCACATATGAAATTGTTATATCAAGTATGACGGTTTATGAGTCAGTGATAACAATGGAATAGATTACATAAACAAACATAATAAGCAAAAAGTACAAATTGATGGTGTGATGACAGGTGTAATTGTGATAAGAATAATAAAGGATTAAGTCAATGTTTCATAATAGGAAATAGATCAATGACTTGAAAAGTATAGATACTGAAATGGCATTTGTTAAAGATTATTAGATTACGTACCCGGAGAATTGGACAGTTAAGCATATATTTGAAAGAACGGGGTAGAGAGAAAAACATCAGGACATATAGTATGGGAAGTAATAATTTTTATGACTACAAAGATTTGAATTGTTAACTCGAATCCCCATAGCTTCTGCTCTATGTAAGAGACGTGATGGAACCCTATAAGGAAAACTAACAGGTATAGGATAATTTATTTTAAATGACCTATTGCTAAGTTTCCTGGTTTTGCTAAATCATGTATGCCTACGAATTCAGCTACTCCTCTAGAGAAAGTTATATTGGGTACACAACCAAACAACTGATCGAACGAGTTAGTGAACATCAGCCTTCGTGGTTAGTCAAAGGTATAATCAAAACAATGTGCAGCTCTGTCTTATCATGTTTCGTCGGTATCGGTCATGTAGTAGATAGACCTTCACCCTCTTCTTTACAAACTGTATTTGAAATGGTTATTCACGCAGTTCATTCTTTAGGATTACATAATGTAATTGATTATTGTAGCTATAAGTTTATTTTCCTAAATTTCGACCTACTTTTTATGTCGCAATAAATATACATGAGATCAAGCTTTTTTTAAATTATTCATATTAATATCATTCATAAAACCTGTCTCCTCACTACAGACTTTCACTCATTTATTATGACACTGTAATCTACATGATTGTTACTGACAACCTACTAATGACCTTTGTTAGTTTAATATTAATCATGTATGCATAGGAATATCGTTGTATGTTAGAATCGAACCGGATGGATATCTAATTGTAAACGATTTTTGTTCAATTACATGTCTTATTCCACAAATTTGTTTTATTTAGCTCAATATTTTTATTATTAAATAAGAATACTCCTTTGTATTAGTTTCATTGATACTATACTGCTGATCTTCATTTTAATAATATAAAGATGGAATAACATGATATAGGCAATGATGCTTGAGAAATTTGTAACAGAACCAATAATTGTATGCTTCTCTTCATCTTTTTTTTAAAAAATCTTCCTTTCTGATCTGTTCAGATTCTGTTCGTTCCTTTTGCTTTATAATTTTCTACTACAATTGATTCACTTAATATGATAACTTAGATGTCTTTTCTCTATTTATGGCAGATCGATATATCTTTCCTATGATTAACCACAGGTAACAACTTACATAACATATTGAATGTAAATGTTAACAGTAGCTTCGTTATAATGTATCCTTGTCAAATTCAGTAATATTAAGTTCCATTTTTCAAATCTCACTATTCTGTATTCTTTGCTCTTATATTTAATAGGTTGTTAAACATAGGTTGTAAATCACCGCTATTATGTTGTGGATCATTCATATCAGCACCGAAAGATTCTCAATGGTCTGAACGTAATTGTTTATTACTAAATGCTGTATTGGGAGCATATCATGCATTGTACACAGTAAGTTTTTCATGTTTTTTTTCCAATTTTTATTTTGTTGTACACAAAATAATTTAACGTATATTGTGTACCCATTGACTAACTGTGATTAGCTTATTGCAACTTTCTAAGAAATGGGGGAAACTAGAGAAAACAATATGAAAAGGCGAGAGTTAAAAGTCAAGTGTTTAGGAAGGTCTGAAAGAAGTGTATATACTAAGTTCCAACACCACATATGTATGCTGTGAAGGGTTTCTACTATATTTGCTGAACACTTTCTAAAAGATAAGAACTTCATTTCTTCTCTGTTTGTGTTTAATGTTTTCTACCACTGGTAATGTTACTACTTGTATTATTGTGGGATTTATTTTGATAATTTCATTTCGCTGCCATATCATGTGAAAATTTAAACCGATTCATATACACTCCAGATTCTATATTGGTTATGACTGACAAATTGATGAATCAGACAATAGTCTCCAGTGTTTCGTGTAGTTCAATGGTTCTTCAACTTACTTTATCTCATAATGATGAAAATAATCGTTGAATTGAAACCTCTAACAATCCACTGAAGTAAAAGTTGTTACCGATTTCTGGATGAATAATCACACATTTATATTTATGAAAAATGTGTAAAAGTGTATTTTCAGTTAATCGAATTACAAAAATAACATTAAAGGGTGGTCGGAATACGAAATACGATAAATACTTTTATCTGTTTTAGTTCGTTGTCAGTTATTATTCATTTTTTTAGTCCATTGAATGTATACTTATCCTGTTGTTCACTCTTGAGAATACAGTGATCTTGAAGGCAGTTCTCAATTCCCGGTCACCCACACCCTGGAAGGGTTTTTCTGGAGGTACTTGAAAAGGAATTTGGATTAGAAGTGGTCTTAGTGACCTGAGAGCGTGACTTCAGTGCCCAAGGGACAACTGCCTGAGGTCGGTCACACACGACCTTTTTGTGAGTAATTTTCGTGTTAGCTGCGCACTTGTTGAGACCTTACCACCGTAGACGGATATCCGTGGGATAAGGCGAGGTGTGCATTTCTAGGGTCGACCTTTTCCAACCCCACCCCTCCTTGTGGGAAGGCAGCATCGCTGTCATGCTGGTTGTCTGAAGGAAACACTTTACTGCTGTCACACCTCTGTACAGTCAGCAGTACGACTTCGCCTTCGGACTTTGGGTTTATTGCTTTTAGTCTCACCGCTCTTCAATCGACCTGTCTGGCATGGTAGGACCTTGAGGAACGGTCGTTCCAGTCAGTATAACTCGGTTGATTCATCACAATAGGCAAGCCCGACCATCACATCAAGGTAGCAACAATGATCAGGCTATTGTTCACTCGATCTATGTAATTAAATAATGAATATTTACCCTCACATGTTATTTGTACTGGTATGCATAAAAATAAGTATTTGAAATTTCAAAATTGAATTTTCATCGATTGCCTTCATGAAACCAGCCAGTCACTTCCTAAATAATAATAATATGCGCATATTCTTTGAATTATTCATTTAGCCTCTTGAGGTTCGTGAAATGCTTCCTGAGAAATTTCCTAAAGCTATTCGATTTGGGGTGATGGAAGCTAATGACTCCTTACTAGATATCGCTAAAGCTATTGAAGAAGGACGAACATTAGCACGAGATATTGGTGGTTCGGATCCTGAACGAATGGCAGCCCCAAAAATTGCTGAATACCTACAAAATGCTTTAAATGGTCTTAAAGGTGTTACAATCACTGTCGATAAGGTTGATGCTAAGAAATACCCATTAATGGCAGCGGTAAATAGAGCAGCATCAGGTGAGTTTCCTTTGATCGTTTGAATTTTCCCATTCACCGTTATTTCTAAAACTTGACACAACTTGCTTTTAATAAAATTGATTTGTTGTATGCTATTGAGCTCTGGTTGGCCACTAAACGAAGACAATCAGTCTTCTCCATGAGTTAAGTATTATACAGATGTATGTTGTATGTTTCTACTCAGAATTCACTGTATTTGTATGGACTGCTGATGTTGTGTTAAGTAGACAACTGTTTGGGTCTAGTGATCGTATAATCCTGTGTCCAGATCGTATTATTGTATCATATTAGCATATCGCGGCAAACGCGATAATAATGCACTTTCCAATTTTATCCAATTTTAATAAATATTATGTATCAGAAGGGGTTTTGTGGAGATTTTGGAAAGTTCACTGGTTGAAATCATGAGTCAATTGAAGCTAAATCATCGTGGAAAACCTGGAAGCACTGGATGGGCATTTCGTCCTAGTATGGTGTACGATGGCGCAACTTCGTGGATTGGTTGGAGTTAGGTTAGACATTAACACCGTTGGATGCCGGCTCAGTGGTCTAATGGTCTAGCGCTCGCGCGCGGGACTGATAGGTCCTGGGTTCGAATCTCGTGGGAGGCGGGATCGTGGATGGGCACTGCTGGCGAGTCCCACAATAGGACGAAACGGCCGTTCAGTGCTTCCAGGTTTTCTATGATGGTCTAGCTTCAATTGATTCATGGTTTCAATCAGTGAAATATTATGTATGTTAATATTCTGATAATCGAATTTTCTTCGCACCCCGTGGTATTATTAATTTATTATTATTGTTATGAATAACACTCAATGTTTACATTCAGATGATGGATTTCAAACTTGCTCTTTCATTTCTTAATTGCAATTCTTTTTCTTATATGATTATTTGTGGTAAACAACCGATTATGTAATTTTGTTTTTAATCTTTACTTTAAAACAATTAGTCTTTGATAAATTTCGATGATGCAATGAGGAGATGAAGTTTATCAGAATTATGTGATATATATTTGCGCAATACATTTCGAACAATCTGATCACACATATTTCAATGGTCAAATAAGATCACAGGATAGACAGACATCATCCTCCATTTCGAGACATTTGATTGAGACTGGTCATAAGGTTGACTTCAAGTCAACATTTGTAGTGTTATACAAAAACCTTCAAAGACATATCTAAGGTTTGTTGAAGCCTTGGCTATACGGAAACTGAAACCCCCTTTATGCGTTCAAAAACAATTTATCCTTATCTTTAACCTACCCTAGTAATACTGATAATCACATTGTTTTTGTGTACTTTATTATTATTTTTTGTTACGGCTTACCTTTAATCTGTCTAGTTGACCTTTTAATTTTCATATAAAAATGTCTTAACAAGTATATTGCGTGTGATCAGATTGTTCGAAATGTATTGCGCAAATATATCACCACATAATTCTGATAAACTTCATCTTCTCATTGCATTATCGAAGTCTTTATTTTCTTTGAGTTATTTAAAGGTTATAAATTTTGGAGAAAATTTTATGTTTAATTGTAAGATCTACACATTAGAGTGATAGCAAGTAAATCAATTGAAAAGATACATTTCTTCGTTTAACTTATCCTTTTAATTCATCATATTTTTTAAAATTTTCTTTGAACTAATGAAAATCACTCCCACCTTCACTTCGATACCTGAATATTTACAAATTTATATCCTGTTCTAGCCCCGATTACTTCAGAAATATCAGTGGGTACTGTAACATCCAAACTGTTAGTTTCGGATTCTAAATAGCTCCTAGTAATACATTAGTTATTCGTCCTTCTTCACAGGCACATTCCAAACTATCGTTGGGTAGAATAAAGTACTATTCTAAATAATCATAAATATGAATCATACAAAATAGCTAAATGAATGGTATCACTAGGCTATTCAACCAGTGAGTTATTCAGTAAAATGTGTACAGTCGAATCCAGAATATATCGAGTAGATAAATTGTTAACGAACACAAAAATGGTTACTTAGCGAAGAAGAAATGTGTCCCTGCTAAGCAAGGTATGTAATTCTGCCAGCTAGTAATCAATCGATTTGATCACTGAAACTCAAACAGTCCATAATTTGTACAAACTTTTTACAGTACAAACTAAAAACATCTTCGACTAACTTTTAAGGAATATAAACTGCCCAGAAAAGACACTTCCCGCTACATGAGGACTTTATTCTACAGTAAAACAATAAAACATTTCGAGCAGTAATCAACCAAACTCAAAGCAAATATGACAGCCGCCAAAGAAATGTGATTGAGCAAAGTGAAATTGAGACAATCATTGAAATACTGTGTAACAGCAAGAGAATGTTCTGAAAACTAAAATTATGATCGAAATAACGTCAATCTCCTGTGAAACCAATAAGTGAAATGAATATACGGAAACAAAATTATCGAGAATATTAATCTTGTATTTAAAGGATGATAATTAATTATTTCGATGTAAGAAACATATGGGAAGAACCCTCTTCCCCCACATACACGTGCATATCCACACAATAAGTTGCTTACAGCTATTTTGAAAATTTTTCTCCTTTCCTTTCACCTTACTAATATAAAGTCATTCGTTACACTGCTTTATTTATAACTTATCTACTTTTCTGTTATTTATGATTGTCAACAGTGTGTACTAAGGGCTTCCGGTTGGCCAATGGTACTTGCAAATCAAGGAACGATTGAACTATTCTCATATGAATGGTTCTGTTATCAACGGCTGGAACACAATACTTCACACAATCACCCGCTAACACAGCAAGAAAATAACTGTTCAAACAGTCAACTTGAAATTGTACAACTCAGTATATTATATCTTATCGAAAGTACGATCTTCAAGCATGCAGAAAATCATCTTACTTAAAGTAGTAACAACTAGTTAGAAAAGGGCAGAGGTCGTATTAAAGGTTGAGTTGGAAGAAATGAAATTTAAGATTATCGTCACTAGTAAGAATTCTAATATTAGAAATGGATACTGAGTAAAATCCCGTAATCACACCAACAGTTTTACTCGTTAGTAAGACCACACCACACCATAATTATTCAAACAGGACACTGATACAATAGAAAATGTCTATCAAAGCTGTTTGTGCAAGCCCAATATGTAGACGTGGCGATTTTTTATATTCTTAATAAAATAGTTATTTAAGATAACATTCATATTCAGTTTCTTTTAAAAATAAATCCCATGAGTATAACTAACTTTTATGTCATTCAAATGTGAATACTTTTTAAGGAGAAGGAATAAATAAACATTTTTTTCTTTCAGTTGTACCTCGTCATGATGGGAGAGTTGTTCATATTGGTTATAAACCGTCGAATTCCAAAGAGATCGATACATCATTATTTCTTGTCGGTAAAGGTATCACTTATGATACTGGTGGAGCTGATGTTAAAGCCGGTGGAATTATGGCTGGGATGCATCGAGATAAATGTGGTGCTGCAGCAATAGCTGGTTTAATGAAAACTATTGGATTACTGCAACCAGACGGTATAAGTGTTTCAGCAGGTTTGGCATTTGTGCGAAATAGTGTTGGAGCTGAATCATATGTTGCCGATGAAATAATCATTGCACGCTCTGGACAACGTGTACGTATTGGTAATACAGATGCTGAAGGTAGAACGGTTATGGCTGACTTATTATGTGAAGCAAAAGAAAAGGTTAGTAGTTATGGTATTTTTTAGTCAATGTTCAAATATCTTTTACACATAGAAACTCACCAGTAGTATTGTGAATATCCCCGTTTGATGAGTTATCTGAATTAATGTTAAGTTTTAGCCTATAAAGTCTTTCATTGTATACTTTGAAATGTTGCATTGATTTTGTAAAAGTTGCCTATATTTACGATCATTATCATTATTATGTTAAAATATTCAAAAATGTCATGATTTAGTTCTCCTTTTTGTACTTCCTACCTATGTTGCCACTTTAACGTAAGCATGATAGAAATTTGGTTTTGTTGTCTTGCCTGTATGAATCGAGACACGCGGAGTCATCTCATACTGTCATGATTGAATGAATATTAAGGACTTTGTAACTTGACTATTTTTATTTTTATTTTATAGTTGTTAAATAACTGGGTGATTGTATTTCCACATTTATTGTACAAGTTCCTGTTGGATTCGTTATTCGTTTTGCCATTTTTCAATTATTGCTAATTTATTATTTCCCTCTTGGTCTCATAGTAGCTTGGCTTCGAGATAGTTCCTTATGTTTCGTTTATCAATCACCTTGATAACCGTTATGGTTCACCAGGGTGCTTGATACCTGTGTGGTTGCGCCACAGGATTGAGCTGTACTATTCAGTTTGTAGCGTTAAAGCCTGTACGGTGTCTGGTTCCCCTGCTGAACGTGGTTGAGCTGTACTGTTTGGGTTTCTACGTGAAAGTCCGGATGGTGTCTGGTTCTCCTGAAAACCAATGTAAAATTACCCTGGCCTACAAGGGTATATTATATTATATAACTGTGATAACCGTTAGCATATAACTCTCAACGGTGTAACAGTTCAGAAGGCAATGAGATGCGGCGACTACAGTTTATTATTGGACAGCACAGATAACAAAGTTACAAGCACATCGGGTGAATTGGAGTAGAGAGGCTGATACAGAGGTGGATTTATAGTCAAATCGCATCAAGGCGTATACATATAGGAAAGAGAATGATTTATTGAAAGATATTTAAACGGTTAACATTTAAGCTAGAGAGAAGTGTGCGTAGGTTGTCACATGTAATCAAGCATACACGTTTATACAGACATGATAGTGATCATAATAATACAATGAAAAAGACAAATTGTTACTGTCTTGATAACACTGTTAAATAAGTTAATTGAAGGGAAGGGCTCGACAGAATTAACCGTAATCAAAATTAATTGTAGGAGAGTTGCTATAGTCTGTTATTTATAAACCTTAGTTGTTCGTAAACTATGGTCTTTTTACAGTACGATGATGTCTGATAATTCATATATAAACACATAAGTGTTTGAGTTATGATGACTGGTTGACCGAATACAGATAGAAGATTGCATGTTGCCGCGTTCTTCTACCACAGATTGAACGCCGAAACGGAAGAAAGGTACGGGTTATGGACCAGTAGGAGTTAAGATAATCTCAACCATTGCTCAAGGTTAATTGCTGCTAGTTAATTCATGTCAGTGGTCAAAGCATAGAACATAAGTTTCTAGACAAGAAAGTATCCTCGGGTGATCGATTGAGGGGCGATCAAAATACATTCTATTAGAATTTCGTTAAAAAATAGGAAACTATCCTGTGTTTGTAAGTATTATCAAAGATGTAAGTTAAACTAATCTACTATGTTAGTGATTGTGTAGAGGATAAATGAATTACTTTTTATGTATGAGTAAAGGTGAATTCTAGTCCCGATACATGAATGTTTACTTCATTCCTTGGAAGTACTTGTGATTTTCTGAAGTGATTGCCTAGGTGCTCAAATTTCATTCGGTTTAAAAAGCTCCAATTCTCAGAAAACTGTTTACACTTTATTTAAGTGCTGTAGTATAGACAGTCAAATGGTATACAATTAGAACTTATGTTGGTATTTATGATTTATACCTCAGTTTATTCAAGTCCTACTAAGCAGGCTATTTCTCCAAATATATGGCTTCATCTAAGCAATCATTCTCTTTTTATTTCCTATATTTGACTTTGTTTTCTACAGGCACTCACAGCTAAGAATCCATTTATATTTACTATAGCCACATTAACTGGACATTCTATTCGAGCTTACAAAAACTTCACGGTAAATTTAAAACTGTTTGAACTAATTAACTGTCATTATTAGTATCTACATTTATTCTGCGTTGTGTCTGTTATAGTAAACACTTTTCTGTTTTAAACAATCAATATTCAATTGAAAGGGTACACATTTAATAAAGATTTTTTCAAAAAAGAAAAATATTTGGTTTCTAACTGACAAAAAGGATTTTTATTCAGTTTGCTACCCAGGTGTTTGTTTCTTAATATTTATCATGAATATGTACCTGAAGCTTTCTTCACTATTTATTCAAGTGGATGAATTGTAATTATTCTGGCAATGTCTCTGATAGATGGAGGTTCAGAGTTTATTAGGACACTTGACTTTCGTCTAGGAATCGAGTACAGTTTGGTAATGAATTCCAAAAAATAAGAAACGTAACCTGTGAATTAGTTCACTATTGTCTTCAACAGCCGAACGTTATCTACAGAACACAAGAATATTAAGATGAGAATAGGTTTAAAGAAGACAAAATGTGCCCAGCCCGAAACACGGAATATGTTCACTAAACCACTGACTATTCAAATGTTTGTCAGTCTCACTTTTTTTCCTTCACAAGTTTCAAAAGCACGTAGAAAACGGACTGTACAATAATTTTTCATAGGAGAATGACCTAGTAACTAAGGTAATTCTTATAAAGCAATGTTATAGTTTTCCTTTCCTATTATTTACACCGTTTTGTACCATTTCGATAATTCAGTTTATTGTTTTCCTTTAATTTGGCAGGCTTTGATGGACAATGGTCCAGCACGAGTTAAAAAGGTATCATATGAATTACAAAATTCTGGTGATCTAATCTCTGATATTGCCGAGGTAAGTTTTCCGTTAAAACAATTTATTTCGTCACAGAAGATGAGGATTACGTGAATAACAATTATTATGGTTTGTACTGAATTCGTTTTATTTCACTTTTTCTGTGTAGTAATTTATATCATAAATTGACTGAAATGGTACGAATAAGGTAGGTTATAGGCTTTAAAATATCAAGTAACCTATTCTAGCGGTAAAATTTGCTTATAAAGAATGCGGTAGTTTGGTATCGACGGCGCACGATTTGTAACCATTAAGTCGAAGATTTAAAATCTCCACTTACTTTTGAGCATTGGGCTGGTATCATTACTCTCCACACAAATCTTTATGTAGTAAATGGGTCGAAAAGACAAAAAAGGCTTACAAAGGACTTTCATAGTCATTTAACTTCAACTAAGTAAGGGGATAAATGGCGTGATCAACCGCAGACGACATGCCCAAATTACTTTCGAGAAATGGGTATATTAATACTACTACTGGTTGATAATACTAATTGAGAGTGTGATATTGAGCAAGTAAATTAGTGAAATGGATCCCGTTTGAGGAATGTAATTCAGCAAGTGAGACGCGTGTGTGGAATTCTTATAAGTGTTCTAATTAAGCAACCAAGATACACATGCAAATCATCATGGGAAAAGATTGGTTACATCCGGTGTGATACTTTTACGGAAAATTGCTATGCACACCAGGGGTTTGTAGACTGTCTAATCTTGAGGTATTAGAGATGAAGCATACTATCCAAAGCACAATCAAAGGGAACAAAATTACCCCCAGAAAACAGCATTTCATTATGTCACATGAGAATATTAACAGTTACTGGGAATTCATTAGGCGAAATCTTTTGGTAGTAGCGCATGCAGAATAGACTAGTACAAGAATAAACTAAAATATTGGACTAACAGTATAAATTAATTACTAGTTACGAAATTGAAGTCATATAAATGGTTCAATATAACTCAACCTAGTTACTAACAGCGAAACCAAATGAAGCAAGTGGATGAAATTTGGGATTTGTAATCAAATTAATGATATGTAGCTCATAAGACTGTCCTTATTGTATTTGTGGATTTTGTATGAAGAGTACAAACCATATTTAAAACAGTAAGGATACATTGCATTATATCAACCATAGAAAGAAATAAGGTAGGAAATATTTTGTGGATGACTACTCACTCGATCTCATCATAAAGCCTTTATCGAACTCACTGACAAACACAAAATCAAATATAGAAACCAAGAGAGATTACCGTACTAAACATGAAGGGCACGTAGAAAATTACGGCCATGTTATTGAGTTCATTTGAAATAGACTTAGCACATAAATCACTAGTATTACTTAAATCAACGCAAACCGAAAGGTGAAATGATAAATAGGGATGAACAGCATCTACAAAACAAACTGCTGCAACTGTGGAAAATGAATCATTAGACAAAGGTTCCATCTTCTACTCTTGGATGAGCATCGACTTATAGTGAAGCGTCACGACACATCTTCGCTTATATCAATGCATTTAGACAATATTGGACGCAAACTGCAATGGGAAATCTTTGAAATTTCGGACATTTCTAACATCAGAAAATTTGGAAACAATCAATCAATATATCGCAAAAGGACTTAACGTATCGACCAATTACTAAATTCATAAACAAATATAAGATTGGGGTTCAGATCAAAGGGGAAGACAATGTAAGTGTGCAAGCAATAACAAAACTATTGTTGACAGCAACCAGTTAAAATTATTGTTGGCAGAACAAGCTGTCAGTCATTTGAAGAGATATTTCATTAACTCCTTTATTCCTAAGATTTACGTTGCTTATTTTGTCGAAAAAGACAATGAAAGTTTTATGTTTTAACTATCAAACTAAAAAAACACAACCTCATAAAAATCTTACTTTTACTCTGAGTAATTTCATATGGTGGCCAATCTGTTCAATTTTCTTTGTACATGACAAAATCAGGGACTGTTGAGTATATTACTCATCATAACTTATCGATAAATAAGGATATGGAAGCGGGAATGAAATTCATTAATTCTGTTTTCTATCACTTTAGATTACAATCTAATCTCACTTCTGTGTCATTTAATTAAGCGAAATTATACATACATACATACAAAAATAATTTATACATTGCGCCAATAAACGTGATTGAAATCTCTAGCTTTTTCAGTCATACTAAAGTGAAAGTATGCTTTACTGATGACCCTCGGTGACTTTCGAAATGACCTCGTGAAAATCAATTTTCAGCCCATTATAATGTAGATAATATACATGTAACCTGACAGCCTGAAATGTGTTGGGGTTAGAATATGTAATTTGACTCATGGGTAAAGGTGTGTAGTGAGGTTAAACGTTAAGAGTAATTATTATTTAGCGGAAAACACCTTTCAGGCACATGAATGAATACTTATGCATTTAGTTATTTGATTTCATATATCGATGGCCTTTAAGTTTCCTTGAAGACTCCACAAGTCATATATATAATAACAGAATTAATGTCAGTTTATAGGCATAATCCGCTTGATATAGATAGTAATATTAAATGGATCCCATTCTTTAGCATCCCCATGTTTATCAATTGTAAGCGTTCTAGTGATTCGGTTTGTTTCAAAGTTTTGTTTATTTCCTATTCAGCTCTTAAAAGGGATATAAGCTATCCTTAATTGTTTGTTAAATTGGGTTCAGAAATCCAATAGCCATCATCGTAAATCTGATTGGTTTGTAGGTAAAGTATTCTTTTACCTAAACATATAAGAAATATATCATAATTTAGTATCAGCTGGAATAGAATCAGTGAGCACTAGAAAGTTACAAATAACTGTTTTGTTGTCAGTCAGTCAGCTAAAACGTAGGACCAGGCACATATGTGCATCGGTCCAAGTTGTCATACATCATTAGCACAAGATGAAAACCGAATCGTTGTAGTCATTGTTGTAGTTAAGTAGTGTTTAGAAATATATTTGTAATCAAATCCTACATGTTTAGATGTCATGACGTGCATAACATTTTTATGTCACCTAGTTTAAATCTAATAGTTCGACCTCTCAACTCTCATCAATTTCTGATGTAATACGGAGCCGTCTGAACGGATAAGGATTATCATTACTCCAATAAACTCTAACAACTTTCTTTCTATATGTATATACATATTATTGCTTCCTTTTTTATGAAAAAAAATCAGATTTCTACTATTCGTAAAGAAGATTATGCTATGAACAAGGCTAAAAGTGAATATGAAGACCTAGTACAGTGTAATAATGTGGCAAGCAGCGGTACACCACGAGGTCATCAAATGCCAGCGGCTTTTTTGGTTGTTGCTAGTGGCTTAAATAAGGTAAGCGTTGAAAAATGTGATAGAAGTGTTTTTATTCCATAATAAGACTATTTTTTTTTATCAGGATTGGTTTTTATTCGTTTGTGGCTTTCATTGTGATCTACAATCTCCGAAAGAGGTCGGTAATTGACAATTGTCTTTTCATCTTCCTAAATTGATAGTTACCGGTCAAACTTGAAATTGTTATGAAAGATTTAGCCAGTCAGTCATATGCAACATGGTACCTGACACATATGCGTCGTCTCAATTTAACACACCACATCAGTAAGGATTGATGAAATTATCAAGATAAGTCTTTCTCATGAGAAACTACTATTTAAACTCTAGATAATTTCACCTTATGACAGTGAGTATTATTTATGAGTCAGCTATTCAATGAGGGCAAGAAACTGATTCATCTCTAAATTGTGTCAGTTTATCCAACTGTACTATCTCATAACACATTGATACATTTATTGCAGCTATCACTTTTCACTAGTCCCATATACAATAGACTGTAATAATTTGGGTTTCTTCAAAAAAATTAAAATTAATCTACAAATTAGAACAATAAGCTTGTATCTACCTATTTCTAAACCGTGTCATCTGTTTTCCAAGTGTTCTACCTACTCTGTGCTTTCTTAAATTAATGATACTCTTTCCCGCTCCTGTTGACTGTGACATATTCCACACCACTACTACATTAATACTACATTAATTCAGGGAACATAAAAATACAATTGTATAATGATTTAATAATCATAAAACGCAAATATAAACAGTGATTGTCTACGAATTTGTTCCAAAAGTTACGACGTTCTCAGTATCCGCTGGTTTAAACAGTCTGATGTCTGCGAAACAATCGGCATCGTTGTTTCTAGGCTGAGTGGTACAAGAATTTCATAAGATATCACATTATCTCAAACCTCAGGTCGCTTCTATTATTCTAATAGAAACGCAGAGTGATAATATTTATGGATAAATGCGTTAAACTATGTGTTTGATCTACAGCTAGGGAAAGTTGACTGGGTATCATGGCCGTGTCCTCTTATTATCGATAAAGTGGAATTCCAACCTATCAGTCATAAGCTGCAAACTGATTGCCTTTACTGGTAAGTAACAACTCTCGTTTGGGATTTTTCGTTCACTAATTTATAAAGTGGGGCTGTGGTGCGTGCTACTTATATCGATGTGTGTAGTATATCACGCGAGTTAAAAACTCAATGTCTGGCAGCAGAAGATATGGGAAGATCAAGAAAGGAAGAGAGACAACACAATGCAATTTGTAAGGAAACGCATGAACAATGAAATGTGAGACAATGGATTGATGTTTGCAACAGGAACAGTCCATGTTGATATGATGCATTGATATTTTGCAAATTAAAGATTTACTATATGGTTTTTCTATTTTACCAAGTAACTCTGTAATTTGTGCTAAATACAATTCGGTTGTCCCCACCTGTGTTCTCCTTCACTACAGGGCTATTGTTTAATTTAATGTTTGACAAGAGAAAGTCTATCAATAAGTAAGTCTGTTTTAATCAATGTTAACTACTAACATTGATCAGGATGATTTGATCCACCTCATGTTCAGCTAGCATGTTGTAGAATCTAATCAGATTTCGCTTATTCAGACTGAGTTCGGCTAAACACTTAGTAACATCTTCAATCATTAAACCACAATAAGGACTCATATATAAGTATGAAGTGATATTTCATTATTATATTTACCTTACTAAATGCTTTCATTTTGTAAATGTGAATCAATTGTTTTTTCTCTTTTTGTTTTGTAGCATGGTCTTGATGCCAAAGTGCAAATTCCTTACACCAATGTAGATGTAGCCGGTAGTGCAGGTGAAATTAACGTAACACCAACTGCTGCTCCTTTAATGATGTTTGCAAGACGATATATTTTACCACGACTAAGTTTTAAGTAACAATTTGACAATTATCCAATTTCTTCAATTATTCTGAATATTCTAGTTTAGATTTATTCGAATTTCGTTTATATCGCCTTTCTTGTGATCATAAAATAATGATTTTTAATGGTGTAGTTTTTCAATGGGTATTTTATTGTTGAAAATTGAACAATGTAATAAAATACTGACATATTAGTAATTTACATTGGTTTTTATTGCAAATTACGGTAAAATTACTTACTTACGACTGTTACTCCCAATGGAGCATAGGCCGCCAACCAGCATTCTCCAACCCACTCTGTCCTGGGCCTTCCTTTCTAGTTCTATCCAATTCTTGTTCATTCTTATTTCTATCTCCATTTCTCGACGTAATGTGTTCTTTGGTCTTCCTCTTTTTTTTGGCCCTCAGGATTCCATGCGAGGGCTTGTCTTGTGACGCAGTTGGGTGCGTTCTTCAATGTATGTCCTATCCATTTTCAGCAATTCTTCCTGATTTTTTCCTCCTCTGGGATCTGGTTTGTTCTCTCTCATAGTAGGTTGTTGCTGATAGTGTCTGGCCAACGGGTCTGAAAGATTTTGCGTAGACAGTTTTTAATAAACACTTTCATCTTCTGGATGATGGCTTTCGTAGTTGTCCAAGTTTCCACCCCATACAGTAGAACTGTCTTGACATTTGTATTGAAAATCCTGACCTTGGTGTTGGTTGACAGTTGCTTTGAGTTCCAGATGTTCCTCAGTTGTGAATATGCTGCTCTTGCTTTACCGATCCGCGCTTTCACATCTGCATCAGATTCACCATGTTCATCAATGATGCTGCCCAGATATGTAAAGGTTTTTACATCTTCCAAATCTTCTCCGTCAATTGTGATTGGATTGGTGCATTCTGTGTTGTATCGAAGAATCCTGCTTTTCCCTTTGTGTATATTGAGACCTACTGCTGCTGAGGCTGCTGTCACACTGTTCGTCTTCTCCTGCATCTGTTGTTGCGTTTGGGATAGAAGGGCCAGATCGTCTGCGAAGTCTAGATCATCCAACTGCATCTTAGATGTCCATTGTATCCCGCGCTTCCCTTCAGACGTTGACGTCTTCATGATCCAGTCGATCACCAGGAGAAAGAGAAAGGGTGAGAGTAAACAACCTTGCCTAACACCGGTTTTCACTTCGAACGACTTTGTCAACTGTCCTCCATGCACAATTTTGCAGTGTAATCCATCATATGAGTTCTGTATGATATTGACTATGTTCTGAGGCACGCCGTAGTGTCGAAGAAGTTTCCATAGTGTTGTTCTGTCCACGCTATCAAATGCCTTTTCGTAGTCAATGAAGTTGATGTAGAGTGATGAATTCCATTCAATTGATTGTTCCACAATGATCCGTAGAGTTGTGATTTTGTCTGTACACAACCGATCCTTACGGAATCCTGCCTGTCGGTCTCGAAGTTGAGAGTCTGCGGAGTCCTTCATCCTGTTTAACAATACCCTGTTGAAGACTTTTCCTGGTATTGAGAGAAGAGTGATGCCCCTGTAGTTATCACACTTGCTCAGATCGCCCTTCTTTGGTATTTTGACCAGAAGTCCTTCTTTCCAGTCTGTTAGTACTTGTTCCTCATCCCAAATCTTATTGAAGAGAATGTGGAGTATCCTTGCAGTTGCCGCTACGTCTGCTTTTAGTGCCTCTGCTGGGATGTTGTCCGGTCCTGCTGCTTTGCCACTCTTGATTTGTCTGATGGCCATGCTGATTTCTTCAATTGTTGGTGGGCCAACATTGATTGGGAGGTCCGTGGGTTCTGCTTCGATGTTGGGTGGGTTCAGTGGGGCTGGTCGATTCAAGAGTTCCTTGAAGTGTTCTACCCACCTGTTTTGTTGCTCTTCAATGTTGGTGATTACCTTGCCTTCTTTGCTTTTCACTGGTCGTTCTGGTTTGCGGCGATTTCCAGAGAGTTTCTTTGTCGTGTCATACAATTGTCTCATGTTTCCTTCTCTTGCAGCCTTTTCCGCCGTCGTTGCTAAATCTTCCACATATTTACGTTTGTCGGTTCTGATGCTCCTCTTCACTCGTTTGTTTATTTCCGTGTATTCAGCTTGTGCCTTGGCTTTTTCTGCTCTTGTTCGGCTGGTATTGATCGCTGCCTTCTTGTTCCTCCTTTCTTGAATCTTATCCAGTGTATCAACAGTGATCCATTCCTTGTGGTGGTGCTTCTTGTGACCCAGAACCTCATGACATGTTGAAGTGATTGCCTCTTTTATCCCCTTCCAGTTGCTCTCCACAGTAGTTCCTTCTCCATTGAGTAGATCATGAAAGGCCTGGAACTTGTTGCTGAGGACTATCTTGAATTTGTTGAGTTTGTTAGTATCCTGGAGAAAGGCCGTATTGAACTTTTGTGATACTGTCTGCCCCGTTGTCCAGTGCTTCTTGAGTTTCAATTTCATCTTGGCGACCAGCAAGTGATGATCTGATGCTATATCAGCTCCTCTCTTGGTTCTCACGTCCTCTATAGTCCTCCTGAACGTTTTGTTGATGCAAATATGGTCGATTTGGTTTTGTGTAGAGTGATCCGGTGAAGTCCATGTGGTTTTGTGTATGCGTTTATGTGGGAATATGGTGCCGCCTGTGACCAGCTTATTGAAGGCACATAGATTTGCAAATCTCTCACCATTTTCGTTTCTTTCTCCCAGTCCGTGTCGTCCCATAATATCTTCATATCCAGTGTTGTCCGTTCCAACCTTGGCGTTGAAATCTCCCATCAGAATGGTCAGGTCCTTTGTTGGGCACTTCTCGACTATTGACTGCAGCCTATTGTAGAATTGATCTTTAGCGTCTTCATTGTAGTCGTTGGTAGGCGCATAGCATTGGATGATGTTCATTGAAATGCCCTCTTTCTTTGTTTTAAACGAGGCTATGATGATCCTTGGTCCATGAGATTCCCATCCTATAAGCGCATTTTGCGCTTGTTTGGACAGCATCAATGCAACTCCTTGTGCATGTTGTGCATTTTCTTCTTCATGGCCGGAGTATAACAGGAGCTCTCCTGTAGTTAGTCGTTGTTGTCCAACTTGTGTCCAATGTGTTTCACTGATCCCAAGTACCTCTAGGTTGTATCTTTTCATTTCTGCAGCAATCTGGAAGGCTCTTCCGGTGTCCCACATTGTACGAACATTCCATGTACCTAAATAAATGGTCGCTCTGGTTGTCAGAAGGGGCATCGGCCTCGTAACTTCCGAAGGGTTTCGGCTTTCATCATGAGGCGTCATAATTCTTCTAAATGAAGATCTTCTGACTCCCAGGGCAGAGTTTAAAAGGTTTGAATAATTTTTTCTGGTTAACGTTTTTTTTAGCGAGTTAGTTTTCTACGGGATGGGGACGCTAACCCCATGTCCAACCCTCCTCCTTTATCCGGGCTTGGGACCGGCAGTAGCCCCCGGAGGTCCTCAGGCGGAGTTGTAGATGAAACATCTATATCCTTTTTTCAACGGAATTCAAGGTTTTTCAAAGAAAGATCAATTCATAAGGTGGTAGTTGTAGGTAGTCAACAGGAAATCTTGGGGCTAGGTTTCATGGTATTTGGGACTCGTCAGCAAGTTGTACCTGTAATCTTGAGGTAACGAATGTTTTCTGGCGGAAGATAAGTTCATATTCAGCAACCATCAGTTGGGTCAATAATTTAATGAAAAGTATTTATCTTTATATCAATAATAGTAAGCTTGATTTATTCATGAAAACGCAACGTATATCAATCGACCTTTTGAGGTTAAACAAAATGGGTAAATGGGAAAGTAAAAAAATAATATTAACGTTTACAGTTTTGCAATGGGGCATATTATGGTCTATTTCATCATTCATTGTTTACCTGTCAAACTAGGTGATGTAATAAGGTCAAATTAAAATGAGGTCATCAGTGGGCAGTGAAGATAATGGTTTAACATCCGCTATTATATGAGATACACAAAGCCCGACTCACTACAAGACCAGATGAAGCATGACATCTGGTAAATGTTAGCATGCTTGTGTGTGGATGTTATGGTTATAAACAACTAAAATCATACCAAACGCTAACTGCCAAACTGATCCTAAAACTGATTTCTATACCATACTTAGAGTAAATGTTCCGGTTAGATATGAATTCTTCCATAATTGAAGCAAATGTCAACATATGCTATATGGTTTATTCTTCTTTTTTCCATTATTATCATTCGATAAATTAATATATTTTCCTGTTATAACTGGGTTGCCTTGAGATCTGAATTTTAATCTCTAGTTAATTATTTATTATGTAATTCAGCTATGGGAGTTCCGTACTAGAACAAAACAAATATCTAAACCCCTCTAGTTTTCGATGATTGGTCTAACTCAAGTTTTAACAACCATATACATTATATTAAGTCATTTGGTTAGTTAGAAAGGAGTAAACCATATAATTCAAGTAATTATTTACGTTTGTTGACTATACCTATTTATTCTAATGATTTTGTCAGTTATAGATTAAGTACTGTCTAGCGCTTTCCGGTTCTATACATATAAATATGTTGATTAGTATGAGTAAAATACTTAAAACTCAACGTATTCAGATATAGTTTGTTTTAATTTTTGTACAGAATAAATATTTATTTGCAGTCTTTGCCTTCTTTCCTGAATAATCAGTCTTTGTTTGCTTCTAAAAAACTTTTCACAATCTAAAATTAGATGATGAAACGGGACTTAATGTCCAGTATTACACGCTGATTATTGATTTAGTTATAATAGTTTCAACATATATATTACTTCCGATATAATTGTCTTGTAGAATTGATTTACATAAGTAAGTCATTTTTGTGGATAGGATTTGGCATAAGCTCATATTAATCTTCATCGACTGACATTAACTGGAAAATTATTGAGTCACGAAGTGCTAAATATTTTTACTACACATATTTGTGTAGATTGTTGAATTTTATGGTTGACATCACGGACTAATCTGAGTTCAATTACAACAGAAAACAAGAAGCACAGGAAAAAATGTTTGACCTTACTATGGGACTCTTGAGTCGGTATCTAATGGTGTATGTTATAACTTTAATCGTTTCGAGATACTGAGGAATACTTTACTCGTCCTAGGTTAATACTCATTACCACATAATCAAAAGATGTAACCCTAGGTTTATTAGACTTCGTATGAAGAACAGTCCATTTCAACCAATTAATTATGATTAAAGAAAATGTATAATGTCGTTAATAGTAACTAAAAGATGTTACATTGTAAACAGTGAGAAATCGAGAATCTCAATTACTGGATTTTAATGTTTCCGAAGAAGCGAAAAACCGGAAAGAAGTAGAGCAGAAGCAGTATACTGATATAAAATGTAATTTAAATGATGAAATTATGTACATCATCGTTGTGAATTAACCTTTTGTGATTTGATTAATGATCTCTCAATTGTTTAAAAAAGAATGCTAATTGATAGGTAATACCCATCGTGCTATAATAGAACAAATACTATGAAAGGATAGCCTTTGAATTAGACACTTGGATTATTGTACACTGATATGATCTTAGTTGTGAGCTTTCATTTTCTGCATATACTATTGTTCGGTGTTTTAACTTCCTTAAGTTATTATTAATTATTTATGGAATTATTACGAAGTTCTCTCTCAACCATGGCTTTGTTATGGTCACAAATGAACAAGTGAAGGATATGATAACTATAGAGAGCATACTTCCCTATAGAATTGATGCCTAACTATCAGGTTTAATTGTTGCATCTCTATATCATCATCATTAAATCAGTATCATATTGATGTAGAATAAATATTCAAAGATGAAATATAGCCTACAGGCTATTTATAATAATTGTACACTGTAATTTTAACTCCGCCTGTAGCTCTTCTAGAGTTACTGCCGGTCTCAAGCCCCGGTAAAGGAGGAGGGTTGGGCATGTAGTTAGCGTCCCATCCCGTAGAAAACTAACTCGCTAAAAAAAAACGCTTACCAGAAAAAATAATTCGAACCATTTTAACTCTGCCCTGGGAGTTAGAAGGTCTTCATTTAGAAGAATTATGACGCTTCATGGTGAGAGCCGAGCTCCTTCGGAAGCCACGAGGCCAATGCCCCTTCTAACAACCAGAGCAAAAATTTTGTAGGTACATGGAACGTCCGAACAATGTGGGAGACCGGGAGAACCAGTCAAATAGTAACGGAAATGAGGAGATACAATTTGGCAGTACTGGGAATCAGCGAAACCCACTGGACCCAAGCTGAAGAACAAAGGCTAAATACGGGAGAGATGCTGCTATCCTCTGGCCACGAAGAGAAAAATGCTCCACACACTCAGGGAGTTGCTCTAATTCTGTTCAAAGTAGCACGAAATGCACTTGTAGGATGGGAATCCCACGGATCCAGAATCATCAAAGCATCATTCAAAACAAAGAAGGAGGGGATCACAATGAATATTATCGAATGTTATGCACCCACCAATGATAGCAACGGCGACATTGAAGATCAATTCTACGAGCGGCTGTAGTCAATCATAGAGAAATGCCCAAGAAAGGACCTCACCATTCTAATGGGAGATCTAAATGCCAAGGTTGGAATAGACAACACCGGATATGAAGATATTATGGGACGACATGGACTGGGAGAGAGAAACGAAAATGGAGATAGATTTGCAAATCTATGTGCATTCAACAAATTGGTCATAGGTAGCACAATATTTCCACAAGCGCATACACAAAGTTACATGGATCTCACCGGACCACACTACAGAGAACCAGATAGATCATGTTTGCATCAACAAAAAATTCCGAAGGACAATGGAAGATGTGAGAACCAGGAGAGGTGCTGACATGGCTTCAGATCACCACCTAGTTGTAGCCAACTTAAAACTGAAGCTAAAAAAGAACTGGACAAACAGTAATACAAAGGTTCAATACAGCCTTCCTTCGAGATACTGACAGACTCAATGAATTCGAGATAGCTCTCAACAACAGGTTCTAAGCCTTACAGGATCTACTGAAGGAAGAAGGAACTACTATGGAGGACAACTAGAAAGGTATCAAAGAAGCATTAACTTCAACGTGTCAAGAGGTTCTGAGTCTAAAGAAGCACCACCATAAAGAATGGATCTCTATAGAAACACTGGACAAGATCAAAGAAAGGAAGAACAAGAAGACAGCAATTAACAACAGCCGAACACGAGCAGAGAAAGTCCAAGCACAAGCTGAATACATAGAAGCAAACAAGCAAGTGAAGAGGAGCATTAGAGCCGACAGGAAGAAATACGTGGAAGAATTAGCAACGACGGCAGAAAAAGCTGCTAGAGAAGGAAATATGAAACAGCTCTACGATACAACGAAGAAACTATCAGGGAAATACAGTAAACCAGAGTGACCGGTCAAAGACAAAGAAGGCAAGCCAATCACTGAAATTCGACAACAGCGGGACAGATGGGTAGAATACTTCGAGGAACTCCTGAATAGGCTGGTTCCAATGAATCCACCGAACATCGAAGCAGCACACACAGATCTTCATATAGATGTCAACCCACCAACGAAGGAAGAAATCAGAATGGCCATCAGACAAATCAAGAACGGGAAAGCAGCGGGACCCGACAACATACCAGCTGAAGCACTGAAGTCAAACATCGAAGTAACTACAAACATGCTTTACCTTCTATTCAAAAAGATTTGGGAGGAGGAACAAGTGCCGATGGACTGGGAAGAAGAACACCTCGTCAAGATTCCAAAGAAAGGAGATCTGAGCAAATGTGAAAACTTCAGAGGCATTACAGTACTGTCAATACCAGGGAAGGTCTTCAACAGAGTGTTGCTGAATCGGATGAAAGATGCAGTAAACGCCCAACTTAGGGATCAACAAGCTGGATTCCGTAAGGATCGACCGTGCACAGACCAAGTTGCAACACTACGGATCACCGTCGAACAATCAGTTGAGTGGAACTCGTCACTATACATCAACTTCATTGATTATGAAAAAGGCATTTGACAGTGTGGATAGGAGGACGTTATGGAAACTTCTTCGACACTCCGGAGTTCCTGAGAAGATTGTCAATATTATCCAGAACTCATACGATGGACTACAATGCAAAGTCGTGCATGGAGGACAGCCGACAGACGCATTCCAAGTAAGGACCAGAGTCAGACAAGGCTGCCTACTCACTCCCTTCCTCTTTCTTCTGGTGGTCGACTGGATTATGAAGACCTCGACATCTGAGGGAAAACACGGCATACAATGGACAGCTCAGAACCAATTAGACGAGTTGGACTTCGCAGATGACCTAGCCCTCCTATCGCATACTCACGAACAGATGCAGACAAAGACAGCCAGTGTAGCAGCAGTCTCTGCATCAGTAGGCCTCAGCATGCACAAAAGGAAAACCGAGGTCCTCAAACACAACACGGAGAACAGCAATTCAACCACACTTGATGGCGAAACTCTGGAAGATGTAGAATCCTTCACTTACCTGGAAAGCATCATCGATGAACAAGGAGGTTCAGATGCAGACGTAAAGGCAAGGATTGGCAAAGCAAGGACCGCATTCCTACAATTGAAGAACATATGGAACTCGAAACAACTTTCAATCAATATCAAAGTGAGAATCTTCAATACGAACGTCAAGGCAGTTCTACTGTATGGAGCTGAAACTTGGAGAACTACAACAACCACCATCAAGAAGGTACAAGTATTTATAAATAGCTGTCTACGCAAGATACTCAACATCCATTGGCCGGATACCATCAGCAACGGCCTTTTGTGGGAGAGAATAAACCAGCCTACAGCTGAACAAGAAATTAGGAAAAGACGATGGAAATGGACAGGACATACACTACGCAAATCATCAAACTGCATCACAAGGCAAGGCCTAACTTGGAATCCTGAAGGGAAACAGAAAAGAGGAAGGCCAAAGAACACATTACGTCGGATAATAGAGGTAGATATGAAAAGGATGAATAACAACTGGAAAAAGCTGGAAAGGGTTGCTCAGGACAGAGTTGGATGGAGAATCATGGTGAGCGGCCTATGCTCCTTCACGAGGAGTAACAGGCGTAAGTAAGTAAAGTACACTGTAATTTTCCTAGTGATGCTAAGTCTTCAAAAAAATATATAACATTCGAAAGAAAACAATTCTAACATTCAATCATCGGTTTCAAGTGAACTTCATTCATTGACTCTTATTGGGTTTTCAAGTATATTGATTTATTCAATATGAAATAAGTTTAATTTACCCACTGTGATTTTATGTTCAAGTGAAGATTGTTTAGTTTGGTAGATTATTTAAAATTGATATTCATTCAATTTAATAATGATTACATTGAATTCACTCAAAAGTAATTTAATCCTCCTAGTGTTTCAAACATTGGATATTCTTTAAACGATTTTCTTTTTATCTTATTCAATCGTGTCGAGCATTTTTGTTGTTGAGGTTTTAGCCATTCGATCTATTTAGTTAGCATAGATGATGTTCTGTATTAAAAGAATATCCAGATCGTTTGTAATTGCGCAATATCAAACCAAACTCAATCTGTTACAATTTAAACAATCAATATCGATTTTGTCTTGTAGACTGTTCAAGTGTCATTTAATTTATGAACATTAATCATCCTCCTATTTCAAACAATCCATATTGATATAGATGGAAATAGTGATAGATACTCGAATAACTTTCCTGGTTGGTGGCCTGTGACTCATAAACGGTAACAGGCTTAAGCAGGTAAGTAAAATGCTAGTAACCATTGAAAACAAGATATTATTAAGATCTAATACTTGAATATATTTTGAAGAATGTTCACATTACCATCAATATGCAATCTGTTCATCTATTGAATTCATTACACTGAAGTTGAACATTGAACGTGTTAACACAAGGTATAGTTTATTTGAACCAGGATAAATCTAATTTAAACCAAATCGCAACTTAGAGTCACATCTGTTTACTTTATAAAACTTGTCACTTTCACTAAAGTAGAAATGGAGTATTCCCAAATCGTGGAATGAGTCGACAGTTATACACATCTTTGAAAATGGTTCACGTCACCAATGCAACAACTATCGGGTATAGGTCTACTTCCGATTGCGCCCAAATTATTGGCTTCCGTCATACTTCGCGGATCCTGAATAATCTACGAAAGATTGACTAGCGAGGAGCAGGCTGGTTTTCGTTCTCGTCGAGGATGTATTGACCATATCTTCAACCTCTGCTAAGTCTTAGGACATTGCCATACTTACTGCAGGTCAACAATCAATATTTCTCGACATCAGAGGCGCCTTCAACTCGTTGGACAGGACTGTTATCTGGGATTGTCTATTGAAGGATGTACATGAGAAGTTTATTCACATCTTAAAAGCCGTATATACAAACTCAAGCAGAGTGAGGGCATACAACCACCTTTCTCCATTGTTCCATTCAAGTAGTGGTGTTAGGCAAGATTGATCAATCTCACCATTCCCTTTTAACTTTGTTATCGATGGTGTTATGGAAACAGCTCTGATGGATGTGAGTAATGGCGGTGTGGATCTGTTGTCTGGAGAAAGACTTCTCGACCCTGAGTATGTGGATGATATTGCCTTAATGTGTGATAATATCCAAGCCATGCAATCCTCCCTTTATGAGTTGGCAATCAGTGCCCGTAGGTATAGTATGTGCTTTGCACCTTCGAAGTGCAAGGTACTTTTACAACACTGTCAGGGCCCTGATCCTGCACTCACCCTGGGTAGTAAGCGAATAGAAGCAGTGGGGAAGTTCGTGTATCTGGGTAGGTGTGTAAGTACTGGTGGTGGCGCGGGTGATGAAATCAATTCAGACATTGTGAAAGCCAGAGCGGCTCATGCCAATCTGGGCCATATTTTTTGTGCTTTCCTGATGCTAGTCTGACTGTAGAAGGTCGGATCTACAACGTGTTAGTGAGAGCAGTTTTATTCTATGCTTGCGAAACCTGGCCTCTCTGAGTTGAGAATGTTAGACGACTCTCTGTGTTCGATCATCGTTGTCTCCGAAGGATTGCTGACATCCAGTGGCAACACCATGTTGGTAATGCAGAGGTTCGTCATCGTGTGTTCGGACACAGAGATGATAATGCAATTGGTATCACAATCTTGAAAAACCAACTTTGGTGGTTTGGACATGCACCACGAATGTTGTTTCAGAAAATGTCATATCGTGCACTATTTGCCGACGCTGGGACTGGTTGGAAAAAGTGGAGGTGGTCAGTGTATGGCATAGTGTCGCGGTATAAAAGTTGTACAGAATTGTGATTTGTTGGTCCTTGAAAAACTTCCTGGTTAGGGCTCTAGAGCTGGTCCAAAACAGTGGCTTGAGACATTATCAGATATGGTTCAGAATAGAAACAAAAAGCGATCCTACTATGACTTCCATTTATTTTCTTTATTAAAGTGAGGATAACTTTTTTAAACTGAAATTCTTTCATATTGTATCTTTCTTAACTAGACTTCTTCTTCCACTACTATCGTTATTATTACTATTGTCATTATTTCAAACTTACAAATCAGTTTTTATTCCTCTTTGTTCATTTTGTATTTTACTCCCGTTACTTTATCTCTTCAAAATCTCATTTTTACTGTGTGGCAGATATACATTTTTGGCGCCCTTTTGTACCAACGTTTAGGTGTGCAAATAAATAGTAACAACCTGATGGTATGACTAAGTTCAACAGGCAATGATTTCGTTAACTGATGTCATGTTTTTGTCTCACTGCCTTTAACCCTGAATGTCAGTGTGAACGATGACTCGGTAACTGTAAAGCATATTCCAAAAAACTCATATAATAAAGATCATCAGTTTTATCATTCTACTTACCTTCTCAATTTAAACTCGACGCTATTAACTCTGAAGTTCTAATCTACACGAGGATTACTTTGCACGCATTTCTGATCTAACATCTTCAAAAGCTGTTTTATAGACATAAATCAATACAGAGAAGACTGGTGTCAAACAAGTTTCACCGTTAAATAGGTAGATGGACATCTCTCATGCGTGGTCATTAGTGTAAAATAGAAAATATCAAGTTACTTTTCTGTATTTGTGTTAGTAACCAGACTACTAGTGCTAATAAGACTTTCCGAATAAATAAACGATCAACAAGCTTAACTGCTCCACTTTAAATAATTAAACCAAACATATTAACGTAGATCTGTCCTAAGACAATTTTTAAAAAATCCCAGAAAGACAAAATGAACAATTAACCACATTAAGAAGCACATACAGATATCATAAAATTTCATTTTATTTTTAAAAATAGAGGCAAGCAGACAGCTCAATTAACGAAACAAAAAATCTGATCAATCTTCTATATTATAAGATAAACCAATCACTTCAATCAAATGGCATATATATATATATATATATACCGAAACAATAGAGACCGTGATCATCAGTAGTCATTAAAAAAGAATGAATTAAATAATTGGATTTGTTGAAAAAGAAAAGATCTACAAACAATTTAACACAAACAGATGAGAAAAGTCTAACAGAAAGTTCATCAGCGATAGATAATTACTCGTAATAATGATAATAATATACAAGTTGAATTGCAAAAAATAAGTAACTGATCGATTACTTTCAGTACAAGAGAGAAAAACTATAATCAAGAAGTTTCATTGTAAAAAAAGACACATGAATATGAAGAAGGTAATCAATGTTCATTGGTAGGCCGATAATTTATTCAATCAACGAAGATGATGAAAAATAGGAGAGAGCGAGAAAGCGCGAAAAATAGTCTGAAATATCTGTATATCAGAATAATATGATGATTGTTGATTGATTAGTCCGTCAATCATGAATATAAACAGAGAAATAATTTTGATACATATTAAAAGTGAATAAATAAACGATAGTATTTGTAGTTGTAAGCTGGAACTAGTTTCATCATTATTGATTCTAAACAAATTAATCAGTGCCTACTCCTCAATATGATGTTCAAGAAAAACAATAAGAAATGACAATGTGAGGGTTTCGAATCTAAGCAACAATAGAATAAGTTGGCAGAAAGAAAGAAGTTTAATGCAACCGACAATTAAACTATAATACTATTTCAGTTTGATCATAATACGGGAATCAAAATGTTGTGTGTTGAGTAAAAAATTGACGGTGAACATTGTGAATATTAATTTACAGATTTAAATCACTGACAGACTACTACAAAAATAACACAATGGTCAATAATTGAGAGATGATAATAGAAATAACAAACAAGAAATCAATCGTTGAATCAATAAAGGAACAACAGAGGAAAAATGGTAAACAGAACAGAGAAGACAAAAATCACACTAATAACACACGGTTTAAATAAGGCACCATAATGAAACGAAGATGTTGATACGGAAGGATAAATGTATATATTAAGTATGGGTGTGTGTGTGTGTGTGTGTGTGTGTAAGTTTGAGCAAACAGGGGGAAAAACGGACGTTGGCAATAAGGCGCTTTATATCACATTATATTTATAAATATCATTGTTAAATTGAGTAATCACATTCGATAAACAAAACTAGGGAACAATCATTAAGAATGAGAATTACTGAGTGAATTTTATTACAAATTTTGTGTACACAATAATAATGAAATTAAAATAAACAAGTAGATCAAGAGAAATCAAAGGATGAAGAATCATCAACACCGTGAGTTTGTCGTCCTGGAGTCGGTGTCACTGGTGTAGTCGCTACACTACCAGATGTTTTAGTCTGAAAGCAAAACCGAGGAAATAAATAAGTCAATAACAATAACGATAACAAAAGAATAGCTGAGTAATTCAATGACTTTTGGGGTGGAGAAATAAAAATAAAGGTTGAATCGGTGAATTTTACTTTAAAAAAATTAAACGTAAAACTTATCCCAAGTTTTACATTATCAACCGATTTGGGTTAAATAACAATAGAAAACAAGGAAGTACTAAAGAGGTATTTTGTTGTAGTATGAAACTCCTAAACAGTGAATATCCACGACCCCATAAGAGATTGGATTCAGAACCACCGGGTCTCGTAGCAAGTGCTTAACCTGAATAACATTGGTTCAGTAGGAAATAACTTCTTGTGGGGTCATTAGTTCACAATGCTAAGGAGTCACGCAGTAAGACAACACAACTGTCCAGTGTTCTTTTTGATCTTTAGTCTTTGTCTAATCAAAGTCGGTTTGTGTTGAGAAAACTTAAAATTGACTATTTTCATAACACCCGATAATAACAATGAAGCGTACTCATTATAAGGCTGATATAAAAACACTGTTTTAATGTTATTCCTCATAAGAGTGAATCGTATTCATAACACTTGTATTTACTCTGAACTAGTTCAACGTTATTCATTCATATGTAATGATAAAACGAGATCATCCTTAGTGAGAGATTACCTAAACAAACATACTTATTATGGTGGATTGTGTTGAACAAGATTCTTGATAGCAAAGCTACATAAATATATATTGTTTGTGGTTTTAAACCGGTTGTTAGTCAATTTTTCTCCTTTAAGCTCAAATCATCACCCCACCCACATTTAGTATTCGTCATAACCTTCTCTACTGTCAATAATCTGCATACACGTGATATATGATCATATATAGAGAGAGAGTTGTCCATCATTATCATCTTTTTGAGTGGTATGACATTAACAATCTCACCATTTTTCCAAATGACCTTAATATAACTAAACATACAACTTAATCCTTATTTCTCAACCCTTACCTTACTAGCCATACTGACTTTTCTTCAAAAAAAAATCATATTTCCTATTAGATGACCTTCAGTGATGTGAGAGATTTGACTGATATTATATATGGACACGTTACTTGGTTTTATTATGCTGGAGAGATAACTCTATGATTTGTGATTAACATTGTGTGAAGTTGGATTTTTATCACAGGATGATGTCAGTATAATCAAACTCCCCATTTAGACATTTAGTTCAAAGGCGGTTAGAGCAAAAAAATACATCAGCTGAAAATTCAATGAAAACCAAAAATAGACAGTTAGTTCATTCTTGAATGAAACTTTCAAGTTATGAGTAACAATGACTCTACCAGGAATTGTCAGATCCATGTCTCGAGGTGAGGATGATGCCATTGAGACATAATTTGACAGCCTACAATTCCTTAACTCTAGTTAATTCATGATTCCTCCAGATAATCATTCAATGGTATCATAGTTTCTAAATGGAAGTTTTCGAATTATTTACCAAGTTAGACACTATCATCACTAGTACGTATTATAAGTTTGTATACTTTGAATGTTTTTCTGGTTAGAATTTGTTTTTAGCAAGGTTAGTATTTTGAATTGCTCAAGGTAAAAGGAAAATGCGGCAGATCAATGAACAAAACATGGGAACAGTTAGAAAGGAGGGTGCTCAGGACAGAGTTGACTGAAGATCCCTTATCGGCGGCTTATCCTCTATGATGAGCAACAGACGTAAGTAATACTTTAAATTTCAGTTTAAAATTTTAACTGTGAGGTTTACTGATACCATTTCCAATTGTTTATAACAAAGTAGACAATGTAGTGTGGTATCCAGCTTGAAACTTAAATGATGAAAGTCGAATATAAGTAGTCATAAGTGAACTTGAAATTTATAAAAGTTTAAAAGCTATAAAAAAGTTTATGTAGTTTAGTGAAGAAAAAAACAGAAGACATATTAGGAATATGATTCAATAACTTCAGTGGATTCTATAAGCTAAAAACTTATTGATCCAAAACTCAGTATATCTGGCAGAGACTTCAGGTTCATTTATTCCACACCGATAAGTCTTCTAATTGAACACAGGTTCGGTTTCCTAAGCTCTTAGAATAGGACCAGAATAAATCTACACGACAACTTGAACAAGAGAGAAAAAACCAGTAGTGTGAAAAGAACGCTTCACAACAAGGTTAGTTTATGTACATAAAATAGAGGGTGTTTACAGTATTTCAGATGGCCTTGGGTATCTAGAAGATTCCGGAATCATACCAAACATTGTAGCAGGATAGGTAATCATCTAATCAGAAATGTGATACGTGACTCTTCACTTTCTCGATGTATTTGAGAGACTTCTATTCAATGCTGATTGGATGAAATGTTTCTCACTGTTTTCAGGGCCCTTCTGGGCGTTTTCGATGAATGCTTTGGATCTCCCCGACACACATATCATAAAAGGAGTTAAACACTCGAAATCGTCTAAAATTCTTCTTCCAGCGATACATTAGGTATGTAGTAATTCAAAAATTATATTATTTTCAATTACTTTTCGAAATAATCACACATATATTCAGCTGATTTAATTAGGTATCATATCAAAGGTAAACATAAAAGATGCTTATTAAATGAGTAAAATGTAAAAGGGTTAACGGATTTTATTTGTTTTGTTTTAGGACTGAGTTTACAGCAATGAAAAGTATGCCATTCAGTAATTGTGAGCAGTTTTCTATAATACTAGGATATAAGCGAAATTTATTGAATGAAAGTGTATGTATGTGTATGGAAATTCTATACTATTAAAAAAAATTTTTAATGGCTTTATTCAATATTATATTTTGGGACAATATAGAATTCTCAGCACAGGGTATTTCAACAAGTTGCTTACGCAAAAAAACAGTGACAAATAAAAAAAAGGAAAAAAAACTCGAAAAACTGTACAACTTTTAAAATTAAAGCCATGTTAAGAATGCAGGTTAATGACTAGGTTAACTCTAACAACCTTTACGTCACAGAGTATATTTGCTAGGTAAGGTATTATAGAACTTTTATACTTTTGCTTGCGTGCTTGCATTTTAATGTAATTTCGTCTCGTTCTACCAGAAGATATACAAGGAGAAAGATATGAGTGAAGGAGATGGTTAGTATCTGATAAAATAACACCTTCCAGGAGTTTACATGACTTTAGATATCTATCCACAACCACATTAATTATGACCTCGAAAGATTCACCACACACCTTGATAACTGCCTTTAGCACTCTCCGCAATACAGCAAAGTCTTTTCTCGAAATCCCAGGAAAGAATAATGGAGAACAGTAAGTAATAATAGGTAATATGCAAGAATTGACAAATTGTAAGAGGAAATGACGAGTAATCCCCAGAGCATGCAATCTCTTTATATAGTCAGACAGAAAACCTACTTCGATAACAATAAAACGTGAGAAGACGAAGAGTTATCAGAGGAAAATGTAACACCAAGATAATTGACGTTCGACACTGTGTTTATCAAAGAGTTTCCAATGGTACAAGCATTACGGGATCTCAAAATGGTGTTTAGATTCCGTTCATGTCTCATGCTGAAGTTAACAGCTTGACATTTAGACGGATTAAGTATGAGAAGTTGGGAAGTCAGCCATTCTGAAATTATGAATCAATTAGTTGACAAATGTTTACTAAAATCATACTTCCATACGCTATATAGTGTATAAATCAAACAAACAAACAGATAAGAGACTATTCGCAAGCAAATAAAACATTTCATATTACAACTTACTTTCCGCTCAGGTAACGGAGGAGCTGTTTCATTACCACTAAGTATAATTCCATTTATACTATTACTTATAGGATTGATTTGTTTCAATTGATGATGATGAGTGATTGAGTTCTCCGTTCGTGTAATCGACGATGATCGAATCGGTGTAGGTGGAAGTGGGGGCAGTGGACGTGATCTATTTCTTATTGTATTGGGATTAGATTCAAATCTTGAAGTTACAATTGGACTGTGTATTTGTTTTTTGCTGTTATCTGCATTATAATCAACACTATTACTATTATTTTGATGTTGAGTAGTGTGAGAATCATCATTCGGTGTTGTAATGATTTTTCCGCGTGGACTACCAGGATTATCATGATCACCAACAGTACTAATGGAACTAGTGACAGGGGTAATACTATTGTTGGTAGTGTTTAGTGTTGTTGGTCGACCACTAGAAACATTTATCGTTTGAGTTGGTTTTGTTAATACTGGACGATCCGGTAATGCTGGGGGATCTGAAGATAATATATTGAAGGAAGAGTTGGATCCTGTAATGATAGACGATAAAAATGAAGATGAATTTAACGATAAAACTCTCATTTTACGATTAATAAATTGAAATGGTATATAATAGGTATGAAAAAGTAGGTTACACATGATTCTAGAGAAGAATAGCTCGGTTGTAACATCTCTGATTGATATTGGGTGGTAAGATAACAAACTAGGTAGGGGCATTAATGCCCTTAAGAATATAGATATATCTAACTAACAAGCGCAAACTACCACGAAACCAAGGTAAAAATAGGATTTCCTGACAATCATTGCTAATTAACTGGCATTAAACAAGATTTTTATATCTAGAGCGTAATAATCAATCTGTTGGACCAATGATCACATTGTAACATGGTCGACGGGATCTTATCAGGATCACTTACTTCAGTTTGAAGGGTCAGGTACATAAACATAGATGTAGCAACAAAGTTACATTGCAAAGTCAGACTACATTAAACAAGGCTTTGAGGAAGCGATACTTTATTTGAAGGCATAGGAGCTGCTGAAAACTCTCCACTCTGAATTTAACACGCAGTTGAGAAGACAAAATAAACAATGTTTCAATTTAAACTCGAACACAGATCTATTGGTGAAGAAAACGCTTCTAGTAACTAAACTCAAGAACCGTTCACCTTTCTGAGACTGCCAATAAACCCAAATAAAATATGAGTAAAAGTTCCAAAAGGTTCAAAACCATTCGGAAATAACTCAAGGAGAATCTGGAAATATCTACATCTAGTCTCTATCAAGTACAAAATGTCGCTCCTACATGTTCAGATTGATTACAGGAAGTAAAATAGTTAATTGCCAACAATTATTAGTTGAACAATATCTAAGTAAGAGGAATGCCTAAAGTGCGTTCAGAAAATCAATATCTTTCGATAAGCTAGATCAACTTCAAGAGAAGCTGATGTATTTACTTTATCATCTAATTGGGTAGATCTAACTCATAATTTAGGTAAGGTTTCTAAACGCTTCAAGAACTCCGAAGGCATATATGACCGCATATAAATAACCCATGATTATAGTATCAGAAATAAGTCCCCAAGTAAATCTTCAGTCGAATTAAGATAATTTGATTGTATTCGGAGTTCATGATCCGTTAATTAATCTAAATTTAACAGTAGTCAATTAGGAAATCAGGATTACAGGCAAAACAAGCAATCTTACGATTTACAATAAGAGTTGAATGAGGTTGTTTAACGACCCGTACTTTCATTCTTGACTAGTTAGTTAATTACGAATCAATAAACGAGGTGCATTTTAACTCATATGACACCGAACTCCACCTTAGTACACATAAATAACAGCACTTTTAATATATTTTACCTATGAGTCATATTACAAATATGTAGCTATCTGATCAGTCCTTTGGACTATCGAATGGTTTATGGAATACCTGTGAGTGAAATAAGGCAATAGGTATGGTCTCGTGGGCAGTTATTATCTGACCAAAACATCATTCTACTTTATTATTATTATTATTATTATTATTATTATTATTATTATTATTATTATTATTATGGAATAAACATTTTGACAGTCAAAACGAGACAAAACAGACAAAAACTGTCAACCAAAATTAACTCACTATTTATTGGTGATGAATACGTTATCGATTCTAGAGGGGTACGTCCACTCCCAATCTAGTAAACAAAGGGGACAGAATAAAACTGTTCTTTGAAAAAAAGTAAGTTTCATTAGATATTTGACATTTGCAATAGCAATAGTCATCGAGATACATTACGGATTAAACTCAGAGAGTTATATTCCTTGCAGATATCACTATACGCTACCACGATTCCTTACCAGATAGAAGCAAGTCTTGAAAAAAATCACATGTATGACCTTTCGTTATTCTGTAACTTGAATATGATCAAAAGAGTTGGAATTATAAGAAAAAACCATACACATAAACTGAAAAGAATTCAAACTAAGTTAGAAGTAACGAACAATCGACTCCAGAATACACAGACCTCGTGAAGCTGTTTCAGCGATGTCCCAAGTGGTAAGTGTGTAACCAGAATATTTATGGTTGAAAATAACTAGCTGTAAACGACTGTTACAAAATCATTTTATAGTAAAATTGAAGATAGACTGCATCATACGTTGGATTTAACGCAAAAACTATCTGAAAAAGAAACCAGGAAATACTAAGAAGGTGTTTTTTCATAGTATCGGGTTTCGACTTATTGGTCAAATTTGATGGGACCTAAGGGTCCTAAGTTCGATTACTGATGGTTTTGGAATAATATACTAGTACCGAACAACCACCTTATCTAGGTCAAAGTCAATCAGTGATATAAATTTTCTTTAAAATGACCAGTCTCTATAAATATATCATCTGAATTTCAACGTATTGTTTGTCAATTACGTCTCAGGTAAGAGGAATTCATTACAACATGTCATAGTATTTTTTTTCGCTGAAAATCACCTTACATACTAAAATATATATTATTGAATGAATTGACTATTATTACCATTATTTTTCGGTAGACTATAAACTTTTTTAAAATATACATTTAAAACATAATAACTCTTTAGAAACAGTACATAAAATTACTGTGGTCAAAGGTTCAATACTTGTTAGAATTAACCATTGTGCAACTGAATCACCCCATACGATTATATATATATATATATATATATATATATATATATATATATATATATATATATATATATAAAAAGATTTTTTTCTTCAATCCTAACACACAAGCACAATGATAAGGACGTTATGGTATTGTAAATAAAACGAGTAATCAAGTAAACTGAACAATAAACATACAAAATACTTTGAAGTGAATGATGTAGATTACTGAGATTTAAAAACTCCAAATGAAATTAACAATAAACAAAACAAAATAAACAATTTCACATAACTCCTGTTGGATAGACAAGGTATTATATAAACAAATGATAAATATGAACAATATCATGTTTATAAAGTGTGATAATTCTCGTATTATTAACTAATTTCATTATCATTACCTAATTATATTGACGTTAGAGGAATCTTGCGAGCCGAAGAATGTAACAAACAAAGAATAACGGATTTTCAAAACTCGATGTGTTAATATACTAGGTAGAATGAATGATTTCAGAATAATCTTTGTATACTTTCATATATTTCGGATGTGGCTAGTAGAGGAATTCAGGAGGTCTGTTACGTCCTACATGCGATTCATTAACTGAATATACATGTATCATAGTGTTGATATTCACATTGAGATTTAAAAACAGAAACTTCCGATTCGATTTTTACCGCTTTATAAATTGAGTTTTTGAGTTCAGATAACCATTAACATGTTCTACCGTCATGCGGTTACGTTGTATAAGCAAGGATTTCATTTTTCCCGTTGTTTTTATCCCGACCGTAGCTGCCACCTTGGTATGGTGGTCGGGCCTACATATTGTGGTGACCCAACCGAGCTATATTGGATAGAACACATGTTCCTTCACGTTCTAACATGCCAGGCAGGTCGGTTACGGAACAGTGAGACTAAAAGCAATAACTTAAGATGTGAAGGAGAAATCATACTGCCGACTGTAGAGGGTTATGATGGCAGTAAGGTTTATCCCTTTGCCAATGAGGAACTGCAGCGATGTTACCAACGAAAGGAAGGGCTTAGAAAAGATCAACCCTAAAAATGTACCACCTCACCTAACACCACGGATTTCCGTCTCCGTCGGTAAGGCCTTTTGAAGTGCGGAGCTAACACATCAAAGCTTCGCATAAAAAGGCCGTGCACAACTGGCCTCAAGAGGTTTTTCCTTGGGCTCTGTGTTCACACTCCCAGGTTGCTAGGACTACCACTAATTCAGCTTCTTTTTCAGGTCTGTCAGCAAGAATTATCCTTTTACGGTATGGGCAACCGCAAAATAACAACCACTCAAATACATTCATTCATTTCACCTCGCTTCGTCGATATGGAAAACCGGCACAATTTACCCTTCACTGCTACTTCTAACTACCTCACTAGTGTAGTTGTAGAATTAAGCCCAAAAGCAGATCAGAATGTCAGACTGGACTCCAATAGAAAACTGCTTGTGCGCTATCCGACCAAACGGGATAGCAAGAAATCGAAAAGATAGGGACATACCTCGTCATCCTCTCGTTGTCTCTACCTACGCTTCCACTGGCTGCAGCTCAGATGAAGTTAACGATGAATTTTTCGGGAAGCTATCCCACTTTCAAAAAGCTAAATGATATGATGTGGTAGTAGTGGCAGGTAACTGTAATGCTCAAATAAGTAGACTAAACCAAATGGTGTCGCGGCTCAGAGAACAGATACAGGGCAACTATCCGCTGCACTGATACTCAGATAATTGTTTATTTCTAGCAAACACCAACTATGAACACAAGGAGAAACATCGTCTGAAATACTAACCCTCACAGTCGACACATAGATGGACTCGAAAAGACCACATTGTCATTAGCCATAGTTGGAGAGGCTCAAAAGAACTGTTGGTCATTCTGGAGCACATGTTAAAGCTCATATCATGCTCTATTTGGAGCAAGCATTTATCTGCGTCTTACTGGTCGTAGAAAAACTACAGAAAACGTTGTTTTAATATTAGGGATTGAAACTGGTCAATCTCTGTTGCTATATGTGTGCATCCTAAGAGAATTGCCGCGATACATGAATAAGGATCCATTTTTAGATTTATGTACATAAACAACGAGAAGAACTATTCAAAAAAGTCATATGCGACAAAGTGATTCAGAAAGAAATTAACAGAAACACAATAACAAAACTAAAACAGTGCAGCATAGAATCTGGCACGCATATGTTTCGTTTAAAGTTGCTACACCACTTTAGCACAGGAAGATAAAATTAACAAGCAAAATTCCAGATTTGTACAATTAAAGATTTATTAGTTATTAGTTCTCTGTAAGTTAAGCATAACACTTTTATACTACCTTGCGAATAAAACACAGAAGTTTTAGCTGTCCTCCAGGTAAGTGCATATAACATCAGCATTCCTAATTCATTAGTCCATTTTTCAAAGTTTCAGTCAATTTATAGTAAAAAAAAAAACTTTACAATACACAGTTAGAAATACTTTTTAGGGACTCTGTTAACAGAGCAAACCTTTGATGCATTTGTATTGGCTGTTTGAATTTTCACATTGGTGTTTAGGACCCCAATCGGTAAATGAGAAGATTCAAACAACCAAAACAAATAAATTAAACTTCAACCCATTGCATAAGCTATTGGATATCTGGACTCAGTAGCTAAATAGATGACGTAATGGCGTTAGAAACAAGTGTACAAGGTTCGAATCCTGGAGTGAACATGAACCCTGGGATGCAGGTATATTCAGCTGACGACTTCGGAACAGGACGAAACGCCTGTCTTGGATTACACTGCTATCCACCTTCCGTCTCCGTTTATAGAGTAATTTTCCTTTTTCTTTTGAGTGTAAACTACTTTAGTGAATTGAATAACAACAGATTATTGACAAACACAGAGTACTAAACAACTGTTTAACACTAACACAAGACATTTTAATAATCTATACCTACAACCCATCCACACACACACATTACCAAACACAAGGGACTTTAAAGAGTTGTAGTAACTATTATATCATCCAGTCATTGAATTTGAGACTAATGACTTCAACCAAATCCATTTCTATAAAATTGAACAAATCATTTACAAACCAAAGATTCAAATAAACACGTTCGTAATTGAAATTTGACTTTGTATACCTTGTTCAGTTTAAACACATTGGTCTATGGTGTAGTTTTTTAGAGATAAAAAATGATCTAAGTAAAATGAACTTCCAAAGAGTGGTATGATTATACTGAGAATGTTACGATTAAAATAATGATAAAAATAAGTAGATTAAAATTACCGTTTGGAAAGATCTCTGCAACGAACGAATCGACGATCCATGATCAGATCCAGAATGATCAGGTTTCGAGAAGATTCTTGGGACAGTTGATTGAGCGATTGTCGCAACACCAGTATTCACAATGCTACATGAAGATATAACTCATATTACTATTAAATTAAACTAATATTTAATATAACGCTCAAGCAGTAATTAAATCAGTCAGTCAGACAATCGCAACGTAAAACATGTACGTATGTGCATCTATCCAAGTTGCCATACCTCATTAGCACTGAGAGACCAAATTGTTAGGCCTAATCCCAGAGTAGTAGAGGTAGTATAAGTATCAATCAGTAATTGAAAAGATCAGACATCGAAGATACGACTCGAAAAAAGAATATAAATTAGTGAAATAAAAAATTATGGAGAGTTCTGAAGTTCAGTATTTGGGAGGAGACAAAGAATGGATATACGTGCGCTAATGAGAATGATTCCGAGCTGTCATTAAAAAACTAGAAGCACCGGTTACAATTGTAGTGCCTAAGGCCAATGCATACATGATTCATTCTAGCTTTTGAAAAGACTTAAATAACTCAAACAGTATATGACATTGAGTTATTTTTTTACCTGCGTGATAACTTTTGTTTTCATAGGAAAGCGTAATCTTCAGAACACGTAAATGTCTTTTTATTTCCTTGTATTTCTATGCTTATGTGCCTTGTGTATACTTGTGTGTTTATCTATCACTCATTATTTTATTCAATGCCTGTCTCTGCTACACTACCCATTATCTATTTTGAACTATATTAACGCTTGTAATGAGTGGTATAAAGAATTGGAATGTTTGCCTTCTCCAGTCTGCTTCTCCGCTCCATCTATCTCATTGTCTGTCTGGAACAACGGATGTATGGAATATATTTATCCGAAATTCATTCTCGTGCTTGATACATTTATTCTGTTATTCCCTAACGTGAATTAAGTCAATAATTATATACGAGGGTAGCCGGCATGTATATTTCGTTGACATCATCATACAATCAAATTTGAGTCGATTCAAATAGAGAAGCTAGTACATCAAGGACATGCACATAAACAAATCGTATTGTCTTATCTGTACTTTGTCCATGTATCAACTCTTCTCATCTATCTATTTCGTGAAATATCCCATTATCATTATTGTTATTATCGTAGTGGAATTATTATCAGTATTCATATCGACATAAAATTGTGGCAAATACGCAATTATATTACTCACTCATCAAATTATATTGCTATGAGCATTACATCCACATTATGACATTCGTAGATTGCTGCACAATATACTCGCCCTTTGGTTGGAAGACGGATATCTCATCTAAGCCGCAAGTGACAGAAGTCGGCAAAAACCAATCTAGCTTTCTGGGTCCATGCCGAGATTTTGTCAGAAACTAGGCCATCAGGACTGATAAGACTCCTAAGATAAGTAAATAGGTTGATGCGTTCAACTAATTCACTTCCTACCATTAATCTTGGCGCTGATGCAAGCTAATCCTCAAGAAACGTTTTACATTTAGAAGGAGATAATCGTATCTCAAACATGGTTGTATTTTTGTGAGTCAGAAAACTGAATTTTCTTCAGCGTCTTCACCAAACAAAACTATATTATCTGCGTATTCAAAGTCGACAAGTAAATCTTTTAGTAAAACATCAACATCTCAGAAGTCAAACGATGAAAATGTTATCTCTTGCCTACAGTAAGAGCTGCATGCAATATATCAACTATATAGTAGGGTAAAGCTAGTGATCACCAAAATAATCAGAAATCTAAACGCAGTTTGGGGAAAGCGAATTGAATGGTGTAGAAAGTAAAGTGGAGCGTTTGGTAAATGGGTAGTGAAGTATCCGTTTTTAGAACTACTAGGTCGTAGATTCAAACCTTAAACTCCATTAATTTCAATTCTAACCGTTGAGTAGTAAGTAGTATTACTAGGACTCGAATACAATACGCAATTCACAAGTTAAGCATGTAAAACTGTACTTGGTACATGATTTTAGAGATCAATTGTCGAAATTAAGATAAGGAAAGACAATAAAACACTTTCCGTAGATTCTAAAGCAGATTGACTTGTATGTATGTGTTGATAAGCAAGCAATCATCATTAGTAGATAATAAAAACTATCAGGCTCTGATATAGATTATGGCTGGCTATTTTATTAACGGAAAACGTCACAGTATGGTTAAACAGACGAATAAAACATCGAATAGCAGCAGTTCAACCGACTTAAGAATATATAGTTCAATTTCATAGGATTGAATAAATCTCGACAGTTTACTAACATTAAACTTGACCGATATAGTAATTAACAGAATACACAATAATTAATAGTGAGTAACTAGAACATTAGCATGTTTACTGGTACTATAAGATTTGATATTTTTTTGACTTAAAGATGGTATATGAATCCAAACATCAAGAAATTGTGTCCTATAGTCTGAAGTAATAGTAACTAAGAAATATATCATGTTATTAAGGGATCCCAATAATTAAACTAAAGGTCTGGAGTTATAGTGAAGAAGCATTACATGCGAAGACAATAATAAGTAGTGTTGATAATGATATATATTGCAACAAAGTTTAGTCAATTTCAGTATCAATATATACTGAAGAAATTATATATATTTACCTGTTAATTAATTCAACTAATAGGTTGTCCTATCTGTTTGAAGCATGTGAACGACATGGTTTAAGAGTTTACATGTTCTTAAATAGGAATAAAGAAATGAGCAAATTATGACTTAGCAAGAATATATACCTATTCAACTCATTACAGTTCATCACTCCATAATCTTCATGCTGCACACAAGACTTCGTCAGTGACTATAGGATGGTTCAGTAGACAATGGTTGGCTAAGATTAAAATATGTGGACAATCTCAAATGATTAGATTTCAAGGAATCATTAGTGACACCTCACAAATCGATAAACCGAAGAATCCTATTTGATAAAGACCGTAACATAATGTAGAGTCTTTTGATTACCTTGGGTAACAATACGAGAATGTTCGAAATGTGTTTCGCTCCATCTAAATGCAAGACATTGTTTCAAACTGGTTTATATCATCATCTAAATTGATCATAGTGAGTAAAGAAGTTGAGCATATAAACCACTTTACTTGTACTAGAAGTCTCATCAGCACTGTTGAGTTAGTGTCTAATTAAACTAACTTCCATCGCCTGTGGTGTAGATCATGTATATTTGCCAACCAAGTGGCGAGTATATTGGGCAGTAAGTTCATTGTGCATCATTCTATGGTTGTGAAACATAGTCTCTGAAAGTATGAGATATGTGTAGATTTATAGGTGTTTGATCCTCAGTCATTTCAAAGAATTATTCGGGTACCATAGAACGATCAAGTAATCAATGCTATGGTTATTCATACGATATTTGTGAAATATAAGAACTGGTTAAGAAATTTATGAATCACAATCAACTGAGGTGATTGATGTATGTTTTATGTACGCCCGCCCACCGCCTAACTCACAAGGGCGGTGTGTAGTAGTAGGTTGAAATAAAGTTAGGAGTGACCAAACTAAAACATAGAATTAATCCACGGAATAATTAACTGTTGATCTGAGCCATGTTGTTAGGTACAGACCACGTGGTGAGGGTTCACACTACAATAGAGATCAGTGGTTGAATACATTGAGTGACATGGCTTTAGAATCGGTCAAAGTGGTTCAGACGCATTCACTCTTTGTCTTCCATCAAATAGGGCTTTTCATTCAATACTTTCAAACACTAATCTCGATGTCTAATCTTTTTCATTACCATTACTACAACGATTATTTTATTATTTATCTTGTCAATTTCATCTCCTCATACAGATGTGGATTAGGAGCCTAGGTTAAAGTATATTTATCCCAGGTCAAAATTGATTACAGCTGACCAATCGATTGTGTCATGGATTTACTAGACTTCAACATCGAAATGAAAAAACTACATTTCGGAACTAAATCCCTTCACCAAATTAATTTCTAGGAATAAGAAGTTTAATAAATAAAATGAAACATGCAACTTACTTTTGTGATGAACGTGAATTACGACGAAGTGGTGATAATAAATTAGTATTAACATTACTAGTAGAATTAATAATATTATTTTGACGATCTGTAGATATTGGACCATAACGAAGGTGATCTGCATTTAAATGGTCAACAGAAAAGCCAAATTTTCTACTCATATCACGAACCAGTACTTCATAGTAACCGATCATTTCATACAAAAGATAGTTACCACTACCTGTAATTCCTCCAACAGTAGAACTGCTTACATTACCAATCATATCAGCATTATACATAGCAGCTAAACGATGAGATGCTGGAGGCGGTGGTGGTGGATCGTTTACATACCAAAATTTCAGAAATGTTAATTGCAATTCCAATAATTCTAAAACACTGTCAGCCAATTGAGAGAAACATTTTTCTTGTCGTGGATCATCGGATAGCTCAACGTCTTTCTATAAAAGATTTTGAAATTATTAAGTATGAAAATAAAAATACTGATGATAACGAGATGGTAGTGGTAAAAAACTGAGAAATCTATTTCATCCTCTAAAGTAACATAAATTTTCTATTTGTCGGTCTGTGTGTGTAAAAAAGATTGGAAAAGTCTCGGAAATAGATTCATTGATTTAAAAGAGCACAAAAATGATGGTGCCAGTCTTATTTGCTCTATATCCCAATAACAGTTGAATGATCAATAGAAACAAACTGTACTAGATAAAAAGTCAGTTATCCACATATCCTTTATTATACAAGAACGAGAGTTTGCTAACTATATAAAAATGTCGCAGTATGGTCTATTTATATAACTAATAGGCAAACCTAATAAGGATTAAGTAAACGTAATTATCTCACTAATATTGGTGATTTGTGAAGTAATTTTCCGATTATGTAACACAGTACATTTTTTTGAAAAAGTATTGGAATGTAATTGTCTATGTTCGCTTAACGTGGATATGAAATATTGTCAAAGTAGAAACTTTATGACACCATAAGTGACTTAGAAAGAGCTCAAATGAATTTGTAACTTATAGTAAAATATTTATCTACTGAAATGTTCCTTGTAAATAGACGTATCGTAAGATCACAAATATCATATTAAAAATTCCGTCATTTTTTCTCACAAATAGTAAAGATTTCCTAATAAATATCGTTTCTAATTATTTGTCAATCAAATAATTCATCAGTCAGCTAGTCAGTTTATATGCAACATAGAACCCGACACATGTGCTTCGGCGAAATCAAAACATGGCATCAGTTAATGAAGTCAGTGACAATTGGAATTAGTGATGTTAATAAATGTAGACTACCTGGTTGGGGTCTGCATGATTATCGTAACCAGTGGTTAGAGACCTTGATTGACATGGCTCAAAATCTTTTGCAATGGCACAGGTGCATCCGGTAGTCTTCCATCAAGTTCTGAAATTCTAAATTCATCATAACTGTTTTATTTTTATTTTGCTAATTCGTATTTTCTTTTCAAGTCGTATCTTTGATGCCTAATCTTTCCTATTACCAATTATGCTGTTACGACCTCTACTATTTTGGGATTTGGCCTGTACATACGAACAGGATCTACGTTGCTATTGGTTGACTGGTTCAGGTTGCCACACATTAACATTAGCACAGTCAGATAAAAACCCAGAACAGTAGAAGTAGTAGAAAAGATTAGTAATATAGGGACTAACCATACATAGCACATAAAGAGACACAACAACCCAATAACTGTTCAAGAAACTTTTAAAAAAGCATCACATCAGCTTAGAACACTGATTACAGAATATAAGTTGATTTGACAGTAGAAAAGATCCCAATTATTACTCTCAAGAACAATAATGAATATAAAATTTAACTCTCAAGTAGTAAAGCTAATTTTGAAGTGTTAAATGATAAGCAGGAAAAAAATGACAGTTTAGAATATTGAGGAAGAAATCAGATAAAATCTTCACTTTATTAAACTGAATGAAAATAGTCAGTCAATCAATAATACTGGACGTAGAACTTGACGCAAACATATATCGGTTCAAGTTTCTATACAACTAGCACAGAGAGATAAAATTATCAAAATAACTCTTAAAAGGTTATCAAATAATAATAATGGTGAATAAACAGAAAATTACGGAATGTGGAAAAATTTGTAAGAGAGAAAAAGCGTAAAAAGTATTATTAAATTACGGAAAAAAGAGCAAAATGAGTATAAGCCAATAAAATATGAACAACTAAAAAAGATGAATAAATGAATACATTCAGTGACATTATGATGGATCTTAAAAATCCTATACAATAAATTTGGTTTACATTTTCCCACATTACTGTGTAGTTCAAACTATCCAGTTAGTTACGGTCTTCATGCATCAGTGTTATATATGACAACGACATCGTTGCATTGGAAATCTTCACTCCGTCTGACAACTGTTGCAACTTTGACTCCAAGTTCCGCTACAAACAACTTACAGACATTCTTGTGAGTAGCATCCACTACACTACCGCTACTAATCCTAGTATTATTTAGATTTATTCGCTCTTCATACTATTTATTACCGTTTAGTATTATGATGTGAAGTGTAGTGGCTATTTGAAGAGGATCAATATGTATATATGTTAGATCTTATTTTGTTTGTAACTGATTGACAGGTGACTTTTAGCCGTTTTTTTTATTTTTATAAATCAGTCGATATCGCATGTCTTCATCCGATATTAAATTCATAATAGTCGATATAAACAGAACAAAGAATATTGGAGAGAATAATTGTTTTCAATAAACTTCATTATCAAACTCTATAGCTATAAACCCACAATTATTGTTATTAAAATGGTAAAAATAAACCATATATACAAGTGGATAATTGAATAAGACAATGTTATCTGTTAAAGCAATGGAATTTTAGGCATGTTAAGGTTTAGTTACGTCCAGTACACAGAACAATTCCAATCGTATATATTTCAGACATATACAGTCCAAAGCAATTAGTCCCTTTGACAAATTTCGATAATGTAATAAGAAGACGAAGGTTATCAGAATTATGTGATATATTAGCGCAATAGATTTCAAACAATCCAATCACACAATCGTGATCTCAAAATTAGGGTGTGTGAACATGTACCAAAATGGTTGCAGAAACAAATACAATCAAGTGACCCAATAAGAGTAGAGAATAAACATCCATCATTCTCTATTGCTAAACATATAATTGAAATAGGCCATAAGATTGTTCTAAACTCGGCTTTTGTGGTTTTATACAAAAGTGTAAAAGGGCGTATACTAAGGTTTATTGAAGCCTTAGCCATACGAAAATTCAAACCCCCTTTGTGTGTTCAAAAACAGTTTGTTCTTACCATAAACCTACCCTGGTAATATTGACTTATTATCCAAAGTGATTAGGTTTCAAATTGTGTTCACAGTATTATTACTCTTATTATTATCCTTAACTCCTCTTACCCCATTTCCAGTCTAGTTGACCTTTTATTTTCAAATATAAATGCTCTTAACAAGTATATATGTGATCAGATTGGTCGAAATCTATTGCAGTCAGTCAGTCAGTCAGCTACAACGTAGGACCAGGCACATATGTGCATCGGTCCAGGTTGCCATACCGCATCAGCACAACAAGATGAACACCGGATTCATAGCAGTGGTTATGTCAAAGGTGGTAATATATAAGAGAAAGATTGCATATAGAGATATAATACAAGAAGAAAGAATTGGTTCGTAGAAAGAAAGATATGAAGCGATTTTAATATCTTAGTTTAAGGGAAGACAGGGGGTGTATACACCGACGCCATTGTGATCGATTCTGAGCCATGTCACCAAGAGTCTCCAACCATTGGTTACGATAGTCACGCGGACCCCAACCAAGTAGTCTGCATCTACCAACATGGCTCAGACTAGAAGTTAGTGACTTCAAGCACTGATGCCACGTTTTGGTTTGGCCGCCCCTAACTTTCTTCCAACCATCTCCAATACCGGATAGCATTGCACGTCGTGGTAATCGGTGTTCGGGCATACGTAACACGTGGCCCAACCATCTCAGTCGATGAAGATTCATAACCTCATCAACTGATTTACCATCATTCCCTAATACCCTGCGCCTAACCTCACTATTACTTACCCGGTGATCCCAGCAGACACCAGCAATATTTCTAAGGCATCTGTGGTCAAATACTAATAGCTTACGAGTGTCTTCTACTCTTAATGGCCATGTTTCGCTGCCGTAAATTAAAACAGAACGGACTGCCGCGCAGTATACTCGTCCTTTTATTGATAGACGGATATCTCGCCTCCGCCAAAGGTGACGTAAGTTGGCAAAAGCCAAACGAGCTTTTCGAATCCGTGCTGAGATTTCGTCCGATACCAACCCATTAGGGCTGATCAGACTTCCAAGATATGTGAAGTTGTCAACGCGTTCGACTACTTCACTCCCTATCCTTAGTTCAGGTGTTGACGCAGACCAGTCCTGAAGCAACAACTTGCATTTAGAGGGAGAGAAGCGCATTCCAAACATTCTGGTATTGTTGCTCAGTGCTACCAGAAGACTCTGCATTTTGTCAGCGTCTTCACCAAACAGGACTATGTCATCTGCGTATTCTAAGTCGATAAGTGGACCTCCTGGAAGAAGGTCAATACCCGAGAATCCAGTCGAAGAGAATGTTATTTCCATCAGTAGGTCTATGATGAAGTTAAACAAAAATGGGGAAAGTGGACATCCTTGACGGACACCACTTGAGGTTGCAAAAGTAGATGACAGTTCGCCATAAGCTTTGACTCGACTAGTAGTGTTCGAGTAAAGAGCCTTCATAAGGTTTATGTACTTCTGGGGTACGCCTTTCAATGACAGACACTGCCACAGAATCTCGCGGTCTACCGAGTCAAATGCTGCTTTTAAGTCAAGAAAGACCACCATTGTCGGACGCCGATAAGTATGCCTATGTTCTAGAATCTGACGAATGGTGAATATGTGGTCGATGCAGCCACGACCAGGTCTAAAGCCAGCTTGGTTCTCTCGTGTTTGCAGTTCACGAGTCTTAGTTAGGCGTCTGATAATTATCGAGGCTAGTATTTTAGATATTATATTAGTTAAACTAATCCCTCTGTGGTTGTCACAGGATGATTTTGACCCTTTCTTATATATTGGGACGATAAGTGATTGTGACCAGTCAGATGGGATATCGTCTAACTCCCAGATTTTAGCTAAAATATTAGTCAACCTAGTCGCTAAAATTGGACCACCATCCTTAAAGACCTCTGGAGCCAATCCATCTGGACCAGCTGCCCTTCCTCGTTTCAGATTAACTATAGCCTTTTGAACGTCTGCTAGAGTTGGGGGATCTACTTCATTGTTCCATTCACATTGTTTGGGAATGGAGGGTAGTTGTAGAGTAGCTGAAGGCCAGCTAAATTGTTCCGCCCATCGTTCTAAACGTCTGGACTGAGAGCAGATGAGGGTGTCGTCTTTTTCCGAAATAGTCTGACTTACACTTGACTTACTAATTCCAGTTTCTTTTATTAGTCGGTAGAGCTGTCTTGTGTTCCCTATAGCTGCCGCCTTTTCCATCTCTTTTGCTTTCGTTGCCCACCACTGCTCACGGTCACTCCTTAGACTTTTTCTTAACCTAGATCTGATTTGTTGTCGCTCTTCATCATGTTCGGAACCTGATGGGACGAGTTTGCGAGAATCCATCAGTGTGATAGACTTTGAAGAAATCCACTGGTTCTTTGTAACTCTGTGGTTTAAGTCGCTAATAGATGTCACTGCTGCTTCCACAGCTGCTTGTATGTCTCCCAGCAACATCTGGGTCAGCCTCGTTTTCAGAACTACCTAAGTGTGACCTCAGTTGTTCCTGGAACCTACTTTTGGTTTTCTCACTACTCAATTCAGTTCTAATGGGTCTTTTTCCTGAGACTTTTTTGCGTCCAGTGAGGTGCAAGCAGATGTGTGCCCGTATTAGGGCGTGGTCGGAGTCCAAGCAGGTACTCCAGAATGAGCGACAATCTTGTACCGACCCTCTCCAACGATGACTGATGGCAATATGGTCTATTTGAGTTCATCGTTGGTTTGGTGTAGAGGGTCGCCATGTTAGACGATGTCTCTCCTTATGCTTAGAATTTGTGTTTGCTAAAAATAAGCGATTGTCTGAGCACAGTTGCAGCAGACGGTCACCATTATCTGTTCGCCATGCCGGAATGCTAAAATACCCACCTAAATGCCTTTCTGTTTGGTTTAAACTACCTATCTGAGCATTAAAGTCACCCCCTACGAGTACTATGTCTGAGCGTTTACCTTTCTGAAGAAGTTCAGAAAGCTTTCTGTAAAATTCATCTTTCACATCATCTGAGCTGCAATCGGTGGGAGCGTAGGCAGAAACGACAAAAAGACAACGACGTGTGTCCCTATCCTTCCGAGTTCTTACGGAGCCGTTTAGCCGAACAGCAAATAGACGACTGTTGACGGGGATCCACTCTAACAGTGCTTGTTCCGCCCTCATGCTTAGTGCTATCCCTACTCCTGCCAGTCCACGAGAGCTGGCCGTCGGGTCACCAGATACACGAAGGGTGTATCTCGTCGGCTCTCCGTTTTGCTGAGGTGAGGTCAAGTGAATGACCACACTGGGATCCTGTATGCGTGTTTCGGAGACACAGCATATATCAATGGAAAGAGACCCTAGGGTTCTAGCCAAGGAAGCCTGTTGACCGATTTGACATAGGGTGCGTACGTTGAAGGCTCCAATGTGTAGTTTGGAGCGAGGTTTCAGTAGACCTGGGACAGTGTTTTGAGCACTAGAATCGTTGGCTATGATGACACTTGAGGAGGAAGCCGAAGGAGGAAGTTTAGGGTTGAAAGTCGATGTAGGAGGAATAATAGGAATTGAAGAGGAAGGTTGATTATGAATACAGTGGTCTTGAGTGCTGTTAGAGGTATGAGGGCGGTTATCACTTCCCGGTTGCCCACACCGAGGAAGGGTTCTTCTGGAGGTACCTGAAAAGGAAATTGGATTAGAGGCGGTCTCAGTGACCTGAGAGCATGACCGCAGTGCCCAAGGGACAACTGCTTGAGGCCGGTCGCGCACGGCCTTTTCGTGAGAGGTTAGTGACGTGTTAGCTCCGTTCTTCAAAGGGCCTTACCGCCGGAGACGGATATCCGTGGGGTAAGGTGAGGTGTGAATTTTTAGGGTCGACCTTTTCTAACCCCACCCCTCCTTGTGGGAAGGCAGCATCGCTGTCATGCTGGTTGTCTGAAGGAAACACCTTACTGCTGTCACACCTCTGTACAGTCAACAGTACGACTTCGCCTTCGGACCTTGGGTTTGTTGCTTTTAGTCTCACCGCTCTTCAACCGACCTGTCTGACATGGTAGGACCTTGAGGAACGGTTGTTCCAGTCAGTATAGCTCGGTTGCTTCATCACGATAGGCAAGCCCGACCACCACGTCAAGGTAGCAACAACGGTCGGGGAAATCTATTGCGCGAATATATCACATAATTCTGATAACCTTCGTCTTCTTATTACATTATCGAAATATACAGTCTAATCGCCAAATAAACATTATCAAACGATCAGATTCTAAATAAGTGAATAATTTTTTTCGAAAAAACAATCCAACAGAACTTACCACTAATTTTGGCACACCGCCACTAACAGGTGACTGAATAGATGAGACAAGTTTACCAATATATTGAGATAAATTAGCGTCTTGTGATTTGGCTGAGATTAAGTCAGCATGCAATGCTTGTATAATCCCTTGAATTTGTTTATTAGCCCACTCTGTTTGACTTAACATACGCTAAATGTCAAATATTCCAAGATGTATGCAAAAAAAGGGTAGGATAATACCAAAATTAAATGACACTGATTTGATATAAATTTTATTGGACTTAAAGAAAACAATGTGCGAAACATGCTCTCACAAGGTGGCGGTTGAAGGTAGTTGACAAGAAACCCCAGATTTAGGTTTTGTACTATATGACACTTGTTAGCAAAATGTACTTGTAATCTTGAGAGAACTCATGCTTACTGGTCGATTCATATCCGTTGTTCAGAGTTTACCGTCGATTACCTGCAACTATCATCTTAACATAATGCATGCGATTTCGAATCGTTTATACTAGTGGCCACATTACAACTTAATCGATAGAATTCAATCAGTACTAAGAAGGACTTGACACATAACACCGTTCACTATTCAGCGACCAATCAGTTGTAAGTGTGCTCTTGTGTTAATTGGATCGGATCTATACTAGTGATAAATGAGGAAATCCTGGTAGTATTACGATTAACTATGATAAAAAGCAATACGTATCAAATGAAAAAAAGAAATCATTGATAATTAATGAAGAAAGTACCAGATTAAACTGGTAAAATCGAGGCTTTCAATCTCCATATCACTGCTTATGCAATAAGTTCTGATATTGGTGATCCCATTGGTGCTCCTTTGGTCTGTTTGAAGATTTTATTGTTGAATTGAAAACATGTTGTTAAACATACATCGATGAGTTCTAGTAGACTTTAATTTTAGAGCTTCGTGTACTTTTGGAGATTTTTCATTGAGTAGAAAGACAGATAGAGTTTTCTTTGCTAAGCTTGGTTCGATTGAGATGAATAAGGCCATTACGTCAAAGGATATCTTCAGTTCGTCATTGTTGATTTGAATTTCGTTTATCTTATCCAAGAATTTAATGGGAGATTTAATGGAGTAACTTGATGAATCTACTAAATGTTACAATATTCTTGAAATTTCTATCGATAAATTGTATGTTGGGGTTCCGGGAAGTGATAAAATTGGACGCAGGGGAATGTTTGTTTTGTGTAGTTTCGGCCTAACGTAGAATCGAGTAAGCACTAGTTCACTGAATTTCATTCGCAATCAATATTGTCTTGATATTTGTATTCTATTTATTAGCTTATATCTGTCGACATAAGTAGTATGTAAGAAACCTGGCAGCAGAGGGCTAAGAGGATCGAGTTGAAGAAAATAGAAGGGAACATAGAAAGGAATTTTGAACTGGAAGAATTATACAGACTGTGAAGGACAAATGATGGAAATATTCAAATGAAGTAAGCAGTGTATGGTTCTCATATCTCACCAAGATATTCTGTAATTTTGAATTAGAAAACAATCGTTTGTCCCCACCTCGTTCATTACACTAGAAATTCGGTTGTCGAACTTTTTGATTGGAATTGTGTCTATTGATTTATATACACTTTTATATTTAATTAGTTCATCGATTTTCCTGATGTATTCATCTTTGTCCGTAATTACTGTAGTGCATCCTTTATCCCTCGAAACTATGACAATGTCCACTCTAGTTCTGGGTTAAGACTGTTTGTTTTTGTACAATCAGTTGAGTGTTATCTTTCTTCCGCTAGAGATACTACAGTTTGTTGAGTTTCTTTATTTATTCCGATTATTTTGAGTGATGAGTTCAGTGGAGAGAATAATTCCAGTTTTGAAGCGTGACTTGTATTGTAGTTCAATCCTTTTTCAGGTGTTCTTCTATGTTCGTCAGAGGTTGTTTTTACAGATTTATCACGTAATTGTTTGTGTTTTCTTCTGGAGTAGTTTTGAAATATTGATTAGCTTATCCTTGAAGGTGTTTCTTCTTTGTGTCGTCTACTTGATATCTCGATTACCGTTGTCAAGATTGTTCTGATGTAAGTATCCTCTTTAGCCTCTTCTTTTCGTTTTCCAAAATTTGTTGATATTTGTGGATTCTGTAGTGTAGACCAGTTATCACTAGATGTACCATTTGGCTTTTACTTTGCTCAACTACTCTCCGTCCAATTGGACAGTTGTTTGGTGGTCTGTATCTTACACTTGTTAGTAGAATATACTGACGAAGACATTTGTGGAGAAGGTAAAGCCGTTATCGAGAGAAAGTCTGTCCTTTAGAGAAATTCTTTCATTCTCAAACAACAAGAAGCTTATTACGCTTGTAATTTAACTGAACAGTAGAGTATAAAAAAGCTTGTCAGGTGAAAAATATAGTAATCTAAAGAAAGTATGGTTACTATCAGATAAAGTCATGGATTCGACCCCGGACATGATCATAAATACCCACAATAAAGGAGGCCATAAATAATAAAGGTTGAACAGCTATTCCGTGTTATACACCTAACAATCTTTTTACAATTGCTATCATATCTCGTGATATAAACTTTTTATGGGCAAGAGAAATAATTAACTTACAATTTCCACTCTATCTACTGGCATAATAGGAATGATATTTGGCATCGGCTCTGCAATACAATAACGAGTTTCTTCTGTATTAGTGACAAGACGACCATCTTTTTTCTAGAACCGAAAGAATTAAAATTGAAACAATAAAAATAAACGAGTTAAACTGAGATTTTCAAGTTAAAAGATCAACTTTTCCAACAACAGTCAGTCACTGAATCAAATCCAACGTAAAATCATGCATAGTTTAAGTTGGTATACCCTTTATACACAGCGAGATGAAATTATAAGGGAAAATTCCAAAATAGTATAGTTACAACTAGTACTAATGGTAATAGAAAAAATTAGGCATCCACGACACAATTCGAGAAAATATAAATTAGTGAAATAATGAGGAATTCAGAGACTTAGGATCTAAGGGAAGACAAGGAGTGAATACACTTGCGCCATTCCAAAGAATTTTGGGCCATGTAACCTGAAGTCTTTAACTATTAGCTGCGATATTCACGCAGATCACAGCTAGATAATCTACACCTACCTATATGACTCAGTTCAATAGTTCGTGTCGTCATGATCCAAGGTCATTGCTTAGTTTGCACGCTTCTACACTTCTTACAACTTAATCCCACATCAGTTATTATCGCGCGCAGTGGTGGTCCATGAATGAGTATACATAATACATATCCCGATTGTCTGAGTCGATAAACATTCACTACCTCGTCAATTGTATTATAAAACATCACTTATACAACTGTTGAAATACTATTAGCGATAAAAAATGGACTATTTTCTAGTCAACATAACTTATGATTTAAGATACTAAAAGACGATACTTACAAGTTTAATGCATTTGTGAAGATTATGGAATCTTTCTACGTGAAGTATCAATCTACACAAACTAACAACATTATCTCCATTTAATGTATTGAATCGTACAGTTTTAATTGAGTACAGATTGGTCGCATCAATTATATGACAAGTAAATAGTCATATTAGGAAATTCATTGGCGTTTTTTATCAACACCATGTTATACACGAATCGATAACTTTTCAATTAATCTAATTCATTTATCAAGTATACATTAAGATACTATCTGACTGCCTAAAATCAAAGTGAATAGAGTCACATTCGTATATAAGATCTGTTAACTGAAAGCTAAATATTTTACCCAATACAACCTGTCATGATGAAGGGAAGTAAGAACAATAATATTTACAGGATATGATTAATGCATTCAATTTCATTGCTTTCTCTTCAGCTACATACAAGTTAATGATGTTTAGTTATTACTAATTAACAATATAATATTATAAGATAAATTATTAATTAATTACGAATAAGTTGTGTATTATATTGGAAAAAGTTAAAAATTAAAGGTTTAATGAGCATATTCGAAAAATCCGACACATTGGAGAAGAAAACTCTTTACGGAGGTCAATAGTACACTATCTACTGAACATGGGTCATAACATGGTTTTAATGAATTTTTTCATAGATCGAAGGCCCTGGATTCAAGTCCCGAACGCGGGATTGTGGATGAGCACTGTTGAGTAGTCTCATACTAGATTTAATTGGTCGTCTAACATTGATCGGTTGATGATCTCAAGTTAAAAGAAAATAGTCAATAAATAGACTAATTCCTACCTTGTTAAAATCCCCAAAATCTATAAGAATTATAAAGCTTAAACTTGACCTCATTTTAAAAAAAAGAGTGAGTTAGTTAACCTTCAAATGCCTTGGTAACATTTTGACCCTATTTTTCTAGATTAAATGTAATTATAATTTAGTGAGTTGACCTTACAAGTCCACTTTTCGAGCTTAAACTTCTAAGAATTTTGTTAAAATGCGAAATAATAAAATTCTAGGACTATTACGTCAAAGGATTGTGCAAAAAACCCGGCCCTTTTAAACTTGGAATTGTTAACTTCTTTCATATAATACACAACTTATTCGTAATTAATTAATAATTAGAAGTAACGAAACATCATTAACTCGTATGTAGTTGAAGAGAAAGCAATGAAATCTAATGCATTATTATCATTTATTTTATGAATGGCTTTATTTAATATTATATTTTTGATAAAATATAGAGTTGTCAAAACAAAGTATTTAAACTAGTTTCCGTTTCTTATTTCTTGATCGATCCTGGTGATAAATATTGAGTGATTGCCAGATAGATGTTAGCAATCTCCAGAATCAACATCTGAATAACGTTCATTCCTTTCAATTCATATTGTTAACAACCACTGATTGCACTTTTTTGTAACTTGTACAGAGAAAGGTAGTAAACTTTTCACAAACGCACCTGATTAGGTTATGTGATTAATAGACATCATGATGTGTTAAAACAAACAACTTGTTGAAATATCTAGATGACAGGAACAGGTAGTCCAGATATTCATAAGCAGGCCGCCAATCATATTCTGTAAATATTATTGTTCTTACTTTGGGAAAAGAAATTAATTGTATAAATAAGACGAAACAATTAGCAAATTTTCGCACTTTTCCACTGTAAATGACCAATCTCTGTTTCCATATGTAAAGCTTTAGTGGATGGTCTCAGTATAACGTCTGGTAGCCTTGTTGAAAAATGAACCCAGAACCTTTCGCATAAAACTACTGTATTACTAAATTGTTCAATAGATATAAAGGGACTAAGTAAGAGTCTTAATGTGAAAATCAAGGCTAGAATGAAAGGTGCATCCACCTAATAAATTGTGAATAGAACAAAAGACGCACATCCTAAATCTCACAGCTAGCCACAAACAGAGTATACTAAGATGAAACCACTGTCCAGTATTTTCCGATTATCAGTGATTCTTTAAAATAAATCAATTGTTTCTAATGAAAACTGCTTTCAAATGTATAAATAAATACCAAATTTCATCTCTCTGTATGATTTATCATGTTTATATCATGATTAGATTTAACGAAGTTAGTGATTTATCGTAATTCATAACTTGTTATTCTGTAAAACATCGTTTAATGGTAAATTTACTGGGAAAACTATCGAAAAATAAGCAGCACCGAACAGATTTCTAGTCACAGTTTGTAACTTTTTAGTAGTGCATATTCATGACCACATCAGGAATTAAACAAAAGACTTTCTTTCAGGTCACTTAATAAATGCTGAGTTCAATGATTCGTGTTATAGTACAGCCATCATCCCATGACACCGATATGTGTGTATCTAATGAAATAGGCAAAACGATTGCACCAAAAATCTTCCTAACTGCTATTATGAGCATATTTTATGTTTATAGGTAGTATTCATGTGACGAATAGACCTTAGTTGATGTGTCATTAAAAATCAGAGTCCTGGACAACTGACACCAATGGTAGTGAGTGCCTGTCACAATACATAGGAAATTGATTAAAATTGAGATTGTACTATTGGACTTCGACCCAGTAGTTTACAGTAAGACCTGAACACCCTGGACCCGATCCTTGGTAAAGTCATAGACGCGTAATATTGAGTTCTATGTCAGCACGAGACAGCTATTCATTACACTCTGGATTCCAGTGATAATCTAACATCAATTTGTGAAAATATTAAGTACAAGTCAAGCTAAGTTGGAGCTGATGTCATTCGAAAGAAAAACGAAAACTTCACGATTAAACCGTCTAACTCAGAGAACGAGACCCGACCAAACTCATTCACCTGAGATACAAATCTCCCCCACCATCTATCTATAAATACCCTCCAACTAAATTCGCTGTAAATTAAAGGTGTTCTAGTTAAAAATAAATTGAACAAGTAAACAAAAGCTACCATAAGGTAAAAAACATTGTATCATTAAAACTAACCTCAGTAGGTTGTAACGGTCTATGCCTCAAAAAGTATTTCACACGATTTTTGGAATAGTAACTAAAAGTGAAGGAAAATCAAAGCCCACAATAAGGAAAATAGAATAATAATCTCTACATGGAAAAATCTTATAAAAGCAAGGAAAACCAGAAAGAATTTTCTAAAGACAATTTAATAAGGTCTGAATACGTAGAAAGAAAAGAAACAACACCATCTGTAAGCAATCCTACTACTACTATATATATAGTTCACATTAAAATATTGTAAGCAGTTAAATCTTTTACAGTGAAAGGTATGATGTTCAGGCGTACACCTCTCTTTCTTTGTGGAATATATATTCAGCTAGATATTGTAAGCAATTTCAAATAGACAGTTCAAGGATAAACAGGTGGGTTCTATTTACTTTTGAATATGCTACTCAATACATTTTAATGAGAAACATTAAAGGAAAATTGTAAATGTTCACTATGATAGCATAGCTTGTTTAAACATGTTAGGGATAATGATAATCAATGCATTTATAATGCGATGTAATTATTCATTTAACAAGTACAAGAGAATTAAAAAAGATTTTAAGTTATCCAGTTTATTTCTGTAAAGTTAAGTGAAACTATTCAACTGATCAAATTCAAGTAGATTAAGCTATTGTTCAAATCTGTAACACAATGAACGTAAGTCTAGTGCTTTAACTACCAATGCTACTAACTTATTATACCATATTGGTGAGAAATGCAAAATAGAATTCGAACTAACATGAATATTTAAATTAGGAAGTACCTACTTGGATAGTAGAAACTTAAGTTTATTTAGTTGTTTTTTTTTCAAAAATACAGAACAGATAGAATATGGTCAGCAGGAGTCCATTTTGCACGTTTTGTTTTCTAACTGGGACTCATCAGTTGCATTTACATGCATCCCAAAGTTGATATGCACTTAGGGATTTCAATCCAATACATTGAACTTTAAACGCTAATACAACCCAATTAGCTACTGAGTTCAGATAGCTATTTAAATTAACTAAGTCTAAAAATACCTCCTTCACATGAACTATTCTACTATCAGTTGATATTAATATAAACCTCCGTTTCGAAATTTTTATGTAAAATTCTTTAAATATACGAAACCTTTACGTTTTTTTTCTTGAATCCATTGGTATACATTTCCATCGAAACATTCAAATTATTGCCATGAGGTCATCGACTGAAAATTCATACTGCTTATATCAGTAAGTCGATTGGTAAATAATACACAATTCAAAAAATAAATAACTTAAAGTTTATGGTCTAACCACTTAGTGAATATGAGTTACATCATAGAATAGTTGAAAGAAGTTACAATCATGTATTAGTTATTCGAGTCATTGAGTTAGTGTTACGGACTCCAATTGACTAGTCTGTTTTGGGGATATATGGATCCTGTGCGAATTGCCACAATATTCCTATTAATTTACAAACATTTTTGAGAAAATATGAATGATGGCCAGTAGTAAAACCCAGGATAGACGCTTTGTCCTATTTTGGATCTGTCAGCTTGCCACCTTCCATATCTGATTAAAAATGCTTGTGATTTGATGGGAGTGTCGAGGCAATCCGCATAAGATGAACATATGATGAAAAGATATTGATCAATTCCAGTCATATATATTAATGGGAAAATTCAAACAACCAATATATGTGAATTAAAATTCAATCCATTGCAGAAGCTAGTGGCTATTTGAATTCAGTAGCTAAATGGATAACGCGGTGGTGTTTGAAGTTAATAGCTCCAGGTTTGAGCCCCGAAGTGAACATCAACTCTGGGATGAAGGATGGAACCTTGGATTAATGTTTCGTGCTAGATGGCATTCGTCAGTAATACATATCTACAATCCTGAGAGAATTCATGCTTTCTGTGTGATTCGATCAATACCGAAGGGTTTGACAAACAATACATTCGGCACAACACTGTGATCAATCAACTTCATATATTTCAGTCTCGCCGGGGACCAATTATGTCCTAAATACCTTATTGGTAACATCTTAGATCATGAAAGTGTGATACTAGATTCAAATCTACCAGGAAGCATCAGTTACCTCGAGATTACAAGTATATCTCGCCGGCGAGTGTCAATCAGAACAAAACCTAGATCCGGAGTTCATTATCGACTACTTCCAACTATTCAAAACCAATACTAAGTGTCAGAGTCTGTGCGCAAATTAAATAAGCAAAACTTCTACTAGGTTAAAATATTTACTTCTTAATTTTAGTGTCAACAATACGTGAATTCAAATGTTCCGGTATTTCAGGTTCTGGTTCTAAATTCCCACTAGCAAATATACAAAATGTATTCAATGTTGATTGATTTGTAGTTGTCAATGCTTGGTTTAATATTTTTGCATCAGGAAATTGTTCCGTTAGCATATTTAATACATCACCTAAATCTGATGTTGTACGGTAGATTAATTTACGATTTGTTATCATCATTAAAGCTGATGTTGTTGGTTCATAAAATTCAATTAAATAATAACGAAATGGTAAACGTGAATGTTCATTTGTAACAACAGTTCTATACAAGTTAGCTTGTTCTTTCTGCAAAGAAATAAAAGAAACAAGAAAAAAAGAAGAGATGGGCTTAGAAAATATTCGGATAAATGATAAAAAGCAAACGAAATTCCTATAATTCTACATGCCTATTACTAATTAGTAAGACTAATAAGTAATAAAATGATTCATGTGGAGGCATAGCTTTTGAAACTGTCATACAAAGGACTATTGTTTACATTTTTATTGTACCATTAGTAGATGATTGAACTGCTGTATTTCTTTAATCTCTGGTTACTAAGATTTCGTTTGATCCATAGATCATTGTCAGATTTATAAATAATTAGTGATTTCTCTATTACTTCGATTTTATATCACCTATGAATAAGTCATATGCACATCGTAACCGCCTAACTGTGTTGTTGTGTGACCAGACATTTTAGGCATATTATTGCATGACTTTTAAGTATAACAAATAACTGATCTGCTTTCTGTCTTCGTCTTCCAACTACACACTGTGTTTGTAAGAGCTCGAGCGCCAATCAGAACTAAGGTCTTGGTTGTTATTCGTTGGACAGTGTGTCACTTGATATTTACAAGGTCACTGGTCCTGCTGATTAAATAGATCAACTAATAGATAATAACAGAGAGAACGAGAATAAAACCGCATTCCAATCACTAAGCCCTGATCTCAATAGTCCCAATGCCAACCAAGTAATCTGTTTTTTGTTCTTATATAATAGTAACATAAAACGATAAATGAAAAGGATTCTTCCTTGCTGACATACTTAAAGGCAGAACCATTTCTATAGAGGTGGTGGTTTAATAGTTAAACCAATTGACTTCCAATTAATTATTCATCACATGTTTGAACCCCATCCCATCTACTCCAAAGTCTTGGCTAGGTGAATAGCACTGAGAGTGATTATACGAAGACCATAGCTTAAAACTTGTACGTACTGTATGAGTTAGAGATCATTCAGAAACAAGATAGAGTGGTCCATGTCCACTCTCTCCATTCATGTTTAACTTTGTCGTCGACGTACTTCTAGAGATAACAATTTTCTCATCTAAATTTCCAGGGGTTGAACTTCTACCGGGAGATTCACTTTTTGACTTAGAATATGCCGATGACATAGTTCTATTTGGTGAAGACGCTGACAAAATGCAGAGTCTTCTGACCACTCTAAGCAACAATGCAAGCATGTTCGGGATGCGATTCTCTCCCTCGAAATGCAAAATGTTGCTTCAGGATTGGGTTGCATTGACACCCGAACTAATGATAGGGAGTGAAGTAGTTGAGCGTGTCGACTGCTTCACTTGTCTTGAAAGTCTCATCCGCCCTTGTGGTCTGGTGTGTGACGAAATCTCAGCACGGATACAGAAGACTCGACTAGCTTTTGCCAACTCGCGTCATTTATGGCGTAGGCGAGATATCCGTCTATCAACCAAAGGACGTGTTTACTGCACAGTAGTTCGTTCCGTCCTACTTTATGGCAGTGAAACATGGCCGGTAACAGTAGAGGATATTCGTAGGTTACTAGTATTTGATCATAGGTGTCTTCGAAACATTGCTCGTATATCATGGGACCATCGAGTAAGTAACACAGTTGTTAGGAAACGAGTACTAGGTAAGGATGGCAAATCAATTGATGAAGTAGTGAAACTCCATCAGTTGAGATGGCTGGAACACGTGTTACGTATGCAAAACGACCGACTACCACGACGTGCTATGTTCAGTGGTATAGGAGTAGGTTGGAAGAAAGTTAGGGGCGGCCAGACCAAAACATGGCACAAATCCATGAAGTCACTGACAAGTGGTCTGAGTCATGTCGGTAGGTGTAGACTACCTGGTTGGGGACCGCGAGATGATAGCAGCCGATGGTTAGAGACCCTGAATGACATGGCTCAAAATCGTTTGCAATGGCGCAGGTGCATCCACTCTTTGTGTTCTCCCGAATTATAATCTTCTAAATTCCTCATGCCACTTTTTTCCTCTTTCCAAATTTATTTCACTGTATTATACTCCTTGAATAACATATTCAAACCCTAATCTTTCCGATTTCTGCTTATGCTCTTACCATCTCTGTGCTAATGTGGTATAGCAACTCGAACTGGTGTACGTACGTACGAAGTTCTACGTTGTTACTGACTGACTGACTGACTAGAGTGGTCCATTTAGGACTAGTATCATTCGTAATCGGTGTGATTATTTTAAAATTTTTATTGATAGTTCAGTTTCATGTGAATTAATACCTCAAGTCGTTTTTTAATGGGTATAGGTTACCTGAAATCACCACTGAGATAAAGAAAATCATAATGATAGCTACTATATTACTACTAAACACATATTCAGGCACACAATAAACATTATAGTGCTGTGAAATAATTGGTGTGTGTACCCTCTCCTGTGTTTGTCTGAGTTTTTTTTTTGTATTAATCAATTCTGAAGTCATTAATATAAATGTCCCACCATCCTCAATAGACTTAATCTTCTCTTGACGAATGATTCCCATTTAAAATCTAAAAACACGAAGTTCAGTAAGTAGATCTCTTTTCAACGTATTTATTAACAAGCTGTACAATAATATATACGTATGGAGATTTTTTAAACTATTAGTTCCGTGAGGGCACATGAACAAGGGATTGAAGTGATGATGAATAAAAACATTACATTACTAGGTTACGCAATAATAATAAGAATAATAAGATTGTGTGTGTGCAAATAGAAAGCTTTGTAAAATCAATAACAGAAACGGATTATAATGTGAATGAAATAAGATTATTAAAATGTTTTTGTTAAAATAATCAAATGCAATTATAGGTTTTTAGGGGTTGTGGAGATTGTTAAATTTCTGATTGAGATCACGAACCGATTGATGGTAGACCACCAATGAAAACCTGGAAGCACTGGACGGCTGTTTCGTCCTATTGTGGGACTACTCAACAGTGCGCATCCACGATCCCGCTCGCGGGATTCCGGCTCAGCGGTCCAGTAGGTTAAGCGTTCGTGCGCGAGACTGAAGGCCCTGGGTTCGAATCCCGCTGGCGGGATCGTGGATGCGCACTGTCGAGTAGTCCCACAATAGGACGAAATGGCCGTCCAGTGCTTCCAGGTTTTCAATGGTGGTCTAACATCAATCAGTTCGCGATCTCAATCAAACGCAATTATAGGTAATGGAGGGGTGAAATGAAATGAACCGATATCCGAAACAGTTATGAATAAAATCAAGATATGAAAAATAATTGACAAGAAAGGAAGGTGTTTTCAAATACGAAATATAATAATAATAATAATAATAATAATAATAATAATAAACAAAGATGGATAGTGGCTAGCAGCGGAATCTACGACGCGTTTCGTCCCATTTGGGACTCATCAGGCGGATGTACCTGCACCTCAGAGTTGATGTTCACTCAGGGACTCGAACCCAGTACCGTTCGCTAAAAACGCCATGGGTTCGAATCCCGGAGTGAACATCAACTCTGAGGTACAGGTACATCCGTCTGATGAGTCCCGAATGGGACGAAACGCGCGTCGTAGATTCCGCTGCTAGCCACTATCCATCTTTACTTATAATGCTTGTAAATTAAGGCAATATCGAGGTAATACGCACACTATGCACATATGCCAATAAGAGACTGATCGATTGCCGTCCTAAATATCAATAAGAAGATTCAAGTAAAACAATACCAAGTGAATAATAATAATAATAGTTTAAAGGCAAGATTACAATGACGATAAAACTTCTTTTGTACGCACAGTTCGGGATGGTAAGAAATTCTACAGTTTTAAAGAATTGAGTACGAAGAAATCTTGGTAGATTTGGACGAATCGTATTAACAACTTTAAAATTAAGCCGTGGATCAGTGGAGTGATTAGATGTTTAAGAATAGAACTTACAACTACTCTCCTCTTACTCTTGTAGAATCACACTGCGGTATGTTCTCGTAATCAACTTGAAATCTTCCCTATAACCACCTGTTTTTAAAAACATTTAAACTGATAGACATAAAAGGATATGAGTGTGACTAGATTAGTAACTGTGACTTCCATTTACAACAACAGAAAATGATTCATAAAATTTGTTTATAACAAAGACAAATTATATTGCTTTAAATGTGAAAAAAAATAAAGCTTACCAATATTTCACTTAGACGTTCATAATTTGGCATAATATCACGATATAAATGTATTAATTTATTCGATATATCTATTGCATGCTCCCAATCGGTACCTTGTTTTAAATATTCAAAACTATCAAGCAATAAACGTTCACGTAATTCTCGTGATGAACTTTTTCCATATTGTACATAATGGGGTGATACGTCATCCACATCAACACTGGTTTCATCCCACTATTATTATTTTTAAAAAAAAAGAAAAACAGAGAAAAAGAAGTTAATCACTGAGATATGGTATGGATTTTCATAATAAGTGGAGGAAACTGGTTTATAGATTACATTGAAACTTTCAAATAATGTTGAATCAGTTAATACACATGGAAAATGAGCATTGAAGGCTGAGAATATATGTATATAAATAGATTTTGATTATAGATATCGACGAAGAACTGGTCACGTAGACTGGAAAAACCAACAAAGCAGAGTTAAGGTTAGTCGTAGAGTACTAGGCAGTGATGACAAATCAGTTGATGTGACGACCGTGAAGCTGCATCGACTGAAATGATTGGCATGTCGAACCAACGCTAATATGAACGATGTTACACGATATTGAAGTAGATTTGAAAAAACTTCATGGCAGTCTAACGAACATACGGTATCAGTTTATCAAGTTATTGACTCGTCAACCGAATCGTTTTAGGAGGTCCAGAGCTTCGATATTCCTGATATTCAGTGGGAAATAAGTTACTAAGAGTGGACAGAAATCCCGCACGTTGTTTGCCTATAATTCTCAGTTCGAACTGTTCAATATCATCGTAACATTTCATTCGGTTTTATTAAAACCATTTTTTTACATTCATAACTGCTCCTAAATTCTTATAATATCGATATACGTATGCGTCAAAAAAACTTCAACATCCCCCTATGATACAGCGTGAATGGGAAAATATGCGAGCTTAAAATTCCTAATCCAGTGAATTGACAAGTATCCTTCATATCATAAGTTACCACTGTGTCGGATCTAAATCATTCACACGATAACAAATCTTGATTTATATGATAAACAAGTGGTCGATTAATAGTAATCGATATGAAACAGTCGCTCGCAGGGTAAAAATTCGTGTACTCTGAGTAAACTCTCAGTGTCAGGTCTATTGAAAATATTCAGTTTCCGAAACCGATATAGGTAAAGCGATGATTAAACCTATGACTTAGTGACTGAAAATCGAACACCTTAACAACTGATACATCGCTGCTCCACAAAAACAACAGTTTACAGTTCGCCTCATAATAATTCAGTATAAAAGATACTTGATCATCCATATAAATAATATATATAACACGCATAATCTCATAAATTAATATACATATATTCACTCTTTTCCCAATAGAAATCGATGAGATATCAGGAGAAAGGATAATGTTCACTAGTGAAATATAAAGTAAATGTTTACCGAATAATTTTCACTAATCAGTTCCAAAGTATAACCTCTTTCTGTTTGGTTAGAATATGCTGCATGCAATCGATCCAGTCGATATAAATAACGTAAAATCATATCTTTACGATTGATAGATTCGTAGAATTTCTACAAATAGAACAGAATAATTTATATGTATACACAAGAGGATATTGATAGAAAATCATTTAATTCACTTGAACATAGATCAAACTGATAACTTAAACAAAAAAAGTGTGAAGGGTCATAAATCACAGTTCAGAAAGTAACAAACAACATTAATGAATAGTAATAAACTTGAACCAGAAAGAAGTAACAAGGATATTGAAAAAATCTTGCAAAAATACATGGAGTAAACACATCTTAATGAACGTTAGTAACCCAGCAACAATTCAGATACGTTTTACCCGTTGGTATGAAATCTAGGTCTTTAATTCCCTATTGATTAACCAAATTAACATGGCAATAAGCTATTAAAAACTAGGAAAAATCGGAATGACAAATATGGTGTTATTAAGAATTTTGATTTTATACAAACGAACACGTTACTACTCGTCAGTAGTAATCCGCAAAAAAGGAATAATAATTAGATGGCATAGCAAGTAGTGTTAACGAAAACAAAAGTCAAAACGAAAAAAAGTGATCACTTACTCTTAGATTGCAAAAGGCCAACATTTCATTCATTTGTGATGGACGATTAATAAATTTACCATAATGAAGTAGGCAATCGATTTGTTTACTAAAATCACTAATCACTCGTTGTTGTTTATGATCAAAATCTTCCGTTCCATGTGAACGACGAGGCGGTTGTGGTAATGGTTTGCGTTTTTTAGAAAATTCGTCTTGTAAAAGATTACGAATATCTGCAGCAAAATCTGTACCAGCCCACTGGACAACACGATCGATTTCACTAACAAAAACATTTTCCACAGTAGGTGCATGAATAGTCAATGCATTCAATATACAATCAACACAATTTTCGCGTATTCCTATAAAAACCCACAATATTACAACGTAAAGTAAAATAAATGCAATATGAGTAGATCGTTATAATGAAATAAAGTTCTATAAATTACAAACACAGCAGAATGATATAACTATGTCTACTTCGTCAGATGATTGCATTGTAATCAAAATTGTACGAACGTATGATTTATTAGTAAGAACCAACAGTATGATCCTTAGTATAGGGGTTTTCAAAACATTGACCGTGTAACTAAATAATGTTCAATATAAATGCAAGTTACTGGGTAGCAATTTTAAACTATTTAGTGATGATTTTGAAGAACCTGAATCTTCAGGCATCCGATACCGAGATGGGAAGCATATGGACTGATTAAAAAAGGCTGAGCGCAAGGTATGACACCAGTAATGAAATAGATCGGTGTTTACTTGACACCAGGGATACCATTGACATTCCACAAACCTTTAAAATTATTAGCAAACAAAAACAAAAAACGCAGTGCCTCTTTGGTTTGCAGAAGCAATAGTAATAAAAAAAGCTCAGAGCTGAGTTATGTCTCCAGAAAGAGACAGTGATAAACTTATTACTACCTTGGTAAATTATTTTTATCATTATCATTATTTTATGTGTTTATTTTGTTTAGTGGTCTTCCTTTGACTACTTTATGTAAACCAAAACCATCCCTTCACCCATACATTTTCATTTATTTAATTCTTTTAACTTATCTAAACTCTTCAAATACTGTTCCAATGATATTATGTAAACCCTTCATAATATCTAAAATTATCACATAATTTGTTATATTTGTCTTGATTTATTCAAATTCATAAAGGGAAGCAATTGCATGAAACCTCAGCAATTAGTTGTCGAATCACACCACCAAGAGAGACAATTTACTTCACTTAATAATAGATATTCTCATTTGAACTAACAGTAAGTTATCTTATTATTAATACCACATTTTTTGAATTTCATTATTAATTAGTAACTTGAAACTTAGAGAACTATTACCATCATCATAAAAAGTACAGGCATTTATATAGTTGTTTACGCAAGATACTCCAGATCCGTTAACCGAACATCATTAGCAACCACCTACTCTGACAAAGAGCAAACTAACTTCCAGTTGAAGGTGGATAGGTAAAAATTTGTGGAAACTAGCAAGGCAAGAACTTGGAAATAAAAAGAGGAAGGCCAAAGAACACATGGGACAGGAATTCAAGGTAGATATCAAAAGAATGAATAGCACTTAGTAACAATTGACAAGAAGAGCCCAGGACAAAGTAGGTTGGAGATTCCTAGTCGGCGGCCCATGCTCCACGAGAGGTAACATGCGTAAGTAAGTGATTATACAGACATATGTTCAAAGTGTCCAACTATTATCTCGTGATTCGAAGATCGTAACAATTAGTGTTTACGCTGTTTTCCAAAGCAGTACCGTAGTTTTAAAAAAACCACATTTTTGTCCTAAAGATTGCGCATGCAACTCAGTCGTTAAGTTAGAACCCTATAGGGACAGCATAGATCACATGTCATGAAACTGATTGCAGTGGATCAGATATATATTTGTTACTTAGCCTTCATTAGATTATAAGTTTTATTATTACATCACACTTCATCAAATAGTTCAGTTGAAACGATAATAAACAATTCAACATTACTGATTACTTTTCGAAAATATCAACTCAAATGGTGTGCCAAAATTTACTTAACCCATGATAACCATTGAGTAATTAATCCCATCAATTAAAACTTACACTAGAACATTCAAAGAAGTTATTTCGAAACCACTAGCATGAGTCAGCAGTGAATGTATACGATTATGGTTTAGTCTAGAGGTTTGTCAAGAGTGAAATAATTTGTGATCAACTAACATCAAGCTAATATTTCAATACGAATGAGTTGTATTTCAAATAACAGATGTAGCAGTACAAGCTAACGGAAATAATGATAAGACGATTTATTTCAAAGACTAAGGAAAAACAAATAACTACAAAGAGGAAGTGAAAGAAATATTCACTAGTACATGACAATTATTATCTAACAAGATCCCAGACTTAAACTATTTCATATTCTTTAATAAACGGAATACACCCATTACGACATTAAACTAATCTTTCTTTCTTATTTCATATTCACCGCAAGTATTATACGTTATAAAGTAAGATTTGAATAAACACTGTATGTGTGAACATGTGTAGAGGGAGGGTATGATTGATTATTTCCCCTTATAGAACATATGATTCTATATAATTTGATTATACAGAATACAAAAAGAAAAGAGGAGAACTTACGTGGAAGTGGCAGTGTAGCCATATTGATGACATTCGGTAGAAATATGTGAATATAATTCACTTTTGATCGATCATCTACATTGAACGAAAAATGGATACAAAAGAACGTATATCGAAACCAATAACGATGATGATAATGGTAGACATCAGTAATATCATCTTATTCTATAAACGTATTTTCTAATATGCATTATTGTTTCCGCGTATCATCACCCTTATTTATGTATGGAATATGTTTTCTCCGCGGTCTTATTGATTTTACTAGGCAATAAAGAACAACCGCAACTCCCATAACAAAGTAAGAACACGAAAGACTAGTGCAGTGAAGATTTATTGATTCTCAAAACCCATCTCCAAACAAGTCCCAAAATCACGTCCGCATTAGGTCAGAATACAATTATTTATATACTAACTTTTACACATGATAATATCACTAGTGTCCCTTACTATACTATGATCCCATTACTATTTCCACTATATCGAAGTGACAAATTATTAAGTTTCAATTCACTAGTTTTAAGGTAACACCGTGGAACTGGACGGTTGAGGGTAGTGAGTAAGCACACGTCATAGAAATCCTGAACTACAGTAGAACGATTTTCCAGTGCACTGTCACCACCTTTTAAAACATTTTCGCCAAAATAAGGTCGACTATGACTCATAAAGGTGTGCAAAGTCACCATAGAATGTAACACGCAGCTGAAGACGATTGGTTCCCTTCTAATAAATGCACTCATCTTCGTGTGGGTCATTGGAATAAGTCATGTACTACATTTACATATTGAGTCTGTTAGTTCGAAGGAGCCATGAGCTATTTCGTAAGTCGTTCACGGTTTCGTCATTTTAAGGTATCTATAACTTAATCTCTCATACAAGCATAGGATTAATGAAAGGAACAACTGGTTGATTCATAACCATAAATCTATTCTGTAAAAATATAATTTTACAATGTTTTCAGGAGCACTAAACACCAGCCAAGCTCGTTACAGCCTAAACAGCACAACTCAATACTGTGGTCCCAGACACACAGGTGCCAAAAACTCTGAGCAAACCTTTTTATGCTGCAGTCAAATATTATTGCCCCACGTTCATCAACCTGTCTTGAAAATCAACATTAACTCAAAACTAATACACACGGATTCCTCAGACACCAGGGGATCTTTAGAAGTTTGGGACTCAGGTCAATCAACAATCGATAGACATATGGAATATATCAATCAGTCAGAAAAATCATGAATAACTATAGAATCAAGAATCAAATCAAAGAGAGACAAACAAAATAAATATGAAGACAACGACAAGTTAAAGTTTAACGATAATCAAAGAAGATCAAGATCATCAGGAAAAGCTATTAGTTATATATGGGCAAATTTAAATACTACACTTCTATCAGAAGCCTGTTGAGTTAAAATATTCCAATGACTACCTTCAACCACCGAACTCCTTATTATTCAATGGCAACTTGGGGCAATTTACACTTGTGCCAGACCTTATATTGATTAAGTATGACTGTATAGACATAATTAGCCAAAACACCGGTGGTTACAGACGACTAACTGGTGAGATCACCAATCAACCGGTTACTAATGCATTGACAATAAGTAAATCACGTTGATAATAACGAATTAATGACATTCAAGAATCTAGGGAAGCAATATTTAAGCATGATGCAGATAGTTGATCTCACTTTTTGAGTATGATGATTTCATTTTGAAGAGAATAACCGAAACTTGACAAAAATATACACAACAATAATAAACAAAATTACATTACACTTTAAACTTTGTATAAAACCAATATATTATGAAGTTTATCTCATTTACCGATAGAATGCCATAACGATAATAGTAAATCACAAGCTCTTTGTCTCATATCAATTGACTGATTAGTTAAACTTTGATCAATACGAATTCTAGTCACGGGCGGCACAACTTCTACACATAAATGAGCTTGTTCCACTGCGAATCCAGTCAAACATTGTGCAATTAATTCAATTAAATCGCTAGTTAAACAAGGTTCTGTGTGACACACTGCTGGTGTATTTGCTGTTATTAATGATGACGATGATTGGGCAGAAATCAATAGAAACTGTTTGGATAATTTAAAAGAATAAAAATAACACTTATTGCAAAACACAGATAGAGGAATTCGGTTAACATTCTGATTGTATGCATACATTAATTATCTATGATCAGATGTAAACGCATTATAAATCAATATTTTAGGTAATGGTTTCTTGATTCATCCTGACATTTTTTTTCTAATAACCTGGATTGGATGGTTTATTTCTGTTGTAGGACCAATGAGCAAAACATTGCTTGGGCACTTTTATAACGCAACTTAGATTGTTCAAGAAGCTACACAGAACGGTATATTTGCCAGACATTAATTGTCGTAGTCACAAGTCGTATTTTAATATTCCATAGGTCAGTAAAATATCAGATTTCCGAGATAGCCATCACATATTTTGGCAGTAAAGATTCGTGACTATTATTGTATTAATCTGTTTAGTCATAACTCCGCCTGTAGCTCTTCCAGAGTTACTGCCGGTCCCAAGCCCGGGTAAAGGAGGAGGGTTGGGCATGGAGTTAGCGTCCCCATCCCGTAGAAAACTAACTCGCTAAAAAACACTTACCAGCTGTTTAGTCATATCAACCTAAAAACAAACATTATTGTACATAACTTTGAAAAGATATTGTCGAAAGCGCACACTAATTACTGATCAAAATAACTCGCAATTCGAATTGTCTTTTTGTGATGAAATCCTAACGTTGTAGCAGGATTGGACAACTAAGGACATGTTTGTACTACTATTCAGAATAAACATTTGTCTTGTATTTTATTCATACTATCATGTGGATCATGAGTTTGAACAATAAAGGCATTTGTGACCACTCATCTAGAATTTCACTGTTTTGATTAGAGGGTTGTGTACATGTAGTGTCAGTCATTATTTTAAGCCCATATATCTTATTCTAGCTTTCGGACATTCCATTCTATTCATTCTACTTGAGTCATATTTTGACCTTGTTAATTATTCGCTTATCAGTCTTGACTGTTTTTATATGAGCGTACATGTGTGTACACTTCATGTCCCATGACTCATCACATGTCTGTAGCTTTATTTTGTCTGACTATAAATATTGAGTAACGCTTGACAAAAATGAAGTTTGCTTCCCAGCCATCTTCCATACGTGTCATTTTGCTTTGCTCTGTCTCATTCGCTTCATGTACAAAATATGTGTATTCACAAGTCAATTCTCGTTATTCGACTTATTTAATTCCGTTATTGACTAACGCGATTCAAGTCGACGATGATATACGAGAATAGGCGATAGCAAACATTTATACGATCTAAATAGGAGTCAGATCCACGGGCCACTAAATACATAAGTACTTGCATCATCTATCGATTGTCTGAAGCAAGAATACAATGACAGAGTTGGTAGAATTCTTGTTACTAGTGTTTGGCAGAAAGTAACACCATAGGTTCCAGAAGAAAGACATTAGGAACTTTGATGACACAATAATCAAACAGATAAGCTGCTTGAAATGTTAATGAAGATTGTAAATACACTGAAAAATGACATTTTCCCGACGTTTTAAAGATTTCAAAACGTATGAGGTACGGTTTAAATTGCTGAGTGTTCCATTTCTTTTTAAAAATTGCCACAGCTAAACATGGTCTTAACATAGAAATAATTATGTCTTCAAAATGACAAAAGCCTCAATGAACATTTCAAGCAAGTAATATTGGGAAAATTGTTAGAGAAGGGAGTCAAATAATCTGAAAAAAACTTCTGCACACACAATATTTGCTTATAGGATTCATTGATTTTAGTGAATAAGCGCTTTCATATATGAACTTGATCAACGAGTTGAAATTCCGAATTCAATCAACAGACACATATTCACAGCCAACATTATTCACATTTCGAAAAGTGAAATACAATTCGTGATTATTATGTATTAGTGGAAAACTGTGCATAGTTGCACACAATTCACTAATTGAGTGTTGACACTGAATCATTTTATCGGTGTAGTTACAATTACATCAATAAATGTCTTATGTAATATATCAGAAGGGGTTTGTGGAGATTTTAGAAATTTTCACAGATTGAACTCATGAGTCAGTTGAAGCTAGACCACCATTGAAAACCTGGAAGCACTGGACGGCCGTTTCGTCCTAGTATGGGACTCCTCAGCAGTTAGACATTAACACCGCTGGATGCTGGCTCAGTGGTCTAATGGTTAAGTGTTCGCGCGCGAAGCCAGTAGGTTCTGGGTTCGAATCCCGCGGGGTGCGGGATCGTGGATGCGCACTGATGAGGAGTCCCATACTAGGACGAAACGGTCGTCTAGTGCTTCCAGGTTTTCAATGATGGTCTAGCTTCAACTGACTCATGATTTCAATCTGTGAACATTTATGTAATATAGCCTACATGACAGTTTTACCAAGATTTATTATGTAACCCCTCTTTGATTAAAAAACAAGTTATCTTATTATCATTGGTTTACAGAGACGGATTACACAGAATGAGTCATACTACCGATGATGTATAACAGTCAGTGGAGTTCCCACACAGTCCGGTAAAAACAACAAACGTCGAAGACAATTCGAACCAGTTCATGAAATATCACAGAAAAAACTCACTTTATTATCTAAGTTAGGATTAATAAAATATGGTTCCATAACAAGTTCAATCAGTACTTCAATAACATCTAGCTCAGCATTTGATATCAATGTTAACATTTCAATCCATGATTGAGAGAATAGTTCTACATTATTATTACTATTATTATCATTATGATTATGAGTCAGTGATGAATTCCTATGTGATATTTTCTTTTTGTCAGAGTGCTCTGATTGTCTTTCACCATGATAATCATCATCCCATGAATAACGACCAACTGTCCATAATTTATCAGATCTTGACTGAAACATTGGCGCTGGATAACCAGGATATAAGTGCATCAATGAGAATAGAGTGAATAATTCATGTAGAAAATCATAGATATTTACTAATTGTAAATTATGACAGTAATTACATTGGCAACATTCTTCACTGGTATAATAAACAGATTGAAAAAATTTTATCCAACTACATTTTGTAAGCATTTGTAATGAAGAGAATAGTACAGTGGATAGACATCCCTTAAGAAAAAAAAAATCATTATCAAAAGAAAAAAACGTATTATTTACAGATAAAAGAATTGTATTAATACATGATTCTTCAGGTACAGATCTGCACTTGGAGCCATACTACAACTTTGAGGAATAGTGATATTATTAAGTAGCCCAAACTAAATTAGATGGAGTAGGGTTCGAATATGTGATGTAGTAGATGGAAGTTGAACTCTATAATCATTGAATTATCGTTCCAACCAGCAAAGCATACAATATCATTTAGTTTGATTATTATAGTACCAGAATAAATGGTAGTGGTAGTGGTACTGACAGTAACATTTTATTCCGATTCAGTTACACTCTTAACAGGTGAGTAGTCCTAACAAGTAGCTAAGGACAAATCCGTAGACTCGGTTTCGATTCAAACTCTTTTTCACAATTTGATAACTCGTAGCGAAATAAGTAAATAGCGGAAGAGAATCCATTGCCTAGTAGTGCCAGTCATTATTTATGACGTGAAATGAATCTCAACGTTATGTAATACTAGATCAGCATGTTGTGGTGGTCGGTATTCAGTATAATCCTTAAACTTCGTATACAGTTCGTCTTGATAACCGTCACTAGATAACGCCCCAACGGTATATTAATCAGAAGGCGAGTACGAAGTGTTGATTACGTTTATTATGGGACCACACACACAGATATCCAAAATTACAGGTGCCGAAATGCAAGCAGGCAAGCGAGTGAGTCAGCGAATATGAGTACGAGTAAGCGAGTACAGATAAGCGAGAGAGAGCAATGAATATGAATAACATGGACACATATATACATAGTGAAGTGAATGAATCATCGAATCAATTAAGCGGTTAGTAGTAAGACATGCAGCGTGAAAAAGTGAGTAGGCAGTAAGCAACGCTCAAGCACACATGTTCATACATTCGCAACAATAACAAAGATACAATGATATAGATAAGTTGTTGTTGTTGCACGAATGACTCAGTTCATTAATAAGTTAACAAAATGACGTAACCGAATTAAATGTGAGCAAACTCAATTACACGTGAGTTGCTATAATGGATTTAGTAATTGAACAAATTTGGTCTTCACTGTGTGTGTTAGGACGAAACAAATAAGTGAAGATGACAAACTACGCAAGTCATGTTTTCGCCTAACAATATGTCATACTTTTCACCTGTATTTAATAAACACTTCGTTTATGCGATTTTTAAGCTTCTATTTAATTCAATGACTGTTGTTGTATCCTATTTCTGCCTTCAGATTATTGTAAGTTCATAATGAACATGTTATTCAGACTTTGTACTATATTGTCCTACTTAAGCACATAGTGCAATTTCTTAATGGTGCTTTGTGGTCCTATAATTCAAACATATGATCATGTGAATTATTCAGTCAATAAAGACAAATTACACCACCTATCATGTTGTCGTGTCATAACTGAAGCTTCGAGGTAAGGATAATACATGTCCCAAAAAGCGTTAACACGTCAGGTAATTTAGTAGGAGTATTGGTATTATTGGTTTGAACATAGCAGACCCAATGTTATATCAGTATGCTATATGGTGCAAGGATTCCACTAATAAATAAAAAAGGGATATATTGTGAAGACAGTTTTCATCACGGATCGAACATTTCCTGTTCGGACAGATAATAGGTGAGAATTACCATACGAATACCAAAACCACAAGAAAATTGCTAAGTCTACAGTCATATATTATTCTATTCACTCGATTTGCCACAAATCAAAGCAATGATTAAGGGGGAAAACAAGATACATTCCGAATAACTGGAACAATAAAACGTCCAGTAGTAAAAGGATAAACGTTTCTAGAATCCAACCTGGAGGATTGCTTGAAAATGGACGAAGAAGCATTTTTTAATTTGCCCATGAATTCAATATCCGATTATCAGGATTCTGTTCTTCAAACAGAAACAAATGCCCACTTTTTCTTAATTTCCAATGTTTTCCTATACTAATTGACATCTTTAATCTACAATGAACACTTTCTACACATTAAATTCATCCCTACAGTCTACTGAACGACATAAACGACAACAAGATCCATTTGATGAGACCTTCACGTTTATAGATAAGAGACAGCAAAAATTATCGTAAAATCTACAGGTGATCCCTGACGCGAACAACACATTAATCACACTTGCACAAGCAGAAATCAATATAACATTGAATATAATTACATTACATTAGATAAATAGTATTTAAAATGAATGATAAATGCACATTTAGATAAATTACCATAATTGGTTGTAACCGGTGATAGGAAGGATGTATAAGGCGTTTTTTAGGTGAAACCTTACTAGATGATGATAATGTTTTGTTATTGCCACTGACAACACCAGAAACACCACCGAATCCGTTGCCACCGTTACTACTACTACCGGTAGTTGAAAGAGAATCTGACCTACTATCATCACCACAACATAAAGTAGAATTACGTTGATGTATAAATAGTAGAATACGTGACAACTGTTGCATAGTCCAACGAAGAAAATTACATTTTATTAACAAATGAAACACTTCATCCGATTGATTGTCATAATATGAACAATTCTGATTAGAATTGTCAGATGTAAACGATAATTTCCTTGTTGGTGTTGTTACAGAGGCAATGGCTTTAGATTCATCTTCAGTATTATCAATATTATCATCGGTCTGATTAGCTTCATGATTATTATCAACAGAATTATCACCAATGCACTGAGTGGTTGATGATGAGGAACTCGATGTTGTTGTAGTTGATGCAGTGGCTTTTGTAAAACTGTCCATAAATGACAGCAATACATCACACCAAACATCCATTATAGCTGTATTCTCGTTAATTTTACAACTGAGAACCTAGTAGTATACATTGAGAATAATAATAAATGAGAGTGTGCATACATACATACAAACATGTATAAAAACAATTTACAGATAGTTTTAAACAAATTTGAATGTTTGATAAAGCACTAAATTAAGCTGGAATTTCTAAGATGACAAAGACTTATTTACGTATACTGAAACAGTGTCAAGTTTTAGATCCAATAAAGTTTTGGAGTTTAACTTTTCATTTCAAATAATAGCTTGCAGCCGAAATAATGATGAGTAAATAATACGCCGAATGTCTTATAGCCATCTCAGGTGGATGGAACAGGTCTATCACATAACTGAATGATCCATTCACTTTCTAAAATTCCTCACTCAACGGTCCTATCATATGTGCAAATGTTCGGAAGACTATTTTATATTATTTGTACGTCTAAAAAAATATGCGAACGAAACACTATATTGTAGCGTATTTGTCTTGTAATAAATATTCACGTACCATATATCACAGAAGTAGCAAACAAACTTTATTATCTATCGAGGAAATTTTGTCCGTATCCAATATGTGTTGTAATTTCTCTTATTACAACCCAACTATTCCTATTTCTTAGTAATCTTGGACACCAGTTCACTCGACAAGTCCCAAATCATAACACGGTTGAACAGGAAAGAAATTATATTTAAATCATGAGTCAGTTGAAGCTAGACCACCATTGAAAACCTGGAAGCACTGGACGGCAGTTTCGTCCTAGTATGGGACTCCTCAGCAGTGCGCGCGAAGCCAGTAGGTTCTGGGTTCGAATCCCGCGGGGTGCGGGATCGTGGATGCGCACTGATGAGGAGTCCCATACTAGGACGAAACGGTCGTCTAGTGCTTCCAGGTTTTCAATGATGGTCTAGCTTCAACTGACTCATGAGTTCAATCTGTGAAAATTTCTAAAATCTCCACAAACCCCTTCTGATAAGAAATTATATTCCAAATAACAACGGTAGATGGGGGTAAGCACGATAAGAAAAACACTAGTATATTTATAGTTTTTACATGAGAAGATTCTAGTCTTCTCCAAGTATCGACTAGCGCTGATTGGATAAGAAATAACCAATCAGCGTGCACCAACACAATCTTGCACGGAACATGCTTTAATCTAATCTATGTCGCGCTAACAAGATGGATCATCATTTCGTATGCTAAATATTTGACTAGCCACAAGATGAATTCCTGAAAGCTATAATGAGCAGCTATGATATGGTCTTGTTCAAACATGTGTTAACGATGAAACAATCATTACACAGAACAGTAAAAAGTTTTTGAGAAATTCATTTGCTTGAAACAAAGTGTGCATTCCTGATAAGTTACATAAACCAAAACAAAACAACTGTGTAGTGTGTTTAAATTATTAGTGTTTCACCAGAAAATGTGGGGCCACAATGAATGCTGTCTACAGAATGGATAAATTTCTAGCTCAGGTTGAACAAGTCGAATAAAAAACACAAATGTGCTGATTTGAAATAAGATCTCTAATGTATATCACACTTCAATATGCAATAGTCGTACAATATATGAATGGGAAAATGGGTAACAGAGTCGAATATATCGCTCTTGTTGACCATTGAACACATGATGGATAACCTCAATCTGAATTTCTGTGTCGTCACTGTTTGAAATAATTACATATCAGTTGTGTAAGTCATTTTATGCATTAGAAAATAACAACATTAATTAAAGCAACAATTAAAATGTACTAATGACCACACGTTCACACACACACACACGTACAGGCAATGGATAAAAGTATTTTATTTTTCTAGGTAAACAAAGAATTACCTTATCCAATTTCGATGTAAAAACATGAGTTAAACTGGTTTGAATTATTGGTACTAATAGACGACGACATTGTGGATCAGTAAATAAGGTTGAATGAATAGTTTCAGTTAGAATTTTTTGGCTTGGCAACTCACAACTTTCTAATGTACGTGTTAATAATTGTACGATGAATTGAGATAATTTTAATTTTGGATAAACTTTTGTTAAGTTTTTAATAATTTCTGGCACATGTTTAAATATAATAAGCTGTGTTTTTTTTTAAAAAAAAAGATAACAAATATAGAGAATGAGGAATAAATGAGAAGGAATTAAGTAAATCATATGTAGATACATAGTTTAAGGCAGTAAATTGTCAATGATTACGTCACCATTTGATAACTAGCGGCTTAAAAATTTAACGTACTTCAATTAGGTGATTGAAAGGAGTCAGGAGGAAACTATAGACTTCGTGCATCACCAAGGTTTCCTATTAATATTGATAGAATTCAACTATTTCGGCATGTCAGTGGTGATATCTCAAACTGTAAAGTTAAGTAGTGGAAGGTTCAATTTCCACAAGGAGTATCAGTTCCCTCAATTTTGTAGGTACGTCTTTAGGACAATCGTCAACTACCATGAAGCATATCCTTACAGTTTCTTGCCAACTATTTCGAAAGCAATGTAACATCAAAACATATCTCATGTTATGTTGAATTACTCAAACTAGTAGCCGTACTGAAACTTTAAAAGAATTTGATTAGCATCAAAGACATTTGTTACATTACTCAGTAACCAATTAGTGTAACATACTTAATCCTTATATATAGTTCATTAATCCATTAAGTGCTTAGAGTAATAATCATTGGAGAAGAATAGCCGTATACTTGGTCTGCAGTTTATAACTCATAAATACTCTGCAGTAACGTATATATAATGGATAATATATATCTGAAATACACGAGTTATATAGCGAAGGCTGATATATGTGTTCTGGACTGAACTGGCTAAGATAGACGTGAAACTACTATACAGAGGACCAATAGGGACTTAGAGTAAACTCAAGGTTGCTAGCGCTGTTTTGATGCATCAATGGTTTAGCACAGGAACAAGGTCATAGAAGTCGGTATCCTCATTGGCAATTTTGTCACATGATATTTAACTGGCCATAGGACATAACAAGTATGGTGAAGAAAAAACCTATGATTGTGATGTACAACTATTTAAAATGTATAGAATTGTAGAAGTGCACACTAAAACTGATTAAAGAACAAGTGTCTAAATTGTAATAACCAGAGTATTTGTAGTATTCTCATGTACTTCTTTCTTTGAGTACACCTCTTTATATGCTCTGCTTTAAGTCGTATTCTTCTGTGTACAGGCTAAGAATACTCAGTTTCGCGAACCAAAGTTAATGGAATTGGGAAAAAACGCGATAGCCAATGAGAAAAAGGATAAGTATTTATGTATATTACCTACTGAGTAGTAGCCGATCTCATGTTTGTCATTTTCTTTTTTATCCTGATCGTGGTCTATCGACTAAGTTCCAATGTGACAACTAGTTTAAGTAAAACGACTTGATCGGTAAAAAAAGATTTTTTAGCAGTGACGGCTAAACAAGAATGATATCAGTCACTAATCAGTGTAAATAACTCAGTCTGACAGATATGTTGTATCCGGAACAGCTAACTAGTAACGTTTCAGAATACGGCCCTAGGTGACCCAGGTTTAAATCCGATAGCAGGTGTCATCTACCTTAAGAATGCACATGCGTCTGGATAAAGAGATCCAGTTAGTATGAAATCAGTGTCCCGACAACTTTCAACCAACTCCGATTTGTAATAACTAAACTGAAGAACGTCACAAAATCAAAAATCAAACAATTGACAAGTCATTTGAAACTCAGACAATACCTATGCCGTCTTAACACAACTATCCATGTTACACAAACCTCGAGTCATGCTCGGATGGAAAAAGTTCTAAGCTTACAGTGACGTGCACGAGTTATCTTAATGCAGAAAAACAAACGAACTACTTATAAGTAGTAAACGGAATATATGCTTATTTTATAATATGGGATGTAAGACAGGATCATATTGCATCCGTGCAGCGTACGCAGCTGTTTCATTCTACACAATTGGACTATCAAATTTATGATTTTTTAACATACTGTAAAGTTAAAATAATTGGAAAGTATAAAACTCATTCAGAATTAACTATGAACGCGTGGAAATATTTGGTTTAAGTTTATTTTCGATAGAAATTTACTCACGCGTAGTAGAACATCATCAGTACGACAAGTCACATCAATTACTCCAGACAGGAAAGATTCGACCTGGCGTGTAAATAATGATTCAGCTTCTTTTTTATCCTTATCATTCAACTGCATAACATCTAAATGCTAAGAGAAGTAGAAGAAGGAGAAAAAACAGTAACATCTCTGGAATTTTATCTCCATGTGTTGGTGAATAGAAAAGTTTAAAAAAACTATATTTGAAAGCTTTCTAGTCACCAATTGCTATTACTTAATGTGAAATATAATTTGTGGTAATGATAATGAATTGAAACTAGTTGGTAGATTAACAACTGAGTCAGTTTCATTTTCAGAACCGAGCGGCAATAAACACAAGCTATTCGGCACCTGGTCTCATTAGAGTGCTAGATCAAGAAAATTAAGTATAGTTTATACGGCATCTTGTGTAAGTGAAAACCGCTAGTGATCAGTTGTTGTTTTTAGAAAAACTGATAGACAACCTGACAGATGTCTGATTGCCGTTTATATTTTCTTACCTTCTTTATATGTTATATTACTTAATTTACATGATAATCAGGCGGACAACATGTAACTGATCTAAGTTCAGTTGACGTGTGGCAGATTATTCGCTCGCCAGTTATACTGTATATAGCGAATTATTCGTATACGAAACAGAATCATCTGTCCTCAGCAAACAAGCGTCTAATAAGTGTTTCAGGAGAAACCTACGATTACTTCATGATACAGAATAACTCAGTATAAATGTAAATTTAATTATCCTTACTAGGTAGTATGCTTATAATACTGGGCCAGTGGAATTTCAAAACGTGTATTTATCAATATGAATTTTCCTTTCCAATACATCTTAATTTGACTAATTCTTTATAATGACCACATGTAATCACGCATTTTCGTAAGGCATTTATAACATATCGTGAATCTAACGACTGGAAAATTCAAAAGAGACGTGATTACAATACAATTCATGCACTGACTATACATATTGGGCTCTAAAGAGAGATGTCGTCACAATAAAATAGGTTGTAAATTAGTTAGGGATCAGTACGAATAGTTGTTAGGTGATTGGAGGAATTAAACAATAAACGCTGGATCAAGGTATTATGATATCCAATACTCATCACCAGAGTGTACGTACCTGAAATCTTGGAAGAATCAATGCTCCCTGGCGGACTCGATCCTGTATCACTCACCTTCACAGTCAGAAATGTCACCACTGAGGCCACTCGTGCCTCAATTGATCTGCATCAGGAATGAGATCCATTTACGATTGACTGATTACTGAGCAGGGACCAATGTCGTGTATGTCAATTCCTTTTTAGTACTGATTGAATTTTATCGACCAAGTTGTAATGTGCTCATTAGTCTAAGAGACTATACATTGTGTGCGCTATGTTGAGCTGTTAGGTGATGATGTCGAGTCACTTAGACTAGTGTGCAAATTGCAACTTTATAGATAAAATTCAATTAGCAATCGGAACGAATAGACTGATATAGATCACACTGATCACTATTCACTCAGTGATTGATTAATTGTAAATGTTGTTCTCAAGTCTTTACATTTTAAATACCTTGTAAAAGAAAGCTTCTTAGAAAATTGCACGGCTTTTGTTAAAACCTATTTAGTGCAATCAAATATCCCCAACTGAATGAATTTTCGAAATGGTGAAGTTACGAAACTCACTTTGCTCCATCAGGATACATAACTTGATATTTTTGCGTCAAAAACCTAGTTTATTTGCTGTATAGGGAAAAACGTTTTGCAATGGCAATTTTTTAAAATAGAAAACCTACAAAAATCCTACATAAATCTACAACACAGTGTAATATTTCTAAAAATAAACACTATCCATTAACTCATTGATGATAATTGATTAGTTCACACATCATTTGTTGTTATGACAATTAACAACGGACTAATTATATTACAACAATGGCAGAGATAATTTCCCTCAAACAAATGAATGTACAGCAATTAATCATTGTTTTCATACATTTTAATGGAACAAAGAGTAGACAAAGTCGATCTGAATAATGTGATGTATTTATGCCAAACATTTCGAAACGTCTGGTCATACGTATTTGTCAAGACATTTTATGAGAATCTAAGGTCGAACACCCAAGGTTATCGGAACAACGTATATAAGTAATTAGTTTTGAAGGAAATTTAAAATCTATATATTTAGTAGACTGATTTTATGACAGTGTTGTCTTGAATAATCAAAGAGTAATAACAATTGGTTAATTAATGGACATGCATAGTCAGCCAAATTCGGGAGTTGTACAGTAACTAACAATGAGAGACGCGCTTTAAAATAAACTAAGTTGAGCCGATAAACAAATGTGGTTTAGTGGCCTAAAGGCATTATGATTTTTGCGAAACACACAACTCTATGGTTTGATTTTATATGAGATCATTAGTAAGTACTGCTACGTAGTCCTATTAAAGTAGAACAATGAAAATACTGCCTAGTCAACATTCACTTTTAAAAGGTATCAGTTTCCTAAAGAGAATTATTTAGAGTAGGATTACACCAAGAATATTTCCTAGTTTGATATAATAAAGTGGTTAAAGAACATACAAAAAAATACAGCTTAAAGAATGCCAAAATATCAATTTTCTATCAAATCTGTACAATATTGAAGTGAAATAAACAATTATTTACCCTTGAACGAACAATAATTAAAAAGGCCCAATGTAATGTTGAAAAGATAAGTTGTACAGCTTTTGAATCAAAAAAGTGTCCAGTTGTAGGTGTCATGCCAATATTTCGATTATTAACACTACTATTAAACTGATGTTCCACTTTGTATCGATTAGAAGTACTACCAACACCACTAGATGCGTATGCTGATGACGATGAATGAGGAAGAGTAGAATTAGGTGAAGGATGATGATTTTGATACAATGCTGGATAGACAATTTCACATACCATAGCATTTAATAATTGTAAATAAGGTATATGTATTTTATAATATATAAATCCAGGCCCATTTAAATAACTGTATATTATTTTTTGTCGAACTGAATCAATCGATAAATCCTTATAACAACGAGCCAGTCCCATCAGAAGACTGTAACCTAAGTTTAAATTGATAATATGTTGATGTGTTTCATCCATGGTAGTCATAAGAAGTTGCAACATATTGTCAATTAGTGAACGAGTGAACTACAATAAATGGAAAAGAGAGAAAAACAAAAATGACAATAACCAAATTTACACACCGAAAAGATGTAACAATAACCTATTAAGCAAATAAAGTCAAGCAATCACAAGCGAGGACAAGTAAGCAACTAATTCAACAACAAATAAACGAAATTTTATTTTAAACATGCTTTCTTCTCAAGTGACAACGAAGTTCCAACAGATACACCACAAGTGATCAAACAATTTTTCGGGAAAAATTGACTCAGTGATTTGATGAGTAGAATCTCCTAAAATATACGTTTTGTCGACTTCAAAATAAAGCACTTCAATAATAGCCTTGTGATCTCGTCAGAAATGTAATAAAATATTCGACCAAGTAGCGAAATTCCGAGCATACCTGATTATGCAAACATCACGTTTCCTATTTTGTACATAAGTGAGTTTGTATTTGGTGAGTAGATTAGTGGCAATCTGCTTTATACATTCAAATTTATTTAGTTGGGGACTTGGTAACTATTAGAAACCAAATGAAACAAATCACTACTGACATTATTCCCTGTGATCATTATCTGTTTGATCTAGTGTTGTTATAGTTGAGCGCTGACATAGTGATCAGAACAGTTGCGGGACAATATTCTATACTCTGAAATATGGACTAGAATTTGATAGGAAAAGACACTTCGGCAAGAAAACATCTGCTGATACTAAACATGTGTGCACAACTCAAACATTGATGATGATTAAAATCGAACTCTTCCCGGTGGTCAACATCAAAAAGTCATACACACATGTGTTCAATGAAAAGCAGCGCTTTTTCTATGGTAGAACCACGATTACCAACAGCGAAAACATATTCTTCAATGTTTATCCATCTTTCAAACTATTTACAGTTCAGATTTTAGCAAAGGGTATTGAGAATTTGAGTTATTAGTCATTGTTTTTATTTAGTTATCCGATCGAATCACGAAAAAGCACTCAATTTCCAATAGGCCGGTCCCAGGTTCGTTCAGTTGGTCAGACAACTATAGTGGAACTAAAATATTTAATCTTAGGCACTATTGATGTACAACATTATATGAGATAGATTTAGTCTCATTGTAAACAATCTCCACAAATATTATAAGCAGAGATGGATAGTGGCTAGCAGTGGAATCCAGAACGTGCGTTTCGTCCTATTTAGGACTTATTAGCTGGGTGTACTTGCATTCTAGAGTTGATGTTCACTAAGAAAATCGAAACACCATCCATTTCTGATTACAATGCTTGTGATTTGAGGCAATATCGGGGAAATTCGCACAGGATACACAGATGCCAATAAGAGACTGATCAATTACAGTGAGATGGTGGAGAAGATTTGTAGCTCAAGTGGATGATTTTGATGGAGTTTTGTTCTCTGAGCTGGATGGTTTGCAGCAAACCATCCAGCTCAGAGAACAAAACTCCATCAAAATCAATTATAGTCCTAAACATCAATGAGAAGATTCAAACAACCAATACAAAATGAATCTACACAAATAGAAATTTGATATAATGATTTCGTTCCATTCTATTAACAAAAATTAGTTATTACGAATATTGTATGATAATAATCTGTCCAATTAAAATTGCTGTTTGAATGTTGCCCATTACAAGACAAATTCTTTTTTCACGAAACTAATTCGGACATGAAGTGATTTACATGACAAGTAATTTGTATTTATTGACTGTAAACAACTTGGTTGTAAATAATAAAATAATGTTGAAGAATAATTATTTACGTAAATTATAAAAGCAGTTAATTGACATATTCACTACGTTTTTTTTTAAATCTAAAAACTCACTTCATCGGATATGTATTATGCACATCAACGTATATAACACAGCCAAAATAAATTCAATAAACATATTAGTCAGTAGAAAATAACAATAAACTACTGTCAATGTATACACCGAGAAATCAGAATGCACTAGATCCAAATTGCTGTATAATTTGTTCATTAAATGTGTATTAATCCAATCCTATCAAACAAGTTATAATGTAGTTGTAGTCACCAATCTATATGGCTTTAGATCAATTGTTCGATAAAATCGACAGTAAGCTATGGACATAATTTTTTGTGTTGATTTGCACAAGTTAGTAAGGTATATTTGAAATATAGAGGGAATTGATGCTCCCTGTGGGATTTCAATCCTCATCACAAAATGGCACATCCAATAGTTATTTCCAGTCAGATATTCAGGACAGAGTTGATTTTCTTTATGAATAAGATGTCTATACATTAATCCACTACTGAAAACTAATCAATGTTATTTTGTCTAGTCGATACTGCTAATTGAACTCTGGGATTAAGTTCCAAAGTAATAACTGGTTTGACATATTGTATACTATATTTTTCATGTTATGTAGTTAAAGGAAATGAGCAGGAAGCATTATATCAAGGATTTACATTATCTGCTATTCGAGATCATATATACGCCGTGTCATGAGTACAAACTAGTCCCTAAGTTTCTTGTTGAAACTATAAGAAAGCTTGAATCAATATTCTTGAAAAACTCCAGAGAAGTTGAACAAAACAATTCGTTAGCATTTTCCAATACATTTCAATGAATTTCGAACATTCACAGTATTTATCTTGTTCTATAATCCAAATGGTCAAACCTATAAATCATCTATAAATTTTTATCTTATTCCTGGGCGATTTCTAGGACTTCAAGTTGTTTATGACCAAATATGTAAAGTAAATCACATCAATAAAAGTCAAAATCCGTTTCCTTACTATAAATAGTGAGATTTAATCGCATATTGTTGTAAATCTTTTCTTTAGGTAATTACTTTTTTTCTTCTTCTCTCTCTGTTCACATACACAACAATGAAAAATATGCGTTTTTAGTTGACATGTTCGAAACGAAAAAAATGTACTTGACAAGAAGAAATAATCTTAATTATTTTTTTTAAAACTAAAAAGACCTACTTTTCTTAATTCATTATCTTTTCGGGACAAATAAATACCTTGATGTAAACACATTATAATATCGTCTTGATAATTGCGCCATAGTATAACTTTAGTTAAATTTTCTAATTTATGAAAAATATGAACACAAGAAAGAGAAGAATATACTATGGTGTGAAACTTCAAACTTAATAATTCCCATAGCACCATACAACAAATATTATCATATGTTTACTAATGACTAGCTTCGAGAGGTAACTTTCTAAGTTCTATTCAGAAGTCAAAAGCAGTGAAGTTCAACCATGTTGAGTGTGAGAAAAATATCACCGATAACGATGGAAAATAGTTGCGTTACGTGGCAACTTGTTTAAAATTATAAATGTAGACCATCGAATCCTAACTAAGTGGTTTGAAAAATAAGTGGTCTCTGTGAAAACTCGATTTCCTAGGTTCGAGATCCCTGACAGGGTCTTGCATGTGCAATGATGAAGTGTCCTAACCCCAATACGTAAAGCGTGTTCATTGCTTTCTGATTTTCAACAGTTGTTTAACCAAAATCAGTCCATTATAAAAAACTTCAAACATTGTTTATATTGTTAAGCATTTGTCAATTATTGAGGAAATCGATTACATTAGTAACTATAGTTCAAATTCATTCTTAATCAGGTTACTTCATTTATCGCGATTTTTTGTCTATGCAGTTATTATTTTTGTGGTTATATTTTAGGTTTAATCCTTAGGTTTGACCACCATAGATGTGATAAAATTGTTTGCAAGCTGTCTAGGTTTTCGGTCAAGTAGACATTGTTTCTTAATAATAATCATTTTAAGTCAAAAATATCGGAATTAATTATCGAAAAGAATGAAACTATGGTAAGCCATGGTGTTGCATATTTACACCGCAGTATACCTATTGATAGGTGCCTAGACTTTATTAGTGATTTACTGGAGAATGACTATACTTCATCAGTCTAAACACGAAATCCCTAAAACTATGCTTAAAATAAACCTTATTTACCATATTTACCTTATGTTATACAAACAAAGTGGCGATGGGATCCCTTTGTATCCCCGATTGTATCTAACCTGTTTATGTCATATGCAGGATCAAATACTTTCGCCATTGATATTAAACCATGGATTTGTCTCAGACATACGGACGATAATTTTGTCATAATGAAAAACACTTTCCTATCAACTTTTTCTACGCTGATCAATACACTCTGATTCCTCATTATATTCACATACAAAAGTGAAAATGAACACAATGAGCTTTCATTTTTTGATTATTTAATTAGAAGAAATCTAAACATCTACAATAAACCAACACTATTCATCATGTTGACTTCAATTCAGTACATCCACTCAATGCCAAAGTCCCTCTAGCTCTAAATCTTTTTAAAACAACAACCAAGATCATAACATTGAAAGAAGATAAGTAAAGAAAACAGAAGTATATAAATAACATCTGATAATTTTCCAATGAATATTACTCACAATGTGCTAAAGCAACTCATTATTAAGTAATAGTTCGAATAAAATATCATGGAGTAGTACCGTAGTTTTACCATACCGTCACGGTATAACATAAGAACTCCAAAGAATCTTAACGCAACACAGAATTAAAGCATACAACAAAACAACTAATATCCTTCTAAATGATTTAATTCGTATAAGGGATAAAATTCGCTTTACGTCAAAACAGCACTGTGTCTACAGATAAGGGTGTGTCAGTTGTGATGCCTTCTTTGTTGCAGAGTCATCTTGTGAAATCCTGATTGGAGCCAAAGAACACCTAGGTTGGACAAAAAGACCACCTTTAAAACTTGAAGAACTCCAAATTAGATCTTCAATTAGCATCAAGTCGATGTTAAAAAATATCGAAATAGAAAAACTAACCCAACTACAACGAAAGGCTAGTAGCTAAAGCTTACCATCTATTTTTAAATCTTATTGTCCTCAATGTGAGAGAAAGAATCACTATCTATCCAACTTGAAGCATCCATAGGAGCTACCATGTTGGATTACAACCACATCTCACACTATTATCATAAAGAAATTCAACTCTAACTTTCCACATTGCACTTTTCACATCCATTAAGATAAATATAGATACACAAGCATGTCTCATATAAATCACCTCGACAGCAGCGACATGATATTGACTTGATCAGCCCTGTTTTTTATTTATTGTATTAAATATTTTTGCTTTGTTCCTATGTACTGTTCAAAATTGGGTTAATTTAATATCACAGTTGAAATCATGAACCGACTTAAGTTAGACAACCAATGAGAACCTGGGAGCACTGTACGTCTGTTTCATCCCAGTATGGGACTCCCTATCAATGCCCATCTATGACCCCCTACGCGGGAATCGGACGCAGAGACTTCGGTCTCGAATGGGGACGCTTAACCTCTAGACCACTAAGCCAGGATCCAACGGTTTTAATGTCCAGCTTTAATCAATCCATAATCTTGATCAACCTATCATCCATTGCCTGCGGTGGATAACTATCTCACACCCTACAAGGATTGAACTCCACTGGTCACGGCTTCTCACAAAATGGCCATCCAATGATTCTGGGTTTTCAATAGTGATCTGGCTAAAATCGCTTCGCAATTTCAACTGTGAAAATACTACAATCGCCACAAATCCCTCGTCAATTTAATTTGTTTGTTTATCTATTTTGTGAAGAAGCGGCTTACATAGAGTCACGAAATGCTCGGAAATATAATTTTATACTAACTGAGATATTGCAATTATATGTTTTTGTTAGTAGTCACTTTTGCTGTACAGTACATTCTAATTACAACCAGTAATCTCTCGCTTCTACGATAATCACATCAACAAATTAATCACTGACCATCAGTAGTATGATAACTACTACAAACAAGTGTTTGTATGTGTAGTGTATCCATGCGATTACGTGACGATGATGATGTTGAAAAGTTAGGCAACGATAGAATATTATTCAATCCACTTGAATTTGAATTTATTGTATTAAGTCCAATAGAACTGGAACCAGAACCCGAACCACTACTTAAACCATAAGCAATCGGTCCATCATCTTCACAATAAGATGGTTGGCATAAATAACGACATGAATTCACTTGATTCATATCCATCTGTAAATGTACAAATAAAGGCGTTACAAAAAAGGGTAAATTAGTATTATGATGAAAGAATACTTTTGGTAATTTTTCCGTCCACTTAGTGAATGAGTGATGTATATTAATGTGTAATTTTTATTTCAAGTCATAACTTTCAATATAGTTGTGTTTCTTCTTTATCCAACATATCAAACTGCGATAGACTGAATATGTTCACATCAAACATTTGTGGATAATTTAAATGGCTTGAAACCAAATCTTGAATACAAATTACATCTTGATATGAAGCATTCACTCACTAATTGAACATAAAAACTACTTAAACTATTGGATAAAACAAACATTTAACGAAAATTGTAAACATTAGATAACATTAGCTGAAAATGAGTAGTCAGACATAGTGAAACACTGGGTAATTATTTTAATTACGATCAACTTGTACACTTAATTTATCCATTAATCTACATGAAAGTCGATCATAAAACGCTTAACATGATTGCATTTTACAGTGTTCATAGTTGACTCCATAGAAAAAGTAATATGCCAATAATTCAGTTTTAAACAATCTAGCAATTAAACGTTAACACATTTATGATGATAGTATCAAATAGTCCATAATTATTATCTGAGATTCAAAATATTGCATGTTGGATAGTGTGAATATTAAGTTTAGAAATTTTCAACTGAACTGAACCAGATGTTGAATAATGGACTATATGGACATCATATATAAGTGATAGTTACTTACCAAGTGGAAGTTTTAGTCAGCTTTGAGTCACTCCAGAAACTAAATTCCTGAGGGGAATATCTTACTATTATCACAAGTCTGTAAAGGTGGTAGTACAACTTCACCCACAAACCTCCAGTTGCTACTTATAGTCTAATGGCTCCCCAACCTGTCTGACTGGCATGACAGAAACTAAAAAAACAATCGTTCCAACTAGTATAACTCAATTGAGTTATCACGATATATAACTGCAACCATTAAGTGAAGACGGCAACTTCGACCTGGATGATTCACGATAATTAGACTTAACGTGGAATATGCGACTCATCAGCAATGCCCATCCACGAGCTCACAGTGGATAGAACCCAGAACTTTCAGGGCACATAGTGAACGTTTAGCCTTAACACCACTAAATTAACAAACATCTAATGGTTTATAAGTCTACGTGCAATCAATTCGCAACATTGTGCAATCATCTGATGTCATTGGTGGATAATTGATTCACATTTGACTACTAAGGAGTCCCATAGTAGAATGAAACAGCTATTAATTGATTCTTGCCCTTTAATTGTGGTTCGATTAAGATTAGCCAGTGATATAAACTATGCAAAACTACTAATCAAATCATAGTCTGTCGGTGTTTTAGTAAATTTGGGTAAATCGTGCGAACATACTGAGTCAACTAGAAGTAGAGCATGATCAAAAGTTCCATCCAGAGGAAGAGAGAGAGGGAGAATGTTAGTTTAGGGAGGTTATCGTTCAGAACCACTTCTATCATCTAATTGTTCCACAAAACGAAAAAAACAGATAAACAGATTTCCAAGCGTTATGAGATTTGAAAATACACAGTCATAATGACGGATGACAAACGACCAATCATTTTCAAACCATAACTGTGACAAAAACGCAATTAAGTCTTTTGTCAAAAACGCACTATTCCCAATAATTTGCATATTATTATCATCATATTTGTCTATTACATGATAAAGTTTTAGCTAAATAGACATGCTATCTACTAATGTGCAACAATTTTATTATGAACAACAAATCATGACAAATGATTAGTAGAATTAGTGAAAATAGTCATTCAAGATCAATATCAAACGAATTGAAGGCAAGATAATAGCCAATACATAGAAAACAAGAGAGAAATTAAGCAAGTGCTGCTTATGCCCGCATAAAGTTTTAAACACCGATCAAGTTCTATATTTACCAGATATAAATAATCATAAGGGATTTCTATTTTCTTTATACGTCTACTTCCATAAGTGATGAGAATAGTTAATTCATCAAAACCGATCACATCATAGTAAACACAACTCGTCATGAAAGATAACATTTCTAGCGGGTTACATGTAGTTGTCAACATCTATTCTATTAATGAGAATAAGTTTATATCAAAAGGAAGAAAAAAACCTAATAGGAAAAATGTTTGTTTATACATACCTTATGTATATACAGGTGATAGTCTCCATCAGGCAAAAGAACTGGCACAGATGTATTCGGCTGGAGTCGTAAATATGCAACTCCTAGAATTTTACCTTCAGAATCTACAATGAAATATACACAAACGAGGTGTAATTATTAAACACTTTGCAGAATTTATTAAAACAAAAAATAACCAGCTAAAAGCTGTTTATCGAATGAAACTAACTCTGAATCATGATTTTCAATATACTGCTGATTAATGAGGACTAATTAGAACGAAAGAATGATCATTAGTTGTGATAGGTAGTATAGTTTCAACAATGAAACATGTGGCGATACCATATAATTGATTCATAGCATTTTCAGTACAAGATAAGTAGGGAGTCCCCGATAATTACGAATCGAGTAGATTGGTTGGGATATCAGGAAGTTGAAAATATTTTTATTTAACCTTTTTGAAAGAGGACATTTAGTTTGAAGAATTAATTGAAACAAGTTAGAAATTCATTTGATTATACTGGCTACCGTTTGGGGAGCAACTCAATTTCGATTGATTGATTACTGGGTATGTAGAAATGTTATGTTTGTCTAGTCTTTTAGTGGTAATCAAATTCTATCGATCAAATTACGACATGATCACTAGTCTAAGTGACTTGTCATATAGTGAACAGTGTTGAAATGTTAAGTGCTTAGAGGTAGTCAACAGGAAAAACTGCATGTAAGTTTCGTGCTGTTTCGTAATCGTCTGCAGGACATACCTACAATCTTAAGGATATTGATGCTCCCTGTGGGAATGGGATCCGAGTAACCCAGCTTCATAGCCTGACACAACACCATCCAAAATTACAACATGATTTCATTTGATCCCAACTGTTCTGTTACTATATTTTATGTAGAAACAAATAAATCTATTCATTTTGTTTTATAGTGACTGATTAAAGTTTGGTGATTTTCAGTGGAAACTGATATCAGTTGAAAGATTTATTGAAATGCAGATAGTTTGGAATTCGGAAATGTCGAATGATGAATCTCGATTCAACAGCTAGGAAGTATGGTATTAACATCACGAAACGTGAAAATCTTGAGGTTCATTCATATCTAGGGTTGTAGATGAATATTGCTGAGATGTTTATAAAATAAGATAAAAAGCGGTTATTCAACAGCACTCTCAAGCTTTAAATGCACGTTCAAGCTAATGTTAATTTGTAATAATACACACACCTTTAAAACAGTGCGTGTGTTTACACCATGGACAACAGAAGTATATATTAAAGATATTGGATTTAAAAGACAAACACTTTTAATCTAGATCAATTAAAAGTTTGGCTGTAACAAAATAGCAGTTTTATTCTTATGCTATGATTAGACTAATCAACAGAGAATAACAATAATAGACAATAGTAATCTAGTTTCATCTTTGGTTTGAAACTATTCTTCAGATATATAGTCCTATATTCCTTTCGAAGTTTATTTACGTTTTTACACATTCAATTTCATTCAATTGGTCATCGTTTTTTTAAAGGAAGAATTTTCATTATAGATTGATATTGGCTAATTTATTTATTTAAACATAAACAATGGTACTAGGAGGCACCACATAGATATGCGCCACATAAATCATTAGATTTGTGTGAGGGCTAGGATAATGCCCGGGTGCCCGAACCGAAACAGGTGGTTTTCTAGGGAGGTCACTCATCGAGCCTTTGACCTAAAGGTTTAATCCACAAAGCAGTGGAGCACCGTAAAGAGATGCAGTCTCGTGGTAGCAGGTGACCAACAATTGGTTAATACGCCATTTGTTTCCTTAGAAACCTGGAGCCCATGTGCACAAGTGGTTTGGGACGAGAGTTTTCCAACTCCCCTAGGTGGATCCTCCCTATCCGACAACCCGGTTAAAGCGGCAGACATTGGCTTTTCGCTCTCTCAATTTCGTAACCAACACTCCCGCCCCACCCTCGGCCGTACAAGAGCATTTGGGGCAAAGGAGAATCATTTAAAATTAGAGAGTAATGAACAAATTTTTTTGATTTATATTGGAAACTTCAGAGTAGTACATGGCCACATTAAATCCCAAGAGATGGAATATAGAACTATCAACATGTTACCTTAAAATGAGTCATTTATAATACAACGGATTTACACATTAACAATCTGGTCAACAAAATTATTTATTTTGCATAATACCTAATGCACTAACTGTTTATTAATTTTATTTCTGCTAATCATTCTGTAAATAATTTAAACACTTTCTACGCAATTCCATTTTGTTATTAAATGACGAAGGTCAACATAATACGGAATTCATATGACAGACTACACTGCAAAGTGGTGCACGGAGGACAGCTGACAGACGCATCCCAAGTGAAGACTGGTGTCAGACAAGAACGCTTACTCTCACCATTTCTCTTTCTTCGGGTATTTCACTGGATTATGAAGACCTCTAACATCTGACGGGAAGCACGGAATACAATGCACATCTCAAAATCAATTGGGAGAGTTGACTTTGCAGATGACCTGACCCTTTTATTCTATACACACAAACAAATGCAGATGAAGATAACCACTGTAGCAGAAGCCTCTGGACCAGCAGGTCTCAACATACACAAGGGAAAAAGTAAAATCCTCAAATACAACACAGAGAACACCAACCCAATCAAACTTAATGGATAAACTCTAGAAGAGGTGGAGTCTTTCATGTACCTGGTCAACAGCATCATCGATGAACAAGGAGGCAAGTGTTGACATGGCAAGGACAAAAGTCTAATATCAAAGTCAGAGTCTTCAATACGAATATCAAGACAGTTCTACTGTACGAAAATGAAACTTCGAGAACTACCACAACAATCATCAAAAAGGTACAAGTATCTGTAAACAATTGTTTGGGTAAGATATTCAATGTCTGTTGGCCAGATACCATCAGCAAAAAACCTGCTATGGGAGAGAACAAACCAGATTCCATTTGAAGAGGAAATTAGGAAAAGACGTTGGAAGTGGGACAGGACATACATTTCGGAAATTAGCAAACTGCATCACGAGGCAAGGGCTAACTTGGAATCTTGAAGGAAAACGGAAAACCAAAGAAAGCACTGTGTAGCGAATTGGATGCATACATCAAAATAATGAATAACCATTCGAGGCAACCGGAAAAGACTGCCCAGGACAGGGTTAGATAGAGAATGCTGGTGGGCGGCCTACGCTCCTCAACGAGGTGTAAAAGGAGTAATGTAAAATAAATTAATATGATGATTTGAATTATTCGCTGAAGCACAATACCAATACTAACTCTGTAGTATAATTATTTGTAAGAGCGGTCCTACAGCTGACTTAACTCAATCATATCAATATGACAATCGTTTAGTAAACAATTGGGAGGAAATTACTAATTAAGAAAACTGGACGCCAGTCGGAATATTTCAAACAGGATTTTGTAACTGATCCAATGTCAGCATAAATGTTATGACCACGTAGATCAGTGTGATTATAAGGATGAAGTTAGATCGGCATCAAATAAAACAATTTCTACCTCGGACCCCAATAATTTACTTATGTCATAATAATCAGCAGGAATCTCAGTACATAAAATCTAGTTCGTGATTTTTGTGAAGAATTATTAATTACTAGAAATATACAATTTTTATCCAAGATGAAAATCATAATGGAGAAGAAATTGAATGATTTATGCCGATTAGTTGTCCAATGACTTAATTCATTAGTCGCTAATATTATTCAGCAGCATTAAATCCAAATATTGATGGATAAATTTCGCGATACATTTACCAACAGGTTAAATTATTAATTTCTAATTTAACCTCTTCTTATCAAACCACAGAAATTAAATTCGATGAAAATCATTATCATACTTACACTAGATTGTAAATTCTATCGATGGAAAAAAAAGTACACATATTCAGCTTACGTCGTTTGATAAACACTGCTACAACTGTTATCATCATTACAATTATTACTATTACTATTATTATTATTATTATTATTATTATTATTATTATTATTATTATTATTATTGAATCGTAAACAAATTAAGATGACTGAACATCTAGTAACATATGCATATAAACAAATATTCAATTAAAGTCTAAATGATCAACATAAAATTTCACTGATTATTTGTTCATGTGTGAACAAATGAAATTGGGACGGTAAATAAGAATTTGACAAAATGTAATTTAAACGAATTCATCATTATCATTACTTTGAAGGAGTTAAAAAAAAGAAGGAAGTGGTACAGTAAAACAAAGTCATGATAAACACATGGTCTTTGACTACTGTATGTTATCCATATTTTGCTAGTAGTTTTTAATTTAAAAAAATATCATTGAAATATTACTTGTGTATGGTGAAATCAATGAGTAAGTAATAAAGAGGGATTATGCTTAGGTTACTTGGTATAGATAATGATTCAATTTATGAGACTGTGAAATTTCATCTAGTTTGACGATCTGGACATATGTGTTACATAAGTTCAACAATTATTTATCTAAATGAACTATATTTGACAGAACAGGAGTAGATTCGTATAAACTACTACACGACAGATGATGAAGTAATTGTTGGAAAGGTATCTATGTCGGAACAGAATAAAACTTATTTTCCCACCAGTGAAATAATCATCATTTATAGCCGGAACTATTAAAGGAAATAACTAAAAACTGGTCATAGTGACAGATGTAGGCCTTTATAATCTTGTGAAATAGGATTGATTTTGTTAGCTTATTACGGATATGATTCACTTTTTTAAATAGCATTGTCTATTTTTGTGGTCATCCATTATCATTATTATTAGTAATTCAACTTGGCAAGTTAGAATCCACCAGATAATAGTAACTGTTCCTTCAACATTACATGTACCCCATGGCGACAAGAGTCAACTAGCACGAAATCTGAGTTCAGATTTTTCTATCAACTACCTTAAACTGCCTAACATATTACTGTCACTTTCATTATCTTGCTTCTTAACTTGTTAATTTTTTCTCTCGTTATAGTGAGTTGAAAGATAGTAACTTTAATTAATGAACACTGTTCCAAAGGTTCTATTTTATTCATGACTGAATGACTGACTGGCTCAACAGGAATCATAAATTACACATTCATCATACAAATATCAATCTACAAGAATCACCTAACTTCTCTCTAGTCATTGATGTTAATCATACTAATGAGATAAACTAGTAAATAAACATTCCTAACATACGATACACATCTAAAAGTCGATATTTCTGCAAACTGAAGTTACAAATATTTTAGTTGGCTTTTTCGATACTTCTCATTTTCCACATGTTAATTCAACATCACACAATATCACCTTACGCTGCAGAGATAGTGGAATATTAATATGATATATATGTCAGTTTCATACAAACAATGTATTTCAACCTTGTCATATGATATATGCACATCCTGCAAATCTTCATGATTAAGCATAACACTATTTGGTGCCTTAATCCCCTATAAGCAATGATCCAAAAACGCAATTTAGCAAATCAAACAAACATTGGGATTTTGCTGATTTTTAGCTCAACAGTTCATTGGAAAACCAGAAAGAGCTGTTTCGCCTCAATATGAGACTCGTCAGTAATACGTACCCAAAACCCAGCTCTCAAAGAAAGCGCTTAACATTTAGACCACTGGGCGAGCATCCAGTGGTTTACACGTCTAACTTCAATCAATTTGAGATACTGTTCAAATCCCATTAATGAGTAACTGCCACACAACTTGCATGGTTGAACTCCAATAGTCATAGTTTTTAACTAGAACTTCAGTAGTTACACCTCGAAGTTAGTCACTAGTAAACATATGTATATTGTTACTGCAGAGGGTTTGTGGAGAGTAATTCAACTACCAGCAGGTTGTGTGAACTACTCAGTGTTTAGGCATAATAATAATAATAATTAATAATTGCTATTATTATTATTATTCATTACTTTACTATACTTACCACCCGGTCCAGTAGATCGATGACGACATAAAAGTCTCAAATGTACACCAGCTAACATCCCAGGATAAGTTGGATTTGCACTGAATAACTGTTGTTGATGCTGTGACTCATGGCTAGAACGTTCAGTGTTATTATTATTATCACGATCAAGATTATTATTCACATCATCAATTGTTGTTGTTACACAAGAGGATTCAATTGGTGAGTATGGTAAATTGATTATAAATAATTCACTCCAATATGGCTGATTTTTGTGATAGTATACGACTGATTTGTGTACAGGTGATAAACGTTCAGGTGAGCTATTCAAATTTAACTAAACAATAGAAGAGTGAAATATGAAATGTTTATTTTTATCTGAATCACATTAGGAAAAACAATCAATGATAGATTAAAATAATGTGCAGGTTATATTTGTCATAGATTGATCTCATCACATTGAGCACCAGCAAAAGATTAGGGAGCTTTAGTCAGTTGTTTAGTCCTGATATGGGACCCCTCAGAAGTGTGCACACACGAACCCACCAAGGGTTTAACGCTGGACATTTAGGTCTCACGGTGAACAACAGCCGTTCTATTCCCAACATATTTGAGCTCCACCAATCACAACTTTCAGACAGAACTTTAGGAACATCTTGAAGTAGTTCACTAAGGAACCAGTTAAATCTCTTTGACTAAAAACAATAATAATAATCCTTTGAATCTCATATATCTGGTGGCCTATTTACAAGTTTTTGGGACTTATTTTTTTCAACAGTGAAAATACTATGATACAGTTGTCCGTTTTTCAATTGTTTTTAATTATTCATGTATTTATTTAAATTTTATACTGTATTCAAAGTCTTTTGTCAACGGTTGACAACTTTTCACAATGTTTACTACTGAAAAAAATTCAAACAGAAATATAACAGTGACGTGTCTTGTCTATTGTTTGATGAAGTGAGTGATGCTTTACAATAAAAATCATGCGACAAATATATTGTGAAAGTGTCATAGTAGCAGCACTGATAGCAAAATGTTTGCACATATATGTAGAACTAGGGGTTTATTCAGTCAGTCACAACATAGAACCTGGTACTTATGTACATCGGCTGAAGGTTCCATACCCCATTTGCACAGAGAGATTAGATTGTCAGGTCAAATCCCAACATAGTGGAGGTAGTAACAGTATCAGTAGTAATAGAAAAGACAAGGCATCGAAGATACAATTCACGAAAATATAAATTACTTAGATAAAAACACAAAAAGTTATGAGGAATTTAGAATTTCAGAATTTGAGGGAAGACAAAGAACGGATGAACCTGAGCTATTGCAAAAGATTTTGAGCCTTGTCATTCAAAGTCTCTAACCACTGGTTAAGATAATCACACGGACACCAACCAGGTAGTCTACACCTATTAACATAGCTAAGTTCAATTGTCAGTGACTACATGGACCGACGTCATGCTTTGCTTTGGCTGCTCTTGACTTTCTTCCAGCCTACTTCTACACCAGAAAACATCACTCGTTGAAGTAGGCGGTGGTTGGGCACATATAACACGTGTCTTAACCACCTCAGTTGATGAAGATTTATGACCTCATTAGTCGATTTCCCATCCTTGCCTAGTATCCTATTTCTAACCCAAGCATTGCTTACTCTATAGTCCAAAAATACACAAGAAATACTTCGAAGACACCTATGATCGAGTACTAGTAACCTACAAATATCGTCTGTTCTTAACGGCCACGTTTCACATCCATAAAGGGGTTTGTTGCAGTGTTTTATATTTTGTGAAAAGACATTTCAACATAAACTACATATTATATGGTTTTAAACAAGCGACTGTTATTGTTATACCAAGCAATTAATGTTAGTCTAGAAGTCACTTTCATCTTTCCCCTTTAAATGTCCTAGTATTGTGGAGGATAAGACTCAACTCTTCTTTACTAAACGCTCCCGTGGGATTGCATTTCTATGATCTCGTACACAATAATCTTACTGTTTTCATGCAGCAGAGATGTGTTCAAAAGTGTGAAATGAAGGCACTGAAAATTATGAACCAAAACCAGGATGGGAGTAAAGCGTTCTTTCTGTATTTCGCGCCTTTCCTCACGTGTTTACGTAGTCGTGTCAAGTTAACCTGGGGTTATTATGAGAGCTTAGGAAGACGATTCAAGTGTTCAGTCAGATTTATCAGTATGGACGATCATTTATTACCAGCTATCAACAGAAGAACTAAATCTTCTTTTCTAACATTGTTAAGTCGTCATTTTATGGATTGGACTCCGCAACAAAACACTAGGAGTGTGGTAAGTGCCCTAAGACAACTAAATGCTTTCTAGTGCCACAGCCCTTTGATAACTCCTAAAGTATTACACTTTGCATCACAAAAATCTCACGATACATGTGAAACAAAAATAAGTAATATTAAGTGGATACTACCTACAATTTCCTTACAGATATCTACTGAGATAGAATTCAACAATACTAGAATTCATATAGAATTCCGTTGCATAGAACAGAAAAGAATAAACAAAATTTCTGATTAGTTCCATATATTTATAAACTTTCACGTATAAAATATAGCACCAATTAGTTGACCAGCTATTATTGAATCTCTATTCATGTTGAGTTTATACTATATTCTTGTAAATAATTAAGAATTTTGTTTTATTAAGTGAAACATACATTTAGTCAATGAATGACCACCGAAGTTTCAAATCTTTTTAAATATCATTTCATTTACAAACTTTCAATGAAGTAAACACAAGTAAAATAGATTCATACATCGAATTCATACTACCACTAATTAAAAAAGCATTCTAGAAGTTACCTTATTCAACTAGTAATTCAGTCAGTTACGTGCAACGTTGCCAAGTTGCCACACCATATCAGTAGAGTGAGATTAAATTATCAAGACAAATACTAGAGTAGTCGAAGTAGTAACAGTATCAGAAGCATAAACATAATTCAGGGAGAATGAATACGCGGAATAAAAAGTATAACATCATTTTTAAAAACTCAGGATCTAAGGAAAGACAAAGAGTGGATGCGTATGCATCATGATGATCGATTTTTCAGCCATGTAGTCACTTAACAGCTCTAATCACTGGTTAATATGATCACACCAACCCTAACCAAGTAGTAGTCTAAATTTATCTATCAGTTCAAAAGTCAATGACTTTATAGGCTGATGTCATATCTTGATTCGGCCACCTTATTATCATTTCTAAGTAAAAAATTTTCGAGTGATCATAATACATAATAATAATCTATAACTAACTTATATGACCAGATTGTAACAATTTTTAATTAGGATTACCAAAAGCTAAGCTTCCACTACAAGAAGTAAGTTCGTTACAGAGCGAGATAGCAGTAATAACTCGAATCACAATTTGTACACGATACACAACAGCTCTCTTCATTTCTAGTCCCAACTACTTCAAAAGATAAACCTTGTTTTTAAAAAATTTTTATTAGAAACTACCAAAGAACATTATCTTGACATGCACTTTAAGTTAATTGCATACCGATTAACTTCAGTGATTATTATCTACAGAATTTATCAATTCAATAGTTATGACTTAGATTCAAAGAATCAGGGAATGAAAATACAAAGAGAGTTAATGAGCAGAATTTACTTTAAAACAATATATGAATTTTAAAGTTGATTTCTTGTTAAATGTTGTATTTGAGGATTCATTATCCTTGAAAAAGCCGTAATTGAGGATTTATCAACTTGATAAATTTGAAGTTAATACCTTTCTCCTCCCATTTGTGAATTATCATAACAGAACTAATTGAAACTAAAATATAATCTATGACCTTAGCAAACTTTAGCAAATTAATGAACTCCTAAATATCCAAAAATTCAAGACAAGAAGAGAACGTGTCGTGACATATAATATTTTCAAATGAGAACCTTTTAAACGATAAAAATTGGTCATATCGATACTATTCCATGAGTTAATCTAGAATTTACTTTAGCAAGGAGAAATTAAATTCGGTCATTTACATTTTTATTAATCCAATGGGATAGTGAAGACGAATTTGTTAAAAATCAAATCGAATTCAGTAGAAATAAACGTAAACAAAAACTCTTGAAACAATAATGAGTCAATTGACACTGATGGTGCGATAACAAATAAACACCTATCTAGGTACAGTGATCACCAACTCAACAAATATTAATTGAACCATTTTTATACACGGTAGAGATGAGTTTTTTTTACCGCATATAGATGTTTTGTACACTTTCAGATTCTCCAAGCTCGGTGGTTTCAACGTGAAGCTTTTATCATTAGTCTGGTCGATAATGCTTAGAACAACAATAAAAACTATGTAATTAAAACACCTACCAAAAAAACAACACTACTAGAACCTATCGCGCTCTCTTTCTATATAAATATACATTCTATAACACTATATATATTATTGATCAGTGTAAGACTAACATTTCCATATAAACACCGGACAATGTAAAACAACAAGGCAACGGTGGGTCAGTAGTTAAGGCGTTCGACACCAACACCTAAGCTGAGTATTCGAACTCTACCCCAACTACTTTGGGTCCGCTGACCGAGTAGTAGTAGGTATCATCAGGTCCCCCCCACACACACGCAAAAACTGTAATTCAAAACTGAGTACACAAATATGTAACTAGTTAATGAACTAATAATAGATAATAACAATAAGCAACATTAATGAATATTATACTTACCCAATTCCCATTACTATCTACGACGTTGACTTCCACTTCAATATTATGCTCTCTAGTTTTATTACCTTTAGAGAAATTTCCAGAAATTAAAGTAACATAAAGTTCACGTCGTGGTTGAGTTACACCATTATTGTTAATAACTGTAGGATCATTAAAATAAGGTGATGCATAACGACGTACATATAATGCATCACGATTGAATGGCTGGATATAATAAATTTCGATTGTTTTCAGCATATATTATTTATTAATAAATCATTGAATTTATTTTTTAAAGGAAAAAAAAGAATAAAAATTGATCAGAAAACACATCTTTACATTCGATGAGAACATACACAAAATGTATGAATCGAAAAGGCAAAAAATGTTCATAAATTATGTTCGAGTTTTGAAATATTGAAGATGTGTAAATTAGCTGCATGTTCAACTTTAAAGTCAAAAAATGGATAACATTCAGAATAAATATGCAGACAACAGGACAACGGTCAACAACGACAATAACCAATAAAAAGCAACTTCCACAGAAAAAGCTGTCAGTCATGTGTGGAAAAATTTGAAAAATCTCACTTCTACCTGAAGTTTGTGCTGATGACACTGTCCAGAAGGATAACGAAAACCTCACGATTAAACCACTCAACTCAGACAGCAAATCACCAAAATATTATTTGGTCATCTATCGAAACATAACATCAGGCAAAATATGGCTGTTACCTGTTGGTTTTAGTGGACTAGGAGATGAAGAAAAATGAGACCTCGCTATAAGTACAGGCACAAGGTTAGCTGAATGATTTGACAGAAATATTTTAATTCAATTTGACTCATCAAATAAATGGTCATGTACATTTCTGTTAAGTATACTGTTTGTTTGAGTGCTAGAATTACTCTACTCAGCACTTCTTAAATTGAAGTAGAGATAGATGAACTTCTAATCTACAGCATATTGGTTGAAATTCGACTTTTACCATAGCTACTCAATAACTCGTATGATTTGCAAAAGTCGTTTTTTATCATCTCTAAGTAATTTTTAGCGATGTTAATTCGTTAAATAAAGAACATGGAGAATACATTTCATCAATCATGTACGGATACACATGTATTACTTCGAGTCATTCCTAATTTGTAAATGTAAGTTAATCATATATCCATATCCAAAAGGATAATAAACTAAATGATCTCGAAACGATTGAGTTTTCACAAATTGATTTTTCTCACTCAGAATAAAATGAAGATGTAAGTATCGAGTTATATTACACAATTCCTATAATAATTAGATTATCAAGCCTAGTTTAAAGCTATGCACAAATAATGGTTTATGCAGTCAGTTGGGTTGTATCATTAACCTCCACACAACTTGCATAGCTCAAAGTCTAATATATAAACTTGTACTTAGTAGGTTAATTTATATATATATATATATATATATATATATATATATATATATATATATATATATATATATATATATACATTAATTCATTAAATACATGAATTAGCCAATGATCATTACAAGTGAACTGATCAATTTACATGAAAATATAAACAAAACACAATTGATGTCAAAAATTAAAGAAAAAAACTTATTCATAGGTAAAAACTTTGAATTACTAAGGAAAATAATAACAGTGAGGCAAGTGGAATAAATATCAATTCCATTAATGTTACACACCTTTATTGTTTTCTGAGTTGTTGTTTTTTAATTTTACAGTCATTGATTAGTAATCACCTGTCATGATAAAAACAAGGTATGTCTTATACCTTAGTAAAGTAAATTTTATAAGTTGCCTACCTGGCTATTGAAAGAGTTTAATGTGAAATAATAGATTAATAGTTGATTTTAGTTTGACAGACTAATCTCTACATAATTCAGTTTGTACATTAAGATAGTACGTGTTATTATGACTTTCATAGATAACTGAATAATTCAAAGCTGAGTGTACACAGACTTGTATTTGGTTACGTAGCTTCATTCATTTTAAACACTTTAGCTTACTATTAAGTAAATTCTTGATATTTCTAAATGATTTAAAACTTAGTCCACCAAGTCTAATAGATCTTTTATTTTACTAGAAATCAGTGAACAGTAATAATCAATTTTATCTAAATGTATGGTCTAGTGTCTTGAATTCAAATCAAGAGAAAAATTAGAAAGTGTGGTAGACATACCAACTTAATAGTCCTAAGGTATAGTGTTCATCGTTTTATTTGAATGACCGAAATTTGATCCCTAATGGGTTAGTGAATACTTACTTCTAGCTTGTCTTATACTAGACCAAAACAGCTACCTACAGCTTCATAACTCATAATGGTTTTCTACACTTGGTCTATAGTGTAAACCTTCATAATATCATATACAAACTGAAACATCGCGGATAATTTGAATCCAAGTTGAAGTTTAATGTAAGAAGAACAAACAGATAGGTCGACTACTTACATGTACATTAGTTCCGTAAGTCTTCCTAGATGGATTCCCAGATAACCCTCATATAATAAAGCTTCATTAGTGGTGATAACATAATTCACCAATAACATGATGGCATATAGAAGATACACCGGCTTCCCAGTAAATCGATCTGATTTCAAGTAGCTATCTTCCCAAGTTATCTTGCCACTGTGTTGCAAGCTATGAGATGCTGCATCTCTGTTAATATGAAAAAAATATCCCACCCATAAATAAACCCCATCATTATACCAGTTACTGAGCTTTTTGTTTGACCTAACGTTAACCGGGATTTACAATTGTTCCCAGGCATGGACCACTTGTCAAAAAGTTAAAATTTATCGACATAGCAACGACCCATTCAGCTCATTTTACAATTCCAATACCATGCTTGACCATATCGTCGGGTGGTTATTACCACCTAATGATTTCAGTCACATTTTCACTTGCATAGACAAGTTCACATGCTGGTCAGTAGCTGCCTCGCTAAAGTGCATTTTAGCATCGGTAATCAACATCGACGGAGGGGCAGCGCTCGAAAGCTCTCTGCTACGAAAACTGATTGGAATCAGAAAAATTCATAAAACAACTTACCGCACAATATCTAACGAAATAGTGGAACGTTTGGATCGACAGCTTCAAGTCACACTTACTACTGTTCTAACTGTCGAAAACTCATCAGTCACTCTGGTAATCAGATCAAGAAAAAAGAAAGACATTGGATGCTACACCCCAGAGTTAGTTTACGGAGCTACTTATCGGTTACTCAGAGAATTATTTTCCTCAAGTAAACACGTTCCGAATGATTTAACTAAGTACAGCTTGTTATAAAAGTATGTAAATGAATTGAATATGTCGTTTTCGCAAAGAAAACATTAAAACATACATGTCCCACCACAAATACCTGATTGTACGCATGTTCTCATCAAAAGGTATGTTATCTCGTGACCAATGCAACCATCTTTTGATGGTCTACATACAGGTCCAAGTAGAGGTGTAAAAGTGATTTCCATCGTGTGGATGTCGGTAGAAAAACCCGCATTTATGGGTGGTTTAGATATCAACGGAACAAACAACACTACACCACAACTTGCATCGCCCTAACGCTCCAAACAGGAACTAAATCAGACAGACGAGTTCACTAACCAAAATATTCGGTGGACGATGTCATTATTTAATATCTCCTGAGATGTTTGCGTTGGCATATCTATACCTGATTCTATCGAATTAATCAGTATATTACTGTTAACCTACAATCCATTCGTGTTAATATAAACGTATTTTTTTATTTAACTTACTTTAACACTCATAGACCTTTGAGAACATTTCATTGTTTCTCTTTACACATTTTTTTGCATACTCCTCATTTTTTTTGTTGTCATGTTATATATTTATATATTAAGCGAATCGGCTTAATAGTGCCATTAAGTCGCAATCATATTTAAGCAAGTTTTTGATAGTGGTTAGCAGTAGAACCCAAAATGCGCGTTTCGTCCTATTTGGGACTCATCAACTGGGTGTACATCGCTTCAATATTTTAGAATCATTTTAGAGCACTTCAACGTCAGTCACCACCTCTTTACCATCATATCCCAGTGTTCCAATAGGGGAATCCTGTAGTATCACACAAAAGAACTGTCAACTTTTTGATAATATTATAAATGTCATTGTTACTGATCAATGTAAACCGCTTTTAGTTTGTCTGTATTATATGTAGTCTCGTTTTGTATACCCTTAAGCATTTAATTGAATGCTTGAATATTGTACAATTTGTTTATATGTAATATTGATCGAGTTGTGTACACACTCTTCCCTTGATCTCAATTGTACACTGTGTCTGTTCGCGCTACTGATCTCTGTTAGCTATTTGAAATACAACATCGCTTAAAACTTCGTAACTGATCCCTAACTTAGCACAGTCTGTTGAAAGGTAGTTCAGCAATGTCTGAGACACTAGGAACTGTAAAGTAACTTGGATGGTAGTAAATCGGAGTTACATCGAATGGCCGAGTAGTAGTCAACAAGTTTTCAAGCCTACTTTTTTTACTCCCAATCTAATATTAATCAATACTTTCCAGTTAATTACTGAGTTAGAAAATAATGTGGAATTTCAACCACACAGAATGGACTCAACTGACAATTAGAATGTATCGCAGCTGTGATATTCTTCATAAGCTACGCTGAAACACCAATCACCTAAATAAATTTTCATCACCACTGTATATTTATTATAATTAGTTTTTACGAGACGTACGAAATAAAATGATTTGAGACTCATTTTATTATAAAGAATGGAAATTTATCGGCATTTACAACCACCATGTTTTAAAAGTAACCGTTCAGTATTCATCACTATTGAACTGAGTATGTAAAGAAGGAAAAAAAAGAACAGTGATCAACTTACATGACCTTCTAAAGGATTTAATACTGTGATTTCATGAATTTCTAATTTTGGAACTTCTGACGAATCCAATGAAATACTTGGAATGCTTAAAATTGTTGTTAAATCCATATCAGGATAACCTGAATTTTGATTGTTACTCCAAGATAAAACTTGTGTATCGTTGATTGCACGTAATAACGCTTCTGATAAAAACTGTTCACCAGTTCTAAAATAGTTTATTTAAAATTAGTTTGAAATGAGATAATATGATTATTTAGGTATTCATTAACTGTCATGTGTCATCGGTGTTCATTAAATTATCAATATGGCTAAGGTTGTGCTATGTGAAGATCAAAAAATATTTTTAAAAAATGGTGCAATTCAGTAGTGGCGTATAGACCGTCTATGCCAAGTGCATATATTTAGTCATTTTCTAACTGATTGATAAATGTGGAGAAATATGAACATATGAAATCCTCGAGAAACAAAGTGACAATCTTATTAATCGGAAACGTCTTACAAAGTCACAGTTCAGGACGAAAAATTAAGTAACAATGATTTGGAAATTACAATAAATATTTCGCTGCCTAAGTTAGATGGTTAGTTAAATAGTTACTGTCACGTTCCCATTGTTTGGTATATTACTTTGACATTGTACTCCATTCGACTAGTCCCAAATTAGAACAAGGATAGAAGAAGAGGATAGTATATATTCCAAATAGACAAAGCAACAGAAGTAATAAAAACACAATTATTTATAGAAAATCTAAAGGGGATACTTGTGGTATATTATCGAGTCATTCGTTGGCACTAATTGGTTGAACAACATGGGTCAACCAGAGTATTATGATTTCGACTTGTACTCAGCATACAGTAGTTAAGATTCTATTCAGCTAACAGTTACATAATAATGAAAATACTGTAGTGTATTGAAAATTATCGGAAAATCAAGTATTACTGAACAACTTTCATGCTGAATTCCTGGAATTTTCGATAGTAGGTCTACATGATTTTCTGCTTAAATCAAACTCAAGGAAGTACTTTTTAGTAGTAAAAACTTGCAAGCTTGAACAGATAACGATATGAATGTGCATGACTATCTAAGCCTGTTATAGCCAACATAGAGCCAGACAAATATGTTGGCCCACTTTGTCATAAAACACCATATTAACGTGACAAGACTAATAGCAAGGAAATAAAAATAATCCAATAGCAATGAAAATGAGAAAGATTAAGTGTTGAGAGTGTGGTTTGAAAGGACTATAAAAGCGTATGCATGGATCAATAACGAAGCTCGAGATCTAAACCAGAATAAATGGTGAATGGACAAGAGTCATTGTGAATCATATCACATAGCCTCTTTAACCATTGATCACAGTTGTTGCAAGAATTCCGACCGGATAATTTGCACCTACCAACATGGCTTAAACCAACAGTCAATGACTTCATAGAGTGATGCCATGTTTTCGTTTAGCTGTTCCTGGCTTTTTTCCAACTTCCAACATCAGCAAACATTGCCCGTCGATGTAGACGGTAGTTAGGGATGCATAACACATACCGAAAAATGATTCGTCCAAAAAACCAACATGAATATAAACAAGCAGACATAAAAAGTGACATTTTTTGTTACATTTACGTACAATTTGAAATTCACAATACGTTTATGATCCAATATAGAATTATCATCTTTTATTGTTTTGCCAGATCCCCAATCAAATAACTGGGAGGAACGACTAAAATACGGTAAAATTGAAGATGTTATATCCAGGCAAGCAACGCCGACTGGACGTCTTAACATTGAATTCGGTTGTTGTGACTTATTTTCATTAACACCTAATGCTATGGACTTTCCACCTGATTTCGTACGCTTTAAATGCATCGGTCCAATACGAGTCAATGTGACGAGTAGTAGTATACGTTTTTCTTTGTATTTGAATGGGTCGAGATTCTGTGAAATGAAAATTATAAAAAGTGTGATTACATAAAAGCTGCATAGAAAAATATAGAACAACTAAATAAATAATCGAAAGCCAATGTACAAGGTTTTAATTCACAATAGTTGTTTTCTGAGGATTAGTGAGCCGAAGCAGATAAAAAAGAACTATAATATCCCACGAAACAATAAATAACTGAGAATACAAGTCATCGAGCCACACCTCAACTAATTCACTTGACAAGCTTTGATTAGCCGAATAAACAACGTTATCACTTCGTTGTTCATCGGACAGTCTACTGCATTTTAGTTAAATGCAGAATTAAAGATTTTTGCTTCGAGAATAAAAGTGGCTCGAAATATATCCATGTATGACAGACATTAATATCGACTCAAACAACACCGGAACTTAAAATATAGTTCAACTCCGACACTAAATATGCGCCGTGTAGGAAACTTACGATACTAACCTGTATGGTGAAATCTTGTAGATGAAACACCTCAAATTGCAATTCACACATTAAGATTTATCACAACAGTTGACAGTTGTAAACCCTTTACAAACTGTTCCGAAACTACCCTAGTTCATTTATATAAATTGAAAGTAGGACATAAGATGTGAATTTACAGCTTATAACCTGACAGATACTCAATGCTAACTAGTGGTGGGGATGTTCGAGAGAAAGTTAGGGGCGGTCATTCAAAACGTGATATCAGTGCTTGAAGTCACTAACTTCTAGTCTTAGCCATGTTGGTAGATGCAGACTACTTGGTTGTGGTTCGCGTGACTATCGTAACCAATTGTTGGAGACTATGGGTGACATGGCTCAGAATAGATCAAAATGGTGTCGGTGTATACGCTTTTTGTCTTCCCTTAAACTGTGAGGTTAAAGTCGCTTTATATCATTCATCCTACGAACTAATTCTTCCTCCCTGTGTTATATCCTTATACACAATCTTTCTTTTATTTATTACTACCATTGAAGTAGCTACCCCTATGAATTCGGTGTTCATCTTGTTGTACTAATGATGTGTGGCAGCTTGGACCAATATATATATATATATATATATATATATATATATATATATATATATGCCTGGTCCTACGTTGTAGCTGACTGACTGACTGTATTACTTTAATTTGTCATACCTTATAATAAACTAACAGTAATTTAACAAGATAAAAGGATTAGATATTGGAAAATATAATACGAGAAAAATCAATCCACGGAATAAAGAGAATATAATAACTTTGAAACTCAAGCTTTATAAGTAGCCAACGAATCTATGCAATTGCGTCACTATGATCGATTATAAACAATGCTGGTCAAAGTGTGTAACCATTAATTGCGATAATTATAGAGAAAACTGCTTAGCATTATATCCGTTTTTTAATACAGACTTTGACAAATTACTTTATTAGAAACTTTGAAAAGTTCAAAATTTACAGTAATGCGAGAAAATTATAGAAAATTTTACAAATAACACATTTACATATTTAACTTACAGTAAAAACAACTTCATAATTATCTTTAGCATTACCATCCAGTAAAACATCCTCGGTTAAACGCATAAGCAATGATGTAGGTTGTAATTCAGTGGCGGAAGGATTTTTTGTACTAACATGACTTTCATATGAATCTTGAATACAATTGTATGAGGTAAAATTCGCGCAGTCGGAACTTGCATTGACAGCAAAATTCATATCCAAGTTTGGAATTAAATTAGCTGGTGAACTGACTACATTCTGAGAGCTTTGTAAGACTTGACTTACTAAGTACATTGTTAGAAATGCTTTAGGTAAATTTTTAAAACGAACGCGCAGATTGAAAGGATGATATGCAGGACATTGAGCAGACAGCTAAATAAGTACGAATATATATATATATATATATATATATATATATATATATATATATATATATATATATATATATATATATATATATATATATATACTCAATTATATGGCTATTAAGGCAATCGGTTTTAAATAAAGCTTTGTAAAAAGAGAAATATAACCTTTTGATTAAGTAGTTTTAATTAACCAAAAGAGCGTAACACAATAAAAGACGTAGATAATAAAATCCAATACTTAATTTTGAGACGTAATATTCCCAAATACAATGTATGAAAGACAATCAATCTTATAATTCGAACATGGATTTAAGGTGAATTTGGTTCAGTTAATTGTCAATGTACTTTCGTTGTATTAATATTTTCGTAGCGAACCTTTTTCGCTCACTTTCAGTGTGTATTTACCCGTATTTGGTATCCAGTATCGAGTTAGTCATTTGATTTTCGATCCATTTCTTTTTGTATTTATTGATTCTCTGTGATTGTGCGTATAGTAACACATGGGCTCCAGTATCCTGCGGGAACAAATGGCGTATGAACCAATTTTTGGTCACCGGCTACCATGGGACTGCATCTCCTCACGATGCTATACTGCCTTGTGGATCAGTCCCTTAAGTCAAAGGCTCGGGGTGTGGCTCCCTAAGAAAACCACCTGCTTCCGTTTGGGCACTCGGGCAGTATCTCAGCCCGCACACAAAAACATGATAAACTATCTACTTATGAAAAATATTCCTCTCGCTCCAAATAACAATCAAGTGACTCGCATTATTATTATTATTATTATTATTATTATTATTATTATTATTATTTACTACGTCATTATTCACCTTCTTTTATTCCCATTCTATTTATACTTATTTTTTCGACTTATACAGCAGCTCATCTATAGTGGAAATTCGACTGTATCTAAACGTTTTCGAGTCACTGTCCGGTTGAAAATTGTATGTTACTACCGAATATGAGTACTGAAGCAGTTTTTCTGAAACCGCGCGCGCCATTCAAACTAGCTGCCTTCAACGTTCGCACACTTATGCAGGTTGGACAACAGATAGGGCTGGCTATGTCTTTGGAAAGTCTTAATATCGATGTTTGCTGTCTATCCGAGACCCGTATTCAAGACTCTGGTGAAGTACTACAAATTCGATCTCCATCTGTCGCTTCGAAAAGCTTGTTTTACGTGCGCTTATCCGGGGACCCTGTGGCATCTTCGTCTGGTCTTGTTGGCGTTGGTGTCGCACTGAGCGCTAGAGCTGAGGCAGCACTAATCTATTGGATCCCCATTAACAGTCGGTTATGTGCTGTTAGATTAGAGAGTTCCATCAAAGTGAGAAGAAATCGGCGTGAGAAACGATGTCTTTTCGTCATCTCCGCCTATGCCCCGACAGATTGCAGCCTGGATGCAACCAAGGATGAGTTTTATCACCAGTTATCTGTTCTTATCCAGAAAGTGCGTTCGACAGATATTGTAGTACTAGCCGGATACTTGAATGCTCAGGTCGGGCGTCTAGGCACAGAAGAGAGTCGTTTAGGTGGCCAATGGGGACTCGTTGGTCGCAGGTCAGATAACGGGGACCGTCTACTGCAACTGTGCACGGACCACAACCTGTTCCTGGCCAGCACTAACTTTCGGCACAGTCATCACCGATGTGCCACCTGGCGTCCCCTTCTGCATCTCAAGCCTGGACTCAGATTGATCACATCGCGATCAGTTACCGCTGGCGTGGTTGTGAACAAGACTGCCGCTCCTTTTGGAGTACCTATCTGGACTCTGACCATGCCCTGGTCTGCACCAATCTTGCCTTACTTTTCAGTGGCCAATGAAGTGACCGCCACCAACGGATTGATGTTAGCAAGCTGGTTGCAACTTCTGTTGCAAGTAAGTATCGAACCAAGCTAGCTTCTAGGCTAGCTACCATTCCACCGAAAAGTATGGATGAGTATTGGTTGCAATCGCATAACACCATGAAAATGGCGGGTACAGTCAGTTGTGGGTTTCTTCTGGCTCCTTACAACTCATCGGAGCCCGTCGGTCTACTCCGGTTGACCGTGAGTTTGACCACAAACGAAGGATGTTACGTAAGGAAATTGGGCAAAGCTTGCGTAAGGACCGAGAAGCCTGGTGGTCGAAGCGTGCTAATGAGCTGGAAGCAGCAGCTACATCTGGTAATTACCGAAAGCTCTTCCAACTCATCCGAGCCACTGACAGGAAGAAGTCTGGTGTGAGCGAAACAATCTGCGAGGATGACGGAACGTCAATCACTAACATCCATCGACGTCTTGGACGATGGGCAGAATTTTTTTGAAGGGCAGTTCAACTGGCCTGCTGCTCCGGCATCATCGGTCATACTGTCCTTCCCTCCATGACCGGTGACGACTGATCCACCAAATGAGGCGGAAGTACGCAAGGAACTCCAACTCTTGAAGCGCTACAAATCACCTGGTCCAGATGACTTACCTCCGGCTTTTATTAAAGATGGTGGTGACTTTCTGGTTAAGGAACTGACTGAGTTATTTACAAAGGTTTGGCAGTTAGACGGTGTCCCATCATTGTGGAATGAGTTGATAATTCTCCCTATCCTTAAAAAGGGTTCACGTCGTCTCTATAACAACTATCAGGAGATATGTCTACTTCCGATTGCGTCCAAACTATTGGCTTCCGTCATACTTCGTAGGTTGTTCAAAACTCGAGAAAGGTTGACTCACGAGGAGCAGGCTGGTTTTCGTTCTGGTTGAGGATGTATTGATCATATCTTCATCCTCCGCCAAATGTCAGAACACCGTCATACTTAGTGTTTCTTTACATTAGGGCTGCCTTCGATTCATTGGATAGGACTGTTCTCTGAGATTGTCTATTGAAGAACGGTGTGCCTGAGAAGTTTATTAACACCCTAAAAGCCTTATATACAAACACTTCAGGCGGAGTGAGGACATAAAACCACCTTTCTCCATCGTTTCATTCGAGCAGTGGGGTTAGGCAGGGTTGCCCAATCTCACCATTCCTCTTCAACTTTGTCATCGACGATATTCTGGAAACAGCTCTGATGGATGTAAGTAAAGGTGGTGTGGATCTGTTGCCTGGAGTATGCGGATGATATTGTCTTACTGTGCGATAAGGCCAAGGCATGCAATCCGCACTTAATCAGTTGGCAATCAGTGTCCGTAGGTATGGTATGTGCTTTGCACCTTCGAAGTGCAAAGTACTTCTACAAAACTGGCAGGATTCTAACCCTGTACTCACCCTGGATGGTGAGCAGATAGACGTAGTCGAGAAGTTCGTGTATCTGGGTAGCTGCATAAGTGCTGGTGGGGGTGTGAGTGATGAGATCAATGCACGTATAGTGAAAGCCAGAGCGGCTCATGCTAATCTGGGCCATCTTTGGTGCCTTCGTGATGTTAGTCTGGCTGTAAAAGGTCGGATTTACAACGCGTCGGTGAGAGCAGTTTTGCTCTATGCTTGTGAAACCTGGTCTCTCCGAGTTGAGGACGTTAGAAGACTTTCTGTGTTCGATAATCGTTGTCTCCGAAGGATTGCTGACATCCAGTGGCAACACCATGTTAGTAATGCAGAGGTTCGGCACGTGTGTTCGGGCACAGAGACGATAATGCAATCGGTGTCACCATCTTGAAACACCGACTTCGGTGGCTTGGACATGTTTTACGAATGTCGTCCCAGAGAATTCCACGTCGTGCATTATTTGGGACTGGTTGGAAGAAGCAGAGAGGTGGTCAGTGTATGACATGGTGTCGTGGTGTGAAAGAAAGCTTCAAAGGGCTGACTTCTGTTGGTCCTTCACGACTCCCAGGCTGGGGTCCGAGAGATAGCGCAACACAGTGGCTAGAGACGTTATCAGATATGGCTCAGAATAGAAACCAGTGACGATCCTACTGTAACCTTCTTTTACTTTCTTCAAAAAAAACTGGTTGTATCTTCCTCAACTGAAGGGTTTCTTCTGATTGTACCTTTCCGTTCCCCCATTATTACCACCATTATTATTACACTACCTTACACCAATCTCTTCCTTATTGTTCTTTTTTACCCTCTTTGCCTTTTTTTCCTTTTCTTTAAATTCTCATTGTTTTGTGTGGCGCATATATATTTGGCGCACTCTTGTACCAATATGTATGTGTTCAAATAAATAAATAATAAAATAATAGTAACAATTGCTCAATTTAGTAAAACTTGGTAACTATTATACATTTAATAATTGATACATAAATTGAATAAAATTGGATATAATTTGACACATATAATTGGCCCCCGAATGCCCTGGTATGACCGTGCATACAACCACTGCAAGGAAAGGCCTACGCATTACATTCTCGTGGTGTTTTTATTTATTTATTTTAACACATAGATATCAGTACAAGGAGGCACCAAATACATATACGCCACACAAATCTCATTCGATATGTGTGAGGGCTGTGATACTGCCCGAGTGACCAAATCGAAACAGGTGGTTTTCTAGGGAGGTCACTCATCGAGCCTTTGACCTAAAGGTTTGATCCACAAAGCAGCGGAGCACCGTAATGAGATGCAGTCCCATGGAAGCCGGTGACCAACAATTGGTTCATACGCCATTTGTTCCTGCAGGATACTGGAGCCCATGTGCACCATTGGTTTGGAATCCGGTTAAAGCGCCGGACATTCGCTTTTCGTCCTCTCATTTTTGTAAACAACACCCCCGCCACGAGAAGGCAGTGAGTAGGACTTCCCTGGCAGAGGCTATATACGCGTGGCCATGTGAGAGCATTTCGAGAGGGAGAGCGGACTCTCCCCACTCTCGGTCGTACCAGGGCATTTGGGATCCTAAGGAAACAAGTGGCGTATTAACCAATTGTTGGTCACCGGCTACCATCAGACTGCATCTCCTTACGGTGCTCCACTGCTTTGTGGATTAAACCTTTAGGTCAAAGGCTCGATGAGTGACCTCCCTAGAAAACCACCTGTTTCGGTTCGGGCACCCGGGCAGTATTCCAGCCCTCACACAAATCGAATGACTTATGTAGCGCATATCTATTTGGTGCCTCCTTGTACCAATGTTTATGTGTTTAAATAAATGATATAAACTTCTGGAGCCTATATCAAGAAAGCTTCTATACAAACTAAACCCGCTCTAGTTGGCAGACAGGGAAGAAGAGGAATGGGAACAATCTCGTTCATAGCGTTGAAGTTATAGATACGAATCATTACCATGATGCACAAGCGTGTGACTAAGTAGAATTGAGCAAGGAAAATAGCACAACATAATAAGAAGGAAAAATGAGCAGCTTTCATATTTAATTTAGACAAAAGAAAATGCATAGGTGACTGATAAATTTTATTGATGGTTCGCTATGCCAAAATTACTGAAGAACACGTATATCTTTTCACCATTTAAAATGTTAACGTCTGCTCTATGGTACATATTAATAAAACCATTGTATTGAAATAGTTATCCACGATGTGCTTAAAAGTGACTTTTTAAAACACCACAATAAATTCAAATAACTTTACCTTTAACTGCACCCAGGCAGTATCCCAGCCCTCACACAAATCGAATGATTTATGTAGCGCATATCTGTTTGGTGCCCCCTTGTACCAATGTTTATGTTTAAATAAATAAATAACGTATTTAAGAATAGGATATTTTTACTTTCCTAATCAGAGATTGTTTCTATTCATCGAGAATGAATATTTTCAGAAAGCTTCTGGAAAGGTGAATTTCTTACTCCAAAACCCTACAATCTTATCGAATAAACTTAATGTTACACAATAGCCTAAATTTCGATGGAATTTCATGATCAACTTAACCAGGCGGACAAATTGGTTTTTATCAGCCGTTAACTACTAACCTAGTTTACAGAATACATTTATTTTCCGGCTTTCTAATGGAGTTAGATACAAATAAGAGTTAATGACAGGAAATAACTTTGAACTACACAACTACGGCTTTAGTGGCTGCACATTGAAGTTTGAACAATAGACTCATTCTAATTATAAGAAATTAAGTGGGACTATAATTTATGGACGACCTTTGAGCGACACCAAAGTGACCTTGAGAGTGAACAACTACTAATTAGGACTAAATGAGGGTTATAAAGCAGTTAGAATTCTTATTTACAGTTGATGGTTAGGGTTAAAAATTAGATTTAGGGTCTTCATCACGAACTGACATCAGCTATAGTGCAAAAACTCTATTTAGCCAAATGTATGGATGAATTCCGCGCCCAAATTCGTGACTCGTTATCTAATATCTAATTGGTTCGTCCATAAATTATAGTCTCGCCAGAAATTCTGTCAGCAAATCTATACCTGGACTGAAGGCCGTTTCATTGTTTTCCAAGTATTCCTACTGCGTTTTTATTGTTTAGCTTATGGGTTATTCGTAGTCAGTTATTCATAATTACATACAAAAAAAGGAATTCGTACTGATGAACTAAACCACATAAATGCAGTATAATGGACGTACTCTCTCCAAATTTCAAACCCCGGACAATGAATTACAAGGTTGTGATATAAATATGAACTTTAGGGTTTTTATTATCAAAAAACTAGTGCAACGTCTCGTAGAACTTGTAACAAATAATATCTAGTGTAAATATACCAAATAAAGTAGAGATTTCATTACACTCGAAAAACAAAACGCGGATGTTTTGTTTACACATAATAGGAGTTGTACTACATATTTCGAAAGCGTAAAACTAACTTCTGAATCTTCAAGCTCTTTTATGAGCTTTTTGTGCTTCCAGTGTAAGTCTATGGGAGATATGGAGTACGGATTGATGTATTTAAAATTCTCATCCCGAATGATGAATGGCAAAAATAGTTTACTACATGATATTGAATAAGCAATACGAATTTACCTCTGTACCATCGACATATGAGTGTGAAGCTTTCTTAGGCTAGCAATAATGTCAAACTACAAAACTTATTATCCACTCAATAAAACTACCTTTGTTATTCTTCCCGAAAGGGCGTACTTCAAACTAACAACATCACGAAGAGCCACACAGTGTTTACTCATCCTGCCATATTTTCCTGACTGAAGAAAAAATAATGTATATTTGACTTACTACAAACATGGATATTAATTTTTCTACCATCATCCGTAACTCAGCACTGACCCCATCAGATAGATCATCCCGTTTAAATGCGACACATGCCTTAGGAAACACGCCAAACTTCGAACAGACATTCATTTTAAATCCATAAAACCAATCTTGGTACATAATATAATTATCGTGTAAACTTTACCTTCACATTGTCGCAAAATAAATACATCATCGCCAACTGAAATGTCAAGTTTATCGCAAGTATCACTCCTGAACGGATTAACAACTAAAAATAAGATGAAATTTCAAGTTTAATATCCTACCCACAGCCCATTTTATATTCTCTTCATATGGAATCCACCTCATCATAGATTATGTCACATAAAATCCTATCAACTAAAGTATTCAGTAATAAGCGCCCATTTGTCTAGGTCAGCTACATGAAGGTCACAAGTGAAACTCGTGTCAGTACTCTCTTACAAGGATAGAAGTCCCAGTAATAGATAATAATCCTTGCAATTGATAAAAATGTAAGGATCCAACCCGGACTTGAAAGTTCCCTCAAAAGTTGCTAATATCACGTGTTCCGATACGGTGAGTAGAAAAGCCAAGAACGAACAAAATACCCGTGGCATACAGGTTTTCACACCGACTCATAAATAATTGGAACCTGCTGCCTGAAGCAGTGGTGTCCGCACCTTCAATTGACTCCTTCAAGGGAAGACTGGACACTCACAGAAGCTTACTAGAAAAGGAATAACATAGGCCGTAAGCCTTCTGTCCTTACTACACAAATCTGAATCTGAATTCTAATAATGCACTATTTCTTGAGAGATACAGAACTCCAGACATGAACAATTTTATCTCAGTTTTTGAAATTTCTTATGATGACACTCAGATTATCAGTTCTAGATTGAAGTGAAAAATAAGTTGTATTAATACCCGGTTCATCGTTCAATATACTGTAAGTTAATATTAAATAGCCCTGTGACCTGTGTTAAGATGACAGAAATTGATTGAATCGTCCCAGTCTGTCTTTATACGATATGATATCTTGGTTTTTCACCTTTGCACCTCAGCTGTTATGTGTTAAGCTAGGTATCTTATATCCCAGCGAATATTCAACTAATTCACATAATTCTTCACACCTGTTTGGGTTCGACGTTCATTACATTGACCATTCAATGGGAAAAACGGAGTCTTCTACTTATTTTAACTCAGGTATATAACTATAAATATACTACAAGTATTCGGAGTTCGACAATGGCTTTACACGTAACACCTTGATAACAGAAGTAAACCAACCCAATCAAACCAAAAGTCATAAACGGAGGAGTTCGAAGACATATCTGAAAGGCTACTGATATGTCGGTTAGCATTTACTCCAAGCTGGCTAACAGTTGAATCCGACGGGTAGCACGACGTACCCGCTCGTGATCTGGTGCGCACTCGTGACAGAGTGCCTTCAGCTATGGGAGTCCAGCAGAACTAGTGAAATCAGCATCAAATGTAGAAGACTTACAGAGCCGGTAACTTTGGGGATCCGTTTACCGCTACATCGGAATTGTATTTGATTAACATGTCGGTTGTGTGCACTGAAATCATTGATATCTAGAATTCGAATAGTAGGTTTTCCAACACTATCCTACTCCACAAAATAATGTTCGATCTTCATAAACCCAAGTTACAAACAATGCGTCTTTATTTAAGACACTGAAGATGGCACGGGTATTTAGTGTTTGACAACGCTCTTATCAGTAACACCTAATATAACTCGTACCCACCAAGAGAAATCAAAAGACAGAATCGAGGAGATCAGAAGTTGTATTTGACGATTGTCAATATATCGGAATTGTCTGATCTAGTCTGGCTAGCGATTGCAGTAGTTGTTGAGCACGGCGTTCCCACACGTGATCTGGTGTGGATGCATGACCGAGCGCCTTCAGCTAGGTGAGTTCATTAAAACATATGGTCAACATCCAATGTCGAAAACTTACAGAGCTATTTATTTTTGGGATTTGTTTACCGCTACAACATATTTCCGACATTGATCATAGGATCCTTTTGAATTCATTTGGGACCAATGGCCAAGTTTTCCCCCAGAAGAAAACCCATAATAAGAACAAATAACATTTGATATGACATCATGATATGATACTTTTGGAATATTTTCGTCAAGTTTGTTGGGAATGTGACTAGAAACTAATGGATCATAAAAAAAAATCGGCATCTATACTAATTGCATCAGATTTCCGGTCATAATTTGATTCATTTAACATAATGTTCTCATTTTTATAAGAATTCCTGTCAAAAACATGTGAATCATTAGGATAACTCATGTATGTTAAAAATACACTTGTATTCATTGTTCTGCGTCAAGTAGTTTATAAATACAAGTCCCTTCATCTTTCTCGACAAATACTACGTGAAACCTGAGTTTGTTTTGGCTGGAGCTCATTGTCAGAGTCATAAAAAGCTAACGAGACTTCATTTAATTCTGAACTGAGATATGAATTTATACTACCTGTGTCAACACTGAAGTTGTGGAATCAATCACAGTTGGTATACAATCGCTTCTGAATATGAACATTACCGTACGAAATCGTGGATAAGAGTGAACAACCATTAGAAACACCCATTTTAATATAATTGGAACTACAGAGTTTATCATTAATAGTGGCAAAAAGAACAACAACTCTAAAGACCGAATTAATGTGTCCCATTTTCCCTTACTTAAAACATTTCGTGTGTCGAAATACACATCTATTACGTGAGTGAAATTTACCACAGGGCAAGCATTTAACAAACCTGTGCTCACCTCTGTAACATGCTTTACAACTCCTAAATAAATTGTTATCTGCATGGCCTTGAGTACGCATTGGTCCGAGATAAACACGTAATGTAGTGGAATTCCTGATGTCCTAGGAAATGATTTCATGAAATTTTACCCCTTCACAGCATTGGAAATAAGTACATTTTACATGATTTAGTAATAGTTCCTTGAGAGTTGCGTGGGAAAGTGAAATGGACTTATCTGCGGATGTCAACGTTTTTAGCAAGATGTATACATCCATTCCGATGAATGTAATGAGATGAGCCGAAATTTTTTACCGTGCTTAACATCTTTCGTGATCATACTCTATTTTTAAAATTTTTCCAGGTATGTATATCCAACTGTTCGATCACAGGCTCCATGACGACACCAATATGATGATTAGAAGTATTCGACTTATTGTACTAACAAGGAATTCCAGAGACTGTAATACAAGCAAAACAGAAGCAGATGACTGCAAATGAGCGTATTGTAGTTTGAGTTCGTAATTAGCGGGTAATCAAGTACAAAAAAAATCATTAGTTCTTACAAATGCCATACTAAAGCTAAGCAGTAAGAAGAATTCCAATTTTACTAAAATAATTTCGTACTTATTAATATCAATCAAGTTTTAGAAAAAGTCCTAATGATGTCATTAATATCTGTCATTAAAATTGCTATTGTTATCATTTTGCTGTGATTTTTGATACATATACATCATAATGATTTGACCTGCAGTTGTAAGTAGTTGTACGTATTTGAATTATAGTACAAACTAGGAATCCAAGAAATAACGCCATCGGATCAAGAAGTACTAGATAAGCCCAAACGAGTGTACTGTATTCGGAATTCGAAATCAAGCATTCAACAAGTGAAAAGGAATCGTTAGTTCATACAAACATCACATCCGTCACAATTGAGATTGCAGTCTAATTGTCTGTAGTCGATTGAAAGTCTTCTTCTTAAGTTCATCCTGTGTCTGTCCAAAAGTGTATTGGATAAAGTCTCTCCAATATCTACAATTTACTCATTAGTGTTAGAATTAATAAGCAAAATCCAAACAGATTCGCCCGGTTGTTGGAAGTGTATTTGATTTGTCTCACAGGTAAAGGTTGCACTAAAAAACTGTCTAGAGTATTAACAGGTCTATCTTGTAATGATTGTCGACAAATGTAGTCAATATGTTAAATTTGTTTGGCACTCCTGTGCTGGGCCGTATAGTCATAAGCACTCAAACCATCACTCCATCGTTGAACCATAGCAGCTGAGGAACGTGTTAAGTATTTTGCAAGGTGATAAATAAAGTTTAGTACTTCACGGCCAGTAACAATAGTGAGTCGCTTTCCGAATAAATATTAATGAATTCTTTTAACAGCCCAAAACACAGCTAATGCTTCTGGCTGAGTTTTTGAATAACCTTGTTTAGTAACGGTAGGTTTGCGTGAAACACAGATAGCTAGTCTAACTTCCCGCTTCAAACCTGCGCCGATACCCACAGTTGATGCATCAGTAATAGATATAGAGCGTACACTAGGGGATTAAACTCGAAGAACAGCACCACATTGAAGAAACTTTAGTAGACTTTGCAGGCATATCTCTTGTTCCTCACCCCATTGAAAGAACAACTGGCACGACCAAAAAATTATGAACAAAACAGAAATATTATAGAAGAGCACCTACTAGTGAATGTAGTTCTGTAACATGATCAGTGTGTGACATGGTGTCGTGGTGTGAAAGAAACCTGTAAAGGGCTGGCTTCTGTTGGTCCTTCACGACTCCCAGGCTGGGGTCCGAGAGATAGCGCAACACAGTGGCTAGAGACGTTATCAGATATGGCTCAGAATAGAAACCAGTGACGATCCTACTGTAACCTTCTTTTACTTTCTTCAAAAAAAACTGGTTGTATCTTCCTCAACTGAAGGGTTTCTTCTGATTGTACCTTTCCGTTCCCCCATTATTACCACCATTATTATTACACTACCTTACACCAATCTCTTCCTTATTGTTCTTTTTTACCCTCTTTGCCTTTTTTTCCTTTTCTTTAAATTCTCATTGTTTTGTGTGGCGCATATATATTTGGCGCACTCTTGTACCAATATGTATGTGTTCAAATAAATAAATAATAAAATAATAGTAACAATTGCTCAATTTAGTAAAACTTGGTAACTATTATACATTTAATAATTGATACATAATTTGAATAAAATTGTTCTTGCAACGCGCTCTATTTAAAAGGACAGTGGTATTGTTTCTCGTTGAGTTAATTAACTGTTTTGATCGTAAATTACGCATCAAAACTACTGTTTACACTTTAATTGCATCTGCTCCAGTTAAAGTTATATTGTATTGAGTGTTTCGATTTTGCTTTTGTGTATTTATTGCATCGAAGCGTACTTGGCCGACTTTTGTTTGATTTATTTAGTTAAGGTTTGAGAATCCTTTTACATATCCTGTTTTTGTCACCGTTCTAGTTGATTTTCAAGATGGCTAGATCTGCTCATAAATGTGGACAACCATATTGCTTATTCCTGTGGAGGAGGGGATGAAATCTGATGAGTGTAATAAGTGGTTCCATAAGATGTGCATCCGATTAAGCCCTACTGCATATAAAAGGTGCTCAAAGCCCAACTTTCATTGGCTTTGCGGGTTTTTTTGCTCGAGCAAAACATTGCTTATCCAGGAAGCAATTAGTCTCCTGGTGTTGGCCAATAAGAAGGTTGATGAGGGCTGTACTGGCAACATTGGCACTGATGGTGAAGATTGCGTTGTTGTCGCAAGCGCTGTCACGGCGCAAGCCAGACATCTAACTGTGCAACCCGCTATTAAACCGTCTACCCCGAAACAATCAATGAGTGACACCTCATTAGATATTGGTGGTCATGTTGCTACAGCAGCAACCGGTGACCCAGATAAAACAATTACTGTCCCGAGTGGTTCTAATGTGGATGCTACGACTGATGAAATATGGATAACACGGAAACGCAGAAGAATAGGAAAGACAGCTCAAACTAATGACTGCTTACTTGATAGGTCCTTGGTGGACTCTCAGATCACTCCACCAAAGTCCCATAGTAAAGCTTCGTCTAACATTGTTGTGAGACAACCGCTCGACTCCCAGGACTCTGTTGCAATAAAAACTAATCGTAAGATACAAGTAGTTAAAGTACAGGATCTAACGTCACGGTCGAGAGCTGTGAACACAGTTTCAAAAGAAGCTAAACCCTTCCCTAGTTTAATTATTTGGAATCTAGAGGAGTCGAAAGACAACGACCCTGCTAGAAGACATGCACATGACCTGCTGTTAGTGGAGTCTGTGGTAAGGAATGTATTACCTGAAGAGGTTTCAGGGGTACATATTACAAAAGTAATACGACTTGGTAAATGGGTTGGAGGCGAGACCCAACCGAGAAGAATCCTGAAGCTGGCTCTCGAGAGTTTTGAAGAAAGAGACATATTATTGAAGAGCGCACTAAAAACTCGTGACTCAAATATCCGTATTCGACCAGATTGGCCGCTTGAGGATCGAATCAAGTGGAAGGATGCTCTTACGGAGTTGAGGACTCGCAAATAAAATGGCGAAAATAATCTTGCCATTAAGGGTTTTCGGGTAGTCAGGTCATGTATGGGTAGAACGATTGGTTGCCAAAACACCTTAAGTGTGTGCTACACGAACGCTCGTAGTCTTAGAAATAAGACGTCCGAGCTAAGTCTGATGATGGAAGAATTATGTCCCGATATAATCGTTGTTACAGAAACTTGGTTCACAGTAGATATAGACTGTTCTCCTTGTAGAATCCAAACTACGGTTTGGATAGATGAATAGCCGTCCAGGTACGTTAGACACGCGCTCTTGCCCGTCGAAATCAAAACAAGTAATCGGGTGCAAGAGTGGCTTGTAGTAGATTTGGACGGTTAGCAAATCGTTCAAGAAAAGGACATAACGTAAAGACGAACTGTCACGTGCAATCCGAGCAAGGGAATAGTTCGACAAGTATGTGTTCCTACGACCATGCTATTTATAAATGTCCACAGTTCTTAGCGCTTACAGTTCAAGACCGATGGTCTCACGCTAAAAGCAAGGGTATCTGTTTTGTCTGTCTTAGACAAGGACATAAGGTTAATAAATGTAAGATGACAAGGCTCTGTAACGTTGACAGTCGTGAGAGGAGACATCACGCTCTGCTGCACACTGACTCGACAAGCAACGTCGTAAATGATAAGACATCATGCCCGGAATATAGGAAAAAAGTTGTTAATCATACCAGTAAGGTACAGACATTAGAGAACAAAATACGTGAGCTTTATGATGTAGAGTTTTCAGATGCTTATTCAAGTGATAAATCATTATCAGTAGACGACAAGGCGGCTATAAAGATTGTGGAAGGTGGCACGCGCTTCGGCAACGGTCATTTTGTAGTTTCTATACTGTGGAAAAAGAATCCAAATATGAAAGTGGATAATTATGAAGTAGCAAACCGTAGATTACAAAGTTTGAAGGGTATGTTGTCGAAGGATGTCAGTCTGCACATCAGGTATATCAACAGTATTGAGAGTAAATTTACTAAGACTTATGCGGAGAGGGTCCTTGAAATATATTTGCAGCCTAATTATCGCCCTCGAGGGTATTTACCTCATCATGCAGTGTTAAACATGAGGAAACCAGAAGAATTTAGAGTGGTCCTTGATTGTGCCGCCGAGTTTGCAGGGGTTTCCATGAATGATATGATTTATCAAGAACCCGATACCACTGCTGAGTGGATGTGCATATTATTAAGTTTTTGCAAGGAGACAGTTGCAATCCCTGCAGATGTTGAAGAAATGTTCATGCAAGTGAAGTTCCCTGAGTCTGGTCGAGGACCCTCAAGATTTCTGTGGTGGCAGGAGGGGGACATGTCGAGGGAACCATCTGAGTTTCAAATGACAACTCATGCATTTGGTGCCACATTATCGCCGTTTCGTGCGAACTTTGCCTTAAATAAGACGGACCAACTATTCTCTGACGGTTATGATGGCTATGTCGTAGATACTGTCAAGAAGAATTTCTATGTTGATGATTGCTTGATATCCTTTCCCCCTTGTGATCAAGCAAAGAGTTTCGTTAAGCAGATAAGTGAATTATTATGTAGGGGAGGTATACAAAAAATGACTGATCTTGAATCTTGGTTCAAAGGTCCAACTTTATTGCATGGAGAATTTTATATAACAATCACTGACTGTCCGGAACCTACTCCTGACGATATTGAGTTTAGAAAAACTGCTGTGGTTAACTTGAGTAGTATAAAGTACAACATGACACCTATTCTCTCTTATTATTCCGAGTGGTTGAAATTAGTCAGAGCTGTAACCTGGTTTAAAAGGTTCATCGAATTCCTGATGGTACTTCGTTTACCGAGTTCACTTGACAAGATATTATTATTCACAAACATCTTATGGGTACATAAGTGTCGTGGGTTACTCTGCGTTGGAGGTCGACTAAGATACTCAGATTTCCCAAATGCTTTTAAACATCCTGTAATTTTACCCAGTCGACACTTAGTGACGGAAATGATAATTATACATTGTCATAAAGAACAAGGACACATAGTAAGATCATTAGAAAAAGGGTATGGATATGTGTTTACTTGTTTGCAAACATGGACAGTACGTATTGAACTTATGTATAGTTTGATTACTGGTTCATTTATAATGGCCTTATTACGCTTCATTAAAAGAAGAAGGAAACCTTCAGAGACTTACAGTGACAGTGCGTCAAGCTTCATGGGTGCAGTTTCTGAGTTAAAGAGGTTTGTGCAACAGTCGAATCAGCAGAAGATAAATAGAGAATTGTCAGCGAGGCCCTCATCCAACAGCATGGATGGAGTTTGGGCAAGAGTGATTAGGTCTACACCACGACTGTTATTGTTGATCACCAGAGAACAGGGGAAGCAGGTCTCCTTGAAGCTTCGTATTAGTCTTTGTTGTTATTAATGTAGTTAGGTTGAGTAGGCGTACTGCTGTAAGTCCTACTAGTTCCTATAGTGTAATATGTTATATAATGAACCATGACCGTAGGCATCAAGGTAGCTTGTGTGGTATGGAGGGATTTTGGGAGCCGGTGTAAGATCCATTTTGAATGTTTTGTGTGTTGGTGAAAATCCCTCCATGTATATACTTGTACTTTGTTCCTATTGATCCCCTTAGTTGTACATTGTTGTCTTTTGATTACATTTGAATTGTTAATACTTGTATTTTTTTATTATAGTTTTTGTTTTTCTTACGCATACACTAAGTTTGTGTTTCTTCCCGAACTGCATGTGTTTTTTTACTTGACACTTGTTCTTGGCTGTAGCCATATTGATTTGCTCCTCCTTTTGTGTGTGTGTTCTATCCAGTCAGGATAGAATAACATTCATTTGTTGTGACTGATTTTATTGATTGAACAATTATTGGTTGAATAGCCGGGTGGTAATATTTGTTTAGAACTGTAGAATCCAAACTACAGCTATTCATCTATCCAAACCATAGTTTGGATTTTACACTCCTTTCATTGCAGTTTATATCTGTATTAGAAGTGGTAGAGTTTCAAGTCGCAAAGGGGGATGTATAATATTATACGTTAGGGATCACTTTCGTATACAATCAACCATATCGGAGGCTCATACCAGTGGCACATGTGAGGTTGCATGTTTTAAGAAGGAATCTAGAAATGGGTTAGTGACTATAGGGGGAATATACCGTAGTCCGTCTTGTCTTGCTGACGACTTTATCCTAAGACACATCTGTTCTTGGAGTATGGCAGAATGTTGTCTCATCATTGGGGACTTCAACGCACCGCATATCAACTGGATAGAGCTTACAGCTCCAGGTAGTGGTTTCGATAGCGACCTTTTATCTACCATTATTCAGTGTGCACTTGTGCAATGTATCACAAAACCGACACATATTGATTTCAATCATGATCCGTCACTGCTGGACCTCGCCCTCACCTACCACTGTGAGGATGTCTTTGATATCCAGCACCTTCCCCCAATAGTGAACTGTGATCACGTTGTAATTCACTTTAAGTTTAGGACACATGGTATACAATTCGTATCTGCTCCAACCCGTCCCAACATCTGGCGAGCCAATATTCCAGCGGTCAGAAACTGTGCTATCTCTACTGATTGGGCGGTTGACTCGGATGAATTGATCGAAGATGAATGGAATAAGTTTAAGGCGACATTCGAGTCCGTAACGTCGCCGTTTGTCCCATGATCAGCACGTAAGCTATCACACTGCCCTCCATATATTAATAAGGAAACCCGGAAGCTGTTAAAGCGTAGGAAACATTTCTGAGACTTATTCTTGTTGAAAGGTCATGCACCATTTAAGCGTGAGTACCAAAAATTCCGTAATATCTGTAGGAAAATCATAGCCAAATCCCGTACCACTTACAAACGACAGTTAGTATGTGATAGCCGTACTTGTCCGAAACGATTGTTTTCGTATGTTAAACGGCGAATGAAACGTAGTGTTGGTATTCCCCCGCTACTGTTACACAAAAATTCAGAATTACTAGCTGAATCAGATCGAGCAAAAGCTCAGACTTTTTCAGACTATTTTAGCGAAGTCTTCTCTACATTTATTGTAACAAATACTTGTCCCACTCACACCGAGATACCAACGATTGAATCTGCTTTGAAGATAAGCATCTCTTAAGTCAACTTTTCAGAACACTTTAAAATCACGAAGTCGATGTAGAATATCTTCGGACTTCACAGTCGTGCATGTTTGCTTCAACAACCAGGAGTTCAGTGTTAATCTATGGTCGCCACATATTCTAGGGGTTTTGCCATTCAACTTCAGTCAGTCAGTTAGTCAGTAACAACGTAGAACTTCGTACGTACGTACATCAGTTCGAGTTGCCATACCACATTAGCACACAGATGCAGTGGTCGATTCAAATCCCGTAGTGGTAGAGTTAGTAAGAGTATAAGCAGTAATAGGGAAGATTAGGGTTTGGAGATGTTAATTAAAGAGTATAATCCAGTGAAGTAAATTTGGAAAGATGAAAAAACGGACATCGAGAATTCAGAAGATTAGAATTTGGGAGAACACAAAGAGTGGATGCACCTGCGCCATTGCAAACGATTTTGAGCCATGTCATTCAGCGTCTCTAACCATCGGTTGCTATCATCTCGTGGTCCCCAACCAGGTAGTCTACACCTACCGACATGACTCAGTCCACTTGTCAGTGACGTCATGGACTTTTGCCATGTTTTGTTCTGGCCGCCCCTAGCTTTCTTCCAACCTACTCCTATACCACTGAACATAGCACGTCGTGGTAGTCGGTCGTTGGGCATACGTAACACGTGTCCCAGCCATCTCAACTGATGAAGTTTCACTACTTCATCAATTGATTTGCCATCCTTACCTAGTACTCGTTTCCTAACAACTGTGTTACTTACTCGATGGTCCCATGATATACGAGCAATGTTTCGAAGACACCTATGATCAAATACTAGTAACCTACGAATATCCTCTACTGTTACCGGCCATGTTTCACTGCCATAATGTAGGACGGGACGAACTGCTGCGCAGTAAACCCGTCCTTTGTTTGATAGACGGATATCTCGCCTACGCCATAAATGACGCAAGTTGGCGAAAGCTAGTCTAGCCTTCTGTATCCGTGCTGAGATTTCGTCACACACCAGACCACAAGGGCGGATGAGACTTCCAAGATAAGTGAAGCGATCGTCACGCTCAATTACTTCACTCCCTATCATTAGTTCGGGTGTCAATGCAACCCAATCCTGAAGCAATATTTTGCATTTCGAGGGAGAGAATCGCATCCCGAACATGCTTGCATTGTTGCTTAGAGTGGCCAGAAGACTCTGCATTTTGTCAGCGTCTTCACCAAATAGAACTATGTCATCGGCATATTCTAAGTCAAAAAGTGAATCTCCTGGTAGAAGTTCAACCCCTGGAAATCTAGACGAGGAAAGTGTTATCTCTAAAAGTACGTCAATGACAAAGTTGAACAAGAATGGAGAGTAGACAGCCCTGACGAACACCACTTGAGGTAATCAATTCTAATGACAGTTCGCCATAAGCTCTCACTCTACCAGGTTTGTTCGAGTAGAGAGCCTTTATAAGGTTAATATACTTCTTTGGTGCTCCTTTCAGTGACAAACACTGCCATAGAACCTCACGATCAACAGAGTCGAATGCTGCTTTAAGATCGAGAAATACCACCATTGTAGGGCGTCTGAATGTGTGTCTGTGTTCTAGAACCTGACGTAGTGTGAATATCTGATCTATACAATCACGTCCAGGTCGAAAACCAGCATGGTTTTCTCTAGTCTGTTCTTCACGAGCTTTGGTTTGGCGTCGAAGTATTATTGAAGCTAATATTTTAGATACTATATTAGTCAAACTAATTCCTCTGTGATTGTCACAAGAGGACTTTTGCCCTTTCTTATAGACTGGCACAATCAGTGATTGAGACCAGTCAGATGGGATTACGTCTAGTTCCCAAATTCTACCTAAGACCTCGTTTAGTCTCATTGCTAATACTGGACCACCATCCTTAAAAATCACAGGAGTAAACCTGTCAGGGCCTGCTGCTCTTCCTCGCTTCAGATTTCCTATGGCTTTTTCAACTTCGTAAAGAGACGGAGGACCTACATTAACTTGCCATTCAGGTTGACTAGAGATCGTGGGAAACCGAAGTGTGGCTGAAGGCCAGTTGAACTGATCCCTGAAGTGTTCTGCCCATCGATCCAATCTCCTGGATTGAGAATGAATAATATGTCCATCTTTCTCTGAGACTGTTTCGCTAACAGTCGGGTTCCTAATACCGATTTCCTTAACAAGTCTGAACAGTTGTCTGCTATTACCTATTGCCGCTGCCTTTTCCATCTCTCTTGCTTTCGCTACCCACCACTGTTCACGATCATAGCGTAGACTTCTTGTCAGCTTGCGCTTAAGCTGACTCCGCTCTTCATTATGTTCAGAGCCAGGTGGAATGAGTTTCCGAGCATCTATCAGTGCGATAGATGCTGCTGAGATCCAGCGTTGCTCCCTAACCTTCTGGTTTACCTTACTAGCAGATATCACTGCTGTTTCCACAGCTTTTCGGATATCATTCCATGCTGCCTCGGGGTGGGTATCACATACATGGCTGCCTAACTGTTTTCCTAGTTGTTCCTGAAATATACTCTCAGCTTGACTATCATTAAGTAGGCGCCTAAGAGGTTTCCTTGCAGCGTCTTTCTTACGTCCAGTAAAACGCAAGCAAATACGCGCTCGCACTAGAGCATGATCTGAATCTAAGCATGTGCTCCAGAATGAGCGACAGTCTTCTATCGAGCCCCTCCATCGGTGGCTGATAGCGATGTGATCTATTTGGGTCCAACGTTGAAGCGAATTAGGGGTCGCCATGTTAAAAGATGATTTTCCTTATGCTTAAAGTTAGTATTTGCAAGGGAAAGGCGGTTATCTGAGCATAGCTGCAACAGACGGTCGCCATTATCTGTTCTTTGAGCCACGACACCATAAGATCCACCCAGGTGTCTTCCCCTTTCGCTTAGTTTACCTACTTGAGCATTAAAGTCACCGGTCATTATTACTACATCCGAGCTCCTGGCTTTTCGGAGAAGGTCGGAGAGCTTTCTGTAAAACTCATCTTTTACATCATCTGCGCTGCAGTCAGTGGGAGAATAGGCAGAGACGACGAAGAGGCAACGACGAGTGTCCCTATCTTTTCGGATCCTTACTGTTCCGTTCAGTCGGACAGCGCACAAACGACTGTCTATTGGGATCCAGTCTAAGAGAGCTAGTTCTGCCCTAGGACTTAATGCTATACCTACGCCAGCGGGTCCACGAGAAGCAGCATCAGGGCTTCCAGATACACGAAGTGTGAATCGAGTTGCTTCTTTATTTTGGCATGGTGAGGTCAAGTGAATGACGCTACTCGGATCCTGTATGCGCGTTTCGGATACTCAGCACACATCGATGGCGCGGGATTCTGAAGTCTTAGCTAAGGAAGCCTGTTGTCCTATTTGGCACAATGTTCGGACGTTAAAAGCTCCTACGTGTAGTTTAGAGCGTGGTTTCAGGAGACCAGGAATAACGTTCCGCGTACTCGAATCGTCTGCCCTAGCGGTGCGAGATGATAAAGAGACGTGAGAAGGGTTAGTCATGGAGATAAGAGAGGTATTAGGAGGTGTAGGAAGGATTTGAACGTGACCAACTTGGTCTCGTGTGCTGTTACGGGTATGAGGGCTGATATCACTTCCCGGCTGCCCACACCGTGGAAGAGTATTTCTTGAGGAACCTGGAAAGGAAATTGCATTAGTGTTGGTCTTGACGACCTGGGAGCGTGACCGCAGAGCCCAGCGGGCAACTGCTTGAGGCCGGTCGCGCACGGCCTTTCCGTGGAAGGTTTTTAATGTGTTAGCTCCGTTCTTCGAATGGCCTTACCGCCTGAGACGGAAATCCGTGAGGCAAGGTGTGACATTTCTAGGGTCGAGCTTTTCTAACCCCACCCCTCCTTGTGGGAAGGCAGCATCGCTGCAGATGCTGGTTGTCCGAGGGAAACACCTTATTGCTGTCACACCCCTCTACAGTCAGCAGTACGACTTCACCCTCAGACCTTGAGTTGCTGCTTTTAGTCTTACAGTTCACCAATCGACCTGCCTGGCATGGTAGAACCTACAGGAACATATGTTCCAGCCATTATAGCTCGGTTGGGTCATCACGATAGGCAAGCCCGGCCAGCGCGTCAAGGTAGCAGCTTCGGTCAACTTCAATGGCTGACAATAGGTGTGACACATGCTAAAGAGTGAATCGGTTCGATTACATTTTTCGCACACAAATCGTCTAATGTCTTATGTACTGCTTCTCGAAGACCATGAGGAATTGTTCGTCTTTTAAGAAAGGCTTGACCACCCTGTACTACAAGTTCTATAGCCGGAATATAAAACGTGAAGATAAGATAAAATTTCGGGAGTTTCCAAATTTAATGTTACCAATAGTTAATGGACGGATGGCGAAGTAGAGACACGCAAGTAGGAGAAACTGCATTTAATCACCTTTTGTCAAGCCGCCTTTAAAGGTAATGATATTGGATGAACAATCAACGGAAGACTACAAACTGCATTAACCAGAACCTACCCTGATGTCAAACGAGTAATTCCAACTAAACACGTTCACTGGTCTAACCATAAATCGACAAATACTCCCATCATTCTACACCATTATTGTGCAATAACCCACCTGTGAGATGGCCCTATCTCGATGTCTGTGAACATACTCTAAGTAGTTAAGCTGTGCTATAAACATAACACATTACTATTAAATACAATATCTAGCGTAAGCATCACAATCACCGGCGGATATATACTGTATTCATCAGATCATCGTCAATGTTGCCTGCATGGTGAACGATGTTAAGTGGAAGACAGTTAAGGACCATCGTAAAGTAATCCCCATACCCACACTACCATCTACGTCAGTCATCATAGCCAAACCCACACCTCATGTTATTGTGCAACATGGAAAAGAAACGGTACCCCCAGTCCCTTACTGATTTATAGGTAGTGTCGGTAATCAAGAAGGCCTGGTTCGATAACTAACATGTGATTATCGCGAACCGACTTGGCAAAAAACCATGCACACAGTTAACACAAAGTTCCACTAATTCTTATTCAAGTCTTCATTGAAGCACATTACAAACGACCCTAATATGTTTTCATTTATCAACATGAAGTGTGTCAATATGTGGCTTCATCAATCGCAACAGATTTTGGTGACTATGTACATCGCTGCTTTTTTTGTCTCCTGTCATACCAACACATCTACTTTGACTTCAATGAATTATCTTCCAATGACTAAGTTATGTTATTTTCCATTTACGTACAAATCTATTTCAACATTCCATTATTTTCATTACAGATGTTCACTGTCAAATTGGAGTAATTTGTTCAACCTACTGATCATAATTTAAGGTTCGGTCTTATTGACTTCTTATGGAAATCTAGTTAATTAGCATGAATGACTGCAACTGCAATCCCGTCAGAATTGTGTTAGCTAATATCTACACTTCATACATTAATCAGTAGTGCATCGTATGGAGTAACTCCTAATTTTTCAAGGACTGTTGTCTTGTGATGAAAACTGTGTCTAAATATATTCTAATGACAGTCATGCCAATCGAATGTGGTGTGAAAATGAAAACGTCTAACGCAGCAAAAATAATATACTCATTTCTTGGACAAAAAAGGTGTATAAATATATACATGATTCTATATGAATTCATTCAGTCTGTATTTTTGAGAGTTTTCAAAATATGCTCAGACATTGATATAACAGCAAACCATGAAACATATTGTCCAAAATGACGCCAAATTGACACAAATTTTAATAGGACAACATTGAAATTATCCTGAACAGTAGTATTCACTCGAAAGTAATGTGAAGTGCTAGGTAATATAATTTTCACTAAATATTTCCGAATGCTTGAATCACGTTCAATTTGATTGATTAGTCCATTTATTTCAATGTTCAATACTTCGTATAGGTAAGTTCCACTTAAATTTCGTTGTTGTGTTTGTTGTTTTAATGATGTTGATGGACGTGAGCGAGTAGAATTTAAAGTAGACAAACTGTTACCATCTAGTGTAGAACCACTTTTTATCTTGACGGATGAGTCTAATGTCGACTGGCATGTGGCATACTGCTGGTAAATTGATTCATTTTGACTTAGATTTCTCAAAGCATTCAATTGATCTAGCTAAAAAATTTCAACAAGAATTCATTAATCAAACAAATCAGCAGTGAATAAATATCGATAAATTACCATACACATAATAAAACGATGGTTTATTATCATTATTTTACAACTAGACAATGATGGAAATAACTTACGGCGCCAATCCGACACCAGTTCAGAGTGCGACTTTTAGGATTTTCGCGTGAGATTTAAAACGCGTTGACGGGTAACCTGTGCATTATTAAAAACAAAGTATCTTCTTACTCTAACCATACTCCTAACGCTAAAAAATTATAGATTATAAACCTAGCTATTTCATGTTTACTGTAATAAATCATTCAATATGAAAAGGTTCATAAATCATGTGATAACTACTTATTGACTTCCGTTTCAAAAGTTATTGATCAGAAATTGTTTTATAAATGGGCACTGGCTTCTCGTTTTTTGATAGGTCATTCAAAATTGACGGTATAATTTAGATCTCCTGAAACATCATCTATTTGACCTATATATCACCACAAGTAGAACTATGCTTTGTAGAGTTTAACGTTTTAACAATTATTTGGTCAGTAGCTTCAGTAATGCAGAACGAACAAACCATTTTGTTTCGGGTAATAGACATGAGTTCATAGGTTAATAAACGGATATCCTATGTATCTTTTCTGTTATTGTATTGTGTATTGACAAATATTGATGAGTGTTTTCAAAAAAGGCACAACAAAATAAGGGACAATAATGTATTAGTTTCATAGTTTAGTGTGGAATTTCGTTTATCACTCGTCCTAAAAACCGTTATTAGATAACTCCCAATGGCATACAAATTTCAGAAAACAATGTGAAGCAATGACTACAGCTTACGATTGCTAAGCACAGATCACAAAGCCACCACGCGCATGATGGGAATGCCAACGAGAGAGAACGAGTGTATGAATAGGCCAACATTTGAGCTAGTGAGAATATATGTGTAAGCTTTAACGCAGGATTAAGCATACATGATAATAGACACATGGGGATAGTAGCAGAAAGATGTAAGCAAATTGTTGACAAAATTCCTATTAGGAAACTGAAGTCCTTACTCTAGTTGTCGTAGTATGAAAGAGAAAAATAGAAGTCGTCTCGTTTGTCCTATTGGAGTTGGAGTTGAGAAACAGTACGAATATATCACTGAACAATGAATAATGTGAAACTTTTAAGTGGGACTGTAAAAAATGAGTCAGGAATGTGATGTTTTCGGGACATCCAATAGGTTGGAAAACGATTAACGGATTGTGATGTGGACCATATTGATAAATAAAGGGGATAAACGCAATACTATGACGAAAAAAGCACTCAGAGAACAAGAACACTAACCATAGACTTTAGCTGTACGCCACAATCTTCCATATTTTTTATACATTCATTTAGTTTATCATAATAGGTTTCCAAAATTTGACCATCACGAAGTTTTGTCATTTGTTCTAAATTATCATTTAAATATAGATTGCACAATCCATAAGTGACAAAATCATCATGATTCTCAAAGGATGATGAACCTGTGAGAAAATTTAAAATACGAAACAAAGCTTTGAAAACACACCTTTTAATTTTATTAACCATTATTTAATAAGTAGTATGTCTCTTCCTACGTAATTTTAATCTCATGATTCTTCGGAAAATTGGTCGGTTAGTAAGACTGGTTGGTAAGTCCAAATAACATAGAAGTAATTCATGGAGATTTACATCAATAAATTAGTTAAACTTTTCATACTAACATCAGAAACGAGAGAAAAATGTATAAAAACCTCTTTTTTATTAACTATCCGCTAATTTTTTCCTAATGACGATAATGACTAGCCTTATATTTACAGTGTTGGAAAAACGATCAATTTAGTTGGAAGTTTCTTTTAGAGGTTGATATCATATTATATATATTTCAATAACAACCATTTATACGATCTACTTGGAGTCAGATTACGGGCAACTAAAATAATGTCCCCTATCTTCGTATATAATCATTGATTTAAATTGCGTTATTCAATAACGGAACTAAATAAGTAAAATACGAGAATGAATTTCGAATACGTATATTTACACACAATCTTTGATCCAGACAAAATATCGGAGAAGTGAAGCGGAACGACGCGCAGTGGAGAAGGCTTGTGAGCCAACTCCCTTTACTTTAGTCAAGCGTCAATCAATATTTATAGTCACACAAAAATAAGTTACAGACATGTGATTATTAGGATAAGAAATGTACATACATATATGCGCTCATAAAAATCAGTCAAGATGGATAAGCGAATAATTAATAAGGTCAAAATATAACTCAAGTAGAATGAATAGATTGGCCTGTTCGAAAACTAGAATAAGGTACATGGCTTTAAAATTATTGTGAATCGCGAGTTGGCTACTCTAAATTCTACCGACTGACAAGCTTCTGATATCCCAGTTCGACCCCAATACTATTCCCAATCTCCAATATATCAGAACACGAACCGTAGATGAAAAATCGTTTATGGGGTCAGGAGCAGCAGAATAATGATTTACAAACAAATGCATATTTATACAGTTAGGATTACTATAAATATTGACCAACCGAAAGATGACACGTTAAATAATGTTGACCAATAGGAAAATGACACGCGAAATAAATATTGATCAGTAGGGAAACGATCAATAGGGAAATGACACCATTTAACGTTCAAGGGTAGCGTTAGACTTAACCGGATAATTGTTTTTGGGATATTTTTCTGAGTATCCCAACACCTCCCCTTTGGAGAAGTTAATAGCGGCGTAACCGAGGATTTACTTGAAGTTTCTTTGGGTGTGTTCTTTTGCGATCCGACCTCCGAGGCAACCATACAGAACCAGAAGGATGTTCTACTTGAGTAGATGACTTAGTCGTCTCTGTTAGAGGTATTGGCGGAAGTTGAAACGTGTCCAACAGCAAGTCGAGTGGGACGTGTTTTGTAATTGCTTCTTTCTCCTTCGCTTCCCTTGACCTGAGTTGATTGTGGTGCCTGGTCCAGATTTCTTGGTTCACCTTGACATCATACATGACGTTCCCATGTTTTTGTGTGATTTCACCCTCTACCCATCTATCGCATCCGTGTCTATAATCTCGCGCATACACTTTTGTACCAACTTCGTAGGGAATTCGAGTATTCTTCATCTGGGGGCTTTGCTGGGCCACTTGCTTGGGTTTCATCGCACAATGAACTGTCCGTAGCTTTCGCCCCATAAGCATCTCAGCAGGGGATTTGGAGTTTGGTAATAAGTCATGCGGGGTCGTCCGGTACGCAACTAGGAAACGTTCTATGATATCTTCTGTGGTCCCCTCCCCTCGTGCTTTAAGCATGGCTCGTTTAAATGTATCAACGAACCTTTCAGCTTGTCCATTAGATTGCGGGTGATATGGCGGAGAGCGAACATGGTTGATCGAATTTTGCAGGCAAAATTCTCGGAATTGGCTAGATGTGAATTGTGAACCATTGTCTGTTACTATTGTTTCTGGAAGACCATGCCGAACGAAGATCTGATTAAGGAGTTTGATGGTTTGAGTTGTAGAGGGTGGCGCAATCGGCAATATCTCCGGCCATTTGGAGTAGGAGTCAACCAGTATCAGGTATGTGGTACCACCTAGGGGTCCGGCGAAGTCAATATGCACTCGCGACCAGGCTTTTTCTGACTTTGGCCAGGGTACTGGAGGCAACTTAGGAGGATTTTTCGCAGCTTTTTGACAGTGTGAACATCTTTTGACGAAGTCGACAATCTGCTTGTCCATATTCGGCCAATATGCATGGCTGCGAGCGATGGATTTCATACGGTTTATCCCTGGGTGTCCAGAATGGAATTGGCGTAGGACTTTGGAACGTAGGGTTGTTGGAATTACTACGCGATCACCGAACATCAGACAATCGTTAACAACACAGAGAGCGCTGCGACGATTCGCTAGTTGTTGCATATCACCACTCAGCTGCTTAACTGGCCATCTGCTCTGAACATAGGTGATCGCTTCTTGGATAATCGGGTCTTCTCTGGTAGCTTCCCGAACATCTTCAGCGGTAACAGGCATTGCTCGAACGGCATTCGCTAATAGTGTAGGACCGGAATCGTCTTCAGTTGATACTATGGCTATGAGTGTGTCCTCATCAGTGGTAGAATGGTTACTGATAAGTCTGGACAGTGCATCTGCTTGACCAAAATCTTCGGAACGTCGATATTGGATGTCGAAGTCGTACCCCAATAACGCCAACGCCCAACGTTGAAGACGATTAGCATTATGGGCAGGAATGCCTTTCTTTGATCCAAAGATTGATAACAACGGCTTGTGGTCTGTGAGCAAGGTGAAACGGCGCCCGTAAATGAATTTGTGGAATCGCCGGACAGCAAAAATTAGGGCTAACGCTTCCTTCTCTATCTGGCCGTAGCGTTTCTCAGCAGGTGTTAGTGTTCTCGAAGCGTGCATCACCGCTTTCTCTGACCCGTCGGGAAAGACATGTGAGAGTACGGCACCCAGTCCATGCGTTGAAGCGTCAGCAGCAACCACAATGGGTAGTTTCGGATTGTAGTGGGTTAGCAGAAGATTGGAACTTAGCATAGCTTTAAGTTTTGAAAAGGCTGACTCACATTGCGTTGACCAATTCCAAGTAGCATTCTTTTCTAACAGACGATTTAATGGATATCGTACGTCATGCAGTGATGGAAGAAATGCTGAATAGTAGCTAATCATTCCCAAAAATGATCGGAGTGAGGAGACATCAGTGGGAGCAGGCATTTGTTGGATTGCGTAAGTATTTTGAGGATCAGGGTGTCGTCCGGAAGCATCAAAGATAAATCCCAGGTACTTAACGAAACGTAAGAAGAATTGGCATTTTTCTGGGCGAAGGCGAAAACCATTATCCTGGAGGCGTTGCAGAACTAAGTGGGTTCTGGTATTCAATTCATCAGCAGTTGAGCCGACAATGAGGACATCGTCAAGGTATGTAGCAACACCAGGAACATCTGCCAGAATAGTGTCCATGATCTGCTGGAAGATCGCTGGAGCAGTTTTGATACCAAAGGGTAACCGGGTATATTGGAAAAGTCCTCGGTGGGTGTTGATTGTCAACAACTCTCTGGATTCTAGAGCGACTGGAATTTGAAGGTAAGCATCTGCCAGATCCAGCTTAGCAAAATAGGTACCACCATTTAAAATAGTAAATAAGTCATCTGGGATCGGCAGCGGATAGTGATGGTGCTGTAGAGCTGCGTTGAGTCCTGTGGAAAAGTCTGCACAGATGCGTATGGAACCATTGGATTTTTTTACAACCACAATTAGAGCAGCCCATGATGAATAAGAAACAGGTACTAGGACACCCTCAGTTTCCAAACGTTGAAGTTCAGCGTGAACCAGAGGTAAAGATGCGTATGGGACTGGACGCTTTGGGCGAAAAACTGGTGTAGCTTCTGACTGCAGTTTTAAAACAGCTTCAGTTGTGGTACAAAGTCCGAGACCAGGCTTAAATAGTTCAATAAATCGTTTTCGAAGGTCTTCAACATGGTGTTGTGTAGAAGCAGTAGTTTGGACTTGATTGCAGATAGCGCTAATAGGAAGATCAGCGAGACCAAGTTCTTCAAACCAATCTAACCCTAAAAGGTTGAGCGGGGAATTGGTGATGTAGCATGTCCCATTGAAGGTTGTACCTCTGAATGAAATGCAGCAATAGAGTTCACCATGAAGGCGGAGATGACCCCCACAGGCACTGACGGCTGTCTGAGAGGATGGTTTGATGGGAGGTTGACCCAAGGTTCGCCAAGTCTTTTTCGACAAAATGGTGATATCTGATGCAGTGTCCAACTGCAAACGAACTGGCTGACCATTGATTGAGAGGGTCAGAAATTTGCGTAGAGTCGCGGCATGAGTATGGAATACTGCTGCTAAACTCCTTGATGAGGTAATCGGCTTTTTGTGAAAACGACGCTGCGTCTGTGCATTTCGACGGTTAATGGATCGGTTGGGTTTGCAAAAGCCGCTTTTGTGACCAACTTTCTGACAGCGATCGCACATATGCTGTTTGAATGGACAGAACTTCACGTAATGCCAGGCTCCACAGTGCCAACATGGCGAGGGGGCTTCTTCTGAACCGGTTTAGAGTGATTAGAGATAGAAACAGCGCTGGCGTTCGAAGGACTTGAGTTTGTCGATCTCGAAGATTTTTCTGGTGCTGAACAGCATGAACTTCGGGACCACCCTGGCCCCCAGATTGGACCAAAGTGGTGTCACGCTGCAGATTGATGATACGCTGGTATTCGTCTATGATCGCATTAAGTGTCAGTGTTGGATCTTGTTCAAGGCGGTTAAGCAACCGAGTTCTGATGTCGGAGAATTTGGGTGACTGAAGACTGCATATGAGTATTAGGGACTTGAATTGGTCTTCAGTGAGGGATCTGAGCTTGAACCGTTCGCACTCACGGTTAACAACGCCGACGTGGGTCAGGAAGTCATCGGACTCATTCATGACCAATTTTAAGCAGCGATATCGGGTACTGAAGAGTGATTGATGATCACCAAAAAGTTGGCTAAGGGACTGAATAGTGGCGTCGAATGAACGGTCGCGTGGGTTCTGCGGTAGAATGAAGTTGCAATACTTATCCAGCTCGGATGGACCAAGTTTACGAAGAAGAAGACGCATCTTCCACGAATCATCTTTGTCAGCAAAGTCAACTTTGAAAGGTCTTCATAACGTCTGAACCAGGTATCAAATGTAATGTTGGCATCAGGATCATAAAGAAATTCTGAAATACTATTGGTAATACCATCAACTGATTCAGGAATCGTCGGTGTAGTTGGGACTCGAGAAGATATATGCGTCTGAGTAATCATCTCCATCAGCTTCAGCTGCTGTTCGAACAATTTTTCTAATTTGGCTGGATCCATAGTTATTCACCAACTTGTTGCTAAATCTCCGTCGCCAATTTATTGTGAATCGCGAGTTGGCTACTCTAAATTCTACCGACTGACAAGCTTCTGATATCCCAGTTCGACCCCAATACTATTCCCAATCTCCAATATATCAGAACACGAACCGTAGATGAAAAATCGTTTATGGGGTCAGGAGCAGCAGAATAATGATTTACAAACAAATGCATATTTATACAGTTAGGATTACTATAAATATTGACCAACCGAAAGATGACACGTTAAATAATGTTGACCAATAGGAAAATGACACGCGAAATAAATATTGATCAGTAGGGAAACGACCAATAGGGAATGACACCATTTAACGTTCAAGGGTAGCGTTAGACTTAACCGGATAATTGTTTTTGGGATATTTTTCTGAGTATCCCAACAAAAATAATAACCGACACCACAAGATATAAGTAGTATGTATCAAGAATTGGAGGTAGGATTCTTATTGACAGAAGAGGAAAATGAGAAAAGAGAGAAAAAAGTAGAAGCAGTTCGAGTAGCAGCAGTAATGAAAGAACGATGGAACTTGTAAGAGATAGTTTAAATATGTACAAATAGTGCATTTAATGTAATGTTTTGATACTTTATAAATGCAGTATGTGATTTCGCTTAATACAGTAAACCGGAATAATCTAACCAAGTCTTCATTTATTACACCACCAACCTGGATACTTAATCGATATGCTACACAGAGACTGTGCCACGTTATACAAGATACACAATTCACGAGTAAAAATAAAAGCCCAGAGTATACTTACTTAATTACGCCTGTTACTCTTCGTGAAGGAGCATAGGCCGCTCACCAACATTCTCCATCCAACCCTGTCCTGGCCAGTCCTTTCCAGCTCCTTCCAATTGTTATTCATCCTTTTCATATCTGCTTCTGTTTCCCAACTTAATGTGTTCTTTGACCTTCTTCTTTTCTGTTTCCCTTCAGGATTCCAGGTTAGGGCTTGCCTCATGATGCAGTTTGACGATTTGCGTAATGTAGGTCCTATCCATTTCCATCGTCTTTTCCTAATTTCTTCTTCAGCTGGAAGCTGATTTGTTCTCTCCCATTGAAGGCCGTTGCTGATGGTATCCGGCCAATGGATGTTGAGTATCTTGCGAAGACAGCTATTTATAAATACTTGTACTTTCTTGATGGTGGTTGTTGTAGTTCTCCAAGTTTCAGCTCCATACAGTAGAACTGCCTTGACGTTCGTATTGAAGATTCTCACTTTGATATTGGTTGAAAGTTGTTTTGAGTTCCATATGTTCTTCAATTGTAGGAATGCGGTCCTTGCTTTGTCAATCCTTGCCTTAACGTCTGCATCTGAGCCTCCTTGTTCATCGATGATGCTTCCCAGGTATGTGAAGGATTCTACATCTTCCAGAGTTTCTCCATCAAGTGATTGGATTGCCGTTCTCCGCTTCGAATTTGAGGACCTTGGTTTTCCCTTTGTGTATGCTGAGGCCCACTGATGCAGAGACTGCTGCTCGTGTTTGGCTGTTGTTAATTGCTGCCTTCTTGTTTTTCCTTTCTTTGATCTTGTCCAGTGTTTCTTTATGGTGGTGCTTCTTTAGACTCAGAACCTCTTGACACGTTGAAGTTAATGCTTCTTTGATACCTTTCTAGTTGTCCTCCATAGTAGTTCCTTCTTCCTTCAGTAGATCCTGTAAGGCTTAGAACCTGTTGTTGAGAGCTATCTCGAATTCATTGAGTCTGTCAGTATCTCGAAGGAAGGCTGTATTGAACCTTTGTATTGCTGTTTGTCCAGTTGTCCAGTTCTTTTTTAGCTTCAGTTTTAAGTTGGCTACAACTAGGTGGTGATCTGAAGCCATGTCAGCACCTCTCCTGGTTCTCACATCTTCCATTGTCCTTCGGAATTTTTTGTTGATGCAAACATGATCAATCTGGTTCTCTGTGGTGTAGTTCGGTGAGATCCATGTAGCTTTGTGTATACGTTTGTGTGGAAATATTGTGCCACCTATGACCAATTTGTTGAATGCACACAGATTTTCAAAATTTTCCCCATTTTTGTTTCTCTCCCCCAGTTCATGTCGTCCCATGATATCTTCATATCCGGTGTTGTCTATCCCGACTTTGGCGTTTAGATCTCCCATCAGAATGATGAGGTCCTTTCTTGGGCATTTCTCTATGATTGATTGCAGAATATAGGCTAGATGATATTTTACTCAACACACAAGCAGTCTACATTCAATAAGTAAAGAGTAGAAAGCAATGATAGAAAAGAAACCACATATTTAAGGAGTTAAAAATCTGTCTGTACATTCACATCCAGTAGCTAATCAAATCTTGCTTCACTGATTACTCATCAGTGTTGGTTATAAATGATTGATATATGGAGAATTATAGGTTACTTGCTGAGTATTATACCATTTTGAAATTCTCCGACATCCTAGTCAGGGCTCTATATGATCACATTGTCAACCTAAAAAGGCAAGATGTGCGGCTTTCGATTTTATTCAATCTAACTATGAGGCAAAGTATTGCCTTAATGTAGAACTAGTTACTCAGAACTTTTGCGACCAATGTAACGTCATGGAGGGATAAACGATGCCAACGTAAGTCACATCAATTTTACCGATAATTTTAAAACCTAAATATGACCTTAATTTAAGGATGAATCGGGAAGATATGACTGCCAAAACAAATGAACTCCTACGACGGATTCCGAGGAATATTGATGTGGATTTACGTAAACGAAGTCTCATGTCAAAACGGTCAGAATCTACGGGAAACATCTAAAACTTTTAAACTAAAGATTCTGATCAGGTTAGGACAAGAATACTTACGTGTAGTACAAGGCATGATTCAAAATGGAATAATTATGTGTTCAAACATACCTGATAAGATTTTACAAATATTTGAAGCCAGATTTGTGAAAACAATACATGACTGATGGAAATTTGTGCTCCATTTCTTTTTTAAAGGAAGAATTTTATTTAATAAATTTGTTAGGCGTTCATTTATTGAAAACGAGATCCTCGATTCCTAAGTGTTAAATTAAAAAAGAATAAACAACACATTGTTTTAGAAATTGACAGTTCTACGAAGTTAACAAATTTTATGCAGCTATTCTCTTAATGATACCTCTATTAATCAAAACGATAATCCAAACTGAAAAGTACTGAACGAGTGTTTAGTTCTAGAATGGGGCATTTTAGCAATACATACTAGTTCCTATAGAGATCGAAACATGACAGAAAAATACCGAAAATAGAATTCTGTTTTGTCATTTGAATTTAATATACACACATGTCAAGTCAAAGTCCCTCATTAGCGATTTGATTTGTACACAGAAGTGTAAGCTTTGTGGTTGGGTTACGTAAGGCAAATAAAACCGGCAATTAGAGACTTATCCACTTTTTTCTCTAAACAGTGTATCATCTTATTTAAGCTTTAAATTTTTAGCTGACTTAAGTATTTTCTTCTTCAAATCATTTCATTACCAAAATGAATTTAATTTTTTTTTACTGCTCTAACTTGAGTGTGGAGTTATGCATGACGTATTTCAGCGACAACAGAAATTAGCATGTTGACTGAATAAGCATTGAAATTTTGGGAAAAGTACAGTGATTTAGTTATTCACTATTGCATACCTTAATATTATTTCCAGTGGGGTTCAGAACACATATTTTTTTCCATTACAGAATTGTCAGTTAGATGTGCCTGGATATCAACGTATCGGCTTTCCAGACCAGACCTGAAATAGACATCCAAAAATTTCATCATTATAGCATTATATACTAAACCTCCTCCTACCCTTTAGGTTTTTGAACTTTCCTCTCTTTAAATGTACTCAAGATGATACGTCACTTTGAAATGGCATAAGAAAGTGGCTCAATTATGTGTCAACACTTCAGGCTGTTGAAAGACCAAGTGGATATTTTTCTCCCACATACTTTAATTCATACTGTTGCATCTGGATAATCCTATTGAACATTCCATGTTATTGTTGAGCCGATTACATCATTAAGTAGTTACGATGCTACTTATCAATGAAGCTTTCCATAAGAATTAGAATCTTGACAACCTTTCTTCCCTTAGAGTGTGTTTGGATATCAAGTACACGGATCTGCACTATGCAGAATTAGCTTAAAAAATGAATGCTGGACAACTCTGGAAGAACTCTATCTATTATCATCTTAGAAAAAAGCTCAACATACACCCTTAAACGAGGATGTAAAGGGATTAATATATCACATTAAGTGACAAAACATTTACTTAACACAGCTTTTAGAATCGACTACAAGGTCTCACCTGCTTTACGGATGAAATATTCCGATGATTTTGACAATTAATTGGAGTTGAGGTGATAAACTTGGAATGGTTGTTACGATATTTCCAACTCTTTACATCTTTTGATAAGGAGGCCACGAAAACACTTGAATTGCTTTTCTCTTCCATATACTCAAATTCTGAAGTCTAACTTTTGCGATGTCAAACCAATATATACAAAATATATTTAAACACAAGTTTATGGAAAATTTGAAACTGAAAACTAAATAAACGATCGAACAGGAGGAGTGTTCAAATTCATTTAGGCCAACTACTATTGTTTAGAGGAATATTTAATTTTATTTAAAATACCAGACTGTAGAAATTAACACGTAGTATAATGGCGTCATGGAGACATGTAACTATACAGAGTCGAGTGTCTTTCCAATCAACTCGAAAGTTTGCAACATTTGGGAAAGAGTAAAGAAATGAAATTCAGCTACACTATATAGCATATACAATCAGTATTATGAACACCTTATTTTTGTGCTTCACTCTATAGAACGTATGGGAATGAATGTTATAACGCTCGCGATTTACTTCGTCTAATGTTATAACGGTTGGGTTTCCACGTACACGTATGAGACGTTGATTTACCTTAAATGATTATCTACACTAGACCCCTCCCAGTGTCTACTCTACAGGACGTCAACACAACTAAGATCAAGAACATGTAATTAACCTGACCACAACGTAAATATATTTGCACACCAAAACCCGTCACAATCCACAACAATGAACAAACAATAATAAGTGTGTTGCAATGATAAGAATAAAGGAATATATAACTCATCTGACACATGTCAGACTATCTACATGTCTGACTAAGCAGACAACCAATCATGATCATCCTCGACCACACATCACCTCCCTCGCGAAGTTTGGTTGTATGACACTTCACTTTTGGGTCTATTTGAAAAGATCTCTTTTGTTTTCATTCCCTTGATGATCTTCGTTTAACTTCTGATTTCAGCTCATTTTTTCTCATTTCAACTTGTAGTGGCGATTGGATATTAAATATATCACATAATACTTCCATTGGTAAAACTTTGGGTTTAGATGACTCATAAACATTTTTTCTGTCTCGCAGTTGATTGATGTGTCTAATAATTAGTGTATTTTCGACCATCACTTCATACAGTACGGTCCTACGTCTTTTTTTAATACAGCCAAATATCCATCTTGGCTTGCCAGGCCGGAAATCACATGCGTAGACTGAGTCATCTGCTTTGAATTCTCGAGTCTTCGGGCAATTTCATTCATTATTCTTTTATAGTCACTCATTCCGTCTTTTGGGATCAAAACATCAAAAAAATGACCAATTAGAACATTTTTTTGATGTTTTGATCCCGAAAGACGGAATGAGTGACTATAAAAGAATAATGAATGAAATTGCCCGAAGACTCGAGAATTCAAAGCAGATGACTCAGTCTACGCATGTGATTTCCGGCCTGGCAAGCCAAGATGGATATTTGGCTGTATTAAAAAAAGACGTAGGACCGTACTGTATGAAGTGATGGTCGAAAATACACTAATTATTAGACACATCAATCAACTGCGAGACAGAAAAAATGTTTATGAGTCATCTAAACCCAAAGTTTTACCAATGGAAGTATTATGTGATATATTTAATATCCAATCGCCACTACAAGTTGAAATGAGAAAAAATGAGCTGAAATCAGAAGTTAAACGAAGATCATCAAGGGAATGAAAACAAAAGAGATCTTTTCAAATAGACCCAAAAGTGAAGTGTCATACAACCAAACTTCGCGAGGGAGGTGATGTGTGGTCGAGGATGATCATGATTGGTTGTCTGCTTAGTCAGACATGTAGATAGTCTGACATGTGTCAGATGAGTTATATATTCCTTTATTCTTATCATTGCAACACACTTATTATTGTTTGTTCATTGTTGTGGATTGTGACGGGTTTTGGTGTGCAAATATATTTACGTTGTGGTCAGGTTAATTACATGTTCTTGATCTTAGTTGTGTTGACGTCCTGTAGAGTAGACACTGGGAGGGGTCTAGTGTAGATAATCGTTTAAGGTAAATCAACGTCCCATACGTGTACGTGGAAACCCAACCGTTATAACATTAGACGAAGTAAATCGCGAGTGTTATAACTATATACATATATATTCAGAAAATCAACTTAAGAACGCCTGAGTGTTCTACAAATAAATCGTACTCAAAGATTAGAAATTTCAACATAGAATCAACTGCACTTCATATCAGTTACATGCCAGTATATATTAAGGCCTTCATATGTAAACTATGTTTTCACTAGTGTTTGACCGTTATGATTTTGCGGTCTATTATCTAGACTGTTGTAAGTAGTGAAACTTTTATTTTTATTCAACCTTTTGGAGGATTTGATTCAGTAAATAATACGTTTATGAAATGATCTCTTAGGAAATGACTTGTCAAACGATTCTCTCACAGATTGTAGTTATCTGGTAAGCTTTAGTATAAAACCATCTGAACACAGGTGATGTAAGAACGTCTACTCTACTCCCGAGAGTAAAATAACTATCAGTCTATTAGAAAACTCTTCAACAAAAACGACTCAGATGTAAATTTTTAAGACCTCTTTTTTATTTAACTATTAATTTACGCTTCAGATGACAAAGGCAGATAGACTAATGTGTAATAACTCGAAAAAGTCACTGAAATATGTTAGGGCTCACATTATCCGACTAAAGCAAGCCCTTAGATTTATCCTACATAAAATAACACAAAAAGGAGTGACCATACCTGTAAACTTTACAGGAATGTGAGGAGTAACACTGGCTTGTCGTGGTTCCTATGCCTAACTGCATTCATCAATTTTCTAATGGGTATTGTTACCGCAAAAGATCCGGAAAGTTACGGTTTCACTATACAAGCTCCTTTTCACGATATGAGTGAAAAGATTAACAAATATCATATTAGATCAGAAGAAAATTTGAATGACAAATCACACGCAACTATTTTGGGGTGTTTTAATAGTAATATTACTAATAATTGTTTTGTTTAGTCCTATATACTTCGTAAAATATGCAATTCTCAGCAACTAGGATTAGTTCTAGTAAGCAGAACATTAAAGTTAATAATAATAACAATAATTGAAAACCATAGTTTTTCAGAAAAACCCAAGCTGTCGAACATAAACCACCTTCTTACCAATACCACCGGATTTAGAATGTTAAAGATAAACAATGTTGATACTGACAGATACGTGTGCTGGTCTACTAATTGTCAACTCTGGTGTTAATACGACGAACGAGACTATTTCCATTCGTGTCTTCCATGAAACATTAACTAGAGTAAAAACTCCAATTTCCTAATAGAAAATATATTTAGGTTAATGATCTATATATCTATTAAAATGGTCATAATTAATAAACTGATAAATTGTCAATGAACACAAATCATAGTGAGAATACATTGGAAGCCTACAAAGTAATGAGAAAATGTATTGAAAGTTGACTTTATATTCACACTAAATTCACCTTGAATCGATATTAGTTTTTTTCTCACAAGTTGTATTTGGAGATTTCCCATCGCCAACAGATACTCTATCCACCTAGTAATTCTTGGGTGATAGATGCATCACACTCCCTACCATAGTAAAACGACTGGGACAACATTGTGTGGTACCCCAATTTCTATTCCCTTTGGCATTCTCCAGCTAAAAAACCATATTCTGTCCTGAAGTTTCTTTCCAGAACATTAGGAAACCTAATCTCGGAACAATTGAGAACTCATTTAAGTGTTTACTTCAAAATTCATCTGAAAAAAAATCTGCGTTATCCTCCTACTTTAAGAAGCATAATGTTCGCTTCGAAAGCGTTCCAAGAACAGCAGCTACAAAGGTGCTCTGACTAAAAAATCCATACGCAGTTCTGCAGGAAATTCTAAGCTTCCAACCTGTGCAGTACAAAAGAATTAGGGGGAATATGATTCAGATGTATAATTTCCTCATGGTCCTCTTCACCATAACAGACCAACGATTCATCCTAGTACTAAATTACACCTAAGAGGATATCCAATTATAAAAAGAATATGAACGAACTCATACAGAAATCTGTGCAAGCTTTCCAGTGGTTAGGATCAGCAAACTGTAGAAGTCCCTACTAGGGGCAATAATAACAGCAACTTCTATAGTTGCGAGAAAACTCGATGTTTACTCTAATTCCGTAGGGACTAAGAGCGATTACTTTAATAGCTACTCCACGGCCACTTTCATTATTAATAACTGACTTGTTTTAACTGTCATTTTCAGAAAAATGACAACCATACGTCTTAACTACCAAAAACGCTTTACAACCGCCCGTACGAAAATTATAAGAAAATAATAGTTTGCCAGTTCCGCTATGCTAATTTTTAAAGTTTAACTCGCAGTTTTTATCCCATTTAACTGCAGAACACTATGACGAAATGGACACGTTTCTCAGTGACAATCAATATATTCTCATATATTACATTCAAACTGGTTGAGAACAAATGCCTTTTATCCACTCACTGTAGCAGTTCTTGTCATGCTTCTCTCAACTTGATATACTTTCGCTCGCACGACTATGCCCGTTACATGGGTCATTTACCCCTAATAAAAAGTGGTCAGTCAGTCATTCAGTAACAACGTAGAATTTCGCACGTACGTACATCAGTTCGAGTTGCCATACCACATTAGCACACAGATGCAGTGGTCGATTCAAATCCCGTAGTGGTAGAGTTAGCAAGAGTATAAGCAGTAATAGGGAAGATTAGGGTTTGGAGATGTTAATTAAAGAGTATAATCCAGTGAAGTAAATTTGGAAAGATGAAAAAACGGACATCGAGAATTCAGAAGATTAGAATTTGGGAGAACACAAAGAGTGGATGCACCTGCGCCATTGCAAACGATTTTGAGCCATGTCATTCAGCGTCTCTAACCATCGGTTGCTATCATCTCGTGGTCCCCAACCAGGTAGTCTACACCTACCGACATGACTCAGTCCACTTGTCAGTGACTTCATGGACTTTTGCCATGTTTTGTTCTGGCCGCCCCTAGCTTTCTTCCAACCTACTCCTATACCACTGAACATAGCACGTCGTGGTAGTCGGTCGTTGGGCATACGTAACACGTGTCCCAGCCATCTCAACTGATGAAGTTTCACTACTTCATCAATTGATTTGCCATCCTTACCTAGTACTCGTTTCCTAACAACTGTGTTACTTACTCGATGGTCCCATGATATACGAGCAATGTTTCGAAGACACCTATGATCAAATACTAGTAACCTACGAATATCCTCTACTGTTACCGGCCATGTTTCACTGCCATAATGTAGGACGGAACGAACTGCTGCGCAGTATTATTATTATTATTATTATTATTTGAACACATGAATATTGGTACAAGAGAGCGCCAATATATATGCGCCACACAAAACAATGAGAATCCGAAGAGAAATAGAAAAAAAAAGCTAAGGAGCGCAAAAAAAAAAGAGAACAATAACGAAGAGAATGGTGTAAGGCAGTATGGTAGAAATGAGGGAACGGAAAGGTACAATCGGAGGAAATCTTTCAGGTAAGGGATACACAACCACTTTTTATGAAGAAAGTAAAAGAATTTTACAGCAGGATCGCCACTGGCTTCTATTCTGCGCCATATCTGATAACGTCTCTAGCCACTGTGTAGCACCATCTCTCGGACTCCAACCAGGGAGTCGTGAAGGACCAACAGAATCCAGTCCTTTGAAGCTTTCTTTCATGCCACGACACCATGTCATGCACTGACCACCTCTCCGCTTCTTCCAACCAGTCCCAGAGTCGGCAAATAATCCACGACTTGGGATTCTCTGGGACGACATTCGGAGAACATGTCCAAGCCACCGAAGTCGGTGTTTCAAGATGGTGACACCAATTGAATAATCATCTCTGTGCCCGAAAACACGATGCCAAACCTCTGCATTACTGACATGGTGTTGCCACTGAATTTCAGCAATCCTTCGGAGACAGCGATGATCGAACACAGAGAGTCGTCTAACGTCCTCAACTTGGAGAGACCAGGTTCCACAAGCAGAGAGCAAAACTGCTCTCACCGACGCGTTGTAGATCCGACCTTTTACAGCCAGACTAACATCACGAAGGCACCAAAGATGGCCCAGATTAGCATGAGCCGCTCTGGCTTTCACTATACGTGCATTGCCCGACCGAAGCTGCTACCTTGACGCGGTGGTCAGACTTGCCTATCGTGATGACCCAACCGAGCTATAATGGCTGGAACATATGTTCCTGTAGGTTCTACCATGCCAGGCAGGTCGATTGGTGAACTGTAAGACTAAAAGCAGCAACTCAAGGTCTGAGGGTGAAGTCGTACTGCTGACTGTAGAGGGGTGTGACAGCAATAAGGTGTTTCCCTCGGACAACCAGCATCTGCAGCGATGCTGCCTTCCCACAAGGAGGGGTGGGGTTAGAAAAGCTCGACCCTAGAAATGTCACACCTTGCCTCACGGATTTCCGTCTCAGGCGGTAAGGCCATTCGAAGAACGGAGCTAACACATTAAAAACCTTCCACGGAAAGGCCGTGCGCGACCGGCCTCAAGCAGTTGCCCGCTGGGCTCTGCGGTCACGCTCCCAGGTCGTCAAGACCAACACTAATGCAATTTCCTTTCCAGGTTCCTCAAGAAATACTCTTCCACGGTGTGGGCAGCCGGGAAGTGATATCAGCCCTCATACCCGTAACAGCACACGAGACCAAGTTGGTCACGTTCAAATCCTTCCTACACCTCCTAATACCTCTCTTATCTCCATGACTAACCCTTCTCACGTCTCTTTATCATCTCGCACCGCTAGGGCAGACGATTCGAGTACGCGGAACGTTATTCCTGGTCTCCTGAAACCACGCTCTAAACTACACGTAGGAGCTTTTAACGTCCGAACATTGTGCCAAATAGGACAACAGGCTTCCTTAGCTAAGACTTCAGAATCCCGCGCCATCGATGTGTGCTGAGTATCCGAAACGCGCATACAGGATCCGAGTAGCGTCATTCACTTGACCTCACCATGCCAAAATAAAGAAGCAACTCGATTCACACTTCGTGTATCTGGAAGCCCTGATGCTGCTTCTCGTGGACCCGCTGGCGTAGGTATAGCATTAAGTCCTAGGGCAGAACTAGCTCTCTTAGACTGGATCCCAATAGACAGTCGTTTGTGCGCTGTCCGACTGAACGGAACAGTAAGGATCCAAAAGATAGGGACACTCGTCGTTGCCTCTTCGTCGTCTCTGCCTATTCTCCCACTGACTGCAGCGCAGATGATGTAAAAGATGAGTTTTACAGAAAGCTCTCCGACCTTCTCCGAAAAGCCAGGAGCTCGGATGTAGTAATAATGACCGGTGACTTTAATGCTCAAGTAGGTAAACTAAGCGAAAGGGAAGACACCTGGGTGGATCTTATGGTGTCGTGGCTCAAAGAACAGATAATGGCGACCGTCTGTTGCAGCTATGCTCAGATAACCGCCTTTCCTTGCAAATACTAACTTTAAGCATAAGGAAAATCATCTTTTAACATGGCGACCCCTAATTCGCTTCAACGTTGGACCCAAATAGATCACATCGCTATCAGCCACCGATGGAGGGGCTCGATAGAAGACTGTCGCTCATTCTGGAGCACATGCTTAGATTCAGATCATGCTCTAGTGCGAGCGCGTATTTGCTTGCGTTTTACTGGACGTAAGAAAGACGCTGCAAGGAAACCTCTTAGGCGCCTACTTAATGATAGTCAAGCTGAGAGTATATTTCAGGAACAACTAGGAAAACAGTTAGGCAGCCATGTATGTGATACCCACCCCGAGGCAGCATGGAATGATATCCGAAAAGCTGTGGAAACAGCAGTGATATCTGCTAGTAAGGTAAACCAGAAGGTTAGGGAGCAACGCTGGATCTCAGCAGCATCTATCGCACTGATAGATGCTCGGAAACTCATTCCACCTGGCTCTGAACATAATGAAGAGCGGAGTCAGCTTAAGCGCAAGCTGACAAGAAGTCTACGCTATGATCGTGAACAGTGGTGGGTAGCGAAAGCAAGAGAGATGGAAAAGGCAGCGGCAATAGGTAATAGCAGACAACTGTTCAGACTTGTTAAGGAAATCGGTATTAGGAACCCGACTGTTAGCGAAACAGTCTCAGAGAAAGATGGACATATTATTCATTCTCAATCCAGGAGATTGGATCGATGGGCAGAACACTTCAGGGATCAGTTCAACTGGCCTTCAGCCACACTTCGGTTTCCCACGATCTCTAGTCAACCTGAATGGCAAGTTAATGTAGGTCCTCCGTCTCTTTACGAAGTTGAAAAAGCCATAGGAAATCTGAAGCGAGGAAGAGCAGCAGGCCCTGACAGGTTTACTCCTGTGATTTTTAAGGATGGTGGTCCAGTATTAGCAATGAGACTAAACGAGGTCTTAGGTAGAATTTGGGAACTAGACGTAATCCCATCTGACTGGTCTCAATCACTGATTGTGCCAGTCTATAAGAAAGGGCAAAAGTCCTCTTGTGACAATCACAGAGGAATTAGTTTGACTAATATAGTATCTAAAATATTAGCTTCAATAATACTTCGACGCCAAACCAAAGCTCGTGAAGAACAGACTAGAGAAAACCATGCTGGTTTTCGACCTGGACGTGATTGTATAGATCAGATATTCACACTACGTCAGGTTCTAGAACACAGACACACATTCAGACGCCCTACAATGGTGGTATTTCTCGATCTTAAAGCAGCATTCGACTCTGTTGATCGTGAGGTTCTATGGCAGTGTTTGTCACTGAAAGGAGTACCAAAGAAGTATATTAACCTTATAAAGGCTCTCTACTCGAACAAACCTGGTAGAGTGAGAGCTTATGGCGAACTGTCATTAGAATTGATTACCTCAAGTGGTGTTCGTCAGGGCTGTCTACTCTCCATTCTTGTTCAACTTTGTCATTGACGTACTTTTAGAGATAACACTTTCCTCGTCTAGATTTCCAGGGGTTGAACTTCTACCAGGAGATTCACTTTTTGACTTAGAATATGCCGATGACATAGTTCTATTTGGTGAAGACGCTGACAAAATGCAGAGTCTTCTGGCCACTCTAAGCAACAATGCAAGCATGTTCGGGATGCGATTCTCTCCCTCGAAATGCAAAATATTGCTTCAGGATTGGGTTGCATTGACACCCGAACTAATGATAGGGAGTGAAGTAATTGAGCGTGACGATCGCTTCACTTATCTTGGAAGTCTCATCCGCCCTTGTGGTCTGGTGTGTGACGAAATCTCAGCACGGATACAGAAGGCTAGAATAGCTTTCGCCAACTTGCGTCATTTATGGCGTAGGCGAGATATCCGTCTATCAAACAAAGGACGGGTTTACTGCGCAGCAGTTCGTCCCGTCCTACATTATGGCAGTGAAACATGGCCGGTAACAGTAGAGGATATTCGTAGGTTACTAGTATTTGATCATAGGTGTCTTCGAAACATTGCTCGTATATCATGGGACCATCGAGTAAGTAACACAGTTGTTAGGAAACGAGTACTAGGTAAGGATGGCAAATCAATTGATGAAGTAGTGAAACTTCATCAGTTGAGATGGCTGGGACACGTGTTACGTATGCCCAACGACCGACTACCACGACGTGCTATGTTCAGTGGTATAGGAGTAGGTTGGAAGAAAGCTAGGGGCGGCCAGAACAAAACATGGCAAAAGTCCATGAAGTCACTGACAAGTGGACTGAGTCATGTCGGTAGGTGTAGACTACCTGGTTGGGGACCACGAGATGATAGCAACCGATGGTTAGAGACGCTGAATGACATGGCTCAAAATCGTTTGCAATGGCGCAGGTGCATCCACTCTTTGTGTTCTCCCAAATTCTAATCTTCTGAATTCTCGATGTCCGTTTTTTCATCTTTCCAAATTTACTTCACTGGATTATACTCTTTAATTAACATCTCCAAACCCTAATCTTCCCTATTACTGCTTATACTCTTGCTAACTCTACCACTACGGGATTTGAATCGACCACTGCATCTCTGTGCCAAGGTGGTGTGTCAACTCGAACTGATGTACATACGTACGAAGTTCTACGTTGTTACTGACTGACTGATACGTGCATTGATCTCATCACTCACACCCCCACCAGCACTTATGCAGCTACCCAGATACACGAACTTCTCGACTACGTCTATCTGCTCACCATCCAGGGTGAGTACAGGATTAGAATCCTGCCAGTCTTGTAGAAGTACTTTGCACTTCGAAGGTGCAAAGCACATACCATACCTACGGACACTGATTGCCAACTGATTAAGTGCGGATTGCATGTCTTGGCCTTATCGCACAGTAAGACAATATCATCCGCATACTCCAGGCAACAGATCCACACCACCTTTACTTACATCCATCAGAGCTGTTTCCAGAATATCGTCGATGACAAAGTTGAAGAGGAATGGTGAGATTGGGCAACCCTGCCTAACCCCACTGCTCGAATGAAACGATGGAGAAAGGTGGTTTTATGTCCTCACTCCGCCTGAAGTGTTTGTATATAAGGCTTTTAGGATGTTAATAAACTTCTCAGGTACACCCTCCTTCAATAGACAATCCCAGAGAACAGTCCTGTCCAACGAATCGAAGGCAGCCCTGATGTCAAGAAATACTACGATTGTTGGCCTTTGATAAGTATGACGGTGTTCTGACATTTGGCGGAGGATGAAGATATAATCAATACATCCTCGACCAGAACGAAACCCAGCCTGCTCCTCGCGAGTCAATCTTTCTCGGGTTTTGAACAACCTACGAAGTATGACGGAAGCCAATAGTTTGGACGCAATCGGAAGTAGACTTATCCCCCGATAGTTGTTACAGGAACGACGTGAACCCTTTTTAAAGATAGGGACAACTATCGACTCATTCCATGACGTTGGTACACTCTCTAGTTCCCAAACCTTTGTAAACAACGTCGTCAATTCCTTAGTCAAAAAGTCGCCACCATCTTTGAAAAGCGTAGGAAGTAAGTCATCTGGGCCACGTGATTTGTAGCGCTTCAATAGTTGGAGTTCCTTGCGGACTTCCGCCTCATTTGGTGGATCAGTCGTCACCGGCCATGGAGTGCAGGACAGTCTGACCGATGTTGCCGGAGCAGCAGGCCAGTTGAACTGCCCTTCGAAAAATTCTGCCCATCGTCCAAGACGTCGATGGATGTAAGTGATTGGCATCCCATCATCCTCGCAGATTGTTTCGCTCACACCAGACTTCTTCCTGCCAGTGGCTCGGATGAGTTGGAAGAGCTTCCGGTAATTACCAGATGTAGCTGCTGCTTCCAACTCATTAGCACGCTTCGACCACCAGGCTTCTCGGTCCTTACGCAAGCTTTGCCCAATTTCCTTACGTAACATCCTTCGTTTGTGGTCAAACTCACGGTCAACCGGAGTAGACCGACGGGCTCCGATGAGTTGTAAGGAGCCAGAAGAAACCCAGTGCTTATGAGTGGAACGTTTCGCGAAGCCGCAAGCGGCTTTACTCGCCATTTTCATGGCGTCATGCGATTGCAACCAATGCTCATCCATACTTTTCGGTGGAATGGTAGCTAGCAACCGGCCTGCCAACATCAATATGTTGGTGGCGGTCACTTCGTTGACCACTGAAAAGTTAGGTAAGATTGGTGCAGACCAAGGCATGGTCAGAGTCCAGATAGGTACTCCAAAAGGAGCAGCAGTCTTGTACACAACCACGCCAGCGGTAGCTGATCGCGATGTGATCAATCTGAGTCCAGGCTTGAGATGCAGAAGGGGGACGCCAGGTGGCACATCGGTGATGACTGTGCCGAAAGTTAGTGCTGGCCAGGAACAGGTTGTGGTCCGTGCACAGTTGCAGTAGACGGTCCCCGTTATCTGACCTGCGACCAACGAGTCCCCATTGGCCACCTAAACGACTCTCTTCTGTGCCTAGACGCCCGACCTGAGCATTCAAGTATCCGGCTAGTACTACAATATCTGTCGAACGCACTTTCTGGATAAGAACAGATAACTGGTGATAAAACTCATCCTTGGTTGCATCCAGGCTGCAATCTGTCGGGGCATAGGCGGAGATGACGAAAAGACATCGTTTCTCACGCCGATTTCTTCTCACTTTGATGGAACTCTCTAATCTAACAGCACATAACCGACTGTTAATGGGGATCCAATAGATTAGTGCTGCCTCAGCTCTAGCGCTCAGTGCGACACCAACGCCAACAAGACCAGACGAAGATGCCACAGGGTCCCCGGATAAGCGCACGTAAAACAAGCTTTTCGAAGCGACAGATGGAGAGCGAATTTGTAGTACTTCACCAGAGTCTTGAATACGGGTCTCGGATAGACAGCAAACATCGATATTAAGACTTCCCAAAGACATAGCCAGCCCTATCTGTTGTCCAACCTGCATAAGTGTGCGAACGTTGAAGGCAGCTAGTTTGAATGGCGCGTGCGGTTTCAGAAAAACTGCTTCAGTACTCATATTCGGTGGTAACATACAGTAAACCCGTCCTTTGGTTGATAGACGGAAATCTCGCCTACGCCACAAATGACGCAAGTTGGTAAAAGCTAGTCGAGCCTTCTGTATCCGTGCTGAGACTTCGTGTCCCGGGAAATCAAGGAGAATTGACGAACTCGACGCGAAGGTAAATTTAAATCGATTCAGTGATGATTCGGAGATCATTTATGGTGAAGCTGCTTGCGCATGTGTTACTTATTTGCAGAAAACGCCACACTGTTTTATTGTATAGCAAGTCTAGGGTAGCACCTATCAAACAAGTCAATATACCGGGACCTGGGAAGGGAGCAATGGTGCAAAGTGTGAGGATAAATGAAGTCTTAAAGAGTCTTTCTAATTTTTTCCACGAAGTGAACTTCCGTACAGATCCAACGTGTTGTATCACATTAGTACTGAAAGTCGGTAGTGTGGTGGACCAGACAAAAATGAACGTAAAAAAGTATTAACCAAGCCATTAAGAGTAAATAATAAGGTTTATTGTCACAAATACAACAGAAAATTGGGACTTTACCTAAGTTCTTTAAGTTGATGCTTGTTCGGATTGGGCCTGATACTGAAAATCCACAATTATAAATGTTCGGTGGTTCCGCTCAGGTTGTTGGACTCTCCAGTAATGTAAACCAATGTTATGTATGATATATTCCGACCCACAGTCTATAAATGCAGATAATGTTTGATTTAGAATGCAGTTAGCTCAATCACAAGCGAAGGTAGAACAAGGTATGTGTGTATAGCAATGTATTTGTTAGCATGCAACAGTATGTCACGCTATGTCAGTAACACAACGGAAAATGTGTTCAAGGTCATTCACTAAAACAACAGGCACAGTCATTTAATGATAAATATACATAAAGTGAAAGGTTGACAAAATAAATACAAATAATATTAAAAAGTATTTGCAAGATAAGCTTTTCAGGTCTATTTCCACAATAGTGCCTAATAAGCTAATCACGTTGTTGTTATGCATTAATACACTAAAGTTGGACAACGTTGTGTTATTAAGTCATCATAGGACCCAGCTGATTGGACGTAGAGAGGTATTCAAGAAATGACCGATCTTGAATCTTAGTTCAAATGTCCTACCTTGCTGAGTTGTGATTCTCCCTGAATGATGACTGACTGTCCCGAACCTACTACTGAAAAATACAGTTTAAGAAAGCAACTGCTATAGTTAACTTGAGTGGGACGAAGTATGGCAATCACTCTGTTCTTTTTTATTACTCTGAGTAGATGAAATTAGTCAAGGCCGTAGGTTGGTTTAGGTTTATAGAATCCCTGATTGTTCTACGCTCACCGAGTCGTGATTTATGGGGGTTTGATATCATTTCCGCAAAATGAACAATCTCCCGCCCCCACTCAAATAGGGAGATCGGGTATGTCTACCTTTGTGTTCATCAAATGTTTAAGTAAGTGAAATCTGTGTCCAAAAACAAATTTTAAACGTTAATTTTACTAACTGCTGTGGGTCCATGTAGCCAGACGATAGAATTTATACGAATATATTAGTATACACATAATCGAGTATCCCTGAATACTTTCACAGCTTAATTAACTCTAGGTGGGTATACCTACTAGTATGAAATTCATTTAAAAGCTCCGAAAAGGTCAAAAATCTAAGTTTTACAATGTGAACATAATATACACATCATCAAAAACCGTCACAAACTTCTAGGTAACGTAGATGTAGTATTGCCGCTAAAAAATTGAGATATCAACTTAAACTTCCAGTATTGGTAATTAATAATTTTGGAAGTTTATTTCAACCCTATGCTTAGAGGTTTAGCAGAAATTCACTACTATCAAGCATCTTTAAAGAATTTCGTAATGAGACTACATTTTATGGACGAACTACAAAATCACCTCAAGCTCGCAGTTTGATGAAAGCATGTGGTTTCCATGTGTTGATACATTAAATTTCTCTTGAGTTCGTCGTACCGGGTAATAGACTCTAATTCATACAAAAAGCTTTTAACGCTATTTAGGTTGGCGTAGTGCTTTTTCACACGTTTTTACTTCGGATATCTCTTGGCCTGGAATGGTTCAAATGTTTGTAGAAGGATTAGAAGAAGCCTTCGCTTAACGAGCCTCCGTGTCTAGTGCCCGTGGATTACTAATGCCTCTAGGTAGGAACCTAAGTATATTAACGATAAAAGAGGAGAAAGAAATTGATAAGTCATAGTAAAATACTACCCCCAGTCCTTAAGTATATGTCAGGTTTCCTCTTGAAAGATTCCTGGGAAGTCGCTTGGACCAGCACTCGACCACTCCTAAGGAGTAGGAATTGTGTCTATAGTCCGTTCTGCTGAGTTTTGTCTCTGGTTTCTGAGTCATATCCTATAGGTTTGTGTCGAAGCTGAATTTAAGTAGGTGTTTAAAGGGATGTGCAGAAGTGTTAGGGATGTTGCACGCAATTAAAAGGTCACATCTAAGACGCCTGTACTCTAACGAGTAAAGGTTTAGTGATTGGAGGCGCTCTTCAAAGGCTTGAATTTGAGTCTCGGATTTGGATTCGTGGCTCGCCGTTGGATACGTTCCAGTTTGCTTATCCTTTTGGGGTGAGGGAGAAAATACTATGTCCAAAAATGCGCTTCAATTTTACCAGTGCAAGGTTTGATCGAAAGACATGTTTGTCACAGTTAGCGTAAGACTTCAAATCGCAGTAAACACTCGAGGTTGTAATCGTAATTAAATTATCCTTGTTATATATTTAGTGCAAAAATAATCCTGGACGTCAATATCCGTGCATAATCATACGCATATACGCATGACATACGTCATGATCCTCCAGTACAAAAAGAACCAACTTTCCGAGCTAAACTGGCTTTCGGTGGTTTAGCAGTTATAATAATGGTCAGAAGCCTTTTCAGAAAGGGTGAAAAGTAGTCCGAAACGTAGGCCACTGTTACATTGACCTTCAGGAGGCTTGGCCTCATTGTAAGACACGAGAACCGGGGGAGGACCTGACATAGCTCACATCAACTGGTTGTGGCCAAGATGAAACTGAAGTTAAAGAAGCATTTGACAACAGGATAAACAGCATCACAGAGGTTCGATGCAGTTTTCCTTTGAAATACTGACGAATTCAATCTATTCAAGATAACTCTCAACAACAGGTTTTAAGTCTTACAAGGTCTAGTCAAAGAAGATGAGAATTCTATGAGGAACGACTGGAAAGGGACCAAGTAAGCACTAGTTTCAACTCGTCAGAAGATTCTGGGCATCATCATAAGAAATGGATCTCCATCGAAACCCTGGACATGATTCAAGAAAGGAAGAACAAATAGATGACACAACAATAGCCGAACAAAAACAGAGATAACCAAGACATAAGGTGAATATACAGGAGCAAACAAGCAAGTGAAGAAGAGCATTAGGGCCAGCAAGCGGAAACACATGGAAAAGCTAGAGACAACAACGGAAAAAGTTGCGAAAGAAGGAAATATGAGATAAATATATGACACAACGGAACTGTGGGGGACATACTACTTACTTAGGTAAGTAAGTAAGGGGCTGGAAGGTAATATATAATAAACCAGAACAACCGGTAAAGGGCATGGAAGGCAAGCCAATCACTGAGATTGAAGAACAATGGAACAGACAAGTAGGACACTTTGAAGAGCTCTTGGATAGACCGGCCCCACCAAAACCACGGGATATCGAAGTAGAACACACAGATCGGTCACCCGGCTCACTCGAGGAAAGGATTCTAAGCATCTAAATCATCCGACGCTTCCTCGAGTAACACTTAAGAATGCTACCGACGTAGAGGACGTCTTGCTAGCAAGTCACTTGCTGAAATCCCATGGTAACGTAAGAATATTGCCCGACATACCGTACTCTGAGCGCAATATCATACGGAACATCCCTAAAGAATCTCGCGAGAAGTTTTTCCGCGGAAGAAACATAATTGCGCAAGGTATACCGGAAAATGCAGACCCTACTCAGTCAAATTCTGACATCAGGGAATGGAAATTCATCAAACAGTCCTTGAGGCTCAAACACATACTGACTCAGCATGTGACGAGGCTAGCCAAGAAGGACGGTGATCTTAGACCCCGTCTAATGAAGTTAACGTTCCCATCTTCCCACATGGCGGCTGCAGTTCTGGAAGCATTTCGTGCCAACAGACGTCGATTGCCACCTGGAATCCACATGCACCCGGATAGGCCATATGAAGCTAGGACCAAGCACAAGGGCAAGTTGGAGCTGACCATTCCACTTGTGGACTGTCTAAATGATAAAAAACGTGTAAAGGACAGGGCCTACCACCTCGGCAAACCTCATATAGGTGGGCTACCTGTCCATTCACATAAGGCTCATACAGAAAAACAGGACGAAGCTCACGCGTTCCAAATAGAAAGCGTAAAGTGCCTATATATGAACGCCGCGAGTCTACCAAACAAACTGGATGAATTACGTGATCTTAGCAATGCTAATAAGGCCCATCTGATAGGAATATCCGAAACCTGGATATCTTCTCAGTTCTCGGACCAAGAAATAGCATTACCTGGGATGACTTTGTTCCGCAACGACAGAAAAACAGGAATTGGGGGCGGAGTAGCCGTATACATACGTCCTTGCTTGGAGGTGCACCAAGTTCATAACCTCGAGTTTAACAAACTTGAGGAATCCATATGGTGCTCTGTAAGATTGTCTAGTACTTCGAGGTGTCTAGTCGGAGTCATTTACAGAAAGCCAACTGCCGACATCGAGTACGATAGTCGTATGCTGGAAGGACTATCCCGCTCTATCCGTCTCGGTTTCACACACATCCTGATTCTAGGGGACTTTAATCTCCCTAGAGTCAACTTCGCGGAACACACGTACACTGGAGGCGACAACTCAATTGAAGCTCGGTTCTTCAACCTCATCGATAACTTGGGCTTATATGAAAATGTGAGGTCGGCAACTCGTTGGAGAAACAGTCAGGCACCATCGCGCTTAGACTGTGTATTCACAAACGAAGAATTCCTAGTTGACAACCTCTCAATCCTGGCTCCTCTGGGAAAGAGCGATCATGCCGTCATAGCCTTCAGTTTTGTCATCAAAACTAAGCTAAGGTATCCCAACAATAATTTGCGTTGGAATTTTAAACGGCTGAATGTGCCAGCTCTACATGACTATATACAACAGGTGGTTTGGGATGTTCACCCTCAACTCGACGTGGACGGTCACTGGGACTTGCTACTGCACACGCTCCTATGTGCTACAAACCATTCAGTTCCTCAAACGGTTCCCAAAAGCTGCAAGCCACCTACAGTAATCAAGAACCGTACCCTTCGCCTTCTAAGCCGCAAAAGGCACTGTTGGGCGGAAAACAAACGAACTGATAACGACGGGGCGTATAGGCAATATAAACACATCAGGAACATATGCACGGAGGCTATGAGAGAAGACAGGCTTCAGTACCAGACAAAGCTTATGGACAAATTTGCCTGTAACCCTAGAAGCCTATTCTGTTATGCAGCCTCTCTTCGTCAAGCCAAAATAGGAGTTTCTCAACTGCTAGGTCTTAACGGCCCGACCAACAACGATGGCGACGCCGCTAACCTTCTGGCGGCACATTACTCTCAAACATTTCAACCGGCTGACATCAACGTTACTGACGACAGTTTCATCTGCAATTCCACAGGACTTTCTGAAGTGGACCTAAGCGCTGACTTCGTGTTCCGGAAATTGCAGCACTTAAGACTAGATACTTCTCCTGGCCCGGATATGGTTCATCCTGTCATACTGAGGGAGGCAGCCTCAATCCTGGCAACGCCGCTTAGCACGATGTTTTCACACTCGCTAAGCTGAGGCAAATTACCGGAAAATTGGAAGTTGGCTCACATCACACCACTTTTCAAAGGAGGTCGACGCAATGAACCTTCAAGTTATCGGCCGGTGGCTCTTCTGTCATTACCTTCAAAACTCATGGAGTCCCTGATATGCGACGGTTTAAAAGACTATCTACTGTCCTTAAATTTCTTCTCACCCCAACAGCATGGTTTCAGGAAGGGTTACTCTTGTATAACCAACCTGCTGACTGCGGTGGACAGATGGACAAGCATCCTCGATCGCAAGGGAAAGGTTGATATCATTTACCTTGATTTCTCAAAAGCTTTTGATAAGGTTAACCACTTGTGTCTTATCAATAAGCTCGAAGGACTAGGTATCAAACCACCTCTAATCGATTGGCTTACTTCATACCTAAAAAATCGACACTTTAAGGTTAGGGTTAATTTCACTTTATCTCAGGCTATGGAATGTCCCAGTGGGGTCCCCCAGGGCCCAGTACTAGGGCTTCTTCTCTTCTTGATCTACATAAATAATCTTCCTCAATAGGTTGCGTCAGACTTATTACTTTTTGCCGACGACGTGAAACGTTAGAGAGAGATACGCAACCAAGACGATATACAGGCACTTCAGGAGGATCTGACTCGACTTCAAAGTTGGGCAGACGATAACGGACTTACCTTCGACACTTCAAAGTGTAAAGTAGTCCATCTGCGACATGTCGCAAACTACAGTCATAACTTAGGAAACTCCTCTCTAGTAGTATCCCAAGTCGAAAAAGACTTAGGAGTCCTGGTGCCCCATGATTTAAAGTCTTACGCTAACTGTGACAAAAATGCCTTCCGAGCAAACCTTGCACTGGTAACGTTGAAGCGCATTTTTGGACAGTTTGACGGACGAACTTTCCATACAATCTTCAATAGTTTCATCCGTCCCCATTTAGAGTACGGGAACATGGTACTCCCCCCTCACTCCAAAAGGACAAGGTCACTTTGGAGCGTATCCAACGATGAGCCACGAAATCAGTTCGAGGACTCAAATTTAAACCTTACGAAGAACGCCTCCATTCACTAGACCTTTACCCATTAGAGTATAGGCGTCTTAGAGGTGATTTATCAATGGCTTATAGTATTCTTAACACTTCTGGACATCCTCTTAAACACCTACTTAAGCCTAGTTCGAATAATAACCTAAGGGGTAATACCCAGAAACTGGAAACACAACATAGCAAGACGGAATGTAGACACAACTTCTACTCCTTAAGAGTTGTCAAAAGCTGGAATTCGCTGCCGGCCGAGCTAGTCCAAGCGACTTCTCAGGAGTCCTTCAAGAGGCAACTTGACCTATTCTTAAGGACCAAGGACAGCATCATACTATGATTTACCAATTTCTCTTCCTATTTTATTGTTAACATACCTAGGTTCCTGCCTGGAGGATTTGGTGATCCCCTGCTACTAGACACGGAAGCCTGTTAATCGAAAGCTTCTTCTATTCCGCCCACAACCATTTGAACCATTTGAATCTTAATGCATATTTACTTATTTAATGACTATTAAATATTATATTTCGTACAACATAGAATTCTCAGCACAAGGTATTTCAACAAGTTTCTTACACACGAAAAAGAAACGAAGATAAAAAAGGAAAAAACGAAAAACTGTACAACTTTCCAAATAAGAGACATGTTAAGAATGCAGGTTATTGACTACGTTCACTCTAACAACCTGTTCGTCACAGAGTATATTTGCTAGGTAAGGTATTATAGAACTTTTATACTTTTTCTGGAGTGCATGGATTTTAAAGTAATTACGTCTCGTTCTACCAGAAGATATACAAGGAGAAAGATAAGAGTGAAGGAGATGGTTAGTATCTGACAAAATAACACCTGTAAGATCCATTTTGAACGCCTTGTGCGTTTGTGAAAACCCTCCATGTATATACTTGCACTTTGTCCTATTGATCCTCTTAGTTGTACATTGTTAACTTTTTGACTACATTTGAATTGTTAATATTTGTATTTATTATAGTTTTCGTTTTTACTACACCTTCACTAATTCCCCGTGTTTCTTCCCGAACTGCACTTATGTTGTTTTACTTTATACTAAGTCTGGGCGGCAGTCATTTCAGTTTGTTCCTGCTTTTGATTGCTTGACCTGTGTTGACTGGAATTGGGCATTTTGGTTGTGAATTGAAGCACTCTTCCAGAATTGAAAACACTCTGTGTTATAGAGCGACCAATTATTACCTTTTGAACGAATCTGTACGTGATCTATCCAGACAGGATAGAATAACATTTATTTGTGGTGATTGGTAATTTTCTTGCATCCTTTATCAACTTTCTTATTTATTGTAATTTAGATTTGATCAATTGAACAATTATTGGTTGGATAGCTGAGTGGTTATATTTGTTTAGGTAATAATGTACACTTAAATTTATGATAAATTATAGAACCGTCATCTTACCCAATTACTTTGTTTTGGTTTCAATCGGGCGAGGGCGCGTATCTAACTCATCCAGACAGCTGTCCTTCACTCCAAACCGTAGTTTGGATCTTACAATACCTAACAGGAGTTTGCATGACTTTAGATTTCTATACACAACCATATTAATTATGACCTCAAAAGATTCACCACACACCTTTCTAACTGCCTTCATCACTCTCCGTAATACAGCAAAGTCTTTTCTCAAAAGCCCAGGAAAGAATAATGGAGAACAGTAAATAATAATAGGTAATATGCAAGAATTGACAAATTGTAAGAGTAAATGACGAGTAATCTCAAAAGCATGAGGCCTATTTATGTAGTATGTCAGACGGAAAACTTTCTTCGATAACAATAAAACGTGAGAAGACCAAGAGTGTTCAGAGGAAAAGGTAACACCAAGATAATTGACCTTCAACACTGTGTTTATCAAAGAGCCTCCAATGGCACAAGCATTATGGGATCTCAAAATGATGTTTAGATTTTGTCCATGTCTTATGCTAAAGTTAAGAGCTTGAAATTTAGACGGATTAAGTATGAGACCATTACCAACTGACCAACAATCAATACGAGACAAAAACTCATTTTTATGGGACGTAAAGAGGAAGAGATAGGCATAAATACAGTGAAATCATTCTCGTATTTCACAAAAGTGTTTTCTGTGGAAGATGGCAGATCATGAAGAAGAAAAGAGAAAAGAAGAGGTGAAAGAACAGCTCCTTGTGGTACACCTTCATGAGACAGTAGAGACTCTGAACACTGTCCTCCAAATACAGTGTACTGTTCCCTTTCAGAGAGGTGGGAACACAGCCAGTTGCTTATCCAGCTGTCATTGTTGACGCTGATTAACTTGTTGAATAAACGTTGTCTTGGTATAGAATCAAAAGCTGAAGTATAGTCTAGGAAAGCGCATCGAACATACTTCTTACCCTTTTCTAAGCTGAACACTATGTTGTGATGCAGAACAGCAACAGCATCTGTAAGCAAACTGATATGGATCAATATGCTCTTTTATCGCAGGCTGAAGTGGAAGTATCAATAATTTTTCAATGAAGTTGAGGAAGAGTGAAGTTATTGCAATAAGTCTAAATTTCACATTCTTATTACCAGATAGTTTTTTTGGTACCGGGATTATCTTCATCTTTCTCCACGTTTTCGGTATGAGATTAAATGAGAAGGATCTGTTAAAGACAGTCGTGAATGGATAGCATAGGACGCCAGGACATTTTTAAAGAAATATGTTTGGGATACCCTCAGGTCTCAAACATCGGGATGAATAAAGTGACTGGAGACATCTTAGGAGATCAGTTTCAGTGAAACTAAGAACAAAACTATTCTTCAAACCTGCGGAAACAGATGTCGCAGATGATGTGTAGTCTGGAGTCACGTAGATATTGGTAACATAAACATATTTGTATTTATTCAGATGTTTTGGACGGCATCTTAGAGTTAGACAGTCGATAAAGTCATTTGAAAACTTCAAACACACAAACGAAGATCGACATCAGTTTACGTTTACAAACGTAGCTATACCGCCACCACGCCTATTTTAATTATTTGATCGATCCTGACGATAAATTTCGAAATCACGTAGTAATACTAGGCAGTCGTCTCGTAAATCATTTAACCGAGATTCTTGAAATGTGATGACACCACAATTACTATACATATTTTGACTTAGTAGGAATTGCAGATGGTCCAATTTGCTGATTAGTGATCGGCAGTTAGAATGTAGAAGCTCGGGAATAGATATACGTTCAATGTTCATTCTCTTGAACGCATATTGCCAACCACCACAATGTTTTTTAGTACTTTTATGTGCAGCGAAAAGTCGTAGGTTTTTCATAAAAGCGCCTGAATAGGTTATGCAATTAATGAACATAGTGATAAGTTAAAACTAATGAAAAAACAGATAACTTGTTGAAATAATTAGATGGCAGGAACAGGTAGCCCAGATATTCAAGCAGGCCGCCTTATTACCAACAATCAAGGGAAGGAGGAGACCATCAGACAAATCAAAGTGGTAGAGTAGTAAGCAACGACATCATCCCAGCTGAAGTAGTGAAACTAGACATAGAAGTAACTGTAGGTATGGTTTACTTTATATTCAGGAAGAATTGGGGGGAGAACAAGTGCTGAAAGACTTGAAAAAGGGTACCACATCAAGATGCCAATCAAAGACATTTTTATCAAATGTGGAAACTATTGAGGAATCATAACACCATCGGTAAAAGGAAAGGTTTCTAACAGTATTGCTGAACAAGATGAAACATTTGATGGACGCCCGAAATCGCGACCAACAACCTTTATTCCGTAAAGATTGATCATGTACAGACTAAATTGTGACACTAGAGATCATCGTTGAACAATAAGATGAGTGGGACTCGCAACTTTACATCAACTTCGTTGACCATGAGCAAGCGTTTAACGGTGTGTATAGAAGAAACCCCATGAAACCTTCTTCGACACTATGGACTACCTGAGAAGTTAATAACATCATCCGGAATTCATAAGACAGACTACAATGCAATGTGTGGCATTGAGGACAGCTGAGAGATGAATTCCAAGTGAGGACCGGAGTGAGGAACGGTTGATTACTCTCATCCTTTCTCTTTCTTCTTGGTCAAGATAGTTAATTTATTGATTTTGCGAATTCTAGACACGCACATCAGATTATTGATTAATTCGGAGTTCAATTTGTTCGAATTAATTGAATGATTAAACATTTAAAATACGTAACATTATTGCCATCAGTGTTATTGTGGAGAAAACAGTTAACAGATGCATTCCAGGTGGGGACCGGAGTCAGGCAAGGTTGCTTACTCTCACCCTTTCTCTTTCTTCTGGTGGTTCACTGGATTATGAAGACCTCTAACATCTGACGGGAAGCACGGAATACAATGCACATCTCAAAATCAATTAGGAGATTTGACGTTACAGACGACCTGACCCTTCTATTCTATACACACCAACAAATGCAGATGAAGATAACTACTGTAGCAGAAGCCTCTGAACCAGCAGGTCTCAACATACACAAGGGAAAAAGTAAAATCCTCAAATACAACACAGAGAACACCAACCCAATCACACTTGATGGATAAACTCCAGAAGAGGTGGAATCTTTTACGTACCTAGTCAGCAGCACTATCGATGATCAAGGAGGGTCTGATGCAGACGTAAAGGTAAGGATTGGCAAAGTAATGGCAGAACTCTTACAATTGAAGAACATATGAAACTCAAAACAACTGTCTGCAAGCCAACACCAAAGTCAGAATCTTCAATACGAACAAGGCAGTTCTACTGTACGGAGCCGGGACTTCGAGAACTACTACAACCATCATCAAAAATGTACAAGTATTTATAAACAATTGTCTACGCAAGATATTGAATGTCCACTGACCGGATACCACCAGTAACAGCCTACTGTGGGGGGGGGACAAACCAGCTTCCAGCTGAATAGGAAATTAGGAAAAGACGTTGGAAGTGGGATAGAACATACATTTCGGAAATCAAAATGCATCACGAAGCAAGCCCTACTTTGGAGTCCTGAGGGAACGAGGATGACCAAGGAACACAGTCGTTTGTTCCATCTATGGTAAGATTTTTTTGCTCCCTTGATATCGTACAATTCCATTAACCTGGTCTTCAATGTTTACAAAAAGTACAGTTTCAGTGGTTTGCATTTTCCTTTATCTGACAGTACAGTATTTCTAAAAGTTGCCAAGAGCTTCAATAAATTGAAAAGTTTCAAAGCTCTGGAACTGGAACGGAGTGCAGTTGGCATAAAAATGCACGAATAATTAAATATGAAATACCCTGTGCCGAGAATTCTATATTTTGCTAAAATATAATATTGAATAAAGCCATTAATAATAATAATATTTGCAAAAAGAACAGTCAAACACAACCATGTGAACATATTGATCTTGGCTTTCGGACAAGTATATTCGGCCAAGTTATTCAGTGATTTCAACCACGATAAGCAAAATGAAATCGATTTCTTTTCGAGAGTAGTCTGCTAAATTGCTCTTATTTGTCTATTTGAAAGCTCTGACCATGGTCTAGGTTTGACATTGTACATTGGGCATATATTCGAATTCAGAACGCAACTTCTCTTGGGTCTCCAGGTTTGCGTTGGCATCTCCTGAAGGTCAGCTGGTCTTTGTGTTATGTCGTGCATCAAAAAGCTTAAGCACCATCAGCAGGTCCTGCAGGAAATGTTCCCTAGGTCTCACCCAAGATTCCGAGTTATATCATGTACTCTGGACGAGATATCGTGTTCTTTTATTTGTGATAACTGTTATTTAGAGATTACAGGTAGTCTATTGGTAAGTTCTGCTGTGTTAATAGGTCGCTTTATCGTTTAACACAGTTTTTTGTTGAATTTACTAAATATGGCCAACAAGAAAGAGAATCTCAGCACTATGTTTATGAATCGAGGTCAAACGACCCATGTATGCGGTCACGTATGCTAAAGAAACATTGTTTATCATTTTCAATAAGAATAATGCTAATTTTTGGCCATACTTCGCTTTCGGTTCGCACTTTCAAATTTCGGAGATCGAAGGTCAAGTGACCTGCATGAATTGCCGCTGGGAATATATAGTGTCGAATAAAGTCACTAACAATGATACTATAAAGGTCTAGTCTTCTTGAAAATTTGTCTAGAAAGTGTTAGTAATATACACCCTGGTAGAAAACTTCAGGAGGTGATGACTCAGTAGTTAGTGGTTTATATCAGCCTTCGAAAGTTTTTAGAAAATTTCCTTTCAAATGATATGGATTTAGGAAACAGGGCACTAATGCTAAATCCATCGTCCGACATATGGTAAGATTTTACAAGGCTTAATATACAACAGGAAAATGAAAATAGGTTTAGGCTTTTCGGCATCTTCTAGGAAGTATTAAAAACTATCATCACTTTAGTTCTTACATCGTGTCGCATAAATCTACCTAATGCTTTAGAACGTGAGCTCTCTACTTGAAGCTATATTCCGAACTTACTCTAATGCAACTCGGGTATAAAATTCGAAATAAATCTTCGCCTATGTTCTGAAGGTCTTAACGAGATGACAGCAATTCATCAACCTTATTTGGTTTCTGATTCACGAGTAACTGCACTCCCTAGGCACATGTACTCTTTAATCCTGAATAAAAGTTTCATATCGTATAATAACGCAAATTATGGCCAAATATCAATGTACCATTGTTATTGGTATTCCTTGCTAAATATCATGTCTGTTCACTAAGTAAAACGTTTGCAGTCAGTCAGTCAGCTACAACGTAGGACCAGGCACATATATGCATCGGTCCAAGTTGCACCACCTCATTAACACGACAAGATGAACACCGGATTCGTAAAAGTAGTTAATTCAGAGGTGGTAACATACAAAAGAAAGATTTCATATAAGGATATAGTATAGAAAGAAAGAATTAGTTTGTAGAAAGAAAGATTTGAAGCGATTTTAATCTCAGTTTAAGGGAAGATAGAGAGTGTATACACCGATACCATTGTGATCTATTCTGAGCCATGTCACCCATAGTCTCCAACCATTTGTTACGATAGTCACGCGGACCACAACCAAGTAGTCTGCATCTACCACCATGGCTGAGACTAGAAGTTAGTGACCTCAAGCAGTGATGCCGCGTTTTGATTTGTTTGCCCCTAACTTCCTTCCAATCATCCCCAACACCGGTTAGCATTGCGCTTTGTGATAATCGGTGTTCAGGCATACGTAACACGTGACCGAACCGTCTCAGTCGATGAAGATTCACAACCTCACCAACTGATTTACCATCATTCCCTAGTACTCTGCGTCTAACCTCACTATTACTTACCCGGTGATCCCAGCAGACGCCAGCAATATTTCTAAGGCGTCTGTTGTCAAATACTAGTAGCTTGCGAATATCTTCTACTCTTAATGGCCACGTTTCGCAGCCGTAAAGTAGAACAGAACGAACTGCCGTGCAGTATACTCATCCTTTTATTGATAGAAACTTCGCCTGTAGCTCTTCTAGAGTTACTGCCGGTCCCAAGCCTGGGTAAAGGAGGGTCGGGCATGGGGTTAGCGTCCCCATCCCGTAGAAAACTAACTCGCTAAAAAACGCTTACCATAAAAAATAATTCGAACCATTTTAACTCTGCCCTGGGAGTTAGAAGGTCTTCATTTAGAAGAACTATGACGCTTCATGGTGAAAGCCGAGTTCCTTCGGAAGCCACGAGGCCGATGCCTCTTCTAACAACCAAAGCAAAAATTTTGTAGGTACATGGAACGTCTGAACAATGTGGGAGATCGGGAGAACCAGTCAAATAACAACGGAAATGAGGAGATACAATTTGGCAGTACTGGGAATCAGCGAAACCCACTGAACTCAAGCTGGACAGAAAAGGCTAGCTACGGGAGAAATGCTGCTATCCTCTGGCCACGAAGAGAAAAATGCTCCACACACTCAGGGAGTTGCTCTAATGCTGTCCAAAGTAGCACGAAATGCACTTGTAGGATGGGAATCTCACTGATCCAGAATCATCAAAGCATCATTCAAAACAAAGAACGAGGGGATCACAATGAATATTATCCAATGTTATGCACCCACCAATGATAGCAACGACGACATTAAAGATCAATTCTACGAGCGGTTGCAGTCAATCATAGAGAAATGCCCAAGAAAGGACCCCACCATTCTAATGGGAGATCTAAGTTCCAAAGTCGGAATAGACAACACCGGATATGAAGATATGGGACGACATGGACTGAGACAGAGAAACGAAAATGGAGATAGATTTGCAAATCTATGTACATTCAACAAATTGGTCATAGGTGGCACAATATTTCCACACAAGCGTATACACAAGGCTACATGGATCTCACCGGACCACACTACAGAGAACCAGATAGATCATGTTTGCATCAATAAACAATTCCGAAGGACAATGAAAGATGTGAGAACCAGGAGAGGTGCTGACATGGCTTCAGATCACCACCTAGTTGTAGCCAACTTAAAACTGAAGCTAAAAAAGAACTGGACAACTGGACAAACAGCAATACAAAGGTTCAATACAGCCTTCCTTCGAGATACTGACAGACTCAATGAATTCGAGATAGCTCTCAACAACAGGTTCTAAGCCTTACAGGATCTACTGAAGGAAGAAGGAACTACTATGGAGGACAACTAGAAAGGTATCAAAGAAGCATTAACTTCAACGTGTCAAGAGGTTCTGAGTCTAAAGAAGCACCACCATAAAGAAACACTGGACAAGATCAAAGAAAGGAAAAACAAGAAGGCAGCAATTAACAACAGCCAAACACGAGCAGCAGTCTCTGCATCAGTGGGCCTCAGCATACACAAAGGGAAAACCAAGGTCCTCAAATTCGAAGCGGAGAACGGCAATCCAATCACTTGATGGAGAAACTCTGGAAGATGTAGAATCCTTCACATACCTGGGAAGCATCATCGATGAACAAGGAGGCTCAGATGCAGACGTTAAGGCAAGGATTGACAAAGCAAGGACCGCATTCCTACAATTGAAGAACATATGGAACTCAAAACAACTTTCAACCAATATCAAAGTGAGAATCTTCAATACGAACGTCAAGGCAGTTCTACTGTATGGAGCTGAAACTTGGAGAACTACAACAACCACCATCAAGAAAGTACAAGTATTTATAAATAGCTGTCTTCGCAAGATACTCAACATCCATTGGCCGGATACCATCAGCAACGGCCTTCAATGGGAGAGAACAAATCAGCTTCCAGCTGAAGAAGAAATTAGGAAAAGACGATGGAAATGGATAGGACCTACATTACGCAAATCGTCAAACTGCATCATGAGGCAAGCCCTAACCTGGAATCCTGAAGGGAAACAGAAAAGAAGAAGGTCAAAGAACACATTAAGTTGGGAAACAGAAGCAGATATGAAAAGGATGAATAACAATTGGAAGGAGCTGGAAAGGACTGGCCAGGACAGGGTTGGATGGTGAATGCTGGTGAGCGGCCTATGCTCCTTCATGAGGAGTAACAGGCGTAATTAAGTAAGTAAAGTTTATTGATAGACGGATATCTCGCCTTCCTCATAGGTGACGTAAGTTGGCAAAAGCCAAGCGAGCTTTTCGAATCCATGCTGAGATTTCGTCAGACACCAACCCATTAGGGCTGATCAGACTTCCTAGATAAGTGAAGTTGTCAACGTGTCCGACTACTTCACTCCCTATCCTTAGTTCAGGTGTTGACGCAGACCAGTCCTGAAGCAACAACTTGCATTTAGAGGGAGAGAAGCGCATTCCAATCATTCTGGCATTGCTTAGTGCTACCAAAAGACTGCATTTTGTCAGCGTCTTCACCAAACAGGACTATATCATCTGCGTATTCTAAGTCGATAAGTAGACCTCCTGGAAGGAGATCAATACCCGAGAATTCAGTTGACGAGAATGTTATTTCCATCAGTCGGTCTATGATGATGTTAAACAAAAATGGAGAAAGTGAATAGCCTTGACGGACACCACTTGAGGTTGCAAAAGTAGATAACAGTTCGCCATAAGCTCTGACTCGACTAGTAGTGTTCGAGCAAAGAGCCTTCACAAGGTTTATGTACTTCTGGGGTACGCCTTTCAATGACAGACACTGCCACAGAATCTCGCGGTCTACAGAGTCAAATGCTGCTTTTAAGTCAAGAAAGACCACCATTGTCGGACGCCGATAAGTATGCCTATGTTCTAGAACCTGACGAAAGGTGAATACGTGGTCGATGCAGCCACGACCAGGTCTAAAGCCAGCTTGATTCTCTCGTGTTTGCAGCTCACAAGTCTTAGTTAGGCGTCCGATAACTATCGAGGCTAGTATTTTAGATATTATATTAGTTAAACTAATCCCTCTGTGGTTGTCACAGGATGATTTTGACCTTTCCTTATATATTGGGACGATAAGTGATTGTGACCAGTTAGATGGGATAACGTCTAACTCCCAGATCTTAGCTAAAATATTAGTCAACCTAATCGCTAAAATTGGACCACCATCCTTAAAGACCTCTGGAGCCAATCCATCTGGACCAGCTGCCCTTCCTCGTTTCAGATTAACTATAGCCTTTTGAACGTCTGCTAGAGTTGGGGGATCTACTTCATTGTTCCATTCACATTGTTTGGGAATGGAGGGTAGTTGTAGAGTAGCTGAAGGCCAGCTAAATTGTTCCGCCCATCGTTCTAAACGTCTGGACTGAGAGCAGATGAGGGTGTCGTCTTTTTCCGAAATAGTCTGACTTACACTTGACTTACTAATTCCAGTTTCTTTTATTAGTCGGTAGAGCTGTCTTGTGTTCCCTATAGCTGCCGCCTTTTCCATCTCTTTTGCTTTCGTTGCCCACCACTGCTCACGGTCGTTTCTTAGACTTTTTCTTAACCTAGATCTGATTTGTTGTCGCTCTTCATCATGTTCGGAACCTGATGGGACGAGTTTGCGAGAATCCATCAGTGTGATAGACTTTGAAGAAATCCACTGGTTCTTTGTAACTCTGTGGTTTAATTCACCAATAGATTTCATTGCTGTTTCCACAGCTGTTTGTATATCTTTCCCAGCAACATCTGGGTCAGCCTCGTTTTCAGAACTACCTAAGTGTGACCTCAGTTGTTCCTGGAACCTACTTTTGGTTTTCTCACTACTCAATTCAGTTCTAATGGGTCTTTTTCCTGAGGCTTTTTGCGTCCAGTGAGGTGCAAGCAGATGTGTGCCCGTATTAGGGCGTGGTCGGAGTCCAAGCAGGTACTCCAGAATGAGCGACAATCTTGTACCGACCCTCTCCAACGATGACTGATGGCAATATGGTCTATTTGAGTTCATCGTTGGTTTGGTGTAGAGGGTCGCCATGTTAGACGATGTCTCTCCTTATGCTTAGAATTTGTCTGCTAAAAACAAACGATTGTTTGAGCACAGTTGCAGTAGACGATCACCATTATTTGTTCGTTGTGCCGGAATGCTAAAATATCCACCTAAATGCCTTTCTGTTTGGTTTAAACTACCTATCTGGGCATTAAAGTCACCCCCTACGAGTACTATGTCTGAGCGTTTACCTTTCTGAAGAAGTTCAGAAAGCTTTCTGTAAAATTCATCTTTCACTTCATCTGAGCTGCAATCGGTGGGAGCGTAGGCAGAAACGACAAAAAGACAACGACGTGTGTCCCTATCCTTCCGAGTTCTTACGGAGCCGTTTAGCCGAACAGCAAATAGACGACTGTTGACGGGGATCCACTCTAACAGTGCTTGTTCCGCCCTCATGCTTAGTGCTATCCCTACTCCTGCCAGTCCACGAGAGCTGGCCGTCGGGTCACCAGATACACGAAGGGTGTATCTCGTCGGCTCTCCGTTTTGCCGAGGTGAGGTCAAGTGAATGACCACACTGGGATCCTGTATGCGTGTTTCGGAGACACAGCATACATCAATGGAAAGAGACCCTAGGGTTCTAGCCAAGGAAGCCTGTTGACCGATTTGACATAGGGTGCGTACGTTGAAGGCTCCAATGTGTAGTTTGGAGCGAGGTTTCAGTAGACCTGGGACAGTGTTTTGAGCACTAGAATCGTTGGCTATGGTGACAATTGAGGGGGAAGCCGAAAGAGGAAGTTTAGCGTTGAAATTCGATGTAGGAGGAATAATAGGAATTGTAGAGAGAGGTTGACTATGAATACAGTGGTCTTGAGTGCTGTTAGAAGTATGAGGGCGGTTATCACTTCCCGGTTGCCCACACCGAGGAAGGGTTGTTCTGGAGGTACCTGAAAAGGAAATCGGATTAGAAGTGGTCTTAGTGACCTGAGAGCGTGGCCTCAGTGCCCAAGGGACAGCTGCTTGAGGTCGGTCACGCACGACCTTTTTATGAGTAATTTTTGTGTTAGCTCCGCACTTGTTGAGACCTTACCGCCGTAGACGGATATCCATGGGATAAAGCGAGGTGTGCATTTTTAGGTTCAACATTTTATAACCGCACCCCTCCTTGTGGGAAGGCAGCATCGCTGTCATGCTGGTTGTCTGAAGGGGACACCTTACTGCTGTCACACCTCTGTACAGTCAGCAGTACGACTTAGCCTTCGAACCTTGGGTTTGTTGCTTTTAGTCTTACCGCTCTTCAACCGACCTGTCTGACATGGTAGGACCTTGGGGAACGATTGTTCCAGCCAGTATAGCTCGGTTGCTTCATCACGATAGGCAAGCCCGGCCACCACGTCACGGTAGCAACAACAGTCGGGATAAAACGTTTGCCTGTAATTTCAACTTGTGTTTCTCTGACTTTGTTCGATATAAAAACGTAGTAGCTTCAACCGACGCTGGTTATCCTGGTCTAGTTTTCCAGATAGTGATCTATTCTTCGATATTAATACTTGACATTATCTAACACTTTTGTTCTAAGAATTCACTTGTGGAATCATATTGTGTATACTTAATCTACCACTGGTACTGTTTCATCTACTACTCTAGGGCTTGTCTTGATAATCTCATCTAACTGCTTATGTGGTGTGCCAACTCGAACCGATACCTATATATTCCAGGTCCTACGTTATGTATGACTGACTAAACACTTCACATCTGCTTCCAATCTCACAGTACCTGATTATGTTTCAGTCTAAACTAGTAAAAGAATGAGTTTTGGAGCTTTATATGTCGATGTTTTTGAACCTGTTCTACATGAGCGAATAGTTAATGAGTGTACTTGGAGACACCTATAGCATTCTTGAATTTGAACCATGCATTCTCTGAGAGTTAATATTACCTGATGAGTATTTTAAGACAGTACATTCCTTACTGGTCGTTATATTTGCACGTCACACATTCGAGCGATGCTCCTTCTACTCTAAAAAGTGGAATCATACTCCTAAACTACTAGCTAATAAATTGTCTCGAACTTCTCCTAAGCCATGTTTATAGCTGTTCTTCCGGCCAAAGTCCTATGGTTCCTTCGAATGGTTCCATAATAATGCAAACAGTTAGTCCTCTGTCCACTGGATCATTGAGTCAAATTTTCACTCCGTTAAAATGGGGGTTCTGTCTGATTATATCCTCCCTAATAGAGTTGATGGTACCTACCGAAAATTTTATCTACTTTCGTTTCGTAAAAAGTTCACAGACAGCATTTAAATTATTTCTCAACTTTTCTAGCCATGTGGCTGCATCCACTGACGGCTTATATATGGAAATAATTGGGGGAATTTTATGCGCCAATTTCAAATAGTGCTTCTCAGCAGTATTCTATCTAGCTCCATGGTAATTTTTCTTTAAAGTAGTAGCTGAGAAAAAGACTTGTCCGCTTTCACAGTGTCGTTGGAGTAGTTGCCGTTACCCGAAACCATATCACACATAAAAAATCTAGGTTGGTATGATTCGGTGCACAACTTGGAAATAAAACACCATTACGGCTAAAATTCGTTAAGTGGTTTAAAACCATCAGTTATTGAAATTCATTGTTTTTAAAAAAAAGCTTGTACAAGTTAATAGCCTGTTGTGATTTAGTCTGCATAATTTTCTGTGTCTAGTGTTAAGTGGTTTTTATTTATTTTAAATAATTAGGGTACATATCCACAATCATCTCCAATATGGTTTTCCGATTCTGATGACACGTTTGTCACACAAATTTTCCGAGGACTACAAACAGTTGAGCCAAGCAACTATACGGTAAATTGTTTTGTTATCAAATTAATTATGATCATTCAACCATACTACAGATTGATCGTCAAGTAAAGATACTTGTAACGGAATTATGTCGATACAAAAATTTGCCATATCCTCCTGAATTGAACAATCTTTGTCCAGACTTTAGTCCTGAACCTGTAGGTTTATATTTGTTCCATTAAACTAATATTTTTTTGCATATATAGCAGAATAGGACATTTTTGAGCTCGTCCCTTAATGTACTATAATTTTGTTTTCTGGGTTTTAACTTTTAGATACATTATTTCTAACGTTATTTTAAATGTCATATTTTTAGTATGATTTCACAAGGAACAAAGATTTAAATATATTCAATGTCCATTTAGGTAAATGGTACTTTCCTACTAACCTTTACTCAAAGTGGTTGCTTTCCTATATTTTTTTTACAATTAATTTAATAATCCTCGTCCATCCAGCGAGTCATGAACACCATGTTGTCGACTTAATAAGAAATAGTAGGACCCCAACTACCCTGGTACGGCCAAGGATGAGGAGAGTTCGTTATCGAAATGCTCTCACATGACCACGCGTATATAGCCACCGCCAGGTGAGTCCTCACTGCATTCTCGCTGCGGACGTGTTGTTTACGAGATTGAGAGGAGGAGAAGCGAATGTCCGACGCTTAACCGGGTTGGCAGTCACGGAGGGTTCACCTAGCAGAGTTGGAAAACCCTGATTCCAAACCAATGGTGCACATAGGCTCCAGTATCCTGAAGGAACAAACGGTGTATGAACCAATTTTTGGTCACCGGCTACCATGGGACTGCATCTCCTCACGATGTTATACTGCCTTGTGGATCAGGCCCTTAAGTCAAAGGCTCGGGGTGTGGCTCCCTAAGAAAACCACCTGCTTCCGTTTGGGCACTCGGGCAGTATCTCAGCCCGCACACAAAAACATGATAAACTATCTACTTATGAAAAATATTCCTCTCGCTCCAAATAACAATCAAGTGACTCGCATTATTATTATTATTATTATTATTATTATTATTATTATTATTATTATTATTATTATTATTATTATTATTATTTACTACATCATTATTCACCCTCTTTTATTCCCATTCTATTTATACTTATTTTTTCGACTTATACAGCAGCTCATCTATGGTGGAAATTCGACTGTATCTAAACGTTTTCGAGTCACTGTCCGGTTGAAAATTGTATGTTACTACCGAATATGAGTACTGAAGCAGTTTTTCTGAAACCGCGCGCGCCATTCAAACTAGCTGCCTTCAACGTTCGCACACTTATGCAGGTTGGACAACAGATAGGGCTGGCTATGTCTTTGGGAAGTCTTAATATCGATGTTTGCTGTCTATCCGAGACCCGTATTCAAGACTCTGGTGAAGTACTACAAATTCGCTCTCCATCTGTCGCTTCGAAAAGCTTGTTTTACGTGCGCTTATCCGGGGACCCTGTGGCATCTTCGTCTGGTCTTGTTGGCGTTGGTGTCGCACTGAGCGCTAGAGCTGAGGCAGCACTAATCTATTGGATCCCCATTAACAGTCGGTTATGTGCTGTTAGATTAGAGAGTTCCATCAAAGTGAGAAGAAATCGGCGTGAGAAACGATGTCTTTTCGTCATCTCCGCCTATGCCCCGACAGATTGCAGCCTGGATGCAACCAAGGATGAGTTTTATCACCAGTTATCTGTTCTTATCCAGAAAGTGCGTTCGACAGATATTGTAGTACTAGCCGGATACTTGAATGCTCAGGTCGGGCGTCTAGGCACAGAAGAGAGTCGTTTAGGTGGCCAATGGGGACTCGTTGGTCGCAGGTCAGATAACGGGGACCGTCTACTGCAACTGTGCACGGACCACAACCTGTTCCTGGCCAGCACTAACTTTCGGCACAGTCATCACCGATGTGCCACCTGGCGTCCCCCTTCTGCATCTCAAGCCTGGACTCAGATTGATCACATCGCGATCAGCTACCGCTGGCGTGGTTGTGTACAAGACTGCTGCTCCTTTTGGAGTACCTATCTGGACTCTGACCATGCCTTGGTCTGCACCAATCTTACCTAACTTTTCAGTGGTCAACGAAGTGACCGCCACCAACATATTGATGTTGGCAGGCCGGTTGCTAGCTACCATTCCACCGAAAAGTATGGATGAGCATTGGTTGCAATCGCATGACGCCATGAAAATGGCGAGTAAAGCCGCTTGCGGCTTCGCGAAACGTTCCACTCATAAGCACTGGGTTTCTTCTGGCTCCTTACAACTCATCGGAGCCCGTCGGTCTACTCCGGTTGACCGTGAGTTTGACCACAAACGAAGGATGTTACGTAAGGAAATTGGGCAAAGCTTGCGTAAGGACCGAGAAGCCTGGTGGTCGAAGCGTGCTAATGAGTTGGAAGCAGCAGCTACATCTGGTAATTACCGGAAGCTCTTCCAACTCATCCGAGCCACTGGCAGGAAGAAGTCTGGTGTGAGCGAAACAATCTGCGAGGATGATGGGATGCCAATCACTTACATCCATCGACGTCTTGGACGATGGGCAGAATTTTTCGAAGGGCAGTTCAACTGGCCTGCTGCTCCGGCAACATCGGTCAGACTGTCCTGCACTCCATGGCCGGTGACGACTGATCCACCAAATGAGGCGGAAGTCCGCAAGGAACTCCAACTATTGAAGCGCTACAAATCACGTGGCCCAGATGACTTACTTCCTACGCTTTTCAAAGATGGTGGCGACTTTTTGACTAAGGAATTGACGACGTTGTTTACAAAGGTTTGGGAACTAGAGAGTGTACCAACGTCATGGAATGAGTCGATAGTTGTCCCTATCTTTAAAAAGGGTTCACGTCGTTCCTGTAACAACTATCGGGGATAAGTCTACTTCCGATTGCGTCCAAACTATTGGCTTCCGTCATACTTCGTAGGTTGTTCAAAACCCGAGAAAGATTGACTCGCGAGGAGCAGGCTGGGTTTCGTTCTGGTCGAGGATGTATTGATTATATCTTCATCCTCCGCCAAATGTCAGAACACCGTCATACTTATCAAAGGCCAACAATCGTAGTATTTCTTGACATCAGGGCTGCCTTCGATTCGTTGGACAGGACTGTTCTCTGGGATTGTCTATTGAAGAAGGGTGTACCTGAGAAGTTTATTAACATCCTAAAAGCCTTATATACAAACACTTCAGGCGGAGTGAGGACATAAAACCACCTTTCTCCATCGTTTCATTCGAGCAGTGGGGTTAGGCAGGGTTGCCCAATCTCACCATTCCTCTTCAACTTTGTCATCGACGATATTCTGGAAACAGCTCTGATGGATGTAAGTAAAGGTGGTGTGGATCTGTTGCCTGGAGTATGCGGATGATATTGTCTTACTGTGCGATAAGGCCAAGACATGCAATCCGCACTTAATCAGTTGGCAATCAGTGTCCGTAGGTATGGTATGTGCTTTGCACCTTCGAAGTGCAAAGTACTTCTACAAGACTGGCAGGATTCTAATCCTGTACTCACCCTGGATGGTGAGCAGATAGACGTAGTCGAGAAGTTCGTGTATCTGGGTAGCTGCATAAGTGCTGGTGGGGGTGTGAGTGATGAGATCAATGCACGTATAGTGAAAGCCAGAGCGGCTCATGCTAATCTGGGCCACCTTTGGCGCCTTCGTGATGTTAGTCTGGCTTTAAAAGGTCGGATCTACAACGCGTCGGTGAGAGCAGTTTTGCTCTATGCTTGTGAAACCTGGTCTCTCCGAGTTGAGGACGTTAGAAGACTTTCTGTGTTCGATAATCGTTGTCTCCGAAGGATTGCTGACATCCAGTGGCAACACCATGTTAGTAATGCAGAGGTTTGGCATCGTGTTTTCGGGCACAGAGATGATAATTCAATTGGTGTCACCATCTTGAAACACCGACTTCGGTGGCCAGAGAATTCCACGTCGTGCATTATTTGCCGACTCTGGGACTGGTTGGAAGAAGCGGAGAGGTGGTCAGTGTATGACATGGTGTCGTGGTATGAAAGAAAGCTGTGGAGGACTAGCCTCTGTTGATTCTTCACGACTCCCTGGTTGGGGTTCTAGAGATGGTGCAACCCAGTGGTTAGAGACGTCATCAGATATGGCTCAGAATAGAAGCCAGTGGCGGTCCCGTTGTAACTTTATTTTACTTTCTTCATAAAAAGTGGACATAAGTTCGTTAACTTGAAAAATTATTTCTGGTTGTACCTTTGCTAACTGAAGTGTTTCTCCCATTATTATTATTTCACTATCATACCTTAATTTCTGTTCGTTATTGTCGCCCTTTTTTACATACCTTACATTCTCCATCCCTTCACATTCTCATTGTTATTGTGTGGCGCATACGTACTTAGTGCCCCTTTTTACCAACATTTATGTGTTCAAATAAATAAGAAATAACTTGCAAATTTCCAGAGGTTTTTTATTACTTCACTCTTCCATTAGCTGACAATAAAGATGACCTTTTAACTGACTTTGAAGCTGTATCTACAAAAACTAAAACTCAGAAAAAACATTTGCAAGTTTAAATAAAACAAGAACAAATATTGATGCATAATAGTATGGATTTATAATATTTCGAGGTTTCTCGTCAGCCGCTTACAACCAAATATGTTTTAGAATTTTACCTTGAGATAAGAAATAGTGTAAAACAATTGACATAAACGAATGTAAATAATTTATGTCAATTGTTTTACACTATTTCTTATCTCAAGGTAAAATTCTAAAACATATTTGGTTGTAAGCGGCTGACGAGAAACCTCGAAATATTATAAATCCATACTATTATGCATCAATATTTGTTCTTGCTTTATTTAAATTCATAAAGGGAACTAATTGCGTGAAACTTGCAAGTTTATTTATCATCTAGGTGGTATGGCTTCTCTATGTGCGTTTCTGTTGATCTGTTCCAATTATAGCTTCCTGTCGACACTATTTCTACTGCTGAACCTCGTCAATCATCTTCTGGCGACGGGAATAGTGATGCAGAAGATACTGGTTTCGAAGATGAAGATGTGACATTGAACGATCCATTTGAAGTTTCGTAAGTTTTACAGCTTTTAGTTAACCTTATTTTTTGTCAAATCAACAGACATTAACACTATTTCTTTTATAAATATAAGTAAATTGTCCAATAATTTCCACTAAACAGTGAGCTACTAGAAAATAGAACTTCAGATAGCTATTTCTTCTCAGCTCAGAACTTGATACTTTTAACATGATTTAACCTGTGTAACTATTATTAGGTTGAATTCAGTAACGTAAGTGTATTCACTATTTGCCTTTTACCAAACCATGAAAATCTTAAAAGCACAACTGTAAATCATGGGATAACATCTAAATTACGGTTTGTTAACATCCAGCTAGTATCCGTGGCTATCACGTAACTATACCTCAATGAGTAGTACGTAAAAATGATACACTTGTACAATAAGCTAATTATTTTCAACTCTGACTTCAATAAGATGATCAAAACTGCTTCTATATTCTTCTACCCTACTCATTAACTAAAATGAAAAGCCCATGTTTGTATAGAAGCTTTTCTTGACAGAAACTCTAAGAACAATTAAATCCACACTCAAGTTAATTTCATCACGTATACAGATTGAAGTCAGTGATTATCAATTACAAAAATTTATCAGCTTATCAATCGTCATTTGAGCACAAAATCAGAGTGAATTTATGATTGCAATGAAAAAATTCACAACAAATTCTAATAACTAACTTCATATTATGTAAATTCATAGAATAAAAAAGCACTAAAAGTCAACCGAATAATAATTACCTTCAGTATGTATTGATTTCTCCTTCATATGCTATATCTGGTGATTTCATATACTCAACAACGCGGATCTCTAATTGGCTACTGAGTCTCATCGAATTGGTTTAAATTTTCAACATTTTAATCCCCATACTACTCACCGACTGTTTTTTCAAACTTCCAATTCCTTAATCAACCTTTTTTTCAACATATATCGATACTATCTCTTTGTGGAATTTCAAAGTGTAAACTGTCCTATTAATATTTCAGTCCCAACCTTTGGTATTTCCATTTTTAATTATTGTTTATACAACTAGGAAGTTTTACTCAGTGTAAATCATATCTATATATTGTAATGACTTGAAACAAGACTGCTATGTTAGTGTTGTGGCTTAAACCAAATACAGATTTCTGCTAATAGTTAAGCTGATTTGCTATGACTGTAGAACACCTACCTGCTACTTACAACGAAATAAGATGACTGCATTGTCGATACAAGAAAGAAAATAAGACCTTATAAGCAGACTGATTTATTCAGCAACTAATTAGAACAACTTCCACAATAATTACTTACTTCCTTATCCCTGTTACCTTTCATAGAGGAACATAGGCTGTCCACCAACATTCTTCATCCATATCTGTCCTGAGCAATCCATTCTTTTGATGTCTATTTCCAACTCCCGACGCACTGTGTTCCTTGGTCATCCTCGTTCCCTCAGGACTCCAAAGTAGGGCTTGCTTCGTGATGCATTTTGATTTCCGAAATGTATGTTCTATCCCACTTCCAACGTCTTTTCCTAATTTCCTATTCAGCTGGAAGCTGGTTTGTCCCCCCCCCACAGTAGGCTGTTACTGGTGGTATCCGGTCAGTGGACATTCAATATCTTGCGTAGACAATTGTTTATAAATACTTGTACATTTTTGATGATGGTTGTAGTAGTTCTCGAAGTCCCGGCTCCGTACAGTAGAACTGCCTTGTTCGTATTGAAGATTCTGACTTTGGTGTTGGCTTGCAGACAGTTGTTTTGAGTTTCATATGTTCTTCAATTGTAAGAGTTCTGCCATTACTTTGCCAATCCTTACCTTTACGTCTGCATCAGACCCTCCTTGATCATCGATAGTGCTGCTGACTAGGTACGTAAAAGATTCCACCTCTTCTGGAGTTTATCCATCAAGTGTGATTGGGTTGGTGTTCTCTGTGTTGTATTTGAGGATTTTACTTTTTCCCTTGTGTATGTTGAGACCTGCTGGTTCAGAGGCTTCTGCTACAGTAGTTATCTTCATCTGCATTTGTTGGTGTGTATAGAATAGAAGGGTCAGGTCGTCTGTAACGTCAAATCTCCTAATTGATTTTGAGATGTGCATTGTATTCCGTGCTTCCCGTCAGATGTTAGAGGTCTTCATAATCCAGTGAACCACCAGAAGAAAGAGAAAGGGTGAGAGTAAGCAACCTTGCCTGACTCCGGTCCCCACCTGGAATGCATCTGTTAACTGTTTTCTCCACAATAACACTGATGGCAATAATGTTACGTATTTTAAATGTTTAATCATTCAATTAATTCGAACAAATTGAACTCCGAATTAATCAATAATCTGATGTGCGTGTCTAGAATTCGCAAAATCAATAAATTAACTATCTTGACTAAGAAATACAATTCATCACTGAATTATAGTTTCTTCTTCCCAACACACACATACATATATATGTATGTTTGTGTATATATGTTTCGTTTTCTTGAATTTATCTATCTGTCATCTTTTGTTTAAATAGTATTACGGGTGATGATCGTCCTGAATATGATGGTATTTCATCCCAAGATGCTGAACAGTTGGAAAAACTCAAGGCTACACAAATACAAGTACGTTTCATTGTCTATATATATATATATATATATATATATATATATATATATATATATATATATATACGAGTGAACGCCAATTGTTAGAAAAAATCGGGATCCTGGGACCAAAGTAAATACAGTACTACTTGATCATTATTTGGTCGCTGAAATTTCGAACCTCAATTAAAGTTATTTGTCATCTCTTATAAATTTGTTTATTCATGGTTTTCTGATCTTTAAGAAAACTATTGTGAATGGAATTTTTTCTAAGAGAACCATACAATTCTTAAAATCATTTTTACAATCATTGTAAAAATCATTAATTTATGAATGATCTACCATCACTGCAATTGTGTGGTAGAGAAAGTTTGTTTACTTTTAAACGTATGATTGTTAGGAAATTCTCTAACACTCAAATATTGTATATCCCCATAGATGAGAATTAAGTACACAAACTGGTGATGTTTTTATTAAGCGTTCAAGAGATTATCCCATTAATATTTTTTTGAATCACTAGTGACAATTCCGATTGTTGATTGGATAAATTAAATTACCGTTTCTCTTTAACCTAATTTTCAAAACTATTTTTAGTTTTGGATCATATGACTATGGTGATACAAATCGTAAGAAGATGTAGTTACTTCATAACTATGAAAATTTCATTTGTTTTTTCAAATCCTACTCACATTGATCGAGTATAGGATAGTAAACTCAGCTTTGAATTCCCACTTTTATGTGTGTGTGTGTGTGTGTATGGAGCCTAGTGATACTTCTCTATCTTCTGGGAGAGTAAGACTCAGTCAAAGTAGGATTCATGCACACAAAGAAGAGTACAAAAACTCGACGATACCATATCTAGCGCATATACTATGTAATAAACAGACTTTGAAAGCTAACCTGACCAAACACTTACACTCCTGAACTTGCAGACAGTTCACTGTTGTGAAGATTTTTCACTTCTTATGAAAATCTCATTTAATTTAATATAATTTTATGTATATAAACGAATATGTATTGTGAAGTTTATGAAGAGTAAATGAACTTGTTAAAATGTCTTACTAAACATATAATATTGAGTAAGGCCATTATTATTACCACTATGATAAATCGATTGTCCAAATGGGGGACTAGGTTAAGCGCAGTTCAAGCCTGTTACCTAGCAGTTGCTCTAGTCCATTAAGCTACCCCTCCACAATCATTCTCCGGCTTGTGGCGGAAATCATTCCTTGTTATTATAAAGCCTTTAGCATACCTCTCAATATTCTGTGCATTGTTCTGCCGAATGTACTCTGAAGAAAATAAATTTGTTGATGATTCTTTAATTCAGTATCGGACAGTTAGTCTGTGTGTAGGTAGGTGCAGACTAACTGACTAGGGGTCCACGCGATAACTCCAACCAGTTGTTAGAAATACTTTGTGACTCAACTCAGAACAAATAAAAATAGCCTAGATGCATTCACTTAATCTTTCTGTGGAACATGAATTTCAGTATTCCCTCATACAAAACATTTCACTCCTTTTCTTAAAACATTCTTAATGCTCAGTCTTTCATTATCATCGTTTTCACATTATTTTAGTTACTTCATCATTCATTTCGTGATAAAAATTCATTTCATCGTGTGAATGTAGTATGAAAAGTTAGACAAACGCATATTCGTATCAGGCGCTACGTTGATTATATATAACAGGCTTACTCCATTCATTGGTGTACTTCGCTCCGCTTCTGTTACTTATATTAGCCAACTTTCTACTAACGTTTATTATTATTATTATTATTATTATTATTATTATCATTGTTTCTTCAGGGAATTACTAAGGGTTCAATTCAATCATCTGACCGTTTGATGAAAGAGCTAAGAGAGATTTATCGATCAGACAGTTACAAACAAGGTGAGCTATTATCATTAACCTTTTATTACAAAAAATATATTTATTGACTGGTTGGTTCTTGTTTTTAATCTAATTTTTTTATAACTGGTTCTTGTTTTAATTTAAAAAGCATCATTTATCTTTACAGTATGCAATTGACCGATTCAATAGTCATAAATACGTTACGTATGCCTGTGGATGATGACCCAGATTGTTTTAGCACAGCTTATAGTACAATGACTGACTAAAATTATTAAACGTCAACAATAAATGCATATATTTAATCATTATGTGTCTGCCTATTCACTTTATAAAATGAATGAATTTTATTTCGAGATTAATCGTAATCGAGTAAGCTGCTTATTTCATCAAAGCCAACAAACATCACATCCAAACAATTTATTTCAGTTTTTTTCTTACTACTTCAAATTATTTTATTCATTTGTTCTTTTTCCTAGGTATTTTCACTGTTGAACTACAAAATGACAGTCTTTATAACTGGAAAGTTAAATTATACAAGTAAGCGTATTTTGATCTTGCTTACATTTTGTTTTATTTACCATAATTCTGTTAAACTGGCCATGCTTCTGTTTGGGCACCCGAGCTGTATCATAGCCCTCACACAATTCAAACAAGATTTTTGTGGCGCATATGTATCTGATGTACCAGTATCTATGTGTTCAAATAAATAAATAAAATGTTAAACTGGCTTCATAGGTACAAACATCTACGTCTTATTGATAAACGACAATGTAATGTTACACTTAGATAGCATTAGATGACAAAATTGCTCCGTTAAATCAAGTAGTAAGTAACTGTTATTCATTCTTTCGCTAATATACTTCGATCAGTGACATCATGAAGGTCAGAATATGAAATCAATTCATTAAATGAAACCTAAGCATTACAGTTATACGTCTCTTAATATCTACTATGGTCAGTCAAAAGCATCGTGGAATGTGGTACGTACGTACATCTGTTAGAGGTATGAGGGCAGTTGTCACTTCTAAGCTTCCTACACGGTCGAAGGATATTTCCTCTTGAGGGATCTCAAAAGGAAGACGGATTAGTTGTGGTCTTAGTGACCTGGAAGCGTGATCGCAGAGCTCAACGGACAACTGTTTGTGGTCGGTCGTGCACACCTTTTTTATGAGACGTTTTTCATGTTTTAACTCTGTACTGCAAAAAACTTCACCGACTGAGACAGAAATCCATGGTGTAAGGTGGGGTGAAACATTTTCAGAGTCGATCTTTTCTAACCTCTTCCTTCCGCTGTAAGATGGCAACATCTCTTTAGATACTGGCTGTTCGTTGGAAACATTTACAGCCGTCACACCTTTCTACAGTACTTCTTCGTATCTTAGGTTGCTGCTTTTAGTCTTGCCGATCTCTAACCGACCTTCCTGGCATGTTAGAACCTAAAAAACTTGTATTTCAGCTAATATAGCTCGGTTGAATCATCACGATAGGTATGCCCGACCACCACATCAAAATGGCAGCTGCGTTCGGGATATCTACTGTAGTGTAACAAATTTTTATTTTCATGATACCTCACGACCTTTCATACAAAATAATACGATGGATGTTCAAAGAAAGGAGGACAGAAATGAATCAATTAATTTAAGAATCTATTCATTTCCGCCCTGCATTCATAAGCTTGTGATATAACGCAGAAAATAATTGGTACTTGACTCAATCCTACGCTTAAACATTATATGATACACTATCAATAAGATAACTGCCATACCAGATAATACGACAACTGACCACTCGTACTTGATCACCAGATAATAGACTGGGAAGTAGATCACGTGTTACTCAGTAGTCAAAGTCCAATGACTGGGAAACATTATGCAAACTTTAGTTTATTGACACAAATTGCAGTCAGTCAACATGGAGTGGATCCCGAGTGAAATCATTAGTGAGATGAATTTACACTATTATATAGTCTCGTCTATTGAATGTATATAGGTGTGACTATAGTAACTCACCTTACTATCCCGAATATATTAACTTAATTATTTTTTTTAGTTCTTGTACGAGATAAATGATAATTACAGTAATAGCGGTAATAACAACTTCGGTTTAAAAATCTTGTTAACAGCTTGGTCACTAAATAACTTTTTGGAATTGTTGTAGTTTCCATTTTTATAAATTTAAAACATCTTCCTACGGAAACTAGATTCTAACTACGACCACTAGCTCATGCTTTCTTTAGACTTATCCCTGAAATTTTTGTTATTGAATTAGTTTACAAAATAATGTTTAAAACTTGCTTAACTGTGTAGTGAAAGAAGACTTGATGAGGATAACTAATCTATTATCTAACGCAAAATTGCAGTTTTTTGGTAAAATGTGAAACCATACATTAAATACTTTATCTGTAAACCTTTCATCAATTGTCTTTTACGTCCTTCATGATTCTCCTACTTCTCAATTCCTTTCTGTTTCCTTTAGTTCAGTTTTCTCAACCGTCCTTTGACAGACCTTCCAGTTTTGATCGGTGTTACATACTACTTGTATCTGTCAATACAAGTAACATGCATTACAACTGCACTGTCGGTTTATATATTTGTACAAAGTCTTAAAGAGATCATTGGACATCTGAGAAGTAAACATTTTTATAGCACAATGTTACTTGGATAAACTGAGGACAATACTACTGTTCATACAGCGTCATTGTTGCAAAGGTTGTAAATCGATCTCAATTCAACCATTATATAGCTTGTATTTTACATTCTCTGATCTCATTACTCTTAAACTTATAATTCATCTATTCTTTTCAAACTTTATTCTTTCTCTATATAACTGACATACTACTATGATTTCATCCCGTTGTACTGGCGTTGTATGGGAAATTAGACCAAGATACATTTATACCAGGCCTTATGTTGACTGATTGACCGAGAAGTCAACTAATCTGACTCAGGTGAATAATATAACTATCAGTAGTCTGATTGTTTCTTATATGAAGCTGCCTCATATCTTTAAATAGCAGCTCATATTACTTCATAACTAAAATATTGTGAACATACTTCTTTGTCTTCAAAGATATGATAGTTAAGAACATACATTTAAGCAGCTTTAATGACTATTTTTATACGTTAATTTTGTTAGGAATTCAGTTTATTTTTTTAATTTTTATATTCTATATGTATTTTTCAAAAGAGTTGATGAGGACAGTGGATTGCATAAAGATCTTCAGGAACTTACAAATCATCCCAAATTAGAAGATCATTTAGGATTACAATTTCTATTCAAAGTTAGTTGTTATTAATGCCATAAATTTTATGTTTTGTTTGTTTGGACATTCAGTACTGTATCATCAGATTCAATAGGTTTCTTTCTACATATATGGTTGCTTCACGAGATGAAGTTTTACTATTCAAATTGTAAAGGGCCAGGTAGATGTTTAGGTATAATGACATATTACGTCTTCATCAAAATCTGCCCCTTGATGATTATCTAAATTTCCTATCAAATTATGCTGACGACAATAGTCTCTTGCATACATCTTGGTTTCAAGCATGAATTTAGCAATTGAGATGGATGATAGTTGCTGTTTTATTGAAAGTTGTGTCAAATTCCGTTCATTTCTTTCTGTCCATAAACAATTCTTCCAATAAGGCTCCTCTAGGTATCACTTGGTTCGGCATAAGGAGAAACTTTAAAATTTCATCGTTTACTCTTCCCAGCTCTTGGTAAGCTCTAATTTAAAAGTTCTAACAAACTATTTCACCTCCATTTGATTGTTGAGAGTGATAATGCAGGTAAAAGATATGCATGGTGTTTCCTTTTTCATCGAGTTGTTCAGACAAAGATGTCGGAACGATGTTGTTAAAGACGCCATGTTAGATGAAAAATGATCCAAAGTTTTGTCTTTGGAGGGTGGGGTGCGCTATTGCATTTTAACTTTGCGTTTACTAAAATGGGATTTGTAATCTTGTTGACTTAACCTGAGAAGCCAATATTAAGTCGTGACCATGGCCTCTTGTTGTATTCAGGGTTGTGGTGCTAGTTTTATACTGTATTTCCCAACGTGTTGCGATTGGGTACACTATCTAAAGAAATTAATATTAACCACGAAAAAAACTGTTGAGTAGGCTTTCGGAGGACTTCAACGGAGCCTCTAGAAGCCCAAAAGGAGCCGAAGAGTCCTAGCCAATCACAGCACGATGGAGCATTCTAGAATTCCAACGTGGCGTGCTACTATTGGTCAGTAGCACAATATTTCGCTAACGGATTGGCTGAAATATGATGTTGATTTAACAAACGTTAACATCTATAAATACCCATGGTTTCTGTACATAAACGAACCTTGGCGTAAAGTATTCCTCTCATACTTGCGTCTTCTTTCTGGTGTTCAGGTCGCTGTGTAGCTCTAGCCTGCGGGTTACCAGAATAGCTTAGGAAAACGAATATAGTGTTCAATCGACAAGACTTATCGAAAAGCTATGCATAAATAGAGAACAAAGCATTAAATTTGGTGTTCGCAATCAAGAGGTTTCATGAAATATATATATATATATATATATATATATATATATATATATATATATATATATATATATAAGATAGATTAGTATAATTTCATTTGAAGAGAATTTTGCGTTGTATTAATAGTTTAATATGTACAGCTAGACAGATCATAGCATACACATAAGTTTGTAAATGAGTTTTGGTGAACTCGTAGTTTTAGTAGTCAAGGCATTCGGTTTTCAACCAGTATATCACAGGTGATCAGCACTTGTCCATTTGTCGCTTCTGTAACTCTCCCAGGTCAATGAAATAATTAATACTGTCCTCATCTCTCAGTTTTATCACGAAGTAATATTATTTCACCATGTGGGCAGTCAGAAATGGTCAAATGCCTAGGCACATCTAGAAGCATTCAATATTACCACTGGCATGAGTAGCTACATAGTAGATCTCTTATTCATGCAAAATACATTTTACAGTGTTTTGTCATGTAACCGTATATATATTGATTAACGTAGTTCTAATGAAATGCCATTGTTTATCATTGGTCACATTTGATACTGTATCCATACATCTCACTTCCTATCAAATGTTTGTTTTCTTTTTGAAACCACACATAATTCAATGGTTTTTCTCTTTCATATAAGATATAAGCCACGAGTAGGAAACCTTTTAAAATTCTTCCTCGGATTGCAAAATGGTCCAAAGTTTAGGAATATACAAGCCTCAGTAATTTTTTAGCCCCATAAATCGCACTGAAGCGTGTTTTTTTATTCTAGAAGCAGACTAAATAACGCTGTACCAATATACTTACTTACTTACATACATACCCCATGTGGAGGAGCATAGGCCGCTCAATCAACATGTAACCTCTTAAATGAATCAATCTTATTGTTCGTACGAAATAACAAGCTCTATGTATTACGCTTATTTAGTGAGATTTACATTTTAGACCGAGATGACTTGTTTTCATTAGATAAATAGGTATACCTTCATATCACGGTGGCGTTTGATTCTCTTACAGATAGTTATTAATACTACTTCTATGTTTTCAAGTGACGCACTGAATTCCTGTTCTTTTTTCTCTCTTACATACATTATTTTGTAATGCGAATACCAAATAATACATTTGTCCCTTTTAATATTTTTAAAACAGATTCTCTCGAGTTGAATATTGTCTTAATTTCTAAACTATAGTCAACTAATCATGACTCTCGAACGTTTTTATATGAGGGGTTATGGGTATTGTTGAATGTAATTGAAATAATGAACCAATCTAAGTTACAACGCCATTGAAGACCTAAAAACACCGGGTGACCGTTTCGTCCTAGTATGGGACTCCTCAGCAGTCCATGATTTCAATGATTTCAAATGTATGCTTAATCTCAGTTTATTATCATATTTAGTGCTTTGTGAGAAGAAATCCACCAACTTTCTTTATGTGCTTTATGAGAATATACCAGATTATATTTTGTATCACATTCTTCATTCTAATTGTAGTAATTTTTATTTTAAATAGGAAACATATCCTTTTGAGCCACCATTTGTCCGTATTCTTTATCCAGTGATTGAAAATGGTTATGTTTTAGCCGGTGGAGCAATTTGCATGGAATTATTCACAAAACAAGGTTGGTCAAGCGCTTATGATATCGAATCATCTATCATGCAAATAGCTGCAACTTTAGTGAAAGGTCGTGCACGTATAAATTTTAGCGCAACAGATGTAAGTTGTTTTTTTATTGTCTTGCTTTTTCTCATTGCTCTTTATTGATTTTTATATTTGAACACAAATATTGGTACGAAGGGGCACCAAATTATTTTTGTGCCACAAAAATCATTGGGTTTGTGTTTAGGCTGGGACACTGCTCGGGTGCCCAAACCGAAGCAGGTGATTTTCTTAGGGGACACACCCGGAGCCTTTGACCTAAAAGCGTAATCCTCAAGGCAGTGGAGAAACGTAAGGAGATGCAGTTTCGTAGTAGCTGGTGACCAACAATAGGTTCATACGCCATTTGTTTCCTTAAGATCATGGAGCCTATGTGCACCACTGATTTGGAATCAGGGTTTTCCAACTCTCCTAGGTGAACCCTTCGTGTCTACCAACCCAGTTAAAGCGTCGAACATTCTTTTAGCGTCCTCTCAATCTCGTAAACAACACGTCCGCCGCGAAAATGCAGTGGGGACTTCCCTGGCGGTGGCTGTATACTCGTGGCCATGTGAGCGCATTTGGAGAGGGCGAGAAAACTCCCCCCACCCTCTGCCGTACCAGGACGGTTGAAGTTGTGGTGACTCTCCCTTCAAAAATTCTATAATTTACTTTTAGCAGGGAGAAATAGTTAATCCTGATAAATTAACTCAGATTGTCTTTTAAGATCGTGGTTCAGTTTTAACGGTTAGATTGTATATTTTCTAGTGTTTGGATGGTGGATGTTATTCTGTCCAATTATTTGCGATCACTAATCTCTCTGATTTATGAGGCAGGTCAGAGATTCCTTTGTGACAATCACAGAAAAAAGGTTTTGATAAATATTGTTCATAAAATACTGATTTTGATAATCAACCAGAGCGCTTGATTAGAGCTCAAAAACACAAAAATCGGGGAAAATCAAGGAGTCTTTATGTTTGTCCCTAAATGTATTGATTAAATCAACGGAGATATCTTGTCTCTGTGTTTATCATTGAATTGCATTCCGAAAAAAACATAACCTTATGAAGGCTCTTAAAAATAACAATTTTTTTCGCCTAACTTTTCAGGAACTAGTCTCCTACCTGGTGTTCATTGACTTATGACTTGCAATTGATACAGTTATGTTTGTCAAAGATGTTGATAAGGTATAAAGCCCTCTATCCGTCGTTAATTGACATCATAAGATTGTCCACAAAAAGTTTCTTTCTATCTAAATGATGAGTGTTACTCCAGGATTGTTCTAAATCAGCACCTAATTTAACCATAAGAGAGGTAAAGCAAATAAGGCACTTGAATACATTCCTATATAGGTCTCATCAACCCTAGTGATTCAGTGGCTAAAGAAGCATCATCATAGATCCAGAAAGCTTATTTAGCTTTTACTAATCACTTTAAATGGTCCTCATATGAAAATTTGTAATAAGCCAGAAATGATAATAGAAATGTAATCATGTTAGTTATTATATAGTGATCGGCGACGATATGTTTGCTATCAGTATGCTAATTACCAACTATGTAAATATATATATATATATATATATATATATATATATATATATATATATATATCCCTCCTTAAATCTGCGCGTAATGATCGGTCCTGAGAAAATGCTTTTATCTTGTGACATTATTGATTAGTATCGGCTGTCAGTCAAACGCACTATACTGATTTTATTAAACTTTTATGTATAATAATTCAATCGCAGTTTAAAAATCCCCATAGAATATTCAAAAATGCAGAATAATTGAGCGAACAATTGTTTTCAATAACTTCATCATCAGGCTCTACAGTTATAAGTCCATAATTATAATATTTTACAAAGGCCAAAAATAAGGCATGTATTAATGAATTTGACAATGTTATGTGTTAAAAAAAAAGGGTAAACGTTTGCATCTGTTACGATATATATATACTTCAAAATTGTATTATTTGACAAATTAGAAAGGTCATTCAATAAAGGTCAGGATGATTTGGAGTAAAGTGTTCAGTCACCATAAGTATAATAGTATGAAAATGCAAAAAAAATTGTGTGAATAAAATGCATAGTAGGAGAATTTAATTTGTTAATTGAGATAGTAATAATAATAGGATTGTTGTGTGAATGTAATATGTTATAAGGGGGGTGTTATCAAGGTAATTACGAGCAACGAATTAGGAATGATGAATGTGAAGATTAAGATAGAGATAATCAAAATTAATGATAATAAGGTAAATGAATGAAATAAAGGAAGGGGGTAAGAGGTTTATAATATTCAGTCTAGGTATTCGGTGATCCAGTGGTAGGCCACGGTAAACATAGAGGCTGGATATATTTTTTCTGGATACATAAATTAGGTCTTCTGGAGTTGATCCAAATGGCTTCGGCTACGTAAAGCAGTCGTAATCTGGTTCCTTGAGGTAGATATTTTGGAACTTGATATAAAACAGAGAAAGCTTCCTCTATTTTGATATGATGCTCACTATCTACCAAGTGAGAAAGAATGGTGCTGTTAATCGATTTGGTAACTCCTTTTCCCAACCAAGCTGGTACATGTTCACGAACACCCAAGGATAAAGCCCTCTGAGTACGGCCTATGTAACTAGCTCCACAGGAGCAGTTGAATTGGTATACACACATGGAGAAGCCCATCTTCGGTAACTTATCCTTGATTAGTTGTGTGAGTACTGGTTCAGTCGAGAAAATTATGTGTAACTTGGCGGCATGAAACGTCCTTTCGACAGATCTTTTGAGTCGACGTGTTAGAATATCACCCGTTATGTCCCCTTTAAAGTTAAGTCTCAGATATAAAGTCTTTTTACTGACTGTGTCGCAATGTTTTCTTTTTTTATTAGTATTTTGTACGAGGTATTTTTTGACGAAATTATCAGGATAGCCATTATTTCGTAATGTGTTCCTTAGTATATCTATTTCGTCATTCACACTGTCTTCAGAACATAATAACTTGATTCTGTGGTTGAGACACTTAACCAAATTTATTTTATATTGAAGAGGTGTGAAGCTTTGGAAATGGGTATACTGACCCGTCCATGTACTCTTTCTAAATATATTTCGCTTTATAAAACCATCTATCCCTCTAGAAAGTAGGACATCCAGAAAAGCTATACGATTGTTTTTCTCCTCCTCGCTGGTGAATTGACCATATTTGAAAATGGACCGCTTAAAGACATCCTAAATAAGTTTGATTATTATTGTCGATACATAGGTGACACACTAATCATATGTGACGAAAGTATCGATAAACAGGAGATGTTAGACGCTTTCAATAATGTCCACACAGCCATTCAATTCTCGAAATATCGTACTATTTTCCCCGTGTTCCGACATTCCATGGAGGATCCTCAAATCCTAATACCATTAACTGATGAGTTCGTTAAGAAAAAGAAATGTATTCGCTATTCCACCACTGATCAGCATATAAGTATATCTCTATGCAAGGGATGGAAAATTCAAACACTTATGCAATTCAATACTGTATGTTTATGATTAAAATTTCGAAATCACTATAACAATAGTCTAGCTTCATTTTACAGTCAAATCAAGTCTTTGCTTTTTTAATAGGATCAATATTCACTGCGCCGAGCTCAACTCTCCTATCGTGGTCTAGTTCAGATTCACGAAGAAAGTGGTTGGTACACTCCCCCAAAAGCAGACGGTTGAAAAATCCTCATTATACTGTTAATGAATATTAATGTCTGTATGCATTTTACACAGACATACACTATGACATCCAAACTACTATAAATACATATGTATATATTCTGAGGAAGGATACACAGGTTTTTCCCATATGCAAAAGAAACGATAAACGTCAGGTTATTTCTTTTGTTTGTCTGTTTGTATTTTGCATTTCCTCACAGTTACTCTGACATATGGTTCTTTCACCGTGTTTGTCCATGAACATGTGAGGCAGTATCTCTCTGCACTCTGTTTACATAACCTTTCCATGCCTTTTTCCTTCCTCTGATGGTAATTTCATCGTGTACATTGTCTTTATCTTCTTCTTCTGTATGCACATTCAGTCTTTTATTTATACAAATATACATTTTATCACACCGTACGACACTTCCATACTCTAACTAATCATATGTCTATCGGCCACATCTCATCTTATTACCGATATATATCATTAGTAATTTTTTGTTAATTATAGTAATGTTTTTATGTGCTTCCCTTTAGACTGGGAAACTGTGAGCATTATCTTACTGTTTTTATACCTCTATCTAACATACATACATACAACAATCACTATTGATATCCATTCTGTTTAACATGAATTTTATGACTTCTTAATGTAATCTATTGTACTATGTATATGTATATTTCTCCCATTTATAATTAAATGATCTCATCTATCGGATAAATGATATCATTTATACTATTAAGAAAAGCAATGACTGTATACGTTTCCTAAGTTACACAATCCTTCCGATGTAAACCTAAAATCTAGTAATTTATTCTGATCCCTTCGCTTCCACCCCCAACCCACATATCCGTTCTCTCCATCATTTACAATAGATTATAAACTGATGTTGTTCTTTATATAGTGCTATACATTTTTTTTCTATTTACAACAACAACATCAAATCTTTACTTCCGTGTTATAGTCCTCTCTAATTGTTGTAATGCATACATATGCATAAATAACAATAATACCATTGTCTTCCCTTTCGTTACAGTGTATTTGTTTTACTTTCACATCATTGTCCTTAGTAGTGTGGTAATATTTTCTTTGTATTTGTTTAGTTTTTATTTAACATGTTATGATTATGATTATGGGTGTTGTTTACTTCAAAAGTGAAAGTGTGTCAAGACAAGAAGAACACGTGAGTAGTTACAACTGAAGTACACTCTCATCTGTAATGCATTGTTTTTTTTTGTAATTTTACTCGTTTCGATTTCAATCGCTTATACTATTTGATGTGATATTAGTAGTATTAGTAGTGATTATTCTTCTAATATGTGTATAATTGTTGTGTTCCTGTAAAAATTGACTTACTGAATAATTAAAATCTCACATTTTAATTGTGAGTATTGTGTTGTGCACTGTTTAAACGAGATAGCTTCTAAAGTTAGAATTATCCGCCCTATTCTTCAACAAGTGAATTAGTGTTGAACCAGTAGGATTTACTTTTTATGAGTCGATACTTCGTTGGCTGTTACCGATCATTTTCTGTCCCATTCTTCGAAATTACTGAATACTAATTATTCTCACTACTGACCAATTTCAAACAGTAATTCCTTAAATAAATAAATAAGAGGCTGTGACTGGCATAGTTCAGCTATGTTGACCATTGTTTTCTAAATTTTTATTCAAGTGTTGAATATTAAATAGACGGTGACTACAATTTCGAGGATCAACTGAATCCGTGAATTTAGATCATTGACCATCAATATAGATAGTGATCTAAAGGCAACGCACTTGTTGAGGTCTCGGGTTCTATCCCATTAAACTATTGCAACAAGATCTGAAGATACTTGGTCCGATCCCTGGCAGGGTCGTGCTTGTGCATAGTTTAGGAGTAGTTCCACCACATACATTGCTCTCAAGTTTCCAATGATTGCCCGGTTAAAGTCAGTCCATAATAAAACTGCAGTCAAGTCAAAAAATCTCATACTGATTATTTTGTTTGTGAGTTTTCACCATCGATCTGTGAAACGGGAGTTTTTGTAACTAAGTCTGTTATATAATATAGGTCAATATATATGTAGATAGTGGTGCTCTTTGTCTGTCGTTAGTTTTTCATTGGTAAATATCTTAATTATAAACACCTAGCACTCCTGTTGTTGGTCACCTACTTTTTTATTGAAGACCGCTTGTCTAATTTTGTACACAAATAAAGCCTTCTCGTTAAGAATTTTCAGGAATGACTACTTTTGATGACATATTTGGAACTATAAGTAGTTCTCACGTAGATGATTTTGGAGTTACTTTAGTCGTCCGATGAAACTTTCCTATGTAGCATTTTGCAAAATGAAGATCATAGCTATCACATTTACTGATGGGATATTTCCCATGTGTGCTAATGATATTTATTGCCCTGTTCACCGAAGATTTTGGGAACATCCTTCAATTAATATAACGATTAATAATCATCGATTCATTGAAATCCACTGTACGCACATTAAACTTCCTTGTTTATTTATATATATGTGACGTCCTAGGGTTTTACTAGACAACTTTAAATACACGGTTGTATTCAGTGATGCTTTTTACTCCATGGATACTAATTACCTTTATATACTTTGATAAGACTTTTCAATCCCTCAAAATATTTCTAAATGGCTTAGCATTTATATCTTCTCTAGAGAAGTTCTAACCATTCCTTTTACATAATTCAATATCTCCAAGAAAGTGAGTTATAAAGCAAATGTCCAGTTTTATATTTTTGGGGTTCCTGCTATGGGAGTTGAAAATGTTGATTCTAAGAAATCGGTACAGGATTCTAAGGAAATGTATTGAACACTGGTGACCTCCAGATTGGATTTCTTTAGACCATCATACTGTCTTCTAGATTAGACATTCTGCACTGGTTCTTCAGGAACATCGTTTAGATACTTACTTACGCCTGTTACTCCTCATGAAGGAGCATAGGCCGCTCACCAGCATTCACCATCCAACCCTGTCCTGGCCAGTCCTTTCCAGCTCCTTCCAGTTGTTATTCATCCTTTTCATATCTGCTTCTATTATCCGACGTGATGTGTTCTTTGACCTTCCTATTTTCCGCTTCCCTTCAGGATTCCAGGTTAGGGCTTGCCTCATGATGCAGTTTGATGATTTGCGTAATGTATGTCTTGTCCATTTCCATCATCTTTTCCTAATTTCTTCTTCAGCTGGAAGCTGATTTGTTCTCTCCCATTGAAGGCCGTTGCTGATGGTATCCGGCCAATGGATGTTGAGTATCTTGCGAAGACAGCTATTTATAAATACTTGTGCCTTCTTGATGGTGGTTGTTGTAGTTCTCCAAGTTTCAGCTCCGTACAGTAGAACTGACTATCTTGACGTTCGTATTGAAGATTCTCACTTTGATATTGGTTGAAAGTTGTTTTGAGTTCCATATGTTCTTCAATTGTAGGAATGCGGTCCTTGCTTTGTCAATCCTTGCCTTTACGTCTGCATCTGAGCCTCCTTGTTCATCGATGATGCTTCCCAGGTATGTGAAGGATTCTACATCTTCCAGAGTTTCGCCATCAAGTGTGGTTGAATTGCTGTTCTCCGTGTTGTGTTTGAGGACCTTGGTTTTCCTTTTGTGTATGCTGAGGCCTACTGATGCAGAGACTGCTGCTACACTGGCTGTCTTTGTCTGCATCTGTTCGTGTGTATGTGATAGGACGGCTAGGTCATCTGCGAAGTCCAAATCGTCTAATTGGTTCTGAGCTGTCCATTGTATTCCGTGTTTTCCTTCAGATGTCGAGGTCCTCATAATGCAGTCGGCCATCAGAAGAAAAAGGAAGGGAGAGAGTAGACAGCCTTGTCTGACTCCGGTCCTTACTCGGAATACATCTGTCAGCTGCCCTCCATGCACGACTTTGCATTGTAATCCGTCGTATGAGTTCCGGATAATATTGACAATCTTTTCAGGAACTCCGTAGTGTCGAAGAAGTTTCCACAACGACCTCCTATCTACACTGTCAAATGCCTTTTCATAATCAATGAAGTTGATGTACAGTGACGAGTTCCACTCAACTGATTGTTCGACGATGATCCGTAGTGTTGCAACTTGGTCTGTGCACGGTCGATCCTTACGGAATCCAGCTTGTTGATCCCTAAGTTGGGCGTTTACTGCATCTTTCATCCGATTCAGCAACACTCTGTTGAAGACCTTCCCTGGTATTGACAGTAGTGTAATGCCTCTGTAGTTTTCACATTTGCTCAGATCTCCTTTCTTTGGAATCTTGATGAGGTGCTCTTCTCTCCAGTCCATTGGCACTTGTTCCTCCTCCCAAATCTTTTTGAATAGAAGGTAAAGCATGTTTGTAGTTACTTCGATGTCTGACTTCAGTGCTTCAGCTGGTATGTTGTCGGGTCCTGCTGTTTTCCCGTTCTTGATCGTTTAGATACCTAGACAGTATCATGGCATTTGTACATTCCATGACTGTTACATAAAGATTTGACACTTTCACCTAGATTCAAGCCAAACAGTAGGCAGGTTCTGAGGAACACTATGAGCTCCGATTACTGGTGTTCCGAGTTACCCGTATTAAAGATGATTATTACGGATTTGTTCGTCATTTCATATAGTATAACTCATATGTAGTTACCTGGCGACCCTGTTGCGCAGTAATCCAACTTAGTCGGTGTCAGTTTCGCGCTGATCATCAGAGTTGCAATAAAATTGTTCGACTAATGGTCGTCCACTGTGTTGCTTGGACTAAAGGTTCAATCAGGTCATGATGAAGCTTCTATACGAAACGACATTTTTTACGCTTTGTCAACGGCCTGAAAAATTACGGACAACGCTATTTTAGTAACTCCAACAAACTACCACCAACTCTTCCCCGTAACTGGAGATCTAGACCCACATCAGATATGTAAACAGAATAAGTGGTTGAATAGTGAGTAAAGACTTGTTTTGGTTCCAATTGTTTGTAAATGCACAAATCACATGCCTATATATGAACTTCTGATACATCCGTTGCTGATATGTTAATTGTTTTCCAATAGAGTCCACATACCTCTATTTTCTCCACTTAAGAATATGAATGTAAACTAAAATATTTAAAAAACATTCGGTAGTTTATGAAGATTTAGTCCTTTTGAAGATAAAATTTCATCATTGACTGACTTATGATAGAACGGAATGATTGTAAACAAGAAAATATTAGACTATTCTTTTGTCATAGTTTAGGTGGAACTTCTCAGTAGTGTCTATCCACGAATCCACTACCTTTTAGTAGTACAGAAAATAAGAAATTCACTTACACTACTGAAATACATCACGATTGGCAACGGATAATCAGGAACAGTAGCCTAGAAAGGTGTTGCATCAGATCAGTTAACTCAATGAAATGTCGATGGAAATCTATCCCGAATTGGTTGACATTTATTTATTTGAACATATAGATATTGGTACAAGAAAGCACCATATACATATGCGCCACACGAACCTCATTTGATTTGTGTGAGGGCTGTGATACTGCCTGGGTGCCCAAACCGAAGAAGGTCGTTTTCTCAGGAGGCTACACCCAAAGCCTTCGACCTAAAGGTTTGATCCACAATGCAGTGGAGCATCGTAAGGAGATGCAGTCCCATGGTAGCCGGTGACCAACGATTGGTTCATACGCCATTTGTTCCCTCAGGATACTTGAGCCCATGTGCACCATTGGTTTGGAATGAGAGTTTTCCAACTCCTCTAGGTGGACTCTCCATGTCCACCAACCCGGTTAAAGCGTCGGACATTCTCTTTTCGTCCTCTCAATTTCGTAAAGAACGCCCCCGCTACGAGGAGGCAGTGAGTAGGACTTCCCTGACAGAGGCTATATACGCGTGGCCATGTGAGAGCATTTCGAGAGGAAGAGCGGACTCTTCCTACTCTCGGCCGTACCATGGCATTTGGGGGCGGTTGACATTGAAAATATCAATCACTAGTGTATGATTCCATCGCTCGATGTTATCGTTGTTTTGATCATGATACTTGTAGATTATGAGCTGCAATATAGTGCAGGTATCTGACTGTGCGTTGCTGAGGAAATCCCCAATTGAAACGAGACAACAGTTCACTTTTCTTTAGTTTACAGGGGTTTTGCTTTCAGTTAATGATGAAATCTGTCCTGAAATGCTTGTTTATATTTAGATAATATATCTAACATTTGTAGAATATACTGTTTTTATATGTAAACATTTCGAAGAAAATTCAATCACAAATTCTAAGATGGCACACCGGACTAACTAATAAACATACCTAAATGGATCCAATCTCAGACTATTGGATTTCATTAAATGTATCGACTCGGATTGAATACCACCCACTGTATTTTGTGAACGGACTTGTATTAATCGTGTGAACACATATAGGTTCATACATTGGTACATTCTATCTATGTATTTCTGTCGTCCAAATAAATATTTTACTGTTTGTTTTATTAATATAACTTCAATAGTAAAAAAGAAACAAAGAAATTTCATAGTTGAATTGTTCACATCTCTAACTGTTTAATCGATCGAGGTTATTCACAACATTTTGTATATTCAATACGTGTATTGCATCCAGTGAATAATGCTAGTTTTCCATTCGTTCAGTGTCTGAGTGCTGCACATAGAGGAAAGAATGGATTGTTCACCTTAACAAAACGATATATATAAGATACAAACCACCTGAAAACATTTTAAAGTGTGTTATTACCTAAGTACACACACAACTATACGTCATGAATTATTATTCCAAAGATAAAAGATCATTATTCCTTGTTAATTTCTTATTCCTTCAGATTTAATATTTTCATTTTTCTCATTGCTTGTAGAAGCCAGTAAGAATTTTAATGCAGCCATCAATTTTTGACCTTCTGTAATATAAAATGAAGAAATAATACAGTGTAAAATAATGTTTCATCTTTATATTCAATTTAATTAATTATTCTATCTAATAAGAATATTGTATTAATCAGTAGATATTTACATCAACTGAAAATGCCTCATTAAATTTGAATTATTTTCAATTTATATATATACATATATAGCATTTTGTTTTAAATTCATTAACTATGTTGATTGGATTGGTTTAAGTTAGACATTAACACCGTTGGATGCCGAACAGCTTAATACTCTAGTGGTTAAGCGCTCGCGCGCGAGACTGATAGGTCCTGGGTTCGAATCTCGCGGGGGGAGGGATCGTGAGTGAGCACTGCTGAGGAGTCCCATACTAAGACGAAACGGCCGTCCAGTGCTTCCAGGTTTTCCATAGTGGTCTAGCTTCAATTGACTCATGATTTCAACTAGTGAAATTAACTATGTTAATTTAATATGAGTTGTTTGATATTTTATCTGTTAGCGGGAAAAAGAAATAATTGAATTTATCTAGGTATTTAATTTAGCCGGCTTATTGATCAATAAAAGAAATAAGGATTCACACATTGTTATTTTGTTTCAAGTATTTTCAATTGAAATCAACTTCCAATTCCAAGAAAAAAATTAATTGAATTTTGATTCCGTTTCATCTTAGGGTTTTTAAGCATGCTTTGTATCCTCTATATATATACCAATTGTGGAATGTGTGCTACTGATGTCGACAGATATAAGCAGTATGTATCATCAATCAAAAGTGAAATGTCTGGTGACAAAAAGCGAAGAAGAATGAAGAAAGTGAACGAGAACAAAGAGTGATTAGTATGTGAACGAAAGAACAATGAAATCTGAGATGATTGATTGACATTTTCCAAATGAAATATTTATTGTATGGTCCTCAGATTTTACTAAGACGTTCTGTAATTTTATATTCAAATACATTCGATTGTCCCTAATTGTATTCTCGTTCATTACATAATCTGTTATTGGTTTTTAACTCTAGTGAACATTAAACATCGAAATAGAAGGCTCATTAGATGGGAAATTTGGGTTCTTGTTTTATTCTGGAAATTCTGGACTTTTAGATCCTGTGCTGGCTAATAAGATGTCAAAACCGCTGATTTCAAATTATTTCCTTATTTAAATAGTATTAATATCATATTGCCTAATTATTTGTACGGATAAGATTTTATTAACCAATTTTTAAATCTAGTTAAAAAGTTATATAATTTGAAATTACACTTCAGATATTTATAGTTAAATAGTTAGTCGGAAGGAGGCTATGGATCCAGAATCTGCACTCATCATGTAAACGACTGACAGTCCTGATTACGTTTTCAATACAGTTCATAGATAAATAAAAATTTTAAGATGTGTAAAAATAGCTTTTACATTAACTTCAGTTTTCCGCATGATGTTAACTTGTAACACATAGATTTCTAAAAACATAATGATGAATAGATGAATACTGATGTGTTTCGTGAGTGTTTTTCCTGCAAATTCACCATTCTTGTACAATTGATAAATATCGTGAGTACTCTACATGAAACTGTACATTCATAACACACTATAGTATAATAGCTACTCATTATTCTTGTATTATTAATAACGAGTATCAATTTTCAACTAGATCATTGTATTTGATCGGTGTACATTATTTGATTTGATATAGATTATACGCAAAACTTAACACTGATATTCCAATCTGTCAAGTTTTTAACTAAAATCTATATCGTTTTAGATATTTGTAAAATAACATTAATCCTGTAACCGAAACTTTACTCTGTTGACGGTCAGCATTTCGGATGTAACTACACTGCTATGCGAATGTTCACACCGGAACAAGTCACAAATAAGACGTAACGTGGATTCCACTGCTAATTACTATCCAACTCAGTTCAAAAGTTTGGCTATTGTGGAATAACCCAAGTATGTGCTGATAAACATGATATAATATATAATGTCTATTTATTAATAGCAACTACCAATTGAGTTATGTTAAAAAGTTAATATCGTTGGATGCCGACTCAGTGGCCTAGAGTTTAAACGTTTGAGTACAAGATCGAGTGTAGGACACTCGATTACCAGATGCAAGGTCGTGGATGCTCACTGCTGGAGAGTTTATACTAGGGCGAAACGGCCATCCTGTGCTTCCATATGCTCAATGGTTATCTAACTTATGTTCGTAATTTCAATGAAATATTCAATGGTGTTTAAGTGATAATTACGTACAGACTTGTCAGTTGTACCAGTTAATTAAAACTGAATTCAGTTGAAGATTGGACAAAATTACCATTAATTAAAATGACAGTAACGATATACAAAAAGGTATAACTTACCTGAAACTCTTTTCATTTCTTCAGTTAAATGAGTTAATCTATTCAAATTTTGTTGCATTTGCTGTTTCTCTTTAGCTAATATTTTTTTATGTATATATTGATGCATACTAGTCGGTGGTGGGAAACGAATCAATGCAGGTTTAGGTAAAGCAATAATTTCTAGGAAATAATTTGATAAACCGCCAATAGAACCAGGAATACAACGTTTTGCTTGTAAATTGATATCTTTATATTTTGAACAAATGAATTTTGTTTTCAATTTTGTTGTGCTTTTATTTAAATTATCATTCCATAGATATGCTATTGGTGCTTCACTTAATGCTGCTTTTAAATTACGCAACTGGTTTTCTCTATGTCTAATAATTGAATAAGCGATACTTTGACGAGTCTGATTTTTTTCACAAATTGAATATTTCCTTCGTAAAGGGTGTTGTATAGAGCGTGAAGTGTCGAGCTTTGAAGGTTTCACTGATTCTTGATCATTAGGATCGTCTTTCCCTTCATTTATTGTTTCAAGCCATGATGAAATATTTGGCTAAAATGGAAATGATAATGAAAATGTTTTTTAAAAAAAACTCAGAATGAGAGAAATTACGGAGTGGAGGTTTTTGTTTTATTAAATTAAACACATTTGATTTTCGAATCAACTTTAACGATTTGAAGTGAGAGTACAAAACAGAACACGTTACACAACTCGCGAAAACTACAAATAAATCAGAAGTGATGAAAGTATTTAATCTGGCACTAAGAAGTTCAACAAAATTTCAAATGAGCTTACCAGAGAACATTGTTGAACCAATCACTATATAGGCCCATATATGTCAGAAAGCCTATAATACGCGAGAACTAGTAACTTTAGTGAAATAAGATTTCAAAAATGTTGATAGGTGTTCGACCATCATGTAGCTTCTCTTTGGTTGATGACTGACTTTTGATTAACTCTTGATGATTGAACACTAACTATCGTGAATGTGGATTCATTGGTGAATATTATTTGATTGATAGACCTGAAGTTTCATTGGCGTTCTCAATCAAAATTACCATATTTAATTTAAAATTTAAGGGTATTTCTATGCAATTCATCAACAACTGAAGTTTTTGACTCTCACAGATAGCATTTTACAGTTACAAAACACAAAAATGAAATCTATCAATGAGTTTTCAATCAACGTGTTGGAATTGCGTCTTGTTTTGATTTTTCTTTGATCCAAAGTCAATTTAAGCCCAATATACCCATTAGAAAGAGTTCAGCAGATTTTCTGTAAATCTCTTGATCTCGTTTCACGGTATTCTTCAATTAGTTGATTGATTGATTCATCGGTGTTGTTGTTCGACAGTGATCAGCTGCAGTGTAATTCAATTGAACTATTCATTGGTATAGGGAGGGATTTGTGGGATTTTCAAATCCTGAGATTACGAACTGATCTTAGCTATACCTCAGTGATCTGAAGTTGAAATGTTCGTGAGCGAGATCAAGGGTCCTGGGTTTGACTACAAGATGCGGAGGCGTAAATGGGAACTGCTTGGGAGTTCTATACTAAGATAAAACAGTCGTCCAGGGATTTCATATTTTCGGTGGTTATTCAACTAAGACGAATTTGTACTTTGGTACTATTCATTGTCCACCGTTCCGCTTAACACAGAATCTATCACTATCTAAAGGTAAAACAGCTACGAAACTCGTCTAGGTGAAAAAAATACCGAACGTGTTTATTAAAAATATCCCAAACGATAATAATTATAATAAACGTTAACCGGGTAATTATACTATCATCTGGCGTCATACTGATAATCAGTTACGAAAAATGTTTAATTTGATTTTTGTTAAATTATTTAAAAATCCTAATGATACTTTGGATTATTCAATTTTCGAGAGATTTTATATGAAATCTGTAAATACGAATTTTCCAGAAACCAATAAATCAGTTATGATATTACTTAGAAAATTTTAATTACTAAGTAGTACATTGATTTCAAATACTTATTAAAGGTGACAATAATAACAAATTGATATAATGGGTGGTTTAAATTAATTTTCTCACTCTAGGTATACTCCGATAATAATAGTAATACGATATGTCAGAACCAGGATTCACAACTCAGAATATAGATCTAGAGCATAGACTAGACAATATTTTTATTCTACACAATTACAAACAATTACTTTCAGTGAGTCCAGAGCAGAAATCAATGAAAGGATAAGAAATCACATCTTTAATAGTCCATAGCTCGTAGCCAATTGTCTACACGCAGTAACTAATCATGTTTTACTTTTACCATTATATATCACAAATTTATTCATGAAAACTATATTTTTAGTAGATCATGCTAGATCTTTCTAATAGGTCTTGGGTTTCGAATCTCGCGAGGTGGGATCATGGATGTGCACTGTTGAGAAGTCCCACAGTAGGACGAAATGTCTATCCAGTACTTCCAGGCTTTCTATGATAGTCTAGTTTCAATTGATTCATGATCTCAACTATTGAAACATTCTTTTTAATCTATCTTCATACTATTAAGATTTGTAATACATTCTATATGATAATTACACTAATTTAAATTAAATGTTTATTTCATATTAACAAAAAAAACCAAACATTCATTTTCAACTTCTAAGGAACATATATTTTTTTGTTGTTAATAGAAACAAAAACGCTCAAACTGTAAAATGATTTTAAAACTGGTTACAAAGGTAATTCAATTACTTACCATTATTAGTAGTATACAATTACCAAGTGAATTATGAAAAAAAGTGAATTAATTGATTATAATCTTGTTAGAGAAAAAGATCAAATTACATATTACATAATCTAGTTAACTGATTTCCTTTTTTACAATTTAGTTGTATAGAGGAATTAGCAAGTTAATTTATTCGACGTATATTTGAATGAATGCATACCTTATTTATATATACCATCATATTTTTATGTAATAAATGGATATATTCATTGAATGTGTAAAGTATTTTTATTGATTTTCAATGGTTGAGATCATGAGTCAGTCGAAGCTAGACCACCATGGAAAACCTGGAAGCACTGGACGGCCATTTCGTCCTATTGTGGGGCTCCTCAGAAGTGCGCATCCACGATCCCTCCCCCCGCGAGATTCGAACTCAGGGCCAATCAGTCTCGCGCTCGAGCGCTTAACCACTAGATCACTGAGCTGTTCGGCATCCAACAGTGTTAATGTTTAACTTCAACCAACCCATGACACTGAGCGACAACGTCTTGAGTGAGTTACTATCTCACAACAGACCCGGTTGAATTTCACTGGCCACTGCTTCTCACTAGAACTCCAGGAAATACCTCTTGAAGCCAGTCATTAGTCAGCATATGTTGATTACTTTCAGCAGGGTTTTGTGGATATCATAGTAATTTCAATGGTTGAGGTCATGATTCGATTGCATCCAGACCAACTTTCATATTACAATAAAGACTTAAGAAGGATATTAATTTTAAATTCTCTTCTGAATAATAATTCTAATAATTTAAATACTATGAACTAAAGTTTTGAAAAAACTTGAAACGGCATTTCTTATTGACTGGTAAACAGTTTTGATTGATATTTTCAACTCGATAAAATAGTTTTTTTCCATAATATATAAGTCACTTGCTTTTTTTACAGTTCACATAATGAACTGGTCTCATTTGGATAACTATTGAAAACTAAGAAGCACTGGACAGTTATTTTGTCGTATTATACTATTCCACACCACTGTACCTCCAAAACTACACCGATAATCAAACATACAACCTTTGAATACCACAGTAAGCACGTAACCTCTAGACTACTGAGTTAGCAGCCAGTAGTTTATATTACTAGCATCAATCAATTCGCTAAATTGTGCAACTATCTTCCAAGGCCTCATACTCGATATGATTAAACTCCACTGGTCGTAGTGGACCGCTGACGTGTACTGTTGAGTAGTTTTGGATGAAAGAGCCGCTTGATGTTTTCTAGTTTTCTGTGACTTGTTATTCTAAAATCAGTCCGTGGAATAAATTATGAAAATTCAACAGTCTCCACAAAACCCCCATATTTTTATTCGTCTTTTCAAACTTATAAAAATAGCTTCCAATCCTTGTAGCAATAAAACAAAAGACAATGGTGTACGGTGGCACAACTTCATGGGTTGGTTGAAGTTAGACATTAACACCGTTGGATGCCGAATAGCTCAGTGATCTAATGGTTAAGCGCCTGGCGCGAGAATGACAGGTTCTGGGTTAGAATTTCGTGGAGGGTGGGATCGTGGATGCGCACTTCTGAGGAGTCCCATACTAGGATGAAACGGCCGTCCAGTGCTTCCAGGTTTCCCATGGTGATCTAGCTTCAATTGACTCATGATTTCAACTAGTGAAAGCAAAAGAGAATAAATTTCAATATCTCTTGTCAACAATCCATTTATCCTATATACAAAAGTTGTAATGGACGCTAGTCACAAGATTGTTTGTAAGTAGTGTGTAGTAGAACGTGACATCGAATTTGTTATAATTGTCAGACAGAATGATTAGTTCCAGTGCATTGAATGCACGGGGTTGGCTGAACACTTGGAGACTAAACGACAAGACCCTTCAGATGGCAGAACGCTTCGAAAGATGTAAATGGATGATTAGAGGTTATGTATTAAATTTTATATAAATACTTGGTAACTTTTCATAGTAAATACTTATCTCCTGCTTGTTGTTATGTTTCACACAATCAATAAAATAAATGCGGTTAATTTTATTTTAATAAATTTAATGCATAATATGATGAACTTACTTTAATCAATTCAGTATTGATCTGGCCTTGTTTAAATTCTGACTCATTTAAAGTACTTTCTGAAGTATTCCGTTTAGATGTTAATGATACAACTTCATTTGGATAAATAACTGGCAGAAAAGGGGATAATACTGATGATTGATTTGTTAGTTTTGTTTCTAATGTAATTGTTTCATTATTTTGATTATGTAATACTTCATCCTTCAGTGTTTGTTCTAGGTCTTGTTGTTGTTGTTGTGGTGGTGGTGGTGGTTCTTCATTTTCTTCTTCTTCTGTTCCTCTTGTTGAGTTTCGTTTACCTCTAAATTTGCTAGAATGTTTTCGATAAGATTTCAAACTTTGCTTCTTTTCATTTCGACTTCGTCTGGCTAATTTTCTTGATTCTTTGTATAAACGATTCATTTTAATTGCAGCCTTGATAATAATAATAATAATAATAATAATAATAATAGTAAATAGTAGAATTATATTTTACTACCAAAGTTTCCAATATAATTTCTAAATAATAATTTAATAGACTATCAGTTTTTTCTAGCTGTTGGAAATTCTGTTATAAACCCGTTGTCAATATGGATACATCAATATACGTAATAATGTGGTAAATAATTGTATCTCCGGCGTTTCGTGACTTGATGTAGGCCGCTTCTTTGGCTGTTTCTCCATAAGTTGGGACTCATCAGCAGTGTTCAACAACTACCAAGTTCAAAATGAGTGTTTTATACTTTAAGTCTCACAATAAATGATGTATTGTTCAGCTAGTGAATATTCATTTACCAGTTCAGAAAGTTGAATTCATTTTATACCATGGAGAGCAATATTCATTCGCTTTCATAATTGGATAAATGTCTAGCTTTGTTAAAAACACTGATTATGGTTTCTCACTGTAATCTTGAAAACTCTATATCCAAACCATTTACCTTTTTCCACTTAGAAATTTTATTCGATCTTGTTGAAGCTGTTGTTATGCTCTGCTTATGAATCTGAAACTCGGGTGTAGTGAATGTTCAATACTTTATTCGGAACCGGATGTTGGTAGAAATACCTGAACCTGTAAATTCCAACAAAGTATAAAGTCATTGATGTTAAAAAGTCCCTGCATCCTATCACCTCTTATTCCTGGTAATGCTTTAAGCTTCATTATCACGTTTTGCTGAATGAAGATAAACTATGAATTCTCTGAAGAAGTGACCTTCCCTAAGTTACAAAACATCTAAAATACAATTTTTCTACTTACTGAAATACAATAAGAAATATATTTATCATTAACTTTCTACCAAATGCTCAGTTTATTCGAAACTACCAAGTTTAACCTTAACACTGATACTTACAAAATACTGTAATATGATTAAATGTAATGAAATAGATCTAGGCTAACAGTATAGGCTTTGAAATTTTTTCTAATAAACTTACATGGTATACTTAGAATAAGTATTACAATGAAACCGATTTTTATTACAGGCTGACTTCAATTATAGAGGTATTGAAAATTAAATAAAAATTTGATAACCGGTTAAATCAGAGAAGGGTTTGGTGGAGATTGCAGTAATTTAACAATTGAATTCATGAGTCATTTGAAGCTAGATCACCACGAAAAACCTGGAAGCACTGGACGGCTGTTTCATCCTAGTATGGGACACATCCACGGTCCCGCCCCATGAGATTCGAACCCAGGACTTATCAGTCTCGTGTGCGAACACTTAACCACTAGACCTTTGAGCTAGTATCCAACGGTATTAATATCTAACTTCAACCAATCCACGAAATTGCGTCGTCGTCCACCATTGTCTTCAGTGAGTCACTATTTCACAACAGACCTGGTTGAACTCCACTGATCACGGCTTCTCACTACACCAACATCAAGGTCTACAGGACAAGCTGTGAGCCACATGTGAAGAAATTCGAATAATTCACTTCTACCTGAAGTTTCTGCTGATGGTGTCGTTCATGAGAACGATGAGAGCTCCATGACCAAACCATCCAACTCAGAGAACAAAACTCTATCAAAATCATCCACCTGAGCTACAAATCTTCTCCATTATCTCATTACCAAGTAATTCAACTGGATTTTCTAATGTTATGACTGACTGGTATAAATAAACTAAAAAGGGCTGTCATTATACTTATTGGGCACAACATGTTGAGTCAAAGTGATTAGTTTTTATTGACGTAGCCAGATGTGTTGTGATTGGACTTAATAAATTAACGACTATATTAAGTAGACTTATAGAAGTATGATTATATCACAATAGTTTCTCCATAGTTTGAAACGTATCAAGGATAAAACATCTCCCTTAGTCTCCAATGTTGATAATTCATTTCAGTATAATTTGTCTTAATTTAATCTTGTGACCTAAAATTTAAATATCAAACGAAAGTTTTTAGTTAGTTCAAAAAGTTCACATCATTGAAGGACATTCATCAAATCTTATGAATGGGAGATACGTGTTTGATCCTTTTTAAAAGAAGAAAGAAAATTGCTAACTAATTACCGATTTATATCCATGGTTTATTTTAACTTTTACAGATTTGGAATACTTTCTTTTCCGAAGTAAATAGTTATATCAAAATCAGATGAAAATACTTTACAATAAATAAATAAAATCTAATTGTTACTCTTAGGTCATTGAATTACTTCGAGCAATAACAAGATTTGAAGCAATTAGTCTCTTTGATAAATTTTGATAGTGTAATAAGAAGATGTTTATCAGAATTATGTGATATATTAGCTTGAAGATGGCACAGGTATTCAGTGTTTGACAACGCTTTAACCAGTAACACCTAATATAACTCGTACCCACCAAGAGAAATCAAAAGACAGAATCGAGGAGATTGGAAGATATATTTGATGTGATATCAATATATCGAGAATCGTCTGATCTAATTCGGCTAGCGATTGCAGTAGATGTTGAGCACGGCGTTCCCACTCGTGATCTGGTGCGGATGCATGACCGAGCGCCTTCAGCTAGGTGAGTCCATTAAAACATGTGGTCAGCATCCAATGTCGAAAACTTATAGAGCTATTTATTTTTGGGATTTATTTACCGCTACAAGCTCAATACCTTTCGAACAAATTGGCTACACACAATATATTTGTTAAGAACATTTACATTTGAAGAATTAAAGGTTAACTAGACTAGAAATGAAGGGCAAAAGGGGACAAGGATAATAAAGAAATAATGTGAAAACAATATGAAACTTCATTACTTTGGATAATAAGTTAATATTATCAGGGTGGGTTGAAGATGACAATAAACTGTTTTTGAATACACAAAGGGGGTTTGAATAGCAAGATTTTTTCTATAATTTTAAGTATTAATTATAAATCTCATGTTTGTTCTTTATTTTAGATAGATAAATACAGATATTTTTAGAGTGACGTTGATTTAGATTAATACCATTCTAGTGAGAAGCCGTGATCAGTCGGGTAGAGACAGGTATCTACCTCAGTACAATGGAAGTTGGTCGCGCAATTTCGTGGATTGGTTGATGTTAGACACTATCACCACTGGATGCCGGCTCAGTGGTCTGGTTGGTTAAGCGTTCGCGCGCGAGACCGAAGGCCCTGGGTTCGAATCCCGCGAGCGGGATCGTGGATGCGCACTGCTGAGGAGTCCCACAATAGGACGAAACGGCCGTCCAGTGCTTCCAGGTTTCCGAAGGTGGTGGTCTAACATCAATCGGTTCATGATCTCAATCAAAAACGTAATAATCTCCACAACCCCCATACTAGTAATACCATTCTGATTATTCATATTGTCATGAATAGAAATTTTACAGATTTCGTAGTAAAATTATGAAGCTTCATCTATTTAGATACCTAAAATATTTGTGAAATGAATATGTTCAATAAAAATATTGACTTAATCTACTATCTAAGATAAGATAATGAAATAGAAATCAAAAAATCTCGCGAGGCGGAATCATAGATTCGCACTTCTGAGACGTTCTACAATAGGACGAAACGGCTGTCCAACACTTCCAGGTTTTCCATGATGATCTAACTTCAACTGACTCATGATCTCAACTATTCAATTATTATAATATTATAAATATGCGGATATAATGATATTATTTAGGAATAATTAAAGTGGGTTATCTAGTTATAGTTATTGATTCCCACATAAGAAATTGATTATCGTAAATTAATGGTAAAATCTTTGATAAAAAATAGTTTTGGGATGACTTTTCTGTCATCTTAATGAATAGTGAAGATCTACTTTTTCTCATTTTATCATTTAATACTAAGATAATAAAGATAATTTGTAACTGAAAAGAATGATTATAATGAGACTGTATACTTTTAAATGCTTAGAGAATACAACAGCGAGACTATAATTTGTGGACAAACCAATTACATTTATGATATCACGTCTTGGATTTTGATGCGAAATTCATCCATCCATTTGGTTAAAGAGCATTTAGCCATTTTAGTTTATGTCAGTTCATGATGAACACCCTAAATTTAATTCCTAACCCTAACCATCAACTGTGAATCATAATTCTTATTATTCACACAGGTTTATAACACTTATTTAGCCCTGTTAACTAAGTAGATATTCCCAAGGCCATCTTCCCATCACTCAAGGGTCGTCCATAGTTTGTAGTTTCACTCCGATAAAATTGTTTGATCCCGCCTCTTTTTTTCATCACTATGTGCTCAAACTATTTTAAACAAAATCGGTGAAACCATAATTTATGGACGATCTTTTACCGACGCTGAAGTGACCTTGAGAATGGACGCCTATTGATTAAGACTAAATAAGAGTTATAAACCTGTATGAAGAATAAAGATTATTATTCACAGTTGATAGTTAGGGTTAGGAATTAGATTTAGGGTTTTCATCACGAACTGGCATCAGCTATAATGCCGAAACGCTATTTAGCCAAATGTATGCATGAATTTCACGCCAAAATTTAAGACTTGTTATCTTATATCTGATTGGTTTGTCTATAAATTACAGTCTCATCACAAAATCATTTCATGTATATTTTTAGTTGCTTTCTTTTCGTAAGTTATTTGTAGAAACTGAAATAATGTGAATTAATTAACTATAAATTAAGTATTAACTGTCGATTCCATTAGTTAGTTTGTCCTATCACCAATTGATTGAAAACTGAATGTATATAGGTAAAGAGCAAAATTATGAACTTGAACGTTGATCTATAAAGTTTTATCGATTTAGTCTGAAATATATTTCATACTAAATACATAATAGACAAAAGAATTCTAAGTATTCTTGCTAGAAACGTTTTGTTTATTGTAAACTACATAGAATGTGAAGCAAGTGATTTAATTATAAACGAATTTGCTTATAAACTAACTTGATCATAATCACTTTTTTAGAACATATAGTCAGTATGATTAATTTAGTTGTTTTAACTTATGAAAAGATCAACCGTTACTGTTATAATTTGTGGCTTTGTGCCCTATTAATATATAACGTAGTGATATCGCCAATTAGAGAACAGTGATTTATCGATCGGACCAATGATGCATAAACCCGTACGAGCAGTCTAGAGTGCTTATCGGTCCCTATTCCTGTCTAGACCTGCCTGTTGAGTTCAGAACATCAATTTCACTCTCTGCGACATGAATCGTGTATTTCAAACATACTGGGTTTGTATGAAAATCTAGCAGACCACATTGTACCATAAAATAGAAAACAACATCTGTACAAGATCTAGACAAAAGTGGATTTGGATGTAGGAGACTGTCATTAATAGACTGGGAATAACTCAAGAACATCAAATCGTATAATAATAATCTATGGGTTTAAATAAAGCTTATAATAAAAAGAACATGAATATGCATAGTTTAGTTACTTAAAAATAAATATATATCTATCGTATCGGTCTATAAATAGTTGTCGATTGTCACCATTCATAATTCTCGTTGGGATATAACAGTTACAATAAAATCCTTTTGATATAAAGGCAAAAAGGAATGGTAAGACAGGTCATCATTTGTTATTCACAGTAGGCACCATTAAAATATGATGTAATGGAATAATTTAATTTAGAATTCTATTACATCTCGTGAACGTATATGTTCAATATTCTGGGAGAGGGAGAGAGAGAGGGAGACAAAGTACGATTTCATATACCATAAAACAGAGCAGAAGTTCTTACAAATTCGATGTGTAACTATATTTTATGTTTACGCTTCCAAAGCAAAGGAACTGTTTGTCATTTAAGTAACATGGTTTCTTTTTACATTTTTGCCTTTCATGGACCTAAATATTTCCAGCTGGACCTCTTTTAAAAATAGATAGTAGGAAAGAAGTGAATAATAAAGTCGTTCATTAAAATTATTAGATTGTGTAGTTGACTAATGCCAAACATAGCTTTTATACATTTGGACGGCATCTAAACACCATTTTGAGATCCCATAATGCTTGTGCTAATCGAGACTATTTGATAAACACAATGTCGAAGGTCAATTTTCTTGGTGTCACCTTTTCCTCTGAACACTCTTCGTCTTTTCACGTTTTATTGTTATCGAAGAAGGTTTGCCGTCTGACTTACTGCATAAAGAGATTGCATGCTCTGGGGATTACTCGTCATTTCCTCTTACAATTTGTCAATTCTTGCATATTACCTATTAGTACTTACTGTTCTCCATTATTCTTTCCCGGGCTTTTGAGAAAAGACTTTGCTGTATTACGGAGAGTGATGAGGGCAGTTATCAAGGTGTGTGGTGAGTCTTTTGAGGTCATAATTAATATGATTGTGGATAGACATCTAAAGTCATGCAAACTCCTGGCAGGTGTTATTTTATCAGATACTAACCATCTCCTTCACTCATATCTTTCTCCTTGTATATCTTCTGGTAGAACGAGACGAAATTACATTAAAATCCATGCACGCAAGCAAAAGTATAAAAGTTCTATAATACCTTACCTAGCAAATATACTCTGTGACGAACAGGTTGTTAGAGTTAACCTAGTCACTAACTTGCATTCTTAACATGTCTCTAATTTGGAAAGTTGTACAGTTTTTCAGATTTTTTTCTTAAACGTCTTTTTCTTTTTTTGTCTTTGTTTCTGTTTTTGGTATAAGAAACTTGTTGAAATACCCTGTGCTGAAAATTCTATATTGTACCAAAATATAATATTGGATAAAGCCATTAATAATAATATTAACAATAATATTGTGTAATATTCCCTAAAAAAATTAAATTCAGACATTCTTTTTCAAAATAATCAACCTCATTGTAATACATACTTAGAAGCACCCTATCTAACATGTTTCTTTCCTTATTTATTATTATTATTATTAGCTTTATTCGATATTATATTTTTGGTAAAATATAGAATTGTCAGTACAAAGTATTTCAACAAGTTTCCATTTCTTACTTCTTGGTCGATCCTGATATTCAATATTAAATATTCGCCAATTAGATGTTAGCAGTTCATAAATCGATATCTGAATAATGTACATTCATTTCGCTGTATATTAGCAGCAACCATAATATCTCTGGTTGAACTTTTTTATAACATGTACACCGAAAGATTGTAAACGTTTTATAAACCTACTTGAATAAGTTATACAATTATTAGACATAATAATATGTTAACACAAACAAACAAACAAAAAAGCAGGTAACTTATTGAAATATCTAGATGAAAGGGCCAAAATAGCTCAGATATTTAAACAGGCCACCAAAGATTCATATATCTTAAGATAAAAACGCCAATTCATAAAATTATTGACTTGACAATTACTATGTAATAAGGAAAAAATTATTGACTAATCTTGATTACTTCACGGATTGAAATCATGAGTCAATTGAATCTAAACCACCATGGAAAACCTGGAAGCACTGGACGGCCGTTTCATCCTAGTATGGGACTGCCCAGTAGTGCGCATCCACGATCCCGCCCCCGGCGAGATTCGAATCCAGGACCAATCAGTCCCGCGCGCGAGCGCTTAACCATTAGACCACTGAGCTGTTCGGCATCCGACGCTGTTGATGTCTAACTTCAACCAATCCACGAAGTTGTGTCACCGTATACCATTGTCTTCAGTGAGTTGATATCTCACAACCAACCTGACCCTGGGTTCGAATCTCGCCGGGGGCGGGACCGTGGATGAGCACTGCTGAGGAGTCCCATATTAGGACGGAACGGCCGTCCAGTGTTTCCAGGTATTCCATGGTGGTCTAGCTTCAACCGACTCATGATTTCAACCAGTGAAATTTCTAAAATCTCCACAAAACCCGTTCTGAAAATTTTATTACATTCAGTAAGTAGACAGTTCAGAATGTAAAATTTTAACTTAACCTACATTTCGATAAAACGGTATTTCAATGTTCTCTGATTTCAGTAGTTCTATAAAATGTACCAGATCATGAAAAAATATTGATTTGGATATAATTTTACCTTTGACTGCATCATCGTACAATAGCGTCTGGATAATTCTAAAGATACATTGTAGAAGTTTTACAACATTGATACTCAATGAAGAGAACAAAGACGTTATGGTTACACAATAGTGACTCTTTTACGGGGTAATAATACATTAAGAGAAAATGATTTTCTTTTTAGAGAATAGCATGTTTAATTTAAACTACAACACCATCCCTTTGGGAATGTATTTTTTCCGCCTTTTTTTCACTAGTTATTAAAAATTTCTGGTAGTAGACACGCTTTAATCAGCGATCAACCAATTCATAAACAGTAATACTGCGATAGTATTTAATTTAAGACTGTTAATAGAGCAGCTGTACAAAACATTTTGGATTTTCTATGAATACTTCAAATGGTATTAGTCAGTAGTAGAAATTACTTTTTTTCTAAGTGTGATTTAAATTATTTTAATTCGAACAGATGCAATCTGATTTTAAATAAATGTCCTTATCATTCTATCAAGTAAGAATATCAAATGCTATTTCAAACCCCATTCATTACTCCCGGAATATTCATAATCTTACTTGGTTTGAAAGTCCTGGGTTGAGAGGATTCTATTCGTTGTAATGCAGTGTATCGACACATTTGGTGAGAACTAAGCTAGGATTAAATAGTTCTTAATCTCAGTCAGTCAGTAACAACGTAGAACTTCGTACGTACGTACATCAGTTCGAGTTGCCACACCACATTAGCACAGAAATGCAGTTGTCGATCCAAATCCCATGGTGGTAGAAGTAGTAAAAGTATAAGCAGTAATCGGAAAGATTAGGGTCTGAAGATGTTATTCAATGAGTATAATCCAGTGAAATAAATTTGGGAAGAGAAAAAAAGAGACAAGGAGGATTCAGGAGATTAGAATTTGGGAGAACACAGAGAGTGGATGCACCTGCGCCATTGCAAACGATTTTGAGCCATGTCATTCAGCGTCTCTAACCATCGGTTGCTATCATCTCGTGGTCCCCAACCGGGTAGTCTACACCTACCGACATGACTCAGTCCACTTGTCAGTGACTTCATGGACTTGTGCCATGTTTTGGTCTGGCCGCCCCTAGCTTTCCTACAACCTACTTCTATACCACTGAACATAGCACGTCGAGGCAGTCGGTCGTTGGGCATACGTAACACGTGTCCCAGCCATCTCAACTGATGAAGTTTCACTACGTCATCAAGTGATTTGCCATCCTTACCTAGTACCCGTTTCCTAACAACTGTGTTACTTACTCGATGGTCCCAGGATATACGAGCAATATTTCGAAGACACCTCTGATCGAAGACTAATAACCTACGAATATCCTCTACTGTTACCGGCCATGTTTCACTGCCATAAAGTAGGATGGAACGAACTGCTGTGCAGTAAACACGTCCTTTGGTTGAAAGACCAATGTTTCTCTCACTGATACAAATCGTTGATGGAAATGACCCATAATTGGTATTTATAGTTTAAATAGTGTAGTGAAATGATTAATTATATATTCTTTCACAACTTCATCAGTCATAGTATTTATTTAACACCATTTTATTTGTTCATATATTAAATAAAAAGATTTCAAATTACTGCTTTTTTTCTAATTCAGCATTTCACTATCGTGTCTACTATATGCTTTCTACTATCATTTCAAGTCCTAATCTCTGTATGAAATGAAGATTGAAATGATAGAGAAGATTTCACAGCTCAGATGAATGATTTTTGTGTTGTTTTCTCTGAAATAGACAATTTAATTGAGGAAATCACATTATCGTTCTGAGCAATATCATCCTCGTTCATTTCGTGTAGACGATGTTGCTCAGAATGAAAATGAAAACTATCTAGCTTAGAGCTCGAAAAACAACATTAAAAAGAATGGACGCTGTTGTACGAGAAAATAGGTCAAAAAGAACTAACATCAGATGGTTTTCAACAAATTATCTTCCTTCATATTCCAAAACTTATAAAAATTTTCATAATTTCGTAGTTACACAGTCGAGACTCATGAATTCAATGTGTCTTGCAAGCAACGTTTGATGTATACCTGATTGATTTTTCATGAGTAAACTTGTGAAAGTTTCAATATGGAAATCACTTAATATCGACCGTGTAATCAAATAATTCTGGAACGTCCACATTTACTATGACGTTATCGATGATTGTATTAGATAATATTCAAATAACACTCTTGCTTACTTATGAAGTGAGAGTAGTAAATGGCCTATGTTATGAAAAAACGATAATAGTGACGAATAAATTTTTCGTTTTATTCTTTTAGACATAGTCAAATTCATTAATAGACTAAATGATTAGTCGTCAAAAACATGCTGGATTGGATATTTGTATTGTTCACTATCGTGACTTCATAGAAGTAAGTGGTTAAGGTGATTACGGGGTTACTTAATGTTTATTAATATCAAGTGTTCACAGGGAACCATAACTGATGACGCTTTCTTTCTAATTCAGTTTTTCACAAGACCTTTATCCTTTTACGGATTAGTTTCCACTACATTTAGTTCTCTAATATCCCGTACGCTTCAAGGTCATGCTTATGTTACTATACATGCTTGGTTGTACCATTTCAGGTTGTTATACTTGAATATCGAATTTTTCCCACACTTAATATTCTTCCTAATTTTACGGATAATTGCTGAGTTGTATGCAAAGTACCATTATCAAGTTCACGATATAGCCGTTCGTATCAGAATAATCCAATCAGTCCTTAATTCAAAAGTATAGTAGTAAAACCTTAAACTTAAATATCTATTCATTTCAAGAAGATTTCACATACAGACATCGCACGAATCCGATACTGGTTTAATGTCCACGAAATGCAAGTTTCATGTCAGTTAATGTATCCTTTAATTATGACGTAATAATTTCTGGATACATTTCTCTCAAAATTGGTATTAGAACCTATTACTTGTAAAGATATTAGTTATGGGTCGCATTAAAGCTTAAAACACAAACCATGTAGATTTGATCGGAAATACTATGATCACTGCAATACTTTAAGGTTATGGTAATTTTTTATTGTGATGTTTTATGATAGATATGTATCTCTGATAATTTATCAACTAGATGTCATGTGCTCTTCAATTTCTACGAATTCTCTACGTAAAATGAGTTCCTAGTGAGAGTTATTTTAAAATGATATAGAAAAGACCTATAATTCAGGTGAATGTTTTCAGTTATGCTAAGTTCATAGACCTATATGGTTTCGTTACAGTTCTAGATGTTGCCATAAAACGCAGGGGAAACGGGACAGTCCAACGTTCAATTTATAGAAAAAGTAATTGGAATGGCCTCTACCTGAATTTCAATAGTTTTTGTCCAATTAGTTACAAGAAGGCGTTGGTTAAAACACTATTTTACAGGGCAAAAAAGATATGTACCACCGACAAACTGGAAGAAGAATTAATGAACGTAGAAAAATGTCTAAAAGAAAACTTTTATCCACAAAAGTTTATTGACAAATATAAAAGGCCCAAAGAAAAGAAGACGGAAATAACTATGGTCAATAAAAAACCAGTATATATAAATCTTAACTTTAAAGGTGATGATGTCGCACAAATTATCAACAAGAGACTGAATACAGCGATAACCAGAACTTATCCGGCTGCTAAACTTTTAATTCTCTATAAAACAACATGTTCAATAACTCAATCAAAGATCGACAAGCAACCCTTTCAGGTTACCGCCAACTGTATTTATAAATTTACGTGTACCTGCCAAAGCAGCTACATCGGCCGAACTGAAAGGAGAGCATATCTTAGATTCTTTAAACATGTTCCAAAAAGTCTTAGAACAAGGGAAAGAAAGACTCTGAACAGTGCAATCACCAAATATCTCCTTGATACAGGACATCAGGTAGATACCTTACAATCCTTTAGGGTGATTAGTAAGCAGCCAAACTCCAGTCTTCTGAAGTTTGCTGAAACCATTGCCATCAGGCGTCAAAAACCTGACCTATGTATTCAAAAGGAGACGGTGGCTAATCTTTCCTTGCCCTGGTGACAAATATTCCTTCACTGCACCATAAAATTTTCTTTTTTTTCTTTTTTTCTTTTGCACTTATTACATCATTGACTCTATTTTATTTTTTCAATTATCTTTCAAATTATTAATCTTTCAACTGAACTCTACTCACTACATTCCTTCAATGTTATTCATTATGTAATCGATTGTTTCTAACCCACTTTTGAACTGTTGTCACAATTAATGTTGTAGAATATTCTTTCACATTAGGTATATATTTACAATATTCAGTAAGCAATTTAAACCCATTGTGTAATTATGATTTTTAAATATCACAGGTTGTAAGCAGCTGACGAGAACCTACGAAATAAAATGAATTCATGCTATTCTGCTAGAATCTTTGTTCTTGCTCTTTTCAATCTAGACAACAATGTCAGAACTAACTTCACATAGAATTGGTCTTTTTGACTAATTCTTAAGCTCTAAATCCGCTTGTCCTGGTGATCTTATCATGGAATGGTTATATTCGGAGGTGTCTTCAACTTTATTTGTCTTTACATTTACTTTAGTCTTTTTTTAGTTGACCTTTGGTTATATGATTGATTGATTTCTTCCATACAGATTGGTAAATATAATTTATACTAATATGACTACTGGTTACAAACTGATCTAAATCCCATATTTTCAAACATTTTCTGGCATTCTTTGAATTTTCCTTGATTTGAAATTTATGTCTGTGGTTACCTTTGTGCATTGATCTGAGCAATAACATGTTATGTTACCCTGTAGCTAGTTTATGTTCTTGTATACATAGGTGATTGGATATCCACCTTGTACAATACAACGTTTTCTGCAATTAGTGTAATCCCTTTTGTAGATGATATTTCTATTTGATATTGAACACTGAAAGGATGTTGTATTTTTATTTTATACTCAATGGACATAACATTACTTTAATAGTAAGAGTAATAACATCAGTAATTATCGTCATGACATTGTTTCTTTCTCTTTGAACATTAAATGATAACAAACATATTAGTTTTATTGAATACACTCCCTGTATTTGTGAACAGCTTAGTAATGTTGCTGATTATATAACCCTTAGTAGTGAGTGGGTGGTAGCGATTTATGAAATTTTTGTTCAGTCTTACTTTGTAATAAATAGTCACATTTCTGCTAACAGTCGTGTCAACGTACTGATTAATGCAATTTTAAGTCCAAAATTTAAATGTAAGCCATGTAGGTCTTTAGTTTGATCTCCGAAGGAGTCGTTAGGGCATACTAATTATGTACTACATACGAAAAAAACTGTTGAATGCTTCTTCATACAACTGGTGATGATAAACATTATCAAAAGCTAATGAATTCAAAGTCACTCAACAATTAATCTTATTACATTAAAGTTGCGTTCTTTTCTGTATTGAATATCATCCACAAATTATTGATTTTTTCATGAGAGTACATCCAGATGACCCTGAAAAATTGTTTTTTTGATGTTTCACATTATTTAATTATGAGCTTGTTTCATTTTATAACGATAGATCATAGCATTAATAAAGACTTTATTGATGTAGACAAAATGTCCTTATTAAGGTCAAAACAATTTGTTTGATCAGCTGATCCAGAGATGGAAATTGAACAATATAATTTCATATCACTCAAACTTTTAATGATAAAAATGATCTCGAAGAAATAAATTAAAATTCAAACGAAGCTTCATGTCATCACAAATGTACTAAAAACAAACTATAATGGATAGAACTTAAGTTCATCCACCATAATGTGATTGGATAATTCGACTAGAGATCTATCTTATCTATATGAAATTCTGCTGTTCTATGATCCATATTAATGTTTGATTAAATGACAAACTGTTAAAAACTTATTTCCGTATCTTGTTAAACAAGAACATCTTGAGTTATCACTCACTATCTGAAGTGAAGTTACGTACTGAGTCAGTAGAGCAGGTAAGAGCATTATTCATGGAAGACTTATCATAATACCATTGAATTTGATTGGTTGTTGCTTTCTAAGAATTTGATTAGTGGATTATAATCAAAGCTGGATGAAATTTTGTATGAATTATTAATTGATTTTCTATCAATTTTCACTATCTGATTGTTATCAGAATGGGTTTTGTGGAGATTTTTTTAGAAATTTCACTGGTTGGAATCATGAGTCAATTGAAGCTAGATCACCATGGAAAACCTGGAAGCACTGGATGGTCGCTTCGTCCTAGTATGAGACTGACAGGTCCTGGGTTCGAATCTCGCGGGGTGCAGGATCATGGATGCGCACCGCTGAGGAGTCCCACAATAGGACGAAACGGCCGTCCAGTGCTCCCAGGTTTTCCATGATGGTCTAGCTTCAATTGACTCATGATTTCAACCTATCTGATTGTTATTTAGTTTGTACTTTTTCAAACACGACCATTTTAATTGGGGAAATATTCAAGCTAAATAAAAAAATTTCTAATATTTAAGTTAAAATCATAGTCAAAAGTATGTATTTGTAATTTAGAAAACAACAGTCTTTCATGTCATTCCATTATTTATGAAAACTTCTTTTAAAGATACATCCTGAGAATATTTTCACTTTATATAATCAGTTTTGTAGACAATAGTGAATTAAATCACTTTTATTACAGGATCCTTGTTTATTCAATGAAGTGATGTAAAATGACAACCAATTCATTGTTTATTTTTATGATCAGTTAAATAGTTTGTTAAGACAGCTCTCCTAAAAATGATACGATTATGATCAACCTTTAAGAGTCTTTATCAATAAAAATCGTTGGATCTTTTAAGTGACACTCACTATGTTTAAAAGTACTGGTCTAGATTTTCAACTTCAATGGACTCCCGATATAGAGTAAACACCATTTACGATCAGCAGTAGGTATGTAACCTAATTGTTAACTTGGTAATGTTTTCCCATACGAATAAACTGATATACATTAGTAATGGTCATAGAATTATATTTTTGTAAAATTTGTAAATAATATTAAGAAAGTAATATTGATCATGGAATAAATTTGATCGCTGAAGGATTCCCATTATATTGTGTTTTAAATAAATTTGACTGAGAAACAGTTAAAAACAATAAAGAACTTTGGTGTGAACAGAGAAACAAGAAGACTTGACAAACTACGGAAGCTATTTTTCGGGACGTTATTTCATTTCATTCAAAGCTTTTAAAACAGTAATATTTATTTTTGTCCCTAGTCTATTCTACAAATCATAAGCTTTCGTTTGATGTATGTTTCACTACTATAGCCCTTTTTGTTCCAAAGCTATTGTAATTTAGACGTATTATTTTGTACTCTATTTTCTACGGTAATCTCCAGTTTTGGACATATTTGTATTTTCCTAATTATTGTACGTTGTGGTCGAGTTAGTTATCTATTAATTCATGAATCTTTTTACACTGATCTGAAATCTGGAACCAGATCGGAATTGAGAATAAATCGGGTAGTGTTACAATTGACTTTTCTTACTTGCGTGCTTGTCAGCCAATCAGGTAATAGAACATTTTTCTCCTCTCTAACCCACTTCGAACTAACGCATACTAGCCTCAAGGTTAAGCCGGTCAGCCTATCGCGTCAAGGTCTTCATCTAAATTAGACAAGTTATCCTCAGCACCAAAAGTGGGTAGACAGATCAAGGATGTAACAAACTGAATAACTTTCTTTGTAGTATGCCAATACTTAGCAGTTTACTATAGAGTAAAGAGTGTGTTCAGTTAAAGAGACGAGAATAAAAAATGAACTAACTATCAGATATTCAAATGATCAGTAATGGATAATTACTTCAATGGCTGTCACATGTCTTGAATATATTGATTTCAAACAATGATTGGTTTGTGAACCAGGATTGTAAAGGAAGTTCATACTTGGAAGAAACAGCTTTCTGGCACCTTCTGGTTTCGAATAGTTTCTAATCAAAGTCGGTTCGTAATGTAAAATTCCAAATCCACTAATATCTACAACACCCTATAATATCAGTATTATTTAGCGGTCTCATAGGACTGTTTACAATTACACTGCTTATGTTATACAGTCAAAATATCTATAATCATAAAAATTTATAACTGGTAAAAGTAAATATTGCAATCAGTTAAATTCATTGCTTCACTTACCTCTTCTTGTATTCGATTAATTTTATTAAGATTTTGTTTTAAACTGACATAATAACGTCTCATTTCTCGTTTAAAATCAGTTTCAATACAAGAATTTTTTCCAGTTACATGTGTGCTATTCTCACTTCTTTTCATTTTGTTTACATTGTGATTTTGTATTCTTGTCCAATATCTAATTTCATAATTTGCATCAATGGCATTTTTATTTTCATAATTTCCAACATTTATACTCTCTTGTTTCAATGATTTTTCTGATGTACCACTAGCCATTTTGTGTGAAATAGAAAAAAAACCAGCTAGTTATCACAATTTAAACTATTCAGCTCTTTTATCCAAATAATACCTTATCACGTGTGTTTTGTTTAAAATACCCAGTGACTTGATAAATAAAGTACTATTATCATATATATTCTACATACTGTATGAGCTTAAATGAAACACCGAAAAAATAATCTTCATCAAAAAAGATAATCTACTTATGAGTAGTTAATCGCATCACACTTAATATTAGTGGCTTTAGTAGGAATTCTAAGAGATGATATTGAGATGGCATTATTAGAGTTATATTTTCATTATTACCTCCCAATGATGTCCCTCAATGTTCTAGTTGAAATTAAAATGTATTTCAATCCCCGAAAAATATTTAAAATCCTCAAACTCTTCTTATACTTGTCTTCAATTCTTGTAATCTATTGTTTGTCTTCACCCTCTTACTTTATATGCTGATTACCATGCATTGGTTATTTCTAATTGAGTTTGAGATAGCGGGGAATATTCGTAGTACATTAGAAAGAATTAAGTTACTTTTTATTTAGCGCTAAATGATCTAACCATGAAGTCTTGGTTGTATTATCATGTAACATCTTCTGAAGAGACTTCTCGTAATTTTAAGAAGAGATGATGATCACTTACTACCTTTTCATAATGTATCATTATAACACCTTTAAAGACAGTGATAGATTCATGACTAAACATTCTAGTAAGACCTCAAAACTTGTTTTTTATGATACAAATCCTTATATATGCTCTCCATAAATTTACTACGAACTTGGAATCAAAATTCTTCGTAATGACTTTGCTTCTCCTTTACTTTTTGATATAGTCATTCTTTTAAAAAATCCCAATAAGATTATATCTTTTTAATGAGCTTTGTCACATTCCTATCTTTTAGGAGAGAGCAAAGTTCTTTTATAAAATCAACAAGTCTTTTCTTCTTGTGTTACTTAGGTTGAATCATGAACGTCTGTAATTTTGTAATTGTATACAATTTTCATACGTATACTAGGACGAAACGGCCGTCTAGTGCTTCCAGGTTTTCCATGGTGGTCTAGATTCAATTGACTCATGATTTCAACTAGTGAAATTTCTAAAAATCTCCACAAAACCCATTCTGATAATATACTAGGAGTGCAAAATATCTAAATCAACACTTCCTAAGTGCAGAATATTTCACTCATCTTACTTAAAGAACAGAGAAATAATGAAATATTTTAACTATCAATTCTTAATATTTATTACTATCTTTTCATTTACCATCTTATTCCTTTCATCTTACTCTTTACTGTAAGGAAACATCATTTTGAATGTCACTACTGTTAATCTACTGTATTACTTTATTAACTTCATTCTTCTTGAGTCATATTTTAATCTTGTCAATTATTCGCTTATCAATCTTGACTGCTTTTATGTAAGCGTATATGCGTGCTCTTCTTATCCTATTCATCACATGTTTGTAACTTATTTGTATCTGGCTATAAATCTTGATTAGCGCTTGATTAAATGGAGTTGGCTTACATGCCTTCTTCAGTGCGTGTTATTTCGCTTCGCTTTGTTCTCTTCACTTTTCCGACCTTGTCTGAATCAACAATAATGTGAAATATACATATTCAAAATTCACTCTCGTGGATCAAGTCATTAATTACAAACGAGGATAGAGGACATGTTTACTTCAATAATATTCATACGATCTAATTGGAGTCAGATATAGGACCACTTAAACAGTTTTGCATTTAAATGACCATTCATTAGCCTGAACATTAGAAGTATTTTTGATTATTATGATCTTTGAGAAAACTCTCTTTTTCCGTTATTCAATCAAATCTTGAATATAATTGCGACAAATTATTTATAGAGAATTATTGACAATATATAATCAGTTCAAATAATTGTGTTCATGTTTAATATAGATAACCTTGTAAAGATAAGTTTTATTTAGTTAATTCACCATATTTTCCTTAACAATATAATTGACATTACTGTAAGTAACATTGAACTGCTACAACCATCATCAAGAAGGTACAAGTATTTATAAATGGTTATCTACGCAAGATACTCAACATCCATTGGCCGGATACCATCAGCAAGAGCCTACTGTAGAAGAGAACAGATCAGATCCCAGCTGAAGAGGAAATTAGGAAAAGACGATGGAAATGGATAGGTCATACACTGCGAAAATCACCACACTGTATCACGACACTAACCCTTATTTGGAATCCTAAGGGGAAGTGGAAAAGTGTAAGGTCAAAGAACACATTACGTCGGGAAATAGAATCAGATATGAAAAGGATGAATAGCAACTGGAAAGAGCTGGAGAGGGTTGTCCAGGACAGAGTTGGATGGAGAGTACTGGTGGGTGGCTTATGCTCCTTCATGAGGAGTAACAGGCGTAAGTAAGTAAGTAACATTAGAAAGAATAAAGTAATGTGGATAAAAATGATGAAATCTACTTTTGGTTAAGCTGAATACTGTAAATAGGATGTTATACTTTACTGTTTTGGATAACATAATCATTGCTTACTTCAAGTAGACATAAATTATCCTGTTCAAAATATTTTAATATTATCAAACAAGAATATGGATAGAAATCTGTCACAATACAATGATGTATAGGTTGAAATGGGATTATTAACAGCTACTTATTCTCTTAACTCATGAGATAAGTGCGTTAATTTTAACTGATATGTTTGTATTATGGTTCAATAGTTTACTGCTTGAACCTTAGTTGATCCCTAAAATATATTAAAGTATATAAAAAAAAATAGTAAGATCCTAAAGTTAATAGCTGTAGGACTAAGCTATGACTAAAGTATTAATATTACGTAATATATCTTCTTTTGTCAACTGTTTATTTAATCAGTATGAGGTTGTGGAAATTGTTGAATTTCATGGAAATTATGAACTGACCTATGTTAGATCACTTTTGAGAATGTAATAACATTGAACAGCTGTTAACTACTGAAGATGATAATGGAAGATGGTCGCACAGATTCGTAAACTGATTGAAATTAAACATTTATTAGTTCTACAATATAATTATAATATAGAGATAAGCTAATCAAAGCCAAAACAATAGGGCTCATTTTTTGAAGTAAATTTAAAAGGGGATGAGATTTATTTTATATATTAGTATAAGTATCTTTATTATAGTCCTTACAAAATTCATTTTCTACTACCATAGAATGATAGTAATAGTATACAGCACACATTTAAAAAGAAAAGAAAACTCACCTCTTTTTATGTAAATTATATACAACACATAAATTAATCAATCAGTTCATCTCTAATTTACTCAGTTTATAGTAAACCCTTAGAGATATTACTTCTTTTCTAATGAATAATTTACAGAAAAGAAAAATGAGCTATTAACTTCAGTCAGTAACAACGTAGAACTTCGTACGTACGTACATCAGTTCGAGTTGCCATACCACATTAGCACAGAGATGCAGTTGTCGATCCAAATCCCATGGTGGTAGAAGTAGTAAAAGTATAAGCAGTAATCGGAAGCATTAGGATTTGAAGGTGTTATTCATGGAGTATAATCCAGTGAAATAAATTTGAAAAGAGAAAAAACAAGAGACATGAAGAATTCTAAATTGGATAACAACAACTCATAATTGTTAATTATGTAGCTAGTTTATTCACTAAAAAGTTACTGGTCATAATAAAATAAGAAATTTCATCTGAAATCATTAGAAAATTAGATATATTCTCAATATTCATCTTTTGATTCTTACCTAACTATTATACTAATGACTATTCATCAAAATATTTTGTTAGTTCCTTAATCTTTTATTATACAATATAGCAACTGTTTGAGTTTTGAATAATTACTTTGATTGAATAATTGAATTTATGAGTCAATTAAAATTAGATCCCGTAGGGTGGGATCGTAGATGCACACGATTGAAGAGTCCCATACTAGGACGAAACAATCATCTAATACTTCCAGATTTTCCAATAGTAATCTAGCTTTAATTGCCTCATGAATCCAATTAATAAATTATAAAAGAGAAAATCTCCACAAAACCTCCTTCTAATAATTACTTTGATTATTATTAGTCCTCTTATATAATTATTAGATAAATTAAAGTATTCTTTTATCATTATATTGCTTCATAGTGAATTATTTTCAATTCTCTTGTTTCATTATATTCTATAAACGATTCATAGGATATATATGTATAATAAACAATAAACTGTATTTTCTATTATCAATTCACTAATCATAGTATGGTGCGTGCTACTTATATTGATATAAGTAGTATATGACGCGAGTCAGGAATATAATGTCTGGTAGCAGAAGATGGCGGAAGATCAAGAAAGGAAGAGAGGGAATAGAAAGCAATTAGTATGGAAATGCAAGAACAACGAAGTTCGAGACAATTATTGAACATTTTGCAAATTAAGTATTATAGTATGATTTTTCTATTTTACCAAGTAACTCCGTAATTTTGTGCTAAGTATAATTCGGTTGCTCACTACAATATGTATTAGTTATAATTATATATATCTGATAATCAATGTAGTTGTTTGTTCTCTTTACTTGCTACGTTTAAGTGGTTTGAATATTTTTTTTGGCCAGCGTTTTTATTTTAATGAGTTAGTTTTCTACGGGATAGGGTCACTAACCGCATGCCCTACCCTCCTCCTTTATCCGGGCTTGGAACCAGCAGTAGTCTCAGAGGGGTTTCAGTCGGAGTTATTTTTTCTCTTTAAGAATAAATAAATAAACAAAGCAACACCAAATATTTTTCAGCGGTATAATAAAATGTAATTGAAATAAAATTACATTAATATTACAATGAATATACTACTCATCTGAATCCATGTTAACCTTTTTTGTTTGTCACTTTTTTAGAAAGAAAAATATACCCATTGAATCATCATATAGTATTTCATGCATATATATATATATATATGTATTATTTGATAATTGTTTATAAGTTAAGTGTCGTTTCTACCATTGGTTTCGTTGAAAATGACGATGATAATGATCTTGTCTCTGGTATGATAGTAACTAGAGATGTTGTTGGTTTTGTTAATTCTTTTTTTTCTACTGATATATTATTCATAATTGATTGTGACTGTTGTGAATTTTTAACATTTTCTTCTGATTCTAATGTAGACATTGAAGTTATTGTTTCTGTTGTCATCGTCATAGGTGATGATGACGATGATGATAATGACATTGTTGTTGTTAATTCTTCATCATGTTCCAATGAATCATCTGTAGAATTTAATGCTTCATGAAGAGCTTCATGAGAAATTACTGTCCAATTAGAATCATCATCATTATTAATACCAGGTACTCGATAATCATAACCATTTGTAGTAGTATTTGAATCATCTATAACATTTTTCAATGGTAAACTAAATGTCATATTGAAAATTATAATAGAAATATATAAACAGCTAAATGTATAGTAAAACATATTGAATAGAAAACTAGGATAATTTCATAATCCCACACAGTGATCATTGCTGAATTAAATATCTTATATGACTTTACAAGTGATCACGTTTTAATGTAAATATGTGTAATATTGAATGGAACTACCAGCATAAATAAATAGTAATAATAATAATTAAATGTAAGTACGGGAATAATGTGGGTACAACAATTTAGTTTACAATGACATTGTATAAACATAAATCTTCATATATGTAAACTTTTATTCCCTTTGATTTATTCATTTTTATTAATAAGGGATAAATATATTGTTTTTTGACCACAGATGCCTTAGAAATATTGCTCGCATCTGCTGGAATCACCGGGTAAGTAATAGTGAGGTTAGACGCAGGGTATTAAGGAACGATGGTAAATCAGTTGATGAGGTTGTGAATCTTCATCGACTGAGATGGTTGGGCCACGTGTTACGTATGCCTGAACACCGATTACCATGACGTGCAATGCTAACCGGTGTTGGGGATGGTTGTAAGAAAGTTAGGGGCGGCCAAACCAAAACGTGGTATCAGTGCTTGAAGACACTAACTTCTAGTCTGAGCCATGTTGGTAGATGCAGACTACTTGGTTGTGGTCCGCGTGACTATCGTAACCCATGATTGGAGACTCTTGGTGACATGGCTCAGAATAGATCACAATGGTATCGGTGTACACACTCTCTGTCTTCCCTTAAACTGTGAGATTAAGATCGCTTCATATCTTTCTTTCTACAAACTAGTTCTTTCTTTCTTTACTATATCCTTATATGAAATCTTTCTTTTATATATTACCACCATTGAATTAACTACTTTTATGAATCCGGTGTTCATCTTGTTGTGTTAATGAGGTGGTGCAAATTGGACCGATGCATATATGTGTCTGGTCCTACGTTGTAGCTGACTGACTGACTGACTGAACATATTGTTTAAATATTCTAAATCATTGAGATTAATGTGCTGAAATTTTATTATTTAAATATATCTTGTTATTACTTTCTAGTTATATAATAACAAATATATTAGATATTCAAGGTTTAATATACCATATTGAATCATTCAGCTTGTCATCAAAATAAACAAACAATAATACAATTAATATCAGATGGGTTTTGTGGATATTGCAGTAATTTCAATGGTTAAGATCATGAGTCAGTTGAAGCTAGACTGTTGGATGCTGGCTCAGTGGTCTAGTGGTTAAGTGCTCGCGCACGAAACCAGTAGGTCCTGGGTTCGAGTCTCGCAGGGGGGTGAGGTCGTGAATGCGCACTGCTGAAGAGTCCCAAAATCGGACGAAACGGCCGTCCAGTGCTTCCAGGTTTTCCATGGTGGTCTAGCTTCAATTGACTCATGATCTTAACCATTGAAATAATGCAGTTTTTGTAATTGAAGGTATCAGTATTATCTATGTATGTATGTATACATGTATGATATTGTTTCTGATGTATACATGAACTGAATTGTTGAGAATGTTTAAATCTCTGAAAATAGAATACTTATTGTTTGGTTAGTTTAGTTTTTTTTTAAATTAAAATTTGCTTATTTTTGCATCAATACTACTCTTACGGAGCTCATTCTTCATTTTCAACGAGAATTAAGAAGTGTTTTCATTACTAATTTATGTATCTATTACCTCTAAGATTGCTGTAAATGTACGTGTACACAGTAGCTGCTTGCTTAATCTATCATCGTTTGATCATTTGGCAACAAGATTTGCCTTTTAGATTAACCAGAGCTAGGAAGAGGAAGAAGAAGAGTCCACGTGAAGTATCCATTGTATCGAGACAGAGATAAAATGCTTCTCTGTGTTATAAACTAGTCGTATTATGTATATACAAAGTAAGTAATAACTAGACTTCGGTATTTTGTGAGTATTATTTGAAATGTATCATAATTCTGACCAATGATTATAACTTTTGCTAATTCTTAATTTTAATTCTAAGTTAAAGTTGGTTCTTTGAATTCCATCAGATCCACAATACTATATGATTAGTTAAAAAATAACACCTATAATTAAAAGAAACACCATTTTGACATCCCACAATGCTTGTGCCATTGGAAACTCTGATAATCACAGTGTCGAAGGTCAATTATCTTGGTGTTACATTTTCCTCTGATAACTCTTCGTCTTCTCACGTTTTATTGTTATCGAAGTAGGTTTTCTGTCTGACTATATAAAGAGATTGCATGCTCTGGGGATTACTCGTCATTTCCTCTTACAATTTGTCAATTCTTGCATATTACCTATTATTACTTACTGTTCTCCATTATTCTTTCCTGGGATTTCGAGAAAAGACTTTGCTGTATTGCGGAGAGTGCTAAAGGCAGTTATCAAGGTGTGTGGTGAATCTTTCGAGGTCATAATTAATGTGGTTGTGGATAGACATCTAAAGTCATGCAAACTCCTGGCAGGTGTTATTTTATCAGATACTAACCATCTCCTTCACTCATATCTTTCTCCTTGTATATCTTCTGGTAGAACGAGACGAAATTACATTAAAATCCATGCACGCAAGCAAAAGTATAAAAGTTCTATAATACCTTACCTAGCAAATATACTCTGTGACGAACAGGTTGTTAGAGTTAACCTAGTCACTAACTTGCATTCTTAACATGTCTCTAATTTGGAAAGTTGTACAGTTTTTCAGATTTTTTTCTTAAACGTCTTTTTCTTTTTTTCGTCTTTTTTTGTTTTTTGTGTGTAAGAAACTTGTTGAAATACTCTGTGCTGAAAATTCTATATTGTACCAAAATATCACATTGAATGAAGCCACTAATAATAATAATAGTAATAATAATAACAATAATAAAGTAAACATCATTGAATTATAGAAATCATGCAATTCATTTATGGAGTGGTGTATTGTAAAGTTATTAAGAATTCCACAATGATTTCCATTTGTCACCGATTGGCATACACATGCTGACAAGATTTAACTCGAATGTATGATATACTCGTATGGATATTTATATATATATATATATATATATATCCTCAAAGTATATTAGTTCAACACCACCTAAGTGGCCGTTTATTGTAAGGAGCACCTCATGAGTAGGAAAAGAGGATATTATACGTAATGGAATGCTGTAATGCACTAAATTTCCATTAAAAATGTAATGATTTGCTTAAATGTTAAAACATTCAGATGAAGCGTCTTAAATATGACAAAAATTCACCCTCTGGATCCCACTGTTTACTAACATCTATGTCTACTAAAATCGTTTTAACTTAATGGTAATATCGACGTAATTTGCTCATAATGTACAATTTCCAGTGGAAATTAATCGAAGCTCCCTCTTTACTACCAACGGGAACGTCCAAACATTGACAAAATGAATATTAATGAGGATTATACGAAATTTCTCAACAACGAGACATTTAAACACACTTTTATATGTAAAGATCCTTAAGACAAATTTATAATACATTCCTATGGTAATCTGATTAAATTGGATTACTAGTGTTGTTTATAATGTACCGCTACACTAATATTCCTTCATATATCTGATACTTCACCTATACTATAATATGACTCATTTTATTGACCGAACTTAAACAGCAAGTAATATTCCACTATTAAACCGTCTATATTAACTGTTATAAACAAATGCTGATTGATTACTACAATAAAATAATGTAATTGTGACATCCTAATAAATAAAATACTTGTTTTCTAACGCTTCAGGCCTTAGTGTACTTCATTTCTTCAGAAAATGAATAAGCAATCAAATTAAATTAACATAGGTTTAAATAATACAAAGGAATAAAGCAGGATATTCCATATGAATCAAGCAGATCTGACCACATTAGTACCATATTATTCCAATCAATTTGATTTCGTACGAGACATATTCGTGCGTATGATAGTTGGTAAGAAGTGTTCCACCCATCTGTTCCTCTGTTCTTGAATCTTAGTGGTTGGCTTGCCTTCTTTGTCTTTGACTGGTCTCTCTGGTTTACTATATTTCCCTACTAGTTTCTTCGTTGTGTCATATATTTGTTTGATATTTCCTTCTGTTGCAGATTTTTTCGCTGTCGTTGCTAGCTCATTCACGTATTTCTACTTGTCGGCTCTAATGTTCCTCTTCACTTGCTTTTTTGCTTCAGTACATTCAGTTTTTGCCTTGATGTTCTCTGCTCTTGTTCGACCGCAGATGATTCCCATCGTCTCATTCTTCCTTTCTTGAAATATTTCCGACTTGAAAAACAGGAATTTGATTATGTCTAAATACTGGATCTGACGAGTAACGTGAATTGAATTCTGATTTACAACTAGTACCAGACTGCTAATTTTATAGAAGTGGCTAACAACACGACTGAGATGTATGTGATATCGAGGTTAAAAACAATAATTTATCCAGAGGACGGTTCTATTATATATATATATATATATATATATATATATATATATATATATATATATATATTATTACGATATTTAGCTGGTATATATAATTCGTAAGGTTTACTAAACCTGTACGTTTTAAGAGGTACACAGGAATTTAAACAAGAGTCAACCATCAGATAGAATTCGTCGATAGCATCCATGAGACTATTAAATGAAAAAAGTTGTCCCAGTCTGAAAGTTTAATCAGTGAATCCAGGAGGTCCCAGTCAGCATGCTTATAGTCTTTATATTGACAGGTTTTTTGAATGGGTCGGTTATAAGAGGGACAGATAGGGAGAGCGCAAACTACTATCTTATGGTCACTGCTCTCAAATTCATCGTATACTTTTTACAGATAGTGAGATTACATCTCTACTAAATAGTAGATCGAGTTTAATATCGCCTCTAGTTGGGGTACAAACCCACTGTGACCATCAGTGCATGTTAATGGTTGCCGAGATCTCATCATCACATGACTGACAACTAATGATTAACAACAATAACAGTGGGAACTAAGAGCTCACAGAAAAGGAAACTTTTGCGCTAAAACTAAAACTCAAGGACTATACAAAAACTGGAAGTGACCATTATAAGGGTTGAGAGGATTTAATTACAATAATAAATACAGCAAATTTTATTGGTTTATGTAAGTAGTTTAAAATAATACGCGATATTATAGCTTCAGCAATTATTAGAAATGTAACTGTTTACTGAATATTAGTAGGTAGTATAAAGCAATAAATAAAAAATGAGATAAATGAAGTAAGACTGTTGATAAAGTGAAAACAGACAGTTATGATGAAAACGACTGAAATTTGTTTGTCGCTATTACGTCTGTTAAATTTCTAACTTGCCTGTGCTTTTTACTAAGATCCCAATCGTAATACTACTGCTTGCTACATCAGTTTAACTGGGATTTATTTAATTTTAAAAATAGTTTTTATTAGTTGAATGGGCGACACAGAAGTTTCAAATTTGATAATCCAAACAATAAGCTGGTAGACTCATAGAACGTGAAATCTTTAAGTTCCATGTGGTTCAACTTATAGCTATAAAGATCACACAAATATATTCTTAATCTTTCTTGCTAATTATGCATATATACAGATCAATCTTAATTTCCTTTCTCTGCTATTTGTTTAACCACAATGGTTCGTGTTTAGAAATTGGACCAAGTAACTAACTCCGAAACTATTAGTTAGTTATTCCCGCCCAACATAATAGAAGAAGCCTGTTAGCCCTTCTAAAAAACAGAAGAGCCTTGCTAAGAGAGTGAGAATGGCCACTAGAGGAAGCAAGGTAAAAAGGCTTATTAAGGTTCACTTCGCGGTTTGTAGGTGTATTTAGGGACTTTGATATCGGTAGTCTGGGTGGACTCGTTGTTCACTACACTTGCGGTACAGACGGACATGTTACTGTCTAAAATTTTTCATCATTTTCGGAAACTTTTATGCAGAGTTTTTATGATGAGTTGTTAATGAGTTCACCAGTGAATAAAGTGGAACTCTCTCCCAAGTATGCTACACGAGCATATATTCAAATGCCTATACCAGACATGCATACATTCCAGTGAGAGACACATAGACAGGTTGGCACGGTAGCTAGTATGCGTTATATGTCATCACAGAATGCGTAGAAAAGTTCACTCATCCCATGAGTACAAATAGGCATATAAATTTCCTCTTGTAAGTATACGTTACATGCACATATAGAACTTGTAGGCTGAGACACATACACTCCATATGATATATATAAATATAGATGCGATCACCTCACGCCATAACCCAGCGACTTCAGTCACTGAATGAACATCAGGTTTTAAAATCAGTATGAAAAATAAGCGGTTATAGATTATATGCTCACTTTATGCTTATGCCACAAGCAGTTTTAGTGTCAACCCCTGTACGCTGATTAGGAAACAATTTATGTCCTACTCTCTAACCTGTCCCTTCCAGAAATTATGGGCTCTTCCACACAGTTTGTTCAGGTAGCAAAAATAATTTTTTTCCTGCGCCCCAACCATGCTCTCAATCCAAAGTTAACCTCTCTTCTCTTGTCAATCAGAATTAAAATAGAGTGGGTAATTACCCCAATCTACATTGGTTCATGCAGAGTGGATGGTCAGTTCGGTCTCACCTTTGATTCCCCCCCCGACTAACTCTGATAGGACAGTAATAACGATGAATGTTAGGAAACAATAGAAAATATCTATAGCTCCTTATGCACACTTGATTTATCAACCAAGTCCTTTGTTCTGATCATCATCATCAACGACAACAAAGCAAGGAATTTACCATTATTTTATAGTTTATTTCTGTTATGTCCCGATAAGCATAATGAATGGTAACTTTTGGGATCCATTTATGGGCCAATACTATGCGTATATTTTTATCGTATAATTGTTAAATAACTAAACTATACATATTCATGTCCCTCTTATCATGAGCTTTATTTTGACCTATGAACCATTATTATACGTTTTACCATTCTTGAATTATTCCCTGTCTATTAATTACAACCTCCCACATTCACAGCCACATTTGGCCAAATCTTGTATAAATGTTGTTTGCTATTTTATTGATAAGATATGATCTGTCTGGTTGATATATAAACCGAGTATGTTTGAAATAAACGATTCATATCACAGAGGCTGAAATTTGTATTCTGGACTTAACTGACTTGGTTAGGCGGGAATCAGGACCAATAAGGACTGTAAGCTGCTCGTACGTGTCTTATGCATCATTGGTCAAATCGATAATTCACTGTTCTCTAATTGGCGATATCATTATGTTATACATTAACAGGGCACATAGGCTACAAGTTATAGTAATTTCATATTACTGATTGAAATCATGAGTCAATTGAAGCTAGACCACCATGGAAAACCTGGGAGCACTGGATGGTCATTTCGTCCTAGTAGGGGACTCCTCAACAGTGCGCATCCACGATAGGTTCTGGGTTCAAATCTCGTGGGGTGCGGGATAGTGGATGCGCACTGCCGGTGTGTCCCATACTGGGACGAAATGGCCATCCAGTGCTTCCAGGTTGTCCATGGTGGTCTAGCTTCAATTGACTCATGATTTCAATCTGTGAAATTTCTAAACTCTCTACAAAACCCCCTATGGTAATTCCATATTAATTGGTAATTACAGACGTAATAATTTTTAAAAAAAACCAACAATTTTTGTATGATATTTATGTTTATATCGTTTAGTATTTCAGTTAAACGATATTACCGATACACTGTATTTATATTATCAGAATCATCTAGTACATGAGTTAGTTTTTAAGGTTCTATTTTGTACAGAAACTAGAAGAGATTAACCATCAAAATATATAATCCATTTAATATAACTCTATCCTATTTATTATTGTCGTATTTCTTTCAAAAAATACCTTTATCTATCCCACTAAACATTAAAACTTACATAATGAACTGATCTTTTCTCTTTCTTTTTCTTTTCTTTTTCTTCCTTCTTCATTTCGAATTCATATTTATTCCCCCGTTTCAATCTCAATATTTGACAACCTTCCAATAATGTTCACTTTGTGTAAAAAATGAAATGAACATTTATAACTAAGTTATCATTTATATTAAAAACAGACATAAAAAGAAAGTAAAGTGAAATATTCTTGAATCCCTTGACAATCATTAAAATGAATAATTTTCTATGTGAATATACATTTGAATAACACTATCTATTATAAGTAAAATATGGTAAAATTATGCAGTGAAATTAAGAGAATGATTTGTACAGAAACAGTAGAATAGTTACTATCTTACTTGGCTGTTTATTATATTCTCATCTTCTTTGTGTGTGTGTGTTGTGTGTGTAGTGTGTGTGTGTGCTTTATTCACTGCAGAAAAAAGACTCCGTTAATTATTTCAATCCTACAGTTGTTATATAACTTTTTCTTTATTCTCTTAGCTCTTGTTATGATTGTTATTTACAAGTATGTTAGTTAATTCATTTAAAAATAAACAAACCTTTAATGCCCTAACATGATAATAAATCTATGGACCTAAATTTAAGAATGAGTAAAATGATAAATTTTTCAGAATGTGTTGGATGTGAGACCATTTGATGTCTTTTCTCTCTTTCGTTCTTTCTTTCTTTCGTTTACTTCTTTTCTTCATAATTCTCCATTTATCTATCTATCTATCTCGCTCGCTGTTTCTTTCACTTGCACACTCTTATCAAACTCTCTTAGTCATTTTACTCCACCTAAAACGAAATATTTATCTATTTGACACCGGTAAAGAAGAACAATTAAATATTCGATTTTATCTTGTCAGAATATTAATCCTTTTTTTGTATTGCAAGCCAATATACTTGTCTTAAATGGAAATTAATAACAGAAAGGGTTTTGTAGATATTATAGTAATTTTAATAGTTGAGATCATGAGCCAATTGAAGCTAGGTCACCATAGGAAACCTGGATGTATTGAACGGCCGTTTCGTCCTATTATGGGACTCCTCAGCAGTGCACATCCACGATAGGACTTGGGTTCGAATCTCTCGATGCGGGATCGTGGATGCGTACTCTTGGATAGTCCCACAATAGGACGAAGCAGTCGTCCAGTGCTTCCAGGTTTTCCATGATGGTCTAGCTTCAATTGAATCATGATCTCAACTATTTCAATATTTATAGTTCAAAGTAATTCACTTCATTTAAATAACTCTAAATTAAACTGATAAATCTTATACATACAATTCCTAAATGGCTATACGAATTGTATATGATTTTAGCTTCGTACTGTGACATAGTATGACTGTCACTTTCTCAGAAGTGAAAATTCAATTCAACTTTACTACAAAATTTTACAATGATTCTAAATAAAAACTAACAATTTATACCTAGAATTAATTCAGTCATTGTCAATATTTTACCTTATTGTATAACCCAAGTCAAGAATTTCTTCCTAGTTTTAGAGGATTTATTATTGCTATTGTGATTTGAATGAGATTCAAGTATCATTTTCATTTGATGCTATTTACATTCTTTCTTTTATTAACCTTTCAAGAATCATGCTTTCATTTAATTATTCAGAATTTCTCTCATGATACCATGTTCTTAACGAACCATCTAGTTCACTACTAGTTAATATTTAAGTCAAATAATTCTGTAGAGATTTCCTAAGGTGTCATTCAAAATTGAATGTGAGGTACATGAAATGAACCATAAATTGATCATTCAAACGATCAGATTTCATCTTATTAGTTTAAACATGTAGTGTTCTATAGAAGATAAAAAGGATTAAATCAGTGTTTTTAGGTTGTGAGTATACACTATTGATGAGTAATGGCAAATAAATAAAAAATGAAATACCTAACAAAATATGCACTTGTTCTAATCTAACATTAACTTACTAATGTAATGATAAGTGTATACTTGATCTTTTCTATCTATGAGAAAAATTAAACATGATACTTTAATACTTTAATAGGCGGCCTGCTTAAGTATCTGGGCTACCTGTTCCTGCCATCTAGATATTTCAACAAGTTATCTATTTTTATTTGTTTTAATATATCATTATGTTTATTAATCGCATAACCTATTCTGCTGCGTTTCTGAAAAGTTTACAACCTTTCGTTGTCAAAGTTACAAAAAGCTCAGTAAGAGACAATGTGGTTGCTGGCAATATACAACGAAAAGAATATACATTATTCAGATGTTCATTTACTAGACTGTTAACATCTAACTGGTGATCACTCAATATTTATCGTTAGGATCGACCAAGAAGTAAGAAAAGGAAACTTGTTGAAATACTTAGTGCTGAGAATTCTATATTATACCAAAAATATAATATTGAATAAAGCTTATAATAATAACAATAATAATACTGACGAAGTATTTAAAGAACCTTAATAGATTCAACTCTACTATACTGTAAAACATAATAGACTCTCAAAATCATCTTGAAATTCATATGCTTCTTATTATTCAATAAGAACATTGATCAAATTCATATTGAAATTTTAAAATGTACAGATTTTGTAAGAACTTTCGTTTAATATTGAACAAATAGTTTCATAAATAGTCAAAAGCTGAATGTACGGTTACTTACTTACTTACGCCTGTTACTCCTCGTAGAGGAGCATAAACTTTAGATGGTAGTTGGAGGTAGTCGACAGGAAACCCTGAACTCACTTTTCGTGCTACTTGGCACTCGTCAGCAAGGTGTACCTGTAATCTTGAGGGAACTGATGCTCCCTGGCGGATTTGGTCTCGTGTCAACCAGCTTCACAGTCAGAGACGTTACCACTGAGCTATCCGAGCCGTGACCGACCTCCTGTAGGACTGAGATGTAATCACAATTGATTGATCACTGGGTGGTGATCAATGTCATGCTTGTCTAGTCCTTATTAGTGCAGATCGAATGCTATCGATCATGTTGCAATGTGGCCACCAGTCTAGGTGACTCGACACTGCGGGCACTATGTATTGAGATTTAGATGGTGGTTGGAGGTAGTCAATTGTAATTGTAATGAGTTGAGAGACTAGAGAATTAAATAACTCTGAGTGAAATGATGAAACTGGTTAATTTCATTTATTGAGATTTTTACAAATGGAATTTTATTTTAACTGTGTATTTGTTTCTGTTAGTGTTTATGAATTGAATACATTTCTTAGTTGGTTACTCAATCCGAAAATCAATGTTCATTTGGTAACGACCCTAACTCATACAATTACAAATCAACTTAATTCACTTATAGTCTCTGTAACTCCGTATAAGTATGACACTGAATTGGTTGAATACTTATTATCAAGTCATCCAGATGAATACAATCTTTTTAGATATCGATTTACTACAGGAATGTGTATTAACTAGTATGTCCCTGTTATCATGATCTGTATAAGAGTTAACAGATAAAACAATAATAAATTCTTATTAATTTACATTAAATATCAGTGGTAGTGAATGATAATTATGCAATTTTGTCAGCTGACTGAAGTTAGAAATGTAAACCATTGAAGATGCCAACTCAGTAGCCTAATGATCAAGCAATTTCCTGAGGCTCCTAGTTTCTAACTCTTGTGTAGTTATAGATGGATGTAATTGAGAAACTAAACAAATATCTGTTTTGAATGGTTATTTGAACTAAGTTGATACCTTGCTGTAAAACTACAATGTAATGTGGTTTGATCAAGCAAAATTTAATCGTTAATTCATCATAATGATTGCACTATTTATTATTGTAAAAAAAGAATAAGCAACTCAATAACATCAGATGAATATTTGTTTTCAGTACAGGGTTGTGAAGATTGTTGAGCTTTGATTGAAATCACGTCATGTCAGACTGCCATTGAAAACCTGGAGGCACTGCATGGCTGCTTCGTTCTAGTATCAGACTCCTCAGCATCATCATCATATCTGAAAGTACTACTTTCATAAATTTTATTCACAATGATTAATGGTCAGATTTCGAATAAACTAAACTGAATACCTCTTCCCATGGATTAATCAATGAATTATTTTATGAATAAAATTACCAACCTCATAATGTTCAACTGTTACGATCAATAAATTTAGTTAATTTACTAAGTTATTTAATTGTTCCTTCAAAAAAGTGAATATCATAACGGGCATGAGGAGTATCTCATCAATCACAATGAATGATGTTAATACGAAATCTACGGATTGACAAAAAATAGAGATATAAATCATCAAATCCGAACCCAAGGATCTGGAGATTAAAAGTTCAGTGAACCCAGACGGTCCAAATCTCGACCTCTGGCCTAGTCGTGGATACTCAATGCTTACGAGTCCTATAATCCAATGAAATAGATGTCCAGTCAGTTCATGACGAAACGTTTCAAAAGTCAATATGATGCTCGTTATTTATTTATTGCATTTAAAGGCCTTTGAAATGACCATATTATGTTGAATATCAATTCAATGATAGTTGTATTTGTGAAAGATTTTTCCCATACATTTCACATTATCCGGTTTAGAGTATTGTTCTTTAATTTTTACCACTGCATTGATAGTAAATTGAAGTCTAACATATTTATACAGATAATTTTGTTGAGAATCATTATGAAAGCATTCAATTCAATAAAAATCAATATTTCACTTTACGAAATACTATCGTTATTATTACTATTATTATTATTGTAGTGAGCAAGAACATGAGTGATGACAACTGAATGTATCTGAACACTAAATAACAGAATATTTCACTAAAATCTGAGACCATACATTAAATACTCAATTTGATGTTCACTCCGGGACTCGAACCTAGTATCAAATCTGAGATACAGGTGCATCCAGCTGGCGAGTCCCAAATAGGACGAAATGCGCGTTCTGGATTCCATTGCTAGTCACTATCAATCTTTGCTTATAATGCTTGTGAATTAAAGCAATACACACAGTATGCACATATGCCAAGAAGAGACTGATCAATTGCACTACTAAACATCAATAGAAAGATTCAAGTAAACAATACTAAGTGAAATGAAAACATGCTTGCTTTGAATAGTTGTAATTGGAATACATGTCAATCATATTTGTCATAATATTGTATAACTGATGATGAGAACTTTCTACTGTAATATTAAATAAACCTACTTCTGTTATTTGAGAAAAATTGTTTCTGTAATATTAACAATGAACTGAACAATAAATCCTGATAGCCTAATTAATTAAACGTGTTATGTACAAATCAACAATAATATTGAACAAGTCAGTTGTACTTATGTATCATGTCTGATTGTTAATGGAAATCATAAAAATAACAGATTATATCACTCACCAACTGTGTGTATTTCAGTGATAGAAGAATATTTCATGTATGAAATATACATGAAGTAAATACAGAATGACGATAAAATCAATTCAATTAAATCATCTAGCTTGGTGAATAATAGATATTATTAGATTAGACATGAATCTATTCTATTAGTGATAAGATTGTATCAGATTGATGAAAAGTGATCAGTGTACTGATTCAACTCATGTGTAATAAACTGATTGAGCTAATTCATTAAATCACATGTCACATTTTCAATGGATGTGTCACAATTGAAAACTGTCGATAATAGTATATTGAACAGTAGACCATTGACTAACATAACAACAGTGAAATCATTTAAGATAGAATTTCTAAAAAAAATATATACATGACTGTAATATAATAAAGTCCAGTAAACTGAAAATAAATTTATTCGATAACCGATAAAATTTACTGATGATCATGTTATTTACAGGATAGAGTGAAATTGAAAATCTCAACATTTCGATACAAATATAATGAATATATTGGAGTTCAACCAGATCTGTTGTGAGATAGTAACTTACTGAAGACAATGGTGGATGTGTTGCTCAATTTCGTGGATTAGTTGAAATTAGACATTAACACCGTTGGATGCTGGCTCAGTGGTCTAGTGGTTGGGTTCTCGCGCGCGAACCCAGTAGGTCCTGGGTTCGGATCTCGCGGGGGGCAAGGTCGTGAATGCGCACTGCTGAGGAGTCCCACAATAGGACAAAACGGCCGTCCAGTGCTTCCAGGTTTTCCATGGTGGTCTAGCTTCAACTGACACATGATCTTAACCATTGAAATTACTATGATATCCACAAAACCCATCTGATATTGAGATGTGTATACCATGATATGAAGAGCTTTCAGTGCCTATATCTTGTAAATATTAAATTTTCCATCTATGAACAGTTGGAAATTACGATTTAAATAAATCACTTAATCCTTAGTTAGTCTTTTTGTTACATCAATCTAAGTTAGTAATTATTTTCAGTCTTATTATACAAACTACTTATAAGTAGTTCATATACATCAACGACATTTTGTCACTTTTTTCATCATCTTTAAAATATTCACTTTTATCTAGTTCATTTTATCTATCCTTTTGAATATTTTAATTAGTTTAAAACGAACCTTGCTTTTACTTCTACACATAGATTTTGTTTGAATATTATGAGAGAATAAATTAACAGGTAAAGTAGTAAGAGAATTAAGAAATTTCAAAACACTAAACAATCCTTGGAAGAAAAAAAGGTGAGAAATAGAAATTGGAAATTAATCAAACCATTCTAATTAGTCATTTACTACTTGTCAATTTCATTATTGCTGTGATTTAAACAACACAGATATATATATATATATATATATATGCGTAAATATATCAGTTGTTGTTTTATTCAATTTCTTTTTTATCCTTGATATGTTATGTGTGTATCTGTACTTAGTTAAATAGACACAGTCACCCAAGACTATCAACAAAAGTGAATCCACAATTGTATAAATTAACTACTGAAAGGATTCATAATTGTATTCTTTCTCTTTTGTTGTTGTTGTTTCTTTTCTTTCCCCCTTTTTTAAAAAAGAAATCTAAACAACTAACAGTTTGATTTAAATTGTACCAAAGGTATACATCTGTTATTTAAATTGAAATTTTCTTGTTTATTAAAGAAGAAGAAGAAGAAGAAAATTGCGCTCAATAGACATACAACTTGTTCACTTCAATAAAACAAACAACACGTTAATGCTAGTTACGATTCTAAATGTATTCTGAATGTATCTTCTAATTTTTTTCTTTCTTTCTTTTATTCAGGAATAATATTCTGTATATCAATATGGTTATACGATTAAAATTACTGATCAACAACATTTATACTTTATTTTTAAGTGCTTAATTAAGTGTATATATTAAATGGATAGATACGACTATATTGACAACTATATTGTAAGGTTATATGTCTCTGGTGTTGTAGTTATCAAATTAAAACTTGTTTTAATGATATTATTGTACAAACCTATTAATGGAATGGTTTTTCAAGCGAATAAAAGACTTTGAAATTCTCAACGGAGTTGGAATATATATATATATATATATATATATTCAATGCACACTGATTCACGTTTTCTGTAATTGACTGACAAGTGTGTGAATATTAAATTAATGTAGTATCCATTTATACAATTTTACTTTTCAGATTATATATCATATACATATGTGTATCAGTGATAATGGTAATTTATAAGAAAACTTAAATAAAATAATTATAACTAAGATAATATGTTCATATCGCGCATCCAGGTTCGAGCACGAGAGATTCTAACTCAGGACTTATCAGTCTCGCACGCAAGCGGGTTCGAATCTCACGGGAGGTGGGATCGTGGATGCGCACTGTTGAGAATTCTCATACTAGGATGAAATGGCCGTCCAGTGCTACCAGCTTTTCCATGATGGTCCAGCTTCAATTGACTCATAATTTCAGCTATTGAAATTACTAAAATCTCTACAAAACCCCTTCTGATAATTAATGAATGATCAATGTCACAATCTCCTATACTTAATGTTAGTCGAAATTCTACTAGATATTTTTTGTATTTTGATAATTAAACTAGTAAATCTGAGATGTTCACATACCTTATTTATTTTATGATATTATAGTTCATTGATACAACTAAGATGATGATAGAATGGACGGAACTATTTACAGAATTCAATTTCAAATCTTAGTTGAATAGATATTATAAAAAATATTGTAACGACCGAACTGCCAGTATTCGGTTTGAACGCAGGACTGACGAACCAAAATTTATTCGAATAGGTCGGACTACGTTCTTCTGTATAGCTCACAAAGCGTTTTTGAGACAGTCGTATTAAATTATATCAAAACACAAACTCTATGCTCAATTTAAACGGTTCTAATTTAGAAAATAGAACAAATTATATCAAAAATACAAAATACCTCAAACGGTACAGTCTGTGCTATACAGTCAGAAGTTTCTCTAACGCAAAGTAGCGCGCTAAACAATAAAACAAACAGTTAATACCAAAGGGTTCGATACCTGAGAATCAATAAAATATTCCCAACAAAATGGGATCAAATATCTATCTGCAGGGATTCTAGCAATCCTCCCAGGCAGACAGTCAAAAGGTTAACAGCCACACACTGAATCACACCGTGACCTTAAGCTTAGTCAAACACGACCTTACCGTCAATAGTCCGGCAACATGCAATAGAAAATCAGGTAACAAAAGATAAGTCTTTAATCAAATTCACATAATAAAGGCTCAGACGTGGAAGACTGAAGAACAAAAGGTGTGGTTAAACGAGATCTGAACAAAGGTTAAAATACGCGACAGGGAGAAGAAACAGATAAATCACAGTACTGTCCAACAAAAAGCTGCGGAGGGATTTTCATCGTTCTCTTTCCGTTACACATATATTGCCGATTAATTAAATGAATGTATCAACATAAATCAATGTTGGAACATGTAAGTTATCATTGATTCACCAAAATATTGACATCATGTAATTTGATGATAAGTTGAATGTCAGTTAACAAATTAATAATCTATGATAGAAAGAAAAAGAATCAAATTTATAAAATGATAAGTGATTAGTCATGGAAATAGAGCTATAGTTTTGTAGGTGATTTTACAAATGACCTTGTAAAAGTTTACCCATTCACTAACCAGTCAAGAATCAGACAAAATCATTAAAAAATTTATTATAAAAAGCCAACAACAACAACAAAAAATGAGTTCAGATTAGAAGTTTAAGACGAGGGAACTCTATGTTGACCAACGAGTGATTACTAATGTAATCAGTTCTGCTATTTCAAATCTCAACAATGTTTAAGTCATTTGTAAGCAATGACGGGTAGTGGCTAACAGTGGGGTTCAGGACGCACGTTTCACTCTATTTGAGACTCGACAGCTGGATGTACCTGCATGAGTTGATGTCCACTCTGGGACTCGAACCCAGTACCATCCACTTCAAACGCCATCGCGTTACCCACTGAGCTACTGAGTCCTGATAGCAACTTGCTTGTGCAATGGGGTGAATTTAGATTCATTAGGTATTGTTTGGCTTGTATCTTCCCAGTGAGGTTTAAGACTGAAATTGATCAGTCTCTTATTGGCATATGTACATCCTGTACGGACTGCCTCGATATTGCCTGAAGTCACAAGCTTTATAAGTAAAGATGGATAGTGGCTGGCAATAGAATCTAGGACGCGCATTTCATCCTATTTGGGACTCTTAAGGTGGATGTACCTGTATCTCAGATTTGATATTGGGTTCGCGTCCGAGAGTGAATATTAACTCTGAGATGCAAGTATATCTAGCTGGCGATTCCCAAATAGGATGAAACGTACGTCCTGGATTCCACTTTTAGCCACTATCCATCTTTACTTATAATGTTTAAGTTACTTTTAAAAGTTCATGAATCATGTTAACAGTTTATATACGTTTTAATTCCATTTATTTCCTATTTTCCAAGAAATCAATCATATTTCAGAGTCACTTTTAAAACAGCACAAATTTATCCCTTAATATTAAATCTTACTACGTTTGTCTATTTTAATCATTTATTTAGCTAAATGCTGTCATATTTCATTTCACTGTTAACTATGTACAAACCATCTGTCACAGCGGTTTGGATTACCCACAATCTAAAATCTAACATCTTAAATTCGATTGATTCAGCGATAAAGGGTAGTTTACCCGTTTATTCCATATTTTGTAATGATTTAATAGTAGACAGTTAATACTTTGAGTTCAAGTTTCAGTTACTTAGATGATTTCTAACATAATAATTTATTATTTAACATCACAATTGATTGATCACTTGGTGGCGATCAATGTCATGCGTGTCTAGTCCTTATTAGTGCAGATCGAATGCTATCGACCAAGTTGCAATGTGGCCACCAGTCTAGGTGACTCGACATTACGTGCACTATGTTGAGATTAGATGGTGGTTGGAGGTAGTCGACAGGAAACCCTGGACTCATGTTTCGTGCTACTTGGCACTCGTCAGCAAAGTGTACCTGTAATCTTGAGGGAACTGGTGCACCCTGGCGGATTCAATCTCGTTTCACCCAGTTTCACAGTCAGAGACCTTACCACTGAGTTATCTGCACTAATAAGGACTAGACAAGCATGACATTGATCACCACCCAGTGATCAATCAATTGTGATTACATCTCAGTCCTACAGGAGGTCGGTCACGGCTCGGATAGCTCAGTAGTAACGTCCCTAACTGTGAGGCTGGTTGACACGAGACCAAATCCGCCAGGGAGCATCAGTTCCCTCAAGATTACAGGTACACCTTGCTGACGAGTGCCAAGTAGCACGAAAAGTGAGTTCAGGGTTTCCTGTCGACTACCTCCAACCACCATCTAGTCTCACTATATAATATTATATACTTTTGGCATCCAATTACTGTCAAACTATTTGGTCAATTTTTGACGAAAGTTAATAACGAATAGAAATGTTATACAATTTAATATTTCACTATAATGATAGATTTATAAATACTGAACACTATATTTCTTTCTTTCTAATTTGAAGTGAAATGATGATTTGTTTATTGATCGTATCTTGTTACAGTATAATTGTAGTAAAGGAGAACACAGGTGAGGACAACTGATGATATTTAACATAAAATCATAGTCCAATACATCATTCGCAAAATGTTCATGAATTGGCTCAGACTTCATTGTGTTTTTTTTCTCATTTCTATACCAATTACTTTCTATTCGCGTTCTTTCCTCTTCAATCTTCTCAACCTTCAGCTATCAAATATTCTATTACTGATTGGTGTTATATACTACTTAGGCTGATATAAGTAGCACATATTACATAATTACATTTTATTTTATTAAAATATAATTATTCGCTTAATGAACTTTTGGATATGTGTACTCTTGATACATAAGTACTGGGTCAAGTAACAGTTAATTAGTTTTTTTCTTTCATGATGGTATAAACGAACTATTATATGCATTTTTTCTTAGATAAATTGACCTAAAGTTCTAATTAACCATAGATGGTGGCTAATTGTGGAATTCAGAACACATCTTTCATCTTATATAAGACTCGACATATGAATGTACCTGGATTCCAAAGTTTATTTCTACTCCCAAACTCGAATCCAGTACTATTTCCTTCAAATGCTACCTCGTTACCCACTCAGCTATTGTTTTCGATTAGCCACTGACTTGTACAGTGGGGTGGATTGTAATTCATATGTAGTGGTTGTCTGACTCTACCGATTGACTTATCAATGACAGTAGTAAGCTTTAATATGAAAATTCAAACAATCAATACATATAAGGTTGATAAACTATATTTATTAAATTTCAAATCAGATTGTATAATAATCGTTAATTAGTAAATCTAAACTACCAACAGATTTAAAAATATGGATGAAGTGTTTTAAAGATTCAGTTAATTTATACTCTGAAGAGTCTTTAACTAGGATTATTCAGTTTTCCAATGATTGATAGTTATTATTGGTACTCAAACTATGATCGATCTAATGATGAATATCAACTACAAATTGAAATAACCTCAGCGACGCTATTTCATCCAAACCATGATGGTGCTAACGTATGTAAATTGCTTCAAGATGCGTTTATAAAGTTCTAGTAGAAATTTATGGGCAGTAGAGTTCAAATATTGTCTAGTACGAAATGGTTTTCACCAGTGATTTGTGACGATCGTCACTTCATATCAAGCATTGGCTGGTGTTGCGAAAATGTAAATCACTACAGACCAGCTCAAGGGTTTAAAGGCTAAACGTTTGCTGTGAAACATGAAATTTGTTAGTTTGATCAGTAAAGAGTTTGTAAATGTGCATTGCTGAGAAGTCTCATACTAAGATGGAATATTAGCCATGTGTTGCATAGTTTTCAACTGTGCCACTAACCGAAATTAATGTAAGACAAATATCACTAACTAATCTGAAGAAAAAGTTTATCGTCGATTGAGATTTCTTAAGATACTGTTGACAGTGTACACAGAGCAACACCAGGATCTTAAGAACTTTAATCATTTAGCTATGAGATTCTTACAACGATGATAAGGAGTTATAACTTCTGACACAGTAGAAAATTATCAACAAAATACGTTCAATTTCCTCACACGAGACTGAAACATCTCATTTTTCAATATATATATATATATATCAACGGTCAAGATTTTAAAACTCCTCTTAACAACACCTTTAGAATATGGAAAAATAACTTTAACACATTCACTGTGCTACTCTCTTTATGTTTAACAACAGGAAAAGATTTTTATCATAGTTTACAGCTACTTCATTGAATTGTCTAAAGATTCTACTACTAACAATAATAATGTGTAAAATTGTATGATTTTTCTATTTCATTTTATGTACACATGTATGTACGTGTGTACGTGTGTATGTATGTGTGTATGTAGGTCTTTGTATATATGTGTGTGTGATTGTGGTTTATAAATTAAAAATACACAACACAACATTAGATTTTAAAATAAAACAAACATGTGCTGAAATAATTTTGATAAACAAGATGGACATTTACAGGAGTACCCCTCTACCTCTATATATATGTATGCACGTATATATACATGTGCGAACAAACACCCATTACTCTAAGAAGAACTGTAAAAAGTTGCTTCGCATTGTTTCTTTTCTTTTTATTATTTATCAAAAATGTGAATATTTCACAAGTTGACTTCTTATTGTGTTGCATAAACATTTTATATTTCAATCTTGGTAACTATGATAGTGACATCCATTTATTTGTTTTCCTTCAAGTTGAAGTTGATAACATCTTCAGTGATATTCAGTTGACTTGATTTATTTTATAACCGTGTCTATCAGATCAAAAAATAGGCACCTTTAAAGATTAAAAAAACTTGTTGTTTGACTGGTAACAACCTAGATATATTTTATTGGAGAGGGGGGGAAGAATAATAAAAATAGTTGACATCAATGGAAAAGAAGTTACCAATAAAGGTTTTTATTAGAATGGAGATTTGTAGAAATCGTGGTAATGTTGATAGCTGGATTCATGAGTCAATAAAAGCTAGATCCCCATTGAAAACGTAGAAGCATTGGACGGCAGTTTCGTCCCAGTTTGGGACTCCCCAACAGTGCTCATCCACGATCCCACACGTGGGATTCGAACCCAGGACTTTATGTTTCACGCGCGGACACTTAACCTCTAGACCCCTAAGCGTTCTTACTGATAATATTTTGAACACGTAGTTTAAGCGCTTATCATATGGTTATCGCATAAACTTAGTGTTTTCTCGAATTTTACAACTAAATCTAATAATATTTTTATTTCAATATACTACAAAACGTTAGTTTGTTGAATTAAATATCAAAGTAGGTTGTATTCTCAATAGACAGAAACAGTCGATGAAATGGTCTATAATCATATGCTATTGAGATTCAGTCATCAGTTTTAAAAAATCTATGATTAATCTTCGATACACTATTTTTTAATTTCTATAGGTTCCAATCTGTGAAATACATTATCACTGAGTATAAATCAAAGCGTGATTATCCCCTTGTCAACTTGGTGACAACTACTCTTTTACGACTGAATATATTTTCTTTTGGAGAATAATATTCACATTTAAGTTTTTCTGTTGATTTCACCCTAAAAATTCCAACACTTTAAAGCAATTTCTATTAGAATTTCAAATCATTTAATTTAGACACTAGATAGAATTCTGTTGAAATGAGAACCATACTACATCTTTTGTAGTTGCTCAGACAAAGTCTTGAAACTATAACCAACTGATTAATTGATCAATGCTTTAACCGCCAAATCAGAACAGGATAAAAAATTTGATATCATATTTTAATTTAGTATGATACTAAGTCAATATATGATATCTATTCCTTATATCTATTTATTAAAACACATAAATATTGATATCAGAAGGGATTTTTATGGATATTATAGTAATTTTAATAGTCGTGATCATTAGTCAATTAAAACTAGACCACTATGGAAAACCTGGGAGCACTGGACAGCCGTTGCGCTATGTTGTGGGGCTCCTCAGCAGCGCGCACCCACAGTCCCGAGCCCCACGAGAGTCGAACCCAGGACATATCAGTCTCGCGCACGAGCGCTTAACCACTAGACCACTGAGCCGGCATCCAAAGGTGTTAATGGCCAACTTCAGCTAATCCGTAAAATTGAGCGACGCATACATCATTGTCTTCAGTGAGCTGATATCTCACAACAGACCTGGTTGAACTCCACTGGTAACGGCTTCTCACTAGAACTCATTAGAACCTCTTGAATTCAGTCATTAGTGAGCACATGTTGATTAATGTCAGAAGAGGTTTTTGTGGATATTATAGTAATTTTAATACTATTGGTACAGAAATATCAAAACAAATATGTTCCACACAATAAAAACAAATATAGAAAGGAAGGTGAGAATAATTAAAGTAAGGATGCAACAACAAATGAATAAAAATCACTGAATGAGATTAAAAGAAACAAATAGGTAATCGAAAAAGCAGTTCAAACTAAGAAAAATACAATTAGAAAGGATTCTTTTACTTAAAGAAGTTACAACAGGACCTCAGCCGTCTTCAACTCGGAGCTATGCCTGACAACGTTTCAAGCCACTGAGTTTCACTGTATCTAGGACTTCAACAAAGAAGTCGTGAAGGATCAACAGATCCCAGTAATATACATATTTATTTGATACTACGGCATGTGATACACTAACCACCTCTCTGCTTTTTCCAACTGGTTCCAGTGTCAGCAAATAATGCACGATGTAGAATTCGTTGGGATAACATTTGTAGTACACATCCCATTCACTGTAGTCGGTTTTTCGAGGTGGTGACATTAAATGAATTATCTTTACTGTTCTCCAATACGCGTTGCCAAATCTTCGGATTACTAACATAGGGTAGACACTGAATGTCAGCAATCACTTTGAGACAGCGATGATCACCATTACATTTATTTTACTTCAGTGTAATATTTGTATAGTATTTACTTAGCATAACATTTGCTCGGATTAATTTTGTGTAATAATCGTTTACAAATGACATCCAGAAGTCATTTGTATTATTTTTCTGATTAAAGTCCATTTTGTATTCTCACTACCTTCAGTAATGTATGACACTCATTAATTAACCATCAACAAGATGTCATGTTCTTGGAAGATGGAGATTTGACTGGTGAGTCAAATCTCCATCTATCATTAGCTTATGCAATTTCTCTTGGGTCGTACACATATCAGTCTTTTACTGTTTCAATAGTCAGTATTACTCCGTTACACCATCTTACTTCCGTGATCCAACAAAAACGAGTATTTTCGAAATGATTAGCTTGCCGACTAAAAATCATGAACAGCTGGAGTATATATTTCTTTGATTGTGTGAGTAACCGTCTATTCTCAATGCCACATCATAAACACTCTTGAGCAGATATAGTGATGAAGTAATCTAAATTTAGGATGAAACACACTCAGTAATTTACAATAGATATCAAGAATTACATTTACTTTGAAAAAGACTGACTTGAAAGAAATTACAGAATGTCTCATTAAAATCTGAGAACCATACAGTAAATCTTTAATTTGCAAAATATCAATTCATTGTCTCAAACTTCACTGTTCCTTTTGTAAATACCAGTCCATCATCTCAGACTTCATTGTCCATGCCTTTTCATATCAATTACGTTCCGTTCCCGTTCTTTCTTTCTCCATCTTCTACTGAAATACATTCTATGTCTGACCAACGTTATATACTACTTATTTGAATATAAGTAACCCACATCACATCACTACTACTATTATCATTACTCAGTAGTGTTTTCATTCAAATAATCAGCACGTACATAAGTCCATTAGATTATAATATAGAATTAATATAGTTTATTCCATTTTATATAAATATATCATCTAACTAAACAAACATATACACATGTATACAATATGATTTATATTCTAAACATAAAACCGAATTCAATGTTTAATTATATGGGCATTAATTTTAAAGAAAAATGACAATTTAAGCACTTTATACATACAATAATAAACTACGAACACTTTCAATCGTAAAGAAACATAAAATAATTTAAGGAGAAGAAGAGGAAGAAGAAACTTATGAAAGAGTTGTTGGTATTCTTTTCATTTTGTTCCATTCTTATTTTCTATAACCTTACATTGAATACCTTTCTCCTTTGCACTCTCTCTCTCCCTCTCATTCTCTCTCACCCTCACCCTCACCCTCTCTTTTCCCCTTCAATTTCTATTTTATTTTACCATAACTACTAATAGAGTGACATTTTCAAATCTTTTCTTTTTTTTACAATATATATCTTGTTACATCTTTTGTTGTTGTTGCTGCTGCTTTTTTCTGTTATTTACAAGTGCATTAAGTAATAAATAAATTTATAGCGAAAAAAAACGTATAAAATGTAACCTTTTTATGAAATATTCCTATTTTTAACGTTGTATCTAGTGACCTAAATTATAGTTTATTGAAACAATGATTCCAAAATAAATAATAATGATAAATAATCAATAACAATGATCATTCAATATTGAAAGGATCTATTATTTTGGTCAATTATTTAGGAAAAAAAAACAAAAACAAATTGGATGATGGAACCTGTTGATCACCATTCGACATCTACCAGAAGTTTTAAGAAAATTATGAATATCTTTTACAGATTAATCCTAATTAGTGTATCACATAAATTCAAGTCTATCTACAGATTATCCTTTAGCTATATATGATAAGAAAAATATATACTGTGTTGTCGAATTCCTTAGATTACTGGCTACAAGATAAATAATAAGATTATAATTTATGGACCATCTTTGAATGACGTTTGACTGACCTTGAGAGTGTACACTTCATAACCAGGACCAAATGAGTGTTAAAAACCTATGTGAGGAATTAGAATTATGATTTACAGTTGAAGGTTAGGGTTAGGAATTAGATTTAGGGTTTTTATCACGAACTGACATCAGCTATAATTCTAAAACTCCATTTATTCAAATGGATGAATGAATTTCATGCCAAAATTCAAGACCTGTTATCATATACGTGATTAGTTCATCCATAAATTATAGTTACATCAGATAAATTGGCTGATAGAATTCGATCAGTACTCTGATGTAGATCGTACGACGTATATTTTTTCAATCAAATAATTAGAAAACTAATATAATTTTGAAGTAATCTCCATTAAGAATTGACATCAGTTAAAGAATCATTTAAAAATAGGAAACATTATACAACGGTTTTCATTCTTAACTTGTAAAGCTTTAATGATTGTATTACTATTACCCTACTATACAAAACTGATTACTAAAGTGTAAGCTCTAGTTAGTTTTTTCCTGGCAAAATTACGCTACGGTTATTTGCACGATTCTGTTTTGAGTTAGCTCAAATTAACTTCATTTATTAAATGAGAAGAAACATCTTTTTATCAATAAAGAAGCTTTTGTTTATTATCCATAGAATATGATCTCGTAAAAAGGAATATAAATAGTTTTGACCATCAATATATTCTTCATATTGATGATATTTAATAAAATATTAAAGTAAGCTTTGCTGATATTTGATTCTAGAAGATTTTAGAATAGACAAATATAGATCATGATCAAAATGGGGTTTGTGGAGATTGTAGTAATTTTAATAATTGAACTAATTAGTCAATAAAAGCTAGACCACCATTGAAAACCTGGAAGCAGTGGACGGCTACTTCGTTTTAATATGATACTCCTTAGCAGTGCGCATCCACGATCACGGATGTAGGACTCGAACTCAGGACATTTGCTCTCGCGCGCGGACACTTAATCTCCAGACCACTGAGCAGGTTTTCGCGTACGAGATCGAATATCCTGAGTTTTAGTCCTACATGCGGGATCGTGGATGAGCACTGCTAAGGAGTATCATATTAAAACGAAATAGCCGTCCACTGCTTCCAGGTTCTCAATGGTGGTCTGGCTTAGATCGACTCATGAACTCAATTATTAAAATACAGATCACTCAGTAAAAGTTTATAAATATAACTCCTAATAGTATTGGTTTATATTCTTTAGTTATTCAACGGATAATTGCTTCTGAGTATTGCTTTATTCACACCAAGACATGAAGGTCCCGAGTTTGATCCTATGTAAGGTTCCCGATATGTAGTGGTAGGCTTTTTATTTCCCACAGATTGTCTAAAATCAGTCCATAGAATAAAATAGTGTAAACTACCCAGTGGTCAATAGACTGTAAATGCATCTCAGTCCTATAGAAGGGCAACCGCGGGCCGGATGGCTTAGTGGGAACGTCTCTAACTGTAAAGCTGGGTAACACGAGATCGAGTCCGTCAGGGGTTATTATTTCCCTCGAGATTAAGGGCACACTTTGCTGAAGAGAGCCAAACAGCACGAGACTTAGATTTAGGGTTTCCTACCGACTACCTCTATCCACTACCTTACACCCCACACATAGTGCATGTATTGTCAAACCAACTAGACTAATGACCTCATTACAACCTAGTCGATAGAATTCGATTCTCAATAAGAAAGTCCTGATACTTATGACATTGTTCACTACCCAGTGATCAGTCAATTCTAAATGAAATCATGCGATAACTAGACGGTTCATTAAAGTTAATCCCTTTTTGAGATTGTTTCATCGTGAACCGATAATATGAACTGACCGAGAACAACTGAATATTTGAGAATACTGAATAATAAGTTGGTTGATTAGTTTGAGATAGAGACAAAACAATCTCTTCAGTACTAGTCTTTACGTTATACAGATGGAATGTATTTTCTTCTGACTACAAATTTGATTATGTTTAAACATTTGGAAAAAGTGTCATAAATAATTATTTTCAGCATAATGTTGTGAGGATCATTGAGTTTTATTAAGATCGAGAACCGATAAATGTCAGACCGCCACTGAAAACCTGAAAGCAATGGACGGCCGTTTCGTCCTGGTATGGGATTCTTCAGCAGTACGCTTGGTCCTGCACGCGGAACTCAAGTCCCGGATCCTCAGTTTCATGCGAACGATTATCCTTTAGACCACTAAGCAGGGACCAAGTGGTCTTGAGTTCGAGTCCCTCGTGCAGTATTGAGCGCACTGCTGAAGAATCTCATATTAGGACAAAATGGCTTTGTAGTACTTTCAGGTTTGCAGTGATAGTACGACACTTATGATTTCAGTAAAGAAATAGTTTGTTTACATCCCATCAATAATATATATATATCTGTTTTTCTTACTTGTTACTTGCTCATCTCACAACCGACACATTTAAAGTCAAATTAACCAAAAATAGAGAATATTCTATTCCCACCTTTTTTACTTACCAGTTTTACATTCATAGTGGTTTCGCTGATTTTCTAGTAAATTCCACTTTTAACAACAGAATTATTACTATTAATATTATCACCTCTTCCCACATCATTTGTACTACTGAGTCATTGTAATCATGGTGATTTAGTGAAGAGAAGCACTTTACTTTCCGTAAAATTATCATTATTTATTTAAACACTTGACCACTTATTCACTTTACATTATTCAGCTCCTCCCACCCTCCTCCTAGAAGTAATTCTGACTCTCTAACTCTCTTATACATACACAAATACATCTATCATTTTATTTGTACATGAAATTGCTCTATGTGTATGTATGCACAGTTTGTGACTGTAGAAGAGGGTAACTTAGTGCATAAATGTTGTCATGTTGAACAAATCTATTCACAATTGATCATCTCTGATTCACCTTAATATATGTAATATGAATATACATTCTTTGATGTATCTAATATAATATATACACTTAACTTTTAATGCTACACTTGCCCTTGTTTACTCATCTTCTATTATTATAACCATTCCCAATAAATTTATAGACATTTTTATTTTTATATATTTCAGCTGACCGCTACTTGTAACCGTTGACAAGACAATAATATATATATGTAACATGTTAATGCTACAGTGTGTATACACCAACCTAATACTATTTCATAGATTTAAATCACATTCTTGTCAGTCTGTGTTTGTATCACATCATCAAATGGAATAAAATAAAACAATTATTTTTACAATAATAATATATCCATGTTATATGAAAGTGATCATCTCATCTTACAATCATCAAAACCACACATTGTCCATGACTGCAACCAAGTCAGAATTATCAACATCATCACCGTCGACAGTAACAATAACAGTTACACGAGTCAAGATCTATGCGGTGTTCTGATTTCTTTGTAGTTGTGCCCACGTGCATGTGTATATGCTTATGTGTTGCCAAGTAAATTACCATTTTTTATCCCCATACAAATATCTTTTTACATGTCGTTTCTTATTGTACTGGGTTTTGTCTTACCCCTTACTTACCAATAATATATTATCAAGAAGTCGTCTGTTTTTCTTTGAACCCATTAAAAGTAATAATAATAACAACAATCGTACTAAAGTATGACATTAACAGGACCTTTATGTACGATAAAGATCAGCTACCATGGTAACTAAAATAAAATACAACTTTTTCTATAACAAGTGAAAAGGTATTTATTTTTTTTGCTCGATTTTATTCTTCGCCAACACGAATGTTTTTCATTCATTGACATGCAGAATCATAATAAGGTGGTGTATATAAGGAAAATGAAGGTAAAAATATTTTATTCGTTATCCCCCTTAAAAAAACTTTAATCTAATCATTATTATAGACTACTGATTAAAATGTAGCCCATCCTTTAGTTTGTTACACCTACAACTGACATACCATGCATCAACACATCAATTTATTATCATGATAATGCTGCTGTAAAGATGTGAATAATTAAGATTTCTTTACGAGTATGAATGTGTGTGTGTGTGCATGTGATTAATTTAAGGAAGACTAGCAACAAATACGCATGTAATTGAAAAACTGTCCGGTGAAATATAAAAGATGAGAGAGAGAAAACACGCAGGAGCGAGAGATACACTCTCAGAAATTCATGCTCTGTATGTATATATTCATACATACATACACAACTATATGAATGGACATTGTATGCGTAGGTATGTGTTTGATAGATAAATAAGCAGATAACCAAATAAAGTATGTCAGAGTATGTAAATAACGTACACTCATAGACAAAAATGATAATTTATCGAACAAGCGCAATCATGAATGTGAACGATGAGAATATCAATGACCCAAACATCTAGTGACTTCAGTAATAAAAAAAAGGAAACTTACTTACAACACTTATAACAACAACAAGTACACCTTATGTAAATACAAAATGCCAAAGAAAAAGAATAAAGAGACGAGTGAAACTAATGATAAAGATACTTTCATACTTCTTTCCACAGACAAATATATTAGTAGTAGTGATAGTAGTGGTAACAGTAAATGAATTATAATAAATAACAATTATATACATATGTATATTTGTCATTTCTTCTTAACCGATATATTATTTTAAAATCGGCATTATTTATCATTCTCATCACTTCATTATTATCATCATCATTGTATCTTCTTATAAAAGTAGGCAAAAAGTCAATTCTCTAAATGTATACAGTAGTTATGGGTGTAAATGTACCCATGTATGATTGTGTGCTAATGTGTTTGTGTGTGTATGGGTGTAAAACCATAGGTAAATACAGACATGCGTACCTATTCATATAGATATAATGTTGAACACAAATCATATTTTAGATTAGAATCGAAGATAGTTTGAAAACACCGCTACCGAAATATCAACATAAGTCGTTAATTTAAACACCCCGTTTTTTTTCTTCATTTGAATAGCATATTAGTTGTTTTAATCGAAAGGTTAAAAAAAAAGAGTAAAAAGACTTTTTTATATTTACTATTATTATTATAAGCTTTATTCAATATTATATTTTTGGTACAACATAGAATTTTCAGCGCAAAGTATTTTAACAAGTTTCCTTTTCCTATTTCTTGATTGATCCTGACGATAAATATTGAGTGATTGCCAGTTATATGTTAGCAGTTCGGAAATTGACATCTGAATAATGTTCGTTCTTTTCAATGCATATTGCCAGCCATCATGATGCCGCTGATTGTACCTTTTCGTAATCTGTATCTGATGTATCAAAACAAATAAGAAAACAGATAATTTGTTGAAATATCTAGATGGCAGGAACAGGTTGCCCAGATATTTAAGCAGGCCGCCGACCTTTGAAAATGATATTGATACTAATGATGGTATTCGTGATGATTATTGCTGTTATTCTTAAACTATTTTTAAAAAATAATTTTAAAAAGTACAAATTGGGGATTTTTTCTAAAATGTTTCTATTTTTATAAACTCTGGGAATTCATGGGAACATTTAGGGCAAAAATTATAAAAAAATTGTTTCTCCAGAAAATGAGTCATTTTTATCTTATTATAATAGATTCTAGTGGGGCCCTTTATTTTGTCGTCATTTAGATCGGACGATGTTGTCGATGGAGTCTCCACTTTGGTGGCCCGGGATCTGACTTGAAGTAGATCACATGAATGATTGTTATTGAAAGATATATGTCTCCTGTCCTCTTATATAATCATCGACATAAATAACCTTAGTTAATAACGGAATTAAATAAGTCAAATAACGAAAATGGACTTTTGAATAAATATATTTTGTATATGAAGCGAATGGAATAGAACGAAGCGAAACGACACACAGTGATGATGGTGGGTAAGCCAACTCCATTTAGTCAAGCGTTAATCAATACTTATCGTCACACAAAAATAAACCACAGGCATGTGATGAATAGGATAAGAAGGTCACACACATAATAACCGACATTACAAGATGAGTTCATCTACTATAACAATTTATTTTCCCCCCTCAAAATACTTCTTTGGAATTAGTGGCCCATTATACTTTATGCGTAGCACTGAAGTATGTTAACGCCAAAATGTAAATGTACCTGTTTGAAGATAATGTTGATTGCAAGTTATTTTGTTTAATTAATTTTGATAAATTAAACAGTTTCTATTGAGTATCAAAAATGAATGGCAGTGATGTCAACTTTCTAATTGACTAATGACAAACTCTTATCAATTGATAGGTCTTCAATCTAGAACAAATATTTGAAGAAAAAAAAACAGTAATACAATTATTTCATGATTAGTGATATAAACAAGAATTCTTGAAATTCTCTCTAAACAATTTGAGAACTTGTCTGAATTTCAATAATCAAACTAGGAAAAATACATGAATACATCAATTTCTAGATAGTTTACTAGAGTTTGTCAAAAGTACTAGTTAGATAAAAATCGGTTTGAGCAGTTTTCCGTTTTTCATGTTTCTTTTTAAAGATAATAATTAACACTTACTGATATTCTGATCATTTACAGGGTTTTTTTGACATAATTTCTGTTTCGCAGATTGAAATCATGAGTCAGTTGAAGCTAGACCATCATGGAAAACCTGGAAGCACTGGACGGCCGTTTCGTCCTAGTATGGGATTCCTCAACAGTGCGCATCCACGATCCTGCACCCCGCGAGACTCGGACCCAGGACCTATCAGTCTCGCGCCAAGCGCTTAACCAACTAGATCACTGAGCCAGCATCCAGTGGTGTTAATGTCTAGCTTCAACCAATCCACGAAGTTGCGCCACCGTCAATTGACTCATGATTTCGATCAGTGAAATTTCTAAAAATCTCCACGAAATCCCTTCTGATAATACTTTCTGTTTGTAAAACAACTAATACATTACCATTTATTTCTGATAGTTAAACCGTTTATTTTTCAAAAATTGGTAAGAAAATGGCAATTTATAGACCAGGTTTAGTACAAAATGACGATTGTGATACATGTTTGTCCTTGAAAACCTATAGTTATAGACTTTGTAACCGATTTCTAACATTCAGAAATGTACTTTTAGATTCTCACCATTAAACCGAAGGTAGAATGTATGAATGTTTTCCTTTCAAGATTAGTTGGTGTGCAAAAACAAGAATATATGACACTAAGAGATATGGGTTATCTGAAAAACAGGCAGAAATTGTTAAGTAAAACGATAGTCGTTCAAAAAAGATAATGAAACACTATTTAGTTTTATAAAACTGCCTCGAAATTTTTCTAAGTCCATTTAACTGAAGTATTTTCAGTAATTTTTAAGCTATTTTAGACTGTTTAATTGATCCAAACTATGTCCATTGATTGATCACTGGGTGGCCATCAATGTCATGCGCATCTAGTCCTCATTATTAGTGCAGATAACCCAGTGGTAATGTCTCGGACTGTGAAGCTGGGTGATACGAAATCGAATCCGCCAGGGAGCACCAGTTCCCTCAAGATTACAGGTACACCTTGCTGATGAGTGCCAAGTAGCACGAAACGTGAGTCCAGGGTTTCCTGTCGACTACCTCCAACCACCATCTAGATCCAAACTGTGATTTAACAGTTGTCTAGTACTTTTCAGTTTTAAATAATACCACCTAGAAATAATTAGCTTGCTAATATGTAATTCATCAATGTATAAAGAAATATTGATTTCATTCTTTTCAATATTGTGGATTTTATTCAAAGTGAAGTCATCTCATGTCATATGATTGTCTCTCTCTCGACATATATATATCGCGAGGGGGTATACTGTGTAGAACACTTGTATTTTATTAGTTATCATTATTAAGTTGAAATATACACTTTCCTGTCAAATTTTGTTGATGAATATACATATACTAGTTACTATTTATTGCATACCTACTGAGACAAGGTGATGAAATATAGAAACAACCTGACAACAAAAGAAAGATAAGGAGAATAAATGTAAGAGAGAGAGAGAGCGTATGTGTTTGTATGTGTGTATGAGAGGAGAATGCAATAATTTTGTCAGTATTATGTTGTCTAAATTAATTATAGAGATTTTATTTAGAATAAATAATGACGAGGATGATGATGTGGATTAATGACGTGATTGATTCGGTGTGTGTGTGCTATGTGTAAAAATATGTGTATAAATATACATGTATTTTATATGATTAGTCTTGATAGCAACCTCCTATTTATATAGGTAAACGGATAAAATGATAAATAGACAGACAGATCATAAAATAATAATTTGTTAGATAGAAAGATAGACAGACAGATGGGTAGGTGGACAGAATTAACGAACAAAAAGAAAAAAAGTATTGTTCTTTCACTGCTTCCTCTCCTAGTGTTGATGATGATGATGATGATGATGATGATGATGATGATGATGATGATGATGATGATGATGATGATGATGATGATGATGATGATGATGATGATGATGATGATGATGATGATGATGATGATGATGATGATGATGATGATGATGATGATGATGATGATGATGATGATGATGATGATGATGATGATGATGATGATGATGATGATGATGATGATGATGATGATGATGATGATGATGATGATGATGATGATGATGATGATGATGATGATGATGATGATGATGATGATGATGATGATGATGATGATGATGATGATGATGATGATGATGATGATGATGATGATGATGATGATGATGATGATGATGATGATGATGATGATGATGATGATGATGATGATGATGATGATGATGATGATGATGATGATGATGATGATGATGATGATGATGATGATGATGATGATGATGATGATGATGATGATGATGATGATGATGATGATGATGATGATGATGATGATGATGATGATGATGATGATGATGATGATGATGATGATGATGATGATGATGATGATGATGATGATGATGATGATGATGATGATGATGATGATGATGATGATGATGATGATGATGATGATGATGATGATGATGATGATGATGATGATGATGATGATGATGATGATGATGATGATGATGATGATGATGATGATGATGATGATGATGATGATGATGATGATGATGATGATGATGATGATGATGATGATGATGATGATGATGATGATGATGATGATGATGATGATGATGATGATGATGATGATGATGATGATGATGATGATGATGATGATGATGATGATGATGATGATGATGATGATGATGATGATGATGATGATGATGATGATGATGATGGTGTTTTCATCATCTTCACAAATTCCTTGATCTGATTTGCTTACCCTTTGAACGAAAACTAATCATAATTTAGAGAAATAATTCTGTCTACTTACAAATGATCGATTCATTAGTTTATTGTTTGCTTTTTATTGGAATACTACACGAAAGAAAACAGGAAGGAGGACTGATACTAAAACATCATCATCAACAACCATGACGACAAAACAAGAGAAGATAATTATAATAACAACACACACTCAGAGAAGGTGCCATAGATAGACAGATAGATAAAGGGAGAAAGAGAGAGAGACAAGGTTTGTCTGATTTTATACTTAAATTTTGTATCCAATTCGTTCAATTTGTAGGTCACTTGTCATTTATCAATAAATATATTAGGCATAATCATCTCTTGTTTACGAGAATCAAATGTACACATTAAAAGTGTGTAGGTGCATAATTTTTTTAATAATTGAATTGATGCATGTGTTCGAATGGTTGCTTCTTTTTTTCCTTGGTTGTTGTTGTTGTTGTCATTCTATGTATACCACCATCAACACTCTTCACTGTACCACCATCCTCCTTATCACTGATAATAACACTCTATAATGTTTTTTATTTTGCTGCCATCACCATGGAATGTCATCAATTTTATGGACAAGATGTATTATACACATCATCACATATAAGCATGGATATATACATATCTGGTATATGGATAAATATGCATACAATATTCTGTGATCATATAGGCAATAGAAAGAAAACTTTTTTTCTACTTCAGTTATTTACATTCTAAATAATAAAAGTAATAATCATAATAAATTTGCGGTCACTTTTATGCAGAAGGAAATAAAAAAAAGCACACAAAAGAATTATGTGTTGATGCAATACTAATAATAATAATATGCGTTGGTTACAGTTACATGTTCACCTATCCACATACATGTAGTTGTACATGGGCATAAATATGTATCCAATAATGTATAGAAGCACTGCTGGTGTTTTTTTCCCTTTTAAAAATTTAATATAAAGATGATATGTTGAATAGATAATGTATACATGTATTATTGGTATGTAGGCAAGTGAGTGAACCAGTGAGTAAGCCAGCAACATAAGCGACCGAGTGAACGTGTGTGTGTAAGAGAGAGGGAAGGAGGGAGGGAGAGAGAGAGAAAAAAACCGCCGTGCGTTTAATGATATTCATACTAGTGAATACAAAGTTATTCAAACATAGAAATGAATTCTTTAGAAATTCTGTCAATTGTAAAATATTGAAAAATGAACTTTATCATTGACCTTAGAATTAGTTGAACGTATACATAAATCATCGTAGATGCAATATGATGTTGTAATAATAATAACAATAACAATATGGAGAAGGAAAGGTATAAAGTTGGATAAATTTATGTGTTTGTGTGTACGTAAGTTGTGGTTCAAATTCAGTTTGTTACTGTCACTGTTTCTAATAAAAAGAAGTCATTAAAATATTATATGTGTATCGAGTTGGTTAACTACTGCTGTTATATTTTGTATATAATTCAATACATAATCATCATAATATCGATGAAATAACATAACACTGATAGATGACATTCAATACTGACCGTAGTATTTATATATTTTTTATATTATATACGTGTGTATTTATTATTTTTACTTATTTACTCTTTCATGATTGTTATGATGTGTATTTTATTTTCTTCCTTGAGTCGGTAGATTAGTCCTGTTCCGTTGTACTAAGTATCAAGTAGCAGTCATTTCATAGCCGTAACAAACGGCCATGATGGTAGCTGTAATCAGTGTTTTTATGTCAAGTCACTTCTGAGGAGTCACACACTTTGATGAAACGGTTGTCCAGTGCTTTCAGGTTTTCAATGGTGCTCTAGCTTAGATGGACTTATAAATTGAATTGTTAAGTATTATTACAAATAATTACAGAGTTTAGCTCTAAATTCATCCTTAGTAGTGAGGATCTAGAACCTCATCAGGTGTGAAACTAGTTGACAGCAAGATCCTCCATAGGTAAAGAGCATTTATATATATATATATATATATATATCAACATGGATATTTAAGTCAACTTGAAGTGGTAGCTTTTTGGTTTCTGGGTGTACAGTTGGAACTATGTATGTGTTGATTGCTCTACAAGGGTGCTTGCTCAAACTCCAATATTGAGATGCATAGTTTCCATAATGCGAAAATAAGCTTTGAGTGTTCATCATGAATGATTATATGCTTCAGATCACCATTTAAGGAATATGACTACTGGTAATATTTCTATTACATCAAGCATCCAATGAATCCAATACTGTATAATTTCAAAAGCTGACTGTATTCTACTCAGTATTCAGATATAATCTTGGAAATGAAACAAACTCATGAGTTATTTCATGATAACAAGTTATCATTATCGTCATAAAATTGACACACCAAATAATAACTGTTTACATACTAAATAATTAGTTGCAAAAAAGAAATATTCTAACAGTTCTAATGAAGAAATTTTACTAATAGAATAAACCGAGTTAAAAGATGATAGAATAATTCATTCATATAAGGAAACAACAACAAAAAATTGATGGATATTGAAAATACTAACTGAATAACTTTCACGTAGTAGTTGAATAGTATAATATTCACAAAGATAAATTTGCGTTATTGATCTGATTTCATAAAAAGTTATGATCTTCAGCTGTTTTAAAAAAATAGATAGATAATGGGTACTTCAAACTTGGCAGTATCACGTCCATTGATCAGCTTTCATAAAATGGAACACTAGCAACTTGTCTGTAACAAACTAAATGTGATTTATATATTTATTTTATCAGAAGGGGATGTTTTGGATATTTTATTGATTTATTAGTTGAATTCATGAGTCAATTAAAGCCAGACCACCATGAACATTATCACCATTGAATACAGGCTCAATAGTCTAAAAGTTAAGTGTTCGTGCGCTAAACCAATAGGTCTTTGGTTCGATTCCCGTAATCGGAGTCGTGGATATACACTGCTGAATAGTCCCATACTAGGACGAAATGACCGTTCAATGCTTCCAGGTTTTCCAGGGTGATCTAGTTTTAATTGACTCATGAATTCAACTATTAAATTACTTATTTTAATTTTCTTTTTGTTTAAACAATTTCCTGGAAAACTACAGTAGGTCAAGCGTTAGCGCACAAGACTGAAGGCCCTGGGTTCGAATCGCGCTAGCGGGATCGTGGATGCACACTTCTGAGGAGTCCTACAATAGGACGAAACGGTCGTCCAATCCTTTCAGGTTTTCAATGGTGGTCTAACATCAATCGGTTCATGATTTCAACCAAAAAAATAATAGAATATTAATAAAAGTTATCAGATTCATTTTACAATATTATCAAAGTATATTTCTGTAAGTGTTAACACTCATTAACATTTTTAAATATAAATGGTACTTGTATACGTGATTACGATCAAAATAAGACTAGTTTTGTTCTTCTTCTTCTTTCATTGAACTTTATTACATAATTTTCAACTTGACAGTGTTACAGAAACAAAACAGACATTGATTATTATTATTATTATTATTATTACTATCCATGAAATATTGATTTTGATTTAATCACCGATTTTTAGTTCTATTGTTTATGTGTATATCGAATTTTATGATTTAATTGTGTCTAGTTGGTTTATTGTAAAGGAATGAATCTAAAATGAATAATAGAATAATAAAACAGATTGAACACCTTGAAGACACTTTTTACATTATGTTAACAAACATTGTTTCATATATAGATAGATGTATGTTGAAAGAGAAACATCTGTAGTATAATAATAATAATAATAATTATTATTATTATTATTATCACTATCCTCATCATAATATTAAAAGGGAATTATCAAGAAATTGAAAGACTTCCAACTGGTAAGTCAATAAAAACAATTAGGAATGTCATTCAGATGATGAAATTTACACATATTAGTTGAAATAGACTTCTTTTGTATTTATAGAATAAAATCTGTTTACTTATGCATATATATATATATATATATATATATATGAGTGAGTGAGTGAGTGAGTGAGTGAGTGAGTGGGTAAGTGACTGAATGACAGAATATGAAATGTTGTAAATGAGTGAGGAACAAAAAAAAAAAGAGGGAAAAGAGACTAAAAAGTAACACCGAACACAAATGTATGTAAACTTGTGATGTAATCAAGGTTATGATAATAATAAGAAGAAAGTTTATCACAAAATAAATTGAACAAATCTACTACTGATGATGATACTTTTGCAACGATGTATGTTTGTATAATTCTGTAAATAAATGAAAAGTCATTTGAAATTAATTACATATTGAGTTTCATGCTGTTTTATTCATTGTTAAAATTGATAGATATGGGTATTTCAGTCAGTATATTCATTCAGTTATATACAATGGTGAATAAAATTATATTCTATATATATATATATATATATATGTGTTAATTGTACTCCATTGTATTGACACGTACACACATCATACAAAATATACACTTATCTATATTGTCCAATATAAACAGACATTGAATGATCACCAACTGGGTTCATAGAATGGAGATTGCATGAATAATAATAATAATAATGATTTCTGTTTACATTAAATCTTAGTTATTTATTCCCATTCTGTCTGTCTTTCCATTGCTTTCAATTAAACCTATTTACTGAAATCTTTGTAGAAGACAAGATTAAAACTGTCAATTTTGAAATGATGTAAAACAGCAGATCGTTAAAGAGTAAAAAAAATTTTTTTCCTTGTTCAAAAGGCCTTCTTCATAATTTTGTTTATCATAACACCAGTTGAGATTTGTGTATGAGAACAGTCAGATCTGGAAGAAGAAGAAGAAGAAGAAGAAGAAGTAACAGCTTAACTTAGCCGTTTTCTTTCAGAAACATTTTTACTAGCATAACAGTGAGTGAAGTATTATCCATTTAATCTTATCACCTGTTAACATATTATCATTATTATCCCAATGCCTGGTCAACTACAAGTTGGATAGTGTGTGCTTCATTTCATGCCATCTTAAGAGAATCAGTCTAAATAGAATGATTGATTGATTGAAAAAAAAGTGTTTGAAATTTTTTTTATTAACTAGAAAGAAACCTGGATGTGTTTAATTTAGGGGCATATGATTGTGCGGAAAGTTAATGTGAAACCAACGCAAGAAAAAAAATTAAATACAGAGGAGACATGGACAACAACATTCAATAAACGCCACAGAATTCACTCATAATCGATGAAAGTTGATAGTGTACATCCATGAATTGAAAACTATCCTTGTTATTTCAGGTCTCAAATATGTTCCATGATCCCACATTTAGGATATTGTTAAGCTTTAAACTGAAACTGGATAAAAGTAGTCTCACTTTAAATAGCTCAGTTAAAATGTTATAAATTGGGAACGAAAACTGGTTTCGAGTTGAATATGACAACAGTGTAAAAGGCATTTGTAAGGCTTTACATTGATCCGCTGTTAATATATGTGATTCTTGACCAAAATGTTTGATAATCCCATTAGGGACAAATGCTTTGTAGATTTTTTACTGAAGTTAACAGGGGTATTCATAGCGTATATTTCTTCTCATTTAGGACAAGTCATCTGGTTATACATATCTATCCCACTGTTATTCACACTGAGATAAGAGACTAGTACCAATCACTCCAAATGCTAACGCATTTTTTCATAAAACTACTAAGCCTGGATAACTGACAGTTTGCTCTGTCGGACCCAGTAGCTGAGTGGATAATGTGTTAGCATCTGAAACAAGAGTTCTGGATTGCACTTTCTAGCCTCACTGTGAAAATATGCTAAAATTCTGGAAGACAACTAAGAATTTATCTCTCCAACTTTCTTTCAAAACAATTCAGATGGAGTTTCTACGATTTATCAACTCTTCACAATAATTTCAAGAAAATGTTATGATGTTTCTGTCGAAAAGACCATTGCTGACCTCCCTTGATTTACTTGGATGATTGACGCTAATCAATGTATTTTAACCAAAATCTAAAATATAAACCCATTCACTTCCTAAATATTTCAGTGTTTATGTCTCTGCCTACAACAGTAATTGACACCTGTTTGAGTCCATCTGAGAGCATTGGTTCCCTCAATATTATCAAATATCCTTTAGTGACAAATCCAAAATATCACGAAACTTGGGTTAAAGAGGGCTTCCTGTTAGTTGCCTTCAACTATTTAAAAAGATTCCAAAAGTAGGAAAGAGATATTTACTAACTTTCTGTCCATGCGTATACAAGTCCATCTGTTGCTCAAATTATTACAACCATTACTATTAAAAAATGTGAGTAGTAAGTATATCAATACTAAACTCGTGTTTGTTTTAGTCAGTGAAATATGTGAATGATTTTTATTAAATAAGAGAAATTTAAGAAATTATTTGATAAAAAAGAATACTAGAGAGAATAGTTTGTGCATTGATGACACCAGATAAAATAATCAATTTCCATATGATCTAAATCACTAGTAGTAATATACATTCAGTGTTTAAAAACCTCCCTGTCTCAACAGAAAAACAGCTATAGACGGTTAGATGAAACATTGATTTCTACAAATGTTAATCTTCAGACTTCGTTTGATCATCTGTTCATGCAAATAATTTAGTTTAAAGAAGTGATCGATTGCTGAGATGTACAGTTACAACTGTTGTTTCTAAGTGAAAACTATCATCCATACTAATAGTTTATTCATTACAGAAAACTTCATTCATCGAATCTGTCATGAACTAAAAATGAATGATGAAAATCTATAACGAAGTCTATGAAAATGTATCAATACATAAAAATATTCCATAAATAACGTGAGATTGATAGGAACAGTTACACAATAGGTTATTAATGGGTAATTTTTGTCTACACACGCAAACAGATTCAAAATAAATCCACAAATTTATTACTTTCGTAGTAGTAGATAGATGCTGATAGTATAGAGATAAGTAGGCTAGATGAATCCTGAAAGTAGTAATTTGTGAATAGATGTGAAAAACTTCATTAGAGATGGGGTAAGCTAATAATAATAATAATAATGAAGGAGAGAATGTGGAACGCGGTGAATGGAACGTGTACTATTTAGACAACAATCAGTGCATTATGTGTGTTTGAACAAGTTAACATAACGATTTAAATAACTTTTTTAACGATGAATAATAAGAACGGTGAAAGATAAGAATGTTCACGAAAAGTATTTACAAATTAGGTCGGATTGAACGATCTCTACAAATTCAGTCTAGAGCGATGGCTGAATCAAAGGATAACTGAGTATTATCATGATGTGGTAAGACATTTGTTTCTACCTTCAAATTTTAACCCAAATAGAAGCAGAAGTCACTTTATTATGAGAATGTATATGTTGAGAATGATGTATGACAAATGATAGGCAATCAAATCATCTTTCAACATATTAAAAATTGAATAGTATACTACAGCAAAATAACACTAAAAGGAAGACATATGAAAAAAAAGAATTGGAAAATTTAATTAGTAAGTAATACTAATTCGTTTTTGTAACTTTATCTTCATCAATAAGAGCCCCGAGTGTGGGATCGTGGATGCGCACTGCTGAGGAGTCCAAACTAGGACGAAAATACCGTCCAGTATATCCAGGTTTTCAATTGTGTTATAACATTGATCCACTCATGATATCAATCTAAAAAGTTTAATTACCAATTTATTTCTCTGTACAGTAAATAAAAATATCTCCTTAGAGATGCAATAGAATATGCAGACAAAGAAAGGTCTTGATGTGAAGTTAAATGCACTCGAGTGACGCCCTACTGAAAAAAAGTAAATTAGAATCTGGGTTACTTTTTATAGTCAGATTGAACGGGATGTGTTACTGTAGAATTCACTAGATATCTGACTAGGGATAATAACTCATTACAACTTAGTGAGTAGTAGTTAGTTTTTTAAGTATTAGTACTTTCGAACTCGATTGCAGTAAGGAAGTATTGATATTAACCAATTCTTGTATTTATGAAAAAAGAATAATTGTGGAAATGTTAATTATCAGTCAAAAGCATTTCACAGCTATTACATATCATTACAGTCAGTTGTATGACTTGTATTATAGACCTTAGGTTTATAATTTTTCGTTTTACATCTCTTCAGTCAACCTTCCTAACATGATAGAAATTGAAGAAATAAATATTTCAGCAAAAATTACTCGATCCAATCACTATGGATAAGAAACTCGATCACTGAACTAGAGTAAAAGTTACAATCGAAGATGTAATTAATACGTTACGATAATCAATTCATTACATCAGCTTATTTTGTTAACTTATCTTCTATACAACAGCATTATTTGACTTGCGTTCTTCCCAGTGAATAAATGGCAATATGGCAACACCTTATTCAGTAAGCTAATTATTTCAAACAAATCATTATAGACATAATTGATAATAATAAAATCTATTTAAAAGTATTTTACAGTAAAATTAACAACTAATTAATGTAGTTGAAGGGTTTTCGTGGAGATCCATTCCTTTTATAGGTTACATTCATCACGGATTGATTTCAGCTTGAATACCATTGTAAACCGGGGAGCACTAGAAAACCGTTATATTCTAGTATCAGCAGTGTGTATCCATGATCCCGTCAAAGATCAAACCCGGGTCCTTCAGGTCTTATAGGTACACTTAACCATTAGTACCTCTGAGTCATCATAAACAGTACATATCTGACCTCACTCAACTTCAGATATAGTAAACCGATCATCCGATGCAGTGATATCAACTTTTCTACTTCAGATATGTTTAAACTCCGCTAGTCACGATCTCTTTATAAGAAGTCATTCACTATGATGAAACAGATGTCAAGTACTCCCTGGTTTTCAATAGTGTTTTAATTGAGATCATTTTATAATGAGTAAACCTGCAGAATAATTAACCATGAAATTAGAATAATTCGGTTTAATAACAATCACTGATTGTCTTCACACGATATTTTCATACCCAGTGTTTAAGTTTCTTACCGGGTTGGTTAGGTCACTTCATGAGCAGTTCTCTATGATCGAATGCAGCCTCTCACAAAACCGACCTTTACCATCACTGATATTATTTTCAGGTGTATAACATTGAATAATATTCACTGTAATCCCTTACTTATTCTTTCGAAAATTCTGGATCCATGAGATTCCCATTTTTCTCGTGCTTTTCGTGCTTCTTTGGGTAGCATCAGTGCAACTCCATATGTATGCGAAGCATTTCCTTCTTCATGACCAGAGTACAACAGCATCTCTGCCGAATCTAGTCTTTTCTATCCAGTCTGAGTCCAATTGGTCTTTCTTATTCTGAGGGCCATCAAGTTGTATCTCTTCATTTCTGTAGCTATTTGATTAGCCCTCTCAGTCTCTCACTGTGTCCGAACATTCCATGTGCCGATATTAATTGTTCCACTGGTTATCAGAATGAACATGGGTCTCGTGACTTCCGAAGAATCCCGGCTTTCAACAAGACGCGTCACAACTCAACTGAATGAAGATCCTTCAACTTCAAAGATAGAGGCTAAATGATTTAAACTACTTTTCTGGCTAACTGTTTCTTAACAATGTTTCTTCTACGGGATGGGGTTGCTAAACACTTGATCAACCCTCCTCTATCCGGACTTGGAACCGACAGTAACGCTCAAAGGACTAGAGGAGGAGTTTTTTGGGAATGAATTACCAACAAATAGCTGTTTTGTTTTAGTTCTAGGACTCTTCAACTGTATACATCCGATAATCGTGTCAGTTAACGAACATAGAGCTTTCAAGTTCCAGTATTATCATGTAGTTTTGAGATTGTTTAGTTGGATCGACTGCCCAGTGGCTTGAGCGCTCGACTCTCATCCAGTAAGCCACGTTTTTGAAACCTGTTTCAAATATCTCGGTTAGAGTATATCGGTATTTTCACTAGTTCTTATACGTATAGTGTGCCTCAAATCCAAGTACCGAAACCTGTAACTGGCAAATGATTTGATAAGAATTTAGTCAACAACCAATGGTTCACAATGTCATTTTCAGTCAATTCACAATATTCATTAATTAAACTTACCTATCCATAATTTCATATCATTTAATTATGCCAAAAAGGGGAAAATATTAGCAGAATTATATCATGATTATGTAATCCAGCTTTAAAATGACTGAATTAATAGTATAAACATAAGTCTGTATCTACATATACGAAAGCTAGTAACTGAATTAATGAGGATCGAAACTTACATTCTTCAAATACTGATATCGTTTGGATCAGAAATATTGAAAATCACTTATCACTAAACGAGTGTTTTAATTGAGCTTAAGACTGTTTAGTAACACACACTCCTTGTTCTGTAAAGGTTTAAAGAGAAGACCTACAGATTTCTCTTCAGTCATGAAACCACTCAGTCGCTAAGTTCGAAATGCATTGGTTCACGATTTTCTACTCTAGTACAAGTATCATTTTGTAGTATCCGCTGATAACCCAATCTTTTTAAAAGTGATTAAACAATTACCTTCAAGCTATATAACTCCATTCAAATTATCCCACTGGATCACTTGATGATATATAGGAAACTAGAGACTAAGAATTAAATTCAAATAAGTTATTATACAAGCAGAATAAAAAAAGACCAAAGACTTACAGTTTTCCTCTTTCTTATCAATGTTCAACCAATATATTAAGGAAATACAGTGTTTGATTCACGATAAAATCTCAAAATAGTAGTTATTAAAACGATCCCTAAGAGTATTCTTTTTTTAGAAGTGAAAATATGAAATATTCCTAAGACAGTTAACGTGGAAAGTGTTTATACAAACTACTTACTGCTACTACTACTACTACTACTACTACTACTACTACTACTACTACTACTACTACTACTACTACTATTACTACAACTACTATTACTACCACTAATATTACTACTACTACTACCACTACTATTACTACAACTACTATTACTACTACTACTACTATTATTATTATTATTACTACCACTAATATTACTATTACTACTACCAGTAATAATAATCATAAGATTCGTAATGCAAATCATCAAACTGCATCACGAGGCAAGCCCTAACTTGGAATCCTGAAAGGAAGCGGAAAAGAGAAAGGCTAAAGAACACATTACGTCGGATAATAGAAGCAGATATGAAAAGGATGAATAACAACTGGAAGGAGCTGGAAAGGATTGTCCAAGACAGGGTTGGATGGAGAATGCTGGTGAGCGACCTATGCTCCTTCACGAGGAGTAACAGACGTAAGTAAGTAAGTAAGTAAGTAAGTAAGTAAGTAAGTAAGTGAGTGAGTAAGTAAGTAAGTAAGTAAGTAAGTAAGTAAGTAAGTAAGTAAGTAAGTAAGTAAGTAAGTAAGTAAGTAAGTAAGTAAGTAAGTAAGTAAGATTCAAAATAATCATACTAACTTGGGACCAAACACTATTTAATTTAAATAATAAAATTTTAATTGTATACAATGTTTCAACAATCAAGAAATTGAATGTCATCTACTTGACAATTCTAGGTCATCTACGTGATTCTTACAATATATTGAATATTTCTATAAATGAATAAAAACTGAAAGAATCAAGAAAGGTGTATATATAAAATACAATGAAATATTCACAGAATTTTAAGAGTCAGGTAAAAGTCATCAACATTTTGACAAGATTTCTCCCTTAATTAAATTCTATTTCTATTTGTATTATTATTATTGTCTATTTTACATTTCTATTGGCGATAAAAGCACATACAAAATGTCATATTATCACTATTATTATGCATGAGGTAGTTAGTTTCTTCTTCTTTTTCCTCCTATAGATTTGAGGTCATAAAATAAAATTAATACTTTACATAGTTAACTATACTAACTTGATGTTGATTAACATAACTTATGAAGTTCAGTTCAGGTCAATCTGAACTGATCTAATTGATGATGAATAGACATTAAATGAAAATATGCTTTATTTCTATGATTCTATCATCAACTATGAGAAGAAAACTCTATGATGAATGTAATTCTTTTTAATGATTTTACTAATAAATCAAAATAGGGATTGTTTAAAATAGTTAACCGAATATTATAACACATCAGATTATAAACATGTAACATTTAATGATAAATAGTGTATCATCAGTCCTTGAAGTCATTAACTTCTAATCTTAGCCATGGTGGTAGATACAAACTAATTGGTTGGGGTCCATGTGACTATCGTAACTAATGGTTGGAGACTCTGGGTGACATAGCTCAGAATCGATCACAATGGTGTCGGTGTATACACTATTTGTCTTCCCTTAAACTGTGACATTTAAATTGCTTTATATCTTTCTACGAATTAATTCTTTCTCCCTATGTCATATCCTTATACACAATCTTTATTTTATATATTACCACCATTGAATTAACTACTTCTATGAACTCGGTGTTAATCTTGTTGTACTAATGAAGCATGGCAACTTGAACCGATGCATATATGTGTCTGGTCCTACTTTGTAGCTGATTGTTTTAACTGATGAGAGTAATAGACTTAAATCTCTGAGTTACGAAATTTTCAGTTATCTTGTTTTTTTTATTATTTATTTAACTAACTAAAAAGTGTTTATTAACTGAATCATTAATCATGAAGTTTTACAAAATGCTTCAAAAAAGTATCCCAATGCAAAATGCTGGAAAACTTAAGTCGAAGCATATTAATGGTTAATATATCTTTCTAACTGTTAATCCCTTGGTAAAACGAGAAGAAAGTACAATTGAATTCATACAGTCAAAGTGAAATACAAGCGTTTTACAATACCCCATCTAATATATATATATATATATATATATATATATATATATATACTTAATGAAAATGAATTGTAGTCAACAGTGGAGACCGGGAAATGTGTCTTACCCTTTCCGGTAGTTGTCAGCCGGATTTATCTAAACCTCAGTGACATTCACTTTAAAATTCGAATCAAATACATATCATTCCAAACATTAATGCATTTAGATGGTAACTTGTTAAAACGAATATGAATTTATTTGTAAGAATTTAATTTTTGCGTTGCCGTTGTTAAGAACTGGAACTGATCAGTTTCTATTGTCATACACTCAACCCAAAAGGAATTACTTGGTAATTTTATCTAGTCATAAAGTTTTAGTAAGGATGGAATAAATCTAATGGTAGAAACCAGGACATACATTCCATTCTATTTAGGACTCGCTATCACGATACACATATCCTAAGACGAACTGATCAGTGCTAGTAGCAATGACAGTAGTAACTGTAAGTATAAGATTGTAGAGATCGTTGAAAATCACCGAAATCCCGAGTCAATCAAAGTTAAACAACCATTGAAAACATGGAGGCCTTGAACAGCTGTTCCATCTTAGCATGGGACCCCTCAGCAACACATATACACGATCCCGCAGGTGAGAGTCAGACCCGGGATTTTCATTTATGCGCGCTAACGCTTAACCTTTAGACCAATGAGCCATGCCTCAATAGTTTTCATTTCTAACTCATAATAATAATTAATAGACAAATTTAGTGTTTTATAAGGGTTAGTTTAGTTTAAAGATAGTATTTATCGTAAGTTGACATTCACTGAAAAATCATTAGAAACCGATGAGAGTGGTATAACAGTTTTGTCTTAGTATAATTTTTGGATTCTTTAGCAAAGTGCGCAACTACCACTCCAACAGGGAGAGAAGTTTGAAACTTTTGCCTCCAGTCTAGAAAGTTGGCTGTAGACTATTGTGTTGGAATGCGTTACTTTACATTTCTAAATTCAGTCGATTCGTGATATAGCACTGTGATTACTTAAGTATCTGCCTCAGTCACGAAAGTTGAAATTCATCAACTACAATTTCTTTCCAAGATAACCCATCAATTCAGTGGTTTTTCGACTCAAAGATAGTTTTCGTCCATATTCAAAGTTGAAAGGTCTTAGATTAGAATGAAATAGTTATTAAAATGTACTCATTTGTTCTTTCAATATTTTCTTAACCTATGAAAACAATCTTCATATTTCATTTGCTTCTTCCTTTCATCCATTAATGTGTTTATAAGTCAATCACAATGACATAGTTAGGGTAAGGGGCCTGTAGAGAATACTGAACTGCACTTAGTCAGAACAGGAAGTACTAGAGAGGTTCAGAACTAGTATAGGACTCTTTAGTAATGAGCATCCATTTCTCCATTAGAAATCACATTCAAGACTCTCAGATTTCACATCGTCCTTCCAACCTTTAAGATACTTGGTCACTGGTGGTTTTTTTTAGGGGTAATTCCCAGAGTTCTAATGAGAAACATTGACTACTAAATTTTAACCACCTCGGGGACGAGGCAGCTACCCATTTATGGTACTTAAAGATAGTTGAGTATTACTTCGAATTGATTAAACTTAGAAATGTAAACAATTAGATATCAGTTTAGTAGCCAAAAGGTTAAACACCCACTGAGAGACCTACAAGCTCTAAATTCAACACTAGATTGAGTCGTGGATGTACACTTTTGATTAATCCCATATTAAGATGAAACAATTGTCTAGTACTTCTCGGCTCTCAACTAATATCTAATTATGATCAGTTCGAAATACAAACCATTCTCATTCAAAATTATCAGAGCATTTAATTATTTGATCGAATACTATCGTTCAGTTAATGGTACTATTGATCAATTAACTGTTTAGTTTATAACTATTCTCAACGTAATATATTTTTTCACTCCATAGTTACCTCACTAATGTATACAGATGGTTTTATCTGGGTTTTGTTTGTTTGTTTTTCACTTCTTACATTTTGTTCATCTAGAATAATCAAAATTTGACAACTATTCCGTAATCCCAGTCAATAGTTGCATAATAGAATATACAAAGATATTTGACATACTCTTTACATATAAATCATTTAATGATTTAGATTGTGACGTTGGAATAACCTGAATGGTCTCAAACTATTGTTTGATATGTTGTGTGCGTGTGTGTGTGTGTGTATGAAATAGAAAGGTGAAATTAATCCATAAGGGGATAATTGTTACACTTGTATCTTTATTATGAAGATAACTTCTTCAATGTATAGGTGTACACATGAAAACATGTGTTCAAATATATAATCAGTCAGTTAAACCGAATAAACGAAATTGTATGAATTTATGTCATAACGTTCACTCCTTCTTCTCCTTTCTTCTTTTTTTTTCTAAAAGAAGAGAAATAACTAGGGTTTTTTTGTCATTGTGATAAATGATGAACATTTCAGTTACTTCACTTTAGTTATGTTGTCTTCAAATATGATCATTTTGTAAAAGTTAACTGTATAAGGTTGTGTTTTCTTTGGATTGGACCAAATTAAAAGCACATGTTTACTATAGAAACAGTTTTAGTGTAAACTATACTTCAGGAATTGGATAAAATATTAGTTGAATAAAAGAAGTTCAAAAGAAAATATAAACTAATCAATATTAATTTTGGAGCAGATAAATAAACTAAGGAGAGTCAAATCAAAACATAATGTTTGTTCATAAAGTCAGTAGCTGTTGGTAGGTTCAGACTAACTAGATACTGTATGCGCGATAAGCACAATCAGTGGTTAGAGATGTTAGGTAAGATTGGTTTAGAATTAGTTGCAATGATCTAGATACATGAATTGATTTAACTATACTTAAATGCTGAATTTTAAAAGTAGTATTTACTCTTTGTTATGAGAATTCACTCTTTTGACAACGGTGATATTACTACTACTAATACTCTGGTATTTTACCATTACTTACTTACGCCTGTTACTCCTCGTGAAGGAGCATAGGCCGCTCACCAGCATTCTCCATCCAACACTGTCCTGGGCAATCCTTTCTAGCTCCGTCCAGTTGTAATTTATCGTTTTCATATCTGCTTCTATTATCCGACGCAATGTGTTCTTTGGCCTTCCTCTTTATCGCTTCCCTTCAGGATTCCAAGTTAGGGCTTGCCTCGTGATGCAGCTTGACGATTTGCGTCCCAGTACTGCTAAGTTGTATCTCTTCATTTCCATTGCTATTTGACTGGTCTTCCCGGTTTCCCACATTGTTCGAACGTTCCATGTACCTATAAAAATTTTTGCTCTGGATGTTAGAAGGGGCATCAGCCTCGTGGCTTCCGAAGGAACTCGGGTTTCACCATGAGGCGTCATAATTCTTCTAAATGAAAGCCCTCTAACTCCCAGGGCAGAGTTAAAATGGTTCGAATTATTTTTTATGGTAAGCGTTTTTTAGCGAGTTAGTTTTCTACGGGATGGGGACGCTAACCCCATACCCAACCCTCCTCCTTTAACCGGGCTTGGGACCGGCAGTAACCCTATAAGAGCTACAGGAGGAGTTAATACTCTGGTATTAATCTTGATAATTCTATTATGTTATGCTGTTGTGATTTGACAATCTGGGCTGAAATATGTTTATAACAGGTTCAATGTCCTAACTGAATACCTGGCTAAGTCATAGTGGGTGTACAGGATTTTGTCGTTTATTTTCAAAATTTCAATCGAGAAGACAAGATCTGAAAATTATTTCTTATTTGGGAAAAACTTAGACTTATGGGTGTACAAAAATATTATCACAATTTCTTCGCGCGCAAAACTGAAGGTCTTGGGTTCGAGTCCCGTGTGAGGGGTCGTGGATGCGTACTGCTGAGGAGTCCCACAATAGGAAGAAATGGCCATCAAGTGCTTTCAGGTTTTCAATAGTGATCTAGCTTAGATCGACTCATGAATTAAATCAATAAAACAAATTTTATGTCTTAAATTTGTTTTTAACTAATTCACTATTACTACTAGTTGTCTAATTACACTATTTACAACTCTTACAAAAAATTAACTATTTATTATAAGGTTGACGATAGTAAAATTCAAATAGAACTATCATTATAATGATGAGAGTATTTTCCTTCTTTGTCTACCTCACAAAGAAATAAGAAATGATTCTATTCAATTTGTCCACCGGATTTTAGAGTATGATGAAACATTGTCTTAGATGCTAAATGATTTGTAAATTATTGCTGATGTAAACAATTGATAACTAACTGCTAAGGAAAATGATTTATATATGCATACTTCTCTTGATTAAGACAAATTCACCGACACAACATTGCTAGACACGTATAACATTTATCACTGCTCAATGATCAATCTCACTTCTACAGGAGGTTAGTTAAAAACTGAGTAATTCAGTTATAAGGCCTCAGACCGTGAAGCTCGTAATTTGGTTATGAAGCGTCCAAATCATCAGCGCAACAAGATACAATAACTTGATTGGGTAGTACATGAAAACCATGGTGCAATGAATAGTTTTTTCATTTTAGTATTTGACTCTTCAGTAGTGAGCAACTGAGACTTCATGTGATATTAAACTGGTTAAAGCTAGAAGTATAAATTGTTGCAAGGTAAGTCAATAGTCTAAATCCCAGTTTCTCACTATAAGGCCTGAAGTTTTTGAGGTCAGTCCCTGTTGAACTCGTGGATGCGTACTCCTGAAGTGATCTATACTAAGACGAAACAGTCACCAATGTGTCCTAATTACTTCTGGTTACCTAGGTAAGATCAGTTCGTTATATAAAGTATATAACTTATTATTATTTAGCATTAAATTAACATGATTTTATTAACTTTCCCATATGTTCGCTTATTATTTTCAATTGATTGATCGCTGAATTGCAATTAATGACATGCATATCAAGCTTTTTTTAATGCTTATCAGATTCCACTAATCAAATCGTTTATTGTTTACAAATGAATCTTAATTAAGTTTGATCATGAAAACAATTGAGTATTTTTTTTCGATAGATTTTTAAAAAAAATCCAACCCTTATCTAAGTTCTTTGTAAAACCCGCTTCTTTAACTCAGATCCATAATTAATCCACAACGTTTTTCAGATATCATGAATTCTTTCTTTTTTTATAGAAAAACTAACTATTTACTGTTGCTGTACTGTGTAGCGAAATCGATAATAGCTACTATAGAGCAGAAAGGGTTATCCTCTTTGTATGTGTGAGCAGTTCATCATACGTGACTTTCTTACTGAATAAAAGCCAAAAATAATCCATTCGCTATTGTTACCTAAACTGACAATATTGCTGATAAATAGCTTTGACTTTTTCAGATAACATACAGGTATGGATTATTTCTCTTTATTTTCTGCTACTTTACATCAGTCATAAATGTGTTAATGAAAGGTTTTTATGGTTTAGAAAATGAACTGATCTAAACTAGGCCACCATTGAAAACGAGAAAGCATTAGACTGACGTCTCATTCTAGTAGGGGACTTCTCAGAAGTGAGTATCCACGACTCTATCGCAAAGAATCAAACCTAGAACACTCGATCTTGAATATGAACACTGAATCTATGAAACACTGAGCCTTTATTCACCGGTGTACAAGCCTGACTCCAGCCTTTTCACAATATCTCGTGATCATCATTATATAACAAGCATGGTTGCATTCCACTGGTCACAGCTGCCCACTTAATCAAACTAAATAATGATGAATCCAGATTGTATGTGCTCATGCATTAAAATATAAGGCGATGCTGAGTACTGTGAAATTCAAAATGAAACCTTGATGCTCATAGCACATTTTGCTTTATATCTATTCTTTGTAAAAATGAAATACAAATTCACGAACCTTATTTTACTGATGAAAGGGGAATTAATTGTAGTAGTTAACCCGGTAGAAAACCATAACAATTAAATACGGATTTTCAGGTTCCTCAGTTTTACAATGTTATACTAACATTTAGTAAGGTTATGAAAGCGGTCAATGTTAGACCACCACTGAAAACATAGAAGCACTGGACGGCCGCTCCTTCCTAGTATTGAACTTGTCAGTAGTGCGCATCCACGATCCCATGCGCGGGACTCGAGACCGGGCTCTTCGGTCCAACACGCTCGAACAGTTAACCGCTTGTCCGCTGGATCACCATTCAACGGTGTTAATGTATGACTTCAACCAATCCACGATATTGCGCGCGAGACCGAATATCACAGGTTCAAATCCCGTAAGTGGGATTGTGAATGAGCATTGCTGGGGAGTCACATACTTAGACGAAACAGCCGTTTAGTGCTTCCAGTTTTTCAGTGGTGGCTTAACATTGATCGGTTTATGATCTCAATTAAAACTCAACAATCTTCACAATCCTATACTGATAACTAACATTTATACTGAAGTATTTAAGTTATGTCTAATCTATCTTTCTTCTTAATAATATAATTTAATGATGGCATACTAGTGATTAGAAATTCTATGTGGATTTCTAATAGAAACATAAACAAATATATTCAGGTTTGCCGAATGTGAGATAGCGGTCCACAGTAAACACAAATTGTAGATTACACTGTACCATCAGTTAACTGACTTTGAAAATGTGAATTAACCCCATGTCACTTGCGTTGTCATAAATCTACACTGGTTAGGAGTCCTATACTAGGACGAAACAGTTACCCAATACTTCTTGGTAATCAATGGTTTTTTAATTGATGTTAGTTTGTAATCACAAACCATAAAATGAAATATTTATTCAATATTTTGTTTGATTTTCACTCCACTCTTCCGATGACATCATTTTATGGTCAAACAAATTATATTCAGTAATTAAGAACTCATGTATAGGCACGAATCGGCAAAGCAAGAGCAACATATCTACAATTGAAGAACATCTGGAGCTCAGAACAACTGTCAACCAACACCAAGGTCATAATTTTCAATACAAATGTCAAGACAGTTCTACTGTATGGGGTAGAAGCCTTGAGAACTACGAAAGCCATCATACAGAAGATACAAGTGTTTATTAACAGTTGTCTACGCAAAATACTTCGGATCCGTTGGCCAGACACTATCTGTAACAACCTACTGTGGGGGAGAACAAACTAGGTTTCAGTGGAGGTAGAAGCGCTGGAAGTGAATAATACACAAATTGAGGAAAACACCCGACTGAATCACAAGGCAAGCCCACATATCAAATCCTCAAGGCCAAAGAAGAAAAGGAAAACCAAAGAATACATTACGCCGAGAAATAGAGACAGACATGAGGAGAATGAACGAAAATTGGATAGAACTAGAAAAAAAAGCCCAGGGCAGAGTGTATTGGAGAACGCTCTATTTCATTCACAATAGAATATGATCCTAATGATCTTTTATAGATGATAACCAATAAGTTTAGATTACGGAATATCCATGACTATAAATTTACTCATTGATTCATTCATTTGTTCACCTACCTACTTATATTTGATACACAAACCTGTCCTATTTCTAATCATACATAATGTAAATATTATAATAGAATAGATCTGTCTACAATTTAAATGTGATATTATTCATTTATTATTGGTTATTAAGATAATATTCTAGAAAAATTTGCGGAGACGCAACAGATGAACTAACGAACTAACTAACTAGAAAATAAAAGACATTTGTCCTATCTCTTATATACTTTCTCTATTTTTCTTCAATCGACACTTATGACGCCAAAGTCCTTCATTAGTATACACACACCATATATGTGTACATAGATAGTTAGATAAGTATTGAAGAAAAATAGTGAGTTAGGACATTCAACATTAAATTTTATTCTATGCATTCAATTCTTATTGGTGGATAAATAGGAAAAGAGACTATTTTATAGTTAGACCATAATTATTGTATCATAAATAAATCTCTTCATTCTTCAGTCATACCAACTAATGTCACACCGATATAATTTGATAAACCAATGTATACCTACATACAAATCGACAAATACAAAATTGTGTCCTAATCTAAGTATGTTTGTTTGTTTGTTTGTTATTAGATTTTCGTCTTATTTAGTTTGTCTAATCTAATCACACTCTCCAGGTGGGCTTGAGAATTCGATTTTGGTTAGAAATAATTTGTAGCTAATGCTTTATAGAAAATATTACAATCAACTAACCAACTAACCAACCAACCAAAAATTGAAACATACAGAAAGATTCATCACACACGACACAATGGATAGAGATTAAAATAAAAACAAAAGAGAAATAATAATAATAATAATGATTTTTACAAGAAGTAGATAACCCCTGTTATTCTTTAAAACTATTTATTATTACTACTACTTTTTTTGATCCCCTTAGTTAGTGTTATGTGCATATTGAAATAAGCATCTATCACATCCATGTGTATAGTATATACCACACAATGTTAGTGAAATTCAATGATAGCGGTTTTATTATACGTCTGTCTTTCTGTCTTTAGTATTTTATAGATAGATTATCGAGTGACGAATACTAAAAATATAGGCAAAGTCTTTTTTCACCGTTTTGTCTTTATTTTTAGGTATATACATATGTTGGTTATATAGACAGTTATAGAAAGATTTTGTTCCCTTTTAATAAAAAAAAGTGATACAGAATATCTATGTCCACTAAGAAATGTGCACTGAATGGTCACATAATAATTATTAATATAACAAGTGAAACGAATGAAGTGCTGTTTATGTGTATACACAATACATAAACATACTACTTGAGTGATTTTCTGTATGTTCATATATGGATGTAAGTGTGCGTGCATGCATACGTACATGGATGTTTATGTACACTCTTATATGTGTACATTTGTTATAGGTGCGGTGACAATAAACAAATTTTGTTGGGTGATTTTTCCAAGAAATTCATTTTTTTTTTTGTGAACAATAACAACAAGATACACTGGCAACATTGATTCATTTTTACACTTATTCTACTTGTATAACATATATAGTGCATTCGCATTGTATTATATTCTCAAGTTTACATCTAATTTTACAGATCTAAAAAGATCTGCATACTTCTATTTATCTTTCTATCGAATAAAGTCGTGAAATCCTCTTTACATATAAATATTAATTATGATGGATATGCGCAACAAACTGGAGAATTCAGATAGCTTATCGTTGTGGAATACTGTAAGTTGCTCAAAGCACATTTCATATGTTGTATGTTTATTTATATTTTTTGAAACATTCTATTGAAATAGTTAATATTAGTTTTTTTTTCACCTAACAACATTTATTGTAACTGTGATATCATTTTAATTTTGATAGTAATGATACAGATTGAATCAGCTTGAAGAATCCTAGTCGGCAGCTTGTGTTCCATGAGGGGCAACAGGCATAAATACTAAGCAAGTTGGTGTTAAATTGACAGCAAGTTTGAAAGTGATTAGGATAGTTATGATGATACTGTTCTGTTACTCAAATATAAGCATTTTATGAGTAAACATTCAATTGTAGAATACAATCGACTCGTTTGATCTTATTTGAGACTTGTCAACTGAACATACTTGCATTTTAATGTGCATTATTCATAATGAAATTTAAACTGATTATTTATCAATTCAAATGTCAACTCATGATACACTTAACAATTGAGCTTACCGTTTCAAAATTGTATTAAACTTTAGATTGAAACAAGAGACATTTAAGTTATAAAGTTGTATTCATTCATCAATGACCTCATTTGAATGAATTTGTAGAGAATGTTATATTCATTGAAGTCATTTTCAACATGAACCAACATCAGTTAGTTGATTATAGGAACTGTTTATTTCTAGTTTCTGATATCTCGACAGTGTGTACCCAAGATTGAATTTAAGACAATTTAGTGAATAAAACTTTTCTACTATGATGTTATTATTTTCCTCAATCTGTGTTCAAAATAAATATTGGTTAAGATCTATATACCTTGCTGTACAGAAACAAGAAAAGTTTACAAATCCTAACCCATTACCTGGTCACGTATGTGCTTGTCTGCCAGTCCACATTCTCTTGTAAGGGACAATACAAAGATTGTAGTCAATATTCACTTCCATATAGATATAAGGACATATTCCAATGTGTTTCTTTAAGGGTAATAGGAGAGTGGCTTATAAGTTCATTCACTAACCCTACTATTTACTAAAGCTGTTTTATAATAGGCACAGTTACTTAATATTCCAGCTGTACCTAAGCCACTTCCAATAAATGATAAATGACCTTTAGCCATCTAACACTATTACCGATGTTATATCCTGTCACATATCACATGTAATGCTGCTGGTTTTTCTTTACATACCACATTCATCTACTTTTATTTATGTGTTGTTCTTTCCAACTATTATTGTCATTTTCCTTGTCTATCTTCATAGTACAAAGTTTAATGAATCTTGAGATTATCATTATCTTTATTAACATCATCCCAGTTTATCGTGCAAACACCTCCTGGTTACTGAAAAAGAGAATATGATGATGATGATGATGATGATGATGTCATTCGTGATTGCGAAACAATCTGAAAAAAAGTTTTTTTTTCTTTTTAATGGTAAAATTGAAATAATTTCTAGATGAGGCGTATAAAAAATAATTGTCTTCTTGTTGAATAGAAAGAATGTGAAAGAAAAACAACACAACATGATCTCCATAAAACGTACAAAAAAGATCCTTTCTAATTTTAGTATGGAAAACTCAATATGAATATTAAGATGAATAGTTTGGAGACAGTTTAGTTTTTCTAATAGAAAAAAAAACTTAGAAAAACAAACAATCAATGAAATCCACCTACACAATTAATTCTGATGATTTGACCATGTTTGCTTTGTTACTTAAGATAAATAATATACATGTGTGAACATGTGTATGTATATATATATATAGAAGGGACATTAGATTTATTTATTTATGACGTTTCGTTTTCAAGAAGTGGTTCACTTCAATGGATTATTGATCTTTTTTTCTTTTGATAATGAATTACAAGTTCAAACTACAATAAGATATCTTTGGACAACAAGTAAATTTATTTGACATAGATAAGCTGGAAATATGTACATTTACCAATATCTAGTCAGTCAATCAGTTACAACATAGGAACAGATACATATAATACATTGGTCCAAGTTGCCATTATCTCGTTAGCATAACAAGATGAACACCAACTTCATAGAAGTAGTTAGTTCATTGGTAGTAAAAAATATTTCATATAAGGATATGGTACAGGGAGAAAGAATTAGCTCGTAGAAAGTAAAGTATAAAGTAGTTTTAATCTCATGGTTTAAAGAAAGACAAAGAGTGTATACATCGACACCATTGTGATCGATTCTAAGCTATGTCACCCAGAGTATCCAACCATTTGTTATGATAGACGTGCGGACCCCAACCAAGTAGTTTGCATCTACCAACATGGCTCATTACTAGAAAACTAGACTATCTGAAGATGATTAGGCAATACTTTGAATTGGTTGAATATCTACTTAATAGTTTTTTTTTAAAAAAATTATTAACTATTCACTACAAGATCTTAACCTTTATCAACAATTCACTAGAACTGATTATATAAAGTAATGATTATTAATTTGATAGTTGAATTCATGAGTCAATCGAAACTAAACCACCATGGAAAACTTAAAAACACTAAACGGCCGTTTCGTCCTAGTATGGGACTCCTCAGTTTCGGGCACAAGCGCTTAACCTCTTAAATTTATGAATTCAACTATTAAATTATTATAATATCCACAAAAATCCACTCTGATTATAATGATGAACTATTTTTAATAGTTAGATTACATTAGAAAAAAGTGTTGAAGATGATATGAACACACATAATTATTGGGAACATTTTAAAAATAGGATTTTATGATTAAGAAGAAAAAAAAGGAGAATCATCATTGGACATATGATTTATTGATTATTTTTGTGTAGTATACTGATCAACGGATATTGATTTATGAAAGACAATTTGAAGATGAAACAATAATTGACAATAAACTTGTATTAGATATTTGTACTTAAATGATATACACGAACATAATGAATAAATGAAATAAATAGAACAAATGAAGATAATAAAAGTATCCTATTTGAGATTTAACGTGAAATAATATGTGGTGGATCAAAAATTACATGAACTCAAAAATGGCAATGAAGTTATTACATCTAAAAATTAAAATGTATTAATATATTAAATATGGTTTACAAACATAAGGAAAAGTTACGGGATGTTACTTAGGTCTCGGTGTGTTCGAGCTGCATTTAGTATAATAATCGACAGTTATGGGCGATTAATAATTCCAAAGAGAGTTGTTATAATTTCAGCGGTATATCCAGATGGCATGTTTAGTGAAAGTATACCTGTAGTCTATAAATGTAGATATTCAATATTTTAGAGTTTAGTTATTGTAACAACAGGCAATTCAGAACAGGAGACGTGTGTATGTGTGTGTGTTTAGTAATGTATTTACGAGCGATTATCAATATGTTATGCTATAAGGTATTCAAAAGGGAAAAGGAAACATTCAAGGTCATGCAGTATTAAACAACTTTTCCAGTCATTTGTAGTAAATGTACAAATTATGAGAATTAACAACAAAAAAGAAGGAAATGCAAACAGTATCATGACTATCTTCACAAATATGACAAATATATGCTTGACTAATATACATTCATAATACTTTGAAATGAGATAGATTCATTAAAAGTAACAAGATTTCTATTGAATTAATTATTTTAAGGAATTATACACCATTTAACTAGATTCAGATTTATGAATAATAGAATGTTTTAAATTCTTTGCTCAATGAATGTATTTGTACCTCTTTTTTCTTCTCCTTCATATTCTTTCGTCTTAACTAACAACATATCTTTACAACTTAAATTGGAATTTTCGTTGACATCATTAATCTGTCCAATGCTCTCCCCCCTCTTCTTCTTTCTCCTCCTCCTCCTCCTCCTCCTCCTCCTCCTCCTACTACTACTACTACTACTACTATTACTACAAATAATAATAATAATAATATTCATGATCAGTGATCAATAATTGAAATTTTATTCCCATGTGGCTATCACAATTTCAAAATGAAATCTAAACTTGACAGAAATGAATAATTGTGTTTTTTTATTATTATTTCTAACTAAAAAGTAAGGTTTGATTGATCAATCTAGTCGTTTGAACACGCTTAGGAAAAATTTCTCAACGAATAGCAAACTTTTATTCCTGGTTCCTTATCTACATTCTCTCACACACACACACTCTCTCTCTCATTCTTGGTTACTCCATACACCTTGTATACATAATCCCTTTCCGATCAAACACATTTTTTTAAAGTATTTCATTAAAGAAGTTCACTATTATTTTAAGTATTTTAATGAGAATTACAGCTGTATGTTGAAGGCGTGTAGTTGAATTATAATAAAAAAAAAGAAGTTTCAATTTAATGATAATAAAGTAAATATCACGATCGAATGTTTCACATATAGTAACTATGTATAGAAACAATGACAACACCAGCGGGACCACAAATACACAACTGTATGAAATAGTGTTGTGTTTTTTTCCCTCTAAAAAGTGTAACCTTTCTACCTTTTTCCAAAGCATAGAGAAACAGTTCATTTTGTCTATAAACAATAAATATCTATAACTTAAAATATACACGTGACATTGATGTGAATATTATGTTAGACATTCATATTCTGTTTTTCACACTTAATTATAGATATATTTTGTATCTAGGCCAATGATAGTCAATATATTCACATATATGAAGTTATCTCTTTGGTGAATGTGTGTTCCTATGTTTCATTTGTATGATCAAGGGATCATATTCCCAATACCTTTTACCATGAAGATAACTTTATAGGTTTTTGACTTTGTCTATAAAATTAAAAATTATATCAAACTTTTTCTAACATCATAAATACATATTAGATTGCATTATACTACTTTAATGTACAAGTGTAAATAATAAATTTGTATTCTTAGACAATTTATGATAGTCAGTAGATATTGTATTATATTTAAAACCAATAGAACAATAATTCTCAAAATCTAAACAATTGATGGACTAGTAAAATACAGAGATAGAGATTATTATGTTCTCTTAGCAACTGGACATTATTATTATGTTGTAAATAGTATTTATGATAGATACATAAACTTCAACTGAATAGGCAAATAAATCTAGATTATTATTAGAATGAGATTTTAAGGAGATTGTAATAATTTTAATAGTTGGATTCATGAGTCCATCTAAGCTAGATCACCATTGAAAACCTGGAAGTACTGGATGGTTGTTTCGTCCCAGTATGAAACTCCTCAGCAATATGCATGCACGGTCCCACATCTGGGATTTGAACCTAACACCTTCGTTGTAAACTTAACCGCAAATTACCACATTTTCAACAGTTGGATAATATCAAAACTGAATAAATGAATATATACACCTAACTGGTGGATGCTTCATAAAGTATATATCAACTACATTTTCCAAAACTACAATAAAAATTTAGTAGTTAAATCATCTTTAGATTAGTGAACACGTCACCAGAAGAATTCAAATAATATTTATACTACTTTTCATTATCCTCTTTAATTCATGAATTACAATAAAATATTATTGGAGATCAGAAGATGAAAACTGATCTGTTAAAACGTAAAGCTCAATAACTGAAAACGACCAAACAAGTATTCTAAACATTAGTTTAATAGTTAGTTATATTCTTCAAATAGATGTAATTTCAGTCATATAGTATCTGATATTTGTATTTAAGAGAGTCCAACAAAAATGGATGTTGTATATCTCCAATAACTGTTGATCGGCATTTAGGTCTATTTCTAAATTAGTTAAAATCCAATCAAGTAATACAGTACAGATAATTCGCTAGATTTAAGAACTCTAACAATACTGATTGTTCATCATCCAAAAAGATTACTGTCATAATATGGATTAAAACATCATCAATAATGAAAAGAAATAGTAGTATTATGATGTGTGCTACTGATCTCGACAGATATAAGTAGTATGTGTCATCAATTGAAAATGAAATGCCTAGTGGCAGAAGATTAAGAAGACCGAAGACCACAGATCACGTTTTGTAAACTCACTAGGTAGCAAATAAAGAACAATACGCTCTTAACTGTCAGACGGGATATCAGCCTTGTAACGGTTTATAGTTCTTCAATCCCTAGAGCAGAGTTCAATTGGTTTGAATGATATTCTCTGATCATCATTTTTAGCAAATTCATTTTGATGAGTTTGGTATGTTAATCCCATCTCCAACATTCCTCTTTTATCCGGATTGGAGACTGATAGTCATCCTAGAATGGTTCCTGGTGAAGTTTTATATCATTTATCTTAAATCAATTAAGTTCAATTAAATTTTTTAACAAATGTAACAAGTTGAAATCATGGGTCAATTGAAGCTAGACCACCATAGAAAACGTGGAAGCACTGGACCTACTGTGAGACAAGTGTTGAATATCTATCTATTTACTAACATTGTTGAATTCTATACTTAAAATTATCTTCTCCTGTCTTACCGTAACTTACAATTTAAACGTTTTTTTTCTTTTAAGTTTTCTATAATATGAATTTAGTATCTTGTTTTCTGTTTGTCAAAAATCATCCGACAATAAAAGTTGATTAGACGTAAGTACACACTGGTATCAAATAGCGAGCGAGACAGAGAGACAGAGAGAGAGAGAAGGGGAATATGAAATACTTAAACATATATGAATGTATATATTTCTATAATCATATTTTGAACAAGTGAATTATTTATTATATTTTGTTTAGGTCATTTAAACAAATAAACAAAACAAAAACAAACAAACAATTTTCCATTATATTGAACATATTATATAATTATTTATAGGTAAATAAACAAATGTTTATTTAGTTACTATGCCAAAAGAAGTACATGGGTCAAAGTATTGAATACTCTTGCTGACATTATTTTGATTATTTATTAAATAGAGAATGTATTCTTGTCCAAATGAAATAAATAACATTTCTAACTTCAGGTACGTGTAGTGAACAGGAACACGACTGAGGATAATTGAATGTATTCGACATGAAATTACAGTGCATCTCAATAAAATCTGAGAACTATATAGTGAATAGTTAATTTGCAAAATATCAAATCATCTCAAATTTGACTGTTCCTTTTGCAAATATCAGTTCATTGTCTCAGATTTCATTGTTCATGCATTTTCATACCGGTTGCGTTCCATTTCCACTCTTTCTTCATCGATCTTCTACTGAAATACATTCTGTGCCTGACCACCGTGGATAGAATGTGGATATAAGTAACCCACACCACACATGTAAAAAGATGATTATTCAATAAAATGATAAATATTAGATATCTACCGTAATGATTTAATATCAACTCATGAGTTGATGAGATTTGATTATTTTAAGTTTACATTTAATTAAAATAAGATGACATGTGGCTGCCAGGAATCAGTAGCTAAGTGGATAATGAGATGGTGTTTGAAGCGAACGAGTCCCGGAGTGGGGATCAACCCTGACGAGTCCCAAATGGGATGAAATGCACGTTCTGGATTCCACTGCTAGCCACTATCCATCTTTGCTGAAAAAAATATTAGGATTTAAAAACAAATACAATACTGATTGAATTTAAAAGTAAACAAAAGTTATTCGATCAATATTAGGCACTTTTAAAAAAAAATAATCGGAAATAAAGAAATCTTAATGATGGACTCAATGAATGTGTTCAATTATCAATGTTGGACGGTCGTATAATATCATGGATTAGTTAAAGTTAAACATTAACACCATTAGATCCTGGCTCAGTGGTCGTGCACTGCAGAGAAATTCCATACTAGGATGAAACGACCGTCCAGTACTTCCAGATTTACCAGAGTGCTTTGTGTTAAATCGACTCATGGATTCAACCATTAAATTACTACAATTTCCACAAACTCTCATTCTCACAAAAAATCATTCTTATTTTGATATTGAACATATTAAGATTAAATACTTTATAATTAGAGAAATGAAGTAAAGAAATTACTTATTATTCATATCATTGTTTTGTTTTTCCCTCCTTTAATTTAATTTAATTTAATAAAAGAATTTCAATTTATGTTCAACGAATAAATGTGGATCAACCAATTGTGAATGCAAAATATTCCAGCCTATTTTAAGTAATATACGTCAATGTACAAATTGTCATCATTCATGGACTCTACATGGTAAGTCATCTATTCAGTTAATTATATTCATGTATCATGTTTGAATTAACAAGTCTCATAGTTGTTTAATATAATTATATAGATTATTCTATAGTTTTCTCTTTGATTACCCGTGTATCTCTAGCTCTTAAACTGTGTAATAAATATTGGAACCTAACAGGAAATCTTAGTTAACGCGATGACGTTTGAAGCGAATGGTACTGGGTTCGAGTCCCAGAGTGAACATCAACTCAGATGCAGGTACATTCAGCTGACGAGTCCCAAATAGGACGAAACGTGCGTCCTGGATTCCACTGCTAGCCACTATCCATCATTGTTTACAAATTAGTTATCAGAGTTACAAATATTCATTCCTGACAAGTACAAACTAGTACGATGTATCAGGATCACTTGTTATTTGATTCTAATTAATTACATTCAAAAGACTAGTAAATATATTAAGGATGATTTACAAATAAAATCTTGAAAATCACATAAAAATAATGTCCACTAATGAATTACAAGCACCATATTCTCAACTCTTGAAATATACAGTGATGATGTTTTTCTTAAGATAGTTATGTAAGGTTTTCATAAAGAAAACTATCGGAAGTAATCATCTAAGTTGCAAATTATTATCAATATTTTAAAAGAAGTATTATCTTTTAAATTCATTTGATATTGTTTGCTTCTATCTTCCCAATGTTGTTTAAGACTGCAGTTGATCTGTCTCAAATTGGTATATGTGCACCCTGTGAGAATTCCCTTGAGTCGCAAGATGGTGGCTATCAGTAGAATCTAGGATGTGCATTTCATCCTATTTGGGACTTGTCAACTGGACGTACCTGCATACCAGAGTTGATGTTTACAATGCTCACGATGTCTGAAGCGAACAGTACTGATTTCGAGTCCCGGAGTGAACATCAACACCGAAATGCAGGTACATCCAGCTTACAAGTCCCAAATAGGATGAAACAAGCCCCCTGGATTCCACTGCTAACCGCCATTCATCTTCACTTAGAAAATGAATTTTTCCGTTTAAAAAATTCATCCCTATCAGTTCACAAAGAATCTTAGTGACCAGTGGAATTCAACCCGGTTTGTTGTGAGATAGTAACTGACTATAGACAATAATTGATGTATCTCTTAATTCTGTCGATTAGCTGAAGTTAGACATTAACACCATTGTGTACCGATTCAGTAGTCTAGAGGTTAAGTGTTCTCACGCAAGGCCGGTTCTGGGATCATGAATATGCACTGCTGACGAGTCCAACAATAGAACGAAATGGTCATTGAATACTTCCAGGTTTTCCATAATGATCTAGCTTCAACTGACTCATGATCTCAACTATTGAAACTAATAAATATATTCATTTTTTATCAAATTATAACTTCAAAAAGTAAACTGTTTCTTCTAATCGATCAATCCATGTTTTTCACTAGTTTCTTTACAATCTTTTTAAAGACAGAGAAAACAAAATTGGAACATTAAAATCTGTTTTCTGCCCCCCCCCTCTCCTTTCTATTCAATGTACAAATACTTTTATGTACATTTAAAAAGAAGGAAAAGAAATTCTGTATGTAATGTCACAATTCTCGTTCAATTTTATGTCTTCTTCTTATTCTTATTACCTTAAATTGTATTAAGATAGATAGGATGATGACAAAAGAAAAGAATGAAATTTCCATTGTTATCTACGATTAATAAGGATATTATATTGAATATAGAATTCTTTCTATTGACTCATTAGTAGTTAGGTATTTATATCATAAACACATAAAATTCTATTCTATTTAACTAAATTTTAAAGAAACCATGAAAAGACAAAAGTTTGAAATAGCTAAATAAGAAATTATAGTAAGGTAAATTAGCAGTAACAACATTACTACTATTACTATTACTACTATTACTATTACTGTTACTACTACTAATACTACTGATACTACTACTACTGCCACTAATTATTATTATTATTATTACGGTAATAAAAATTTCGGGACAACAGTAAAACACAACACCTTTTTTCAGTATTGTACATTGAATGGAAGGTGTGTAAAAAAAGGATTGATCGGATAACAATGTTGTTGTTGATGATGATGATGACGTTAATGTTTTGTCAATTTTTGCGGAGACTGATGATGATTTACTAATGAATGAAAAGAAAAGAATATGAAATAAAAGAATTATTTATTTTTTTGTATTGATTATTTCTTATTGGATCATATCAACATTATTAGTTCTATTTTATAAGACTAATGTATAGCGATTTCATCTACAAGGTAATTGTCAATAAATAGAAGGTAATCCATATATATATATATACAAGCAAAAACTGTACACACATATTTTATATGTTAGTAGACTGAATTGGACAATCAGTTAACCAGGTGTGGAAAAATTTCCACTTATAACACATACAACTAATTTTTCCAGTTAATGGTCACCAGTTTAGTAACAAGTTAATTACCGACTTACTCTAGACACTATTATTATGAACAATAAATATATAATTGAAAACAAATTAGAAATCGAGCTATAAAAAAGAACAAAAACAAAGGGTTATCAACAAATATGGAATGTGGTTAACAATGGAATCTATGACGCGCGTTTTGTCCTATTTGGTACTCGTCAGCTGAATGTACTTGCATACCAGGATTGATCCTTACTCTGGGACTCATACCCAGTATCATCCACTTCAAACGCCGTTGTGTTACTCACTTAGATACTTAATCCTGATGGGCTGAAATTTAAATTCATTTCGTGTCGTTTGTTTGAATCTTCCCATTGATGTTTAGGACTGCAATTGATCAGTCTTTCATTGGCATATGTGCATATTGTGTGTATTGCCTCGATATTACCTTAAGTCACAATCATTATAAGTCGAGATGGATGGTGGCAATATCGAGGCATTCCGTTATACATTCAAAATATTTTTATTAGTTATGTCCATTTTCTTCTTATAATGTTAAGTAAAAATAATTTCTCCCTAAAAGTCGTATCATGTAGATGTCAACAATTCTATTTAATGATATCATGTTAAATCATGAACGAACTGAACGATATGAAAATAGTATGAAATAAATATAGAATATGGTTGTCTATAACGATTGGTTACTCAATAGTAACCAATAATACATTTATCTTGTCCTTAATTTTGATCAGATTTCATAGAACAAATTATAATATGATCATCATCATTCTAAGCAATTCAACATCACGTTCACTTTGTCTTGAAATTAAATAGTTGAACATAGTCAGTAGGAAACTGTGAACACTCGTTAAGTTCTGTCTGGAATTGTGAGGAAACCTGTCCACTCTGTGAGATTTGAACACACATCACCCAGTTGAACAGTTTAAAATATCACTCAGTTACTCTTTACTGATGAGTGTTTGGTTGCAAGAAACTTAAAATCTGAATTTCCTTTCGACTACATTAAACTGACATAGATTATACAATCCGATCTATGAAATCTTCACTTACACAGTTATGTTATTTTGAAATCTTCACTCATTATTACGGTGAATAACTAACGAGATCCATGGCTACGTACTAGAACATTAAGAAATTGTTCTTTAAACTAATCATTCTATATAAGGTTTATTATGAGAAAAAAACCGAAATATTCTTATGAAAGGTGTATTGTTAGATAAAGTACACTTTTCTTTTATTGTTTAGAGAAGCTAAATGATAATGTTATGTAATGAGTACCTTTGACGTTTCGTGACTTAATATATGCCTCACTGAATCATTGCATAACACTACCCTTAAGCTCCTCTAACCAATGATTCATTGTGATATTTTTTGTTTGTATATAAAATAAAATTCCATCTATCATGAATGTTTATCTTGTTGCTTTACATGAAGTTATATCAAACCTATACACAATTCTAACACATTGATCATTGAAATTCTCTTCCAGTCGTATACCATAATATTCTTTTTGTGTTCTTCTCCTTCTTTTTCTAATTAGTTCTTCCAAAATTGACAAATTTACCAGTATACTTCGAATTGAATAATTCACCAAATAATATAATATTAAATGCAACTTTAGAATTATTAAGTATGTCATTGTTTGGTTGTCAAGCAATACCGATGAGAATTAAAATTTTATTGGATCGTTTATTATCTGGTCAATTAGCACATGCTGATGTTGTCAAATTATTATTAACATTCGGTTGGACATTTCAAGATTATAGCCGTGGTTATATGTTAACTGTAAGTTTATTTCTTTATTTATTAAAATTAATACTCTTTATATATCTAATATATCTAATATATATATATATATATATATATATGTATATATATATATATATATATATATATAAGTTGTTTTCTAACTATATAGGATCCTTACTTCTTTGGAATATGATGTTAAGTTGAAACAATTGGACCAGATTGCCAGGCGAAACGTTGGATTTACTTCAAATTCATTCTCTGAGATTTTACAAATATATTCTTCTTTTTTTAATGTTTCAAATTAACTCGGCGCCCAAATATTGTGAAACTATTCGTTCAAATTTAGACGAAAGTTCTTATTAATTGTTCAGTCCATTCTGATTTTTAATGAATGTTTAGATAAATTTAGTCTCCACAATTCTCTCATCATTCTAATCATCAGTTAAGTTTTGAATTTTACTCACCAATAATAAATCGATACGAATAGTTACTCATAGAGAAGGATCGACTATTTCAGAAGAATCAAGAATACTATGGGTGGAATGATATTTCTTATCATATATTATTTACATAAATACATAATAAATGTTTTTCTGGTTAGCGTTTTTTTAGCGAGTTAGTTTTCTACGGGAAGCATCATCGATGAACAAGGAGGCTCAGATGCAGAATTAAAAGCGAGGATTGGCAAAACAAGGGCCGCATTCCTACAATTGAAGGATATATGGAACCAAAAACAACTTTCAACCAATATCAAGGTGAGAATCTTCAATACAAATATCAAGGCAGTTCTACTGTACAAAGTTGAAACTTGGAGAACTACTACAACTATCATCAAGAAGGTACAAGTATTTATAAATGGTTATCTACGCAAGATACTCAACATCCATTGGCCGGATACCATCAGCAACAGCCTTCTCTGGGAGAGAACAAACCAGCTTCCAGCTGAAGAGGAAATTAAGAAAAGACGATGGAAATGGATAGGATATACATTACGCAAATCATCAAACTGCATCACTAGGCAAGCCCTAACCTGGAATCCTGAATGGAAACGGAAAAGAGGAAGGCCAAAGAACACATTACGTCGGATAATAGAAGCAGATATGAAAAGGATGAATAGGAAATGGAAGGAGCTGGAAAGGATTGCCCAGGACAGTGTTAGATGGAGAATGCTGGTGAGCGGCCTATGCTCCTTCACGAGAAGTAACAGGCGTAAGTAAGTAAGTAAGTAACCCTAAATGTTAAGCATTTATTGATAATTAGTCTTAACAACTAATTACTTTTAAAAATTCTCTTTTGTCCACTTTTATATTTTAGAATCCAAATGGTACATTAAAAGATCATTGGGAAATGTGTAATTTAGATGAAGAAAATTTAATTATTCAACAATTTCTACGTTTTCCTGAAACTTGTCAACTAGCATATTTAATGTTGTCACAAGGATATAATCAAAAAATTCCAAGTGGACTGTTAAATTTAAATTCAATTGTGAATCGAAATTTTTCACAATCAACTTTTACAAGTCCATTATCACAATCGGGTAATAGTAGTGTTACTGCAATTACTACTAGTAACAATATTACTAATACTGCTACTACTGCTACTAGTACTAATAACAATATTAGTAATATCGATAGTATCAATGTTAATAACAGTCATATGTCCCCTGATCCAACTTATAAATTAAAGTCGGACATAAAATATGAAAATAAGAAATCACAAGATATCACTTCAGGACTATTATCTCCAACAATTACTGAAGTATCACCAAATAGTACTAGAACATTGACAATTTCATCATTTTCCAACAGTTCCTCATCGTCGGTTTCACCAGCTAACGAGAATAAACAACGTAATTCTACTGGTAGTGTACTCAATTCACCAAACAGTATAAATAATACTCCATACAATAGTAATGATAGTAGTATTAATAGTATAAAAAAGAATAAAACTAATAATTCTCATGAATACTTAGAAATAACTAGAAATGACATTGAATTCGATCAAACCTATCGAATAACAGGTAAAAATAACTGTAAACGAATGAAATATAATGGAAATGAACAAAACTTTGATTTGTTAATTGGAAACAATAGTAATTCATTAAATACTAATATAAACAATAATGATGATAATAATAATAGTAATAATAGTTATAATAATAATAATCCATTTGTTGCTGCAATGGCAGCAGCTGCCGTAGCTGCCGTTGATGGATTTCCATTACCTTCGAATATATTCAATAGTTTAAATCCATTTATAAATAATTCAACAATAAAAAATTCAAAATCTTTCCTAGATACAAAATTATTAGATATAAAATTAAATGAACAATTATTTCTAAATAAACTATGTGATAAATCCGATATTCATTGTTCAATAGAAGAGAGAAAACCTATGGATCATAATAAATTATCATTAACAGCATCATCAAATCAAGATATTTTATCAAATCATAATTTAATGAATTTTCCACCATTTAATTCATCAACATTTCCAGTTACATCACAATTAGCTAATGCATTAGTTGCTGCATCGACATTTCATTCAAAACATACATCTTCAATCATATCATCATCTTCAACATCATCATCATCAACAGCAGCAGCAGCGGCGGCGGCAGCAGTAATGGCCGGAGCATTAGGAACACTTTCAAATATTACTCTAAACAATACTGTAATGTCACTAGGAGCTTTCACAACGACTACAACAACAACTTCAATGTCAACGGCGGTAGCAACAACGACAACAACAGGTTTTCCGACATCTTGTAATCTTAACAACAGTTCTTCTCCAAATAGCTTGATGAATATAAATATATGGAATGATGTTCAGATGCCATTTAAATTAAATAATAATAATAATAATCAAATTCCATTAGGTCAAAATCAAAGTATTTCGAATGAACAAACAATCCCACATCATTCAGTTGATACTAGTTTATTTGGAGTGAATAATTGGTTACCAAATACCTTACATAATTTATCTACAATGGATCAAGGTAACTTATTTATGTCTGTTTAGATTAGAAAGATATACATATTTATTTTACAGTAGCGATTTAAATAAAATTGTTTTAATGACTTTTAGTTCAAATAGTTGAATTCATGAGTCGATTTAAGCTAGATCACCATTGACAACCTGGAATCAATGGATATCGTTTCATCCTAGTATGGGACCTCCCAACAGTGTGCATCCACGATTCCGCATGTAGGACTCGAACCCAGGACCTTCGATCTCACGCATGAACGCTGGCTCAGTGGTCTATAGATTAAGCGTTCGTGTGCGTGACCGCAGACACAGAGTTAGATTCCTATATGAGGGGTCGTGGATGCACACTGTTGAGAGGTCCCATACTAAGACGAAACGACCATTCAGTGATTCCAGGTTTTCAATGGTGATCTAACTTAAATTGACTAATGAATTCAACTATTAAACTTACTACAATCTCCAAAAACCCCATTCAGACTTCAAATTTACTGGAAAATGGAAAAAATTATTTCATCCTATATTTAAAATTTATCAAAATTCCTTGATGATCAATTATTTCTAGGAATTACGATCGATTTTAAGAAATCTATTAAAGGAACGAATTACAGTGAACGAATTCGATTCAGCATTGAAATGATTTATAGTTGTTCATCGTTTCTTCATTTTAATAATAAAACATTATGTTTCTGATAGGTCACTGAAGAAATGAGTAAATAATTCCCTTTGTGAATGAATTGTTTGATTAAACTGTTTCCAAGTGAAGTGCATGATCTGCCATCTTCCACATAAAACACTTTTGTGAAATATGCTGGTGATCTCGTTGTATGTATGCCTATCTCTTCCTCTTTACATCCCATAGAAATGAATGAGTTTTTGTCTCGTATTGATTGTTGGTCTGTTGGTAATGATCTTATACTTAATCCGTCTAAATGTCAAGCTGTTAACTTTAGCATGAGACATGAACGGAATATAAACACTATTTTGAGATCCCATAATGCTTGTGCCACTGGAGACTGATAAACCCAGTGTCGAAGGTCAATTATCTTGGTGTCACCTTTTCCTCTGATCACTCTTGGTCTTCTCACATTTTATTGTTATCGAAGAAGGTTTACTGTCTGACTTACCACATAAAGAGATTGCATGCTCTTGGGATTACTCGTCATTTCCTCTTACAATTTGTCAATTCTTGCATATTACCTATTATTCTTTACTGTTCTCCATTATTCTTTCCCGGGCTTTTGAGAAAAGACTTTGCTGTATTGCGGAGAGTGCTGAAGGCAGTTAGCAAGATGTGTGGTGAATCTTTCGAGGTCATAATTAATATGGTTGTGGATAGACATCTAAAGTCATGTAAACTACTGGTAGGTGTTATTTTATCAGATACTAACCACCTCCTTCACTCTTATCTTTCTCCTTGTATATCTTCTGGTAGAACGTGATGTCATTACATTGTAATTCATGCACCCAAGCAAAAGTATAAAAGTTCTATAATACCTTACCTAGTAAATATACTCTGTGACGGATAGGTTGTTAGAGTGAGCCTAGTCAACAACCTTCATTCTTAACATATCTCTAGTTTGAAAAGTTGTAGAGCTTTTCGGTTTTTTTAAACCTTTTGTTCCCTTTTTTGTCTTTGATTCTGTTTTTTTGTGTGCAAGAAACTTGTTGAAATACCTTGTGCTGAGAATTCTATATTGTACCAAAACTATAATATTGAATAAAGCCATTAATAATAATAATCTACTACGAATAGATGTGTCCATGTAATTTGCCTAGTTAGACAGTAGTTTCGAATGTTTCAAGATGTTACATATCTAGATAAAATTTCTTAGATTATTTAATAAACTTACCTAACTCAAAGTAAACAATGATTTAAATTGTATTCTCCTCAAGATATTTAATATTATAATCGCCAAATTAAAGTTTCTTCTTTATTTACAAGACTCATCAGTTGTTTACAAAACATGTAGTCTTGGAACAGTTTTAATATACTCAAAAAATCAGTGCAATATATGGACAAAAAGAAATGCATATATACATACACATGTACTTGTTGTCCTGCTACGAAAAAAAAAATTGGAATTAGGTCAGTAGGTATAATTTCCTAACATACACTTACGCACACATTCACTATCACTTTTTCTCTTTCTCCCTTTTATACTTCATATGCATATTTAAAACAAAAACACAACGAAAATCTCTAAAAAAAATTCTTTCAATAAGATCGCATAAACCTCTATCTTTCCAGTATCAACAAATTGATCTTCTGGGGCCATAATAATAATGTCAATGCAACATATAAATATATATCATTAAAATAACCTAATAACAAGTGGGTTTATAAGAAGCCAGAGGTGGATAAATATCTGCGCTGATGAGGCAAAAAAGATTGTTTTGATATAATAACAATAACAATAATAAGTATTATTATTATTACTATATCGTCCATAATTACTAGCTAATTATCATAAGAATGATAAGAAATCTCACGAAGACTGTACACAGCAATCAAAATAACAAAATAATTAAGAAGGCTAGGTCAGTTAGTTAGTAAATGTATTGATTGAAATCTGTAATTGTTTTTTTACATCACCATTTTTCTTTATTCAACTACAATGAAAATAAACAATAAAACAACTATGGATAATTATAATAATCGACATGGATACAAATCACAAAATTCCATAATGGCGTCTATTAATATTCGATTAGTTATTAAAAAATGGGAGGGGGAAGGAAGGGAAATACTGAGATAACGAATTGTTTTAATTAATAATTTAATAAGCAGGTTAAGATTATTGAAGAGGTTATGAAAAGTTTAGTTTTAAGGTGTTTCATTCAAATAAAAATAGATGGGAATTATTAGTTTCTTTTTGATCATTTATCGTTTATATGGCTCCATGAATCATACATTCTTCGATATACTGCACCTTCTTTCTTATGGTTTATTAATTTATAAAAAAATTACTATTTAATTGAATTATACCGTATAGAATAGGATATTTCTTAGTATGAGGGAGGAGAATGTGGAGATTGACTATAGTTAGAAAGGGAAACATTGAAAAACAGTTTTGTTGTAGAACAGGATGTCTCACATCAAAAAATCTCTATGCTGTTACTGGAGGCGAACTTTGTGAGGTAATTGATGAAGTACAATTTAATGAGAAACCGTAGTCATTGAAGTTTAAAGTTAATTGGAGTGTGATAAATACAACCAATGACAAAAGACATTGGTCTAATAATATTACCAGTCGACTGAAGTTATCACGTAAGCTCTTGGGTTACAGTTCTATGGTCTCAAATTTAATAACTTGCCTTAAGTCCCCTAGACCATGGGTTTGATCCTCATTGGGAACGTGAATATTCACTGTTAAGCAGTCCCATACTAGAATGAAGTAGTCATTCAATACCATGTGATTTTCAGTACTTCTCTAATTTAAGTAAGTCCGTAAGTTAAGAATACAAAATAAAATAGCCCACAAATAAAATGAATATTGGACAATGGTGGATGTGTTGCTCACTTCCGTCGATTAGTTGAAGTTAGACATTAACAACTTTGGATGCCGGTTCAGTAGTCTAGAGGTTAAGTGTTCACACACAAGGCCGGTTCTGGGTTCGAATCCTGCGAGGCGGGGTCGTGGATGCGCACTGCTGAGGAGTCCCACAGTAAGACGAAGCAGCCATCCAGTGCTTACGGGTTTTCCATAATGGTCTAGCTTCAACTGACTCATGATCTCAACTATTGAAATTAAATAGTTTTTGTCATGTTTTATTCATTTTCTCATTCTTTTGACTCGACAAATGGAAGTTAACAGATCTGTAGCAACCTGTTCTACTTTAAAAATTTTTTTCAGCCCTAACCATGTTTTGCCTTATTCTGGTAGAAATATACACTTAATTTTGTATTTATTAATAAATATCTACAGTCAAATACTATAAGTAGTCAGCGGTTAAATTAATTAATTGACATAAATGAATTCAAGTTGTTCACACAATTTTAAAAAACAATTACAGAATCTCTTGGTAAAATATGAGGACCATACATTGAATACTTCATTTGCAAATTCCCATCATTTGTCCTTCACATTCTGTATAATTCTTCCAGTTCACAATTCCTTTCTATCCTCTTCAACTAGATCTTCTTAACCTTCTTCTATCAGGCTTTCCACTTCCGATTGGTGTTACATACTACTTGTGTCTGTCGACACAAGTAGCAGACACCACAATAGTAGTAATAGTAGTATGAGTCAACATTTTGAATAACAAAATTTCTATCTCACTGATCAATGATCTAAAATGTTGATATCTACTTTAATTACTTCGTACTATTATAATTATGGTTGATTTAACAGACGACGAGATGATAATCCAACGTTCTCCCATATAACTGTCTGAAATATAATGTGATTGGACTTTATAACTTTGAATTTCACAATGAAATCACTTGAAAATTCATTTTTTATAAGTATTCATTGGTGAATTCACTTGGTATTGTTTACTTGAATCTTCCCATTGATGTTTAGGATTGAAATTGATCAGTCTCTTATTGGCATATGTGCATACTGAGCGTATTGCCTTAATTTACAAGCATTATACGCAGTTGTAAACATCAATGGGTATATTCAGGTGAACAGTACCAAGTGAATTTAAAGTTAACACAAGGAAGTGGCTACCACGACTCAGTGGATAAGTGGATAAGACGATGATATTTGAAGCGAACAGTATTAGGTGAACATCAACTCTGTGATGCAGGTATATCCAGCTGACAAGTCCCAGATAGGATGAAGTGTGCGTCCTAGATTCTAATGCTAGCCCCTATTCATCTTTGCTTATTCATTAATAACCTATGAAATTATGTTGAATGTTATTCTGTTATTTTTTTTCATTTTCATTTGTTTATTTTAGAACAAATCAATTCAGAATTGATGCTTTTCAATTCAACTGCTCAAAATTTACCTACTAATTCATTGAAATCAAAATATTTTAATGAAAATCATTTATATCAAACTAAACGTCATCAGAATACATCATCGAATGATACAATACCAGGATCAACTCATCATCATCATAATCCTCATCATCCATATAAAATAACAAAAAGAAAATATGAAAATCATCGACAAGATTTTGTGAAAACTCGACGAAATCATACATCATTATCAACAATAACAACTTCAATAGGAACAACAACAATGTCAGTGAATCAAATGAATTCGAATTATACAATTTCCAATATGAATTCATTAAATGAACATTGTAATGAAAGTAATGGTTATAATTTTGCCCGAAATAAAAAACGTGTTCTATGCACAACATGTAAAAAATCATTTTGTGATAAAGGTAATACATTTTTCATAAATGATTATGAATGATTAATTCATTATGTTACATACTACTACTAATCATATATACTTTTATTCTACGATTTAGAATCATTTACCATAGTGAGATGGTGAAGAAGATTTGTAGTTCAAGTAGATAATTTTGGTAGAGTTTTGTTCTTTGAGCTGGACTTCTACTTGAAGTTTATGCTGATGTAATCGTTTAGAAGAACGATGAAAGTTCCATGACCAAACCATCCAACTCAGTGAATAAAACTTCACCAAAATCACTTACATAGTATGTTAAAATGGAAGAAATATACATAATAATCTAATCAATATTAATATCATAAGAGATATTAGTCAGTAAGAGATGATAAATTCTTGGAACTGATCTTATTTCAAAGACAGAACTTTAGTTAGATTGTCCATACTAGAGGAAAATAGTGAATATTTAAACGGTTATTCGTATGTACTTTTAATGATGAAGGTAGAAATGTTTAATTAACTTCAATAGATAAGTGAAAGATATATTTGCTAAGTAGCAACAATCCTTCTACATATTTCTGATTCTTAATAAAAGAAAGAAAAAAATGAACATGTTTATCTTATTAGAATACTGTAGTTCATAATGGTCGATATAAACAAACGGAATTGACCTAATGATGAAATGTAAGTTAACGACATAAGAACTTTATGGAGATGGCTGAATTTTATGGTTTACACCATAAACTGTCCTTAATTGGACAACCATTGGAAACTAAGAGGCACTAGACAGTTGTGATGTCCTGGTATGAGACTTCTTAGCAGTGTAAATTCATAACCTTACCGGTGGTTGAAATAAGGATCTTCAGATCTCTCGGTAAGCGAAATCAATCAATCGTATAAATTATAAAACCAAATTAGACGGGATAATAATAAAGCCTTATATTTTACAGTATTAGAATGTTTATCCTGTTTAATTCCATCTCATGTAATTTCGTTTATAACATCATTTGTAACATGAAATTTCATAGAGTAGTAGTAGTTTAATAAAGCTAAATCACTCGACCTTCAACTATTAGATAGTAAGTTTGACTTTCACAACACATACATCATTTTGTGTAGTAGGATATCAATTATTAGCCTTAACATAAACAGTATTGTTCAAAGCCGAATCTACATCCCTTTACCTGATGAATAAATCATATTGAATTGAAAATACGAAACAATAAATTTTTCTTTTTTTTATTTTAACTAATTTACAATTTTAATAGGAGCGCTTAAAATTCATTATAGCGCAGTTCATTTAAAAGAAATGCATAAATGTACAATTAAAGGTTGTAGTATGTGGTTTAGTTCTAGACGAAGTCGTAATCGTCATTCAGCTAATCCAAATCCACGTTTACATATGGCACATTCCAGTAAAAAACTTCCAGAAAATGCAACAATCGTTGATGATGGTAGTGGTAAGTAAAATTTAATTTTACAGTTTTACTGTTATTATATTCTTAGTTTAAATGATATAAATGACCGACACAATAAAGAACGGATGCTATCTTAGTAGTATCGAGGTTAAATGTTCACTCACAAGACTAAAGTTCCTGGGTTTGATTCCAATTGGTGAGGTTGTGTATATACATTGCTGAGGAGTCCTATACTAAAACGAAACAGCGGTTTAGTGCTTTCTGGTTTTTCAATCATTATCTAGATAGGATCGCTCCACTCTGTTAACTATGGAAATAAAATATCTATATCAAACCCTTATAATAAACAATAAAGAAGTATATATGTTTTACTATTTTTCGTTTGCTACTAATTTCACTATGAGATATCTTTTGCTGCATTTCCTGCTTAATGGATTCTAAAACAAATGTTGTTAAAATTCAAGGTTCTAGTTCCCTTCATCATAATTTATCACTCTATCAATCAAGTGATGTATCATGTATGAGATGTTATGTAACCAATCAGTGTTATTCTAGTCTAGTCAATAGTACTGATTAAATTCCATAGATCAACAATTATATCACCATATCAAGTCACTTTAACTAGTTTTCGATAGAATTCAATTAGTAATAAGGACTGAAAATAAGAATGATACTGGTGTCTATTTAGTGAGGTTAATTGTAGATCGAATAATTCTTTAATTGTGTTACTGGATTATGTTATTTGAAATCACCGATTACAACCTATAGATATACTCTCCTAATAAGTGGTTACCAGTATGAGACTTTGGTTTGAAGCTTTCCGAAGATCTTTTTAAAGCAGCTGTCCTAGGAGTGAAAAAAATCCACTGAAAACTAAGGCAATTAGTCTGGAATGAACCAAAAATTGAAATTTTAAATTGAGTTATGATAGGACTTTTCATTAGTGACTGTCAGGTTAGTGATCTAATGTTCGACTCCTAGTATAAAAGTTTAAAAAAAATCACTGATTGAAATTCTTCCTCTATTCAGATTACCTCTCAGATCCAGCTATGATAGCTGTATCTTTTTAACTACTTACAAGATAATTAGTAATATGTTGTTCAATATTCTGAAAATGTTTTTTTGAAATTTTTACTTTTAAATTTTAATACTGTTGCATAAAAAGAAATCATTTCCGTTTCTTTTAAATATTTCTATTTAGGCAAGGTAATAGGTAGACGTAATCCATTGCCTAATTCAGTGTTGAATCCTCCATTATTACCAGTTATTACAACGACATCGTCAACAATTAGTGCAAATTCTACATCCTATAATGAATGGACAAATGAATTCAATGATTCTGTACACATGAAAAATTCAACTACAAAGTGTAAATCATCAACTAAAAGTATTTATTCAATAGGTCGACGTAGACGTGATAGATCTCATTTAAATGAATATGTTAATTGGCCAAAATTATCAATGGATTCATTAAGTCATACATCAAATGATAGTCAACTTCAATCATCTCATTCTTCTCGTTTAAATTGTCGTCAATCACATCACAATAATCAACAACATCGTCATCACAAACAACATTTAAACTCTTGGAAATATTGTAAAACTGAAACACATTCTGATGTTGAAATCAATAACAATGATCTTTGGGATAAATCACAATATGTTAAAAGTATTGATTCCAGTGGTAATAGTAAACATAAGGACAGTAGACAAGGTTATATATCAAGTAATAATAGTGAATTTGACGGTGATAACGATGATGATGATGACGACGATGATAACGAGGGAGAGGATGATGAAGATGAAGAAGGTGTCTTACTTCCAGATGGAATTAGTTCATATGCTGATGAAAATGATAATGAAAATAATTCAGAACATAATCTGGAAGTTAGTAATAACAGTGAAAATGATAATGATGAGATTATTAATGTTGATAATACAGATGAACAACAACAAAATATAAAATCTCAATTAACATTAACATCTTCAACTAGTACCAACAGAATTAATGAATTAAAAGTACTAACTGATGCAGATGAAGTTGGTGAGATATTGTTGGATGAACATTATCCAACTAAAAAACATTCAAATTATAAATTGCCAACATCAGACTTTTCAGCTGCTTCATTAGCTCAATCACCATGTCATCATATTGATAATATCGATAGTTAAATAAATGAAATCAAACAGATTATGTTTTAGAAGCATGAAATCGATCCCCCCCAAAAATAGTCTCTGAATACATCTATTTAAAAAAACAATGATCTCCTTATACAACTCATGATGGAATCAATAAGAGTTTGACTTGGAACAGTCTACACATATATTATTATTATTATTATTATTATTATTATTATTATTATTATTATTATTATTATTCAACTATTGCCAACCCCCAGCTCGACTTATTCTAGTCACAAAAATATGACAAATGTTACAATAATATATCGAATATTATTTGTCCAACGCTTTTCTTTTCTATTAATTTCCATGATTTGTAAATAAATTTACATGACTTCTTCTCTTCAATCATCTTTAATTTAATTTATATGAATATAATGTAATTTAGTTACAGTTTGTCTTATTCCTCTCTGTGGGAAAGAGAAGGACGATGGAGAAGACTTTTGTATATATATATATATATATATATATATATATATATATATATATATATATATATATATATATATATATATATATATCCAGAAGTTCAAAGAGATAGCTGAATTTTATAGTTTGCATCACGTACTGTTACATGTTAGACGACCTGTGAAGACAAGGACAGTTGTTTCGTCTTGTGATGTAAACTATAAAATTTCGCATGTGTATTCTACTTACTTATAAGTAGGTAAATTGTATAACTTGTAGAGAAATAGTGCGTGTTCTAAATGCGGCTCACCAAGTTTGTAGAGAAATAGTGCCCTCTATATCTGACTCCAATAAATAGTATCCCGTTAACTGAGTATTTAATGCAGGCTAAATCTCCTAGTAGAATTATGGATTTACTGGAGATTATTTTAAAGCCTGAACACCAATTATAGAGATAGTTTGTTGTTAAAGGTTAGTAAAATCTGCAAGCATACACGAAGCAAGCACACAGGGAAACCAAGAGTGTGTGTGTGTGTAAGTTAAAAATCCATATATATTTTTGAGTGTTAATCAAGTATGGATAAATTGTTGATTATCTGTGTATTACAACCCATGGGAGAATAGATTAAAAATTGATGTGCAGAAATGTGCTCAATCATACTCACACAGAAATTTACATAGTGGATTAAGTGTCTTAATTATAGTGAGCAGAAAAATAATACAGTAGTACAAACTCTTTCTAAATAATGAATATTAGCTTTGTGTTTTTAATACTCGATGAAGTTGTTCCACGTTTATTACAGAATGCCAAGTTGAAGCTTTGAAAACAAATCATGATAATAATATTAAAGATTTTTTGAACACCCATGTAATCGGAACTTTTTGTTAAATTTAAATCAATATGATCTAATGATATATGTAGAAGGGAATAGTTGATCAAATATTTCCTTTATTAATCATTTATTGAATGAGTTTTCAACCTTTTTATTTACATTAAACCAATAACTTTGTTTTAAAATGAGTGAATACCATCTTGTTTATTATTATTTTAACACATAGATATTGGTACAAGGAGGCACCAAATACATATGCGCCACACAAATATCATTCGATATGTGTGAGGGCTGTAATACTGCCCGGGTGCCCAAACCGAAGCAGGTGGTTATCTTAGGGGGCCACTCCCTGAGCCTTTGGTCTAAAGGTCTGACCCACAAGGCAGTTCAGCATCGTGTGGAGATGCAGTCCCATGGTAGCCGGTGACCAACGATTGGTTCATACGCCATTTGTTCCCGCAGGATACTGGAGCCCATGTGCACCATTGGTTTGGAATCCAGTTAAAGCGCCGGACATTCGCTTTTCGTCCTCTCAATTTCGTAAACAACACCCACGCCACGAGAAGGCATTGAGTAGGACTTCCCTGACAGAGGCTGTATACGCGTCGTTGCATATAATCATATGGAAACTTTTGATCCAGACTTTGTCATCTGCATTTATATCCAATCTTAAAGAGACTGATCCTCTCTATTCATTTTAAACACACTTCACTTAGTTTCACATGAAGAGATGTTATCATTAGATTATATGGCGAGATTATAATTTATGGACGAACCAATCACGTATAAGATGGCGAGAAATTCACTCATTCATTTGGCTAAATACAGTTTTGGCATTACAGCTTATGACAGTTCGTGATGAAAATCCTAAATCTAATTTCCGATCCTAACAAACAACTATAAATCATAATCCTTACTCTTCAAACTACTTTATAATCCTCATTTGATCCTAGTTATTAGGTGGACACTATCAAGGTCACTTTGGCGTCGCTCAAAGGTCGCCCATAAATTATAGTCTCACCGATTATGTAAGTACTTTGAATAACTTTGTGTAAGAGTAAAGTATTGACATTCTTAACTGATGATCATCATCAATAATAAATTCAATAAGTTCTTGTTACTATGATTACCAATTGTTCTATTTTTAGATTTTAGTTCGCTTATGCTATTGATAGGTTCATCGTTTAATTCTTTCAGATAACCGTCACTCTTTATCACATTATTCATTTTAATTCAGACTATCAACTATACATTCATACAATTTGGATACATATTCAATCTCTCATAACTATAAACTTACTAGAGCTAAATGAGGATTATAAACTTATGTGAAGAGCAAAGATTATGATTTACAATTGATGGTTAGAGTTACGAATTAGATTTAAGATTTTCATCACGAACTGACATAAGCTAAAATCCAAAAATGCTACTTAGCCAATAATAGGTGAATTAATTTTGCGTTAAAAATCCAAGATGTATTATACCAAATCTGATCGGTTCGTCTGTAAATTATGGTCTCGCCGATATTGTTATTCATGAACAACTGTTAACCTATTGTGGCAATAAAAACACTGAACTTGTACAATCTCTTGTATTTCAATGATTACTAATTCAATGTATGGATAATTGTTGAGGAACAGAATCGAAGTGACTGAACTATACACAAGATACTGGAAATATATATGCAGTTAGGAAAAAACAACTAATTAAAGACTGAGAAGTACTATAGGCTTTATTGAACGAGAAAAACTTCTTTCAATCTTCTGCTTTATTTCAAAAAGTTATTTATGGATGATAAGTCGTGATTCTACAAGTATATAATCTAACCTAACGCCCGACTGTTTGATTTGACGTTAGCTTAGATTGTGCTTCAATCTAAATAACACTGTTATTTTGTCCTAGTATAAAATTATTACCAAGTGTGCATCTCTATGTCTCTATCAGGGATTGAATTGAAACTGTACAAGTCACATAGTTAGAGCATTACCTTAAGATCACTATGTTAGTTTTTGAAGGTTCAAATTTCCATGTGATTATTTACAAGTCGTCTGAATGAAAGTCTAAATAAACTAAAATGTGTTTAGATCAGTCAGTTAATAATTCCCAACCACAGTACTGAATTTCCAGAAACAAGCTGATTTCCATATAGAAAAGTGTAATACAACATCGGTAAGAAACTATAGCCAATTTGTTGGAAATGATTGTTAGTAATTGTTAGATACTACCTTTAGTGATTATATAAGAGATTTATTATTTTGTATTCGTGCTCCATATACTTCCAATCATTTTTAGCTTGAACGAAACCAAAATATAATTTTCTCCATCCATATGTGGAAAACAAACTTAGCGGTGTATATCTAATGACATTTAAATAAGTAAATATCTCCTCTCTATTGATAATAAACATTTAAGAATGAATTCATTCACTAATACTGAATACAGAGTAGAAAACATTCAGAAGAATACTCTGAATCTGAAAATTGATCATTGCCTGATAAAAATAACAGCTAAAATCAAAACATTGTTGGCAGGTCAGCTAACAATCAGTAATCAAAACAAAAAACATAATGTATAGTCTGTAAACTAAAATCAAAACTAGATTTACCATCCCGGGACTTTATTTAAAAGTGATATTTGTACTACTTACAAGTACGCAAAATAGTTGAGCAAAATTAAATCACCCTAACTCATTTCGAAGGATTTGTGGTACATGTAGTTAGTGATGTTGAGTATTTTTTTATATTCTAATTAGTTTGATGATATCGTGAAAAAGGTATGAAACTATTACCATTTTCGTCACTGGCTGGATATTAGAACTATTCTAAAACAGTGGTTTAAAAAAATCACTCAACTAATCTGAAATTCCAATGTATTTCATTATTTATTTTGAAATGCAATAATTTCATGATGTACGGTTGGAAGAAAGAATAAAAAGTTGATTCGAACTGTGTCATATACTGGACAATTCAAAAACATTCAAAAAATAAAACTGAGGTTTGAAACTTTTAATCATCAACCGATTAGACCATTGATTCAACTCCAGTCTCATTATTTTCGTTATTGACAATGTTGAAGAAGAAAGCGTCTATTCAGAGAAGAAGATTGTCATTTCGATTATATCCCTTATTGAAGGTGTTCAATTGTATTCATAGTGATTTACTAAGTCTATGAGTGGAAGAATTATGGGAGGAAACGGCATCATAAAGCGTTTAGCGATTCGAAGTACCGAAATAAACTTGAGGAATAATCTAAAGTTAAGAAGAGGAAAAAAAGAAAACAGTTTACCGGTCGGAAATAGGAGAAATATTTATCCACTGAACGGATATGAAGAACAAATGAAAGTTATAGGGATGATAGTGACAAGTGAATAATAATTAGAAAGGGTTTTATGAGGGTAATAAACACTAATCACTGATTAATGAGGTAAAGCATAATAATAAAAATTAAAAAAACATCCTGTAAGGGTTGTTAGAACCAGAGAAAAACTAGAAACTTTACTAGTTAATTATGAACATAGAGTTCAGGCTTGAAGTGTTGAGTAGACAAAGCCTCTATAGCTCAAAAGTATTTTTATTTAACCTCCCTTTGGTTCCATTCGTTTGACTCGTTAGATTATTTGAAGGACGATTACAGTTGGCCAACATGTGCACAGTTGATATGTTCCTATATTGAACTGATAATTATTTTCCACTCTTCTTTTGAAATCCACCTCAAGTGATGTTCTAAGATGTGTTTGGAAATTATCCGCTTTGTATGCATAGTGCAACCTGCTCCACAAAAGAAAGTAAACTTATAAATCCCCACTGCTCCGGACCAAAGCCGAGTTCTAACTTTGGCACATTCATGAGTGTTAGCTAATCTGTAGAAGGTGATACAAGGCTCAAACAGGACAAAATGTTTTTCTCAAAGATTTAGCAATGTAGTTTCTCAAACACTTTGTTATTATATTCCCTTTAAAGTCAATGTTTATGAAGAGAGTTTTTTTAGACTATAGATAATCTTTCAGGTTGCAGTTTGATTTCGGTTTCCTTTTTCAATGAACCTGAGAGGACAACCATATTTGATGAATATTTATTCAAGTTGGAATTGTTCATTGTCTATTGTATCCTCGAAATAGAAAAGATAAAAGATGCAGGTAAATCCAGCTGACGAGTCCCAACCACGACAAAATGCGCGTCCTGGATTCCACTGCTAACCACTATCCATCATTGCTTACAAAAAGCTTGTGAATTAAGGCAACATCAAAGCATACGCACAGTATGCACATATGCCAATAACAGACTGATCAATTGCAGTCTTAAACCTCAATAGGAAGATACAAGCCAAACAATACCAAATGAATTTAAAGAAGTAAAATAGTTTCTCTTTCTACTTAATGAAATCTATATTTGAAAATTCATGTACTGATCATACTGTTTTATTTGGTTCCTTTAACAAATATCAGATATATTCACTGTTACCATACTAATTAATATTAACAGAGAATATGGTATAGCAGAAGATCAATTCACTAAACACAACGAATATACATGAGAGTAGTACAAATTACTAAATAAAATTTATTAGAAATACAAGTTACAATTTTTCTATACCTTTTAACAATCTCATTAAGTTATTTGATTCAATGAGATATGATTTATATCTACGTGTTATAACTTGTAGCCTATGTGCCCTGTTAATGTATAACGTAATGATACCGCCAATTGGAGAACAGTGAATTATCGATTTGACCAATGATGCATAAGACACGTACGAGCAGCTTACAGTCCTTATTGGTCCTGCTTCCCGCCTAACCAAGTCAGTTAAGTCCAGAATACAAATTTCAGCCTCTGTGATATGAATCGTTTATTTCAAACATACTCGGTTTATATATCAACCAGACAGATCATATCTTATCAATAAAATAGCAAACAACATTTATACAAGATTTGGCCAAATGTGGCTGTGAATGTGGGAGGTTGTAATTAATAGACAAGGAATAATTCAAGAATGGTAAAACGTATAATAATGGTTCATAGGTCAAAATAAAGCTCATGATAAGAGGGACATGAATATGTATAGTTTAGTTATTTAACAATTATACGATAAAAATATACGCATAGTATTGGTCCATAAATGGATCCTAAAAGTTACTATTCATTATGCTTATCGGGACCTAACACTACCATAGATTTCAGTCAACTTTTAATAGACGTGAATTTCTTGATTCAAATCCACAGGTTGACTTCACTTCACTTCACTTTACAGTTGAAGATAGTTTGGTTTAAAAAAGATCTGTATAGAAACTAGTCACAGAGCCATAATAAGTATTCATTTACTTCAAATTGTTTATTCTTTGAATGTGTTTGTCTTTTTCAAATTATACCTCTCATCCTTAGATTTCTTTTATTACTTATCGTGTTAATTTGCTTTTCATCTTTAAGCTGATATTAAGTCAGATAATATGAATAGATATACACATATGATAGGCTCTACGATGATCGGAGCTTACTTATACCCTTATAGATTATAGCACAAACAACTGTATTACAATTCACTTTTAATTTGATCAAATTAAGTACAAAAACCGATCTGTCAATTATATAATAATATTTATTATAAATAAAAAATGAAAGAAAATTCATTATTTTATTATATTCATACTGTGAACATGTAGTGTATGCTACTTATTATCGACATGAGTATTATATAACGATAGTCAGGATTAGAATGTCTGGCAGTAGAAGGTTGAGAAGGAAAGAATAGGAACAGAAAGCAATTAGTATGAAAATGTAGGAACAATGAACTCTGAGACGACTGACGGATATATGTAAAAGGAACAGTCAAGTATGAGACAATTGATTGATATTTTGCAAATGAAGTATTTAGTGTATAGTTCTCAGATATTAGTAAGGTGTTCTGTAATTTTGTGTTTGATTGCCCCCCACTTGTGTTCTCATTCATAAAGCAAACTGTAACTTGGAATTCTTAAGTTAAAAGGAAAAAAAAGAAGATCAAGACATACATAATTTAATTTACAACATTATTATGATTTTCATTATTTTTATTCATATGTAATATGTGTAAACGTGGATTAGGATTAGCTGAATGACGATTACGGCTTCGTCTTGAACTAAACCACATATTACATCCATTTATAGTACATTTATGCATTTCTTTCAAATGAACTGCACTATGATGAATTTTAAGTGCTCCTATTAAAATATGAAGAGAAAAAATATAACAACAGTAAAACGTCTTGAAAAAGATGAACAATTTTTTTAGTACGTAAGTATTACTATTGGCTGATTTTTAGGTAGCTGAAACTTTACAAGTATTTTTAATCTTTACAGCATCTAATCACTAAGATGTAAACTATTTGATCGAGACTCGCGAGACGATACAAACTGATGGTTAGAGACCTTGAATGACATGGCTCGAAATCGTTTGCAATAGCGCAGGTTCATCTACTCTTTATGTTCTCCCAAATTCTAATCTTCTGAATTCTTCTGCCTTTTTTCTCTTTCCAAATTGGTTTCACTGGACTATACTCCTTGAATAACATCATCAAACCCTAATCATTACGAATTCTGCTCATACTTTTACTACCCATACGACTATGGGATTTGGATCGACAATTGTGTTTTTGTACTGATGTGGTATAACTCCGCCTGGAGTCCCTGGGGCTACTGCCGGTCCCAAGTCCGGATAAAGGAGGAGGGTTAGGCACGGGGTTAGCGACCCCATACCGTAGAAAACTAACTTGCCAGAAAACGCTAATGTGGTATGGCAACCTGAAATGATGTGCTGAAATTTAGGTCTTTATTTGATTGACTAGTGATCAACCTACAGTTTCTGTTTTCCCCGGTTATGATCACTGTTGACTAGTTTCAACATGGATTTCTTGAAGTTCTAGTGAGAAGCCGTGATCAATGGAGCCCAATCCGTGTTGGGTATGAGACGGTTATCCATCTCAGACAATGGATGAAGGGTTGCTCAAGATCATGAATCGATTGAAGTTAGATATTACCACGGTTGGATCCCAGTCCAGTGGACTAGAGGTCAAGCGTCCGAGCATAAGATCGAAGGTCCTAGGTTAGAGTTCAGTGTGCGGGATCGTCAATGCGCGCTGCTGAGGCGTTCCATACTAGAACAAAATGGTCGTCCAGTGATTCCAGGCTTTCACTGCTGGTCTAGCTTAGGTTGACTCATGAATTCATCTGTTAAAATACTACAATCTCCACAAATCCCCATACTAAAAATATTTTTTATTTGATCATCGTCTTAACATTAATATTAATTACACATGTGACAATCCTTGATTTAAAACGTTTAATAAACACTTGATCAGCATATTCACAAAGAACAAATTTCTGATATCATCATGGATTGTTTAAACTAGCTTGTAATTTAGAATGATGAAACAGTTTTATGTATAAAAGACCATAACCGTCAGATTTTACTTCCATTTAAAGATATTAATATATAATGCATAAACAGTGCATATAACCCATTAAAAAATGTTTACAGTCTGTCAAAATATGCTTTACATTCTGTTTTAGTTACTGTCAGTTCGCGATAAAAGATTATTTCACTGGTATTGAATAACAATGAAATTGAAAATACTCCATATGTTTCGTCCGATTTCGGACTCTTCAGTCAGATAGTAACTGAATCACAAGATTGATATTCATATTGTAATTCACTAGTTTCCTGTAATATGACGACTATCATTTTGCTCAATCCATTTTTTGAATTAACCATGGTGTATGATAAATAACAGTAGTGGTAAAGGATGCGAATAGTGTAATGTAGTTAACAGAGTAGAATTAAAAATATAAGCTATTGGATATCAACCAATTGATTTGAGGTTCTTACGTTTCGTTCTTGATGAGATCAGGATAATTACTGCTGAAAGATCCTACATTAAGACAAAAACAAAAATCCAAAGGTTCCTAGTTTTCTATATTTGTCTAACTAAAACCACTTACCATTGTTTAATCAACAAATCAATTATACAATAGAAGAAAAACAACAATTAAATTTACCTTTATCACAGAATGTTTTCCTACAATTTGGACACATAACACGCTTCTTATTTCTTTGTTCAAATTTCTTACTCCTTATTAAAGTTTGATTTATTGTAATTGGAGTATATGGATATTTCAAAGAATAATGATCATAAGCATATTCAGTAGTTATTACTTGTATATTCTGTATAATTTCTTGACTTGAAACACCATTAGATTGTTGAAATTGATCTGAATAAATATTTCGAGCTAATAATTTTAAATAAAAGTTATTAATGAACTTAAAATATAGAAGTTTATCAATTAAAACCAAATTTACATGTATCTGCCAAAGCAGTTACATTGGTAGAACAGAAAGGAGAGCCTACGTCCAATTCAAAGAACATATTCCGAAAAGTTTAAGATTAAATGGATTAAAAGCATCCAGCAGTGCCATCGTAAGACATCTCCTTGACACAAGACATGAAGTTGATATACTGAAGTCCTTCAAGGCGGTTAACAAACAATCGAACACCAACCTTTTGAAATTTGCTGAGGCAATAGCAATCAAACGTTTAAAACCAGATCTATATATGCAAAAAGAGACAGTAATAAATCTTTTTTTACCCTGGTAACAATAACCCCCTTTTTTATTCATTTATTCCTCCATTTATTTATTGAGTCATTACTCCAACTCTTTTAAATTACATTATACATAACTGACTGAAATCAATTCATATTTTCTTTATTACCATTAATCTATTTTCATGAGTTCTAATCACTATTTCAATGTTCCGGACCCCATTAACTCTATCGGAATCTTCGCTACACCATTATACATTTATTGATCCTTAATCACCCTCTTACGTATAAATATGTCAATATCTGTAATAAATTGAATTTCAAATAATTTAGGTTGTAAGCAGTTGATGAGAACCTAACGAAATAAAATGAAATCATATTATTCTGCACCAATCTTTGTTCTTGCTCTCTTTAAAATCAATAGTGTAGATCATTTATCCAGTAATATTAAATGAATATGAGCATAAATAATGGAATATTCTTCTGGAGAGTCTCAAAATAGGACGAAATGGCCGTCCAGTACTTCCAGGTTTCCAACGGTGGTCTAACATCAATCGGTTCATGATGTCAATCAAAAACAAGATATATTCTTTCGATAATGTAATAAGAAGACGAAGATTATCAGAATTATGTGATATATTAGCGCAATACATTTCGAACAATCTGACCACACATATAATTGTTAAGACCATTTATATATAAAAATAAAAGGTCAACTAGACTGGAAATGGGGTAAGAGTAGACAAGGATAATAATAAGTGTAATAATAATAATGTGAACACAATTTGAAACCTAATCACTCTGGATAATAAGTCAATATTACCAGGGTAGGTTTAAGGTGAGGACAAACTGTTTTTGAATACACAAAGGAGGTTTGAATTTTCGCATGGCTAAGGCTTCACATAGTTTATAGAAATTTATCACAGGGACTAATTGCTTTAAAGATATATTGTGCCAAATTCTTCATATATATCATAGTAAATCCAGAGTACTAATGATGGTTCAATCAAATGTAATGTAAATCCTTGAATCAGGCAGAAAAAGAAGACGCAAATAACCAAAAGAAAACATACAATACCTTGTGTTAAGTTGGCTGACGCTCTCCGTTCTTATTCTCTTCGCTGCAACTCTTTGTGTATTGTGTTTTATACTACTTATTATTATTCAGTAAATAGTTGTACACCTAACAATTTTTATGTGTATGCTGTGACCCAAGTTTGTCGTGCAATCTTCTTAAATGTTTACAAATACATATCACATTTATTGTACTTATTATATGAATTTGTTTATTTCAGCCCCTATAGCAGTTGTTCTCAGTTTTTGTATCCTCACTTAATCCTTGTTTAAATGCAACGGTTTCCATATTGCTTGCTCATGGTCCCGTTTTTGCTTGTTGATAAACTGTTATATATATATATATATATATATATATATATATATATATATATATATATATATATATATATATATATATATATGTATATATATATATATATATATATATTCTTATTGTATAACTGTTCAGTAACTAGATTATGTATATTTATATTCCTCTTATGATAAGCTTCATTTTGATCTATAGATTATTATTATACGATTTACCGTTCTTAAGTAATACTCAGTTTATTAATTACTGTCTCCCATGTTCACGGCCACTTTTTGGCTTTATTGTGTATAAATGTTATTTCCTATTTTATGGTGCGATGAGGTCTGTTTGGCTGGTATAAAAACCAAGTATGTCTGAAATAAATGATTCTCATAACAGAAGCTGTTATTGGTGTTCTGGATTCAAATGGATGGGCTAGGCGAACAAAGGGCCAATAAGGACGCTAAGCTGATCAGGCCGGACGAATGGTTTAGTACAGTACAAGAGTGAATAAGTCGTATTTCGATTGACGAATAAATTACATGATAACTAGCCGGACTTAAAGTCACAACACGTTTATCTACAAGACTTTGCTGAATTACTGGAAAAAAATTATGTTAATGAACTCGATAATAATTTTAAAGATCCATTGATAACAACTCGTAAACTATAAGAAATCAAAGAATACTTCATAAGTTTGTCAGGTTACTTCAGAACTGATTCCTTGTTAATCATCATTGTGGAAATTATTTAGAAAGAAACTTAATGAGCTAATAAAGGTTATGTTAATGTTGTAATCTTTAAAATCTTGTCCACTATATAAATCTTTCATTATTGATTGTAAAATATTTTGTTTAAAACTGTGATGTCACTTTTACAATGAGAATATAATGCTTTGATTCACCGACCACCGCTAAAATACTTTATCCTTCTAAACTAATTTCTCATTCTCATTAACATTCTCCAAGTTCACCAATAGCTCTATTGGTACTTCTTTATAGTTAAACCAGTCTACTATGATTTGTTTAATATATGGCCAAAATTGTAGTATTCAGAAATGATAAATTTGAAATGATGAAATTTTTGATAACCTGGATCATTTTACTAATTAACAACTTTGAACCATTGTCACGTTATTAACTCCTTGTAGTGTTGGTTACTATGTTAAGCCTATATACCTTATTCTAGCTTTCGGACAGGCCAATCTAGTCATTCTACTTGAGTCATATTTTGACCTTGTTAATCATTCGCTTATCAATCTTGACCGTTTTCATATGAGCGCATATATGTGTGTATATTTCTTATCCTATCCATCACATGTCTGTAGCTTGTTTTTGTGTGATTATAAGTATTGATTGACGTTTGACTAAATGGAGTTGGCTCACACGTCTTCTCTACTGAGCGTCCTTTCGTTTCACTTTTCTTTCTCTTCGGCGCTTCATTTGCTGAGATTCTACGATTGTCTTCCCAGATCAATGAGTGTACAAAATATGCGTATTCGAGATCAATTCTCGTATTTGACTTATTTAATCCCGTTATTCACCAACGCGATTTAAGTCGATGATCATATACGAGGATAGTCAGGATGCATATTTCGACAGCAATCAATCATACCATCTAACTGGAGTTAGATCTCGGGCAATTAAATCTTAAAACTGCTTCAGTGTGTACTAATATTCCATTTTTGATTTTCTTTTTTGTTATTTAATTTCCCTTGGTCCATTACACAGTGTCATGAAAATGGAACTCAACACTTTTGAGTACCTCATTAAGTCTAAATATGTGAGTTCAGTATCTAATGAGAGCGTTTAGTTGAATAATAAAATTTATAGAACATGGTTACATGGAGAAAAATGTCAGAAAATTTTACAATAAGAAATAAACAACCAAATAGTGAAGGTCTAGAATGAATTAACTTTAAGAGAGTCCGGAATAAACTACTCTGAAGATCAATAAGGACTGGTCACTTCGTTATTGTACTAATGTTTAAAACAACGCTATACCTAATATACAAAGTTAGTGTTGAAATATATAGACCATTATCCAATATAAATAAGATTGTAATAACTAATTCAGATAACTAAGTTAAATATTCAAGGAAAGGTTTAAATTAACCAATACCATATGAAAAAAGTATGAAATAAATATAGAATATAGTTGTCTATAATGATTGGTTACTCAATAGTAACCAATAATACATTTATCTTGTCCTTAATTTTGATCAGATTTCATAGAACAAATTATAATATGATCATCATCATTCTAAGCAATTCAACATCACGTTCACTTTGTCTTGATATTAAATGGTTGAACATAGTCAATAGGAAACTGTGAACTTAGTTTTGTGATAGTTATCACTCGTCAAGGTGTACCTGGAATTGTGAGGGAACCTATCCACTCTGTGAGACTTGAACACAGATCACTCAGTTGAACAGTTTAACATATCACTCAGTTACTCTTTACTGATGAGTGTTTGATTGCAAGAAACTTAAAATCTGAATTTCCTTTCGACTACACTAAACTGACATAGATTCGTACAAATAAACGGCTTTTGCACTGAAGGCAATCGATGAAAAGGTTACTGACAGTTCCCTTCGCTACCAAAAAACGTTTTTCCAAAAAAAGTTAAAAATCTTAAATTACCTTCTTTGCTAAGACTATCTGTCCAATAAGTAGGAATAATATTCTTAAGATTTTTTATTTGACTAATTAATCTTTCAGTTTGATTTTGATAGCTTAACATATTCAATGGAAATTTACTAATCCAATTCAGTATAAGTTCAGGATTTACACTGAATACTTCATTTTTCATATTCAATATTTCTTGTCTTTTAAATTGATTATGTTGTGGCAAGTTGATCTGATCATCATCATCATCATTATCACCATCAGGAATCTGACTAACTGAGCGAGCATTCTCACCAGGAATTGAACTGACTACCGATGAAAACTTATCATGACCATTATTATTATTAATAATAATTAAATTGTCAAATGTATCATTTAAACATTGAATAAATGTTGAATCATTACTGTGATTAAGTAAACTTTGACTTGACAAAAAGTAGGAATTGAATATTCTGGAATTCGATGATATCTTGTTTGACATAATCTCATGAGGTAACAATTGAAATGATGAATTATTATTATTATTGTCATTATTATTATTCAAGAATGATACAGAAGACACTGGAACTTTGCATAAATCTTTATCTTGTATAATATTCATATTTGTTATATTTATCTCTTGAATAAGATCAAGTTGAATAGTTTTTAATAAATTATCAGCTAATAATTTCAAATTTGGTAAATTTCTAATTTGTTTCAAAATTATATACTCTTCATCAGGTGTACACATATTCAATATTGATTGTTTAGGATTCTATAGAGAAACGAAACAACAACAACAGCTGATAAGCAAACAATTAATTAATTAATAATCTATTTGTAATATTCCAATGAGTAGAAAAATTAGATTTTCTAACGTTTCATGACTTAGTGTAAGACACTTCTTGATTATCAGACTGATGATGATCAATTGCAGTCTTAAACATCAATAGTAATGTATTCTCTGAAGAAGTGGCTTAAACTAAGTCATCAAACGTCAGAAAATCTAATTTTTCTACTCATTAGGATATTAAAAATATATTGTGATGAAGGAGAACGCAGGTGAGGACAACCGAATTGTATTTAGTACATTACAGAGTTACTTGGTAAAATAGAAAAAACCATACTATAATACCTAATTTGCAAAATGTTCAATAGTTGTCTCGGACTTCATTGTTCTTGCATTCCTATACTAATAGCTTTCTATACCCGTTCTTCCTTTCTTGATCTTCCCAATCTTCTGCTCCCTGACATTACATTCCTGACTCGCGCTATATACTACTTATATCAATATAAGTAACACGCACCACAATATATGTATATATATACTAAACAATAACTTACATTTATCATGTAACCACGTGTATAGTCTATTAAAGACCAACCAAATATTTTCAAAATTTGTTCAAATTGATATTTTGTTAAATAAATTTTATTGAAATGATCCAATAAAAACTTCATTCGAATTGGAATTAATTGACAACCACAAAGAATTAAATTTGTTAATTGGCATAGAATCATAAAAATGTGTAATACACTAGTTGATGATGTTGATATGAATTGCTCATTGAAATGATTGATATACATTGCAAAATTTTCTATTGCTGTTACAAAATAATAAAAAAATAACAACAGGTAACAATGAATGGGTTGGAGAATCCTGGTCGGTGGCCTATGCTCCATTAGGAGTAACAGGCGTAAGTAAGTAAGTAAGTAACAATGAATTATATTTACTAGAAGTCATGCATTTTATTCTATTTGTTACTTACCAAATGGATATACCTATATCCCAGTGTTGATGATCTCACTCAAACTCGAACTTAATATCATTTGATTCAAACATCGATATTCCATCTACTGAGATAGTGAGTTCAGATAGCCAATAACTTGCTCACCAGGTATGAGATTTTTTTGTGTTGTTGTTGTTGGCTATATTAAGGATACCATAAAAATATATGAATACTGTGAAGTTTGCCTCTATATCCCTTTTGTTTACAAGTTATATAAAAAATGAATGGTCCCTAGAACTGAAAATCATGACTACAATTTCCATCCTGTTCTGAACTTGCCATACGACATTATTCAAATGTATTCCATTTGTATTAACAAAAGAAAAACTCAAATAATTACACAAGTTATACTGAATGTTAAACAATTCAATGCATTTATATGACTTCTGTTTTAAGTCAGTCAGCTTAATTAGCCAATTGGAGTGCTGACTTAGAAGACTAGGAGCTTGGTATAACTTACTATGGATGAAAATAATCGAATCTCTACTAAATGTATAACTATCATTTCCAGTGTTTTTAAATAAGTTTACCAGTATATCATAAATTAACTGTAATCTTAAGCAACTTCACAATCACAAATACACATGGAAAGATGATAATAGGATTTCAAAAATATTCAGAGTTTATGCTAACTTTATTTATAGTTTACTGTTATATGTGTTATGATTTGTGAATCTATGTGCCCTGTTACTGTATAACGCAACGACACCGCCAAATAGAGAGCAGTGAATTATCGATCGAACCAGTAGCGCATAAACACGTGCGAGCAGCCTAGAGTCCTGATTGGTCTCACTCCCTGTCTAGCCCAGCCAATTAAGTCCAGAACACCAATCCCAGCCTCTGAAATATGAATCATTTATTCCAAACATACTCGGTTAATATATCAACCAGACAGACCACAACGTACCATAAAATATGAAATAACATTTGTACAAGATATAGCCAAAACTGAGTGTGAATGAGGGAGGTAGTGATTAACAGACAGGGAATAATTCAAGAATGGTAAATCGTATAATAATAGTTCATCAGGTCAAAATAAAACTCATAATAAGAGGGACATGAATATGAACAGTTTAGTTACATAACAATTATACGATAAAAATATATTCATAGTATTGGTCCATAAATGGATCCCAAGAATTACCACTCATTATTCTTATCGGGATATAACAATATGCTTGGTTGTATAAGATTTGTATTTATTTACTGTGTTCATATTCTTTCTACCAGGGTATCAGATCAGTGATTAAACTATTCAACTCCGCCTGTAGCTCTTCTAGAGTTACTACCGGTCCCAAGCCCGGGTAAAGGAGGAGGGTTGGGCACGGGGTTAGCGTCCCCATCCCGTAGAAAACTAACTCGCTAAAAAACGCTTACCAGAAAAAATAATTCAAACCATTTTAACTCTGCCCTGGGAGTTAGAAGGTCTTCATTTAGAAGAATTATGACGCTTCATGGTGAAGGCCGAGTTCCTTCGGAAGCCACGAGGCCGATGCCCCTTCTAACAACCAGAGCAAAAATTTTTATAGGTAAGATTAAACTATTCAATTCATGATAAATAACTGATTAATTAGCAAACATTATGGCTAGTATTTTCTGTGTCCAAAATGCAATTAGATAAGAGTGATAGAATGAATTGATAAGCACTGAGTATAGTTACTTAATTGCACTGATAGATTCTTGGAAATAAATGTCTTAAATGTTTGATATTTTATCATAAGCATTGACATCGATGATTTCATCAAGCTGTTCGTGTGTGTGTGTGTCGTAGATTTACCGTCCTAAAATGGCATTCTAAAAATTCTATCTTCAGATTTATCGACAGTAAATAAACTTATTCACTTTTGTAAGGAAAAAAATACAGTCTCCAATAATTTCGTAACATTGTAATTTTTCTTAGTTAACATTATTAATTGAGCTTAGTTCATGGACTATTGAAGGTCGAGAAACACTAGAAACCAGTTTTTTCCTGGTAAAAGACGTCTTGGCAGTCAATATCCATAGCCTCCCATCAGGAATCAAACTCAGGACATCTGATCTTTTTTGCAAACACTTGACCTATTTATGCGTTTATTATTGACCATTTAACGTTATTATATGTTATCTGTGCCTAATCTCTTCTCAAGTACTTCACAGCTAACTGCTTTAAACTGGAAGCCTTCAACCTCTATCATCATGACTAGTTGTTTGATGAGTGGTTAAGACTCATTCAAATTAAATCACAGTAGGTTGACCTGTGTAATAAAAAAAAACAATCTAAAAAAACTTGTCATTTCAACTTACCATGAAATGTCCATGAATGGTTACATTTAGAACAATATCGAAGACTAGTTGTACATGGTGTAAAACTATTACATTTACATAGAATACATTGATGATTTCGATTTTCCATAAAACCTAATGCCTGAAAAGAATGAAGAAATAAAATAATGAGAAAAAAATTGATCTGATCTAATCGATTAAAAGGAGTTAATTGATTATGTGAACAAAGTTAATTGCTAAGTAATGTTCGAACGTTGTTATAACTGTACAAACTGGACATAGAACATTGAGAAATGCTGTGATCTTGAAAGACTTAAAGTTGAAGTCAAAATTAATGATAGAAGCATTAAAAGATAACCCTTTTTGATCAAATAAACCCATTTCTTTAGTGATCTTACTCAAATCTGATGATTGATTAATAAATATCCTACATAGAGAAGATACAAAAATGAATGTTACAGAGAATGACTACAAATTCCATGTTTTATATTATACTGAATGAAGTTTATACTAAACTAATACAAAGAATGTTATACTGGAATAAAATCAGTATTATATTGAATGAAATATCACAATAAATTAGAATGAATTTTGTACTAAGCAACTAAATGAATTAAAAACTCAAATGATACCTCACTAAATTCATACTGTGTTAGAACATAATCTCATGTTATTAGTCCATTCTAACAGATATGATGTATGTATGATGTATATTATTCGATCAAATGTTAGCTAGATACACACCTAATTCAATCACTCATACTATAGAGAAATGAGGTTTTCCAACTACTTACATAAAATTATATTATGATACCTGGTTTAACATTGAAACATTAACCATCTAAACATAAAGTTATTTAGAAAATGAATAAACACTCTCGCTACAAGCTAGAAGTATTTATTACACATTTTAAAAAATAAAATCGACAATTATTATGTAAATTAATAGTTGAGATCGTGAGTCAATTGAAGCTAGACCACCATTAAAAACTTAGAATTACTGGACGGTCGTTTCGTCCTAATATGAGACTCCTTGGCAGTGCGCATCCGTAACCCCACACGCGGAATTCGAATCCAGGACCTACGGTCTCGCGGGCGAACTTCTAACATGTAGATAATTGGGGCGGAACCCAATGATGTGATCATGTGCAACCTTTCATAGACGCGCATTACTGAGGAGTCCCACACTAGGACGAAACTGCCGTCCAGTGCTTCCACGTTTTCCATGGTGGTCTAGCTCCAATTGACTGATGATCTCAACTGTTTAAATTAAAGTTGAATTTCCCATTTTCAATTTTGGATAAAAATTATCTGTCCAATGATTATGAAAAGATCTAACCAACAAATTCTTAATGCTTCCATTTTCTTTAAATTTCATTAAGTATTAATTATTCAAGCATTATTGTTATTATTAATCTAATCAACTAAATAATAGGGGATAAATGAGTTACGACGATGTACTAAAGTTAGTTGCATTTATCTTAACATACTGAAATAGATTAGATGCACTGTGGTTAGCAGCTGACTCTGACACGAAGGTTTCATCTTACATGTGACCTGTCGATTGGATGCACATGTATCTAAGCGTTGTCGTTGTTCACATTAGAATTGTAATCTATTAGGAATAGGTAGAGCTAATGGATATTATTCACTGGGTTAAAGTATCAACTTGAACAACAACATTGAAATACAACTGAGTTCAGCTTGAGAGCCTCGAAGCTAAACTAAAATTGTATGCTGGTTACCACTCCAATACACTATTCAAAAATATGATCAGTCCAGAATACTGTATGGTAGCTTTTTAACAGGACAAAATGTGCTTCCAGAATGCCACTGCTAAGAATGATCATTCCATTCTATAAAAAACTTATGATAAAAGGGCTATATCAACGCAGTCAGCGAATGACCAAAGACCGGTCAAAATTTAGCACTATTTATCAACAACTGAATAATCAATGCTGTGAACATTTAAAGAACAACTAAAACCACCCAATGGTTGACACTTATTTTCTTTTTGGTACTGAACATCAATTACCCCACGTCTGATTAAAATCGATGCCTTCACACATGATAACAACCACGAAACCTGGATTTGAAACTTCATGATCCACGTGTTTTAACACAAAGAAAAAATACATCTTTTGAGAAGTAGTAAAATCATTGGATAGGCCATATTTCTCATATCTTTTGTTAACTAAAAATGTTAACACTTAAAAATGAAGACATAGATATCACTGTCTCTTTAATGGCAATAATCATTTTGTCTATTATTGTTGGAATATTCAGAAAAATATCCCAAAAGTTATTCTGTTAAGTCTAATCCTATCCTTGGACTAGAGATGGTATCATTTTCCTACTGGTCAATACTTATTTCACGTGTCATTTTCCTGTTGGCCAAATACTGTACAAATGTTATTTTCTATTTTATGGTACAATGTGGTCTGCTTGATTGGTATATAAACAGAGTATGTCTGAAATATAATGATTCATATCGCAGAGGCTGAGATTTATGTTCTGGACTTAACTGGCTGGACTAGGCGAAAAGCAGGGTCAATCAGAACTCAAAGCTGCTCATACGGGTTTACGCGTCATTGTTCCGATCGATAAGTCGCTCCTCTCTAATCGGCGGTCACAAGATATAACAATTATCTACATGTATTTTAGTCAATATCATAATTTTTGTTGTTGTTTAGACTATATTTTCTGGGCATCATAGTGACAATATGCGGTTTTATACTGAATAATATTTATGTTCAACATCTGTCATTAATGATATATTTATTAAATTTATAATTTAACATTATCAATTATTGTAGTGAAATACACATAAATAGATATTAGTCTCAATTCCTGCAACAACAAAAAAACGTTTTGAGGAAGAAACATCAGTTGTTGCTGCTGTGATTGTTGTTTTGATGTTACTAAATATATAACTTAATATATCTTTTGATCCATTTGTTGTCACCATTCAAAGTTCATTTAGTACGCATTATATTATGTGTTTGTATGCATGTCTATGATTGTCACTTGATAAATTTTAAACAAAAAAAACCCCAACAAAACAAAGACAAATTCAAGTCATTTCACCTCCTTTTTTTTTCTTTTCAAAATTTATTTCGCTCCTTTCATTAAGGGAGATATAAGTAAAACAACGTGGCTAAATTATTTTCAGTTTTTCTTCACTAATTTACTTATACCCTTTTTTTTAAATAAAAAAAAGAACAAATTTGTATCACATAATGAAGTACATTAGGCAGTTTTTATTGTTTGGCGACATTTTTGTTGTTGCTGTTGTTGTTCATGTTGGTTTGTTTAAATACATTCTATAGATCAATATTCAATTATTTAGTTGACTTCAATAGATAATAATGACATATACCATGATGAAATTGACAATGATGCTCATGACAAGGATGATGTTGTTTTGTTGTTTTTTTTCGTAAAAAAAACTTAAAAAAGAAAAGAAAAAAATCAGAATAGTTTAAGCTTTTCATTCTTATCTAGTAGAGAAATGTACCTGGTAATTAGAGGTGGGGGGAGGGGAAATAGCACACTAACTAGTCATCAAACTTTACTTTTTCATGAAAAATGTCACATTTATGTTGTATCTATTGAAAACAACATAACTGAACAGTTGGTAATAAAAGATTTTCAAACCAAAAAATAATAATAAAACCCAGTTAAAAATAAGGCGAAGAAAAAACTTTTGAAAATGTTAATTAATGAAAAAGTAAAAATCTTTTTCTAAAATTTTAGCTACTTATTATGACTTTTCATGATGTTTATATTCCAGGGAAGTACGTAGGTAATTATAAAGACCTAATAGTTTGGTAGATAATACTCATTAGGTTTAAGTATCATTGTAAACAATAACACTAAAGTACAAATGAATCGAATTGGTGAGTTTTCAAATAGGATGAAACATGTGTCTTGATTTTTGTTGCTAGACATGATTTTTAAATATAATCATTTCCTTGAAAAAGCTTGGATCAGATTGCCAGGCGAAACGTTGGATTTAATTCAAATTCTTTTGCTGAGATTTTGCAAATACATTCTTCCTCTTTAATGATTAGTCATACAGTAATTTTCATTACCGGTGCTGATTCAGAAAATGACTCTCCCTTCCGATCGATTACAGTTGCTATTTGAGCGATAGTTGGAGTTCTTAGTCAAATTACACACACAGCTGTGGAATCACCCATGCTTTGGAGATGCGACGGAAGTGGATGAATTAATTTCTCAATTGCGCTCAGAGCTGGAAAATGATTGCAGCCTCCATGAATCCTCGACAAACAGTAATTTAAACGAAACAGCAGTTATTCAACATCCGCTCAGTGGTCAAGTAATGTCCATTTCAGAAACATACCCGGTAATGGATTCAAACCCCATTATTCCCGAAACAGCATAAGCAAACAATGGCTTATCCAGCTCACAAAAAGACGATGCCCTGTTAAATGTTCATGAAATTTTCTCAGTAACCGCCCACGAAGAAACAGAAAACAAATTGAGCAGTACACTGAATGTAGCTGCACCAAATGAAGCTCATCTTTCTGCTATCATTCTAGTTTACGGTATGATACATTGTTAACTTTGATTTCAAATTAAACGATTCGCATACTCATTACCAACAGAGAAATGTTTTACTCAGAATGGTGGGATTTGTTCAATAAAATTGTTCGTTCTTATGTTAGTATCTCATTATCTTTTTATTAATGTATAGGACATATTGAATTGTCATTTAAAGGATGCTTGAATAGTAAATGGCGTATATGACCGGCGTTTAACACTGTGACGCTCACTAGTATAAAATATCTGTTACAGAGCTGTTGTTAACTCTTTTTGACTCCTAGACTTCTTAATTATGTTCCAAAAAGTCTTATAACTAGAGAAAGAACTACTTTAAACAGCCCAATTACTAAACATATTTTAGTTACAGGACGTCAAGTCAACACTTTGCAATCTTCCAAGGTGATTTATAAATAACCAAGCTCTAGTCTACTGAAGTTTGCGGAGGCCATTGCTTTCTGGTGTTAGAAACCTGATTTATGTATTCAAAAGGAGATGGTTGTTAATCTTTACTTACCTTAGTGACAAATATTCCATCATTGCATCATAAAATTTTGTTCAACTCTATCTTTGAATTAATTACATTATTGTGAATTTTTTTTAATGTTTCGACTGTTTTTCAGATTAGTAATCTTATTTTAATTACTTATTATCTCCGTTTACTCATTACGTAACCACTTGTTTTTAGCCCTTTAGACATTAGATAGAATCAATGATGTAGAATCCTCTTTTACATAAGGTATATGTTTATAATATTTTATCAAGTTTACCAAATTTGTTTACACCCATGTTATGCTATAAGGTGTATTCAAAGTAATTTTCAATTAGACTGGTTCATGAAAGTAGTTTAAATCTATATTGAAGTTATAATTTTTAAATATCCCAGGTTGTAAGCAGCTGACGAAGACCAACTAAAACAGAACGAAATCATGCTATTCTACTAAATTATTTATTCTTACTCTCTTCAAGATGATAAAGGGAACTATGTGTATGAAAGGTTTAGAATGAAGTCGAAACAATTAGTTAGTTTACTTTCTAACTAGTCCTTCAAATACTGTAATTCTGTTTAGTTTTCGATACACCTTATGAATTATTTTATTTTAAAAAAATCGCTCATTTGTTCGAAGGTAAAACACCATTTAGCGTTCCGTAAGTGGAACAAATTCATCAGACATTATATTTGTAATGGTTTCATGTCAATTTGCACTATTTAATAAAGTTTGGGAAGTGCCAGTTTGCGAAACTGATAACTATTTTAATATCATTGCATATATTTGATGTATATAACAAATGGCAAAAACTCAAGCATCTCCACAACCCCATATTGATAATTACCATATACTCACTAGTGACTAGCTTCGATAGGTAATTCTCAGAGTTCTCGTGAGAAGCCGTGACCAGTGGAGTTAATTTGTGTCGGATAGAGACAGGTATCTACCTAAAATAATGGAAGATGGTCGCGCAATTTCCTGGATTGGTTGAAGTTAGACATTAACACCGTTGGATCCTGGCTCAGTGGTTTAGAGGCTAAGTGTTTGCTCGCAAAACCGGATTTGGGTTTGGATCCCACGTGCGGAAATGCGGATGCACACTGATATGGAGCCCCATACTAGGACGAAACTGCCATCCAGTGCTTTCAGTTTTTCTATGATGGTCTAACATTGATGGATTCATGATCCCGATCAAAAACTCAACAATCTCCACAATCCCATACTGATAAATGGCATACAACTTAACGGCTTAAAAATACACTCAACAATTTTATTACGTTGTTATGATTAATCATGGTTATTATTCACATTTCATCACAGAACTAAACCTTCAAAGCGATTCTGTACAGCATAAAAATAAACTAACTGAAAAGAGAACTTTTTGGTCAATTTCATGTTTTCTATGGATTAATAGGAATTATGAAATCAGATAACTGTATCTAATACACCTACTGACAAGAAAAAATTGTGTTTCGTCGAGGACTGATCTTAACTAAACAATCACTGAAAACCAAAAAGTACTAATCATCTGTTTTCATCGTAGTATGGAATTCCTCAGCAATGCAAATGCATGACCTCACCATCAAAGACCGAATTCAAAATTTTCAGTTTCGCATGTAAACGTTTAACCTTTAGACCATTCAATCAGGATTCAATGGGTTACATGTTTAATTTCAATCAGTTCATAATGTATTTATTGTCACTTACAAAAACTTAATAAGATGTTTATGAAAATTTTTAAACAAAATAATAATTCCTATTTCAGATTATAACCATTTTGACAGTAATATTAAGACAATATTCTCTAGTCTAATTAAACACACACTATATATCATATCATCTTTGAATGAATTGACTTCAATCTTATAACATTGGTTCAATGTGGTTTCGTTTTTTTCTTCTTCATAATATCATACACTTAACCTACATAAGGTGAAACAATTTTCACTGATACTGATGATAACCAATCAATATTGATTGAAAGTAGAAACTACTACTCATTATTTGATATATAGTTATTGTTTTCATTCTTAATGATTCGTTTAATGATAATATAATTCAGTCTAAGTCGTTATTATCATTTTGATTGAATATTCTAAGTGCACGTGATCATTGAAGTCCTTGAAGTCACTGATTTCTGGCCTGAGCCATGTCGGTAGATACAGATTACTTGGTTGGGGTCCGCGTAACTATTGTAACCAATGGTTGGAGACTGTGGGTGACATGGTGTCGGTATATACACTCTGTGTCTTTCCTTAAACAGTGAGATTAAAATAGCTTTATACCTTCCTTTATTCTTCCTGTACTATATCCTATTACACAATCTTTCTTTTATACATTAATACCAATGAAGCGACTACTTCTATGAATTCGGTGTTCATCTTGTTGTGCTAATGAGGTATGACAACTTGGACCGATGCGTCAATGTGCCTGGTCCTACGTTGTAGCTGACTGACTGACATGATCATTTGAATCTAATTTTTAAATATTAAAGGAAACCCATTATTGTCCATGATGAAGATCTCCATTGTTGAAGGGAGAACTTTGTCTGTGAACTGTATTTTTTTGGTTGTTTTTCCATCTAAAGTTCATCTATTATGCTCAGTAAATTAACAAATGGTTCTTTCTTTGTTATAATTGACTCATTTAAAATTTATAAACAAGTTTCATGAACAAAATTGTTAGTTCAATTGTAGTTAATAAGGCCCCCAAATGTCCTGGTACAACCAAAGTGAATAGAGTCATCCCTCCCTCTCGAAATGCTCTTAAGTGGCCACGTGCATACAACCACTACCAGGGAAGTCCTACTCACTGCCTTCTCGTGGCGAGGGTTTACTTACTTACTTACGCCTGTTACTCCTCGTGAAGGAGCATAGGCCGCTCACCAGCATTCTCCATCCAACCCTGTCCTGGGCAATCCTTTCCAGCTCCTTCCAGTTGTAATTTATCGTTTTCATATCTGCTTCTATTATCCGACGCAATGTGTTCTTTGGCCTTCCTCTTTTTCGCTTCCCTTCAGGATTCCAAGTTAGGGCTTGCCTCGTGATGCAGTTTGACGATTTGCGTAGTGTATGTCCTATCCATTTCCATCGTCTTTTCCTAATTTCTTCTTCAGCTGGAAGCTGATTTGTTCTCTCCCATTGAAGGCCGTTGCTGATGGTATCCGGCCAATGGATGTTGAGTATCTTGCGAAGACAGCTATTTATAAATACTTGTACTTTCTTGATTGTGGTCGTTGTAGTTCTCCAAGTTTCAGCTCCATACAGTAGAACTGCCTTGACGTTCGTATTGAAGATTCTCACTTTGATATTGGTTGAAAGTTGTTTTGAGTTCCATATGTTCTTCAATTGTAGGAATGCGACCCTTGCTTTGCCGATCCTCGCCTTTACGTCTGCATCGGATCCTCCTTGTTCATCGATGATGCTTCCCAGGTATGTGAAGGACTCTACATCTTCCAGAGTTTCACCATCAAGTGTGATTGGATTGCTGTTCTCCGCTTTGAATTTGAGGACCTTAGTTTTCCCTTTGTGTATGCTGAGGCCTACTGATGCAGAGACTGCTGCTACACTGGCTGTCTTCATCTGCATCTGTTCGTGTGTACGTGATAGGAGGGCTAGGTCATCTGCGAAGTCCAAATCGGCTAATTGGTTCTGAGCTGTCCATTGTATTCCGTGTTTTCCTTCAGATGTTGAGGTCTTCATAATCCAGTCGACCACCAGAAGAAAGAGGAAGGGAGAGGGTAGACAGTCTTGTCTGCCTCCGGTCCTTACTTGGAATGCATCTGTCAGCTGTCGTCCATGCACGACTTTGCACTGTAGTCCATCGTCGAGTTCCGGATAATATTGACAATCTTCTCAGGAACTCCGTAGTGTCGAAGAAGTTTCCATAATGTCCTCCTATCTACACTGTCGAATGCCTTTTCATAATCGATGAAGTTGATGTATAGTGATGAGTTCCACTCAACTGATTGTTCGACGATGATCCGTAGTGTTGCAATTTGGTCTGTGCACGACCGATCCTTACGGAATCCAGCTTGTTGATCTCGAAGTTAGGCGTCTACTGCATCCTTCATCCGGTTCAGCAACAATCTGTTGAAGACTTTCCCTGGTATTGACAGTAGTGTAATGCCTCTGTAGTTTTCACATTTGCTCAGATCTCCTTTCTTTGGAATCTTGACGAGGTGTCCTTCTTTCCAGTCCATCGGCACTTGTTCCTCCTCCCAAATCTTTTTGAATAGAAGATAAAGCATGCTTGTGGTTGCTTCGATGTCTGATTTCAGTGCTTCAGCTGTTGTGTACAAAATTGAGAGGATTAACCTGGGGAAGTTTAAAATCCCTGATTTCAAACTAATGGGGTACATTAGCTCCAGAATCCTAAAGAAACAAATGGCGTATGAACCGATTGTTGATCACCGGCTACCATAGGACTGAATATCCTGACGTTGCTCCACTGCCTTGTGCGTCAGACCTTTAAGTTGAAGGCTCGGGGTGTGCCCCCCTAAGAAAATCACCTGCTTCGGTTTGGGCATACGGGAAGTATCCCATAAATCACTTGATTTATGTGAAGCATATACTTTTAGCGCCTCCTTGTACCAATGTTTATGTGTTTAAATAAGTAAATAGTATAAGCGGTTGAGATCATGAGTTAGTCGAAGCTAGACCACCATGGAAGGCCTGGAAGCACTGAATGGCCGTTTCGCCCTAGTATGGGACTCCTCAGCAGTGAGCGCCCACGATTCCGACCCCGTGGGATCCGAACCTAGGACCTATCAGTCTCGCACGCGAGCGCTTAACCGCTAGACCACTGAGCCAGCATCCAATGGTATTAACGTCTAACTTCAACTAATCCACAAATTGAGCGACACATTAATATGATATAATGAAGGATATAATTAAAAGCATAATATTCAAACAAATTAAAGCTATCCATTAAGGAAATTAATTCACAAACATTAACTTGGAAATTAATAAAAATAATTTCTATACTCACATTCATATATGAATTACACCACATGGAAGTGAAATTTTGAAAACAAAAACTACAACAATGTTCCAGTGTTTTGACGACTATATTTACGACTGTAGTTTACTTTGCACAATTGTTTATATATATATATATATATATATATATATATATATATATATATATATATATATGACTACGAAAGTATGAAAGGGTAGTATTCTTGACTTTTAATTCATTTTGTAAACTTCAAGCAGAAAAAGCAAGATGAAATCTCCCGCCCACAATTCTTAAGGTTGTTACTGAGATATATTTCCCTATATACTTTCTTTAAATGCTTTTCGTTTTACTTTGTTGACAAGTTGTGTGGATTGCATTTTTTTGACATATACTTTTGTTCAACATCTTTGTATTTCTTTCCCTCTCTCTTTATGTATATGATTGAGCTAGTCATCGAAACAATTCTCTGTTTTGGTGTCCAACAGTCATACATTTTTGTGAATGTACGATCGTTGACATATTTTTTGTTTCGGTGGTGGTGGTATTGTGAAAATTTTCTCCTAATCAAATTTAATTAAAAAATTGGACACTGGAGATGATTGGTGTACATACAAATGACTGATTAACGATTCAATATGGGAATAAAATTTAACAAATGTTATATACTACTCATCATGTGATAGTAGTATATATTAATTTAAGGTTCCTTCAGTTAGGTTAACTCTTTAGAGGTAAGAATAAAAATGACTTTATTGAAATGACTTTAGCTAATCAACCACTGAAAACAATATCTCATATTGGCAAATATACGTGAGGAAAATACAGTTAATTGATAGGACTTAGCGTCAGTTACATTCACGTTATGTTTACCTTGAGTAACTACGTCCCAACATCATCCTATCTTACTTCCACTGATAATACTAATCCAATATTTATCTGTTCCGAGTTGGTGCGCTTTTTCCCTAAATTTCCACCACTTTCATGACTGCTTCGTTGAAAGTATTGGGGCTCAATTATACTGTTATTATTATTGACACCCTATGAATTGTACGACCGTCTTCCGTCGTCGATCATGGATGGATTTTATTAGATTTTTCGGAAACATGACCAAGTTTCTAATCTAATCTTATTTGAGAAGAGTATCTTACAAGTAAATATTTCTGAATAAAAACACGAAATTTAGCGAAAAGATATCATTTCAAAGGATTTATTACCAGGCCTGTAAAAATAATCAGCTAACAGTGGATTATAATGTAAACAGAGCATGATAATTAATATGCTTCTTGTCACAACAGTTGAAGATATTAGAGAAGCTAAATGAAATGAAGTGATGTTAAAAACAATTATAGATAAACTTATGGAAATATGAAGAATAATGAAATGAAGAGGGATATTTCCGATTTTGAAGTCAATGAAATGGAATTAAGTAATAATTATTTAAGGTTACGGTAATGACAAAGAAAAGAAGTACTTCTTTTGTACACAAAATTATGGGTTCCTTTCAAGGATGGCAAGAGCTTATGCTGGTTTACGGAGTCAAACACTAAGAAATCTTCGTAGACTTAGACAAATTTCATGTACTTTAAAATCAACATGTGAATCAGTGAAGTAATTAAAGCCGACTCAATGTTCAAAGACAGAACTGCCAACCTCTTTCACCTTATACGTGAAGAACCAAGCTGAAATATATTCTCGTATCCGTGCAGCTTTTGATGATTATGTATCCTCTGAGCTGGATAATTTAACTTCGAAGCTTACACTTTCATCCTGCATAAAATTATCAGCGCCTATTTCAAATGGAAATGAGATTTCTAATATAAGTACACAAGTGTTGTGTCAGTTCGTTCCATTTACCTGTGTGAATGTATGTCGTCTAGGACTTTATTGTCTTCATGTACTTTAGAATTCCCGTTCATTGTTTTGCTCTAACCCCATGAGCAATTGATCTTCACTGATGAAACTGATAGATTGGATGTATTTCAATGTATTTTGATTGCAATACAACTTAGATATCGAAATTTCAGGAAGTTTATGACATCATCCATCTAATCCTGTGCAAAAAACAGGACTACTGACATAAATCCAACCATGAAACTTCAAAATTCTGACTTTATTTACTAATTTAGCTTTAGTCTTGTAAGTCTACCTCTTTAATGATTAATAACTAGTGACAGATATTTATGCAAACATTTTCTTCTTTCCCCTTAATTGTTTAGCGTCTTTTGTGAAGATCTCCTGTTCTTCCCCTTCTCTCATTCTCTGAGTATAAGTATAGAGATATTTTAGTCGAAGCATTGTTTCATATATTAACATTTTAGTCGGCGTTTGTTGAGTTAGGGTATTTTCAACAGTTTCATTTTCTTTGTACTGATTTTTTCATTACTACTTATACCTTCTCTTCTGTCAGAATTAAAAAGATGATTCAGCTAATAGATTGCACAATCAAACGATATCTTTTGTAGAAGACTAATTAGAACTGTTACTTAACTGTTATTTGACGTTTATGGATATGAAGAAGTGATACATACGCAAGCGAAACCCAAAACCCTCACCTTCTGAATTTAACTTGGTAAATTAAGCTCAGGTCAAAGATTCTTTCTGGGTAAATTATATTCATTTAGTGCTTTACTGATAAGCCAAACTCCATCAGTGGTCAGTTAAGTAGATATAAACCAACGTACTTTGATCTTAGATGAGTGAAGGTCATTGATATAATGCAATTAAATAAAAAAAAAGCATTGTAAACAGTTTGTTAGTTTGATAATGTTCCTACCCCAGATTTCGATTCATATTAGTACGTGGTTTGGAATATCTTATTGACCAATTTGTTCTGTAATTGCATAAATCAGAATAAGTCATTTCCCATTCTCTGTGAAACCTGAGGTCCTGAATTTGATCGCTAATATGGTTGCGGATGGAGGGTTCCATACTAGGGTGAAACAGCTTCAAATGAATTCTAGTTCTCATTGATTGTTTAACCAATATTAATACGTGACATGAACTATGAAAGTCGTAGATTTGCTAAATAATTCTTCCCAGTCACAAGAAAGATGCTATCTTCACAAGTTCCCTACGGCTCAATAGAGTAATATACTGAAGTTAGTAATCGTACTTGTTGTCAATTTGTGTGTCATGAATGGAATCCTACTCCTATAGTTTTACTAATTTACTGGTTCATATCGGTCATCAATAAAAAACCTGACAATCCTCTAAAACTCACCCAGTAATGACGAAAGGATACTAATACAAAGATATTTATGTCTTAAATCTTTTCAGACTTTACTAAACAGGCTTCAGTTTGTAACTCATCCTCTAGAGGAAGAAACTACAAGCATCAAAATAATATAGTTGGTTGATTCCCACTACTGTATTGGAATTGGAATAACTCACTTTGATAAATTACGCATGTTTTTAATTCACTGAATTTCAAGAAGATTGTGGAATGCAGGTACATCCAGCTGATGAGTCCCAAATAAAAAGAAACGCGCGTCCTAAATTCCACTGCTAGGCACCATCCATCTTTGCTTCTTACTGTATGAAGTTATTATTGAATTTAATATAAAATATTTGGAACACCATTACAGTTTTTTTATGATTATTTACTGATACGATTAATTTATTCTTTTCCCATTGCAATTTGAGTAGTTCAATTTTCTTACTAGGTTTGAAAAGTGGTTTTAGCAATTCATATATACTGATTGTTTGGATTTTCCCAATGATGCTTAAAACTCCATTTGATCAGTCTCTTTTGGGATATGTGCATCCTATGCGGATAGCCTCGATAATGTCATTAAGTCACAGGCATTTTTAGGCAGGTGCATCCAACTAACGAGTTCCAAACAAGAAGAAACGCTCATCCTGGCTTCCAATGCTAGTATTATTTCATCTACTCTACATAAAACTGGCGAAAATACAACTTTATCAAGACAGTCCGCACAGGATACAGATGTACAAGTTGTAAGCAGCTGGTGAGAATCTAGCAAAACAAAATGAGAATTATAATTATTGAGAGTGAGATCAGTGAATTTCATTGAGGTCACAATCAATAGCTGTCTAAATTATGTCAGTTTATGACCTCAACAAAATGGGAATTCTCGACGCTCTACCCTTGTCGTTGATTTTACGTTTTCCAACCTAAAAGAATGTTATGATTTCAATATGAATACCTGAGCCATAAGATCTCCAATTACAGCATAAAATAACACATTCATTTCAACCTCTGAAACAAGCTGTTTTGATGGGAAGTGTCCGAGATCTGATATTGATACACGTGATACATGCTGACCACCCACCTAAGTACTTGATCAGGGACATAAAAGTGAACGAGATAGTGTATCGGGTTATCGAATGATATGTACTCACATACATATAGATATATATATCCCTTAGAAAATCAATCCACTTGTTAGCCAATGATAAGCACATGTCTTTCAGGTCATTACAGATTGTCATAAAGTTACCTTCTCAATTGGCTACTTCTGATTGGCTCATCATATCACGAGTCTTAGAAATAAATTATACTATCCGTAGAATTTATAATTTGAGTGTTACAACAGATATTCACAATCTTACTGTATTAATTACACCTTTTTAAAAATTTGTACACTGAGTACTTTTTGGTGTCAATAGGCTATTTCTACGATCTTGAGATTACACGAACTAGTCTGAGGTGTTTTATTTTATATATATATATATATATATATATATATATATATAATTTTATTTTCTCGAACAAAATTATATTTCTACATAATGACGAAAATCTACGTTTGTAGAATGAAATCAAATATTCTCAATAGCTTCTTAAATGATATCAGTTTTAGAAGGAAATTGTTTTAAAGCAAGAAGTGATCTTTGTAAACATTAAATTAAGATCAAGAAATTTACTTAATAGTATAGTAGGCCTATTGGTAATAATCAGATGCTTAGTTTTTCCTGTTCAATCAAATGATTTAAAAATGTGTGTCGTCAGACTTCAATATTATAAATTTGATTTACAACTGACAATATACGCAGAAATGTCAGCCACCTAATTCACATTTATCTACATATTCATTCTACAAATATATAACAAATATAACAGAATCTTATGTGATTAGGGATTGCTCCGTAGAAAAAAATATATATACAATATACAGAAATATAAAGTAATGTAATTCAATAGGTATATTTTAGGCTTTAACTAACACTTCATTCTCTGATAACTGTTTAGATGTAGTGCTGATATTGTCTTGTATAGATGACTGTATATTAATTGTACTAGTATTAATATTCCAGTCCGTCGAAATTCTAACAAACTGTTGATATTCAATATGGAATAGTAGAACCAGTGACAGAATAAATCCAACTATCTGAAACAGAAATAACTTCATATAAATAAAAGGAAATAACACAGCATTTAGTAAAAATGTCTTATGAGGACCGATGTGTGATAGGTAAGAGCGAGATATGATTGAACAGCGAGTGAAGAAAAATAGATATCCAATTTGTCAAATGTTATGACATTAATTAATATCATGAATCCACCCCTATAATTGATTCTTACTCTAATATCACTAAGGACTCCATGTGAAATACTTGGATTTGTGCTAAACAAGCTATTGTCTGATCTATAATCTGATAGTCGATTGTTGATCATGAATCTTTCCTCTAGGTATAACATGGTGCTGTCTATGCATAGTGTACCAAACCGTTGTATTGTACCATTGTCGTATTATTTACCGAAAACTCGAAAAGTACCGGATTTCGCTGGTATAACAAAAACAACTTACAGATAGCACCAGAGCAGTTGTGCCTGAAGCAGCTAACATGATAGAATATTGTTGATACTCTTGTCTGACTACCGTTACACATCCCTAGAAAAGCAAAACATTCAAGAAAAAACTGGACATTGTTGATGATTTTTACCTTTTCATATAGATATGTATTACTTCTAGTGGTATATAATGGATTATCAATACGAGGTGCAATATCGTCTCTTGTTGTAAGTGACTTATAACCAATACATAATTCTCTGTCTAGGAAAACACCACTTTGCGACTGAATTTCTGAGAAAGAATTGAATTGAAGATTGTGACTTTTTAAAACACAACAACTTTCTGGAACGTATTGGGCCGTCGATTTTAGACCTATGCCAAAATATTAAAAAAGGCATTTAAAAGTTTCGAATAGACTAAAATGAAATCTTATTTTCGAGCAATTGGAAGACAGTTTTGTCCCGGCTGGTCACAAGTAAAACATTTTTAAGAGAAAATAGTAAGGTTTAAATAAAAAGGATTCGCTATCTAAACAAATGGTTTTACGAAAGTCAAATAATTTATTGAGACTTCTGAGATTGCAAGTGAGCTGTTAAGACAATAAAGTTATCATTAAGATGCATGAACCAATAGAATTCAGTCACAAGTAATAACTTGGAAAAATACCTTATTTACCACTCAGTGACCGATTAGTGTACATAACCCAACCCTATTTACAGTTATTTTCAACCTGAATAGCTCAGTGGTGATGCCTATGGTCCTTACAATAGACAACTTGCGTTTAATTTCTGCACCTTGCTCGTAGTTCTTATAATAAACTTTATATTTAACCATTTACATCCAGGCATCCGTAAAGCAAAAATATTAACCTAAAAGTTGGTGAATATTTGGCATAGACCAAGCAATAAACCGTCAAGATCCGCCATATTAATGAATCCACGATACTCTCAGTATCTGTGAGAAAAAAACCGAAATCACAAACTGCAAACATTTTACCGCTAGACCTCATATTTTCTTCTATTTGTTATCCCAAGTACCTATATGATACAAGCTATTTAGTAATAATAATCAAGATCATGCTATTTTGTTTTCAATGGGTGTTTGCTATCTGCCCAAACTATTACCCCAGTAGCCCAAAAATGTCTTCAAAAAGTAAATGCAAAAGGTTTAAGAGATCTGGAACTTCTACTTTGTTAATTTCATGTAGTATCACCGCTTCCTCTGAATTTATTTACCATTGGCATCTAAAAAGAATGCTTAACAACCAGTGATAAGAGTCATCGTATGAATTTGTATAAAACAATTTCCAGTTAGTGTAACTACATTTTGACGTTGGCTTGTAGTTTCTGAAATGGTTTATTTGTGCTTATATCTATATTTTATGATGTTTCAAATACTTTTACTTGCTTCCTCCTTTAGAAGTACGATTGGCGGTGTTGTGTTCCGATAAGAATAATGAATGGTAATTTTTGGGATCCAATTATGGACCAATATTGTGAGTATATTTTTATCGTATAGTTGTTATGCAACTAAACTGTTCATATTCATACCCCTCTTATTATGAGCTTTATGTTGACCTATGAACTACTATTGTACGATTTACCATTCATGAATTATTCCCTATCTGTTAATCGCTACCTCCCTCATTCACAGCCACTTCTGGCTAATTATTGTACAAATGTTATTCTCTATTTTATTGGTACGTTGTGGTCGGGTTGATTGGTTTATAAAAAGGGTATGCTTGAAATACAATGATTCATATCTCAGAGGTTGAGACTTGCGTTCTGGACTCAACTGGCTGGGCTAGACAGCGAAGCAGGGCCAATCGGGATTCTAGGTCGTCCGTACTTGTTTTGCGTGTCATTGATCCGATCGATAAATACGCTGCGCGTCTAATCTGCAGTCACAAGTTACAACAGGCGGGATTGTTCTGTACTTAACTAGATGAAAAATAGTGCACTAGGCAATCAGAAAATTTAAGATAAAACTTGTTAACATTTTTAGCCACATGTTCACACTCGCACATCCGCAATAAAGCGTTTGAGTCTTTATAACAATAATTGCTTGTGTACAAATACTTTTTCCGGGATTGAGCAAATATACTACAAATGTATTAAAGACACAACACATATTACTAATAGTATATTGAAAAATGAATGACGATCAACCAAGTCAATAGCTTGATAAGTTTTGTAAGTTTGGGAATGCTTGTCGATGTAGAAATTGGGGGACGTAACTATACTCCTCTTGATATAAAAACATTTGGCCGTCCCAACTGTTGTTCTCGTTTACCACGGTACTAGGACACAAGCGGTTTATCCTAGTAGCTGAATAGACTTTAATAACTTCAATAACTATTGGGCTTTTTTTATTTTCATAATAACTTTATTCCTTTCACAGAAAATTGTGACCTTCCGTGAATCTACTTCTCGTATTTATGTCCTTGTAATCCCAAACGTAGTCACCTTGTGTGTAAATCAGTCACTCATTAGTTTATCTAAAGGAGTTCTGTTGGAAACACTAGGCATTATCTATTCTGAGCGTATATGAGTGGATCGCTTACTTTATTCATCACATATCTATTGCTTACTTTAGTGTGGTATAAATAATGGATTAATATCAAGATTATTTGGCACGCTTGCCTTCGCTTAGTTTTCGCGATTCTCATTTTAATGTCGGTCTGCACAAACGATTATATGAAATAAACCAAATCAACGTCGTCCGTGTTTGGCTTCTTAGTACCCACTTTTCATGAATAGAATTGGTCTAGATGCAGCATACAGAATTAAATGAGGATATATTCATTTGTTCGTCCAAAATGACGCGCGCTAATTAAAAGGACAGTGGTATTTTTCCTCGCTGAGTAAATTCTATTGTTTTGATTGTTTGTTACGCATCAATACTACTGTTTTCACTTTAATTGAATTTATTTCAGTTAAAATATTCGATTAGAGTATCGTTTCTGTTTCTAAATTAGTTTTTCGTCGATACTTTTGAGTACCTTGTTTTCTGTTCTATTTGTTAGTACTTTTGGTTCTAACAATCTACAGTCTTCCACTTTTTTTGGTCACAGATCATTTTTGTCTCTGAGTATTATTGCATCTAGTTCTCTTTTTCTAAAAAAACACCTCTGTCTGATGACTGGACAGTATAAAAAAGTAATTGTCAACGTCCGGGCTGTCGTTATCCCGTTGAAAGCGACATGCAGTGCGATGAGTGGAAAGGCCGGTACCAGGAAGTTTGCATGAATTTAACGCCTGCGGCTTTCAAACGGTTCAGTAAAATTGGTTGCGTATGGCTTTGTCAACAGTGCTGTCCGGTTCCAAACAGCTTGCTAACCGAGGCCATCTGATTGGTAAATGCTGCAAAAAAGTGTTTTGGCGGGCGTGGCCGGGATAAATCAAACAGTACTAGCTCTGTCGACACGCAAATTGGTGTGAAGCAAAGTCAGGTGAGTTCGAAAACAGGTGACTCACATTGACCAAAGGAGGAAAAACAGTCTTCAAAGAGGTCTGTCTTAACCAAAAACTCAAGAAAAGAAGTTTCTTCTGTCCCACGTCTTCTAAGTGGTATCCAGCAGGAAGCGCATAGAAGCCGCAATCGCAAGGCTCGATCGGTTTCTAGCGGGAAACATAACCTGACCTCCCAAATCGTCGACAACCCTCCGGAATCCTACAGTATGTTTGACGCAACTGTGGTTGCCTCTCATAGCAACGTTGACGAATGGTTACAGGTTGTAAGGAAGAAACAACATAACGATATAAAAGGGAATCCTGCCCCCACAAAATTAGTCGAGAAATCGAATGCTAACCACAGTGACAGATCAGTTATTTTTCATAGAATCAAGGAGAATGAAAGCTTTGAACCAAAAACTCGTTTTGAGCATGACATGGTGCTGATGAAACAGCTACTTAATCAACTCATGCCTCAAAACATCCCCGGAGTCACCTTGTTAAAGATGTACGGACTAGGTAGTCTAGCGAACTTGAAGCGAAATCAATCCAAACTACTTAAAGTAGTATTCAAATCTTCGAATGAACGCGACTTAATTTTACAGGATGGACATAAATTAAAGGGTTTAGGAGTTTTTATCCGTAAGGAATTACCGTTGGTAGACCGCGTAAAAAGATGGGAAGCCAAAAAAGAACTACAGCTTAGGTTAGACGCTGGCGAAAAGGACCTGAAAATTGTAAATTTTCGGGTTGTAAGGCTTCGACAGAGAGTGATACCGAAGCCACTCTGGGTGAAGCACGAAGCCACTTAAACAGGCTTCGGATCTGTTACACCAATCCTCGAAGCTTACTCAATAAGGGATCGGAACTAGGTGTACAGATTGACTCTACAAAGCCAGACATGATCGCAGTCACAGAAACCTGGCTGACACAGGCTATAGATAATATGGAACTTGATTTCGAGGGTTTTACGTTAGTAAGAGCCGATAGAATACAAAAGCGTAAAGGAGGGGGAGTAGCTCTATTCATTAAGAATGCTATCCCACTCACCATTATCGACAGTGTATCCCAGGAGAGTGGGACGTGTGAATTAGTTACCTGCCACTTGAAATGCAAGGGACAAGAGCTTCTGATTGGTTTGGTCTATCGCAGTCCAAGCTATGAGGTAAATGAGATCCTGCTAAGTAGTCTCAATACAAAGTGGTCGATGTCTAATCCTAGGGGACTTTAATGCACTTATGGTAGACTGGGAAAACCTGCGAACTGAATTATCAGAAAATTCCTTCGAGAAGGAACTAGTTGATGCGGTTATCACATGTGCCCTTGTGCAACATGTGAAAGAAGCGACTAGGTACGACCAAGACGCTGAATCATCCTTACTAGATCTTCTATGGACTCACTATGAGGATGACGTTGCGAACATCTATTACATGCCAACCCTAGGTAAAAGTGATCACGCAGTTTTAACTTTCGACTTCCATATAACTGTCAATCACGAGTACGCGTTAGCTCAATCCAGACCTAACTTCTGGAAAGCAAACATACCAGATATCATGCACTGAGCATCTTTAGTAGACTGGACAATAGACCCAGAGTCCTCAATTGAAACGGCTTGGGACGCATTTCGAAATTTATGCTTAAAAGTTACCGCACTCCACATCCTTTGGACTATACCAAGGGGGCCGAGAAACTCTCCACCGTGGTTCAGCGGGGAGTTCCGCATCCTTCTCCGTAAGACAAGAAAAATGTGGGATAGATTTAGGTTACTAGGGACTGATGAGACAAAATCTCAGCATCAAAAAGCTCGGAATACCTGTGCCTTGACCCTCCGTAAGTCTAGAAAGTTGTACGAAGAAAAAATTGTTAAGGAATCCATAGAATGTCCTAAACGCTTGTATTCCTATATAAACCAAAGGACAAAAAGAAGAAGAAACATTCCTGCACTATGGGGAGACAGTACTGCAGCATCATTGGTGGAGGACGACTTTGATAAGGATCAAGTGTTCTCAAACTACTTTAGCAATGTATACACTATAGAAGCACCCTTCCCGTCAGCGTATACGAATTCCCCCACAAATACACTGGATAGAGTGATCATTAAACAACTCTATGTCTTTGGTCTGCTAAATAAGCTTGACATAGGTAAATCCACGGGGCCCGATGATTTGCATCCTAGGCTACTGAAGGAATTATCTAACTTCGTTGCAAGCCCTTTAAGTATATGCTTTAATCTATCCGCAACCCAGGGTCGTTTACCAAAATACTGGAAGAACGCCATAGTAAGTTTTGTCTTCAAAACAGTTACGAAGCATAGACCTGAGAATTACCGACCCGTTGGCTTAACTATTGTGGTTATTAAAATTTTAGAAAAGATTATTCTTGTCTCACTAACTTATTAGTCACTCGTGAAAGCTGGTGAGCTCTTAAGGACCAAAAGTCACCTGTAGACGTAGCCTTCATTGATTTCAGCAAAGCTTTTGACAAAGTTTCTCACAACCGGCTGTTATAAAAGCTAAGAAATGTCGGAATTGGAGGCAATCTATTTATGTGGATAAAAGACTTCCTAGTTGGGTGCCAACAAAGAGTACGGGTGAACTCAAAGTTATCTAGCTGGGGCACTATGCTTAATGGAGTGCCCCAGGGTACATTTTTTTGGGCCAGTGCTATTCCTCTTGTATCTAAATGATCTTTCTCGTCTCCTATCATCATCGGTCTTGCTATATTTTGACGATGTCAAGATATAGAGAACGATACGATGTAAGGGTGATAGCTTAGAACTCCAAAATGACCTGAAGAAATTATCTGAATGGTCTCAAACCTGGCAGTTGCCGATAAATGCTTCCAAGTGTGTTGTGATGTATATATACATTGTTCGCACGTCCTAAACTTGAGTACTCCATACAAGCGGCTAGCCCGTGCTCTAAAAAAGACAGTAAGCTTTTGGAAAAGGTTCAGAGAACAGCAACTAAGCTGATTCCCGGAATAGCGAAGCTCCCGTATGATACTCGACTGGCCAAACTAAACCTATTCCCGTTGTCATATCGTAGAACTAGAGGCGACTTGATTACAGTTTTCAAATTGCTTAGTGATATATTTGCACTTGATACGCCCTCATTTTTCTTGTCTTCCAAAACAGAGAATTTACGAGGACACTCCAACAACGTTCACAAGCCCAGAACAGATTACTTGTCAGCTGACTATCGACTTTCCCATCGAATCATCAACGAGTGGAATTCATTACCTCAGCAAGTGGATGGGGCTCCATCCGTCGACTCTTCCAAAAGAAAGTTGGATCAACTGAGAGACCACCATTGCCAGGACTAACACAGGCCATCAAGCCTCCTGTCCTTTCCAAACTGAAACAGATCACTAGCCACTAAAATTCTCAAGACCAAATATTTATTCTCTTTAGAAATAAATTACAGCTGAACAAAAACTTTATATTGGGACCTACCTAGCTCTTGTGTAATGTAAAACCACGTGCTTGACCCTCTATAAATAAACCATGAATAATTACTTGATTTTTCACCATGCGTACCGCAACACTTAAACTACATTTGTACAGGAAAAAAAGTGGACTTTAATTTGCATACTTTGAATTGAATCTCATTTAATGCAGCAGTCAAATCCTTATTTCGACGAATTGACATATTTATGCCATAATATTTCGTTATCGCTGATGTAAATTTACCTGGTAATTCTATGTCCAACTAGAAAAGTGTACATAATTATCAATAAGATACCACCTCCAGTAATAGCAAAAATCCACAAACGCTTACTGACAGAAACGCCCAAATAAGGATAAAGTTGCTAATTATGTGCTTTCTGAGTAAGTTTTGAAGCAAAACTTACAATTAGTAACAAAGTAGGACTATCAACGTTGAAAATGCAGTATCCAAAAACAGCCACTCCAGCCCCAAATATAGATGAAATAAGCAATACAAGCTTTCCGGAAGAAAAGTAATAGGACTTCATGATAATTTCGAAGTCAGAAAACCGAGATGTCCAAATTAGTAGCCAACATGATAGACCCACAAGAATTCCCATTAATAACTAGTGAATTATTATTATTTAACAGGAATTACCAAGAAAATAATCTGATGAGTAAGTAAGGAATTTTTTAGCCAAACACTTATAGAAGTCTGTACTGGGCGATATGTTTTAAAGACCATGTGTTCGGATTTACGAATTGAGACTCATCATATCCATAGAAGCCAGCTTCGGTTGAGTTAGATAAACAAATTCAATATTTCAGATTCAGATTCAGATTTGTGTAGTAAGGACAGAAGGCCTACGGCCTATGTTATTCCTTTTCTAGTATGCTTCTGTGAGTGTCCAGTCTTCTCTTGAAAGAGTCAATTGAAGGTGCGGACACCACTGCTTCAGGCAGCAGGTTCCAAGTATTGATGACTCGGTGTGAAAACCTGTATGCCACGGGTATTTTGTTCGTTCTTGGCTTTTCTACTCGCCTGCTATGTCCTCTGAGGTGTCCCGATCTAGTGGAAAGAAAGAGAGAATAAGTTAGGTCCGAAATCATTTCTCAGTATTCTGTACATCAATATTAGATCTCCCCTTAGTCTGCGATAGGATAGAGTAAAGAGGTTCAGTTTTTCAAGCCGCTCTTTATATGATAAACCCCGGAGTTCCGGAATAGCACGCGTAGCTGCCCTCTGTACTTTTTCTAGTATGTCTGAGTCACCTTTTAAACAGGGGCTTGCAGACTGAACACAGTTCTCTAACTTAGTTCTCACTAAGGATGTGTATAATGTGGTGAACATGGTAGTATCAAACTTAGTGAATGTCCTTTTTAAAGCCCAGAGGGTTCGAAACCCCTTAACTGCGACCTCCTGGCAATGGGCCGTCGTCTTAAGACCATTGCTCACTGTCACCCCTAGGTCCTTATGAGACCGGACTACGGGTAATGACAAATCCCCTATGTTGTACTTATTAACCTTTGAATCCCCCAAGTGCATGTAGACACACTTTTCCGCGTTCATAGGCATCAGCCACTCTTTATACCAGTTTATCATATTATTTAAGTCTGCCTGAAGAGTAAATGCGTCTTCGTCTCCAGTTATTACCCGCCAAATTTTTACATCGTCAGCGTATAATAACGTTGGAGACTGTACTATACTTGTAAGATCATTAACGTACATTATAAAAAGTAAAGGACCTAGGACGGAACCTTGGGGTACTCCACTAAGTACTGGTCTCCAGATGGAGCACCTGGAATTTATTCTTACTTTTTGCCTACGACCTACTAGGAAATCCCTAATTCATTTTAAAAGAGGTCCAGCAATACCAAGGTTTGCCAACTTCAATAGCAGTCTATTAGTTGGCACCTTGTCAAAAGCCTTACTGAAGTCTATGTAAACAACATCCACTGAGTTTCCGTTGTCTAGCGCATTAATCCAGAACTCCCTAGCTATAAGGAGGTTCGTTGTACAGGATAGACCCTTTCTAAAACCATGTTGTGCCATGTTCAGCAAGTTATTGGTTTCCATAAATGCCGTTATGGTCCGTTTGATTATTCTTTCCAGTATTTTAATTACAACACTGGTGAGGCTTACGGGTCTGTAATTCGATGGAACTTGTCGTGGACCTGTTTTATGTATGGGAGTGACGATTGGGTCCTTCCAGTCCATAGGTAACACACCTTGGTCAAGTGACATTTTGAATATCACAATCAGTGGGGCTGCGATATATTGGGCAATATGTCTCAAGATTTTAGGGTGTAGTTCATCTGGTCCTGTTGACTTCTCCATGTTTAGGGTGCTAAGAGCCTTAAGCACATCGTTTTGGTCGAAGTCCACGGTGAGCAGCTGGTTTGTTGACTCTGTAATTGGGTCTGGTTCTTCCAATGTTCTGATGCTAACTTACATATTTGTGTGAAGACTTACTATAAATCATCTTATTGATTGGAACTTTGTGGTGTTTGAACGAACGAATGATACGTTTGTACTTGTTGAATCCTTAACTTCGAATTCTAAATACAGTACATTTGTTTGTGGTTATCTAGTAATTCTCGATCCGATTACGTTATTTCTGGGATTCTTAGTTCATACTTTAATTCAAGTACTTCTAATTATCACAGTGGCGTCGCGATTGAACCTGTGATGGAATTGTTGGATATACATTCAGATTTTGATGCTTTTGAGGATTACTTTGAAAGGTTCGAAATTTGGGCTATGACCAAGGAAGACGATGAGGATGTTACTATTGTAGCAAATTTCCTCATATTTATCGGAAAAGAAGCACATAGCTTATTAAAAACTCTGGCTTTACTCTGGAAAAGCCCATTTTGCTTTCTTATACAAGTCTCAAGGATCTAGTGCTCGACTATGTTAAGGATACAAATTCCGAATGTGGTAAAGGAGGAAGACTTACTAAAATGATTCATGAGGATATAATAAACTCCATTCCATTACGTCATCCCAATACAGTGCACACTGAAGGTTATGCAGATAATTCATTGAGGAGTTGAGATGCAGTTCATGAAAATGAGCACAAGTTTGGTCAATGTTTGTCCTGTGGCAAGTTCCACTCTTTTAATTCATGTAAATTTCGTAATTCTAAGTGCTTTAAATGTAGTGATGTTGGAAATATTCAGTCAGTTTGTAATACTACTGTACATCTTGCTGCAACTAATATTAAGTCTTGTAATTCTGATTATATTAAGTTGAGTACTTGTAATGATCATTCACCTTCATCAACGATTTCAGAAGACAGTGTAGAGTCACTTAGCAGTTCCGAGTTAAATGGAACTCAGAATCCTCGTGAGACAACAATTTCTAATCAATCAATTTGTCAGATTTCTCATGTTATTTTACCAAATATGGTTTTTCCTAATGATTCACATATTTATGATGAAATTTCTTACAAATCTGAAGAAAATATGTTAAGTGAACATAATTATGATCGAAAACCTGATGTAGTTTTGATGGATGTTGATTTTTCTAACGATCCTATGCTCTGCAATGACATTCTTAATAAATTTGAGGGAACTATTTCAAAAGAATCAAATCTTGATGTTCTATCAAACATTATTTGTCCTCATAATGCATTTGTTCCTTGTGGGGAACTTGTTCAATTCGAATCACAAGTACTAAATAACCTCGATTTTGATTACAATTCGGATGACTTCATATCAGCTGCTGTTTATCCTTATCACGAAGTCACTTCTAATGTTCACTCTAGTCAATGTGAGAAATATGTTTTAAATGAAGCCACATCATTCATAACTTGGGGATATAAAGATCCAACACTATTTCGTGGGGAGGATAGTCTGAAAGTCTACTGTTCAAATTCAAAGGGAGCAGCGGCTTCAGTACACAACCGACATACTGATTACTGAACCCTAGGAAGCAGGTGAGTCTGTTCCGATTTCAGCTGTTAATTCTAGTGCTAATGAGCAGTGTCTTTATCCAATACACTGTCGGACAGACACAGGATGAGCTTGAGCGGAAGATGTACAATGAATTACAGACACTTAGAATCCAGTTTAAGCTGTGGCGGCTGTGGTGTTTGAATGAACGAATGATACGTTTGTACTTGTTGAATCCTTAACTTCGAATTCTAAATACAGTACATTTGTTTGTGGTTATCTAGTAATTCTCGATCCGATTACGTTATTTCTGGGATTCTTAGTTCATACTTTAATTCAAGTACTTCTAATTATCACAGTGGCGTCGCGATTGAACCTGTGATGGAATTGTTGGATATACATTCAGATTTTGATGCTTTTGAGGATTACTTTGAAAGGTTCGAAATTTGGGCTATGACCAAGGAAGACGATGAGGATGTTACTATTGTAGCAAATTTCCTCATATTTATCGGAAAAGAAGCACATAGCTTATTAAAAACTCTGGCTTTACTCTGGAAAAGCCCATTTTGCTTTCTTATACAAGTCTCAAGGATCTAGTGCTCGACTATGTTAAGGATACAAATTCCGAATGTGGTAAAGGAGGAAGACTTACTAAAATGATTCATGAGGATATAATAAACTCCATTCCATTACGTCATCCCAATACAGTGCACACTGAAGGTTATGCAGATAATTCATTGAGGAGTTGAGATGCAGTTCATGAAAATGAGCACAAGTTTGGTCAATGTTTGTCCTGTGGCAAGTTCCACTCTTTTAATTCATGTAAATTTCGTAATTCTAAGTGCTTTAAATGTAGTGATGTTGGAAATATTCAGTCAGTTTGTAATACTACTGTACATCTTGCTGCAACTAATATTAAGTCTTGTAATTCTGATTATATTAAGTTGAGTACTTGTAATGATCATTCACCTTCATCAACGATTTCAGAAGACAGTGTAGAGTCACTTAGCAGTTCCGAGTTAAATGGAACTCAGAATCCTCGTGAGACAACAATTTCTAATCAATCAATTTGTCAGATTTCTCATGTTATTTTACCAAATATGGTTTTTCCTAATGATTCACATATTTATGATGAAATTTCTTACAAATCTGAAGAAAATATGTTAAGTGAACATAATTATGATCGAAAACCTGATGTAGTTTTGATGGATGTTGATTTTTCTAACGATCCTATGCTCTGCAATGACATTCTTAATAAATTTGAGGGAACTATTTCAAAAGAATCAAATCTTGATGTTCTATCAAACATTATTTGTCCTCATAATGCATTTGTTCCTTGTGGGGAACTTGTTCAATTCGAATCACAAGTACTAAATAACCTCGATTTTGATTACAATTCGGATGACTTCATATCAGCTGCTGTTTATCCTTATCACGAAGTCACTTCTAATGTTCACTCTAGTCAATGTGAGAAATATGTTTTAAATGAAGCCACATCATTCATAACTTGGGGATATAAAGATCCAACACTATTTCGTGGGGAGGATAGTCTGAAAGTCTACTGTTCAAATTCAAAGGGAGCAGCGGCTTCAGTACACAACCGACATACTGATTACTGAACCCTAGGAAGCAGGTGAGTCTGTTCCGATTTCAGCTGTTAATTCTAGTGCTAATGAGCAGTGTCTTTATCCAATACACTGTCGGACAGACACAGGATGAGCTTGAGCGGAAGATGTACAATGAATTACAGACACTTAGAATCCAGTTTAAGCTGTGGCGGCTGTGGTGTTTGAATGAACGAATGATACGTTTGTACTTGTTGAATCCTTAACTTCGAATTCTAAATACAGTACATTTGTTTGTGGTTATCTAGTAATTCTCGATCCGATTACGTTATTTCTGGGATTCTTAGTTCATACTTTAATTCAAGTACTTCTAATTATCACAGTGGCGTCGCGATTGAACCTGTGATGGAATTGTTGGATATACATTCAGATTTTGATGCTTTTGAGGATTACTTTGAAAGGTTCGAAATTTGGGCTATGACCAAGGAAGACGATGAGGATGTTACTATTGTAGCAAATTTCCTCATATTTATCGGAAAAGAAGCACATAGCTTATTAAAAACTCTGGCTTTACTCTGGAAAAGCCCATTTTGCTTTCTTATACAAGTCTCAAGGATCTAGTGCTCGACTATGTTAAGGATACAAATTCCGAATGTGGTAAAGGAGGAAGACTTACTAAAATGATTCATGAGGATATAATAAACTCCATTCCATTACGTCATCCCAATACAGTGCACACTGAAGGTTATGCAGATAATTCATTGAGGAGTTGAGATGCAGTTCATGAAAATGAGCACAAGTTTGGTCAATGTTTGTCCTGTGGCAAGTTCCACTCTTTTAATTCATGTAAATTTCGTAATTCTAAGTGCTTTAAATGTAGTGATGTTGGAAATATTCAGTCAGTTTGTAATACTACTGTACATCTTGCTGCAACTAATATTAAGTCTTGTAATTCTGATTATATTAAGTTGAGTACTTGTAATGATCATTCACCTTCATCAACGATTTCAGAAGACAGTGTAGAGTCACTTAGCAGTTCCGAGTTAAATGGAACTCAGAATCCTCGTGAGACAACAATTTCTAATCAATCAATTTGTCAGATTTCTCATGTTATTTTACCAAATATGGTTTTTCCTAATGATTCACATATTTATGATGAAATTTCTTACAAATCTGAAGAAAATATGTTAAGTGAACATAATTATGATCGAAAACCTGATGTAGTTTTGATGGATGTTGATTTTTCTAACGATCCTATGCTCTGCAATGACATTCTTAATAAATTTGAGGGAACTATTTCAAAAGAATCAAATCTTGATGTTCTATCAAACATTATTTGTCCTCATAATGCATTTGTTCCTTGTGGGGAACTTGTTCAATTCGAATCACAAGTACTAAATAACCTCGATTTTGATTACAATTCGGATGACTTCATATCAGCTGCTGTTTATCCTTATCACGAAGTCACTTCTAATGTTCACTCTAGTCAATGTGAGAAATATGTTTTAAATGAAGCCACATCATTCATAACTTGGGGATATAAAGATCCAACACTATTTCGTGGGGAGGATAGTCTGAAAGTCTACTGTTCAAATTCAAAGAGAGCAGCGGCTTCAGTACACAACCGACATACTGATTACTGAACCCTAGGAAGCAGGTGAGTCTGTTCCGATTTCAGCTGTTAATTCTAGTGCTAATGAGCAGTGTCTTTATCCAATACACTGTCGGACAGACACAGGATGAGCTTGAGCGGAAGATGTACAATGAATTACAGACACTTAGAATCCAGTTTAAGCTGTGGCGGCTGTGGTGTTTGAATGAACGAATGATACGTTTGTACTTGTTGAATCCTTAACTTCGAATTCTAAATACAGTACATTTGTTTGTGGTTATCTAGTAATTCTCGATCCGATTACGTTATTTCTGGGATTCTTAGTTCATACTTTAATTCAAGTACTTCTAATTATCACAGTGGCGTCGCGATTGAACCTGTGATGGAATTGTTGGATATACATTCAGATTTTGATGCTTTTGAGGATTACTTTGAAAGGTTCGAAATTTGGGCTATGACCAAGGAAGACGATGAGGATGTTACTATTGTAGCAAATTTCCTCATATTTATCGGAAAAGAAGCACATAGCTTATTAAAAACTCTGGCTTTACTCTGGAAAAGCCCATTTTGCTTTCTTATACAAGTCTCAAGGATCTAGTGCTCGACTATGTTAAGGATACAAATTCCGAATGTGGTAAAGGAGGAAGACTTACTAAAATGATTCATGAGGATATAATAAACTCCATTCCATTACGTCATCCCAATACAGTGCACACTGAAGGTTATGCAGATAATTCATTGAGGAGTTGAGATGCAGTTCATGAAAATGAGCACAAGTTTGGTCAATGTTTGTCCTGTGGCAAGTTCCACTCTTTTAATTCATGTAAATTTCGTAATTCTAAGTGCTTTAAATGTAGTGATGTTGGAAATATTCAGTCAGTTTGTAATACTACTGTACATCTTGCTGCAACTAATATTAAGTCTTGTAATTCTGATTATATTAAGTTGAGTACTTGTAATGATCATTCACCTTCATCAACGATTTCAGAAGACAGTGTAGAGTCACTTAGCAGTTCCGAGTTAAATGGAACTCAGAATCCTCGTGAGACAACAATTTCTAATCAATCAATTTGTCAGATTTCTCATGTTATTTTACCAAATATGGTTTTCCTAATGATTCACATATTTATGATGAAATTTCTTACAAATCTGAAGAAAATATGTTAAGTGAACATAATTATGATCGAAAACCTGATGTAGTTTTGATGGATGTTGATTTTTCTAACGATCCTATGCTCTGCAATGACATTCTTAATAAATTTGAGGGAACTATTTCAAAAGAATCAAATCTTGATGTTCTATCAAACATTATTTGTCCTCATAATGCATTTGTTCCTTGTGGGGAACTTGTTCAATTCGAATCACAAGTACTAAATAACCTCGATTTTGATTACAATTCGGATGACTTCATATCAGCTGCTGTTTATCCTTATCACGAAGTCACTTCTAATGTTCACTCTAGTCAATGTGAGAAATATGTTTTAAATGAAGCCACATCATTCATAACTTGGGGATATAAAGATCCAACACTATTTCGTGGGGAGGATAGTCTGAAAGTCTACTGTTCAAATTCAAAGGGAGCAGCGGCTTCAGTACACAACCGACATACTGATTACTGAACCCTAGGAAGCAGGTGAGTCTGTTCCGATTTCAGCTGTTAATTCTAGTGCTAATGAGCAGTGTCTTTATCCAATACACTGTCGGACAGACACAGGATGAGCTTGAGCGGAAGATGTACAATGAATTACAGACACTTAGAATCCAGTTTAAGCTGTGGCGGCTGTGGTGTTTGAATGAACGAATGATACGTTTGTACTTGTTGAATCCTTAACTTCGAATTCTAAATACAGTACATTTGTTTGTGGTTATCTAGTAATTCTCGATCCGATTACGTTATTTCTGGGATTCTTAGTTCATACTTTAATTCAAGTACTTCTAATTATCACAGTGGCGTCGCGATTGAACCTGTGATGGAATTGTTGGATATACATTCAGATTTTGATGCTTTTGAGGATTACTTTGAAAGGTTCGAAATTTGGGCTATGACCAAGGAAGACGATGAGGATGTTACTATTGTAGCAAATTTCCTCATATTTATCGGAAAAGAAGCACATAGCTTATTAAAAACTCTGGCTTTACTCTGGAAAAGCCCATTTTGCTTTCTTATACAAGTCTCAAGGATCTAGTGCTCGACTATGTTAAGGATACAAATTCCGAATGTGGTAAAGGAGGAAGACTTACTAAAATGATTCATGAGGATATAATAAACTCCATTCCATTACGTCATCCCAATACAGTGCACACTGAAGGTTATGCAGATAATTCATTGAGGAGTTGAGATGCAGTTCATGAAAATGAGCACAAGTTTGGTCAATGTTTGTCCTGTGGCAAGTTCCACTCTTTTAATTCATGTAAATTTCGTAATTCTAAGTGCTTTAAATGTAGTGATGTTGGAAATATTCAGTCAGTTTGTAATACTACTGTACATCTTGCTGCAACTAATATTAAGTCTTGTAATTCTGATTATATTAAGTTGAGTACTTGTAATGATCATTCACCTTCATCAACGATTTCAGAAGACAGTGTAGAGTCACTTAGCAGTTCCGAGTTAAATGGAACTCAGAATCCTCGTGAGACAACAATTTCTAATCAATCAATTTGTCAGATTTCTCATGTTATTTTACCAAATATGGTTTTTCCTAATGATTCACATATTTATGATGAAATTTCTTACAAATCTGAAGAAAATATGTTAAGTGAACATAATTATGATCGAAAACCTGATGTAGTTTTGATGGATGTTGATTTTTCTAACGATCCTATGCTCTGCAATGACATTCTTAATAAATTTGAGGGAACTATTTCAAAAGAATCAAATCTTGATGTTCTATCAAACATTATTTGTCCTCATAATGCATTTGTTCCTTGTGGGGAACTTGTTCAATTCGAATCACAAGTACTAAATAACCTCGATTTTGATTACAATTCGGATGACTTCATATCAGCTGCTGTTTATCCTTATCACGAAGTCACTTCTAATGTTCACTCTAGTCAATGTGAGAAATATGTTTTAAATGAAGCCACATCATTCATAACTTGGGGATATAAAGATCCAACACTATTTCGTGGGGAGGATAGTCTGAAAGTCTACTGTTCAAATTCAAAGGGAGCAGCGGCTTCAGTACACAACCGACATACTGATTACTGAACCCTAGGAAGCAGGTGAGTCTGTTCCGATTTCAGCTGTTAATTCTAGTGCTAATGAGCAGTGTCTTTATCCAATACACTGTCGGACAGACACAGGATGAGCTTGAGCGGAAGATGTACAATGAATTACAGACACTTAGAATCCAGTTTAAGCTGTGGCGGCTGTGGTGTTTGAATGAACGAATGATACGTTTGTACTTGTTGAATCCTTAACTTCGAATTCTAAATACAGTACATTTGTTTGTGGTTATCTAGTAATTCTCGATCCGATTACGTTATTTCTGGGATTCTTAGTTCATACTTTAATTCAAGTACTTCTAATTATCACAGTGGCGTCGCGATTGAACCTGTGATGGAATTGTTGGATATACATTCAGATTTTGATGCTTTTGAGGATTACTTTGAAAGGTTCGAAATTTGGGCTATGACCAAGGAAGACGATGAGGATGTTACTATTGTAGCAAATTTCCTCATATTTATCGGAAAAGAAGCACATAGCTTATTAAAAACTCTGGCTTTACTCTGGAAAAGCCCATTTTGCTTTCTTATACAAGTCTCAAGGATCTAGTGCTCGACTATGTTAAGGATACAAATTCCGAATGTGGTAAAGGAGGAAGACTTACTAAAATGATTCATGAGGATATAATAAACTCCATTCCATTACGTCATCCCAATACAGTGCACACTGAAGGTTATGCAGATAATTCATTGAGGAGTTGAGATGCAGTTCATGAAAATGAGCACAAGTTTGGTCAATGTTTGTCCTGTGGCAAGTTCCACTCTTTTAATTCATGTAAATTTCGTAATTCTAAGTGCTTTAAATGTAGTGATGTTGGAAATATTCAGTCAGTTTGTAATACTACTGTACATCTTGCTGCAACTAATATTAAGTCTTGTAATTCTGATTATATTAAGTTGAGTACTTGTAATGATCATTCACCTTCATCAACGATTTCAGAAGACAGTGTAGAGTCACTTAGCAGTTCCGAGTTAAATGGAACTCAGAATCCTCGTGAGACAACAATTTCTAATCAATCAATTTGTCAGATTTCTCATGTTATTTTACCAAATATGGTTTTTCCTAATGATTCACATATTTATGATGAAATTTCTTACAAATCTGAAGAAAATATGTTAAGTGAACATAATTATGATCGAAAACCTGATGTAGTTTTGATGGATGTTGATTTTTCTAACGATCCTATGCTCTGCAATGACATTCTTAATAAATTTGAGGGAACTATTTCAAAAGAATCAAATCTTGATGTTCTATCAAACATTATTTGTCCTCATAATGCATTTGTTCCTTGTGGGGAACTTGTTCAATTCGAATCACAAGTACTAAATAACCTCGATTTTGATTACAATTCGGATGACTTCATATCAGCTGCTGTTTATCCTTATCACGAAGTCACTTCTAATGTTCACTCTAGTCAATGTGAGAAATATGTTTTAAATGAAGCCACATCATTCATAACTTGGGGATATAAAGATCCAACACTATTTCGTGGGGAGGATAGTCTGAAAGTCTACTGTTCAAATTCAAAGGGAGCAGCGGCTTCAGTACACAACCGACATACTGATTACTGAACCCTAGGAAGCAGGTGAGTCTGTTCCGATTTCAGCTGTTAATTCTAGTGCTAATGAGCAGTGTCTTTATCCAATACACTGTCGGACAGACACAGGATGAGCTTGAGCGGAAGATGTACAATGAATTACAGACACTTAGAATCCAGTTTAAGCTGTGGCGGCTGTGGTGTTTGAATGAACGAATGATACGTTTGTACTTGTTGAATCCTTAACTTCGAATTCTAAATACAGTACATTTGTTTGTGGTTATCTAGTAATTCTCGATCCGATTACGTTATTTCTGGGATTCTTAGTTCATACTTTAATTCAAGTACTTCTAATTATCACAGTGGCGTCGCGATTGAACCTGTGATGGAATTGTTGGATATACATTCAGATTTTGATGCTTTTGAGGATTACTTTGAAAGGTTCGAAATTTGGGCTATGACCAAGGAAGACGATGAGGATGTTACTATTGTAGCAAATTTCCTCATATTTATCGGAAAAGAAGCACATAGCTTATTAAAAACTCTGGCTTTACTCTGGAAAAGCCCATTTTGCTTTCTTATACAAGTCTCAAGGATCTAGTGCTCGACTATGTTAAGGATACAAATTCCGAATGTGGTAAAGGAGGAAGACTTACTAAAATGATTCATGAGGATATAATAAACTCCATTCCATTACGTCATCCCAATACAGTGCACACTGAAGGTTATGCAGATAATTCATTGAGGAGTTGAGATGCAGTTCATGAAAATGAGCACAAGTTTGGTCAATGTTTGTCCTGTGGCAAGTTCCACTCTTTTAATTCATGTAAATTTCGTAATTCTAAGTGCTTTAAATGTAGTGATGTTGGAAATATTCAGTCAGTTTGTAATACTACTGTACATCTTGCTGCAACTAATATTAAGTCTTGTAATTCTGATTATATTAAGTTGAGTACTTGTAATGATCATTCACCTTCATCAACGATTTCAGAAGACAGTGTAGAGTCACTTAGCAGTTCCGAGTTAAATGGAACTCAGAATCCTCGTGAGACAACAATTTCTAATCAATCAATTTGTCAGATTTCTCATGTTATTTTACCAAATATGGTTTTTCCTAATGATTCACATATTTATGATGAAATTTCTTACAAATCTGAAGAAAATATGTTAAGTGAACATAATTATGATCGAAAACCTGATGTAGTTTTGATGGATGTTGATTTTTCTAACGATCCTATGCTCTGCAATGACATTCTTAATAAATTTGAGGGAACTATTTCAAAAGAATCAAATCTTGATGTTCTATCAAACATTATTTGTCCTCATAATGCATTTGTTCCTTGTGGGGAACTTGTTCAATTCGAATCACAAGTACTAAATAACCTCGATTTTGATTACAATTCGGATGACTTCATATCAGCTGCTGTTTATCCTTATCACGAAGTCACTTCTAATGTTCACTCTAGTCAATGTGAGAAATATGTTTTAAATGAAGCCACATCATTCATAACTTGGGGATATAAAGATCCAACACTATTTCGTGGGGAGGATAGTCTGAAAGTCTACTGTTCAAATTCAAAGGAGCAGCGGCTTCAGTACACAACCGACATACTGATTACTGAACCCTAGGAAGCAGGTGAGTCTGTTCCGATTTCAGCTGTTAATTCTAGTGCTAATGAGCAGTGTCTTTATCCAATACACTGTCGGACAGACACAGGATGAGCTTGAGCGGAAGATGTACAATGAATTACAGACACTTAGAATCCAGTTTAAGCTGTGGCGGCTGTGGTGTTTGAATGAACGAATGATACGTTTGTACTTGTTGAATCCTTAACTTCGAATTCTAAATACAGTACATTTGTTTGTGGTTATCTAGTAATTCTCGATCCGATTACGTTATTTCTGGGATTCTTAGTTCATACTTTAATTCAAGTACTTCTAATTATCACAGTGGCGTCGCGATTGAACCTGTGATGGAATTGTTGGATATACATTCAGATTTTGATGCTTTTGAGGATTACTTTGAAAGGTTCGAAATTTGGGCTATGACCAAGGAAGACGATGAGGATGTTACTATTGTAGCAAATTTCCTCATATTTATCGGAAAAGAAGCACATAGCTTATTAAAAACTCTGGCTTTACTCTGGAAAAGCCCATTTTGCTTTCTTATACAAGTCTCAAGGATCTAGTGCTCGACTATGTTAAGGATACAAATTCCGAATGTGGTAAAGGAGGAAGACTTACTAAAATGATTCATGAGGATATAATAAACTCCATTCCATTACGTCATCCCAATACAGTGCACACTGAAGGTTATGCAGATAATTCATTGAGGAGTTGAGATGCAGTTCATGAAAATGAGCACAAGTTTGGTCAATGTTTGTCCTGTGGCAAGTTCCACTCTTTTAATTCATGTAAATTTCGTAATTCTAAGTGCTTTAAATGTAGTGATGTTGGAAATATTCAGTCAGTTTGTAATACTACTGTACATCTTGCTGCAACTAATATTAAGTCTTGTAATTCTGATTATATTAAGTTGAGTACTTGTAATGATCATTCACCTTCATCAACGATTTCAGAAGACAGTGTAGAGTCACTTAGCAGTTCCGAGTTAAATGGAACTCAGAATCCTCGTGAGACAACAATTTCTAATCAATCAATTTGTCAGATTTCTCATGTTATTTTACCAAATATGGTTTTTCCTAATGATTCACATATTTATGATGAAATTTCTTACAAATCTGAAGAAAATATGTTAAGTGAACATAATTATGATCGAAAACCTGATGTAGTTTTGATGGATGTTGATTTTTCTAACGATCCTATGCTCTGCAATGACATTCTTAATAAATTTGAGGGAACTATTTCAAAAGAATCAAATCTTGATGTTCTATCAAACATTATTTGTCCTCATAATGCATTTGTTCCTTGTGGGGAACTTGTTCAATTCGAATCACAAGTACTAAATAACCTCGATTTTGATTACAATTCGGATGACTTCATATCAGCTGCTGTTTATCCTTATCACGAAGTCACTTCTAATGTTCACTCTAGTCAATGTGAGAAATATGTTTTAAATGAAGCCACATCATTCATAACTTGGGGATATAAAGATCCAACACTATTTCGTGGGGAGGATAGTCTGAAAGTCTACTGTTCAAATTCAAAGGGAGCAGCGGCTTCAGTACACAACCGACATACTGATTACTGAACCCTAGGAAGCAGGTGAGTCTGTTCCGATTTCAGCTGTTAATTCTAGTGCTAATGAGCAGTGTCTTTATCCAATACACTGTCGGACAGACACAGGATGAGCTTGAGCGGAAGATGTACAATGAATTACAGACACTTAGAATCCAGTTTAAGCTGTGGCGGCTGTGGTGTTTGAATGAACGAATGATACGTTTGTACTTGTTGAATCCTTAACTTCGAATTCTAAATACAGTACATTTGTTTGTGGTTATCTAGTAATTCTCGATCCGATTACGTTATTTCTGGGATTCTTAGTTCATACTTTAATTCAAGTACTTCTAATTATCACAGTGGCGTCGCGATTGAACCTGTGATGGAATTGTTGGATATACATTCAGATTTTGATGCTTTTGAGGATTACTTTGAAAGGTTCGAAATTTGGGCTATGACCAAGGAAGACGATGAGGATGTTACTATTGTAGCAAATTTCCTCATATTTATCGGAAAAGAAGCACATAGCTTATTAAAAACTCTGGCTTTACTCTGGAAAAGCCCATTTTGCTTTCTTATACAAGTCTCAAGGATCTAGTGCTCGACTATGTTAAGGATACAAATTCCGAATGTGGTAAAGGAGGAAGACTTACTAAAATGATTCATGAGGATATAATAAACTCCATTCCATTACGTCATCCCAATACAGTGCACACTGAAGGTTATGCAGATAATTCATTGAGGAGTTGAGATGCAGTTCATGAAAATGAGCACAAGTTTGGTCAATGTTTGTCCTGTGGCAAGTTCCACTCTTTTAATTCATGTAAATTTCGTAATTCTAAGTGCTTTAAATGTAGTGATGTTGGAAATATTCAGTCAGTTTGTAATACTACTGTACATCTTGCTGCAACTAATATTAAGTCTTGTAATTCTGATTATATTAAGTTGAGTACTTGTAATGATCATTCACCTTCATCAACGATTTCAGAAGACAGTGTAGAGTCACTTAGCAGTTCCGAGTTAAATGGAACTCAGAATCCTCGTGAGACAACAATTTCTAATCAATCAATTTGTCAGATTTCTCATGTTATTTTACCAAATATGGTTTTTCCTAATGATTCACATATTTATGATGAAATTTCTTACAAATCTGAAGAAAATATGTTAAGTGAACATAATTATGATCGAAAACCTGATGTAGTTTTGATGGATGTTGATTTTTCTAACGATCCTATGCTCTGCAATGACATTCTTAATAAATTTGAGGGAACTATTTCAAAAGAATCAAATCTTGATGTTCTATCAAACATTATTTGTCCTCATAATGCATTTGTTCCTTGTGGGGAACTTGTTCAATTCGAATCACAAGTACTAAATAACCTCGATTTTGATTACAATTCGGATGACTTCATATCAGCTGCTGTTTATCCTTATCACGAAGTCACTTCTAATGTTCACTCTAGTCAATGTGAGAAATATGTTTTAAATGAAGCCACATCATTCATAACTTGGGGATATAAAGATCCAACACTATTTCGTGGGGAGGATAGTCTGAAAGTCTACTGTTCAAATTCAAAGGGAGCAGCGGCTTCAGTACACAACCGACATACTGATTACTGAACCCTAGGAAGCAGGTGAGTCTGTTCCGATTTCAGCTGTTAATTCTAGTGCTAATGAGCAGTGTCTTTATCCAATACACTGTCGGACAGACACAGGATGAGCTTGAGCGGAAGATGTACAATGAATTACAGACACTTAGAATCCAGTTTAAGCTGTGGCGGCTGTGGTGTTTGAATGAACGAATGATACGTTTGTACTTGTTGAATCCTTAACTTCGAATTCTAAATACAGTACATTTGTTTGTGGTTATCTAGTAATTCTCGATCCGATTACGTTATTTCTGGGATTCTTAGTTCATACTTTAATTCAAGTACTTCTAATTATCACAGTGGCGTCGCGATTGAACCTGTGATGGAATTGTTGGATATACATTCAGATTTTGATGCTTTTGAGGATTACTTTGAAAGGTTCGAAATTTGGGCTATGACCAAGGAAGACGATGAGGATGTTACTATTGTAGCAAATTTCCTCATATTTATCGGAAAAGAAGCACATAGCTTATTAAAAACTCTGGCTTTACTCTGGAAAAGCCCATTTTGCTTTCTTATACAAGTCTCAAGGATCTAGTGCTCGACTATGTTAAGGATACAAATTCCGAATGTGGTAAAGGAGGAAGACTTACTAAAATGATTCATGAGGATATAATAAACTCCATTCCATTACGTCATCCCAATACAGTGCACACTGAAGGTTATGCAGATAATTCATTGAGGAGTTGAGATGCAGTTCATGAAAATGAGCACAAGTTTGGTCAATGTTTGTCCTGTGGCAAGTTCCACTCTTTTAATTCATGTAAATTTCGTAATTCTAAGTGCTTTAAATGTAGTGATGTTGGAAATATTCAGTCAGTTTGTAATACTACTGTACATCTTGCTGCAACTAATATTAAGTCTTGTAATTCTGATTATATTAAGTTGAGTACTTGTAATGATCATTCACCTTCATCAACGATTTCAGAAGACAGTGTAGAGTCACTTAGCAGTTCCGAGTTAAATGGAACTCAGAATCCTCGTGAGACAACAATTTCTAATCAATCAATTTGTCAGATTTCTCATGTTATTTTACCAAATATGGTTTTTCCTAATGATTCACATATTTATGATGAAATTTCTTACAAATCTGAAGAAAATATGTTAAGTGAACATAATTATGATCGAAAACCTGATGTAGTTTTGATGGATGTTGATTTTTCTAACGATCCTATGCTCTGCAATGACATTCTTAATAAATTTGAGGGAACTATTTCAAAAGAATCAAATCTTGATGTTCTATCAAACATTATTTGTCCTCATAATGCATTTGTTCCTTGTGGGGAACTTGTTCAATTCGAATCACAAGTACTAAATAACCTCGATTTTGATTACAATTCGGATGACTTCATATCAGCTGCTGTTTATCCTTATCACGAAGTCACTTCTAATGTTCACTCTAGTCAATGTGAGAAATATGTTTTAAATGAAGCCACATCATTCATAACTTGGGGATATAAAGATCCAACACTATTTCGTGGGGAGGATAGTCTGAAAGTCTACTGTTCAAATTCAAAGAGAGCAGCGGCTTCAGTACACAACCGACATACTGATTACTGAACCCTAGGAAGCAGGTGAGTCTGTTCCGATTTCAGCTGTTAATTCTAGTGCTAATGAGCAGTGTCTTTATCCAATACACTGTCGGACAGACACAGGATGAGCTTGAGCGGAAGATGTACAATGAATTACAGACACTTAGAATCCAGTTTAAGCTGTGGCGGCTGTGGTGTTTGAATGAACGAATGATACGTTTGTACTTGTTGAATCCTTAACTTCGAATTCTAAATACAGTACATTTGTTTGTGGTTATCTAGTAATTCTCGATCCGATTACGTTATTTCTGGGATTCTTAGTTCATACTTTAATTCAAGTACTTCTAATTATCACAGTGGCGTCGCGATTGAACCTGTGATGGAATTGTTGGATATACATTCAGATTTTGATGCTTTTGAGGATTACTTTGAAAGGTTCGAAATTTGGGCTATGACCAAGGAAGACGATGAGGATGTTACTATTGTAGCAAATTTCCTCATATTTATCGGAAAAGAAGCACATAGCTTATTAAAAACTCTGGCTTTACTCTGGAAAAGCCCATTTTGCTTTCTTATACAAGTCTCAAGGATCTAGTGCTCGACTATGTTAAGGATACAAATTCCGAATGTGGTAAAGGAGGAAGACTTACTAAAATGATTCATGAGGATATAATAAACTCCATTCCATTACGTCATCCCAATACAGTGCACACTGAAGGTTATGCAGATAATTCATTGAGGAGTTGAGATGCAGTTCATGAAAATGAGCACAAGTTTGGTCAATGTTTGTCCTGTGGCAAGTTCCACTCTTTTAATTCATGTAAATTTCGTAATTCTAAGTGCTTTAAATGTAGTGATGTTGGAAATATTCAGTCAGTTTGTAATACTACTGTACATCTTGCTGCAACTAATATTAAGTCTTGTAATTCTGATTATATTAAGTTGAGTACTTGTAATGATCATTCACCTTCATCAACGATTTCAGAAGACAGTGTAGAGTCACTTAGCAGTTCCGAGTTAAATGGAACTCAGAATCCTCGTGAGACAACAATTTCTAATCAATCAATTTGTCAGATTTCTCATGTTATTTTACCAAATATGGTTTTTCCTAATGATTCACATATTTATGATGAAATTTCTTACAAATCTGAAGAAAATATGTTAAGTGAACATAATTATGATCGAAAACCTGATGTAGTTTTGATGGATGTTGATTTTTCTAACGATCCTATGCTCTGCAATGACATTCTTAATAAATTTGAGGGAACTATTTCAAAAGAATCAAATCTTGATGTTCTATCAAACATTATTTGTCCTCATAATGCATTTGTTCCTTGTGGGGAACTTGTTCAATTCGAATCACAAGTACTAAATAACCTCGATTTTGATTACAATTCGGATGACTTCATATCAGCTGCTGTTTATCCTTATCACGAAGTCACTTCTAATGTTCACTCTAGTCAATGTGAGAAATATGTTTTAAATGAAGCCACATCATTCATAACTTGGGGATATAAAGATCCAACACTATTTCGTGGGGAGGATAGTCTGAAAGTCTACTGTTCAAATTCAAAGAGAGCAGCGGCTTCAGTACACAACCGACATACTGATTACTGAACCCTAGGAAGCAGGTGAGTCTGTTCCGATTTCAGCTGTTAATTCTAGTGCTAATGAGCAGTGTCTTTATCCAATACACTGTCGGACAGACACAGGATGAGCTTGAGCGGAAGATGTACAATGAATTACAGACACTTAGAATCCAGTTTAAGCTGTGGCGGCTGTGGTGTTTGAATGAACGAATGATACGTTTGTACTTGTTGAATCCTTAACTTCGAATTCTAAATACAGTACATTTGTTTGTGGTTATCTAGTAATTCTCGATCCGATTACGTTATTTCTGGGATTCTTAGTTCATACTTTAATTCAAGTACTTCTAATTATCACAGTGGCGTCGCGATTGAACCTGTGATGGAATTGTTGGATATACATTCAGATTTTGATGCTTTTGAGGATTACTTTGAAAGGTTCGAAATTTGGGCTATGACCAAGGAAGACGATGAGGATGTTACTATTGTAGCAAATTTCCTCATATTTATCGGAAAAGAAGCACATAGCTTATTAAAAACTCTGGCTTTACTCTGGAAAAGCCCATTTTGCTTTCTTATACAAGTCTCAAGGATCTAGTGCTCGACTATGTTAAGGATACAAATTCCGAATGTGGTAAAGGAGGAAGACTTACTAAAATGATTCATGAGGATATAATAAACTCCATTCCATTACGTCATCCCAATACAGTGCACACTGAAGGTTATGCAGATAATTCATTGAGGAGTTGAGATGCAGTTCATGAAAATGAGCACAAGTTTGGTCAATGTTTGTCCTGTGGCAAGTTCCACTCTTTTAATTCATGTAAATTTCGTAATTCTAAGTGCTTTAAATGTAGTGATGTTGGAAATATTCAGTCAGTTTGTAATACTACTGTACATCTTGCTGCAACTAATATTAAGTCTTGTAATTCTGATTATATTAAGTTGAGTACTTGTAATGATCATTCACCTTCATCAACGATTTCAGAAGACAGTGTAGAGTCACTTAGCAGTTCCGAGTTAAATGGAACTCAGAATCCTCGTGAGACAACAATTTCTAATCAATCAATTTGTCAGATTTCTCATGTTATTTTACCAAATATGGTTTTTCCTAATGATTCACATATTTATGATGAAATTTCTTACAAATCTGAAGAAAATATGTTAAGTGAACATAATTATGATCGAAAACCTGATGTAGTTTTGATGGATGTTGATTTTTCTAACGATCCTATGCTCTGCAATGACATTCTTAATAAATTTGAGGGAACTATTTCAAAAGAATCAAATCTTGATGTTCTATCAAACATTATTTGTCCTCATAATGCATTTGTTCCTTGTGGGGAACTTGTTCAATTCGAATCACAAGTACTAAATAACCTCGATTTTGATTACAATTCGGATGACTTCATATCAGCTGCTGTTTATCCTTATCACGAAGTCACTTCTAATGTTCACTCTAGTCAATGTGAGAAATATGTTTTAAATGAAGCCACATCATTCATAACTTGGGGATATAAAGATCCAACACTATTTCGTGGGGAGGATAGTCTGAAAGTCTACTGTTCAAATTCAAAGAGAGCAGCGGCTTCAGTACACAACCGACATACTGATTACTGAACCCTAGGAAGCAGGTGAGTCTGTTCCGATTTCAGCTGTTAATTCTAGTGCTAATGAGCAGTGTCTTTATCCAATACACTGTCGGACAGACACAGGATGAGCTTGAGCGGAAGATGTACAATGAATTACAGACACTTAGAATCCAGTTTAAGCTGTGGCGGCTGTGGTGTTTGAATGAACGAATGATACGTTTGTACTTGTTGAATCCTTAACTTCGAATTCTAAATACAGTACATTTGTTTGTGGTTATCTAGTAATTCTCGATCCGATTACGTTATTTCTGGGATTCTTAGTTCATACTTTAATTCAAGTACTTCTAATTATCACAGTGGCGTCGCGATTGAACCTGTGATGGAATTGTTGGATATACATTCAGATTTTGATGCTTTTGAGGATTACTTTGAAAGGTTCGAAATTTGGGCTATGACCAAGGAAGACGATGAGGATGTTACTATTGTAGCAAATTTCCTCATATTTATCGGAAAAGAAGCACATAGCTTATTAAAAACTCTGGCTTTACTCTGGAAAAGCCCATTTTGCTTTCTTATACAAGTCTCAAGGATCTAGTGCTCGACTATGTTAAGGATACAAATTCCGAATGTGGTAAAGGAGGAAGACTTACTAAAATGATTCATGAGGATATAATAAACTCCATTCCATTACGTCATCCCAATACAGTGCACACTGAAGGTTATGCAGATAATTCATTGAGGAGTTGAGATGCAGTTCATGAAAATGAGCACAAGTTTGGTCAATGTTTGTCCTGTGGCAAGTTCCACTCTTTTAATTCATGTAAATTTCGTAATTCTAAGTGCTTTAAATGTAGTGATGTTGGAAATATTCAGTCAGTTTGTAATACTACTGTACATCTTGCTGCAACTAATATTAAGTCTTGTAATTCTGATTATATTAAGTTGAGTACTTGTAATGATCATTCACCTTCATCAACGATTTCAGAAGACAGTGTAGAGTCACTTAGCAGTTCCGAGTTAAATGGAACTCAGAATCCTCGTGAGACAACAATTTCTAATCAATCAATTTGTCAGATTTCTCATGTTATTTTACCAAATATGGTTTTTCCTAATGATTCACATATTTATGATGAAATTTCTTACAAATCTGAAGAAAATATGTTAAGTGAACATAATTATGATCGAAAACCTGATGTAGTTTTGATGGATGTTGATTTTTCTAACGATCCTATGCTCTGCAATGACATTCTTAATAAATTTGAGGGAACTATTTCAAAAGAATCAAATCTTGATGTTCTATCAAACATTATTTGTCCTCATAATGCATTTGTTCCTTGTGGGGAACTTGTTCAATTCGAATCACAAGTACTAAATAACCTCGATTTTGATTACAATTCGGATGACTTCATATCAGCTGCTGTTTATCCTTATCACGAAGTCACTTCTAATGTTCACTCTAGTCAATGTGAGAAATATGTTTTAAATGAAGCCACATCATTCATAACTTGGGGATATAAAGATCCAACACTATTTCGTGGGGAGGATAGTCTGAAAGTCTACTGTTCAAATTCAAAGAGAGCAGCGGCTTCAGTACACAACCGACATACTGATTACTGAACCCTAGGAAGCAGGTGAGTCTGTTCCGATTTCAGCTGTTAATTCTAGTGCTAATGAGCAGTGTCTTTATCCAATACACTGTCGGACAGACACAGGATGAGCTTGAGCGGAAGATGTACAATGAATTACAGACACTTAGAATCCAGTTTAAGCTGTGGCGGCTGTGGTGTTTGAATGAACGAATGATACGTTTGTACTTGTTGAATCCTTAACTTCGAATTCTAAATACAGTACATTTGTTTGTGGTTATCTAGTAATTCTCGATCCGATTACGTTATTTCTGGGATTCTTAGTTCATACTTTAATTCAAGTACTTCTAATTATCACAGTGGCGTCGCGATTGAACCTGTGATGGAATTGTTGGATATACATTCAGATTTTGATGCTTTTGAGGATTACTTTGAAAGGTTCGAAATTTGGGCTATGACCAAGGAAGACGATGAGGATGTTACTATTGTAGCAAATTTCCTCATATTTATCGGAAAAGAAGCACATAGCTTATTAAAAACTCTGGCTTTACTCTGGAAAAGCCCATTTTGCTTTCTTATACAAGTCTCAAGGATCTAGTGCTCGACTATGTTAAGGATACAAATTCCGAATGTGGTAAAGGAGGAAGACTTACTAAAATGATTCATGAGGATATAATAAACTCCATTCCATTACGTCATCCCAATACAGTGCACACTGAAGGTTATGCAGATAATTCATTGAGGAGTTGAGATGCAGTTCATGAAAATGAGCACAAGTTTGGTCAATGTTTGTCCTGTGGCAAGTTCCACTCTTTTAATTCATGTAAATTTCGTAATTCTAAGTGCTTTAAATGTAGTGATGTTGGAAATATTCAGTCAGTTTGTAATACTACTGTACATCTTGCTGCAACTAATATTAAGTCTTGTAATTCTGATTATATTAAGTTGAGTACTTGTAATGATCATTCACCTTCATCAACGATTTCAGAAGACAGTGTAGAGTCACTTAGCAGTTCCGAGTTAAATGGAACTCAGAATCCTCGTGAGACAACAATTTCTAATCAATCAATTTGTCAGATTTCTCATGTTATTTTACCAAATATGGTTTTTCCTAATGATTCACATATTTATGATGAAATTTCTTACAAATCTGAAGAAAATATGTTAAGTGAACATAATTATGATCGAAAACCTGATGTAGTTTTGATGGATGTTGATTTTTCTAACGATCCTATGCTCTGCAATGACATTCTTAATAAATTTGAGGGAACTATTTCAAAAGAATCAAATCTTGATGTTCTATCAAACATTATTTGTCCTCATAATGCATTTGTTCCTTGTGGGGAACTTGTTCAATTCGAATCACAAGTACTAAATAACCTCGATTTTGATTACAATTCGGATGACTTCATATCAGCTGCTGTTTATCCTTATCACGAAGTCACTTCTAATGTTCACTCTAGTCAATGTGAGAAATATGTTTTAAATGAAGCCACATCATTCATAACTTGGGGATATAAAGATCCAACACTATTTCGTGGGGAGGATAGTCTGAAAGTCTACTGTTCAAATTCAAAGAGAGCAGCGGCTTCAGTACACAACCGACATACTGATTACTGAACCCTAGGAAGCAGGTGAGTCTGTTCCGATTTCAGCTGTTAATTCTAGTGCTAATGAGCAGTGTCTTTATCCAATACACTGTCGGACAGACACAGGATGAGCTTGAGCGGAAGATGTACAATGAATTACAGACACTTAGAATCCAGTTTAAGCTGTGGCGGCTGTGGTGTTTGAATGAACGAATGATACGTTTGTACTTGTTGAATCCTTAACTTCGAATTCTAAATACAGTACATTTGTTTGTGGTTATCTAGTAATTCTCGATCCGATTACGTTATTTCTGGGATTCTTAGTTCATACTTTAATTCAAGTACTTCTAATTATCACAGTGGCGTCGCGATTGAACCTGTGATGGAATTGTTGGATATACATTCAGATTTTGATGCTTTTGAGGATTACTTTGAAAGGTTCGAAATTTGGGCTATGACCAAGGAAGACGATGAGGATGTTACTATTGTAGCAAATTTCCTCATATTTATCGGAAAAGAAGCACATAGCTTATTAAAAACTCTGGCTTTACTCTGGAAAAGCCCATTTTGCTTTCTTATACAAGTCTCAAGGATCTAGTGCTCGACTATGTTAAGGATACAAATTCCGAATGTGGTAAAGGAGGAAGACTTACTAAAATGATTCATGAGGATATAATAAACTCCATTCCATTACGTCATCCCAATACAGTGCACACTGAAGGTTATGCAGATAATTCATTGAGGAGTTGAGATGCAGTTCATGAAAATGAGCACAAGTTTGGTCAATGTTTGTCCTGTGGCAAGTTCCACTCTTTTAATTCATGTAAATTTCGTAATTCTAAGTGCTTTAAATGTAGTGATGTTGGAAATATTCAGTCAGTTTGTAATACTACTGTACATCTTGCTGCAACTAATATTAAGTCTTGTAATTCTGATTATATTAAGTTGAGTACTTGTAATGATCATTCACCTTCATCAACGATTTCAGAAGACAGTGTAGAGTCACTTAGCAGTTCCGAGTTAAATGGAACTCAGAATCCTCGTGAGACAACAATTTCTAATCAATCAATTTGTCAGATTTCTCATGTTATTTTACCAAATATGGTTTTTCCTAATGATTCACATATTTATGATGAAATTTCTTACAAATCTGAAGAAAATATGTTAAGTGAACATAATTATGATCGAAAACCTGATGTAGTTTTGATGGATGTTGATTTTTCTAACGATCCTATGCTCTGCAATGACATTCTTAATAAATTTGAGGGAACTATTTCAAAAGAATCAAATCTTGATGTTCTATCAAACATTATTTGTCCTCATAATGCATTTGTTCCTTGTGGGGAACTTGTTCAATTCGAATCACAAGTACTAAATAACCTCGATTTTGATTACAATTCGGATGACTTCATATCAGCTGCTGTTTATCCTTATCACGAAGTCACTTCTAATGTTCACTCTAGTCAATGTGAGAAATATGTTTTAAATGAAGCCACATCATTCATAACTTGGGGATATAAAGATCCAACACTATTTCGTGGGGAGGATAGTCTGAAAGTCTACTGTTCAAATTCAAAGAGAGCAGCGGCTTCAGTACACAACCGACATACTGATTACTGAACCCTAGGAAGCAGGTGAGTCTGTTCCGATTTCAGCTGTTAATTCTAGTGCTAATGAGCAGTGTCTTTATCCAATACACTGTCGGACAGACACAGGATGAGCTTGAGCGGAAGATGTACAATGAATTACAGACACTTAGAATCCAGTTTAAGCTGTGGCGGCTGTGGTGTTTGAATGAACGAATGATACGTTTGTACTTGTTGAATCCTTAACTTCGAATTCTAAATACAGTACATTTGTTTGTGGTTATCTAGTAATTCTCGATCCGATTACGTTATTTCTGGGATTCTTAGTTCATACTTTAATTCAAGTACTTCTAATTATCACAGTGGCGTCGCGATTGAACCTGTGATGGAATTGTTGGATATACATTCAGATTTTGATGCTTTTGAGGATTACTTTGAAAGGTTCGAAATTTGGGCTATGACCAAGGAAGACGATGAGGATGTTACTATTGTAGCAAATTTCCTCATATTTATCGGAAAAGAAGCACATAGCTTATTAAAAACTCTGGCTTTACTCTGGAAAAGCCCATTTTGCTTTCTTATACAAGTCTCAAGGATCTAGTGCTCGACTATGTTAAGGATACAAATTCCGAATGTGGTAAAGGAGGAAGACTTACTAAAATGATTCATGAGGATATAATAAACTCCATTCCATTACGTCATCCCAATACAGTGCACACTGAAGGTTATGCAGATAATTCATTGAGGAGTTGAGATGCAGTTCATGAAAATGAGCACAAGTTTGGTCAATGTTTGTCCTGTGGCAAGTTCCACTCTTTTAATTCATGTAAATTTCGTAATTCTAAGTGCTTTAAATGTAGTGATGTTGGAAATATTCAGTCAGTTTGTAATACTACTGTACATCTTGCTGCAACTAATATTAAGTCTTGTAATTCTGATTATATTAAGTTGAGTACTTGTAATGATCATTCACCTTCATCAACGATTTCAGAAGACAGTGTAGAGTCACTTAGCAGTTCCGAGTTAAATGGAACTCAGAATCCTCGTGAGACAACAATTTCTAATCAATCAATTTGTCAGATTTCTCATGTTATTTTACCAAATATGGTTTTTCCTAATGATTCACATATTTATGATGAAATTTCTTACAAATCTGAAGAAAATATGTTAAGTGAACATAATTATGATCGAAAACCTGATGTAGTTTTGATGGATGTTGATTTTTCTAACGATCCTATGCTCTGCAATGACATTCTTAATAAATTTGAGGGAACTATTTCAAAAGAATCAAATCTTGATGTTCTATCAAACATTATTTGTCCTCATAATGCATTTGTTCCTTGTGGGGAACTTGTTCAATTCGAATCACAAGTACTAAATAACCTCGATTTTGATTACAATTCGGATGACTTCATATCAGCTGCTGTTTATCCTTATCACGAAGTCACTTCTAATGTTCACTCTAGTCAATGTGAGAAATATGTTTTAAATGAAGCCACATCATTCATAACTTGGGGATATAAAGATCCAACACTATTTCGTGGGGGAGGATAGTCTGAAAGTCTACTGTTCAAATTCAAAGGGAGCAGCGGCTTCAGTACACAACCGACATACTGATTACTGAACCCTAGGAAGCAGGTGAGTCTGTTCCGATTTCAGCTGTTAATTCTAGTGCTAATGAGCAGTGTCTTTATCCAATACACTGTCGGACAGACACAGGATGAGCTTGAGCGGAAGATGTACAATGAATTACAGACACTTAGAATCCAGTTTAAGCTGTGGCGGCTGTGGTGTTTGAATGAACGAATGATACGTTTGTACTTGTTGAATCCTTAACTTCGAATTCTAAATACAGTACATTTGTTTGTGGTTATCTAGTAATTCTCGATCCGATTACGTTATTTCTGGGATTCTTAGTTCATACTATAATTCAAATACTTATAATGTTCACAAACTTCCATCTTGATTTAATAGTACAGTTTTGGATCTCTAAATAGTTCAAATTATTGTGAACAGAATAGGAAATTTCAGTTCCAATTTGGGAAAGATATGTGATTCAGTGGCCTTTTTTATTCCTGGCAATAATGGTTGCTCACCTGACACAATTTTCTTTCGAAAACGTCGATAGACGGTGCTACAGTCACGCGTTATGGTAATGGATTTCATTTGTTGATGTGTCAATAGGATAGTCGATAGCCATCCAACAAGTAATTTGTTCTGGAGTTGTAAACATTTTTGGAGTGTCCTCGTCAATCCTCTGATCTGGAAAACAAGAAAATCGGGACATATCGGACGCGAATTTACCACCAACTAACCCAAAAACTGTGATCAAGTCACCTCTGTAATTCTATATGACAACGGAAATAGATTTAATTTAGCCAGTCTATCATAACAGGAAGGCTTCGCTTTCCTAAGAGTCAGTTTACTTGCAGTTCCTTAGCCTTTTCAACAACTCATTGTCTCATCCTATGTAAGGGTCAGCAACTTCTATTCATTAATCGAGTTTAGCACTGACGAACACTGCAGACAAAGTCAAATAGGTCTGAATATGAACGTGAATAGAAGCTCTACTCATTGACCAGAGAGCTCTAAAATCTTTGGTGACCATCTCATGGTAGTATGTAGTAATTCTCAAGTCTTGTCGACTAGTGACTCTCGGGTCACTGTGTATCTGGACAATATGAATCACAATGCACTTAGAAGCATTTATAGACAACTTCCAAGTTCTAGACAACTTGGACAATTTCTCCAGGTTATTTTCAATCTCTGTACTACTAACTTCGCTTTCTATCGATATCCGTATCCAGATATCACCATTATACGACAAAACCGATGATAGAAGAGTATGAAGATCCTCTATATACAGGAGGAATAACTCTGGCCCAAAAACTGCACGTTGGATGATTTTATCAATCAGTTTTACAACTAGACAACAGGTAGCTTAGTCACACTCACTGCTGATACTTAACTGGTAAATCCTTTATCCACATAAGTAACTTACCCCCACTCCCGATATCACTTGACCAACATAACAACCTGTTGTGTGGAACATTGTCGAAAGCCTTACCGAAGTCAATGAAGGCTACATCTATTAGTAGATTCTAATCTTTGAGGCCGCACTGACGTACTCGAGTTACTAGTGAGTATGTTAACCACGGATAACATTTCCCGAAACCATACTGCTCTTCAAAAATGATCCGACGTTTTGCCTAGATACGTAAACAACAACAAAATTTTAACAACCTCGTTGGTTAGGTTTGTGTTCCGATAGTTCTCAGGTTTGTGTCCTCTCCCTGTTTTAAAGACAGGACTTACTACGTCCTTCTTCCGGTAGTTCGGTAATCAACATTGAGCTACACATAGATTAAAACGTATACTTAATGAATTTGAGATACAATGTGTTACTCCTACCAGCAATCTAGTAAGCATTTGATTAGGTCTCACCAAATTATCGATATCGAGCTAACTTTGCATACCGAAGTAATTGAGAACTTTAATGACTGGTATTTCCAAAATCTGTATGAAGTCCGCTTTTAGCCTTTCTAGAATGATTGTCAGTCCCAAGCCCACACAAAGGAGGGTTGGGCATGGGATTGTAAAGCCATCACGTAGAAAAAAACTTTGCCGAAAGAAGCCAATCAGACAGAACAAATTAAACCATATAAACTATTTCCATAATGCAATGAGAAGATCAAGCTTATCAAAATTATGTGATGTAGTTGCGTAATACATTTCGAACAATCTGCATTATCGAAATAGTTTCTATGGTTTAATTCGTTTAATCGAAATTTATCAGCGTGAATAATTGTTTTAAACATCTAAACGACGACATGAACTGACTGTGAGGAAGAAAAGAGAATGGTGACACATTTGCAAATTTATTTGCATTCAACAAGATGGATAAAGGCTGCTCAATATTCCCACACAAACGCATACACAAAGCTACATGGACCTCACCGGATCACACCACACATAACCAGATCGATAATATTTGCATCACTAAAATATTCCGAAGGTCGATGGAAGGCATGAGAAGCAGGATAGGAGCTGGCATAGCTTCAGGTCTCCACCTGGCTGTGCTTGAGATGAAACTGAAGCTAAAGAAACACTGGACAGCTGGATGGACTACACTGCAAAGTGGTGCGTGGAGGACAGCTGACAGATGAATTCCAAGTGAGAACCTGATTCTGACAAGGCTGCATACTCTCCTGCTTTTCTTTTCTTCTGGTGGTCGATTATGATCACCAAAGTGAGTCACGATGCAAACGCTAACTTGGGCCCTGGAGGTGATATGGTATACAAATCTATAAATTGTCTTGCGAGTACCTCAACTTTATCACAGTCGTCATCCACTAATGATATGGTGCTACCGTATTTTCATAATGCTGGGATGTTTCCTCTTGTCCTATTCCTTTGTATTATGTACAAATATAATTATTTAGAGCGCTTCATCGACTCTTTAACAAGCTTTTGTTCCTATAAAAAATGTGCGGTGCAACAGCTTTTGTGTATATGTAGTGGTATTAGCCCTAATCACACAATCCTCAAAGCTAAACATGAGAAACTCAACATTTAGCACGGAAAGAAGGTCGAAAATTGTGAACGCGGGGACAGTGAATTGAATTGAATAGCATGGCTCAGCCTTGCAGGCATGACCATTCTTGTGTAGCATATACCCTTTTTTTCATATTAAATATATCGTTCCATCTTCAGCTTAAATGTTTTCTTTAGAAACGCTAGACGTTATATTACTGAATGTTACGATACTACAAGTCAGTGTCGACAATGGTAGCTGACTGAATTATCCTGCGTTCACCACTACCGACCCCTTCCAGGTATCACATTTGGATGTCAATCTCTTCAGTAATAATATGTTCAGTTTCAAGAATCGCGTGGTTAAGAACCGATACTACTTCAACATTTTGTTTAATTACGGCTCCTTATGGTTTAGCGGGATGTCACGAACTTAAGGTACTAATGCTAATTTATCATGCAAAATACTTCAATAAATCGTGTTACGAACGTTGAACTGGTTTCACTTCCTACCCAGTAATCCTATTCCAAGCAAACTAGACGATTCAATAATATACGAAGCCTACTCAAGACCCTATGATACCTAAAATAATAATAATAATAATAATACAAAATAAGATGAAAAAGGCTCCAATAGCTTCGATAAAAAAAGGAAGATAGTCAATTGTATATCACAATCCTGTTTTCGCACTATATTTTATAACCACACATCCCATACTCTCAGCTCCTTTCTGAATGGCCTCCATTTGTCAGTTGTATGTCCACTCATACCTTGTTTACACTTATTTTCTTTAACCTATTAAAATGCTCTTGCTTAACAAATATCTTAACAAAAGAAAATTAGACTGAGTAATCATACTTTAAACATTCCTTCATGAATATTGGCTACTCTGCCTCTCGTCCTTTCTTTTACTTGCTCCCTCTTTCAGCCCCCTTGAGATATGGAACGGGTGACTTCATCCTGCCCCATCCTTAAAGCCTTAAAAATTCCAAAAGGACATAAGGTTGCGGTTTCTAGAAGCTCCCACCTTCAATAGACCTATCCTTGACCATCAGTTGCACATTCGCAACGCAACTTTCACGAAGCGCGCCAACTGTGATACTGACTAAAACCATCTACATTCATATCTTTTAAATTATCAACTATTGTGAATCGCGAGTTGGCTACTCTAAATTCTACCAATTGACAAACTTCAGATATCCCAGTTCGACCCCAATACTGTTCCCAATCTCCAATATGTCAGAACACGAACCGTAGATGAAAAATCGTTTATGGGGTCAGGAGCAGCAGAATAATGATTTACAAACAAATGCATATTTATACAGTTAGGATTACTATAAATATTGACCAACAGAAAGATGACACGTTAAATAATATTGACCAATAGGAAAATGACACGCGAAATAAATATTGATCAGTAGGGAAATGACACCATTTAACGTTCAAGGGTAGCGTTAGACTTAACCGGATAATTGTTTTTTGGGATATTTTTCTGAGTATCCCAACACCTCCCCTTTGGAGAAGTTAATAGCGACGTAACTGAGGGTTTACTTGAAGTTTCTTTGGATGTCTTCTTTTGCGATCCGACCTCCGAGGCAACCACACAGAACCAGAAGGATGTTCTACTTGAGTAGATGACTTAGTCGTCTCTGTTGGAGGTATTGGCGGAAGTTGAAACGTGTCCAACAGCAAGTCGAGTGGGATGCGTTTTGTAATTGCTTCTTTCTCCTTCGCTTCCCTTGACCTGAGTTGATTGTGGTGCCTGGTCCAGATTTCTTGGTTCACTTTGACATCATACATGACGTCCCCATGTTTTTTTGTGATTTCACCCTCTACCCATTTATCACATCCATGTCTATAATCTCGCGCATACACTTTTGTACCAACTTCGTAGGGAATTCGAGTATTCTTCATCTGGGGGCTTTGCTGGGGCACTTGCTTGGGTTTCATTGCACCATGAACTGTCCGTAGCTTTCGCCCCATAAGCACCTCAGCAGGGGATTTGGAGTTTGGCAATAAGTCATGCGGGGTCGTCCGGTACGCAACTAGAAATCGTTCTATGATATCTTCTGTGGTCCCCTCCCCTCGTGCTTTAAGCATGGCTCGTTTAAATGTATCAACGAACCTTTCAGCTTGTCCATTAGATTGCAGGTGATATGGCGGAGAACGAACATGGTTGATCGAATTTTGCAGGCAAAATTCTCGGAATTGGCTAGATGTGAATTGTGAACCATTGTCTGTTACTATTGTTTCTGGAAGGCCATGCTGAGCGAAGATCTGATTAAAGAGTTTGATGGTTCGAGTTGTAGAGGGTTGTGCAATCGGCAATATCTCCGGCCATTTGGAGTGTGAGTCAACCAGTATCAGATATGTGGTACCATCTAGGGGTCCAGTGAAGTCAATATGCACTCGCGACCAGGGTTTTTCTGACTTTGGCCAGAGTACTGGAGGCAACTTAGGAGGATTTTTCGCAGCTTTTTGGCAATGTGAACATCTTTTGACGAAGTCGACAATCTGCTTGTCCATATTTGGCCAATATGCATAGCTGCGAGCGATGGATTTCATACGGTTTATCCCTGGGTGTTCAGAGTGGAATTGGCGTAGGACTTTGGAACGTAGGGTTGTTGGAATTACTACGCGATCACCAAACATCAGACAATCGTTAACAATACAGAGAGCGCCGCGACGATTCGCTAGCTGTTGCATATCACCACTCAGCTGCTTAACTGGCCATCTGCTCTGAACATAGGTGATCGCTTCTTGGATAATCGGGTCTTCTCTGGTAGCTTCCCGAACATCTTCAGCGGTAACAGGCATTGCTCGAACGGCATTCGCCAATAGTGTAGCACCGGAATCCTCTTCGGTTGATACTGTGGCTATGGGTGTGTCCTCATCAGTGGTAGAATGGTTACTGATAAGTCTGGACGGTGCAACCGCTTGACCAAAATCTTCGGAACGTCGATACTGGATGTCGAAGTCGTACCCCAATAACGCCAACGCCCAACGTTGAAGACGATTAGCCGAATGGGCAGGGATGCCTTTCTTTGATCCAAAGATTGATAACATCGGCTTGTGGTCTGTGAGCAAGGTGAAACGGCGCCCATAAATGAATTTGTGGAATCGCCGGACAGCAAAAATTAGGGCTAGCGCTTCCTTCTCTACCTGGCCGTAGCGTTTCTCAGCAGGTGTTAGTGTTCTCGAAGCGTGCATCACCGCTTTCTCTGACCCGTCGGGAAAGACATGTGAGATTACGGCACGCAGTCCATGTGTTGAAGCGTCAGCAGCAACCACAATGGGTAGTTTCGGATTGTAGTGGGTTAGCAGAAGATTGGAACTTAGCATAGCTTCAAGTTTTGAAAAGGCTGACTCATATTGCGTTGACCAATTCCAAGTACCATTCTTTTCTAGCAGACGATTTAATGGATATCGTACGTCATGCAGTGATAGAAGAAATGCTGAATAGTAGCTAATCATCCCCAAAAATGATCTCAGTGAGGAGACATCAGTGGGAGCAGGCATTTGTTGGATTGCGTAAGTATTTTGAGGATCAGGGTGTCGTCCGGAAGCATCAAAGATAAACCCCAGGTACTTAACGAAACGTAAGAAGAATTGGCATTTTTCTGGGCGAAGGCGAAAACCATTATCCTGGAGGCGTTGCAGAACTAAGTGGGTTCTGGTATGCAATTCATCAGCAGTTGCGCCGACAATGAGCACATCGTCAAGGTATGTAGCAACACCAGGAACATCTGCCAGAATAGTGTCCATGATCTGCTGGAAGATCTCTGGAGCAGTTTTGATACCGAAGGGTAAGCGGGTGTACTGAAAAAGTCCTCGGTGAGTGTTGATTGTCAACAACTCTCTCGATTCGAGAGCGACTGGGATTTGAAGGTAAGCATCTGCCAGATCCAGCTTAGCAAAGTAGGTACCACCATTTAAAATAGTAAATAAGTCATCTGGGATCGGCAGCGGATAGTGATGCTGTTGTAGAGCCGCGTTGAGTCCTGTGGAAAAGTCTGCACAGATGCGTATGGAGCCATTGGATTTTTTTACAACCACAATTGGTGCAGCCCATGATGAATAGGAAACAGGTACTAGGACACCCTCAGTTTCCAAACGTTGAAGTTCAGCGTCAACCAGAGGTAAAGATGCGTATGGGACTGGACGCTTTGGGCGAAAAACTGGTGTAGCTTCTGGCTGCAGTTTTAAAACAGCTTCAGCTGTGGAACAAAGTCCGAGACCAGGCTTAAATAGTTCAATAAGTCGTTTTCGAAGGTCTTCAGCATGCTGTTGTGTAGAAGCAGTAGTTTGGACTTGATTGCAGATAGCGCTAATAGGAAGATCAGCGAGACCAAGTTCTTCGAACCAATCTAAACCTAAAAGGTTGAGTGGAGAATTGATGATGTAGCATGTCCCATTGAAGGTTGTACCTCTGAATGAAATGCAGCAATAGAGTTCACTATGAAGGCGGAGATGACCCCCACAGGCACTGACGGCTGTTTGAGAGGATGGTTTGATGGGAGGTTGACCCAAGGCTCGCCAAGTCTTTTTCGACAGAATGGTGATATCTGATGCAGTGTCCAACTGCAAACGAACTGGCTGACCATTGATTGAGAGGGTCAGAAATTTGCGTCGAGTCGCGGCATGAGTATGGAAGACTGCTGCTAAACTCCTTGATGAGGTAATCAGCTTTTTGTGAAAACGACGCTGCGTCTGTGCATTTCGACGGTTATTGGATCGGTTGGATTTGCGAAAGCCGCTTTTTTGACCAACTTTCTAACAGCGATCGCACACATGCTGTTTGAATGGACAGAACTTCACATAATGCCAGGCTCCACAGTGCCAACATGGCGAGGGGGGCTTCTTCTGAGCCGGTTTAGAGTGATTAGAGATAGAAACAGCGCTGGCCTTCGAAGGACTCGAGTTTGTCGATCTCGAAGATTTTTTCTGGTGCTGAACAGCATGAACTTCGGAACCACCCTGGCCCCCAGATTGAACCAAAGTGGTGTCACGCTGCAGATTAATGATACGCTGGTATTCGTCTATGATCGCATTAGGTGTCAGTGTTGGATCTTGTTCAAGGCGGTTAAGCAACCGAGTTCTGATGTCGGAGAATTTGGGTGACTGAAGACTGCATATGAGTACTAGGGACTTGAATTGGTCTTTAGTGAGGGATCTGAGCTTGAACCGTTCGCACTCACGGTTAACAACGCTGACGTGGGTCAGGAAGTCATCAGATTCATTCATGACCAGTTTTAAGCAGCGATATCGGGTACTGAAGAGTGAGTGGTGATCACCAAAAAGTTGGCTAAGGGACTGAATAGTGGCGTCGAATGAACGGTCGCGTGGGTTCTGCGGTGGAATGAAGTTGCAATACTTATCCAGCTCGGATGGACCAAGTTTACGGAGAAGAAGACGCACCTTCCACGAATAATCTCTGTCAGCAAAGTCAACTTTGAAAAGGTCTTCATAACGTCTGAACCAGGTATCAAATGTAATGTTGGCATCAGGATCATAAAGAAATTCTGAAATACCACTGGTAATACCATCAACTGATTCAGGAATTGTCGGTGCAGTTGGGACTCGAGAAGATATGTGCGTCTGAGTAATCATCTCCATCAGCTTCAGCTGCTGTTCGAACAATTTTTCTAATTTGGCTGGATCCATAGTTAATCACCAACTTGTTGCTAAATCTCCGTCGCCAAATTATTGTGAATCGCGAGTTGGCTACTCTAAATTCTACCAATTGACAAACTTCAGATATCCCAGTTCGACCCCAATACTGTTCCCAATCTCCAATATGTCAGAACACGAACCGTAGATGAAAAATCGTTTATGGGGTCAGGAGCAGCAGAATAATGATTTACAAACAAATGCATATTTATACAGTTAGGATTACTATAAATATTGACCAACAGAAAGATGACACGTTAAATAATATTGACCAATAGGAAAATGACACGCGAAATAAATATTGATCAGTAGGGAAATGACACCATTTAACGTTCAAGGGTAGCGTTAGACTTAACCGGATAATTGTTTTTTGGGATATTTTTCTGAGTATCCCAACATCAACCCAGCTGAGTAATTTACCACAGTGGATATTTTATCATTTGTAACAATTTGATCTTGCCTGTAAACTGGCATGCCTCATGTAACAAACCGTTGTTTGAGAATAAATTATTATTATTATTATCACTAGCTAATTTTTACTCGGATGATTTTTTTATTAATTCAGTCCTTATATTTTTTACCGTCTGCTGTGTGTGCATTAAGGTCTTTGAGGGCTAAACATCGATTACTCAAAGACCTAGCGTTGAATTTGTCAATCATGATATCATTCGCCTTACAGACTTCTGATCAACCCAGTGCCATACTCAAACGGATTTATGGATGTTGAACCATCACTCTCCTTGACTCTGTGAAGGACGAATGGCCTATCACCATGATCAGACTTCGCGTTCTCAACTACTGTTTTGCTGACTCCCATTATTTGATAACATTGTGCCGTTTCTAATTTTTGATTTGTATCCGATCAGCAGCTTTCACTGGATTTGTGGTCACATTCACTTTACACACGATTTGAGACCCTGGATGATTGTTGATGACTTTTGTGGTGAGGTTGTTGTTTTCCCTGATATAAACAAACGTAGCCTCACGAATAAGTTTTCTAGGTTGATATAATTAGATGAATCCATTTTTGGTAAACAGTCTGAAAGCCTCACGTGTCAGATCTTTGCAAGTTCCGTGGTTCCACCAATTGCACTCATATTACTATATTCCACCGCCCTTAGGAAGTCAACAGCATGAGCCTTGTCAATCACTTCTTTTGCGCTGTCCAGCTATCAGTCAGAGGCTTTCGAATGAATTAGACAAAAACATCAGGTGACAAGAACTGATGATCAGAAAAACCTAAACCGCGAACTGTTAAATCCAAAAGTTCAGAAAGAGAAAATACCGATCTACTAAATGATGTGGAGATGCATAATTACTGTTGAAAAAAACTATGACATAAGTGTTACTTTGTTTGAAACTGACTCCATTAAAGTAAAAACAATTGTTTTGATAGGTAAGAAAAGATCAATTTCACTGATAGAGAAAAAGTGTCACTTTCCCTTTAACCGGTTACTTTCCTTACATGAGAAGGAACCAACAAGATGGTTTGAGAAGTTTGTATCGGGAACTGCGAGCATGTGGGCTGGTAGTGCAACAGATGAAATGCGTTTCTGATTTGAAGTCCTCCAGAACTATTGAAACTGTGGTTCTGAAGTTACCAAACCACGTCCAAAAAGAGTGGCTAAAGGTAGCTTATGAGATTATCAGAGGTCAAGAGCCTATGATTGTCGATCTTATCGAGTTTGTAAAGGAACAAGCTGATATGGCTAATAACAGATACGGCCTAATTATTAAACGTGGTAATAACAGTCACCATAGGGATATTAGTATTTTAAAGGGGAAATTTAGTGCAAATTACAATGCACCAAGGATATCCTATGTGACCATAAGTGATGACACCGTTGCCTTACGTGGCAGATATAAGTACCATAGTTCATCTTGCTCAGAGTTACTCTTTAGATCGGTGACAAAAGTTTAAGGATAAGGATGTTAGAAAAAGGATAGAATTCATTCTTAGGCACAAGTCATGTGATTTTTGGTTGAAGGAAAACCATGTAGCAAAAAACTGTCGATCGTCAAGAGCGTGTTCGGTCGAAAGGTGTGTATTTGATTGTATCATTCTCTTATCCACATGAAGTAGAGATAATGCACAAACACTGTTGAGGACGTTCACTTCAATGCTTAACAGTGTAGAGAAACAGATGATGGTGAGTGCAAAGATTACACTCTGGGGGAGTCGCGATAGCCATAATTCCTGTATTACCGAAATATGGCGAGATCATTCAGACTTGCTCCTTTTTGGATAGTGGAGTAGACAGTTCTCTCATTGTAGATGATCTAGCCAATGAGTTATCTCTAGAATGAAAACCTAAAATAGTATCTCTGTGGACTCTAAGCAATAAATAGTCGTCAGCATGTAAGGAGGTTGATGTAGAACTGCATTGGTTAGACGTTTTGACATCCGTTAACATCCAGAAAGTGTTGACGGTCGAAAAACTACCGGCATTGTGCAGAACTGTGCCAACAACACATCAGCTGGTGTCCTGGTCCCACTTAAAGGACATAAATTTTTCAAGAGTAGAAGGCAAGTATGTCAAGCTGTTGATTGAGCACAACACACAAAACGTACACGAGATGAAGGAGATATTGACCGGAAACACGAATGAATCGTTCATTGCGACTCTATTGGATTGGGCCCTACGGGAAATCTTGTCAGAGCGACTGTGTATTTATTCACCTCTCAGCTAAGGAGGAATCAGAAGATAAGTCTGAACAAGAGTATGCAACAGAATTCGAAGATCTATTTAGTCATACTGCATCTATGTTTGTGGAAGATAGTATAGCACTCAACGTTACATTTAATTCAGTGCCAATGTTATATGGGCATTATCAAATACCCCTGCATTGTAGGCATGAACATAAGCTACCTAACAACAAAAAATTAGCAAAACGTAGACTTAGCTGTTTGAAAGTTCGACTTATTCAAGATGCGAAGTTGCTCCAAGACTATGTATATAAAACAGAATTATGCCGAAAACATAAGTGATAACCGGACTGCTGGACGAATTTGGTATCTTCCCCATCACCCTGTCTTCCACCCCACGAAGCCAAACAAGTTGAGAATAGTGTTCGATTGTGTAGCTTGATATGCTGGGACGTCTTTAAACAAGAATTTTTATTCTGGACCTGATTTAGTTACTAACTTAATAAACACCTTCACCAGGTTTCGGCAACTACCAGTACGTCTTACGCGGACACTGAAGCCATGTTCCGTCAAGTAGTAGTCCCGCCACATGATCGGGACACTTAGGTATTTGTGGTGGTTAGGTGGTGATATTGAAAAGGAGCCCGAGGTCTACAGAATGAAAGTCTATCTGTTCGGAGCAACCTCATCGTCATGCTGTACTACGTTTGCTTTACAGAAAACGATTAGTGATAATAAAGACAAATGTCGCAGGGTTGTTACCCGGGCAGCTAAGGGAGAGTTCTATATGGATTATTTATCGATTAGTGTAGATGCTATAAAATAAGCCAAACTGAAATATCCACATTTCAAAAGTATCCTAAGATGATTAAACTTAACTAAGCGCACTAGTGATAGTGTTGAGGTGTTGGAGTTCATTCCCGCGGAAAACTGTGTTGAAGGAAACATTTCCGTTTGTGGGTTCAGTAATAAAATAATAATAATATATTCTCAAATGACAATCTGTTACATGAAACATGCCAGTTTACAGGCAAGATCAAAATGTTACAGAAGGTACAGTCTTCACTGTGGTGGGTCGCTCAGTTAGCCCGATATTTTATAAGGTACATTGATCATAGAAGTATGGGGGACAATACTTCTCACATATGAATGCAAATAATATTAGTGAGATCCGTATTGTCAACACAACAGTTGGCGCGCTTTATGGAGATTGCGTTGCGACGTTCAACTGATAATCGGTAGTAAATCCACGTAAGAACAAATATTGATGCATCAATATTTGTTCTTGCTTTATTCGGATTCATAAAGAGAACTAATCGCATGAAATCCACCTAAATTTGAGAGCCCATATAAACCGAGACCTTATATCCTTCTGGGACATCTTAGGCATTGATGATGGCGCAACGTTATCAGTGACATATCCTGAGAGGAATGAAAAAGACGGTAAGGAAACGAAGGAACGAGAATCAAAGCATACAATGTTCATGCATATTGAAGTTGAGTCATTTGTGGTGAAATAGTGAAGGTATGACTACTTAGTCTAGTTTTCTATCATTAAGGTACTTTTTAAGCAACAGCATTCTAGTAGGTTGAAGGAAACAAGCGTAAGTACAGTATGAATAAACAAAAGAACTGTATAAATGGAGGTGGTTCAAAAAGAAGCTGAAAGTATAGGATTAAGTGAAGTTTCAAAATATAGTACTGAAAAGAGTATTCTGATACACAAATGACTACCTCCCTCACTGTGGAGGCTACTTTTATACGGTCATGAGCGGGTTTCTCTTTTAGCAAATTGTCTAGTTTGTTTGTAATAGTGTAGTGAACAAGAACACGAGTGGGGACAATCGAATGTACTTGGCACGAAATTACAGAGCATCTCAATAAGATCTGAGAACCATATTGCAAATAGTTAATTTGCAAAATATCAAACCATCGTCTCAAATTTGACTGTTACTTTGCAAATATTGGTCCATTATCTTAGATTTCATTGTTCATGCATTTTCATACAAATTACGTTCCGATTCCATTCTTTCCTTATCGATCTTCTACTGAAATACATCCTATGCCTGGCCACCGTTATATACTACTTTTGTGGATATAAGTAACCCACACCACGATAGGATTACTCGGTAGAAAGTGAAACCAGTTCAGCGTTACAAACACGATTTAAAGAGGTACTTTGCATAATAAACTAGCGTCAATACCATATGTTCGTCACATTCTACTTGACCATAAAGCCGTAATTTAACAAAATGTTCTTACAAACGTGAGTGGATTGAATTTGTCTCCTCACCATCACGTTTGCTGGTCAGTAACGCCGAAATTCCCCATTTTGTGATGTGTATGAATATCACTTTAATCTAAGCTCCTTGTTGAAGTATACTGTCTCTACTAGTTCCATGTCACAAGCAAATCGGATGGTCAAGGTTTCTGTATTGTGGGCTAGATATCCATTTAGTATATCACACTGCTATGAAGATGACTAATGGTATGCGTAACGAAACACAGGTCAGATTATATGTGGTTTACAAATGGTAAGGATAGACAGAAAATCGAAGAATACGCAAGAGTTGAGAATTGTAAAATTTTCGGTATAAGAAAACAAAACATTGAGCGAATCACAAGAACTTAGGTCATGGTTGATCAGCATCCATGAGATTAGTGGGTTATCTGTCCACTTGTAATAGAAAAAAAGAACATGACACTTATGGAGAACAACACAACTTCAACCATTAGGGAAATTTGGAATCTGAATGTGTGGAGTAGGAGCATAAGGACATAAATAATAATCAATGAGTAGTGGGAGAGGGTAAACCATATGTTCTATCATTTGGTTATATCCATAATAATAACAACGGGAGTTTGTTATATTCATCATTGGTCTAGACATTAGGCGGTTCATAATAAAGTGCCTCAGTGGTGGGCCGGAGTTCAGGTAACAGTTGATGATGCCAGAGGAGGATACCCACGGCTCAATTTCAGTGATGAAGGTCCAACTTTTAGAGGCGAATATGCTAATTCAGGCTGATTATATGCTCTTGTGATCAAAACAAAATAGAGAATCACCCCAAAGAACGGGGATGTGAACAGCGTTTCAACCCACCTATGAAGTGTGGGAGTGTGGGAGCAAATCATAAGATCAAGTGGAAGAATTTTAAGCACGCTTTTATTTCAAAACCTGCTGATAGATAAACTTCGCAAACGTTATTGACCAAGGCCAAAAAGATATTAAATAACAGACCACCAATTGAAATGACGGATGATCCTGGCACCTTAAATGCTCTTACTCCGAATAATTTGTCGTTGATTCATAACGCATTATAATTCGACGATGTTTGTGAGGATAGTACTTTGTTACACAGTAAAAGATGGGAAGCAGATCAGAGGTCAAGTAGACAGATGGATAAGAGATTATCTACTGACCATTCAAACGTGAGATAAGTGGTTGAACGTACAAAAGAATTTAAAACCAGACAACATAGTTCTCGTTCGTAATATTTAAGCAAGTAGAAGTCTATGGCCTAAAGCCATTGGCGAAAAAGTAAGCTGTGAACCTGACGGACAAGTTCGTACAGCAGAGTGGAGGACGGCAAACGAACAAATCGTTTGCAATGTACGAAGTCTATGCTTACTGGAAGCAACCGGTTATCTGGCGACGACGACTCGGGAACATGGACGTTGTGTGCGTTTCGAGGGGAGTGTAAAGTGTTATTGATTAACGAACCCATCAACGATAACGTGAAACGCCCACCACATTAGTTTCTTTTGACCTCATATGAATATGCCTTGCTTATTCGCCAGTCACAATTTTATGTCTATCATATGACAATTTTCGATTGTTGACTCATTTTTTCTATCCTCTAGTTACTGTTTGGTATGTTATTTGCGTCTCTCCTTTCCTCTGTTTAAAGGGAATAGATAAAGTTTATCAAGCCAAATAGCTTGCTTGCTCTAACTTTGGCTAATTTGTGCTCGATAGTCTAGGGAATAGTTTAGCATTACATTTGTAGGAAAGTACTTCCTACAGTGACTTTGACTTACTGTATTAAAACCATTATATACGTTAATTACGTTGGGTACTAACTACGTGTTTTCAGGGTAGTTGTTTCCAGATAAGTTTTTTGTCAGATAAACACTGTGTTTTCGTTTTCATGTGTCGTGATGAAGTTGAATTTAGAGCTACCGGGTAATATTTTTGCTGTCTCCTTTGCCAATCGTCATTAACCGCAACTCCATCAACTACAGAGCTGATAGGGAAATAAGACTAATGGATAAAGAGCAAACGTGATTGGGACGTTCTTGTAACATAAGTTAGTAAAACATATAGGTTTGTGTATCGTAAGATCATAAACGTGTATAGAACCACTATCACTAGGTCCTATTCTGGTGCCTTCTGTGGACTTTGTAATAAACGAACAATATCGAGGCTAATGAACAGCTAACAAATAACAAAGGATGACGCTGTAAGATTGTTGTCCAGGTCGGTATTAAGTCTATTTATCTTTGCTGACAGAATGACAAATTGAATCCAAATTTTTAGATTTCCTACTACTTGACCATATAATCTACAAAATCTTACATGTATGTTACATCACCCGTCCCATCGTGGCAGTCAGTAATATGCTGCTTAGGACTTCTAGAGAACACACTTGGGCCGAGGATGGAATAATATATTTAACACAAAAAGGATCAAGTCACTTGAGGTAACCACAACTGCATGGACAAGCCATGCCATAACGATTGAGTCATCCCGCGTTCACCATTTCTGACCTCTAAGTGATAAATGATGAACGTAACTCCTCTCAGTTAACGTATGTCCCACCTCGAGAATCGTTTGTTTGAGAATGCCACTACAGGGCTACTGTATCAGGAGATGGGATTCGTTAATACAAAACTCTAGGATTAGCAAGTATTTCTGGTTCTTCAAGTCATGTAACGAATATAGTAAGCTGATAGGCGTGTACACATTATGACAACGCAAATTTAAAAAATGCCCAAAATTACACATGAGCAAGTAACGATGGGAAGTTTATGGATTACCAATATTATGAACAAGTACAGGGGTTTATAGGATATTATATACACAAGATTCATTGATTGAATACCATCAGCAATAAACTATTACGAGAACAAACAAACCTACTTCTAGCCTCAGAGGAAATGAGGAAAAGACGCCCGAGGTGTGCAGGGCGCACTTTGTTGAAATCATCAACCTCCATCACAAGCTAAGCCCTAACTCAGAGCTCTGAAGACCAAAATGAAATAGTCAGACCAAAGAACACACTACTCTGGTATTTAAGTTAAACATTACAGGGGTGAGTAGCGCTTTGAAATAACTTGAAAAGGAACTTCAGAAGAGAGTTGGAGAATCCTTGTCTGCGGCATATGCTCTAAGAGTGTTTACTGGTGTAGGTCAGAAACAATCTCACAGGCGCGTGAGAATAAATGTCTCAACATTGCGGAACTTCTGAAGGGCGTTTTGCATGCAATAGTTGAACTTGCTCAGAACGGAAATTTTTGTATATTAGTATTAGAATGAACCGAATTGATGGGATCCTTTTGTCAGTCTATTTAACGTAGTAGTCGGATTGTCAAAAATATGAATCGGAACAAGTTGCCAACTCGGAATCCCGAAGATTGAAGGAAAAGATTCAGACCGAAGAATACACTGCCCCAGAACTTGGAGTCATATATTATAGTTGCTAAGTTATGTATAACCAGATAACGTTTTGGGCCCTGAGCAACCCGTATTTCGTGAGAAACATCCTGCGGAACATGTAAAATTACGGTCTACTATGATATTAGTACTGCTCTAATAATAGACCTAATCCTAGAATTGTGCATTTGTCATGATGTAACTGCCTAATCTATAAGATCTTACGTGGAAGTCACATCATTGTCTACACTGACTCATCGTATCGTAACAATTACCAATATATGATGGAGAACACAATCGGGCTGGAAATAGAACAATATATTTACTATGAGCAAAAGATATGAGGTAACATTCGACAAAGACCACGCCTGGAAGGCCGAGCCATGCCATCCGATCAACTCGAATTAATTCAACTCATTGTTCCCGCCTTCTCCATCGTTCAGTTTTTCTTCGCGTTAAATATTGCATATCTATTTTCCCAATTTTCTCATGTTCAGCTTTGAGGATTGTGTGGTTATGGCTTAATGCCATTGCAAACTAACTTACTAGTTATCAGAATGGACTGGGTAAAAGCCCGTGATAATGGTCTGTCTGTTTATTAGTTATTTCCAGATTTCACCGTGCATTTGGTGAGTTGTTTTGCCATATGGCTTGTGCATTTACAACTTAAAATAATGGATATAACCAAATGAAAGATAAAAATCCTCTACTTCAACAGAAGGCCGGTGAAAATCAAATGTGGATAGTGGCGTGCCGCAAGGATATAACTATTATATATCTCCTCTGTTAATGAATTATCAATATCGTTTAAGGCCTCAACACTTGTCTGCTGATTTTATGAAAATCTGCCGAACAATATATAACGGAACTAGTAGCCTTGATACACAAGTTTATGTAGACGAATTATTTAAGTAGTCCTACTGTTAGAGTTTAGATATTAGTTTAAGAAAAAAAGGACTAATCATTGTCTTATAAAGTGATGGTCAACGGTAAACCATTGGTGGGATCAAATTTTCATATGTGCGAAACGATACATAAGTGGGTGTGATTCATGACCACGAAATAACTCTACACTTCGGCGCATCGAAGACCAAAGGTTATAGAATATTGTGTTACTTTGTAGAGCCTTCGCATGTGTTGACAAAGATATTTTTGTGACATTATGTCACATATATAAGAAATCAAGCAGCTTGACAATGTTTTATTAAGAAAGCTGACATATCTAAGCATGTTTGGCGAGCGTGTTCTGCGCTAGACTTGCTGAGCCTCTCACAAAATGTGAGATTAAAATGCTCATATGTTTTCGTCTTATTACAGAATACATGGTAACCATTCATCATTACTCATACAATAAATGATCGTTCGGGCGTTATTATTTGTTAGATGACGAAAAAGTTTCAGCATCACGTTCGACAAAACGCCTCATAAGATTCTACATTTCACACCGAGTGGTCAACGTTAGAAACACCATGGCAAGAATCTCTTAAGGAGCCGGATCTGTACTGAGAAATATAAAAAATGATGTAATACATGTCGATCGACCTACTATCCTTATGACTGATGTCCGACACACGTGGTGTCACTTCACAATGGTACTCTGCTACCAATACAGCATTGTGTTTGGAGTATACTTCCAGAGCTTTAGGTATCTTAACCACTGAAATATTCAAAAAGCTTCTGAAGCCTAGATAAGCATCTGTAATGGTAAATATGTCCCCAAAATCTATAGCTCTCTAAGTCTTCGACATTAATGCTGACCTTATTAGTCTTAATAGACTCATCTAGCTGAGGGGTTTTGGTCACGAATCCGCACCAGATCACGAGTGGGTACGTCGTGGTACATATCTCATACAACCACTAGCCAGCTCAGATTGGTCACTTCTCAATATATCAATATTGTATTAAAAATATCTTCGAATCTCTTCGCTTCTGACTTCTGATTTCACTGTATTGGCACGTTTAGATTATAAAAGGTGTTACTGATTAAGGTGTTGTCAAACTCCGGATACTTGTGGCATCCTTACGTCTATTCAGTAGCACACTTCCTTACCTCAAGACAGAAACCGTTCACTCAAACCAGCCTAAAAATGAGCAAGCAAAAGACCGAATATATATATATTACTGCCGGGGGATATAGTCATAAAGCATTACATCCATCATGGCTACTTTCATCTGAACAGATCTTTTGTACAACCCATTACTAAACTTCACCTAGGGGAATGCTACTTTATGATATAATATGAATTTAGTATACGAAAAATTCGTGGGAACTCTTGGGCGTTTGAAACCCATGAGTTATAGAATTTCATACCGCAAGATACAATGATAGTAACTTCTGGTGAGTTTTTTAAGTGACAGTTAATGTTTAACTTTAACGAACAATCTCCATATATATATATATATATATATATATATATATATATATATATATGATTGTACAGCTTGATAATAAATTCGTTGTAAAGTTCAATGTTTGCCAAGTTATTTTTTCTGTATAATTTGTCTAAACTGTCTAGTTATGTGGAAGGATGAACCCAAGTAACCAATAAAGGGGGAATAAAGGCGAAAAAGGGAAATAAAGAGGATGAAAGCGTAAATAAAGGCGAAAACGCGACATTTCGCCTTTACGTCGGTTATTTATGTGAAATTCGGCGGATATTTAGGCGAAAAGTAGACAATTTAGCGAAAAAGCGACGAAAAGAAGGAAATCCGCATTATTTCTCTCGGACAGGCAAAAAAGGGACATTTTGGCGTGTTTCCCCCTTTATTTCCCCCTTTTTCTCCTTGATTTCCCCTTTATTGGTTGTTTGGGAACTCTTAGAACTGCGGGCTTGGCGAAGAGCATTTAAAAATTTTCCTTCAACTTAGTGAAAATATTACTCATATGAATAAGCACTCTCTAGTATTATATGTCATAATATTTGATGATATTTTGTTTTCAGAGCCTGATAAAATCTTTAATAAAACTGGAGTATTGACAGCTTTCCAGAGAAAGCTTGTGGCTTCCAGAATCCAAAAACAACCCGAAATATCTTTCAACCTCATACTCGATCCCTGGTACTTCAAATACGGTGTCCTCGCCTTGAACAGAGCCACTCAAGGTCGCGAGGGTGGATTTGACTTGGGTCTTACTCTTGGTCCATCCATCAGGTTAGAGATCGGAAGACAGTGACCAAATTTGGTGTTGCAGCTGCGAATGTCAGCTCAAGACCAGCCAGCTTTCGTTGTTCTTGACACCAAGTTTGTCCATTAATTTAATATGCAATAACACACTTAAGTCAAGGCACTATAACTATTGAACTTTATTGGAAGCATGCCCCAAAGACATGTCTTAATTTTGCTGAGTTAGCAAGGCGTGGGTACTACAATAATGTTGCTTTTCATCGTGTTATTCGAGATTTCATGATACAAGGTGGCGACCCAACAGGTACTGGTCGAGGTGGAGCATCAATATATGGCTCTTACTTCGCGGATGAAATTCACCCTGACCTAAAACACACAGGTAAGTCATTTGAAAAGTTAAATAATCATGATCCAGGTGCTGGAGTTGTTTCAATGGCAAACGCCGGTCCAAATACAAATGGCAGTCAGTTTTTTATAACTTTGGCTCCTACACAGTGGTTAGATGGTAAACATACTATTTTTGGACGTGTTGCTTCCGGTATGAAAGTTGTTCAGCGCCTCGGTAGAAGTTTTTATTTTCATTCTTACTGTTTGTAGGTATGGTCGATGTTGATCAAGCAGAAAGACCTCGTGAGCTTATCAAGATAATCCGTGCGAACACAACGAATACTGTATAAATTACCTTATCGACACCTAAAGTTCTGTAACGTTTTTTGCATAAAGTTTTGCTTGTCTGAAACTGTACAATCTGAGATCTATGTGTTGACCTGTAGAAGAGTGAGATCTATACGGCTTTCATAGAAATTGTAGTGTATATCATCTCTTATAGTATCTGCTGCTCCACAAATGTCGTTTTGACTTAAGTCTGAAAATTTATTCTGGATATTTGATGATAGTTATGCTTGAGTTTGTGTTATTCCGCTAGATTGGTAACCTCGTTATCACCTATCTCATTTCTGAGCCTACTAATCCTTGTGAATTGTAAAATGTTCAGTGGGTGCATTTTCTGGTTGTCTTGTGCAGTACTCACAACCGATAGCTTGGAGACAGCCCGAATCCTGTCCCAATGGCACTTATTCTACTTCTGTCCCCTACTCTTCATTATTCAATTGTATTGCTTTTGGTTAGATTTTCACTGCAATTAAGACGATACTAGTGTCGTTGGCCAAAAAAGTTAACTAGATAAAGTTGCAAACCGTTACGGACCGATGCCTGACTGTCGCATACAATACTATCAGACATAAACTGGCAAGAGGTTAACCGTAACTAGATGAAGCAAATATGTAACCCGACAACTCATATTTGTTAGTTGATGCAATTAATCTATCGATATTTTAAATTGCATACATTAGGGAAGTTATTGATTAATTAGTTTCAACAACAACCGTTTCGCTGTATTAAGATCTGACTTCTGATCGGCTATGCTAATAGCATATGGTTCAGCGTGGTTTTTAAACCAACAGTGGATATAGTTGGTGTATGCACATGTTTCCACCCTCATTTTCATCCTTGCACCGAGCAATATCGGTCCTTGTTTAGATACACAATATCGAGCAACTGGTCATTTACCCGTACTTACTATACACTCCTTGTCTTCCCTTAAACTAAGAGATTAAAATCGCTTCATATCTTTCTTTCTACGAACCAATTCTTTCTTGTACTATATCTCTACATGCAATCTTTCTCTTACATATTACTACCTTTGACCTAACCACTGCTATGAATCCGGTGTTCATCTTGTTGTGCTGATGCGGTATGGCAACCTGGACCGATGCACATATGTGCCTGGTCCTACGTTGTAGCTGACTGACCCGTACTTACAACAAATCCCCAGTTTCCCTCAAGCTACATCTAAGGTAGTGGACCTTAGGAGGCACTTAAAATAATAGTAATGTGTGATATTGGCAATCTCATGCGGTGACTCCAAATTAGTTTAAGGTTCGCTGATACCAATTTCACAGTTTGTGCTACTGTATTCTCTAATCTATCTGGTGCTTTATGGACTCTGCCGTTGTTAGTGCAATTGTTGTCACCCATTCGTTATCATTTTAAATCCCCTAGCTGAAAGTAATTTAGAGTAGTAGCTTAAAATGATACATATAAGACGTCATACACTTGTAGATGTGTGGTTACAAAATAAACTATATTAGTCCTAGAGACTGAAAAGTAACTCAATTACAGCTAGAGTATTTGGTAGTTTACACAAACAAATCGCTACACTAAAATAATAACCCACAGAGAAATGTGCCACTTTTCTCATAAGACCCGATATTAAGCACTGCAATGTCTCGATACCTTATCCACTGGTGGTTCGGTACTGTTCTTATTAGCTAAGCTGCCTCTTCAAGAATATTTGGTTACAAATTAAATGTAGTCTAGAACATAAGCACTGTTTCCACACTTCTAATTACTCAATAAAAACTACCCAACCTTATCATTTTCTAAGGCTGGTCTCCTGTCATAATACCTTTTAAATTCAACCTGTGTTTTGGGTTCCCCTCTTATTATTATTCAGTGAGTGGTAACCACGTTTTGCCACCGATTGGCTAGTTTATCAAAGTACAAACTGCTTAGCATAAAACAAGCATCATATTATTGCCTATAATGAAATAAAAAGAAACATTTGAACACCCGGTAATTTCCAAATGCAGTGTACGTGGTTTGTTTTACATAGGGCTGAAGTTCATAGGAAAAAATTAGACATTTATAAAAGAGAAGTGAGATTAGCAAAAGCAATAACCGGAAATCATAGTGCTAAAGTGAATTATTAAGTAATATGAAGACTAGCTGTATTCCTGCCAAATAGTTCATTTCCTTTTTTTCATAGTTAGATTTCCTTGTCTTGCTTGTTCCGCAAGCTGCTTTCGACGTTCGAAGGCAGCTATTTCCTCTTCCAAAAAGCGTTTCTTTTCTTCAAGTTTCTTCTTTTCCTCAGTATGCGTTTTCTTTAGACTTTCAAATTTGGTTTGTAGCTAAAAATGAATAAAGTAGAAAGCGAATCAGTTTTATGCAACATATGGAATGTTTGAAACAATCCACATCCCTAGAAGCGGAAGCTGGATCAATAAATAGGGAGGTGCATCAGAGAGCTTGACGTTTTGGGAAATATTATTAAGGTGCTCATGTGTAAAAAACATTGCTGCGGCACCCAAACTTTATGGTATCCAATAAGTACGCAGGTGAACATGATATAACTAAGGATGAAAGAGTCCTTACAAACTGGTCTTATAAGGCTGTGCGTCAATAACTCCTGCCAAATTACCTTTTAGTCATCCCACTCCACTAATGATCGGAGGACTCGACCGTTGTTGCTACCTTGTCGTGGTGGTCGGGCTTGCCTGTCGTGATAAAGCGACCGAGCTATACTGGTTAGAACAACCGTGTCAGACAGGTCGGTTGAGGAGCGGTAAGACTAAAAGCAACAAACCCAAGGTCCGAGGGCGAAGTCGTACTGCTGACTGTACAGAGGTGTGACAGCAGTAAGGCGTTTCCTCCAGACAACCAGCATGACAGCGATGCTGTCTTCCCACAAGGAGGGGTGGGGTTAGAAAAGGTCGACCCTAGAAATGCACACCTCACCTTATCCCACGAATATCCGTCTCCGGCGGTAAGGTCTTAACAAGTGCGGAGCTAACACAAAAATTACTCAAAAAGGTCGCGTGTGACCGACGTCAAGCAGTTGTCCCTTGGGCACTGCGGTTACGCTCTCAGGTCACTAAGAGCACCTCTAATCCAATTTCCTTTTAAGATATCTCCAGAAGAACCCTTCCACGGTGTGGGCAACCGGGAAGTGATAACCGCCCTCATACCTCTAACAGCACTCAAGACTACTGTATTCATAATCAACCTCCGTCCTCAATTCCTATTATTCCTCCTACATCGACTTCCCCCTCAAGTGTCACCATGGCCAACGATTCTTGTGCGCAAAACACTGTCCCAGGTCTACTGAAACCTCGCTCCAAACTACACATTTGATAAATAGCTCACAAAACACTATTCTTGACTTTCACATTGGTAAACGATATAATTAAAATCCACCACAGATATCCCTGTATCACTTAACTCTTCTCTTCCGTTTACAAGAAAAGACGAAAATGGATTTAGAACGTTGGATTTTTTCGGTTATCCGCACATTATTCATGCAAAATTCGAAACTTATTGAAAGATGACAAGAGATATGAGAGCCATAATTTCAATTATAATTCATGGTTTGTAAGAATTCTGAAAATGAAGAACTTCGTCCTCGGACTGTTTGTAATCTAGAAATGTTAGTGCCCATCGGATAAGGTGTATCACTGGTTGATGATAAAACATGTGATAGAAAACCACATATAAACGAGCAGTTTTCATTGGGAAACCGAATAATAGTTTGGTTACTGAGAAGCTATTTACACGTGAAGAGTGGGCATACGGTGACTGACAAATTACTCCAAGGACTTGTGTGGCACCACAAGTTCATCTCATGAAGTTACTAACAAAGCCAAATACTATTCAACATTAGACTTATTATATCCCAGATATTAAAACCTGTAATTATGAGTTAGGTAACCTAAAATCATTCGTCACTGTCAAGTCGCTTTATGGATTCGTCCCAACAGGTAGATATACATTTTCTTTAGAATGTTAAGTAACTTGCCTCACGTTCTGCCTCTTTTAAAACTTGTTCCTTTTCTTTAACACGTTGAACAAACATTTGTCTCATTTCTTCTTCCTTTTGTTGTAATTCTTTTCTTTGAAGCTCACGACGCTTTTCATAGGTTTCCTATCGTGGAAAATAAAAAAAGAACATAAAAGGGGGTATAAATAATCAGTTTCTATGACACATGAACAACACAAGGTGCATACATGCACAAACTGGAACTTTCTAACTAAATAGCTTGAATCAAAAAGTTCTATAAGTTTAAAAGTTTTGATAGTTGATTCTAATATTTGGGAATCTAATAAAAAAACAAAAGTAGACTTGTACACTAGACCATACCCATCATATGAAAATTAGTAATATTAATATTATACAACCAATTAAATCTTTGTGCTTTATAGGATTGAGCGTTAGTACAAAAAACCATAATAATGTGATTCGTGTACCTGACTTTCAAGTACTAGGTTGCATGTTCGAATCCCACTTTACCTGCATTGATTTCAATAACATTCCGGTAATCTAACAGAACCACAAACCGAAATTTCTGCTTAAAACTGAGTATATGACTCATCTAAACACATATCATAAACATAGAGACTGGCACAACAATATGTGTCGCCCCAAGTTCCCATACCACATTAACACTGGATGTAAATAACAAAATGAAATACGAAAGAGGTTGAAATAATGTACGAGCAGTGACTAAAGATCATCAGGAGTATGGCTTGAAAAAACAGTGGGAAGTTATGCATAAAGAAATACTTGAATTTAAGATCGAAAAGAAAAGAAAAACCAAATGGATTTAGATCACTATGACCGATTCTCAGTTGTTATCCAATGTCTTTAACCACTTGTTACATCGCGTGGACCTCAGGAAAGTAGTTTACACCTACTAACATGACTTAGAATAACAAACAATAACTTGGTGAATTCATTTCATTTCCCGGTTTTTTCGCCAAAAGCTTTCTTTCAACCTGTTTTAACACAACCAAGCATCCCCCAATAAATGAATCAGTACTCGGTCGTGGAGTTGTACTAGATTAATTTATTTCCATCGTTATTACAAATATTACTTAAAGCTTCTAGGATCACCTAATAAGTACCGCTTTATGTGCTCAGCTTCAAGCCACCTTTTACCGTGAGGATTAGAGATATTAAGGGTTTGAACATTCAACGTAAAAGTTGAAGTCAGATGGTTCAATTATCGAACCATACCCCTAAATAGTTAGTGTAACAAAGGTAATTTCACAAACCTTTTCGGGTACAGAAAGAGACAAGAATTCTTACCTGAAGTGACATTTTTTCATCATCACGAAATCCCATTTCGATTAAGCGTTGACGTCGATAAGTCTCATAATGCACACCATGGGTACGTTCACGTAAATCTTCCATATTCACACGTAATAGCATCTCTCGAAGTCTGACAAAGTCACAGTGATTTTCGTTTTCTACTTGAACTGAACCCCATGGATATTGTCGAACACGTACTGTTTTTCCATTGATTTTAGCTTCTTCTGAGCTACCCACAACAGCGAACGGGATATGTTGCTACAACCAAGTAATTATTAGAGAAAATTACGGTGAATCTAACGTAGAATTTGAGGATTACACAGTCTGTCATAAACAACGTAAGAACGGCATTAAAAGTTTCACTGATCTGACACTTGTATTATATTCTCAAAGCAGAATTTATTCCACATTATTTTTGTCTCCGTACAAGATAACTTAATAGATTCATATGTGACTTGATTGTTTGAAATGTACTGTAAAAATGTTAGTTTGGTAAATAAAGATATTTCCAATACGGAATCTAAATTATATTAATGGTAAAATTTCAGGAATCAACTCAGATGCACCATATTATTTATTCAACTCAAGAGGTACAGGTTTGTGTACTCGGTTTTGATCCAGATTCTAGGTGTGCAGGCTAGCGATACTACCAAACCACCCAAAACAAAGCAGGCAGAGCGGGATTTATATACCGGACTGGTTGAAAATCGAAAGTCTCAACTACTACACCTGATTCGGTTTGGCCACCCAGGTAGTATACCAGCCCGCATATAAATTGAATGACTTATGTGGCGCATATCTATTTGGTGCCTGATTATATCAATGTGTATTTGTTCAAATAAATAAACTACTAAATTGGTGTAACGGTGAAAACTGGAAATTACCTCTCTAAAATTGTGTCCGGACTAACAATAATAACACTGGATACCCAAATATTTAAAAGTACTGATTTTAAGGTGTTATATTTAAACTTGTTGGGGTTATGGGCCTAACATGGAAGGCATTTTTCACTAACTGATCTGTATTTTTATAAGGATATACGAATGATCCATCTGTAGTATGAATAGAACGACAACTCAATTAAATGCCGGGAAATTGTGAGATGTTAAATAACCTCTTATATTTATAAGGATACAGTGATATCTTAGGAAAAAGTTACAAATGACAGTAACCCTGCATACACAAACTGAAAGAAATTGGTATTCATGATATCTGAAGTCGCGTAGTTCAGACGTTTATTAGATAAGACATCTGGATTGATAGATGGTATAAACAAATCATAATTAAGATTCAGAACCTGTTGATGAGTAAAATCAAGCACGGCACAACAATATTATGTCGTTCAGTTTACTGGCCACATCACATTATGTTCAGGATTGTAAATAATACTTAAAAACTAAAGAAAAAAGGACGAGACTATAATTTATGCACGAACTAATAAAATGAAGGACGGCAAGCACTAGGTTTGGGCGCGAAATTCATTCACACATATAGGTACATAACATTTCGGCATTATAGCTGTCACTTGGCGATGAAAACCCTTACTTTAATTCATAACCTTAAATTCTAACTCTAAATTCTAGTTCATATTAACTTATTATTCTCTTTTGGCACTGATAAATAGGTGAATTGTCTCAGGGTCACTTCAGAGTCGCTCAAAGGTCGTCCATAATTTAGTCTCACTGAAAAAGTACTCGGAACATGAAGTTGCACTGTTAGCATTGCTAAAACATCTTAGTTTTTCTCCGGCAACCAGCAACACGTCTAGCTATAACTTTCCTACTTTATTATGGTGAGCTTCAAAGAGGAGCTTGGAAAAATTTGTCTGTATGCCTTGCTAAAACGAACGTGGAATTCACCAAATAACACTAAGATTCTTTTGTATCTAAGTGGCGCCTAGAACTTCCTCGGGTTAGTTTATCAAACACCAAACGAATAATCCTAACTTAGCTCAAGGTACTATGTATTCAGAATTCACAGCCGAAAGATAGCCGTCATATACATACCTCCAGAAGTGCAATCACATGTGTTTAGCATAACGCCATGGAATTAGCAAACATTAATCCAAACATTTTAAATATATATATCTAAAACTTCACACTACAAAGAAACCTACATTCATTACACTATTAGTTTCACTAACAGCTTCATCATCAGTGGGAAACTGGTAAATACCAATTTCATTAGACTGTATTTCACTGAGGATCTAAAATTTATTGAGATAAAAATCAGTAAATGAAGAAACATACTCTTGCTTTAAATTTTTGTAATTCAGATTTGGTTATTGTATCTGATTTTGCTATTATAGGGATGACATTAACTTTGTTCTCCAATTTTTTCATTGCGACCAAATCAATTGACTTTAGACTACATAAAACAAGGAAAACCATCAACGACTGAAATAAAACAGTAGAAACAATTCAGGTAAATTAAAGCTATACTCTCTCCATACACCTTTATTTACTGACTGTAGTGATCGGGTTTATTTGTTGAGCTGAACAAACCAATGTTTTTATTGTACTAGTTTATATTTCCTTCTTGAATCGTGTATTTGATGTTTAACCTTCTTTATTGCCATTGATACTATGTCTTCCCCTACCAATTCGGGATTGGGACTGACAACTTCACCCCTGTGCTAATCGGGTATGGTAACTTAAGCTAAAGTGCATACGTACCAGGTTCTACGTTGTAACCGAATGATTGATGAACATATCAAGCTACAATAGTTCTATTTATTTTAACACATAGATATTGTTACAAGGAGGCACCAAATAGATATGCGCCACACAAATCTCATTTGATATGTGTGAGGGCTGTGATACTGCCCGGGTGCCCAAACCGAAGCAGGTTTGGGTACAATAGTTCTACAAACGAATAGTAACTAATATCCGCTTTCATGACTGTAGTAACAGTTGAATTTATCAACTGAAGACCTATTTACGTATGACAGAACTACTGAGTGACTAACATTGATGTTTACCATTAGTTGTGGAAAAAAGAATGCATCAGTCGATGAAGCATTGATGTCTTACCAATTTTAGTAGATGGTAGACATAAATGACTGAGGAAAAGAAAATAGTTCAAAATTGTCCCGTGTTAATGTGGCATGGGAACTTGGGGCAACACACTTTGTTGTGCCAGGCTCTATGTTGACGATGTCTCTGCGTAAAAATTTAGCAAAATTTGATAGACGTTTGGCCTGTTAAATGTGGGAGATTTTAGAAACAAACATTGACGAAGGGTTGAAGTTTACAATGTTTCAGCAGAAATGTCATAACTACAAGCACAGGATTAAAAATGTGAGGTTACATTATTTATCGTACATATTCACGGGGATAGTATCATATATTTTACCCATAAATTAAGTTGCTCGACATTATCTTCCAGTCAATGGGCAGTCAGTAATAAAAAGTTAAGGGAAATGAAATACTCACGACTACTATACCGTTTCTAAAGTGGGTGTTAATTCAGACCTACCAGTGCTTGGAATGTCACACTCCAATATGAAAATAACTTGACATTCAAAAAGTTTTGAAATTATATCAAACTAATTTTTTGTACCTATTATAAGCCACCCAGTAGCCCCACTCGTAAATATATGCTAACATCGGCCGAACGAACTGTAAAATTTGAAATATTAGTCTGTCACCATGATCTTGGAAGGTGAGTTTTGAGTCAAATACATGGTTAAATAGATGTAAATACGATATTACATTTAGCAACTACGAACACATGTTTACGATACTATAAATCTTACTTAACGAGAATGTGAGCGGTAATAACTAGTTACTTGTAGCATGAGGTAAAACTTTGGAAAACAAAATATTGTCTGAATGTACAGCAAGTAGGGAAGTTACCTGTGTCCAGTAGGTGCAATAAAATAAAGACAGACATGAACCCGTGTGTCATGAAATACTTGCATAGACCTTTTCATTTTCAGTTCTTCCTGTAGATAGTTTTCAAACTGGTTATCGATATAATCAACAACAGGTCTTATACTATAAAGTATTAGGTGAATATCGAAATATTACTTATTTTCTTTATTGATCTGATCACCGTACCCACAAGTCTCTACTACCGTTAACTTAAGCTTAACATTAGCTTCTTTGAGATCTGTGGAAAGATCTGAATGGAATAAACATTCCTACCATATGTCACAGCTTTTAACTTGGGATCTGCAAGATCATGACTTGATGGACTGAAATCAAACTTCTGGTTAAACAGAGTCTCTAGTAAAGTGGACTTTCCAATTCCTGTCTCACCTACAAAAATTTATATGGAACAAAATAGACGAACCGACACATAGAATATTAAACACGAACCCTTGGCTGATAGCCTTGTTGACCAATTGATCTGGCAGACTGTCAAATCCAACATGTCCGGTTAGTTTTAGAGTGCGCACATCAGGAGGCTAAGATATTTACATAGCAAATACAACAAACCAATGCTTTTAGAACATCTGCGGTCATTTTCCAAACGGACGCGACTGAAGGCGTCGAGTCTAATGTCCAATATATTGACGAAAATGTATGAAAAGATAAGACTAAAGCAGTTCACAAGGAATATTAAACTGGAAGTTACGCAGTATCCTTCTTAAAATATACATCAAAACATTCTAAAAAATGAAAGCGGTATAGAAATCGAATACATATAGTGGTCATGATTGTTTGAAAACAGCAAACATTTTGTTTTTACTTTGATATATTCGTATGCAGTCAAAATACCATAAATACCAACAAACATTTTTGAACTGCTTCATGTACTCCTACCGTGTGTACAATCATTCCGAGAATGGTTAACCCTACTCTAAAAGGACAATAGTATTTTTCCTCTGAATAATTTTTATGTTATTGATAGTTAAATTACTCATCGTGACTACTGTTTTTTTCCTTTAATTGAATTCTTTCAGTTAAAGTAACCCACAAGAGTACAGATTTTTTTCTAGAGAAGTTCATCATCTGTACTTAACGATTACAGATATATAAAACTAAAGGCACTGGTACTTAGTCTTCGTCGTTGAATATATCTTTGACCATTGTTTGTATCCATAATTGTTAAGAGTGTCCTGTGTCTACTGAAGCCGGATCTTTTTATTGTTTCCTTGTTTTATTTATATAGAAACATAAAACAAATTTATGGCGCAACTGAAACACCGTTGTGGTAGACCAACATGCTATTTCCCGGTTGACGAAGGGATGCAATGTGATAACTACAATAAGTGGTATCACAGTGTTTGCACCGGATTCACACCGGCTGCATATAAAGGGTGCTGCAAGCCATTATCACGTTTGTTGTGTAAACAATGTTGTTCTATTCGGTCTCTGTTTATTCTAGTGGCGATCGAGCAACCAAACCGAGCTAGGAAATTGCCTTTTGATAAACAGGTGGCAGCAGGTGATCAGAACTCTGCTTTTGAGAAAATTGAGAGCGTTATCATGGGTTTAGCTCTAGACTTAAATGTGACCATAAAGGTGGACCTCATCAGGAAAACAGATGAGCAAATGGATGTAGGCATTGTTACATGGAGAAAGAAGAATCACGCTGAGAAGAAACTGCCTATAGACAGTACTGAGGCACGTCAATCTGCGGGTTCAGTTCTGGATTCACATATTAATGTAATACAAACTATAGGGCAGCCAAGTCTGAACAGTGTAGAGGAAGTTATCAAGAGACAAAATAAGGTATATATGTGGCTCACAGTCACACCTAGGAAAAGAAAACACAGCGTAACCTCTGAGTTTGACGCTGAACTGAAATCGGGATGCAAGAAAGAGACGGTTTCAGGAACCAAAATTCTACAGCGTATCAAGACAGACTTCGCTCAGAGGTCAAACATTTTTCATAAATTAACAGAATATTCCGATAGGGAACAAAGGCTAGATTTGAGCACTACCTCAGTCATATTAAGTCCCTAATAAGCAAGCTACTTCCAGAAACAGTTTCAGAAGTTAGCATCTGTAAGCTTTATAGAATAAAACAAAAGGTGAATTCCGAACGTCCTCGGAAAGCCTCCACTTGAAGGTTACGTTTGCCACTGCTGAATAAAGGAACCTGATTCTAGGTAACTCACTTAATCTGATTGGATCCGGAGTATACGTCAGTGAGGATCTCACCCTAGTTGATTTTATTAAGAGACGAGCTGCAGAAGTGGAGATAATCGAGTGCCGCCAAGACGGTAAAAGAAACGTCGTTTTTAAGGGTGAAGGCGGCACAGGTATTCAGTGTTTGATAACGCTTTTACCAGTAAAACCTTCTAATATAACTCGTACCCACCAAAAGAAATCAAAAGACAGAATCAAGGAGTTCAGAAGTTGTATTTGACGATTGCCAATATATCCGAATTTTCTGATCTAGTCTGGCTAGCGATTGCAGTAGATGTTGAGCACGACGTTCCCACACGTGATCTGGTGCGGATGCATGGCCGAGCGCCTTCAGCTAGGTGAGTCCGCTAAAACTAATGTGGTTAGCATCCAATGTCGAAAACTTACAGAGCCATTTATTTGGGGGATTTATTTACCGCTACAAGGGTTTTCAAATTGTAGAAGTTCGCAGTAAAACGACCCCCAAACCACTCTGGGTGGTAAGGGAAAGTTCTCCACATACTCAAAGGTATGCTACGCAAATGCTCGCAGCCTACTAAATAAAATGGCAGAGTTCAAGTCAATGATGATTAAAACAAAGCCGTACGTTGTTGCTGTCTCAGAAACCTGGTTAACGTCTGAAGTATTTGATAATGAAATTCAGTTGACTGGTTTTTTATCCAGTAAAGCTGATAGATTAAACCGTAAGGCAGGCGGGGTTATCCTGTACACGAAAAGTACCCTAACCACAAGAGCAGTTAGGACAGTGTGAACTGGTGCGATGCAAGCTGAAATGTAGACGGCAAGATATTGAATTAGCTGTGGTATATCGCAGTCCAAAGTGTGTAGCAGATGATTTTCTCCTAAGTAAACTTAAGTCCTGGTGTAACAAGGGTAAAAGCCTTGTAATAGGCGACTTTGATGCACCGTACATAAACTGGATTAACTTAGAAGTAGGGTCATCGGTAACGTCGTTCGAATGCAAACTGTTGGAAACATCGATTGGATTAATTTTATCCCAACACATTAGAAACCCTACAAGATATGACTTAAGAAACTCTTCTTCGCCATTAGATTTAATATTCACACACGGTGATGACGTTGGTCAAATGATCTTTCTCCTACCACACGGGAGAAGTGACCATGCAGTCATCGTATTTAAATTCATGGCTGAGATTGCCTGTCAAACAGTTGCACCGGCCCGTCCCAACATATGGAAGGCAGATATGCAGGCAATTAACTCCTCAGCATCGGCTGAAAACTGGGAAATTGACTCAAAGGCATCAGTACAAGAGGCATGAACTCTATTCAGGCAGTTATACAATCAGGTAACTCAACCATACATACCCTGGACAGTTTCAAAGAAGAAGAAGCACGGTCATCCCTGGATAGGCCGGGATATTCGAAGTTTACTAAGACAAAAGAAGAAGTTTTGGGGTGTTGCCATCCACCTTGGCACAAAAAGTACGATGGAACGCTACAGATCGGTAAGAAACAAGTGTATAACAAAAATTCGGGAAGCTCAAAGAAAATATGAAATGCAGCTGACACAATCTGCACTCAAGCAGCCGAAGAGATTGTTCTCGTACATAAACTACAGAACAGGGATGCATCATTGGATTCCCAACCTAATTAAAGAAGGGAGTGGATCTGAAATGATAGAGGAAGATCAGGAAAAAGGAGGGGCTAAGGCTGACTATTTTGGGGCAATTTTCACTCAGGAACCTCCTCTAGACAAAGAACCAGGCCAAAATACAGAGTCAACAAACCACTTGCTCACCGTCGACTTCGATCAAGACTATGTACGTAAGGCTCTTAGCATCTTGGACATGGAAAAGTCAACAGGACCAGATGAACTTTTCGTTCCTCTATGTAACCCTCGCGCTATTGATAGAAGAAACCAGACAAATAGTGAATAGGTCTTTATTTAGATCTTTGCGCAGTCACAGTGGAGCGCGGGGTTATTTGTTCAGACAAACAAAGCCTCTCAAAATTCAATATAAGATAATAGGAAATATAACGCCTATACAAAATAAGGAGATGAACGAATACTTGAACTATACTGTTTTGACAACCAACCTAAGCTGTTACTAACTACACCCCAAAATCTTGAGACATTGCACAATATATCGCGGCTCCACTCACCGTGATATTCAACATGTCACGTGAGCAAGGTGTGTTACCTATGGACTGGAAGGACGCCATCGTCACTCCCGTACGTGAAACAGGACCAAGACAACTACCATCGAACCACAGAACTGTAAGTATCACCGGTGTTGTAGTTAAAATATTGGAAAGAATAGTCAAACGGACCATAACGGCATTTATGGAAACCAATAACTTGTCAAACAGAGAAAAAAAGGTTTTAGAAAGAGTTTATCCTGTACAACAAACCTCCTTATAGCAAGGGAATTTTGGAAAAGGGCGCTAGACAACGGAAACTCAATGGATGTTGTCTACATAGACTTCAGTAAGGCTTTTTGCAAGGTGCCAACTAATAGACTGCCATTGAAGTTGGAAAACCTTGATATTGCCGGACCTCTTTTAAAATGGCTTAATGATTTCCTAGTAGGTCATAGACAGAAAGTATGAATAAATTCCAAGCGCTCCACCTGGAGACTAGTACTAATTAGTGTTCCTCAAGGTTCCGTCCTAGATCCTTTACTTTTGATACAGTATGTAAATGATCTTCCAAGTATAGTACAGTCCCCAGTGCTAATTTACGCTGACGATGTAAAAGTCTGGAGAGTAATAACTGGAGACACAGACGCATGTGCTGGTCAGGCAGACATAAGTAATATGATTAACTGGTCTAAAGAGTGACTGATGCGTATGAACGCGGAAAAGTGTGTCTACATGCACTTGGGGGATTCAAAGGTTAATAAGTACAACATAGGGGATTTGTCATTACCCGTAGTCCGGTCTCATAAGGACCTAGGGGTGACAGTGAGCAATGGTCTTAAGACGACGGCCCATTGCCAGGAGGTCGCAGTTAAGGGGTTTCGAACCCTCTGGGCTTTAAAAAGGACATTCACTAAGTTTGATACTACCATGTTCACCACATTATACACATCCTTAGTGAGAACTAAGTTAGAGAACTGTGTTCAGTCTGCAAGCCCCTGTTTAAAAGGTGACTCAGACATACTAGAAAAAGTACAGAGGGCAGCTACGCGTGCTATTCCGGAACTCCGGGGTTTATCATATAAAGAGCGGCTTGAAAAACTGAACCTCTTTACTCTATCCTATCGCAGACTAAGGGGAGATCTAATATTGATGTACAGAATACTGAGAAATGATTTCGGACCTAACTTATTCTCTCTTTCTTTCCACTAGATCGGGAAACCTCAGAGGATTCAGCAGGAGAGTAGAAAGGGCAAGAACGGACAAAACACCTGTGACATACGGGTGTTTACACTGAGTCATCAATACTTGGAACCTGTTACATGGAGCAGTGGTGTCCGCACCTTCAATTGACTCTTTCAAGAGATGTATGAAGATGTAAAAGATATTTGGAGTTTGACAATTCTTTAACCAGTAACACCTAATATGAAGCGTACCGACCAAGTAAAATCAAAGGACAGAAGCGAGGAGATTCGAAGATTTATTTTATAGGCTATCAATTTATCGAGAATCGACTGATCTAGGCTGGCTAGCGATTGTAGGGTATGTTGAGCATGGCGTTCTCACTCGTGATCTGATGTGGATGCATGGCCGAGCGTCTTCAGCTAGGTGAGTTCATTAAAACTAATGTGGTCAGCATTCAATGTCGAAAACCTACGGAGCTATTTATTTTGGGGATTTATTTGCCGCTACACTGTACTTAAGATTGGTTGATATTGATACGCACATTTACACAAGAGCATTCATATGCTTCTTATGCATACTGAAGAACGAAGATAGCCGACTACAACCATAGTGGTTTATTTATTTACACCGGCTGATTCAATTAGTCAAATTCTAATCAACATTGAATTAAGACATTTTTTGAAATCACCACCACTCGGAAAACTTGTGAATTTTCAACAGATGCAAAAATTACGTGTAGTATGATATCATTTACATTGAAATCATAGTAGGTTGTGTGATTTAAAAGCTTGCCCACTAGTATATGTCACAAACGTAGGTAATTTGTTTCGGTGTTTGCAAGGTAATTCCATTTGAACGAGGATTATGTGACCCAGCTTACGACGGAGACAAACATCGCATTTATTACCTAACGTGGATCACCCTTTCGTAATAACCAGGTACCATAACTACTATGGTGACCGTGAAGAACTAGCATGAAGTTTTTACAGATATGTATTAGTAAGAACAGGTATTTTAAACAGAATGTGACCAATGCAGCGTAGGTAAGATCAATATGTTCTGCCAAATTATCCACGTTGCTCGTGCTTGTCCTTGGTAAGGCTTAGAATACTGATCGGGATTTAGAGACTCTCCAGATGAATGATACGTCTTATAATCAGTGACATTTCAGCTCCCCAACAAAACATCAGAAATTCGATCAGACCTGTCCTGAAGAATGAACAGAATGACAAAGAAGTCTCTATACTTTTGATCAAGTAATTTAAGGGTTTTCCGATGCGTATTTATTCTTAGATATTCTGATATCCACAATAGAGTTCCATGAAAGGATTAAACGGTTTAACAATACATCTAAACTATACCCAAATTATTTATGTGATACTGTCGAAAGTTTTATAACTGCTCATGTTTTTCTCAAAAATGTCTGAACTCATGATATGAAATATAGTATAAATATTATAAATTAAAATTTGTTCAGTTGTTTGAACCACCCAAATTTCAAGGATGAGCGACCTGGTCACAAATCTAGGTCGTCGTCACGGTACCGACCTTTGGTCACGTTAGCGTCAAACTAAACGCTATTGGTCGGTGTGTAGGTTATTGGTTTTACATGGCCCTGGTATTTTAGTTCGTCCGTTCGCGGGCTAACTGCGAATTAGGATATGGCTTCTGTGGACCGAGGGGATGTAGGAGATATTGACGCACTTCTGAGGGCTGCAGAGATTCTAGAGAAAAAATTGTATTCAAAAGGTATTTATCGGGATTTTCAAGTATTGGTTTTTTCAGGTGGTTATGGCACGGCTGACACACTTCTGAATATCAACGTGACTCAGTTTCTGGAGTGGTTAAGTACCGGTGACGAAGGTGATGGTAATGCCTCTCTGGATCCTAAAATGTAGGTCGAAGGTTATTCATTTATCTTCGTTAGTTCTCCAACTATGCATGTAGAGCTAGCGAATCTCATACAAATGTCAGGATGTCAGAAAATCAGTGACTTACAGACAGTATTCGGATCGGCCCGCAAATTAGTTGTAAGTGTGTGTACCGTCTGAGGTCTATCAGATGCCTAAATATTTATATACCTAAACATTGTTCGTTACATTCCCGTCTGTAACTCAACTTATCAACCTCCGGAATAAATTCAAACGTCACATTTTTCAATTTAGATACACGATATATATGTTTTTTGATATAAAAGTAGTACATGTCTTTATCGAGACTCCAAGTTGTGATTTTCCCACATTAGAGGCTCTTGTGATCTATAACAGTATAATAATGGGCCAGAATTATTTTGATTGATACTTTATTTTGATTACGTTTGTACACTGCCGTAAGTCTCTGAACCATGTATGGTTTTATGTTTCACGTCTTACAATCAAACTAACACAACATAAGGTATCGATATATGTAGCACATATAAAATGTGGAATTTTTAGGTTGCATATTCCTTACGATTCAGATTTCGGCACTTCATTTCGTATGAATGTTAATCTACAATACAAGAAAGTTTTATGGACACGTGGTTCCTTAACTGTTAGAACGCACACTTCAGTATACAAACCGGAACTTCTCATGCGTTCCAAATGGTTATGGTTCAAGTAGATTTTGCTGCTGATGCCTCCAGGTTGGTTTAGGTGCTAGGGTTATAGATAAAAAATGAGTGGTTAATACGGTCGAATGCTTTTTGAAACTTGGGGTACATATTTGGCGTATAACATGGATCTTGCTACATCTACCACAATCTGTTGATTCGTGATACTGGTGCGGTCATTCTTGAGGGTCTTGGTTCTCATAGTTCACAATAAGTCAATGTTGCATATAAATTCTCTCTTTATTTTTTCTTAAGTATTTAGCCTCAATATTATTTCGTAATTTTTACTTGAATTCATCTCAAATCATATTCTCTGACATTTTGTTGTTTGTATTTCCATTTATATCACTTATATTTCACTAAATCTGCTATTCATTTCGGTGTCGTATGTTAACCTGGACTGACCACATCTAGACATCTATTATGTTGACTTTCTAACTTCTTGGAACAGTGCTAATTAGATTCAATGGAGTTTATTAACGCAAGTTAATCTATTAGGCCATCATAAATTGTAGCTTTTACCGACTTAGAGGGTATAAAAAAGTCAATATATTCTCTATGTCGGCACACCAGTAACAAATTTGTTTGCGATAATTTGTTTATTACCACTACTTGTTAATTTAATGTAGACATCTTAACTCATCCTTGATTAAATATAGAGTATATCAAACAATTGTTAACGAGCTTTAAAGAGTTCTAGTGGATCGATGAAATAAAGCTGTATGAAGATATATCTAAGTAATAAACTACGTTGTGTGACGTGCATGATGTAGCTTGGTTTTAAAATAGAAAATATAGTGTTTACTTGAGACCATAAACCACGTAACAAAAGTAGCTGGTAATTTATATGATTCTTGGTCGACCATGGGAGCATAAATGCACAAAATCTCTTGAGGTCAGCAAAAACCTATTATTCATTCCAAGGTCCCCGTTATCATCTTTTTTTCCACTCACGAATTACTTTTTTGTTTTACTTCTGAATTTCACCAGTTTGGCCAATAAATTGTCCTAAGTTTTTCAATTGTTTAGTATTGTTTAGTATTTCTTAGCATACTATACACTGGCGTCGATCGAACAAGTTTGCATTTTGATCGAAATAATCAGTTTTCTTTATCTGGTTTCGATAGCTAAGATTTTTAAGATCCATAGACTTTTTGTTAAGGTTACTGAGGTGTTCATCCTATTATCCTGAAATAGACATAAACGGACCAAACCCTTTAAATCACTGTGTACCTTGCAGGGTTATATGCTTCAAAACGTACCAATTGTATTACCTTTAATAAATATATATAGTCTGAATCCTAACCTTAATATATAATCTACTGATATATTGCTCTCATGTAACATTAAAGATTTAAGCGATTCAGAGATTCGGTAAACCGTTTAATTATGATTAACAATAATATTCATAATACAGTTACGATGAATTTGTTTATCTGTTTGTGCGACTATAGAATGCAGTTTATATAACAGGCGGATTCTGATTTTAGAAATGACCTCATGCGTTAAGGTATTAGAATAAACACATGTCACTAACTAATGCATGATCCAAATACACAACATACAATGATAATCCTCTAGCATTTACTGTATCCTTTAAACTCTTTGTCGATTCTAGATTAAAAGGATATCTACTTCAATCAAAACCCTAACCGTTGCTGCTACCTTGACGTAGTGGTTGGGATTGTCTATCGTGATGAACCAATCAGGCTATACAGGTTGGAACAATCGTTCCTCAAGGTCGTACTGTGTCGAATAGATTGATAGAAGAACGGTAAGACTAAAGCAGCAAACCTAAGGTCCGAGAGCAAAGTCGTACTGTAGACTACAGCTGTGTGAAGGCAATAAAGTGTTTCTCTAAGACAACAAGCATAACAGTGCTGCTGTCTTCCCACAGGCGATAAGTCGGGTTAAAAAAATCGACCCTAAAAATACACATCTCACTTTATCCCACGGCTATCCGTCTCCATTGGTAATGTCTTAACAAGCACATAGCTAACACAAAAACTAGCACCAAAAAGGTCATGTGTGACCGACCTCAAGTAGTTATCCCTTGGGCACCGTGGTCACGCTCTCAGGTCACTAAGACCAACTATAACCCAATTTCTTTTCCAGGCATCCTTAGAAGAACCTTTCCACGGTGTGTAAAACCGGGAAGTGCTAACCACCCTCATACCTCAAACAGTACTCAAGACCAATGAGTCAAAACTAACCACTTGGATATTAGAATAATCGCTAAACAGTCAGTCAGCTGCAACATAGGACCAGACATATACATGCATCGGTCCAAGTCACCATACCTCATTAGCACAACAAAATGAATACCAAATCCATAGAAGTAGTTACTTCAATGGTAGTAATATATAAAAGAAAGATTGCGTATAGGGATATAATACAGGAATAAAGAATTAGTCCGTAGAAAGAAAGATATAAAGTAGCTTTAATCTTACGGTCCAGAGGAAGACAACGAGTGTATACACCTACGCCATTGTGATCGATTCTGAGCCATGTCACTCAGAGTCTCCAAGCATTGGTTACGATAGTCATGCGGACCCCAACCATGTAGTCTATATCTACCAACATGGCTCAGACCAGAAGTTAGTGACTTTATGGACTGATGCCACGTTTTGGTCTGGTCGCTCCTAACTTTCATCCATCCGTCTCCAACACTAGTCAGCATTGCAAGCCGTCGCAGTTGATAGTTGGGCATGCGTAACACGTGGCCCAACCATCTCAGTCGATGAAGATTCACAACCTCAACTGCTCATTTACTATCATTCCGTAACACCCTGAGTCCAAGCTATTATTGTAAGGACTGATGATACTACATGAGTGGATACTGCTTCTAACTTGAAATTAAATATAAAACGGTCACTATTGATATTTTTTTATTTTCGACCTGCTTTATGTTATTGATTGATTATTGTCAACACCTGAATTGAGGATAGGGAGTGAAGTAATCGGACGTGTTGACAATTCCACTTACCTTGGAAGTCTGAACTACCCTAATGGGTTTTTGTCTGACGAAATCTGTGCACGGATCCAAAAATCTTTTTTGTCTTTTGCCAATTTACGTCACCTATGGTGATGACGAGACATCCGCCTACCAATTAAGAGACGAGTATACTGTGCAGCAGTTCACTCTATTCTAATTTACGACTGCGAAGCGTGGTCATTAAGGGTAGAAGACACTCTTAAGCTACTAGTATTTGATCACAGATGTCTTAGAAATATTTCTCGGATATGCTGGGACCACTGGGTAAGTAATAGTGAGGGTGGACTCAGGGTGTTACGGAATGATGGTAAATGAGCAGTTGAGGTTGTGAATCTTCATCGACTGAGATGGTTGGGCCACGTGTTACGCATGCCCAACTATCAACTGCGACGGCTTGCAATGCTGACTAGTGTTGGAGACGGATGGATGAAAGTTAGGAGCGACCAGACCAAAACGTGGCATCAGTCCATAAAGTCACTAACTTCTGGTCTGAGCCATGTTGGTAGATATAGACTACATGGTTGGGGTCCGCATGACTATCGTAACCAATGCTTGGAGACTCTGAGTGACATGACTCAGAATCGATCACAATGGCGTAGGTGTATACACTCGTTGTCTTCCTCTGGACCGTAAGATTAAAACTACTTTATATCTTTCTTTCTACGAACTAATTCTTTATTCCTGTATTATATCCCTATACGCAATCTTTCTTTTATATATTACTACCATTGAAGTAACTACTTCTATGGATTTGGTATTCATTTTGTTGTGCTAATGAGGTATGGTGACTTGGACCGATGCATGTATATGTCTGGTCCTATGTTGCAGCTGACTGACTGTTTAGCGATTATTCTAATATCCAAGTGGTTAGTTTTGACTCATTGGTCTTGAGTACTGTTTGAGGTATGAGGGTGGTTAGCACTTCCCGGTTTTACACACCGTGGAAAGGTTCTTCTAAGGATGCCTGGAAAAGAAATTGGGTTATAGTTGGTCTTAGTGACCTGAGAGCGTGACCACGGTGCCCAAGGGATAACTACTTGAGGTCGGTCACACATGACCTTTTTGGTGCTAGTTTTTGTGTTAGCTATGTGCTTGTTAAGACATTACCAATGGAGACGGATAGCTGAGAAAAATGTTTGAGCAACATTTGCTGTTGCACAAACGCAATCGTTCTCCATCTTGTTCTATTTCTCGGACATTACTTTATCTATATCACACATTTTTCAGTCTGATCTATCATATCTGACTGTTACCTTCATATTTTCCGTATTTTTATCCCCACAATTTGTTTAGCTGGTACTGATATGGTGTAAATTATGACCAAGTCGTGCCTGGTCCTACGTTGTAGCTGACTGACTGAAGTCGTACAATCTTTATATCTGCAATTCATCAATATTAGTAAAAATATCAATGCGACTGTAGACTATTGTTATTTGAAGAGCATAATGTTGGGAGTTACCAGGGGTTTACTAGTTAGTGTTCTAAGTTAACTTCTTGTTTTATCGGTTTTGGCGTAAATACATTACATTGTCTTCCTTTAGCTCTTAACCAGGGTTTGCTTCCACAATTTGCAGTCCTTATTTTCATTTGTTTTTACTTCCACCCCTGTTTACCTTCGTTAGTGTCTTTGTTTTTACTCGTATTTTCCCTCTCCTTGGTCACTTAATTGTATCGAGTTTAACACTAGCGTTTTAAAAGAGTAGATTTTCATGCCTAATACCGTGTTCTCGTTTAGTTTTCCGTAAAATTTATATCTTATTCCATCTCTGTCTCTGTGTTGGATTCCATGAAAATTGAGTCAACAAGCTTTCCTCCCAGTCCCTAAAATGTTCCACTCTACCAGTTTCGCAGGCACTTTAAAATGACACCAACGTAGTTTCTTTATGCTGTACATAAAATTTACCAGTTGAAAATATTCTTTTTAGCCTACCAAACCAACTCCTCTGAGCTATTCAGATGGTGATCCGGTGTTTACATATCATCCTGATACTTGGAAGCAATGTACTGCATCTCATTTAAGATCGAATTCTGCTTCTTCGAAGTTGCCGCAAAGTCACTGTCGTGTCCTCACAGCTGCTACAGGTGTCACTCAATTATCAGAACCATTTCCAGTTGGAGGAATTGGAACAACAGATGAACCGGATGGATTGTCCAGCACAAGTGGTAAGTTTTCATGTTGACTGTTTTCACTACTGCACATCTTGAAATATGACTTAAATTCGTTTCCTCAGTGCACTGCATATGACCGAAAATTGTCTATTACGATATTATTAAAGGAACATGTTTCTCAATTACCAACTCTGCAGTCCGACCACTTGAAGTCGTTTTATCCTCCACCCCCACTGACGCTACTATGTTGTGATACGACTTAAAATCAAAGTTATTCTGCTAGTTGAATTGATAAAATAAAGTTTCCCACAAACAACCAGTAGTGCCAATGATCATGTTTTATCATTTTGAGATTTTCTTTTTATTTATTTATTTGAACACATAAATATTGGTACAGGGGGGCACCAAATATATATGCGCCACACAAAACAATGAATATTCGAAGAGAAAAAAACGAACAATAACGAACACATTACTGTAAGGTAGTGTAATAATAATAATGGGGGAAACGAAAAGGTACAATCACAAGAAATCTTCCAGTTAAGGAAGATACCTTTCTTTATGAAGAAAGTAAAAGAAGGTCACAGCAGGATCACCACTAGCTTCTATTCTGAGCCATATCTGATAACGTCTCTAACCACTGTGTTTCATCATCTGTAGGTTCCCAACCAGTAAGTCGTGAAGGACCAATACAAGCCAGTCCTGCACGGCTTTCTTTCATACCACTACGCCATGTCAAACACTGACCACCTCTCCGCTTCTTCCAACCAGTCCCAGAGTCGGCAAATAATGCACGATGTGGAATTCTCTAGGACGACATTCGTAGAACACATCCAATCCACCGAAGTCGATGTTTAAAGATGGTGACACCAACTGAGTTATCGTCTCTGTGCCCGAACACACGATGCCGAACCTCTGCATTGTTAACATGGTGTTGCCACTGGATGTCGGCAGTCCTTCGGAGACGGCGATGATCGAACACAGAGAGACGTCTAACATCCTCAACTCGGAGAGGCCAGGTTTCACAAGCATAGAGCAAAACTGCTCTCACCAACGCGTTGTAGATCCGACCTTTTACAGCCAGACTGACATCACGAAGGCGCCAAAGGTGGCCCAGATTGGCATAAGCCGACCTGGCTTTCACTATGCATGCATTGATCTCATCACTCACACCCCCACCAGCACTTATGCAGCTACCCAGATACACGAACTTCTCGACTACGTCTATCTGCTCACCATCCAGGGTGAGTACAGGATTAGAATCCTGCCAGTCTTGTAGAAGTACTTTGCACTTAGAAGGTGCAAAGCACATACCATACCTACGGACACTGATTGCCAACTGATTAAGTGCGGATTGCATGGCTTGGGCATTATCGCACAGCAAGACAATATCGTCCGCATACTCAAGGTCGAGGAGTCTTTCTCCAGGCAGCAGACCCACACCACCATTACTTACATCCATCAGAGCTGTTTCCAGAATGTCATCGATGGCAAAGTCGAAGAGGAATGGTGATATTGTGCAACCCTGCCTAACCCCACTGCTCGAATGGAACAATGGGGAAAGGTGGTTGTATGCCCTCACTCCACCTGAGGTGTTTGTATATAGGGCCTTTATGATGTTAATAAACTTCTCAGGCACACCCTTCTTCAATAGAAAATCCCAGAGAACAGTCCTGTCCAACGTATCGAAGGCAGTCCTTATGTCAAGAAACACTACGATTGTTGGCCTTTGATAAGTATGACGGTGTTCTAACATTTGGCGGAGGGTGAAGATATCAATACACCCTCGACCGGAAAGAAAACCAGCCTGCTCCTCGTGAGTCAATCTTTCTCGGGTTTTGAACAACCTACGAAGTATAACGGAAGCCAACATCTTGGACGCAATCGGAAATAGACTTATCCCTCGATAGTTGTTACAGGAACGACGTGAACCCTTTTTAAAGATAGGGACAACTACCGACTCATTCCATGACTTTGGTACACTCTCTAGTTCCCAGACCCCTGTAAACAACGTCGTCAGTTCGTTAGCCAGAAAGTCACCACCATCTTTAAAAAGGGCCGGAGGTAAGTCATCTGGGCCGGGTGATTTGTAGCGCTTCAAGAGTTGGAGTTCCTTGAGGACTTCCGCCTCATTTCGTGGATCAGTCGTCACCGGCCATGGAGAGCAGGACAGTCCGACCGATGTTGCCGGAGCAACAGGCCAGTTGAACTGCCCTTCGAAGAATTTCGCCCATAGTTCAAGACGTCGACATATATTGGTGATTGGCATTCCGTCATCCTCACAGATTGTTTCGCGCACACCAGACTTCTTGCTGCCAGTGGCTCGGATGAGTTAAAAGAGATTCCAGCAGTTACCAGATGCAACTGCTGCTTCCAGTTCATTAGCACACCCCGACCACCGGACGTCTCGGTCCTCAAGCAAGCTTTGCCCGATTTCATTGCGTAACGTCCTTCGTTTGTGGTCAAACTCACGGTGACCCGGAGTAGACCGACGGGCTCCAATGAGTTGTAAGGAGCCTGAAAAAACCCAGTGCTTATAAGCGGAACGTTTCGCAAAGCCGAGTCTCGGATAGAAAATTGAAAGGTCTTTATATTTACGTCTAAGTCGTATTCAGACCTATCTGTTGTCTGATCTACATAATTGTGCGAACGTTGAAGGCAGCCAGTTTAAATAGTGCACATGGTTTCGGAAAAACTGCTTCAGTATTCGTATTTGGTGGTAGCATACAATTTTCAACCAGGCAGTGACTCGAGAGCGTTTAGATAGAACCGAGTTTCCACCATAGGCGAGCTGTTGCATAAGTGGAAAAATAAGGATTCATAAAGTGGGAATAAAAGTGAATAAATGACGTAAAAGAATAATAATGTGAATCGTTTGATTGTTAATCGAAGGAAGACAAGTATTTTCCACAAATATTGACATATCATATTTGTGTGTGGGCTGTGATACTGCCCGGGTGCCCAGACCGAAGCAGGTGGTTATCTTAGGGGGCCACACCCCGAGCCTTTGACCTAAAGGTCTGACCCACAAGGCAGTTCAGCATCGTGTGGAGGTGCAGTCCCATGATAGCCGGTGACCAACGATTGGTTCATACGCCGTTTGTTTCCGCAGGATACTGGAGCCCATGTGCACCATTGATTTGGGATCCGGTTTAAGCTCCGAACATTCGCTTTTCGTCCTTTCATTTTCGTAAACAACACCCCCGCCACGAGAAGGCATTGAATAAGACTTCCCTTGCAGAGGCTGTATACGCGTGTCCGTGTGAGAGCATTTCGAGAGGGAGGGCGGGCACACCACACTCGGCCATACCAGGGTATTTGGGGGCATCATTTTGAGGAGAGGCAACAAATGTCAGTTAGGAAAACGTCTTACCCCAAGCGTTCCTGTACTCGACACTGACTTTCTCTAAGAATTGAAGAGCACTGTACAAATGGTAGCACTTCTAAAGACATCCAAATAAAAGACCTTAAGTGGATATTCACTAGTTTTTACTCCATTATTGAATAAAGCGACACTGGTTATCAAATTGCTTTTTAAGTTAATTCGAAAAATATGGTGAGAAAGTGATGATCACGCTGTGCACTTCTACTGTTACATGTTACTCACCAATGAACCTTTTTCATAATCAACTTCTATCTTTCCATGTTTCTTCAAATTTCTTCGTCCTCCCATATCCATAGATTTTATCTTATTGATTCGAAATTATAAGGTTGTACCCCTAAGTTCGTTAAACTCTCCAAATGGACTTACAAATGGGCTAGTACATGGCATACAAATTCATGAATGTAAATCTCCACATCCCAAGTCAGGATAGCGAAATGAAACTAATTAGATGGATAACCAAAGAAATAAAAGTAATCACATTGATAATAGTGGTAAAATACAGTCAAACGTAACAAATCGAACTGGGAAATGGTGGGAGGCACCGAAAAAGATGGAGATCGATTGCGTTCGTGCAACGACAACCGTTGTTGAAAAACATACCCCATAGTATTCAACCGTTGATAACGATTATGCCGAAAATACAGTTAGATAGCATGGATTTTCTTACATGACTCAAGTCAACAGATAAAAACTTCGTCAATTGATGTCATGACTTTGCTCCGGTTAACAATAATATTTCCCTACATATTATCCTTGCCGGTATAGTACATCAAGAAAGGTGGTGTTTATGCATAACACTTTCAAGCGAACTTGATCGATGACTCTGCGTTACACCATAAACCAGTGCTTTCTATTTTAAATAAGTTTCATATGTAGTCGCCCTAAAAATCAACTGTGAGAACATATGAATTTTACACACACCCCATACATTCAGAAATCACGTTTCACAAATGTACTATAGTTGATATTAGCATCCTTTTGAAGTTTTTCCTGCCATATCACCTATGATTTATGAATGCCATTGGAGTTAGAGTACTGCCACAAACAGTCGTTTTTGCGTCACTTTATACAGAGTGATGAATACAGAAAGTGTTACACATCACTGTTTTTCAAAAATGCGTAACCTTATTGGGGATGTCTGAGCGATGACCTTTCTTTTGTCCGGTTTCACGAAGCAGACTGCCAAAAGACTTGTCGATCATTGGAATCAAGTGCTCCTTTTGATTCATAAAATACAACCTCAATTTTACCTCAGTAAGCGTGCCCTTATTTCAGAGCCTGCGGATTAAATGCTAAGCCTAAAATATACCTGGCTTTCCTATATTTGTTGTCCTCGAGTTCCCATTGGCAACTGATCAGTTTTGAATGTTAAGATCTCGGAGATGATATAAATCAAATTGATTTCCCTATGGTTATCGCTGAAAGATTCGTATTTTCTTGCAAATTGTAATGATTACGAATCGAGGCCGGCTAGATATGGTTACCGTATCTCTCTAACCATCATAAAGAAACACCTGGAACTAAATTATCATAGCCTGCTGTTCTCCCATAGTTCAAGTCACTTATATTCTCAATCCCTTCAAGAGTTGGAGGGGAGACCGAAGATTAACCTCAAGCCTGTTTAATTTTCCCTTCCGTCTTTATAATCACGTAATTTGACAGTAGAGTCTATAAAAAACTTTTCTTCGGGATTTTTTCACTAACTAGTAACTTTTTCAGTAGTTACCTTATTACTGTATTCGTACTTTTAATTGCGTACTCTTTAACTGTAAATAGTTCTGTTTGCACTATAGAAATGACTTTGTATTTCCTTACATACTAAATACTATTTATGAAAGTAAACTGCCTAGTTTATTCCAGACCGGCCTGCTTCTTTAAATTGTTCTACTGTTTTTTTAACATTTGTTATGATGAAGTACATTTCCAGAATATGTACTATGAACCTATTTTTAATCCACCTTTCACTAAAAGCACAATGTATTATTTTGACCTCATTATTCCATTTGAATAAATACGTTTGATTATTTGTTATATTTGATGCTTAGACTTATATATGATAAATGTAAGTTTCGTGAATCAGTGGTTCATTGCCCATCATGCGCTAAACCCGCAATACCAGCCTGTTAAAAACTACCAAAGAAAGTTGATAGCACTTGCCAAAACAAATCATCCCTCAAACTGTAAATTACAGACGACAAGCTTATTATTATTTTCCCATCACTGAGACTCGTTTATTTAGTGTATTATGAGTCAAAATTAGCTCTTATCACTTCAAACTCTATGTTGTCAGTCTCCGATAATCGGCTATAAGAAAAAAAGAGTATCAGTAGTCACAATAACTTATCAAGTACGCACCACTGGGTTTCAATCCGATCATTCACTAAAAAATTGTTTTCTGTTTTTTAATCATATTCCGAAAGTAGCCGTTACCAATTAAGTTTAAATGGACATAAGCTTTCACTGTATACTTACTTGTACTACAAAGACATTTTTCTTAAAATATCAGCCATTTGATGAAAGACTTATCATTTCTGAGAATTAAACATCTCTCAGTATATTCATTATTTAATTAAAACATATCATTTCTATCAAGAATTTTTACAAAATGTCCCTTTACATTTTCCGTTACAGATGATGTTTGTATGGATAGTTCAAGTCAAGACAGCTATTCGGGGAATACAGCTCCCGTTCGTACGAATACTGATGTTATGCACATTTTGAACGCATCCCTTGGTTCTGAATTTAATAGCAATGTGGATCCTGGGAACAATAAATCTCAGTATTCTAATTGTCGTTTGAGATCAGCTCTACTAACACCTTATTCTCCTGGTTCTGAAATACATTCCATTAACAGTGTTAGGCACTTGAATCATTTTTTGAATAAGGATCTCTCCACTTCTAACATATCTCTTCAACAGAGACCAGTTACCGAAAGTATTCAACCCGAAATATTTTCTAATAGTACTTCATCACAACGACTACTGGAAGTTCTTTCTAGGCCATATGAAAATTATGATGATTTAGATCAACGTAACTCTAAGTTTCGAGCATCTGAAAGCCCTCAAAGTACTCCAACTGTTCATCAAACTTCCTGGAGTGCGCCTCCGTCTGTCTCATCCAGTAGTTGTGCTACTCCGGATAAAGAATGTTGCGATATACCGAATCAAAGTGAAATTCCCCAACCAGTTCGTCCAACACGTTTCAGTTGTTCAAGTTTACCCGTAAAGAAACGCAAGTTGGATTGGAAACAATCAGATAATTGGTTCCCTGATTTACAGTCATCTGATAAGCATTTATGTAAATTTAGGAAAACTCCCAACATTAATTCGCCAGATCTTGTTAGTACTACTGGTTTTATGACGACACTAAGTCATGATAATCTCACATACTGTTCATCGAGTGGGAGTACCCCAGAAAGGCGGAAATCGGTTGGTGGTAGTATATCTGTATCGGATAGTACTCAGCAGTCTGTCATTTCGAAGACTACCATTCCTCTATTGAGAACTTGTTCTGTGCCTGTAAACAATGAACAGCGTATGAGTAAGTTTCTAAATATTTATTTATTTATATTTAGTATTGCTCAACGTTTTTATTCTAAATCAATGTGAAGCGATTAGATATATGATCATACTATAATAAAATTCCTTAGAACAGCGCTGTCTGAACCTATTTTATTACTCAATGCTTTCTACTTGGATCTCTTTATTTATTTGAACACAAATATTGGTACAAAGGGGCAACAGATACATATGCAGCACACAACAACAATGAGGATGTAAGGTGCGTATAAGAAAAAGCGGAACAATGGCGGACAGAAATTAGTGTATGATAGTGAGATAATAACAATGGGAGAAGCAATCCAGTTAGTAAAAGTGCAACCAGAAAGAACTCTTCCGGTTAAAGAAGTTACTTCCATTTTTTACGAAGTAAAATAAAGTTACAACAGGATCGCCACTAGCTTCTATTCTGAGCCATATCTGATAACGTCTCTAACCACTGTGTTTCATCATCTGTAGGTTCCCAACCAGTAAGTCGTGAAGGACCAATACAAGCCAGTCCTGCACGGCTTTCTTTCATACCACTACGCCATGTCAAACACTGACCACCTCTCCGCTTCTTCCAACCAGTCCCAGAGTCGGCAAATAATGCACGATGTGGAATTCTCTAGGACGACATTCGTAGAACACATCCAATCCACCGAAGTCGATGTTTAAAGATGGTGACACCAACTGAGTTATCGTCTCTGTGCCCGAACACACGATGCCGAACCTCTGCATTGTTAACATGGTGTTGCCACTGGATGTCGGCAGTCCTTCGGAGACGGCGATGATCGAACACAGAGAGACGTCTAACATCCTCAACTCGGAGAGGCCAGGTTTCACAAGCATAGAGCAAAACTGCTCTCACCAACGCGTTGTAGATCCGACCTTTTACAGCCAGACTGACATCACGAAGGCGCCAAAGGTGGCCCAGATTGGCATAAGCCGACCTGGCTTTCACTATGCATGCATTGATCTCATCACTCACACCCCCACCAGCACTTATGCAGCTACCCAGATACACGAACTTCTCGACTACGTCTATCTGTTCACCATCCAGGGTGAGTACAGGATTAGAATCCTGCCAGTCTTGTAGAAGTACTTTGCACTTAGAAGGTGCAAAGCACATACCATACCTACGGACACTGATTGCCAACTGATTAAGTGCGGATTGCATGGCTTGGGCATTATCGCACAGCAAGACAATATCGTCCGCATACTCAAGGTCGAGGAGTCTTTCTCCAGGCAGCAGACCCACACCACCATTACTTACATCCATCAGAGCTGTTTCCAGAATGTCATCGATGGCAAAGTCGAAGAGGAATGGTGATATTGTGCAACCCTGCCTAACCCCACTGCTCGAATGGAACAATGGGGAAAGGTGGTTGTATGCCCTCACTCCACCTGAGGTGTTTGTATATAGGGCCTTTATGATGTTAATAAACTTCTCAGGCACACCCTTCTTCAATAGACAATCCCAGAGAACAGTCCTGTCCAACGTATCGAAGGCAGTCCTTATGTCAAGAAACACTACGATTGTTGGCCTTTGATAAGTATGACGGTGTTCTAACATTTGGCGGAGGGTGAAGATATCAATACACCCTCGACCGGAAAGAAAACCAGCCTGCTCCTCGTGAGTCAATCTTTCTCGGGTTTTGAACAACCTACGAAGTATAACGGAAGCCAACATCTTGGACGCAATCGGAAATAGACTTATCCCTCGATAGTTGTTACAGGAACGACGTGAACCCTTTTTAAAGATAGGGACAACTACCGACTCATTCCATGACTTTGGTACACTCTCTAGTTCCCAGACCCCTGTAAACAACGTCGTCAGTTCGTTAGCCAGAAAGTCACCACCATCTTTAAAAAGGGCCGGAGGTAAGTCATCTGGGCCGGGTGATTTGTAGCGCTTCAAGAGTTGGAGTTCCTTGAGGACTTCCGCCTCATTTCGTGGATCAGTCGTCACCGGCCATGGAGAGCAGGACAGTCCGACCGATGTTGCCGGAGCAACAGGCCAGTTGAACTGCCCTTCGAAGAATTTCGCCCATAGTTCAAGACGTCGACATATATTGGTGATTGGCATTCCGTCATCCTCACAGATTGTTTCGCGCACACCAGACTTCTTGCTGCCAGTGGCTCGGATGAGTTAAAAGAGATTCCAGCAGTTACCAGATGCAACTGCTGCTTCCAGTTCATTAGCACACCCCGACCACCGGACGTCTCGGTCCTCAAGCAAGCTTTGCCCGATTTCATTGCGTAACGTCCTTCGTTTGTGGTCAAACTCACGGTGACCCGGAGTAGACCGACGGGCTCCAATGAGTTGTAAGGAGCCTGAAAAAACCCAGTGCTTATAAGCGGAACGTTACGTTAAGCCGCAAGCGGCTTTACTCGCCATTTTGATGGCGTCATGAAGTTGCCTAGAAGCTAGTTCGGTTCGATACTTACTTGCAACAGAAGTTTCAACCAGCTTGCTAGTATCAATCCGTTGATGGCGGTCACTTTGTTGTCCACTGAAAAGTACGGTAAGATTGGCGCAGACCAGGGCATGATCAGAGTCCAGATAGGTACTCCAAAAGGAGCGGCAGTCTTGCACACAACCACGCCAGCGGTAGTTGATCGCGATGTGACCAACCTGAGTCCAGGCTTGAGATGTAGAAGGGGGACGCCAGGTGGCACATCGGCGATGACTGTGCCGAAAGATAGTGCTGGCCAGAAACAGGTTGTGGTTTGTGGATAGTTGCAGTAGACGGTCCCCGTTATCTGTCCTGCGACCAACGAGTCCCCATCGGCCACCTAGACGACTCTTCTGTGCCTAGACGCACGATCTGAGCATTCAAGTCTCCAGCTAGTACTACAATATCTGTCGAACTCACTTTCTGTAGAAGAACAGTTAACTGGCGGTAGAATTCATCCTTGATTGCATCCAGGCTGCAGTCTGTAGGTGCATAGGCGGATATGACGAAAAGACATCGTTTCTCACACTAATTTCTTTTTAATTTGATGGAATTTTCTAATCTAACAGTACATAACCGACTGTTAATGGAGATCCAATCGATTAGTGCTGCCTCAGTTCTAGCGCTTAGTGCGATACCAACGCCATCAAGACCAGACGAAGATGCCACAGGGTCCCCGGATAAACACACGTAAAACAAGCTTTTCGAAGTGACAGATGGAGAGCGAATTTGTAGTACTTCACCAGAGTCTTGAATACGGGTCTCGGATAGAAAATAGACGTAAATTTTAAAACTATAAGGACACAAGCAACCTTATGTTTTGTCCGATCTGTTAACGTTTGAGGAAGCTAGTTTGAATGGTATATATGGTTTATGAAAGACTGTTTCAGTGTTCGTATTCAGTGGTAGCATTCAACTTCCGACCACTCGGTGATTCGAGATAGTTTAGATAGACGAGCTTCTGTATAAGTTGAAAAATAAGGATACACAAAGTAGGAATAAGTGACGTAGTACATAAACAAATAAAAATGAATGTTACCAAATGGATGTGAGTTTTCTGTATTTTAATCGGAGCGAGAACAGTATTTTCATTAATTATTGTCATTTCATTGTATTTGTGTGTGGGCTGTGATACTGCCTGGGTGCCCAAACCGAAGCATGGTGGTTCTCGTTTTCTAAGCGATGTTCGAACTTTTCGTGTTTACAGATTTCTACCCAGTGGAAGGATAAAGCTCACTTGTTTGTCCCATCACAGTCTAAATCTGCTCGTCATGAAGAAATGCTGTTCGCCTCCAAACCCCACTTTCATTGTCCAGCGGTAAAAAACAAATAACACAGCAAAGATCCCACCCCTAATCTGAATTTTACAGGTTGTTCAATTGTGAATTGGATTAAGTGGATCATTTATAAGATTATATTCGTAGTTGAAATTAGTGTATATATCGTAAAAGTAATAACAAACAACCTAGGTTTTCTTCAGGAAAATGCAGAATTCTCTCAATTGCATGAGCCACCCGGTAAAATCAGCTGTCTACGCATATGCTAAGGTCGATTAATTGCATTCATTCATATTGATCGCCTGGCTGTCACTTGGCCTGTGTTTTCAATAATTCCCATGACCTTGTATTTATTGCTAGTGGATAATTTCTAGACATATTGGACATACGACCGCCTGTCTGTAACACTATTCCACATATCGATTAACCTGGCAAGACTATGATTGGTTAACTTATACTCAGGTGGGGGTGTCACTTAAATGCACACGTAGCCAAACTCACAGCCTACTAAATCAATCCCATGAGATGTCCTTTCTGAAGTCTTCTGACACTGAACCAATTTTAGGACCTGTCATCAAGCTAAGTATAGTAAGTAGTTTTCCTAACAAATTGCGCTTGGTTCGCCAACCTTCTAAATCCGGAGAATGTCTATCTGCAATTCCCAACTCCAAAAAACTCGATCTCTCAGACACACTGGAGATACATGACCTTAAGCGATTAAATGATTCAACTATCAATATTTCTCTACGGCTAGGTCCTGAATGATTGGCCTGAAGTAGTTATCCCTTGGGCACCGTGGTCACGCTCTCAGGTCACTAAGACCAACTATAACCCAATTTCTTTTCCAGGCATCCTTAGAAGAACCTTTCCACGGTGTGTAAAACCGGGAAGTGCTAACCACCCTCATACCTCAAACAGTACTCAAGACCAATGAGTCAAAACTAACCACTTGGATATTAGAATAATCGCTAAACAGTCAGTCAGCTGCAACATAGGACCAGACATATACATGCATCGGTCCAAGTCACCATACCTCATTAGCACAACAAAATGAATACCAAATCCATAGAAGTAGTTACTTCAATGGTAGTAATATATAAAAGAAAGATTGCGTATAGGGATATAATACAGGAATAAAGAATTAGTCCGTAGAAAGAAAGATATAAAGTAGCTTTAATCTTACGGTCCAGAGGAAGACAACGAGTGTATACACCTACGCCATTGTGATCGATTCTGAGCCATGTCACTCAGAGTCTCCAAGCATTGGTTACGATAGTCATGCGGACCCCAACCATGTAGTCTATATCTACCAACATGGCTCAGACCAGAAGTTAGTGACTTTATGGACTGATGCCACGTTTTGGTCTGGTCGCTCCTAACTTTCATCCATCCGTCTCCAACACTAGTCAGCATTGCAAGCCGTCGCAGTTGATAGTTGGGCATGCGTAACACGTGGCCCAACCATCTCAGTCGATGAAGATTCACAACCTCAACTGCTCATTTACTATCATTCCGTAACACCCTGAGTCCACCCTCACTATTACTTACCCAGTGGTCCCAGCATATCCGAGAAATATTTCTAAGACATCTGTGATCAAATACTAGTAGCTTAAGAGTGTCTTCTACCCTTAATGACCACGCTTCGCAGTCGTAAATTAGAATAGAGTGAACTGCTGCACAGTATACTCGTCTCTTAATTGGTAGACGGATATCCCGCCTTGTATAGGTCACCTATGGAGATCGTAGTAATTTTAAGAGTTGAGTTCATGATTCCATCTCAGCTAAACCTCTATTGAAAACCTGAAAATAATGGACTGCCGTTTTGTCCTACTATTGGAATTTACGTCAGTGCGCATGCAGAATTCCGCACGTGGGACTCGAAACCTAGTATTTAAACCACTCAGCCGTCATTCGACGGTGTTAATGTCTAACTCCACTCAATCTATGATGTTGCACAACCCTTCGTTCATTGTCTGAGTTGGATTTCTGTCTTGCACCCTACATGGATTGAACTCTACTGGTCACGCTTTCTCACTAGAACCCTTGTAAATCCATTTTGAAGCTAGTCACTAATGAGCGCATGATTATCAGGATAGGGTGTTACAGAGGCCGAAGGCTCTTTGTTCGAATTACTTACGGAATCGTGGATGCGCACTTCCGAGGAGTCCCATACTAGGCCGAAACGGCCGTTTTGGTTTTCATTGGTTGACAGAGGACTTCAACTGATAGAATTATTATTAGTAGTGTTATTCTAAGTCATGAAAATAAACGCTGTAACAATTTGATCTGATTTAGGTGAAGTATTTTCAGCTTATATAATAGATAGTATATTGAAAACCAACAGAATTAGTTTTGCTGTAACACAACCTAGGATTCACAAGTTGGTGGCTAGTTTATCCTATAAAACCACTTCGGACATAATATACGTACATTGTAATGTCAAATAAAATAAATAAAAGGTATTCACTTCATCAGCTTTGTGATACCGGTCTCCATAAGCAGTATTTTTCTTTCTGACATAAAAGTGTTTTGAAAAATGTGAAGACTTAGTTTTGTTGTGCAATATTAATTTCGAAGTCACCATAACTCTAGCATTCATCATATTTCCTTTGCTTTACCAGTCGTATGCATATAAACAAATCTTGAACATTTAAATGCAGTTACATTGTGCAGTAACATGTGGATATTAGGGGCAAAATAATTTAAAATAATAGTAATACCAAAATAGAGGAATCTATACACCATAGAAGTTCAAATTCAAATAAATGAATATTTGCTCTATGACGACTTCTAACAGATCAGATGTTAAGATGAAATAATTTTAGTGGAGTTATGTTCTCTGAGCTGAAAGGTTCATTCGTGAAATTTTCTTTATCTTACTAGACATACTAGCACAAACTTCAGATAGATGTGAGCTATTCATATTCTTCTAAATATGACTAATATCTCGTTTTGTTAACACGAAATTTGATTGGTTGGTGGTGTAAACACTTGTTCTGTTATTGTTTACAATTCTATTTTGATTTAATGTTGACAAAACAAGCTCTAAGTCATATGTGAAGAAATTCAACTAGCTCACTTTAGTTTGAATGTAGTACTGATAATGCTGTCTAGAAAGAACGAAAGTCTCGCTATCATTGATTTAACCTCTAATCTAACCGTAAAGTAGGTCTCCGAAAATTTTTTTCACTTAATTCCTATTCGATTACATAGTTCAAATAGTCGATCATAGTAATGATGATAACTAAGTAACGAATTTTTCTTCACTAATAACCATAATCACTGATATACTCGATTGTGATGATCATTCTATAACTATCACTAGTGTATTCAAATGGTACACTTGTCAAAAGGGAAATTGCATGTAGTTTCTCTAATAACTATGTAAAGCAATCACATTGATGATAATCCTTCAAAGTTTTATATCTAGATTGAATGAAATATATAGTGTTAATATAAACTTGGCTACTTTTTAAACTGATGTAAATTTGTATCAGACCCGAAGTTGCTTACCCGCTTACTCGTATATCTGAATAACCTTACTGTTAGAAACAAAATTATTATTATTATTATGTAATATATATTGTGATCAGTATAATCTAAATATGCTTATTTTTTCTAACCTTTTTCATTAAAAACTATGCTAATGCTCGTCATTGCTTCATTGTTTCTTTTCCAGTTCATTCATCAAAACTTTTAGATAATTTGACACTTTCTAAACATTTAATTGAAGAGAAAAAATCGTCAATAAAAACACCTTATCAAAATCATTTTTCTGTTCTTACTCGTACACTAACCGGTTCGGATAATATTAAAAGTCATATTAACAGTTCAAAACAATATTCCTCTGAGTTGACAACAGTGTCAAATGGTTCGGATTTTTCAAAATTATCAAAAGATAATATTTTTAATAGTAATGATAACAAGAAGAGGAAATATGCCACTCTTTCCAGTGTTGATTTTTGTACTACAACGGTGGGTAGCAACTATTGTCCCGGTGTTTTTAATAATAATAATAATATTAATAATAATAGTGATGAAGACTCGTATATTTCAAAAATCAATCATTCAACGACATCTTCCACTATTCATTACAATGCAAGGAAACCGATAACAGCGGATTTATTATTTCGTTCACCACATAGTACCCATAAACATCGTTCTCATACCCAGAATAACAATGACAATAGTAGTAATCAATTAACACTCTCTAATGCCTCTGACAACATTCATAATCGTAATGAAATATTTGATTATACAAATGAAGTTCATCAACATCATTGTTTCTTAAAACTACAAACTGCTAGAACTGTAGAAATGGATGTATCCAATATATATAATAATAATACTAATAAATTAAATGGATCCGCACCGGTGGTAGAACGCAAACACAATGGTCTTATACAAACTATACCGCATAATGAACATAACAATACTGTATCACATCAATTATCTCACACACTCAAAGAAGATACTGTTTATAATTTTAATACAATTTGTCAGAAACAATCTAGCAATTCGGACAATAGTAATGATATCATATCAGTTCAAAACAGGAATAATCTTGTTAATAATTATCAACAATTATCATCTGTTATTAGTCAGTCAACAATGCTTCCTGAATATGCTGTTACTACTACCTCTAATCCAACAACAACTACTGATGTTATTAGTCATAATCTTAATACTTATGTAAGTAGCTATTGTTTTCTGTGTTCGATCACTGATGATTTTCTTGAGAAGTGATGGGAATGGTTTATACATTGAGTTATTTTCTCTTAGTAAATGTAAAACTCTTTTGTAAGTTCATCTACTTCAGCTATAAATATTATCCGTTGTTTCATAGAACAAATAATAATAATAATAATAATAATAATAATAGCTTACTACTATTTTATCATAGAAATTTTTGAAGCATTACTTATTATCTAGTGCGCAACATTAGGCGCAAATTTGTTGAAATTGTGTGAAATTATTAGACGTTATGTTTCGTTTCACCTTTGAACTATTCTTCATTTCTTTGAACATAATTGTAGAGTCAAATAGTTCATTCATTGTAGTGGAGCAATGACTCAGTAGTTAAGGCGTTCAAATTTAAGCTATTAAGTAGCAGGTTCAAATCCCTATCTGCCTGTTACGGTTTAGGAAACCTGCTAGTATCACTAACCCTCATGTTTAGAATGCGGGTCACCATAGTTCAGGCTTATTAAAGTGATTTATCATGGTACCTACACAAGGGGAAAAGCAAGATCCGAAAATAAAACAGCGAGCGCCAATCTAATCACATTTGATAGAGAAGCTCTGGAAGAGGTGGTAACTTCTACGTAACTGGACAGCATCATTGATAAACAAGAAGGATCTGATGTAAATGTAAAGGCACAAATCGGCAAAGCAATGACAGAACTCTTGCAATTGAAGAGCATCCGGAACTCGAAACAACCGTCAACCAATACTAAAGTCAGAATTTTCGATGCAGACATCAAGAAAATCCTATTATGTGGAACTGAAACCTGGAGAACTACAATTATCATCAAAAAGTTGTCTACACAAGATACTCCATATCGGTTGGCTAGATACCATCAGCAAATAACCTGTGGCAGAGAAAAAATCGGTTCCCAACTGAAGAGGAAATTAGGAAAAGACACTGAAGGTGTACAGGGCATGCATTGTAGATATCATTAAACTGCATCACAAGTCAAGCTCTAATTTGAAATCCGCAAGACATGAAAAAGAAACAGACCAAAAAACACATTGCGCCGGGGAATGGAGGCAGACATAAAAAGAATGAGTAACAATTGGGAACAGCTGGGAAGAAGGGCCCGAAATAGAGTTGGTTGGAGAATCCTGTTCAGTTACGAGGGATAAAAGGCGTAAGTGAGTAGCTGTACCTACCTACCTATCCAAGCTTGCATCTTAAACAATGTTTAAAAAATTTTACTTAGATTTTTTATGTAACATATGTTATATGTCTAGTGCTTCACAAAAACATGATTTGCTCTTAGGTTAATTTAAAACAAGCTAAAAATAAAATAGTTATTATAAACCTATTCTCTTCATTGATCCTGCTAACATGTTTTTATTATATATGGTATTATCCTCGTTTGAAACTACACATTCAGTAACGGATTAGTCAGTCACTCAGTGGGACTTTTCTTTCTCTACGCATCCTGCACTACAAACCAGAATCCCATATTTCAAGTTTAATTATATTTTATAGGAATTATAAATATGAAAGAATAATCAGGTATATATATTTTTAATGTTTTCATAGATTGATTCAAGCATCAAAAGTGAGTGTACACGTGTTTCTGTAAATTCCAGTCCTATGAAATCAATTATGCCAGAATCTACAATCAATAAATCACCTACGGAACAGTTGAAATATTCACATGGAAATTTACCTAATGGTGCTACCACATTATCACCATCATCATCGTCTGTGTTAGCGAATCAAATGAATGTCAACGGTGCACATGTTATTATGATGCTTTCTCCATCTATCACAATCCCGACATCTGTTCATTCATCGTCAGCTAATCAGATTAGTACATCATCATCATCATCATTTTCAAATGTTCAACAATCTTCTTCCAATTATAATAACAATAATAATTCTAAAATCATACCACATTCATCTAATTGTTCTCAAACTTATACTACCCCCGCCATCACTACATCAAACTTTGTAAGTAGTAGTAGTGGCACGTCATCTTTCCCCTTACTTTTAATCTCTGCTTCTTCATCGGCCAGTGCGGTTGCATTAGCTGAGGCTGCTGCTTTAGCCACAGGAGTACCGTCGACAAGTTTTGTACCCGTTCCTGTACAAGTCACTACCTATGTCCCTCCAGCATCATCAACAACAATCACAACAACACGATCAATAAAAAATGAAGAGCATAATGACAAATTAAATAATCAATGTAAAATTTCCAATTCATTGAATAATGAAATTAACACCATTTCAAATCAACATTTTATTCTGTCAGTCATGGTGACTGATAATCATGTTCATAACGATGATGATAATAATAATAACAATAATGGCAATGGTGATAATCAGAAATCATTTTCAGTTCAAAGAAAAATCCCGTTTGTCTTAAGTACACCTAGCTTCCATTCAAATGTCAATAATATTCAAAATGATAGAAATATCATTACTGATGGTAAACAACATCATTCCACTCCATCAGTATTAAAAGATATTTCATTGACTAACACATCTGATGATAACGTTTATGATAGTAAATTGACCCATCAAGCTGTATAATGTAGCTGATGATGATAAAAACTGAGGGGGGATAGGCAGCATGAAAATAGAAAGTGTCACTTAATTGATAAAGGAAATGACAAATACAATCTCTATACTTGTAAACTGAAAATATGCCTCTATCCCTACTACCATTACTATTGCTTTTGTTGCTACACATAGCACAGTAGTATTCAAATAAAGGTCTCTTTATACTTATCAGTGTATTCCCTCGATCTTCTCATTAACTATTACTTCAACCAAGTGATTCGTTCACCTGAAATAATTCTCTTTTGATCATTACTTTTTTTAGCTTTCCTTCTATATTTATTCCATTTATCGTCAAAGTAATCTCTTTTTTATGTTAATGTGTACGTGTGTTCATGTTTAAATGTTCCTACCATCAACTGTCACATTTCTTCTAGACAAATAAGATCTACGCTTTTTTATTATTAGGTGTCGAATAATTACTAATAGGCTATCAGATCACGTTAATTATCTTATACATTTTTCAGTTTTCTTTATCGTTTTCTTGTTTTTACAAATTATTTGTATATTTAGGTTCCATTAAAAATCTATCATCATGGCAACTATCATCATTAGTGTTATTATCATTTTTGTGTGACCTCTCCCTCACTACGCGCCTATACACACATCCATCGTACGTTTGCTATTCTCTCACCACTATCACTCTTACTGTGTTGTTTCCTTCCTTAAATACATGTAAACGGAATATACCTATTGAGACAAAATAGGGAAGATATATATGTGCTAAACTATGTGTTATCACTGTGTGCACTATTTTCTGGTATATATCCAGTTTTAGTTTACACAGTATCAATATGTTACGTGTAAACACAAAATCCCCTTCTTTGCTGTCTTTTCTCTCCATCACTAGTTAATAAGAAAAAGTGAAATGATATTTTGAACAATTGAACAATCCCACCGTGCTTCTGTTTCCTTTCTTTCTAATTCGTTTATTTCTGGTTTATCTGGTTTTTCAACATACCACGTTTTACAATTCATTGGGAAGATGGGCAATTATATAATATTATTATAATCACTTTTTCATGTGTTTGTTTTTTGAATTATTCCTTACTGGATTATTACTACTCTGTGATGGGCGCGGGAACTTCGAGCGATACAATTGTTATACCAAAGCAAAATGTATTAAACATATTGAAGAGACTATGCTTCAAGGAAATGAAATTGCATTTCTCCCTCTCTTTCCTGTTCATCGTCATCAACGCTAGACATCTAAAAACAATATCATATCACCCGGTTCACATATTAGGCTCATATTGTTATCCAATCTATATCATAATGTTTGATTCTTTTATCTCCTTCCTGTTCTCGCCCCCACTCTCCAACTCAAATCACATGAGCTAACCTTGGTGTCTATTGTAGACACCAGCTAGTTGTCAGTGATGAGATACTGTTTGTCTCCTCTCCTATTAATTATTTCATAAATGATTAATTGCCATTTTGTTATATTTTTTTCAATAAGGGAATTTATTCCTATTTCTACATTTATGTGTAACATCACTCAATTTTTCTTATTAAAGAAATACAAAATATGACTTTTCAAGTCCATCATATTTACTGCCACTACTCTCCACTCACTCATCTACTTGTGTTAACACAAAAGGGGAAAAATTCTAATTCTCGAAAAAATATACAGGTAGGTAAAATGGTCTGAAATGCGGCGTTTATTACGTGTTATTATTGTTTATTCTTGCTGACGTTATTTATCATCAATCTACTCGTTCTTTTACCAAATACTCTACTCTTCTTGCCTTTTTTTGTTCACTAATTGTTGCGATTCCGCGGTAGTTTTCCTCAAACTTCTTTATTTGTTGTCTGTTCCTCATCTTTATGTGTATGTATGCGTGTGGGTACTTTCACTCACATTTGTGTATGTTTATCTGTTTGGTGATTTTTTTAACCATAAATTGACGATTACGATGGTATTAACGATTTCGGATAATTCTTCATTTTCTCCTCTTCATATTTTTGTCAAATGTGTTAATGCTTTTGTGTGTGTAAGTATGAATAAAATATAAATTATCTTTGAATACAGTAATATTTGTGTTATGGCGTAATTTATTTCTTAAGTTCAATAAATTTTAAATAGGAAACAATGAGGTTGAAATTTTAAAAACAAGTAATTAATAGTAACGATCCTAACTATCGTCCATCTGAAAACTGGATATTGGTTGAAGAGTGGTATAAATTCATAAGGGTGTTTACTTTTAGCATCGGAGAATACAGAAAACTGTTGGTTTAGTCCTTGAGGTTTTTTACACCAGCAATTCATGGTTAGATGTTTCAAGTAATTTTATTTAAACCATGAACCAATCTAAGACAACCACTGAAAACTTAGAGGCCACTTCATCCTAGTATGAGACTCCTCAGAAGTACGCGTCCATCACTCCACACCTTGTAATCGGACCCAGGACCTCTCGCTCCAACGCTTAAACTCTGGACCACTGGTCCGCTATTCAATGATGTACAACCTTAACTTCAGTCAGCTCACCATATTGCGCCGCAGTTTTCCATTATCTTCGGTAGGTAACCTCACACTAGCCACGGTTTAGCTTCACATCTCACAAAACTCCGGAAATTTTTTTTCAAAGCTAGTCGCTCCGGTTGCGAGGTTGTGGGTGTGTACTGCTGGAGAATCCTAGGCCACGACGAAAAGGCCTTCTAGGTTCTCAGTGGTTGTCTGACTTAGATCAGTTTCTAATTTCAATGAAATCCGACAACCGCGTAATGGCGTTGAGTAACGGTTGGAATGCACAATTCAATCTTGTCTTTATTGGGCGCTTGGTTGATCTGTAAGGAAGGCGACGGCCTAGGCTTTAATACTAGGAGTTTAGTAAGGATGGGTACAACCCATAAATTTATTTAGACTCCTAGACTGCACGGTGATATTTTTCAAGTGAATAACTCTCACTAGCCTAGTCATGCTTGAATCTCACCTATCTTGTAGTTTCCAAAAAGCATGTAATTTAATGATGCCTTTCTTATCTTTAATCATCGTACCTGGTACCTGACACATAATAAATTTATTAGTTGAATTCATGAGTCATTTGAAGCTAGACCATCATGGAAAACCTGGAAGCACTGGACGGCCATCTCGTTTTAGTATGGGAATCCTCAGCAGTGCTCATCCACGATCCCGCCTCGTGAGATCCGAATCCAGGTGGTCTAGCTTCAATTGACTCATGAATTCAACTACTAAATTTCTATAATGTCCACAAAATCCCTCTCTGAACATAATAAACAAACGAGTAATCAAGCGTAAACTATCAATCTCAACGGCATGATCATTCACAGTTCTTTTCAGACAGATCCAAGGTTAAACATCAATACAACTTTTTTTTCTCGACCGCCAAGCACTTATATGTCATGTTGGAACGATAGCTAAGTGATTGAAGCAATTGGGTTACAGTTTCGATCTAGACTTACTTTTTTGATTTGTGTAATCGGATATTTGCACTAGCCCTCATACAAAAGTCACTCAAAGCTCCGAATACGTGAACCTACAGTCGATTGTTGTTTTTTTACATTACGCAGTTGGCAGTTATAATCGTCTAATAATTCATCGACTGAAAATAACAAATTTGTTATTACTTACTTATTTCCTCCTGTTACTACCAATGGAGCATAGGTCGCCGACCAGCATTCTCCAACCCACTCTGTCCTGGGCCTTCCTTTCCAGTCCTATCCAGTTTTTGTTCATTTTTCTCATGTCTGTCTCCATTTTCCAGCGTAATGTGTTCTTTGGTCTTCCTCTTTTCCTTTGGCCTTGAGGATTCCATGTGAGGACTTGTCTTGTGACGCAATTGGATGCTTTCTTCATTGTATGTACTATCCACTTCCAGCTCTTCTTCCTGGTTTCTTGCTCCACTAGGATCTGGTTTGTTCTCTCCCACAGTACGTTGTTGCTAATAGTTTCCGGCCAACGGATCCGAAGTACTTTGCGTAGACAACTGTTAATAAACACCTGTATTTTCTGGATGATGGCTTTCGTAGTTCTCCAGGTTTCTGCCCCATACAGTAGAACTGTTTTAACATTTGTATTGAAAACTCTGACCTTGGTGTTGGTTGACAGTTGTTTTGAGTTCTAGATGTTCCTCAGTTGTAAATATGCTGCTCTTGCTTTTCCGATCCGCGCCTTCACATCTGCATCAGATCCACCGTGTTCATCAATGATGCTGCCCGAATATGTAAAGGTTTTTACATCTTCCAAATCTTCTCCGTCAATTGTGACTGGATTGGTGCATTCTGTGTTGTATCGGAGAATCCAGCTTTTCCCTTTGTGTATATTGAGACCTACTGCTGCTGAGGCTGCTGCTACACTGGTCGTCTCCTGCATTTGTTGTTGCGTTTGCGATAGAAGAGCCAGATCATCTGCGAAGTCTAGATCGTCCAGCTACATCCTATCTGTCCACTGTATCCTGTGCTTCTCTTCAGATGTTGGCGTCTTCATGTTCCGGTCGGTCACCAGGAGAAAGAGAAGGGGTGAGAGTTAGCAACCTTGCATGACACCGGTCTTTACCTCGAACGAGTCTGTGAGCTGTCCTCCGTGCACAATTTTGCAGTTTAATTCATCATAGGAATTCTGTACGACATTATCTTGTTAGGCACGCCGTAGTATCGAAGGGGCTTCCATAATGTTGTTCTGTCCACGCTATAAAATGCTTTCTGGTAGTCAATGAAGTTGATGTCCAGTGATGAATTTCATTTAATTGATTGTTCTACAATGATTCGTAGAGTTGCGATTTGGTCTGTACACAATCGATCCTTACGGAATCCAGCCTATTGGTCTCGAAGTTGTGCATCTACGGAGTCCTTCATTCTGTTTAACAATACCTTGTTGAAGAATTTTCCTGGTATTGAGAGAAGAGTGATGCCCCAGCAGTTATCACAGTTGCTGAGATCGCCTTTGGTATTTTGACCAGAAGTCCTTCTTTCCAGTCTGTTGGTACTTGTTCTTCATCCCAAACCTTGCTGAAGATAATGTAAAGTAGTTATCGCTACGTCTGCTTTCAGTGCCTCTGCTGGGATGTTGTCTGGTCCTGCTGCTTTGCCGCTCTTGATTTGTCTGAAAGTTTATTATTAGTTAAGTGATATTCTTATTTCTAAGCTGTAATTTCAGCTAATTATTGCACACATTTGACTCATCTTGAAACGATTAGTTGTTCAACAAATACAAAATAGTGTTAATTCGTTTTAATTTCGTTGACTAAAAATTTTGGAAATACAATAGATTGTTGGGAAGAATTTATATCATTAATCGGAAGTTGTCTCCACAGAATGCTTTATATTGTACAGTGTAGAATATACGTGTTATAACTTTTGATGAAGGTTCGGTACAGGACTACAGTGGTTTGTAATTTCAGTACGATTAAATTTCTTTGATACCAAATGATTCGATTTGGGACACTATAGTATAGTAACTGGCGTGAAAAAACTTCAAATTTAATAATTCATAAACTAAAACAAAAACAAAATAGGACATTCAGGACCTCTTTGTATTCAGAACTTATACCTGTTACCTCTCATGGGGGGCATAGGCCACTCAACAGCATTCTCCATCCAAGTCTGTCCTACGCAATCCTTTCCAGTTCTTTACAGTCGCTATTCATCCCTTTCATATCTGCTTCCAATTCTCAGTACAGTGTGTTTTCCGGCCTTCCACTTTTCCGTCTCCCTTCAGGATTCCATGTTAGCGCTTGGTTCGTGATGCAGTTTGGTGATTTCCACACTGTGTGTCCTATCCAATTGCAGTGACTTTTCCCAAAATACTCCTCATCTGGAACCTGGTTTGTTCTCTCCTATAGTAGGCTGTGACTGATGATATCCGGTCAACGGACATTGAGAATCTTTCATAGACTATTGTTTGTAAATACTTGCTCCTTTTTGATGCTGGTTGTGCTAGTTCTCTTGATATTTCAGATCCGTACAGTAGGACTGTCCTGACGTTCGTATTGAAGATTCTGACTTCGATGTTGGTTTGCAGACAGTTGTTTTGAGTTCCATTCGTTTTTCAGTTGTAGAAATGCTGTCCTTGCTTTGCCGATCCCTGCCTTTAAGTCTGCATGCGGTCCTCCAGGTTCATTAATGATACTACCCAGATACGTGAAAGTTGACACCTCTTCCAGAGCTTCTCCATCAAGTGTGATTGAGTTGGTACTCTCTGTGATGTATTTGAGAATCTTGCTTCTTCCCTTGTGTATGTTAAGGCCTGCAGATGAAGAGACTGCTGCTACACTGACTGTCTTGACCTGCATTTGTCCGCGTCTATGGGATAGAAGGGCCAGGTCACCTATCTCTTCGACGTATTTTTACTTCCCGGCTCTCATTTTCCTCTTCACTTGTTTGTTTGCTTCTGTGTATTCAGATTGTGCCTTGACTTTCTCTGTTCTTGTTCATTTGGTTGTTGTTAATTGCTGTCTTCTCGTTCCCCCTTTCTTGAATCTTGTTGAAGGTTTCGATGAAGATCCATTCCTTATGATGATACTTCTTACGGGATATAACACCCAGCACCTCCTGACACGCTGAGGTTAGTTCTTCTTTGATCTTCTTCAGTAGATCCTGTAAAGGTCGGAGTCTGTTGATGAGAATTAACGTGAACAGGTTGAGTTTGTCAGTATGTCGAGGGAAGACTGTATTGAGGATTTGTAATGTTGTTTGTCCAGTCGTCCAGTGCAATCACCAGATAGATGCTGATCTGAAGCTATGTCAGCTCCTATCCTGCTTCTCATGCCTTCCATCGACCTTCGGAATATTTTAGTGATGCAAATATGATCGATCTCGTTGTGTGTAGTGTGATCTGGTGAGGTCCATGTAGCTTTGTGTGTGCGTTTGTGTGGGAATATTGAGCAGCCTTTATCCATCTTGTTGAATGCAGATAAATTTGCAAATGTGTCACCATTCTCGTTCCTTTCTCCCAGTCAGTTCATGTCGTCCCATGATATCATCATCACCGTTGTTGTCCATTTCGACATTGGCGTTCGGGTTTCCCATCAGGATGGTCAGGTACTTCCATGACCACTTCTTTATGATTGATTGCGGCCTCTCATAGAACTGATATCTATCATCGTCACTGCTATTATTGGTGGTAGCACAACATTGGATAACATTCATTGTGATTCCCTCATTCTTTGTTTTGGACAATGCTTTGATGATCCTGGATCCACAAGACTCCCACCTTATAAGTGCTTTACGTGCTTCTTTGGACAGCATCAGAGAAACTCCCTGGGTGTGTAGAGCATGTTCCTCTTCGTGAATGGAGTACAGCAGCATCTCTCCCGAAGCTAGCCTTTGCCGTCCAGCTTGGGTCCAATGTGTTTCTCTTATTCGAAGTACTACCAAGTTGCATCTCTTCATTTCCATAGCTATTCGACTTGTCCTCCCGGTCTCCCACATTGTCTGAACATTCCATGTGTCTATATTAATTGCTACTCTGATTGTTAGAAGGGGCATCGGACACTCGTGAATTCGGAAGAATCTCGGCGTTCACCATGAGGCGTCATAATTGTTTTGAATGAAGATCCTTCAACTCAGATTGCAGAGTTTAAGTAGTGTAATTTGTTTACTTTGGTTAGCGTTGTTTTAGCAAAGTTGTTTTTTTACGAAATAGGTCATTGACTGCATGCCCAACGCTCCTTGTTTACCAGAGCTTGGAATCGGCAATAGCCCTAGAATAGCTTCTTTTTTTTCCTTTTCTTTTCCATTTTCCACACTTACGTGTAAAAAATTGATTGTAATTAACTGTTATTATTATTATTTTGAATACATGAATATTAATCAACTTTTTGATGTTGCACGCTAACATTCACTTGCGTTTACCTGAAAAATGTATATGAATAATAACTCTGTTAATTCCTTATAACATTTAACAGATGAAACTATGATTTACAAACAACGCTTGAGTGATACTAAAGTGATTTTCAAAAATTTCAACAACTTGCCAAGGTCGAAACAAGATTATAAATGAGTGTGAAGATTTTGTATTAAAAGTTAGAATTAAACGTTAAGGTTACGAATTAGAGTTAAGGTTTATTTTTAATCACGAATTGAAATCAGTTATAATATTAAGATGCTATTAAACGTGGAGAAATACTACAATCATCATCAAAAAGGAGCAAGTATTTACAAACAATAGTCTATGAAAGATTCTCAATGTCCGTTGACCGGATATCATCAGTCACAGACTACTGTAGGAGAGAATAAACCAAGTTCCAGATGAGGAGTATTTTGGGAAAAGTCACTGCAATTGGATAGGACACACAGTGTGGAAATCACCAAACTGCATCACGAACCAAGCGCTAACATGGAATCCTGAAGGGAGACGGAAAAGTGGAAGGCCGGAAAACACACTGTACTGAGAATTGGAAGCAGATATGAAAGGGATGAATAGCGACTGTAAAGAACTGGAAAGGATTGCGTAGGACAGACTTGGATAGAGAATGGTGGTGGGAGGCCTATGCTCTTTGACGAAGGGTAACAGACGTAGGTAAGTAAGTAAATAAGTACTTTAACCATGCAGATAAATGAAGCACACAAAAATCTAAGAGGTTCGTCCATAAATTATAGATCCTCTTCATAATGATTATATCTTTCTTTCATGATCACCAAACACCTGTGTGATTACACAGAAACAAGGAATAAAATTGGCTTACTATTATTTGATTAGCCAGTTGTAAATGTTTAGTAGATTAGCAATGTTAATCTGAGTGATTTTTATTTTTGAAGTCTTTTAATTCCTGCAATTGTCATTTATGCATAAGCTACCTAATTTATCATGCAATTTGTTGGCACTTAATATTTTAAAACATTTGATAGGCATAACACATGATATGATATGTATGACATGTGACAGATATGATTAATCAAAGTAAAAATAGATTAGAGGATGTGAAAGTTGGATTGATAATTAATTGTAATCCATCCTATAAACTAATAATGATTTTCGTATCATAAATAACTTTACCAGAATAGGGCTTTGTGAAGATTGTAGTAATTTAGTAGATGAATTTGTGAGTCGATTTAAGCTAGACCACAATGGAAAACCTGGGAACAATGGACATCCGTTTCGTTTTAGTGTGAGACATTAACACCGTTGGATGCCGGTTCATTGGTCTAGAGGTTAAGCGTCCACGTACGAGACCGAAGATCCCAGGGTTCGAGTCCCGTATGCGGGATCGTGGGTGTGCACTACTGAGGAGTCCCGTAGTAGGACGAAACAGCCGTCCAATTCTTCCAGGTTTTCCATGGTGGTTTAGCTTTAATCGACTCAAAAATTCAACTATTATATAACTACATTTATTCCATATTACTTACTGTCTTTTACAACTAACTTCTTAAGAAAAGCAGTTTTTTGTTGGTGACTTTCAACTAACTGTTATTACCAACTTTAATATATTTATAGTATCCCGATAAATAGGAAAACTGAATTGGTAACGCTTAGGGGATTTGTGTCACAAACTCAACTTTTTATTCATTAGGGTATTATAAAAATTATGTGATTCCATTATTAGAAACGTTACTTAGTCCTCAGTTTATTTGGAGTTCTCAAGTACAATTGTTGTTTCACACAACTTGATCAGATCTCCATCGACAAAATCTAATACTTTTATTCATCCTGAAATTCAAGTTTACATTAATTAATACTAAAGCACATTGGTATATCTAAGATATCTAATTCGCAACTATATTGAGTGCAAATGATGGAAACTATTGAAAACTCACTGATTTAATATTCATTAACACCTACTCATGTCATTGAAATACTCACTGCACAATAGAGATGTACCTTGGTCGACAAACTAGTTGATTTGTAATCGTGTTACATGGTGTTTGATGTATAGTCAAAGAAGACAACTGGGAAGTGAGTTTTATCAGTTTGACAACGGTTATTATTTATTGATTTAGTGATCAATTTTAGTACTCTGTATGATGAATTACAATAACTGATTGTTCGTTTGTTGTTCTGATCTTTTTCAATCATATAAAAATAATTTAATAATTTCAACCTTTTCATTTGGTCATTTATGATGAGTTATGGGGTAAAAGTTTTATTTTATTTTATTTTAAAATATGGGGACTGTGTTGGAGTGATCCAGAAAATTACTTGCAAAAGACAAGCAAGGATCAGGAAATCCTAAGAAGCGTTTCATCCAATCAGCGTTCACTTGAAGTTTTAACCAAAAATATCAAGGAAGTGAAACATCACATGTAGGTGTTCTAATTGAGTGATTGCTATACTGCTACTATCTTTAGTAGCATTCCAGAATCTTCGAGCAACCTAAGGACATTTAAGGATATTATAAAAACCCTATATTTTCTGTGTTAAAATGAACATTGGAGTAAAGTACTTCCCACATACTTTGAGTCTTCTCTCTCGTTGTTCAGGTTGCTGTATAGTTCTAGCTTGGGAGTTGCAGGATAGCTTAGGAAACGAATATAGAGTTCAATTTGAAAGAAGTATCAAACTGTTTGACTTTTTTTGTATAACAGTATTAGGATGTGCAGAAAAATATACCAATAATTGTCATGTTAAGTCTAATGGTGTCCTTGTCCTTTGAATGGACATTTCCTATTGGTCAATATTTATTCCACTTGTCAAATATTGTACGAATGTTTTCGATTTTATGGTACGATGTGGTCTGGTTGATTGGTATATAAATATAGTATGTCTGAAATATAATGATTCATATCTCAGAGGCTAAGACTTGCGTTCTGGACTCAACTGGCTGGGCTAGACAGGGAAGCGGGACCAATCGAGACTGTGGGCCGTCCGTACGTATTTACGTGTCATTGAATCGATCGATACAATACGCTGCTCTCTAATCTTCCAGTCAAGGACACAACAATTGGCACGAGGTAAAATGCGATCCAAGTTTAAAGTCACAACAAACAAGCCTTAAAAATATTACATGTTACTAAGGTTGATTGAACTGCTATGAAATTTGATGAAGACTATGTATATTGCTAGAGGAATGATTTTGAGTAACTGGTTAACAAATGTTGTAACCATATTGTGACCTGGATGTTATTGATACGATCCTGTGTGGAGTTAGGGAGAACTCAACAATAAACAAAACCCAAATCAGGAAGGAAATGCTATTCAGAACGAAGTATTTCAAAGTGATTTTGAAAAAATATTATTTCAAATGTTGATGATTATTAACACGAAAATTCTGAAAATATTAATTGATTAAAATCACATCCTTTCAAATCCTAACATAACTTATATCTGTTTGGTATAATGTTGCCATAGATATAGAGAGTTCATCATTTGAGTGTGGGCTGCGATACTGCCTGGGTGCCCAGACCGAAGCAGGTGGTTATCTTAGGGGGCCACACCCCGAGCCTTTGACCTAAAGGTCTAACCCACAAGACAGTGGAGCATCGTAAGGAGATGCAGTCCCATGGTAGCCGGTGACCAACGATTGGTTCATACGCCATTTGTTCCCGCAGGATACTGGAACCCATGTGCACCATTGGTTTGGGATCCGGTTAAAGCGCCGGACATTCCATTGTTCTTACAGATGAAATTCATGCTAAAAGTTAAACAAACCACTTGAATTTTGAAGTGAATGATTAAGTGTTCTCTGCTTGTTGTTATGTAGATTGTCGTTTGGTTATAGAGATACATAAATAATGATAGATAATTACTCACATGATAATAACAAATAATATGAACTGATTGATTATCGGATATGAATAATTTTCAAGATATTAATCATTACAGACTGACATCAGCTGACCAGAATTTCGATTGATTTTTTGTATTTCGTCCAATAGGAGAAAAGTTATTTTCATATGATCTTTACATGTCTGATTTCCACTCCTCAATTTCTTTCAACTTGGAAAACATAAATCACTTTCATCCAAAGACTCGATAGTTATATGAATGGAAATACAATGAAATAAAAAGGTTAGTTGATAGTCAAGCCTCTAAATATTTCAGCAAATGAAAAACAAAGAATAAACAGGTTAACTTGTCTACAAAATAAACTGTTAAGATTAACCAGAAAATTCTTGTTTCTGTTAGTGTTTACTTTCCGCTTCTCTCTCTCTCTCTCTCTCTCGTTTTCATTATTTCTCTTTTTGTCATTGTTAATAGTCTTGATGTAATTATTGAAACATACAACTTTCAGAATTCAATTGATCTTGCAAGTGAAGAAGCAGATTCATATTGTTTTATTATGTAATATAATAATGTCTGTGTCAACCACTCAGTCACCACCGATACTGTTGGTGTTCATTGTTTGAAGTTGATCATCAGCAAAGAGTAAATCATACAGTTTAAAGACTAGATTTTGTTACTTTATTAATTTGTAAAAAAATAAAGTAGAGCCATGCATAAATGCCCCACCTTATTTAGTGAACACTATCCAAGCTTTCCCTGGATATAATACAGTAACATGTAACTGTTATGGTAGATGTAAGCGATTTTTAATAATATTTTAACTGACGCCAGTCCATGAAACACTTCAAATAATAATAGATTCTTTAAAAGTTATCGTATATTGATAAATCTGTACTAAGAGCCATAGCATGAATCCATTAGTACATAAGATTATTTTGACCTTGAGAAACACAGTGGTAACATGTCTAAATAACAATTTAAACAACATAGTTTAAGTATTACAGACAGATAAGGCTTTTTCTAAGGGATAGTCAGACCTAGTTGTTCGATTCAAAAATGTATCACTATTGTTTCATAGTTAGATTCCCACTTTTCTGGTATTCCATTGAACGTGTCATAAAAAAGTTTGATTAAAATTGATACATAACTCCATAAATAGTAATCTTTCGATTAATAGTCAAATGTTTAATCCACGTAGCGGAAGGGGAAATTAAGAAAAGACACTAGAGTTGGTTAGGACATACATTGTGGAAATCACCAAACTGCATCACGAACCAAGCGCTAACATGGAATCCTGAAGGGAAACGAAAAAGTGGAAGGCAGAAAAACACACTGTACTGAGAATTGGAAGCAGATATGAAAGGGATGAATAGCGACTGTAAAGAACTGGAAGGGATTAAGTTGGACAGACTTGGATGGAGAATGGTGGTGGGAGGCCTATGCTCTTTGACGAAGGGTAACAGACGTAAGTAAGTGTAATCCACCGAATTGCATAACTTGGTTGTCTCAATCAAGTATAAATCTCACTGGAACCTCATGTATTATTATTATATCCATACTTTATTTGACTTGCCAGAGTTTGTCATTTTATTTCCATTTCTCTGAACGATCAAACGGCCTCACATAATTTCTCAAGACAAGTCAATCTCACTTCTTGCTTTCTTCTTATTCACAATCTCATCTTGAAGGTTAAATATGATAAAAGAAGATTATCAAGTTAGTAAAACAATCGATCAAGTTCATTTTCATTTACAATCCTGATAGTTTTCTTAAATTTAATATTTATAATCTATTATTCAGACAGCTTTTTACCTATCTAGTCTTTGCATTTACCTAGTATTCATTCCGTTAGAAGTGTCTTGGGGAAATTGTAGAGTTTCAAACCATATTCATTTATTGTCAACATCATATGTGTGAAATGTTATGCAATTAAGAATTAGCAGTAGCCGAGAGAAAATGTTGAGTACAAAAACTACTTTTAATTCGCTTGAGACAAAGGTCCCAAGGTGGTGATTTGATTCAGAAATATTTAATTATTTATGTGAAATATCATTCGGATCTATAATAATAATAATAATAATAATAATAATAATAATAATAATAATAATAATAATAATAAACAGAAAGGGACATAAATAACTTCAATAGACTGTTAACATTATTTGATTCAGTAGATATTTTAAAAATCTACCATACATAAAGGGTTTTGTAAAATATGATATTAAGAGAAACAGAACACGCAGCGAAATAACGTTTTTGTGAAGTACTAAAAGAAATTATTTAGATAGAGAAAGTATTGGAATGATTAAAGGATACATCTCCAATTAAAACATAACACCGGGTAAGTGATAGTGAGGTTAGATGCAGGGTATTAGGGAATGATGGTAAATCAGTTGATGAGGTTGTGAATCTCCATCGACTGAGATGGTCGAGCCACATGTTACGTATGCCTGAACACCGATTACCACGACGTGCAATGCTAACCGGTGTTGGAGATGATTGGAAGAAAGTTAGGGGCAGCCAAACCAAAACGCGGCATCAGTGTTTGAAGTCATTAACTTCTAGTCTGAACCATGTTGGGAGATGCAGATTACTTGGTTGGGGTCCGCGTGACTATCGTAACCAATGGTTGGAGACTCTGAGTGACATGGCTCATAATCGACCACAACGCCGTAGGTGTATACACTCGTTGTCATACCCTAAACCGTAAGATTAAAACTACTTTATATCTTTCTATGAACTAATTCTTTGTTCCTGTACTATATCCTTATATGCAATCTGTCTCTTATACATTACCACCTCTGAATTAACTACTTTTATGAATCCGGTGTTCATCTTGTTGTGTTAATGAGGTATGGCAACTTGGACCGATGCATATATGTGCCTGGTCCTACGTTCTAGCTGACTGACGGACTAACTCACCATCTCTATATTCAAACATTAGTTTTAGTCTTCAGTATTATCTACGTGGTGTTTTTATCAAACACTAACAATCGTTTGGACAGTGTGCTATGATATCTAGCCTTCTGTGTTATCTGGTTCTTAACTATTGAATTTATTTATCAATCTAACTGACGAACATCCTTCTTGATGAGTTTCAACAAACACTGAATTTATGTTAACAATCTTTCAACCTATAATCTTAAACTATTTGGCATTGGCCGGCTATTGAGATAAGATAGTCTATCGATTATTACTAGTCATTTTTGACGTCATATATAAAATTTATAGACTTTAAAATGTATCAGATGATAATTCAATTTTTAACTGTACAAGACTAAATCTAAAATCCAACTTGTTAACATATCAGGTGAATCAGATTTTCCACGTGACGTTAACAAATTTTACGCTAAATCAGATGCAACCGTTTCAGAGCTATCATCCTTTACTGAATTAATCATGAATATATTTTTGTTACATTCCAATGAGTAGAAAAATTGTATTTCTGACGTTATGTGACTTAATGTAAGCCACTTCTTTAGAAGGAGTCACAAAACGTCAGAAATACAATTTTTCTATTCATTAGAATGCAACAAAAAATATTTATTATTAACTCTCTACCCAATGCTCAATTTATATGAAACTATCAAGTTCAATCTTGGTATTGATTCTTATGAATTAATCATTGTCTACAGCCCATTCAGTCATATGGTGATTAGTCTCCTTTTTCAAAAAAAAATAACGTATGAGTTTTTGGTATATTGTTAACTAACCATAAACATCAACTCCCATGTAGTCTTGTCTTCTTTCTCTACTTAATTAGGTTGAACAGGCGTTGGAATCGCATCTGGTATCCGAATCAAATGAAAGCCAAAAAAGACATTTCTTTAATAATAAACTTATTTTCGTGATATCCAAAAGCGTAGAAATATAAATTTCTACTCATTGGGATATCACAAAAATATATTTACTATTAACTTTCTACCCAATGCTCAATTTATTTGAAATCATCAAGTGCAACCTTGGTATTAATCCTTACAAAGGTATTTCTCCATTGTTTTGCAGTCTTAATACCAATTCTCTATTTACACCCATTATTTATTGACTGATTCCATTAAAAATGAATTCAAAGATTGTGTCGATAATCTATTCATTTAATACATTGTAACGTGCTTTATTATCATGCTTACAAGTAGCTACTCATTGAGTTTAGATTAGAATGAAGCTTTGTAAAAAGCATCCTGTCTAACATACAACTCGTGTTAATAACTATAGCAACTTTCCTACAATCAATTTTGTTTAGGAGCCATTCTATTGACTTATTTAACAAATAGTGTTATTTGAACAGTAACAACTCGTCTATTTCTTTGTTCTGTTATGATCACTATCGTGTCTGTATAAACGTATATACTTGGTCACATGTGACAGCCTACGAGCATATACCTCACTCTACCTTAAATGTTAATCCCTTAAGTATCGCTCGATGAATCATTCTTCTTCCTATATATATTCATGCGTGCTCGAATCTTATTAATCGCCTTGCTTCGCTTCGACTTGATTCGATTTGACTATAAATCCGCCTCTGTAGTCGCTCGCTTGCACACGTTAGCCTTTCTGCTCCAATGCGTTCGATGTGCTTGTAACTTTGTTATCTGTTTTCTTCAATACTAAACTGTAGTCGCCGCTTCTTATTGCCTTCTGAATTCTTACACCGTTGGGATTTATATGATGACGGTTATTAGGGTAATTGATATACGAAACATAAGGAATTGTCTTGAAGCCAAGCCAATACATACTTTCATTTGGTTTAAGAAGCTGTGAGAAACATCACAAATGAAAGAAACAAACAACATTCGGTAAGAAAATATTTTTTGAATTGTAGAAAATGCCATCAGAATAAACGAAAGAAAATAAAGGTGAAAAACAAACTTACAGAAAATGTAAGTTTTTTGTGCGAGATAAGACGAAGCGGAAAGATATAGATGACTTAGTAACCTTCATTTGATGATTCATCGATTAATGGACAAGTCATAGACAAGCGCCATAATTTCTCCACATGTATTCACATACTTAGTAATCTGAAAGGTGATTCCGTTTATTAGGGTCTATTTAGTCAGAATTCCATACTTGATATTATGAGTAAATTATTAACTCGGACACTCCAAACAGTCAAATATATTATTAACTCATTGAAGAATGTTTTGGCATTGTGTTAACATGCAGTTCTTTTATCATTGGTGCTTGTAAATACTGGACATTAATTTATACAAGTGTAATTAAGGAAAACTAAATAAAACTTATTACCGAAGAATCTAGAAGGTTAATACTTATTACCAAGATCTATTTGAAATTGATGGATTAGAGTATGAAAACAGTGTCATATATGGTACCACGATAAGTCGAACATAGTACAATCAGATGCTAAGATACTTAATCTAGTGATAAGTTAGTTGGTGAAGATCAGCCATCAATAAATATTGAATAACATGTATTCGTCTATCATTCAGTTACTGATTGATACAAAACTATGAATTTCATAGTACGGGCGTAGTGAACGAGATCACCAGTGGGGACAACAAAATGTATTTTAATACGACATTACATAATAGCTCGGTGAAATCTGAGAACCATACAGTGAATACTTCATTTGTAAAATGTCAATCAGTTGTCTCAGACTTGATTGTTCTTTCATTTCTACATTAATCACTATCTGTTCCCGTCCTCTTCTCTTCGATTTTCTCAGCCTTTTACCTCCAGTCATTTCACTTCCGATTGGTGATACATACTACTTATATCTGTCGACATCAGTAACACACACCACACGGATATTTTAATATTACTGTTTCATAATCACTTGTAACATTGACAGTTAGTCAACCAAAATCAACCGACTTTATTCGTCATAATATCAATGGATCGCTAGAATTCCCATCTTCACTATTACTCAGATTCTAACATCAGACCATAAAATGAATACACACAAGTAATTTCATTATTTCCACTCAAAATTCACATAATTATACAAATAAAAGAGAATACCATATTGCACTGCAATCAATGAATCAATCTCAATAGGTATGTAATTAGAATATTTCTAATACAATTCTGGAGGTTGAACGGTGAGAGAAACATCATGTGGTGATCAGTCTAGTTAAGCTTTCGAACAGTCCAATTTATTTGTTCATCTTGAGTCACATTTTGACCCTGTCATAACCTTGACTGTTTTTATATGGGCGTATTCTTGTTTATCGCCTACCCTATTCATCGTGTTCTTAGCTTATTTTATCCCTAACTATTAATGTTGAGTCATGTTTTATCAAATTAATTTAGTGCACTTGCCTTCTCTGATTTCCTTCCCCTCTGCACTTTCCTGCCTTTCGTTCTTAATGTCTGTCTGAATAAACGAGTGCCTGAAATAAATTTATCCAACCCAACCCATATTCGTCTTCTCATTACGGCCGTCGCAAAACGGGGTTACCCAGGTATAATTTACGGAATTAAATGAAATATTTGAATTCATGGCATATTCATTCTTTCTTTCAAATCAGAGTCAGATCAAAGGGCCACTAAAGCTTCCCGATTAGAACAATTATAACTATATCCGAACATCATGAAACAACCACTTCCTGAATAGTTACAGAAACAAACAAACTGATTAGTTCAAAATTAACTAGTCATGTTTTACATTTCTATTTTGCCATTTCTTCCTAACAATTTTTCGTAATAGTCGGAAAATTTATCTCGCCTAAATGATGAAGAGATAGAATATCATCTGAAGACTGACTATACATAAAGTGGTAACTATTACAAAATTATATGTAAAGCTGTAAATTATTTCAGATTATAGAGATCACCATAAAACTGAGATGAAACTTTTGAGAATCAATTGATGACTTGAAGTAATTTCATAGTTTGACACTAACATGAGTTCAACATTTTGATAGTAACAAATTTTTGAAATAATTTAGAGTGGGACATTCCCCTTTACATAATATCTTTATATGTTGTACAAAAACGCAAACTTCTAAGGCTTAAATGTTTATTTCAAGTTCTAATTGAGTTATGATTTCGTGCCCAAACAATACATGTAAACATTAAATATTTTTTTAAAAAAACCTAAAATTTCAGGACAGATTAGTTTGAAAATAAGAAATGATCACAAGATAAGGCCTTCACTTGCTCAAGTGGTGACTAACGCTAGGCCTACAAACAATGATTTTCGTTTAAGGTCATCGCCATGATCAGTCTTCACACATAAACAATAGTCCTAATCCAGCATATATTTATACATTGTGACTACGTGTTTTGTTTCACGTGAAAATATGCAAGCAACCAACAATATAATGGTATTTCTATAATTCACCACAAAATTCTATTTGTCCATATATTGGTAAGTAATCTGAAAGTTTCGAGTGATGAGATGATAGTTACAATAAGTTTTTTGTAACATAATTATAAGATCACAATGAAATGATGCGAGAACTGCTTTCCAACAAAGCGATTAAATATCGAGCAATCAACATGTATGTCTGAACAGAATTTAACTCGATAGGAATTTTAATTGATGTGATAAAATAACTCACGCTGTTCAAGTATGTAGTGTCGGTTGCTATGTCAAGCCCACATAGATTATTCTGACTTTCGGACAGAACAATTTATTCATTCTTCTTGAGTCACATTTACATCTTGTTCATTATTTACTTATCAACATAGACTGTTTTCATGTAAGCGTACGTGTGTGTATTTCTTATCTTACTCATCACATGTCTGTAACTTGTTTGTGTCTGACCATAAATTTCGATTTATTCTTGGTTAAGTTGAGTTAGCTCACTCGTCTTGTCTATTGCGCGTCGTTTTGTGTTTCTTTGCTTTCTGATGAACGATTGTACGAAGTATACGTATTCAAAACTTCAGTTCGTTATTCATTAACACGATTTAAGTCGATGATTATATACGAGGATTGGCGGTATGTATATTTCGATAACAAACAGAAACAATTTAATTGGAATCAGATCTCGGGTCACTAAGATTGTCATTCAGTCAAAATAGAGCACGTGAGAATGTAAGAAAGTTTACTTATATGAGATGTAGCAGAGGTAATCGTCAAAATGGGAATTCCTAAATCACAGGCATATAGCTCTCATTTTAATACATGTTCGTTTTAAACTGAATGATAAGAAAATGAATAACATTTCGAGTCAGTATCTGATACATATACCAACTGCATATAGAAGTTGCATTGGGTCTCCAGTCAGTTAGTCGTGGTTAAAGTATGCTACGTTTCATTCCTGTTATGTAATACAGAGTGGTGTTACGCAGTATATCAGCCCTTTAATAAGTATACGCACACTTCGACTGTTACACAGGCGGTGATTTTCAGACCCCTTAAACAAGCGTTTTACAACCCTGATAAAATTTCGTAAGCCATCAACCGAAAAGGGCTGATTAGACCCTCAAGGTCAATGAAGTTCTTAATAGTGTGCCGTTTTACTTATGGCCAAACTAGGCAAAGATCCATACTAGTAAGAAACTTAATGGGAAAAGAATGGATTTCAACATTACTATCTTTCTAATCAGGGCGTTTTCTACACAGAACTATGTTAGGTGAATACCCTGAGGGGATTGGTGAATATCCTGGTGTTGAGCGATCCCTGGAAAGTCAGATGAAGAAAATCTTATATTTAAAGTTTTACCTAAGGTACAGTTATACCAAAAATAGTTTGACTAACCGTTGACTGTCCAACTTCGGTCTCATTAATATGGCTAATCTCACCTGTCGCTGCCTCTTCGCATAAATCTTCTTGTTTGTCGCCTACCACTGCTTCTGATTATTACGTAGAAATTCTGTTAGTTCTTTCGCTCCCCGTCATTTTCGAAGACCACGACAGGCTTTTAAAGTCTACTGATTCCCCTTAGATTGTTGAAAGATCTTAATTGTGTATTACCTTTTTTTACAATAGACTGGGCTTATTATCGGGCTGCCTCAAAATGGACATCCACTTCACGATAAACAAACTGCATGGCTTGTTTTTTTCTCTCACACACCTTTGATATTTTCGTCTTGGAGTTAAGTGATATCTACCTTTGGACTACTGAAGAGTTCTTAATAACAACAAAATATGAAGTCTTTACGTTTTTGTTTCAAGTGTTTATCTCACTAATACTGGTTCAGTATGAAAATTACATGTAATGTTAAGAATAACCGTCTAATACTAACAATTTTTTTTATTGGTAAGTCACATTTTGTGTATGAAATAACTTCATCAGCAAACATTTTGCAGTTATGACCGTTCATAATTATGATACTTTGGTATGTAGTTATTCGCTCTATTAACCAATGAGTTGACGAATATGAGCAACAGTCAAATATATGATTTCTATTAGTTGAATTCATGAGTTGATTTAAGCTAGACCACCACTGAAAACCTAGAAGCACTGGACGGCCGCTTCGTCCTTGTATGAGACTCCTCAGAATTGGGCATTCACGATCCCGCATACTAGTGTAGTGACCTACTTTTACCAAGAGAACGCGATTGGTTTAATTGAAACAATTATTGTTATAACCAATTGCACCAGTGATTGTTTTACTGTGCTCGTTTGTTTAACTGTGCTAAAGACAGCCATATTACCGCTCCATTATCCTTTGATTGTGACCTTGCACGAGTTCGGTTACGCTCGGTAACCACGCTTGTACTCCTTTGGCACGATCTCGGTATCCTTTCGATACCACGAGATCGCCAACAAATACATCTCGATTACAGCCATCAACTGCATTCTGATATTTGGCTTACGGGGGATTTTATCGGTTAACTGGCACGTCGTCTTCCTGTAGTGGTGCTCATAGTCATTCGCGACTCGACTCGACGCTACACTAGGACAAAACGGCCGTCCACTGCTTCTAGGTTTTCAATGGTGGTCTAGCTTAAATCAATCCATGAATTCAACTTTTAGAAATTGCTACAATCTCCACAAACCCCCATTCTAAATATATAATTATTTTCTTATCAACCAATTAGTATTCTAGGATTTTATTGTACTATTGTGTTATAGCGAATGTACATAAATGGTCGAAAGCACAATAAACTAACATTGTTGGTAAACAGTATTTAATTATGTTTCAGTCTTTATAGTAATAAACTTTATCTGAACGAGATCTATATTCATTAAGTTTATTCTGAAAGCTTTGATTACTCCGATATCTGTTTTTTATAATTTCACCTGATGGAAGTTGTGTTACTTACATTAGACTATGTTCGATATGATTCACTGTAAAAAATATGCTTGCAACCTGTGCTGACACACATTGATGTTCGAGTTCGAATAGATTGTCTCAGCCGATAAAAAAATAATACCTCTTACATTTATATTTGAACATTCAGAAGTATGGAAGTAACTTATTTCAAATTCGATTTTGTGTAGTTTGCTTAATGGACTTACGTAAGTTAGACAACCATCGGAAACCAGGATGCACTGGACAACTGTTGCTTTTCATCATAGAACTCCTCATTCGTGAGCATCAACGACCCCGCCAGAGGTCACACTTAAGATTTTCAGATCACATCTCCAAGTTGATTTACAAATCGACTGTCTAACCCACACCAATATATAACAATAAGTGGAACTTAGTTTTCCAATATGAAGTCATGTACTGGGTTTTGAGTAACAGTTATTATTTCTGGACGGGCAGTGTAATACAAGTTATGAACTAAACCGAATGATCAATGAATCTAGCCGATGTGGTATTACCTAGTTCTAATTGTGTTGATTAATCGAGTTTTAATGTGGCCTTTCTGGCGTGTATCAATTAACATATAACTTAGATACAAGGTTTTCTGGTGTTGGTCTTTGTCAATCTGGCATCAGGTAAGTTAAAACTAACAATGTTACGGCCTACAGTTTTAATAAATTAACCTTATATTTTTGGTTGCTATCATCATTATTCTTATGGATCCCAGTAAAACTATTTATCCGCTATCAAGTTTTTTCCATTTGTCTCAGTCAGTCTATCCATCTGTCTGTCTCTCCATGTGTATGCCACTTTATCGATCAAGATTTCCAGTATTATAACAAAAAATATTTCAATGCACTGGCCTTATCTTGACATAATTAAACACTATTTCGTAGCATTTAGTTTAGACTGATATTGATTTTTTCTAGTTAAAGAAAAAAACTCAGTGAATTTGTATGTGTATTCAGATAACTTGAACTATTGTTCCTTGTTATGTTTGCTTTATCTCTTCTAAATTGGTTGAGACGTTTGATCACATTTTTTTAAAGTTTAAAGTCATGTTACCCAATTAATTCATGATTATGTTTACTAAGGCTTTTCGCTGTCCAGTAAATTCTCAGTCGGGTCGATTTAGCCAACTCAACTGGTTGAATAGAAAAGTAACAGGCCCCATAACGATTTATTTTCGATTGACTAATCATGCTATTTGGCTACAAACTTCTTTTTCACATTCTGTTTATAAGCTTTCTAATAAATATCTAAAAATTGGAATGTATTGTTTTGCCGCTATGATTTAATGCGAGAAATGGTCACCAATATATTAATCTTTTTAATATCTTCGAGACAACTAAACGCCACGCGTTTATTTTATTCAGTATACAAGTGATCCAACTGAAAATCATGCGTCAACACAGGTGTGTAAGTCGTCTCTGACAGTTTTGCAAGACATACTGTGTGACCTGTCCTGTTCTGTCTATTCAATTTTGATTTACGATTTTGCCGTAGTTATTGTCAGTTAAGCTTGAAAATGTCTTGTGATTTATTCAACGTTTATGTTGTGTGGTGATGATGATTTTGATCGACAATAAATTTTTCATTTGGAAGTTTTTATTCACTACTATTAATTTTCAGTATTATTACATACTTTGTATTCGCTTCTATTTGGTTATTTTTCTTTACTTCTCTAGACGGAATTATTTAATTCGACTTGTTTGTGATGGACGTATTTAATTTCATCGCACTCTATTGATCAGATACGGATTTGTGTTAGGTTCTATGTTGTTCAAGACTGACTGATTACGGTGTCCGATTATGATAGCTCAGCTGGTTATTTAGTGAGAAGACTGTGAGTGAGAAGAAAGCTTTATATTAGCCAACTAAATCAAAAAATAATCATGCAACACTCAAGTACGCGTATAAATCACTTAGATCTTTAAGCCACATTCTTCCACCAGTAGGGTATATTTTATTACTTAGAGCAAAATGCTATATCTTGGTCAGTTGCATGCGCTCAACATTTGGCTCATGTCTGAGATTGGTTTAATGTACCTGTTACCTTTTCTGACTTTCTGGTTTCAACTGTAAGAATTGAGATGATAGCTCACCACTAAATGACTGACCTACTGACTTTATGCTGTCTTCTTTCCCATCCCATTTAAAGAAACTTTTCTAATAAGCATTATTATTTGACCGATGAAAGGAAAAAATTAACAAGTGGTTTAAGAAAGAGCTTGAGTTTGAAACCCCCATTTACAGTACCTAATAACCGAAAAGCTGTTGATCTCCTCTTTTCAAGTAATATACCATCTTGAGTCAAATATGAATATTTATGGGATAGTATAATGGATACAACTAATGAAATTGAAGAAAGCAACCAAACCAACTCAGTCACCCACAATTCAAAGCTGCAAAAAAGACAAGAGTAATTTAATCAGCATCCAAACAAATAAAATGTTCATTCTTCATGTTTCTGTTATAACTTGTGGCCTCGTTTCCTACTAATATATAACGTGAATTATCGACCTGATCAATGATGCATAAACTCGTACGGGCAGTCTAGAGTATTTATCGGTCCTGCTTCCTACCTAGACCTGCCTGTCGAGTTCAGTCTCCATGATATGAATCACATTTTTCAAAGATACTGGGTTAATATACAAACAAAACAGACTACATCGCACCATAAAATAGAAAATAACATTTGTACAAGCCAAGAGTTTCTGTGAGTGTGGGAGACTGTTATTAATAGACTGGGCATAACTCAAGAACACCAAATCGTATAATAATAGTTTATGGGCCAAAATAAAGTTTATAATAAGAGGAACACGAATATGAATAGTTTAGTTACTTAACAAATATACAATAAAAATATACGTATAGTATTCGTCTATAAATGGATCCCAAAAGTTACCATTCATGATTCTCGTCGAGACATAACAGTTTCATGTTAAATTCTTAAGAGTACATAGAAACTCTACTACATAGTACACTCTATTAAAACCCAAGTCAAGGGATACACAATACTTACAAACCACTAAATTATAACTCTAGGATTTATATATTCTACTTCACTCAACTTATACAGATTTCCTTGTTGTTTATTGCTTCTTCGGTTTGTATTTTAATTCGAACAATATGCGAAAGTTCCCCACAAAAGTAATTGGTCTGTGTTATAACTGAATGGATATCGTACAAGCCACGTTGTAGAGGCTAGTTGCTACTTTTGTACTTGGAGGGTGGGCATAGGGAGGAACTAGAGATTAGTGAACCAATAAGAATCTCTCTGCCGGCTCAGGGCCAGTGGTTCTGGTCAGGTGTGTAATTGACCAAGTCAGAGAAACTAAGATATAGAGTAAATAACAGACCAAATTAAAATTAAGATGTCGAAAGGTGACTGGGTACGTGGTATTGATCAGTGGGGTCACTAGACATAAAGTAGTCTGAGGCTATTCACCTCACAAATTCAAGAATCTTTGTTCCATTTTATCATGGTAATAAACATTTCTGAGACAAAATCAAAACACATAATATGTCGATCGGATAACAAATTTGTTTCAGGTTGAAAAAAGTGTCTTATTTCGACCAAACAGAATAGGTCTAGAAATGGTCTCTTTACATCTGATTTTTAAGGATCCTGGATATATACTTATTACTCATCCTAGATTTCAAGTGTCTTCGTGATCGGAATAATCGCCCATTTTACTAATCCATTACCCTAATAACGTAAAAATATCACAAAAATCATGAACTAATGTGAGTCAAACCACCGTTAAAAACTCGAAATCACTAGACGGCCGTTTTGTCTTCGTATATGACTCCTCAGAAGTGCCGTGACCAGTATAGCTAAGCCGTGTCGAGTGCGAGGAACGCACCCACTAAAGGCAGTGCAATATAGTCGCGAAATATTGGGGAGTTTTTGGGGCTAGATATTAAAACCGTTAGATTCAGGCTTAGTGGTCTAAAATTTAAGCAATACGATGCGAGACCGAAGGTACTGGTCTCGATTTCCGCTTGTGAGTTGATGGATGAGCACTGCATAGGAGTTTCACATTAGGACAAAATAACCGTTTAGTTTCTTCAAGTTTTTAATAGTGATTTAAGTTAGATTGGTTCATGAGTTTAATAAAATTCAGCAATCTCCATAACCCATTACTGACGAGGCAAAAAGTAGTAATACAAAACATAGAAAGCCATTCTGTAGTAAATTACAATGTATTTCCTCAATAAGTATTCACCAAATGGTTGTTTCATGATGTTTGAATGAATTTATAATTGCAAACTATGTTTAAATCATGAGTTGTTTCTTTCACTATTCAACCTCCATAAATTACAGTCGATTAATCATAAATCCATTACTCAGAATTGTATTGGAAATATTCTAATTACATACCTATTGAGATTGATTTATTGATTGTAGTGCATTATGGTATTCTCTTTTATTTGTATAATTATGTGAATTTTGAGTGGAAATAATGAAATTACTTGTGTGTATTCTTTTTATGGTCTGATGTTAGAATCTGAGTAATAGTGAAGATGGGAATTCTAATGATCTATTGATATTATGATGAATAGATTAACGGAGATAGATAACTCACCGTTAATGATGTAGAACAAGACGCATTAGTGATTATCCTCAGATTGTAGTGTTGGTTGCTATTTAAAGCCCATATACCTTGTTCTAGGTTCTGGGCAGGCCAATTTATCCGTTCTTCTTGAGTCTTGTTTTGACCTTGTTAATTATTACTTATCAACCTTGACTGTTTTTATGTGAGCGTATGTGTGTACACTTATTTTCCTATTCAACACTTGTCTGTAACCTTTTTTTATCTGGCTGTAAATATTGATTAACGCTTGATTAAATGGGAGTTGGCTCACACATTTTCTCCACCGCGCGTCATCTCGCTTCGCTTTATTTCTATTCGCTTAGTCCCTCCCATTTCCTGTCCAGATAAGTGAGTGTACAAAATATATGTATTCAAAAATCCAATATCGTATTCGACTTATTTAATTCCGTTATTCACCAACGCGATTTAAGTTGATGACTATATACGAGGGTGCATATCTCAGTAGTAATCAGATAAGATCTAACTGGAGTCAGATCCCGATCCTAAAGCTCATGTTTTTAAAATAATCAAAGTGAATTTCTTAGTTCATTAGTTCTATGAGATTAGTGATAAATCTTTAGAGAAAATTGTCGATTTGCAAGATTTCTTACCTTTGTGAAATAAGTTTTATTTGTTTATTTATTCTAAAATAATGAAAATTATGTAATTTGATGTTATGTAATGCGAGATTTAATAGTTTTGTGTTGAAAAAATTTATAGTTAAGTTGGATTCCTTTGGTAAGTTTGTGACTTTTGAACTAGTTGATAGATTTACTTGTGAAGTTTTTATTCGATCCTTAAATAACAACAGTGGTGTCTGTTTCTGATTGAAGTAAACAATTTGGAAATTATTCTATAAATAAGAAATCGATCTGTACTAATGACCCTTTTAATAATTGTTTGTGCTCCAGAGTCAATGTCATATTATCTAGCTCTTAGAACTAATTGAATTCTATTGAGGAAATATAAGTAGCTGATCATTATGGTGAACTATGAATTATTATGATTATTATTGATCAGTATGAAGTTGTTTTTTTTTAAAAAATGAGGCTAATTGATTCGTATCTTGCTATGGTCCGGGCCTTACTTTTGCAGTCAATCATTTATTCTGTTTGTTATTAATTCTTACGTTAACTTACATTCCTCGCTTTAAGTAATCAATTAATAACTATTATTCATTGAACTAGTCTGTAATAAGAATTTGGATGGAAATCAAGGCTTGTAGTCTGAAGATATCCTCAATGTTTATATTGTTCATTAAATGTGTTATATCCAGTATTTTATTGAATACGTGTGTATTGAAAATTAGTGTAATTTTCTTCGAACTTTTCATTGCAAGCTCTAGGTTTCAATGTATTTATGTTTTTCATCATATACGTTAGGCCGAGCCACACTGATATGTTCAAATCTTACAGCTGAGAATAACTCTAACATATTGAAATGAAATCCCAATTCAAAATTCCACGCCAATAAATACCACTCAATCATTAAATGAAGATAAAATGACTGGAAGTGCCGATGAAACACACTGAATAGTGAGAGTAACACAGACAACCTCAGAGAGTTCAGAAAGTTTAATTATATGATTGTTGTTGACTGTTTTCTCTTTAAAAAAAAATACTAAACTGACTAATCAGTCTAAGAGACTGAAGAGTATTGTTTGTTATATTTCAACTAAAATAATACATTTCTTTAGCTTTTGAATACATTCCTTAAAAACCACTAATTATTCCAACATTGAGATAGAAGAAGCTCTTGCTATTGATGAAATGAAGACAGAAGTACTACTTATCCTTATCTTTACTATGGTCTTAAACCATTCTTATTTTTATCAATGTAGGGTTGTGGAGATCGTTGAGTTTCACTCAAATCATGAACCGATTAATGTTAGACTACCATTGAAAATCTGGAAGTATTGGACGGTCGTTTCTTCCTAAAGTGAAACTCCTTAGCCGTGAACACCCGGGACCCCACAAGTGGAAATCGAAACAAGGAAATTCGGTCTCGTGCGCGAACGCTTAACTTTTAGATGATTGAGCCGGGTTCTAACCGTATTCGAAAATATCCCCCTCTCTGTTTAATTATTTTTCATATCTCCATTATTCCACTCACAACTATTTCTGATATCGCTTCATTTCATTTAATCCCTCAGCTATTTTTAATCATTGTGACAAAAAGACATTTTAATTATCTTACCGCATTCATACTACAGTGAGCTGCTAACCTATTAATCTTACAAGGTTTCTCATTTGTACATACACAACCTTTGATTGTTTTTATTTACACTATGTAATCTCTTATTATAACCTTTATATTGTATCATCATGTTTATTCATTGTTCATATATCCTCACGGAATTCATACATTAGATATATACGATTGTACTAGCTTGATAATAGACTCGTTGAAAAGAAATCTCTTCGCCGAACTCGGTGTTTTTATTGTCTAAATGGGAATTGTATGTCTAACAATAAAATTCCTCGTCTCATCTCCAACTTCATGTGAGTTTATTTTACTATCAGATGAAATTTACTCTTCTAAAGTTGTTTGTTCAATTTTTCAATCTCTTATCAGACAATTCACTGCATTTTTATTCTATAAAACAAAATTCTAATTCAACCAACCAGGATAGGTGGATCAAAGTAATTTACCAAATAGTGTTTTCTATATTAAATATTAGTGATAACGATATATCTATGCTGAAAAATAGGTTTGCTTTTCATTTTGACATCAAACAAAAGTATTGTAAACATAATTATTTGAATGAATTCAATCATAATTAAAGCTGAAGAGTTATTGAATAAAATTAAATTGTCTAGCATCTTACTTACTTTCGCCTGTTACTACCAATAGACCGCCAACCAGCACTCTCCAACCCACTCTGTCCTGGGCCTTCCTTCCCAGTTGCTTAGAGTTCCAGATCCGATCCGCGCCTTCACATTGCGTCAGATCCACCGTTGTCTAGCATCTACTGGTTGATTATTTCATTCGGTTTGGATTTTCACGAGTCTATTTATAACTTGAATAATTTAATGATATAAGTGGTTGTAGTACTAGCTCCATGTCGAGCCCATATAGGTATTCTAGTTTCTGGATAAACCAATTTATTCATTCTTCTTGAGTCACATTTACATCTTGTTCATTATTTACTTATCAACATAGACTGTTTTCATGTAAGCGTACGTGTGTGTATTTCTTATCTTACTCATCACATGTCTGTAACTTGTTTGTGTCTGACCATAAATTTCGATTTATTCTTGGTTAAGTTGAGTTAGCTCACTCGTCTTGTCTATTGCGCGTCGTTTTGTGTTTCTTTGCTTTCTGATGAACGATTGTACGAAGTATACGTATTCAAAATTTCATTCTCGTATTTGACTTATCTTAATTCTGTTATTCACTAACGCGAGTTAAGTCGATAATTACATACGACTGATAACACCGATAAGTCAATAACGATAATCATACTATCAAACTGGAGTCAGATATTCCAAGGGCCACTAAAAAGCGAATGATTATGTCACTGAATAGTTCAGATTCAAATCTTTCATAAAGAGTTAGCTAGCTCATGTTATATTAGTGGTGCTCGAAGAATAAAAAATACCGATATGTTATTTTCCTCACTAAGGCCGTGATATGTCCTCTAAAACTAGAGGGTATTCGTAGGTTGCTCATATTTGATCATATATACCTTCAAAGCACTGTTCACATATGCTGAGGTCGTTAAGTGTGCAGTGCTGAGGTTAAACTTGAGATCTTATCCCAAAATTGTAAATTTGTTGATGAGGTGGTGAATTTTCATTAACTTAGCTGGTTGATACATGAGGTACTCATAATCGCTCCCCACTTATCTCGATGGTTAATGTTTATTTGTGTAGAAGTAGATTGGAAGAAAGCTAAGGAAAGCCAAATAAAGAAATGACATTAGTCAATGAAGCCACTGGCTGTTGGACTGAGTTATGCTGGTAGGCTTAAAATATCTGATTGGAGTTCTAGTGGTTGTTATAACAAATGGTTTAGAATGTATGATATATCTCAGAATAGATTGTTATAGCTTATAAATGTTCACTCTTTATCTTCCCTTAGATTTTGAGTCAAAAATAATCCCATACTTTTTCTCTCACAAACCCATTATATTTCCTCGAACTGTATTGTCTGTGTTCAACGTTTCCCACTACCATCATTACTGTAACTACTTCTACTACTCTAAAATACTTCTGTGGTGATGTGGTGTGACATTCGGATCGATGCAAATACATGCAAGGTTCTCTAACCGAAGAAACATACATTAACCACTTTGCTGAATGCTTGTACCTAACCAGTATCCATTTAGTCACACAATTTTCACTCACTTCTATTCAAATAAGGTAATAATAATTGTGTCCAGAACAATGTTGACAAACACACAATTAAACTATCTAAAGCACAAAACACAACATCCCTAAAGTTATTAATCTGAACAAGTAATTCTCTTACTTTAAGCAGTATTAACATCACCTCAATTAATTTAACGAGTATTAATGATTAATATCACTGAAATGTAACCGTTCGGTACTAATTAGTAAGATATCAATTATTATCACAGTCGGAAATATCCAATGATCATTTCAGTTACATTGAAGTAGCTATTGTCAAATGGAATCCAAGACTCAAGTTTCATCATTTATTTTAGATTGATCAAATACATCTAAGTTTAAGTGATCCAGCCGACAATTAGATGGAATACTTATCGATTTATATAAGCTATCATTCTAAGAATATAAAGGAGGAAAACACTTCATTGAAACTTTATGGTTTAAAATTCGAGATTTACGTTCTTACATTCTCTTTTTAAAAAAGTATTTATACTACTATTAACGAGATTGTTTATCAGTATGATTTTTAAAGCTTAGTTTTAGCAAAAGAAACCAAAACACAGATGAATTCACTCACTATATTAGGTTGTTGATTATATGAAAAAGTATTAAAATATGAAATGATGACAATCACGATGAGAATATGTCACTGAACACCATGAACTGTAGAACACTACTGATACCCAGAATAAGTAGATAAAATTTCACAAGCTACTTTGTAACGGTTGAAACTTCCAATAGACTTTTTTGTCTTTTGACCAATATAGGGTTAATTTTCGTGAGATTCCCCATACAAATCGTGAACTCGTAAATTATATATATATATATATATATATATATATATATATATATATATATATATATATATTCATTGTATTCTTTGTATACGACACAAATACAACTCAATAATGATCTGATATTATGCAACCGGTAGACTTGATAGATTAACCTAATCAATCACTTATCGATGAATGTTTTTGATGAATAAATCAAGGATTCAATATACAGACATATTAATGAACTGGGGAAATCTAGGCATATATGTCTGTGGAAAAACCAAACACTTCAAGGTTAAACAGTTGGTAAAAAGTTATAAACACCGACCATGTAATTGATTAAGGTCTCCGTCTATATGCTTTTGTGTATGTACTCATTCGGTCGTTCTAATTACAACTCAATATTCTCACTCGTATAACTGGATGGGTAAACATGTAAAAAGTGGTTATATCTGAATCGGATGTAGCGGATTGTTGCACACATACAAGCTATTTCGAAATTGACATGAAACTTTGTACTAATCCAGTAAAGTTTATCAAATTCACTATCGTTAAGTAAACAAAACGAATTATTATACATTGTTAAATAAATATAAGTAAATGAATATATACATAAATATATAAAAAAATATCAACTCGGTTCAAATTTAAAACTGGAATAAAATGCAGTCCGATTCATTCGATAAAAAATACCTACTCTGGAAAGCAAACATTTGGTACGACAATGTAAGTGGTGATAAGTTGTGGTGTTTTTTTCGTCTTCGAAAATTATTATTTTGATTTGTCGAGGTCTAACACTTCTTTTTTATAAACAGTGGTCTGGACATTAATCTAAGTGTTGAATTTACATGCAGCTATCTATATATAAATGATTGAAATTATCTTTGATCTTTCCTGAACTTGTCATTTTATTTGCTTATTGGGATAGTGTTGAAAGTCTGATTTGTGTTTAACGGATATATTTTGTACGTTTTTATAGGATAAACAGTGACTACTAGCTAAAATCAGATTCAAAGACAATTTTTAGTTGAAGATTTATTAAAAACCAGTGGATAGGTGTATGTTTCAGTTTGGTTATTCTAGCCAGTTTTTATCCACGACTATGATGAACTTCAGCTGTATCGAGTGTGAGATAGTTATCAGCAGACGGTATTGGAAGTTTGTCGATTCACTATCACAAAATACTAACGGTTTTGAATGTATAACATTGAATTCTTACTCATGTACTTGAAATTCCTGATTCCGGTCGAGTGCCGTTTTATTTGCTCACTTCTAAAGAATTTTGGACTAGAACATAGTTGTAAGGTGGAACGTTATATTTTATGATTCTCTACTTAGTGTTAGACCACTGTAAAAGTTATCTACAAATCAGATTAGTCAATAACGCACAACAGACTAGAACCAAATCATTTATTCAAAGTCTTCATGTGAATGGATATCGAATTTGGAACAACAGGACAATAATATTTAACGTCTTCCTCCTAAAGTCATAAAATAAAATATCTAATCGTAAATACAAAAATTAACAGAATCAAAGGCAGGCTACTATTGAAAACTAAGGGGAACTGGATATCTCTTTCCTTGTAGTGTGGAATTTCCTAAGGTGTTTGTACCCACAAACCCATCAGGAATCCAGTCAAGGATCGTACATTTTCTAAGCGAATGTTTAGATATTAGAACCACTTTGTCGGTGAAAGATCTTACTATTATAATTCCAATCAACTTAGGGTATTGCACGACGATCAGTCAATGGGACTGATGACAACTATTTCCTTCCCAACTTCTATGAACACTGTCACTCATGAATTCTCATGGAAACTTCAGGAACACCTGGAAATAGGTCATAAGTGAACTGATTATTATAGTTTAGTTGAAGGATTTTTTCTAAGATTGGTTTAATTTGTAGATTGTATTTGCTGCAGGTTTATTTCAGATAGTGTACTCTTTTAACCAGAGAGTACTGGTTAGCTAATTGTAACCTAGTATGACATTATAGCATTGCTCACTCACCATCCCATCGCGGATCGCCTCTTCAGTTACAATGTATTATATTTCTAGCCTAACAGAGAGTAATAATTATTGAAACGTAAAAGTTAATTTATAACTCGTAAACTAATCAGTGAATCAGTTGAATATCTCTATGTAAACCAATGTACTGCAGACAAAACAAATAGAATACACAGGATAAAGATAATAATACGATGCATTCATAATTATATATTTGAAAGTATACAGTGAGATTTTATACAATATTCTGTGCAATACTGAATGAGTGTTTTCACAATAGTTGATCATAGAGTACCTTTAAAAGTGGAAAACGAAAATATTCTAGACCTATCACCGATTTCACTTTTTCTATATCCATTATTTATTAATTTATTCGATCAATTACTTCTGTATTGTAACAAATTTTCTTTTTCGTTTTTAAAATTCACAATTCATTTCGAATATTGAATCGATTGTGAATCTCTCTATCGGCTTTCATTTTGTGGGGGCTGGAAAGGATTGGAATTCAGGTTGTTTCTGTCGGTCATCTAACTTGTATAAATTGATAATCATACCGATTGATTATATGTGAAATTCGATTGTTCATGTACCCTGTAGATATGAACGTTTAATTCTGGACGATCGTCTTTACTGCCAGATATTTTCCAATGTTTTTTTTTGAAAACAGAATAGTTAGCTTTTATAGATATTTATTATTTATCAATTCATTTATTTGTCCAAGTCACACGAAATCAATGCGAACATTCACTCAGTTCATGTACTCGAATAAACACTCTTCTGATAGCTTCTCTGTTTATATACTAACGGAGATGATCTGGAAATCATGTAGCAAAATAGCAACTGGAGAGCACAAGTAACTAATCATTTCGGAAGAAAAACAGCCGTTGTGTGATATTTTACGTTAACTGAAGTTACTATAGTGAAGTTTTACACCAGCTCAGTGGTTCCAATATTTAGGGACGTTCACTGCAACACATGAAGGGTCTAAACTCGATCTCTGATGATTTCGTTGATGTGCATTATTGAGGAGTTTCATTTTAGGATGAAACAGCTATTTAGTACTCCCAGGCTTTTGATGGTACACCAAATGAGATTACGATAAAACTATTATTGTAAGTCATTTAAAACGTTGACGATTGTAAGATCTAAGATCTAATCAGGTCATCATCTGGTCAATTAATTTCAGTATTAATAGAAGTTGGAACGAAACTTTCGTCCTGGATTTCACTACTAAGCACAATCAAACTTTATTAAATGTTAATACTAAGTCAACTCATTCAGGAAACACATGTACTTTGATACAATAGTATACCAAGAAACAGGCCTTACATATTGTATTGACGAAATTGTGAAGTCGTAGAAAAGGGGGAATCAATTAATAAATGAAGAGGGATGGTATTTATTAAAAGACGCGTTTTGATTAAAAAAACTCAATTTAGATTTCATTTGGTTAATCTGATATATTTTACTTTTGTGAAGAATGCCTTACTGGATTTTTCCCGTCTCTTTATTAGTGTACATATTTCGATTTGACTTTGAAGACCCTGACTCCAGAGAAGTGATGAACTAACAGATTTTAATACATTTCCCTTCCTCATACTTGAACGAAACGGCCGTCCAGTACTTCCAGGTTATCACTGGTGTCTAACGTTGATGGGTTCATGATTCCAATGACAATTTTCTTTTGTTCCACTATATGATATCAGGAATTGACCACATTTCAGATATTGATACCCATTAACAACATCGAATCCATTATTAATTAAATAAATTGTGAGAATTATTAAATATATGATAACAGTGACTTTTTCTATGAACCTTATCGATACCTAGAAAGTCATTTTAAGAGCTGAGCGGCAAAACTCTCAGAACAGATACAATAGTGAAGTCATCATATTGAAATCAAATCAATCTAATCAACTTAGTGTTGATTTTTTTAAATGTTGACATAAGTTTAGCTCTCTTTACCAAACGTTTTAAAAAAATTAAACCAATGAAAATTCCGATGAGTTGACTTTATCGATTGCAAATCCATTTACATATACATGAGAAACAATAGTCAATTAGTGACACCTTTGCTGAATGGTCACTGATGGACCTAGGAGTATTAGATTCGATCCCGCATGACTCGTACTGTTTAGAAGTTTGAAAATGGCAATTTAACTGCCCTTCAATGATTCTTAGTTTTCAGTGGTTCAAAAGCTGATATCAGTATGTGGTGAAGACTATATTAAAATGTTAGCAAAAGCTGAAACTCTCATCCATACGAACTGTGTTTTTAAAATTTGTAAACTCTGAACAACTTTTTTAGTTGATATGAATAGGTGATGTAATTATTATCCAGTAAGTATACGAAACCAGCTGCTATTAATACTAATACTAATACTACTACTAATAATAATAAACACGAAATTATCCATCGAATGTCGCCTAATTTTAGGACCTATCATCTGAATGTATTTCACTGGATCTTATTGTCGATTTTCACAATGAGGCTCAAACTAAGTCAGTACTCAGCGCTTATAACATCAGCGCTCTATCGATCCAGTTACTGAGTAATGATAGCCATCATTTAATATCCAAAATATGAATTCAATTTATAAATTCGTTTAATATCGAAGCATCCGTTCAAGATACTCATACGCTTAGCGGAGACTTACCAAATTTAGTTTGTAGTATCAACTACAGAAAAATGGGATCTGCTGACGTTGATGGACAGTGCCAAGTCCTAGTTATTTAATGACTAAATGACTTTTTTGTAGGATTTTCTAACTTTTACATGTAGTGTGATTAATTTAAAAGACGGACATGTACATATCATAGATCTGTAATATGATAGAGAACTGAAGACTTATTCTGATCCTATTGGTTATCTTCGTATGGATTAAAATGAGAAGTACAGAAACTTAATAAATTAGGAATATTAGTTTTGTACACTTTGTACACTGTATTGATTGCCCGTTTGATTGTTCGAACCTCTGAGTAGTTGAATACTCTACTTTAATTACTACTGAAGCCCTTCTTTCCATTGTATCAGTTCATGTGAGATTATTGAAATTCAGAGTTATTATTCGTCGACGTACACGGTATTGTATTTTTAATGCCATAAATAGTCCATTATGGTTAGTATTAAATTCACTTCGACAAATAGCAATTTTAATGCTGTTAGTAATACAAGTAACAATCATCCCATTAACTCCACTTAATGTATACCTTTGTGCTGATGTTGTCTGTGAATAACCTGACGATTAAGTCGTCCATTTCTAATGAAGTAACACCTAAATTAGCTGACCGACTTTCGCAAAGCAAATTATCATCAAAAGTTTACTTCTGAGCTCTTCAGATAGTTTTGAATGATTCTTCACCATAGCTGATTTGATCAGTTACTGGGATTGAATAACAAGTAATCTGTCTAATAAGCAATAAATAGAGTTGCTGTTAGTGATTGAGTATGGAGGTTAAGTCATATTTTATTGCTCTAGTCAGTTGGATGTGTTTATACTTCAAGCAAAAGTATAGGTTCTTATTTGTGCTAGGTAAAGTCTATACAGTCTTAGTTTTAAGTTATCTTCTGACACATCTATGGTTTCCATAATTTTAACTGTCTATAATTTATAGTCGATTAATTCGCGACCTGTAACTCAGATTTGTTTTAAAGCATCTGTTGAGATTTATTAATTTTAGTGCATTATGGCTTTGTATTGTACATATACAGTTCTGAAAAAAATCTTAGTGGAAATAAAGAAGGTACTTGAGACCATTCATCCGTTTTTCTGATGTTTTACGTGAAGGTTTCGTGAAGATGGTAACTTGGATAGTCTTTTGTTGTTGTGGTACATAGAGTAATAGAATTAAATGATTTGTTTTTAATGATGGGTGAAAAGAACAAAATGAATGTAAAACAGTTTCATATTTGTATAATATTTACATCTACCCGCCTGTTGATTCTATCCTTAATTCATTCTTTTATAAATCGGTCAGAGGACAAATAGTTTTTGAACGAACCAACCAATCCTAAACACACTAAATACATCTTTATGTGGTACACTGCTGAACAATCATAATTGTATTTGCTCGTAGGAACGACTGCTTATAAGCTAACTTTGACAGTTAGTGGAAGAATGGTCTACATAATTTTATTGGTTCTTTACAAATACAGAGCCTGTAGAGTTTTCTGTGTGATAAAATTATCGTTTAATATTCTCATAAAAACTGTTAGACATTTTACTGAGACCAGGAACCAATCAGTGTTAAACCACCGTTGAAAACCTAGAAGCACTGAACAGTCGTTCCGTTAGACTATCGGACTCCTCAGCAGTGCGCACCCACGGTACTACACGCGAGACTCGAACCCGGGATTTTAGCCGCGCACGAGCGCTTAACCTCTAGATCACTGAGCGTGTATTCAACGGTTTTAATGTATAACATCAATCAATCCATGAAATCGTGCGACCATCTTCCGTCGTGTTTGGTGAGTAACTGCCTAACACCCGACATGGTTGAACTCTACTGACCACAGCTTCTCACTAGAACTCCGAGAATTACATCTCGAAGCTACTCACTAGTAGGCACATGATGATTATCAGTATAGGGTTGTGGAGATTATTATTAAACATTTGTTCCGTTTGTTCAATTTGACTATTTTGTTTACATTACGTTCTTAATTCTGTAGAGCCGATTTGAAAAGAACTGATTGATAACTGGATGAATGTATTTATCCATTTAAAAAAACATGCCAATAATGAGGTGATTATGTTTGAAATTATTAGGAAATTTAAAAACTAATAAAACAAGGAATCCGTTGGTCAACACAAATAAGCTTACTATCTATCAGACCTTTGTTAGAAATGTTAAATGAAATCAGATATGATATTTACCACAGAAATTTAATAGACAGAAAAAACTGTAACAGAAGTTTATAAATGAAAACTACTGACACTCTATATATGTTTTGTAAATAGCTTTTGTTATCCATGTATTTGTGTTTCACTATATCACTTAACTATTTACGAAGTGTAATCTTAGTTAACTGTAAGTTTTACAGTTAAAAACCAACTACAAATATGTTGGCGGTTGAATAAGTGCTGAAAACTTGAAAAACTGGATAGATTGTCTGCATCAGTCATTAGTAACATTTATTTGTATACACTATCTTCTGTGTACTGTTTCTCTACTTCTATGTTGTCATTCTAATCACTAAGTAAAAATACAGTAGTTAATGTTTGTCTAACACAGTCGATTCGTACTACTGTGTATTCATCATTGAATCTGTGTGTAAAGACGTCACAACTTTTCAATTTTTATTTAGACCCCAATGTCAGCTAGGGGATTTAACAACGTATTACAATATATTTCGATGATTTTTTAACTAAAAAGCCCTGAGTAATACTCATTTCATGCTTATAACTGCTCCTTAGTACAGTCTATTCACAACTTTGAAGAAACAGGATTTATTTCAGATATTAAAGGTAATGAAGAGCTGAGCTTTGACATATCGTCTCATAGCTACTAAGGTTAGTCTTTCTTATAAGCTCGCAAAACTCTGTTGTGTTTTGTTAAGTACTAGTCGATTTGATTCAGTCATAGCAGACAATGTCATTTAATGATTGTTATATTGTATCGCTAATTGATCAAATTTGTGAACTCAGAACATTGAACTCTGACTCAATTGTCTGCAAATAGTCCATTTGTTTCAAGAACTGATATTCCTAGGCTTAATCATTGGTAAGGTTATGGGTGGACAGTGTTGACGACTTCCCCAGCTGGATGAAGTACTCTACTGTACATGTAATAAGCCAGGCAGAAGTGGAACATTCCTGAGCTACAGCCAAAATATTCCTAAAACCACATGATGGATTCAATGAGGGAGAACTTTGAGTGTCAGAAGAACGTTTTCAAATTAAAAAAACAACTTAAAAGAACCAAATAAACTTCAATGATATATGTTAGAGACTGACAAGATCATATGTCTCAACTAAACATTTCTCAGTATGGAGGCTTGTGGAGATAAATAATGTCATTAATACCACGAATTAACGGAAGTTAAACATCCGTTGAGAATCAAGAGTAACAGTGTAGTGAAAGGAAACATAGGTGAGGACAACCATACTATAATACTTAATTTGCAAAATGTTCAATAATTGTCTCGAACTTCTTTGTTCTTGCATTTCCATACTAATTGCTTTCTATTCCCGTTCTTCCTTTCTTGATCTTCCCCATCTTCCGCTGCCAGACATTACAGTTCTGACTCGCGTCATATATTACTTATATCAATATAAGTAGCAGGCACCACAACAGGACAGTTGTTTCGTATTAGTAGCAAACATTTAGGTCATAATTCAAGTAGGATCACGTAATGCTGTTGAATTTTAAGCTGACAATGATTTAAGGGCTTGACGTGTGCATAGTCCAAAATTACCTGACTTAATTACAAACCGAATGATTTCAAAAAAGAGAATAATAATTAGTTTACATGATTCATCTTATCATATGCACATGAAACACGTTTATTCGTACTACTGTTGTGACGTGATCAAGGTTTTTAGGACTACAGTTAATTGACCAGATAAAATATAATCCAACCAATGAGGATCTACTACAGGATGTATTCTTAAAATTACGCCTTACATACCAAGTTAATTACTTTTGTTCCTTGTCTAAAACTACGGGAATTTTCTTACTATTCATGGTGTGACTAATTTCGGTTACTTTTTGAAATGAATAAATTGTCAAAATAATGATAGAGTTTGGTAAGTACTATGGATTTAATTGGTTTTAAAATAGTCTATTATCACGAAGGCCGAAGCTACTTAAAAGAAAGGATGGAAACTATTTTTTAATGATGTGCTGAAATTCTTCTTTTATTCAAGTGTAGGGTTCTTATTTTCAAAATATCAGTGGATGAGTTTCATCTTACTGTATGAATAGAGTCAATTCAGAAAAGTCCTTAAACCGTAACTTATGACTGAATAAAAACAGTCCTACTCAGTCCTCAATGACTATTTAAATTTGAAATAGGTGGAATTCTGTTAATTATGATGTTAAGGTTTAGTATTCATACTGTTTATTGTCTTATACTCTTAATGGGAAGTATGCAAGATATTGGTATGTATGACTCTGTGTTCTTTGTCAGTAAACCTGATCCAGTTGTAGAACCACTGGAAGCCAGGCAGCAATGAACATAGTTATTTCGTTCTGGCTTACTACTGACCCCCATTGCTATAAGCAAAACACTTTTAGGGTTGGTAGTGAGCACCAAACCATTGAGGTAATATGTTGAACTTGATGATCAAATATAACAACCATCATCTCGCATTATCGATTATTAATATATATTCCTACAAAATATCATTCTAAATCGTACAAATTTTTCAAATTACGTTACAAAGGTCATTTCACAAGTCAATGAAATCAAAGATTGTATATGTACATTCATGTATGATGACGTGGAGCGTACATATGATTGTGTTTACTTAGTAAAAAGACTAAATTAAGTGTTAACAAAGTATTAAAAGGATATTTGTTGTCAGTGAAATGCGAATTTCCACATTTAGCATAATTTGAAGTCAGTTTTAATCATGTGTTGAAGTTAGTTATAGAACGGTCGTTTCGTCATACGGAGGTTATTCAGCGCTATTCTGAGGAGTATATGGATAGCCGTTTAGCTTATTTAATCACCTTATTTCTACTCAGTTCACAGTTTGAAAAAATACGGTGCTCAATTTTCTTGATAAAACTTTTCGGTGAATAGTGGAATGGAACAATGAGTTAAAGAAATTTATAGCAGTTGGAGGTAGTCGGTAGATAACTCCACACCTGGGTTTCGTCAGCAATCGTCGTTAGCTCTCGTCAACAAGCTTAGCTTCACTCTCTACGGCACTGATGTTCCATGGTGAATCCGAACCAGCGTCATCCAGCCTCATAGTCTGAAATGTTATCAATAAGATACACAGGAGGAGATTGAACTATTGTAGGACTGAGATATTGGCAATGATTGATCACTGAATAATGACTAAATAATGTTTGTCTACTTCTTAGTGCGGATCGGATTTATCGATCAAACTGCCAAGTGGCCACCAATTTGAGTGATTCAACGTCATATGCATTATGTTTCGAAGTTAGGTGACTGAAGGTAGTCAAGTTTTTGCCAGATAATTTGAAAGAGAAAAGCTAAATTCTTTAAGATGAAAGAAATAGTTAAATGAAACGAAGAGCCTAACAGGATGTGAGGTTCTTCAGTCAGATGAAAATGCATCCATATTCTATTGCTATATCTTCACAGTTGTTTAGGAAAAAAGCTTGTATCCCGGATAAAATTATCTTACTAGTTACTATTTTATTCTTTGAAATTAAAATACAATGTGAGGGTGTTGAAGATTTCATCTACAATTCACCAATGAATTGATCAAGTTTGACATAAAAATTATTTTGTATATCCCTCAGATTAGATTCAGGAAAAGCTTGTCTTAAATTCTTTAGTTAAAGTTTATCAACATCGTACATAATAAATAATTTATATTAATCACGGGAGATATATAAAGACTGGTCATTTTTTATTTTTGTTTTGAAGGAGGGTTTTATGAATGAGTTTTTGAATTATTAATTGAATGAATACAATATTAATTGATCTATGGTGTGCAATGATAAAATATTGTCGAGTGATGACTACCAACGAGACATAAACTCTCAGTTTAAATTATAACAGAAAACCACAATTCTTTAGTAAAATAGGTCTTTTATCCAGGAAACTAACTTACCTGTACACAAGATGTGGAATGAAAGAATAAACATGATTGAAAGTCACTAAACCAATAAGAGATTGGATGGTAAGACAACTATGGGTTATTTACTCTTCTGTGGAATTAATGCCTAACCATCAAGCTGAATTCTTACACGCATCATATTAAGTTTAAACGACGTGCTAAAATTGTGAAGCAATCAAACTCAGAGGGCACTGGAGATCTGTTAAATCCTAGTATTAATCTTCTCAAAGGTGAACATCTATAAGTTCGTCACCGATCGAACTCATTTCAACTTTGAAAAATATTCCAGAAGTTTTAATAAGGAGATAAGACCAAAACAGTTTACTCATGTCGGACGGGTATTACTGAAGACAATGGGTAATTCTCGTGCTACGTAACGGATCGACTATAGTTGAGAACATAAACTATCGGATTGAAACTCATCTTCCAAAAGTAACGCGCTGGATACGTTTCCCTTCCGAGTAAAATATAGATGTATAATGAGTTCTTTCCTTTAGTGTAGATAACCTTTAGTTTCATGGAAGACAACACGTACAGAACATGTGTATACATTGCAACAAACAACTCTCAGTTAATTTCATAGAGTGAGTTTACACGTTTTCAGATGAGATTTCAGATGAATAAATTCATTAATGTGGAAATCACGCTGTTGTTCTTACTTGAACTTGAATTCAAGCAAAAAAAAGGAGTTGAAACTTTCATGGAAATATTCCAAATATCTGTGTTGCAACGTTTTTACCATCGTATTATTCTCCATTTTTTCAATTCTCTTTTGTTATTAACAGTATTGATAACCCATTTGTGTAGTTCATGTTTCTACACTCATATTGTAACTTAGTTTATGTTTACAATAATACCCAGGTAAAACACTTGATTTTTATTTAGTTATTAAGTATTGTTCTGACTTTTGCCCGGTTGGTTATGTCACGTGATACGATCGCCTATTCGAATACGACTTATATGACCTCGACCAATGATGTGTTAAATTAGTACGAGCAGCCTAGAGTTCTTACTAGTCCTTCTCGTCTAGCCCTGCCTGTTGACTTCAGAACGCAGCTTCTACTGTATGAACCATAAATTTCAGACATACTTGATTTATATACCCACATATGCCAGCCAGTCCTGTACAGATTTCTTTCGTATCACGGCACCATGTCATGCACTGACCACCTCTCCGCTTTTCCCAATCAGTCCATAGGTCAGTGAATAATGGACAATGAGGGATTTGCTGGGAAGACATTCGTAATTCATGTCCAAGTCACCGAGTTTGGTGTTTCAAAATCGTAACTGCTGTGACTTTCACTCCGTTAATTGTCACGTGACAAAATCGCCAATCCACATATCGACTTATATGACCTTGTTCTTTTGCTAAAGCAATAACAGGTCAGAACATCAGTAGCAACCTTGCGTCAACTCTGAATCCTTATTGGTCCCTCCCGTCTAGTCCTGCCCGTCGAGTTCAAAAGTCAATCTCACTGTATGAATAATGTATTTCAGACATACATAGTTTATATGCAAGCAAACCAGACCGCAAAACGCCATAAAATAGAAAATAACAATTATACAAGATCAAGTCAAAAGTGTCTATGAGTGTGAGAGACTGTAAGAAATAGATTGGGAATAACTTAAGAATAGTAGAATCGTATAATAGCAGTCAACAGATCAAATAAAAGATTATGATAAAACGAATATAAATATATATAATCTAGTTACTTGACAGTTATACAATAAGTATATATGTACAACAGTCTATAAATAGTTCCCAAAAGTTACCCATAATTTAATCTTCACTCGGATACAACGAGTATAACTTTTTAACTAATTAATTAGTAAATATAATAATTATTTAAATTATTCAATCTTTTTAACTTCAATCTATAGAACAGTGATAGGTAAATATTAAAAATGGTACCAAAAAAAGAAAATAAATTTATGGAACAACTTTCAATGTTGAATTGTTCTATCATTAGAATGAATATCATTCGTGAATTGATTAACCTAAGGTCAGTATGTATAATAATAATGATAATAGGTACTCTTAATTAAAAATCTTTAGAATAAAATAATGTACCGAGAAAAAGAGATAAGCCGCTAACTATAAACGGTGATTTATAATTTCAAAATAAAATAAAAAACAAAACGTTTATTCAAAATTAAATGTGTACACAAGTGATTGTATTGAAAGTCACGTGAAATATTGATTAAATATTTGAATGAATCTAAAATTCAACCTACAATTTAGTAGTAGTAATTATTCAATGAACTTTGTTTATATGATCGACAGAAATCAATATTCCAATGATGATAGCAACTAATTTTATTATTTTTTAACAAAAGAAAAAAGAAGGTCATTAATAGTTTGATTGTTATATTCACTATTATTTTCTTTTAAACTTACGAATTCATTGAGTTTGAGCTGATTAATTTATTTATAAGAACATTCTGTTAAAGGTTAATAACATTAGTTTCAATAGTTGAAATCATGAGTCAATTGAAGCTAGACCACCATGGAAAACCTGGAGGAACTGAACGGCCGTTTCGTCCTAGTATAATACTCCTCAGCAATGCGCATCCACGACTCCAACCCCCGCGAGACTCGAACCCAGGACCTATCAGTCTCGCGCGCGAACGCTTAACCATGAGACCACTGAGTCAGCACCCAACGGTGTTAATGTCTAATTTCAACGAATCCATATAATTAGTTCTTATAGAAGAAAGTATAGTCTTGAATCAAAGTGAAATCATTCATCAAAGAACTTGTAAAGATTATGACTGGAACTATTTGCAAAATACATTTGAACGCAGTAGTTTAACATTTAGTGTTGTTAAAAGTTTATTCACATCTGGAAATATATTTACTGAACAAGAATGGATAAAATGCTAACAGTTGACGTTTATTTTAATAATCATTCAAAATGATCCAGTCAATAGACACGTAGGCATGTGACCTTTTTAAAGTAAACAATTCAGTTACATTTCAATATGATATTGGGACATCTGTTAATTTGCTCAATGCAATATAATTTTTTTACTCTATGTAACAATGAATCTAACAAAAATCTTAGATGACATGATACTATTGGATTCTATTCACTGTTGAATACTCGAAGGTAATCAGTTGTATTTTGGACAAGATAGAATAGTAGAAACCTTTCAATAGCAAACACCTTCCTAATTGAGGTATTGTTTAGGTCAGTAAAAAACGACTACAGTTTTATGTTTACAAATCGATCAAAAACTGAATAAGATACATCGGTTTAATTCAGAAAAAAATAGTCTAATTTAGCTAAGTTACAAACATTTAACCACCAACTTTGTTTCTTTTCCAAAAATGTATGATAATAATCGCTTTATACAATACAGTATGTTAAGTACAGCATAGAATTTACATAAAATATTTCAACAACCTCCTCTTAGTCTGTATTTACACTTCAGAAAAAATAAATGTGCGTAATAATAATAATAATAATATTAATAATAATAATAATAATAATGGATTCTTTGGAGGAGTGATTAACATTCCTTCCTCTCCAAACTCAATTATTTTTGGTCAGTGATAAATCAGGTATTACAAAGCTTCTGTATTTTTATGAACAAATTAGAGTATACCTGTTTTTCTTCCTGTCAGATGTACAAATGGATGAAGTTGTCAGTATGTAAGTTTATTTATACTTAATAAAATAGCACTTGTCAATTGTTTGCTAAATTTCAAATGTCTGTTCACAGTCATCTTCATAATAGAGTGAAGATTTACACTTAAACCATACTAATGACATTCAATGACCTACATAATAAAAAGTAGTCTTTCGTCAAAAATTCAGGAAAAAATAATGTGGTACAGTATAGGTGAATAGGTAATAGGTAGAAATTGACAACTTCAGAGTATTAGATCATTAAAACCACATAATCTTTTCATAAAACGAGTGAAATGAAACACTTTTCTTTATATTGATAAAATATACAAAGAACAGGACATATATAAGAGGAAAATATTACATCAAGATAAATGAAAATTTGACACATTTTTTATAAAAGGATGATCAGTAGAATAGATGTCATTCGAATACAATATAGTCTCTCTTGTGTGAGACACCAATGCTCTAGATTATCAATCAAAATAAACCACTTTTCATTATTCCCTAAGACCGAATTCATTCCAAAGTAATCAGAAGAAAAAAAGGAACTATAATGTATTCAGTCAGATTATTTGGATATTTAACATGTTTTCACTAGTAGAGAAATATTCATGTAGGAAAGAAAGTGGAAAGAAAACGGGAAAAGAGTGACTCCTTTGAGGAAAATCATCCTTGATGAGTAAGAAATATAGGACACTCCTCTATACAAATCAAGCTTCTATTTTCTAAGAATAATGGGAATATAACTAACTGATTTACGAGGCTGTATTATTTACCAAATAGAATCCATTTAACGAGCGAGATCTTAAGACAGAATCAAGACTCAAACGTGTACAGATCATAGTATCTTCAACATAACGATGAAAGTTAGCACAAACCTCATAGTATGTTATAATAATCTAAGTATTTCGAAGCGATTCGGGATATCTCAAATTCTGATCATTACAGCTTAAGAGGAGAGATTATTTACCAGAAAGTTTTCATGTTATTAAACAAATTAGTGAATGTGAAACAGACGAAAACTGAGTCAAAGTGAAGATGAAGCAGATTTTGGTAGACATTCGTTCTCTGGGCTGACTAGTTTTACTTAGATGAAGAAGTTCAAATATCTCATTTCTACCTCATGTTTGTACCGATGATGTTGTTTAGAAGGATAATGAAAGCTCCATGACTAAACTATTCAGCGCAGAGAACGAATCTATACCAAGATCCTCTATCTGAACCAAAAATCTTCTCCACCACCTTCAAAATGTGATTTAGTAATAGTTTAAAAGTCGGGAAGAGTATTTTTAAAGATTTTATGAAACGCTGATTTTTAAAAAATTAAACAACTATGCTGAAAGCTCAATATATATTTCATAGACTTAGCTCACTACCCTGGATGCTTAACACTAAGACACTTGTAAAATTTATAACTGGGATCTTGCTGAGTAGAATTAAATGCAGTTAAAAATCAACCGAGATTACAGTATCATATGAGTGTATTTTTTAAAATAATGACTATGGAATACTAAGGTCAGCTAAATATCAAGAAACTAGACGTTACCACATGCCTTTTCTTTTATGTTACTAATAAGTAGTCTAATCAAAAACGATAAATTAAATAAGAAAAATTAGGATTTCTGACGACATACGAATGGAGAGTTCTATTATTTAGCTTTTAGCAATACTTTTCATTATGAGATTTGACAACATTTGAAAGATGTATTTATGATTTATCAGGAGATAGATTGTTATACGGTAGTTTTGGATAATTGTTGCTAACCATGCTAGCTTTTTAGGTAATCCCCATTGATTCATTATATATTTGACAATGTGAACTGTCGGAATCATCTGATTCTCCTAATAATAAAGTCAACATTGTTCCTCAAGAAATCACCTAAATGTGTTGGAACGTAACAAGATTTAACTTATGAATTTGTTGCGTAACTAATAATCAACAAGATCGTATCAACAGGAGCTGGTTAGTTATCATATGATTGTGGTCCACAAGTTCGTGAGAATATCATGAGTCTATTTGCTTTTAAGTATACTTAGAAAACAACTCCGAAACAACTTTCCAATTTCTAAGCAAAGCGTCAGATCTTTAAGCTTATGACTAAGAGGTTTAATGAATACTGATTTGTTTATAAGCGTTTTCATGTTCTACATGTTTTTATCCTATGGCCTGCAACTGATCAGTATTTATTGGCATTTATATATCTTCAGTGGGTCGATTAGACACTGTAATTTAGTCACAAGCTTTTAGTGAAGTTAGATAACGGTCAGCAGTGGGAACCGGGATGCGCATTTCACTTCATTTGGGACTCGTTTGCTTATTGTAGCTGGATTCCAGTGTTGATGTTCACATCAAGTCTCGAAACTAGTATCACACTAGTGTTTGGGACGAAAGGTATTGGGTTCGAGTCTAGCTGTAAAAATCAACACTAGGATTTAGGTACATCTAACTGATATGTCTCAAGTAGGACAAAATGCTCGTCCAGGATTCCACTACCATTCACTATGCGTAAACCTGAGCTATACACCCCAGCCAGTTGTGTCATGAATCGATACTAACTGTAAGTCAAGAATCCTAAATTGTATGTCCTAGGTTTTAATGTTAGCGTAATAAGTAATTTATAGATGTTTGCCGTATCCTAATTGGCTTAAGATCTCAAGTTCGTTGAACTTTACCGACACTATATAACCTTAATAATATGATTTGTCTGAAACTGACATTTCACAAGTTATCCCTATAAATAAAATTGAACAATAAAAATACAGCAAACATTGTAATATCATAAAAATAAACCTTATTATTCTGAGCTTTATATACATAGTTGGGCTCATTAAAATCACTGTAAATCACGATGAAAAGCCCTCTAGGGTATAATTTATTCGATCTATGGTAATCTTATTTGTTATAAGTTATAAAGAAGTCATGGCAACTCCCCGTAGGAAAATACCAAGAAAAAATGAGTGTTATGGTTATATTTTTTTTGACCGATGGATTGATTTTTCCGCCTATTCATTTTTAAAAGAATTTTAGGTGCATTATATTATTCATTTTCACCACGTGATCTACTATTTTCCGATTGGTTGATAATCGTTCAAAATATAAATCGATATAACAAATCATATGCCGGTCTGTTATGTTTATAGTATATATTTTAGACAAAATCATTTCAAAATAGGTCATTCAAGGTCACTGTTTTTTTTTTAGATTTTGACTCAGTAAATAGGACAATAGCAAATTCAGAACAATTGAATGAATAGGTCAGCTAATCGATTAATAAATCCAATCATAAATCAAAACTTCGAAAACAATTGATTGTTTACGTTTTACAATTTTTTTGATAATCATTAAACAGAATGGAATGGTAAATTAATCAGTAAGAGAAAATCCGTTGGTATAAATATTTCTTCGTTCTACTTTTAAGAAAAGCTGAAAAGGAAAATTGATTAAATTATCATTAAATATGAAAGAATGAAGAATCATTTGTTCCGTTTCAGTCGACCTTAATAAGTTTCACAATTATTTCAAGAAGTAGACTAGAAAAGATAAAGATATTCTTATTTAATCGAATTGGGGTCATTCATTGACCAGGTATCGATCTATCTGGTCTTGGAACTAAGTATGTTTTATGTTAAGTCGTGAAAATTCACTGTTGTAAGATTGACCAAATAAAAAAAGCCTCATTTGAATGATAAGATAGTATAGAAGACATTGATCAAACGTTTAGAATCATCACTTTTGGCCTTTTGATAAGCTAAACTACTGTAAAGGTGTAATCAAAGTATAAATCTGTATACACAGAATGAATTATTGTGTAATTATTTGTTTTTAAATGGTCAGTTTACGACAAAGTTGTTTTCTGATCAAAATCTAGTGGTTATCAAGGTCAATTAGTTGGTTAGTAAATAGTCGTACAACTTACATACGGCATTATTCGTCAGAAGTTAGTTTCTATGAATTCATCAAGTGTGTCTGAAAAAAGTGTTCGCAACAAACTGATAAAGCCTGAATAACTACCACGAACTGTTTCAGTCATTAAACAATGAAGATGTGTTCTTTCCTGACGGTCTAAATTTATTTATTGTCTGCATTTTGTCTCGGAAAGTTGTGGCGTTTTGCACAAATCAAAGTAAAATATTTTTTAACTTGTCAATGTCAGGATTATGGAAGCAAAAGGAAGTAAATGAAAGATTTATGAAAATCTGTATCCAGATCAGATCAATATGAATCTTGATTTTACTGGCAGGCATTGAAGTATGGTTTAAAAAACCAGTTGTTTCTCTATTTGGGTAACTTAACTCTATAAATTACTTTTCGTATGATCATTATGACTGACCCAAGTGAGTCAAATTAGTCAGTACTTCAATTATCAGTTCACCATACTCAATTTCTGATTATTACAACTCCTAAACAGTGCGATGGTAATGAACGATAGAAATCAATGTATTTATTCTTACAAACGAAGTGTATACATAATATACTACACAATCGTGATATTAACAGAAAATCAGGCTTAATTAAAGAATATTGACCTTTTTAGTTAGGCTACTTGTGAGTAGCCTGAGTATATTATCATAAAATATGTAGTGGAAGTTTAAAAATTGGTTAACACTTTGAAACGAGTAAGGGATAATGGATCAAAGACTCTTCTCAAACGGGTTATTTCTGCGTCTACTGACTAAAGGTCCGATTGTCTGCAATAGAGTTTGCACCTATGTTTTATTGACCTATCTCTCGATCGTCCAGGATTATGGGTATTCTCAGTAAATCAATTAAGTATGGAATTGTTTAGACATTTTTATTTTATTGTCATCTTTTTAATGAAACCAGTAAAAATGAAATGACTGTCTGTTAAGTTAAAGGTATTGTATTTAACAATACATCGGTGAAGACGTAAGGCTACTTAATGATAATAGTTACAATATGCTGTAATTTGAAATCTAGAAATGAAAATAAATTCAGGGTTAATATAAAACGGAGTGCTTAAAGAAATAATGAGTTACATGTGACTTTAAAGTATTAGGAATTTGGGAGAGAAAAGTTAGGAGAAAAATAATGTTTATTAACATTGTACATATTCTTACTTTCGAAAGCAATTCATATTGATATAGTTTTATTACGAGGTGAATAGAAGTAGTTATTAAAAAACTATTAGTATCTCAAACTTCTTTCTTATATGAGGAAGAAGTGTGTGTGTGTGTGTGTGTCAATATTTGATATGGCTCAGAGATGTGATTGGTTTGCTGAAATAACTAATAGTATTGGGTGCCTTTGATGAAGTAAGATACTCAAGGTGTGTCCATACCGTATTCTAGTAATTATAAATAAACTAAGCATGTGTATAACGGAAAATGGCTAAATCGAGAAACCCTGAGCAATCAGATCAGTGAATATAATAACTGCAATAATTACAGATATTCAGCCAAAATATATGATAATAATAATAGTAATAATGTGCGTGTGAAATATGTACATAAAACTGGTGTGAAACGAAGTCAAAAAAGACAAACAATGAGTAGTCAGGATCTTATTGTTCCAGTTGTATCATCTTTTGGAAGAATATTCCAGAGTCTCTGCGTCTAGTTTCCCTATTGGACAAATGCTAAAAATCCCCTGTATGCAAACTGGATATATATAAACTTATATTAAAATAGCAGAGAAGGAATTTATAGTGTCTTTTTTACTGCGTTACTTGTCTGTAAAATATGATAATAATAATAATAAAATAGTTCAAGGTTAGTGTGACCTTATAACAAAATATATGGATGAAGATTAGAAGATATAAACACGTATGAACATTAAAAAAAATGGAATAATTTATTTATTCAGGTACAGTTCGTAATTTTGGCACTACTTTGCAACCAATCAGAATTAAGCAGGAATTTTCATTTACTCCATCTTTGTAAGGAATGGTGGGTGGTTTGTTCCGTGCTCTGTGTTTGTACTCTAGCTTTTTAGTGTCTCTGTATTATTTAATATTTCAGTGTGCCGAAATTCCCTGATTTATGGGATGTTCTAGATGTTGGTGCTAATTTTTTGAAATAAGTCATGTTTTTTCGGTTTTTTGCTACAACTTTCCAGTCCAGTTTATTTCTTCCAGATACGCTTACATGAAATATGTGATAAAATTTTATCCCGTTTTGTTTTTCGTGTTTACTTGTAGATATCAGACACCAGAGTAAGTGTTTCTCCCATCTAGGATTTCCTGACTGTCCACATATTCATTCCTAAGTGTTGATTATGATGTTGTCTAGAAATATGGCTAAAAAAATCTCTGAGTTGCTATTCTCTATAGTATTATGGATAACTCTCCCATCAACCAGTCAAACAATTACTGAGTATCTAGTTGCTGTGGATACGAGTGATATATTCAGAGGATTATAAGCCGCAAGTACTTTAAAACCTGGGATCAAGTCAAAACCATATAAAGTTAAATAATTGCAAATTTTTCATCAGATGATTGGTACTTTGACAAATAACCGTCTGAAATCACTTTGGCGTTATCAATCAAATTTAGTTTGAAGGTAAGTTTTGTCATTTTTGGTATCTCATCATTTCATTTGATCTTACAACTATTGTTGTTGACCATAAAATGATGTTGAAGTTTTGAGAATTTTCTTCTACACTTGTTATATCTAGAGCTTAGGTTCTTGATATATCGAACGCTAGAACCCTCCAGTTGCAAATGAGAAGACAGAAGACAAGTGAAAAGAATTCCATCCCAAACAGTTTCAAATATGGTACAAAACTCCCAGGTATTTATAGTTTTCAGTAAAAACGAAATCATCATTACAGTCATCCAGTCAGCATACAGGGGGATTTTAGCATTTGTCCAATAGGGAGGCTAGACGCAAAGACTCTGGAATATTCTTCCAAAAGATGATTGAATGAAATAGCTTAGGCTCCTTCTGAGCTTACTAGAGCTTCTCCAAGTTCACCCGTGAGCCGCCCTCATACGCTTTAACAATATATATATATATATATATATATATATATATATATATATATATATATATATATATATATATATATATATATAGATTATTTATACTTGGACATTTTGAGAAGGCCTTGGCAGTCTGGAGAATTCTCATCTATCTCTTTAAATATGTCTACGAATTTGAATGTATGAAGTATGCACATCCAGATCACCTACATGTACGACTTCTATTTTCTATCTTACACTACAATGATCAGTCGATGTAAGATGTACGAAGTTAAGTATAGTCTGTATTTCACGAATGTTATTCATCGTTAGTTTATTTAACTGCGTTTAACACACAGGCACCGAATCTAATGTTTATACAAGAAAATGGGAATATATTTAACTGTGTAACCAAAACAGAACATGCTCAGCTGATGCTGAATACTAGTAATGAAATAATTATATTTTTGTAAGCTACATTAAGCCACGAAACGTCAGAAATTCAACTTCTTACTTATTAAATACTACGAAAATAGGATTATTTTATTATCATAAACTTTCTGCCCAATGCCCAACTTATGTTAAATAATTTTGATTAGAAAAAAACATTGGCTCACCAAATAATTGTGGTTAGTACGATATGAATAATACAGAAAGATATCTGAGTATATTTAAGAAACTATATTCATATATGTATATATATGCAACATTACGGAAATCACCAAACTGCATCACGAAGCAAGCGCTAACATGGAATCCTGAAGGGAAACGGAAAAGAGGAAGGCCGAAGAATACACTGTATTGAGAATCGGAAGCAGATATGAAAGGGATGAATAGAGACTGTAAAGAACTGGAATGGACTGCATAGGACAAACTTAGATGGAGAATGCTGGTGAGAGGCCTATGCTCCTCGAGGAGGGGCAACAGGCGTAAGTAAGTAAAGCCAGATGAAACTAGGTCTTCTACGAATGGGCTCATTTTTATCATTCCTATTATCATACATTCCTTTATAAGCAGGAGAAAGCAAACTACTAAATGTGTTCATGAAACCTGTATTAATTGCGTAGTATGTATTTTCACGGGTGCAAATATTCACCTAAACATAAGCTTTTTTATTTGAGTGTAGATAACAGCGTGTAGTTGTCTTTATATACTGATTCTTGCTTGATGACCATAAAATCTGAGTGGCTCTTAATATACTGGTCGTGGTTTTATAAACCGGTTTCCAAAATTTTATGCGCTTCGCGCTGTGTATAGGTATTCACTCTCATCATGTATATGTGCATGCAGTTATCAATTGCTTTTCTCTTTTCGTAGGTAGAATATTGTTGGACTATTGTCTGTCAGGATTCCATGATGTACTAAACGTATAATACTGGATAAAGCCATTATTAGTAACAATAATAACCGATTTGCTAAATCGTCTGATTAAAATATATTGGCACTTGTTAAAACATAATTAACTTATTATTTCCGCTCCCTTTGATAGGATGATTTGACGGAACATATACAAGTTTAAAAAGGACAATTATTAAGATCAGAACAGGGTTACGAATTTCTGTAATGATTATCTAGTGGAGATGATTTCCATGTCACGTCGCGCCGTGACCTTGCAGACTTATCAGAACATTTATCTTTGAAAAATTCCCATGTTGTGATTTAGAATAACATATATAAACGGACAATATTGTTTTCGATTAAATTTTCATCAGGCACTACTCTAATATACAGCAATATTGGTATGCATATACGAAATTATTAAACCAATTCAGGTAGTTTATGAGTCAATGATAACAATGGAAAAGATTGAAGAAATAAACATAATAAGTGAAGAGTACAAATTGACAGTGTGACGACAGGTGTACTAGTTTCGATAAGAATAATAAAGGCTTAAGTCAATGTTAAAGCGTCGGAAATAGGTCAATAATAAGAAAAATATAGACACTGAAATAACACTCACAGAAAGATTATAAGATTACGTAATAAGAAGTGTTCAGATAATCGGACCGTGAGGCGTATATTTGAGAGAAGAAGAGGGTGGGAGGTTGTGAAGAAAAATAAACGAACAAAGAGTTTGGTAAATAGTAATAAATAAAATCATTTATTAAAGCCAAGGGAAAAATAAGGGTGTTACAAATCTCTTATGAACACAAAGACTTGGATTGTTGACTCGAATTCCTATAGTTTCTGCTATGTGTAAGAGACGAGATCGGACGCCATAAGTAAAACTAGTAGAAATACAATAACTAACTTTAAATGACTTTTTTCTGTCCAGTACATGATCGCTGTCGATCAAGTGTGATAGAACCGAGCCGCGTATTGTCTTGACACTACCTTTTCCTAATCACGAAGGGAGGTTTTCACTAAGTGGACTGTATATTTGTCATGATGTGACTACCCAATCTGTAAGATCTTACGCGGAAGTCACATCGTAGTACACACTGACCCGTCCCGTCGTGATAATCAGCGGTACGATACTTAGCGCTTCTGAAGAACACATTCCATACAAAAAGCGAGAGGTTACATATAGTGACCACGTCCGAATGGCTGAGTCATGCCATACTGAGCAATTAGTCCCAAGTTCACCATTTTTGACCTTCTTTAAGCGTTACATAAATGAATGCAGATCTTTTCCGCTGTTATGTGTTCAGCTTCAGAGATCTTGTGGTTAGGAACCAATACCACTACAATTCCATAAAACTGATTCAACGGGCGTCTCCTGCTTTCACATAATCGGTACCAATGTTTAATGCTAAATATAGTTCCCAAGAAGTACATATTTTAAACTATACAAGTCGGAAGACAGTGTCTGTGTCTTTTGTTACTTATTCTGAAAATTACTTGGTACATACAGAAGAATAAAAGACAAATAACTGAACATCAAGATATTTTGAACCATTTCAAGGTATTGGGTTTTAAAAATTTGATGGCTTCAAGTTAGTCTCTTTGAAGATCAGTGAGTCAATGAAATTAGTGAAGCTAGACCATTCTGTCATCGTGGTGGAAGCCGAATCCAAGCTTTGATTGAGAGAAGCTAATACAATCGGTGAGGAAGGAAAAAACCCAGAAACCCAAAGGAGTGGCGGAGTAGCTTTATTAACCCAAAAAACCATACGCTTGATCATCATTTATAACATGCCCGATTAAGGTGGAATGTGCCTTCACTAAGTCTCCGTGTTTCTTGCCGAACTACACTTATGTTGTCTCACTTTATACTTAGTCTTGGCGGCAGCCATATTGGTTTGTTCCTCCTTTTGATTGCGTTGTCTGGGCTGGCTGGAATTGTTCATTTTTGGTTGTGAATTGAGGCACTCTTCCAGAATTGGACACACTCTGTGATATAAAGCAACCAAATATTATCTTTTGAACGAATCTGTGAGTGGTCTATCCAGACAGGATAGAATAACATTTATTTGTGGTGATTGGTAATTTTCTTGCATCCTTTATCAACTTCCTTATTTATTGTAATTTAGATTTGATCAACTGAACAATTATTGGTTGGATAGCTGAGTGGTCATATTTGTTTAGGTAACAATGTACATTTAAATTTATGATGAATTATAGAACCGTCATTTTATCCAATTACTTTGTTCTGGTTTCAAACGGGCAAGAGCGCGTATCTAACCCACCTTCAGTCCAAACCTTATTTTGGATCCTACACGTCACAAACCTTGATAATATACCACATCTGGGCAGGAGAGATCAAGCTGTTAAAGTCGTCGATTTCCACATCGTTGTCAACGACGATGTGTCAGCACACTCCAGAGTGAGCACTTGAAAAGAAATACACAAGAAATTATACACTGAGAGACCACAATAGATATGATAATAGAACCGTAGTCCCTCGGTGAAACGACTTAGTAGGTAGTCAGAAATGCATACACAAACGTTATGCACCCCACATTCTTTGTATGAATAGAAACTTGCTAAGGAGTTCATAAAACACTCTAGGCAATTATATTAGTACATAGTCCGGAGAACTAAGGGAAAAGTAAACATACCAGGGTTATGTGGAGAAAGTAGCACTACGTCACTAGTAGATGACGATTGTGATATAGCTCAGGTATTGGCGAATCACTTCATCACTTTACATACCGCAGAGATTCCCTCCCTTTCGGTTCATACAAATCGCCAATGCACATTTTGGAACTTATAACCATTAAATATCTCGATAACTTTGGTCTGCAAAATAAGCTTGGTGAGACCCGATCAAATGCTTACTAGATTGCTGGTAGGAGTAAAACACTGTATCTCAAATTCATTAAGCATAAGTTTCATTCTATATGTAGCTCAATGTTGATTACCAAACTACCGGAAGAACGTAGTAAGTCCTGTCTTCAAAACAGGAAGACGACACAAACCTGAGAACTATCGGAACACAAACCTAACCAACGAGGTTGTTAAAATTTTGGAGAAGATTATTCAATTGTTGTTTACGTATCTAGGCAAAACGTCGGATCATTTTTGAAGAGCAGTATGCTTTCGGGAAATGTTATCTGTGGTTAACATACTCACCAGTAACTCGAGTACGTCAATGCGGCCTCAAAGATTAGAATCTACTAACAGATGTAGCCTTCGGTGAATCACATCGAGCCACCTGTTGTCCAGATACACAGTGACCTGAGAGTCACTATTCGACAAGACTTGAGAATTACTACTATGTGTTCATACCAAAGAAATTTGGGGAAGATGAGAGATCAACACAGGTCACCCGGTTTCCTGTCCTTTACAAACCGAAACTAAATTTTTTTAAACATAGAGCACTCCAATGAGCGGAAAATAAATTGGATAACAGATCATAAGGTGAGCAAATTCGAGCCTATTTAAAATTTTCAATACTCTTTATGTTTCGGCTTTTAATTTACCGGGATTTCTTTGGTGGGTGTGTTTTGTGATAACCTGAGTTACCCCAAGTAATTATGGGCATTACTTAAATAGTAAGCTAAGCTCAGTCTCAACAGAAACCTTAGGGGTTACATCTGAAAATTGGAATCACAACGTAGCAGAATGAACTGTAGGCACACCTGATACTTTACAGGAGTAATCCAATCCTGGGATTCAATGGCGGCTTAGGTGGTCCAAGAAAATTCTCAGGAACCGTAAAGAGGCATTTCAACATATTCTTAAGGGTTCAGGACAGTACTTAATTATGTTTTACCAATGATTCTCTTTTGACAAGCTGAACCTTTTCCCGTTGTCATATCACAGAACTAGAGGCGACTTGATTACAGTGTACAAATTGCTTAGTGATAAATTTGCACCCAATGTCCCCTCATTTTTCTTGTCTTCCAAAACAGAGAATTTACGAGGACACTCCAAAAATATTCACAAGCCCAGAACAAATTACTTGTCAGCTGACCATCGACTTTCCCATAGAATCATCAACGAGTGGAGTTCACTACCTCAGCAAGTGGTCGAGGCTCCATCCGTCGACTCTTTCAAAAGGAAGCTGGATCAACTGAAAGATCACCATCGCCAGGACTAACATAGGCCATCAAGCCTCCTGTCCTTCACAAACTGAAAATGAAATATATCTAGGTCTTTACCTGAAGGTATCAGTGGTCTACCCCTATAAGACACAAAGGATCGCTAAGATAAAGCTTCTTCTATTACGCCTACAACCATTTGGATCCTTTTATTTTTATATTTGGACTGTAGATACATTGGAGCTTGAATAGTATGTTTGTAGTCAGCGGGCATGTGTAGGTCATTAGTGTCATGCCAGGTGATTAATTGTTGTTTTTATCGATCACGTCTTATGGTAAGTTTCATGTTTATCCAGAGGGTTTAGGATAGATTACTGGCCTTAAGTTTTAACCTTTTGGCTTAAACTTACCAATGAATCACTCAATGAAACCTTCCGAAGTGTCTCGGTAGTACATTTTCAAAGAAAAACATATGGTATAATTAGTTCCAATAAAATAAATCAACATACTGAATCCAAATGCCTTCTAGGTTTGCTTAGGGAAAAAAGTGTGTGTGGTGTATCATCAGTAGGGTGTTGTAGATGTATTTACCCGAGCTTCCAATTTTGGGGTATTTTGGGGAAACTCCCGAAGTCAAATGACCTTCACCAGTGCTTGGGGAACTTTAAGAAAACTTTGGGGTTTTTGTGCCATTTCCCAAAAATTTACTATAGCGGCTTCCCCAAAATGTGCCAACTTTTCCCCGAGATTGGGAGCTCGGGTAAATGTGCCCAGGTTGATAACAATCACTCAGCCCTTCAGTTTAGTGAGTAACTTCTTGGATTGACTTTCATACTAGGTGTGTATGTTGTGTTTTCCCAAAGTAAACGTGGTCTTATAGTCATGCTTCTGTATGTATAACCTTTGTATATTTAGAGTTATCTTGTGGTTTTGCTGGTGTATGTTTGGTATCAAACTAGTATAGGTACTTAATCACTAGTCTTACTGACAGTTGCCTATTTCTTGCTCGTCTCAAAGGTACTGTGAGAACTGGGAGAGGTGTTCACCGGTGCTTCGTCGTTCTTACTTATACCTCAATGAGTGCAGTTCGGATGGTTTGGCGGTCCACATGAGCTCATCTAGATTTCTCTGGGCATCCATTTATTTTGCCGTCCTAATTACTTACTTGTGAATCTAAGCATTTTTTGGGTGCGCACGATATGTATATGTCTACATAGTTGTATTCCTTACATGGTTAATAATATTCGAGTGGTCCTATCGTTTTCTAAAAGTATATTACCGGACTCCAACGCTTTTTATATTCTCAGCACCGTATGTTTCATCTGTTGCTTATTTGAATAGGTGAAATGTTTTCTGAGTGCATTCTGTATTCGACATTTTTTTATCTACGTTATATTAACGTGGTCAGTCGACAGAATATGTAGAGACGTAGATAGGATACATGTCCACTTAGCACCATGTAATCATCTTCCTCATTCATGGAGTTTACACAGAACACTAAAGTGGTGGGGCAGCTAAAAATATACATAGCCTCAAACACCATATGGAAACGCTGAGTTTTACAGAAAGTTTTATGACCTTCAGAAAGCCGGGTCTTGAACGTAGAAGTTGTAACGGGTGATTCTAACGCTCCATCAGTGGGTCAAGTTTAACTAAGGAACACTTAGATGTATCTTCTGGTGTCCTAAATCAACAAACATTGCGGTGTCCGTCTGCTGCGACTGCTCAGACGTCCGATTCTTCCTACCAGGTACAAACTTTGGCATAAGGGAAGACATTGTCTAACCTGGCGATCAACACAATAGTGGACACAAATATATGTCACCACAAGGTATCGTTGAAAAGACGGCTACTACTCCTAGAGCATATGCTTGGGATTCATACCCTTGTGAGGGCGTGCATTTCTGTGGGTTTTATTGAACGTAAGAAAATCCCAACCGGATTATATTTATTTGCTCACTAAACACGAATGGTTACTGGTACAACTGGTACAGCACTAACGTAATTATGCTCATACTAGGAAATGAAGTTATAATACAACAGATGAAAAAGGGAGTATGCTCAAAAACAAGTGAACGGGAATAATAATATATAATTACACAAACAGTTAAGGTAAATTAAGTTAAAACAACATATATAAACGAACAATATTGTTTTTGATTTAATCCTCATCAGGCTCTACTCTAATATACAGTAATATTTATATGCATATACGAAGCTCCCAAATGCCATGAAACGGCTGAAAGTGGGCACAGTCCGCTCTCACTTTCGAAATGCTCTCACATGGCCACGCGTTTATTCCCTCTGCCAGGGAAGTTCTACTCATCGCATTCTCGTGGCCGGGGTGTTGTTTACGGAATTGAGAGGACGAAAAGCGAATGTCCGACGGTTTAACCGGGTTGGTGGATACGGAGAGTCCACCGAAGGGAGTTGGAAAACCCTGATTTCAAACCAATGGTGCACATGGGCTGCAGTATGAACCAATCGTTGGTCACTGGCTACCATGGAACTGCGTCTCCTTACGATGCTCCACTGCTTTGTGGATCAGACCTTTAGGTCGAAGGCTCTGGGTGTGAACCCCTAAGGAAACCACCTGCTTTGGTTTGGGCACCCAGGCAGTATCCCAGCCCTCACACAAATCAAACGAGATTTGTGTGGCACATATGTATCTGGTGCCCCCCCGTACCAGTATCTATGTGTCCAAATAAATAATAAATAAAGCATATATACTTATTTTTACAGGATGATAATAATACTAATAATAAACTTCTGTTAGATATGGTGATAGTGAGGTTAAATGAACGAAGTTATTAAAAAGGTTTTAAACTAGGAGATTTTAATAATCGTTTGATTGTTAATGGCTTAAGTATTCATCAAAAGATGGATAGGGAAGTTGTCATTGGGGAAGGATGACTCAGCATGATAAGATAAAAAGTAATCAGAATGATCGTGAAAACAAAATCAACCAGTTGGGGGTAGATGATTTAAGGGGAAGATGGAAGGTGAAACAGATGGTTGTAAAGGAAGAAGAGTAGGAAAAAGAGAAAGAAATTATAAGACATTAAGAACATGGTAGAAGAAGAGGTTGTACCAGTCTCTTATGCACACACAATCCTGGTTTTTCCAGATGTATGGCTAATGCTTCGGCAATGCAAAGAAGATGCAGTCTAATTGTCTTTGGAAGACTTCTACTTACTTTGTAGATGACTTTGAACGCAGAGTCTGTCTTGATCTAGTGACCTGTGTTCACAGGATCCCCTTACCACTTCATAGCAAAGTGGCTGGCAAATCTCCTAGAACCCGTCAGAAAACGCATTTGTAAACACTCAGTACGTGATACATTCGAATTTATCGAGCACATAAAAGAAGTGAATGTAACTGACCAAATTATGCTATCACTGGATGTCGAATCATTGTTCACTAATGTTCCACTCACAGAGACCATTAATTTTATCTGCAAGTACGTAAACAATAATGAGATTAATATCGGAATACCGGATATTTATTTGAAGGAACTATTACTACGTTGCACTTGCAATGTGCAATTCACATTCAAGGACGTAATTTATAGACAGAAGGATGGCATGGCGATGGGATCCCCACTTGGTCCATTACTAGCAGATTGCTTCATGGCCAGTTTAGAAAACAACCAAGTCAAAACGATTATAGGAAACCTCCATTTGTATAAAAGGTACGTAGATGATATCTTGATCGTCTGTGACAACAAATCTGAATTGAGTCATCTAAAGACGTTTAATAATTGCCACCCAGCAATAAAATTCACACTAGAAGTTGGAAACAAACAAAATATTCGCTTTCTTGATGTGGAAATAACAAGAAAACAAAATGGAACTCTAAGAAGATCTATCTACAGGAAACCCATGTGGAATGGCCAACTATGAAGTTTCCACAGCTCGGTTCCCATCAGTAGAAAAAGAAACTTAATAATAACACTCGCCACAAGAATACGAAGGATCTGTAGCCCCGAGGTTGTAGAGGAAGAATTGAGCCTTTTAAAAGAGATACTTATCAAAAACGAATATCCGTCTATATTCATTGATAAGAACATGAAGCCGAGAACTCCGAAAACAAATAATTACAGCCATCTGTTTCACCTTTCATCTTCCCCTTAAATCATCTACCCCCAACTGGTTGATTTTGTTTTCACGATCATTCTGATTACTTTTTATCTTATCATGCTGAGTCATCCTTCCCCAATGACAACTTCCCTATCCATCTTTTGATGAATACTTAAGCCATTAACAATCAAACGATTATTAAAATCTCCTAGTTTAAAACCTTTTTAATAACTTCGTTCATTTAACCTCACTATCACCATATCTAACAGAAGTTTATTATCAGTATTATTATCATCCTGTAAAAATAAGTATATATATTTGCGATTGTACAGCTTTGAAAATGAATTCGCCGAAACGAGAACACTTCGCTGAACCAATCTTACTTATTTAATGTTTTAATGGGTGTATTCCGTTTACTTAAAAAAACATACGAAATTATTAAACCAATCAAGATAATGATAACAGTGGAATATATTACATAAATTAAGTTAAGGGAGTCCCTTTTATTAATTGGATTATGGATCGATACTTTCTGAATTACGGGCGTTTGGGAGGTTTTTCTAATACGAAATCGAATATGCGCTAACAGTTTAGACCATACGCTTAACTTACAGCATCTCAATAATAATCTCTTAGTCGACGAAGTTGAAGAAGCATAGGTAATCTCACCTTAATTCGCTAATTGTACGCGACGGCTTTCTGGTGTACTACCGTTCGGAAGCCTGTCTTTCTATGTTTTAGGGATTTCGTGGACAAGGGTCACATTAATTTGGATACATTTACTAAGTCTGCCTCTCCGCTTCCGAATAAAAGACACTTTATTACTTATACGTTCCTGTACTAGTAAAAATTACTCAATTTATTAGTGATCCACGAATGCATTGTATTCTATTAGTATTTTAGTGGTATATTACCAGTTGCATAGAAAATTCAATTATTATGTTTGGTGGTGAGATTTTACTTCTTTGTTCTATTAAAAATATTAGTTTGTTTTTGAAGAAATATAGAACTCAGATCGAATGAATATAGCTATAAAACACTTCAGATAATTTTGAGTTGATTTGTTGTATGGGTATGTATGCACGTTCAGTGATATATTCGTGATGTGTACTTAGTTTTATTTATTTTCGTTCTTGTTAGGGACGTTAGATCCCCAGAACTCACTTGGGAAATGACCTAATTTTGTCATTTATTTAGGAGATTTAAATTTCTTTGTTTTCGTGCCAAAGGCGCTCTTGTCACCTTTATGTCGTATTTCCCAATGGGAAATATCTTAAATGCTATTGGTCCGTTGCATCTTTTAGTATGCTATTTAGTAACTCTCCCCAAGGACGGTTTTGTACTCATATATACGTTTTGAATTGTGTTTGTTGTTATCGTTTCTGGCTGTTTGCAGAATATAATTCCTCATTCCAAGCTTGGATTCCTCCCTCTAGTTAGCGGGGCTGGGACGCATCTATAGCTAGTTTACTGGTCTTTGGTCACCGAGTCTTGTTTCTCGTTCGCAAATTAAGTGAACTCGTGATAGCTTCAACCTTAGCAGTTTTATTTTCAGTCGATTAATGATTTGCTTTCTTTCGTGATTGCCACTGTATACATGGTTATTACCTGTCTGTTTCTCGCCAAAATATGAGTGTTTTTATTGTACTCTTTAGTTTTGGACCGTTATTATCACACTAACTTCCTTTTTATTCGTTTTTAGCTAACTAATCCGATAAATTTAGTTATTAACCATTGTTACATTGATGTTTCAAGTTCAAATCAATCTTTATTTTAATCCTATTTCGATAATCTGTCCATAATATATCCACTTAGTTAATGTTTTGGTAGTTATTCACCAAATAATCGACAAAGCTATTGTAGACCTAGGACATGTTCATCAACAAATCACATGTTCTAGTCATGCCAGCAGTTATCCAACTCTTACAATTTATTCATCATTTCTATTTTGATTGTGTCTAGTTCAATCATCAAATCTATTCAAGAAAGAAGCTTTCACTTACTGTAACAACCAAAAGTAAATCTTTCTCACTGCGTCATCATTGATAGTTCGAAGTTTATTTTAGGTTAAAGTTTTTTCAGAATATTCACGTCATTTTGATCAATTATGGGCTATTGCCTTAACTTCCGACAAATTGTGAAAATTATCCACTAACCACTGTATGGCATCTTCTATATTAAACATTCTTCCCACAACATAAACCAACAATTATACTGCTGTTTCCATAACTAATCATTCTCATCGACACCATATTTTTTTTGTGCATATTGACTGTTCGTTGTAAAATTTTTATGATTATCAGGTATATTCTTTTTTTACCTGTCGTCAATTCTGTGTATCATTAATAACCAGTTCTTCCCAATATTGACCATAATTATAATCTCTTTACTCTTCAGTTAGTTATTTATCTTATTCCAATTTTTCAATTACAATGAATCCGTCTACCAGTGTACCGTTAAATGTGCTGTCAGGATATACTGATAATATTAATCATACTATTCGAGAGGTATTTGATAGTGATTATTATGAAATCAACGGTTTGCTCGATCCATTTAAAAACGGGACGCAAAACAATGTGCAACAACATGGTGATGAACTGTACATTCAAAGGTCGATGGATAATGGCTTAGACGAAACGACTAGTGTAGATTTACAAATGATACAAGCCGATCAGGACTCATCGTTTATACAATCTTCAGAGTCAGATATCGAATTGCATAATCTAGAAGAATTATTAGCTCGAACATCGATTAGTGATGTTTACTTAGGACCTGTTAAAAACAATGATGGTAAAATCATTCCTTTAGATGTTGAACGTCGTGCAATTCTCAATAATAGTCTGGCATCATTGCCATATTCTTCAACATCCCTTGCTTTTTCTCCACCTGGTATACAAATTATAACAGAAATGTGGACTACATTTCTACGAGATCGTTTGAGTCATTGTAATAGCCGTATACACAATATGTCTGTAGATAATCTACGCACCTGTCTATATGATCATAGTTTAAATCAATTGGGAAGCACTACCGTATTAAAACGTCGTTTACAAGAGTTTGTGCGACGAGCACGCGTAGTACAATCAATTGATCACAATATTGAAATCCAAATCAGTGATGATGACGGAGATGATAATGAGAATAGCGGTTTCAGCTACGGTGGTCATGATAGTGTTCTTGGCGAAGTTAATCTAAACTCTCAAATAACTAACAATTGTGGGAATGATAGACGCAGACTGACAAATCCATCAGTTACAACGACGACAAAACTACTAAAACCTGTTATATTGACACCAGATACATTCTATGACTACTTATTAATTATTGACCTGGAAGCTACTTGTGAATCAAAAGAGAAGATAACCACTGATGCCGACTATCCACATGAAATCATTGAATTTCCCATATTACTATATAGTACAAGGTTACGCAAGTGCGTCAGTGTATTTCATGCTTATTGTAAGCCAAGATTACATCCAGACCTTAGTGAGTTTTGTACAGATCTAACACAGATTCAACAAATCCAAGTAGATAACGCCCAACCATTTCCTCATGTTTTGTTACAGATTGAAGAATGGCTGTTCAAAAGACATAAACTGGCCAACAAGAGATGTGCCATTGTATGTGATTGTAGTGCAGATATGAGTAAATTTATGCGTATTCAATGTCGTCTGGCTAACATATCTATACCTAGTTGGGCCAATATATGGATTAACTTGACCAAATCATTTCGCGCTTTCTACAAGTTTCCATCACGCTATCGTATAACATTGAATGTTATGTTACATGATTTGGGTTTATCTTTTGTTGGTCAGCGACATCGTGGTTTAGATGATGCTATTAATATACTACGTATCGTACGTGTATTATTGTCTGATGGGTGTTTGCTTCGTGTCAATGAACGTATTGATTTTGATAGACCTCCTTCTTTTGTATCCTCTGTACCAAGGCATGTGACGCAGGTCACATCAGGTTTGATGGGGAGCAAACTGGTTTTACTATCACCATCTCCACGAAAAAACAAATCAAGCAGTGCCGGGATTGGTCGTCACAATCGTACTGTTGGAAACAAACACGTAACTCCAAGTGATCTTGACGACAGCAATCGAGAATCGTTATTATGGTTAGCCAGTATTCAGAAAACTCGGATAAATAGAGATAATTAAGCATGTTCACATTTTCATATTTCGTTTACACTCTTTCAAAGTTTAGCGTAGTAGATGTCTGTTTTTTCATTAGTAACTTTTGTTTCTATCTTTATGCATAACTAACTCATATGTCCTAATGTATGCTTATTTTGACTGTTTTCTATTATTCAAGTACTATAAATATACTGCACAGAAATATATACAGTTGCAAACTGGTAAAATGACCAGAAATTAAGTAACCTATTCGGTTGGATTATTTGCCCCTAAATATCTATAAAAGATAGTTATGTGGAGATTTATTTTTCGTGTGTTTATGATTTCTCTCCCTAATCTTATGTTTTATTCTCAGCTTCCTACCAAAAAGCCTGTATGATTGATTGTCTCAGTTAAAAGGGAATGATGATAATAAAGTAGTTAACCAAACTTCTATTATTTGTTTTTGGCTGTCTGCTTTCTATCAGTTTTCTTTTAACGTTAAATTATAACGATGTGTAAGCTTAATTATTTTTGTTGTCTTAAAAAAATTCAGGTTTTATTCTGTACACAGGAATTTTGTGATGGCCTATGGATTAATGTCACAAAATCCTTTCTTCCTATGCTCTTTATTTGCATGTATTAGTCTCTTTTATTTAGAACATTTTGTTTCAATATTTTTTATTATGAACTGATGTGATGTAATATAAAGTAATTGAATTATCTCTATGTCAGAATAATAATGATTGTTTATTGATACATTCTCTTTGACTGCAGCTATCACGAATAATTCAAATAGAAATTCATTTGTACATAGTTCCGATTTTTTCTAGTAGTATGTTCTTTACACATTAAGCGAACAGTTATAACTTAAAAGGTTTTATTTTGAGGTTGGGAGAATTCCGTTGTGATGAGATACATTTCCTCATATTTCAGGTCACGACTACAGTTAACGGTATTATTTCTGATTAAATATAAGCCGTACAATCGTTTAATTAGTATTGTATTGCACGGGATACCATACAACTTGATACGTATAGTGAAAGTGTGATTGGTTGCTGAGCGCGGACAAACAGGCACTTAGCGTAATTAACTATTAAATATGTGATTCCCTTCCCTCCCATTGATCTCTATTCCAGACTCACCGAGTTTCACTGCTTGTAACTATGTTGAATAAACTATTATCTAGTATTAATCTGGTTCTGTATTCTGGTCGTGGATGCTTGGTCTAATATAACGTATACCGAGGAAGAGAAAAATATTTTAAACCGTCCGGTATATTATAATTCAGAGTTGTCAAAGCGAAAGGAAATGGAAAATCGTAGGGGTACAGATACTATTAGTAGTAAATTACTAAAATAAAGTATATGCAAAATCGCGTTAATACGGAATGATAAGATGCTTACGGTTGAAAACCGAAAAATGAAAATATTGCACCTGATATGATTGCCTTAATCTCTAAACATTAATTATGACTTTCGTGAAATCGTAGCCAAATTACTTTGAGATAACACTAGCCCTAAAAATAACGGAATTGTGACCTGATGCAAAGTTTTAGTTTGGTCACGTTTCCTCAATTTATTTCATTCCGGATCAGATTTTTACGTTGATGAGTTGTGTTTGTGTAAAGTACTCAAGCTATGTCGGTTGATTAATATCTACAGCTACGTGGCATAGATTCTTCGGGTACATGCGTTATCGAATAACTGCTGTATAGATATTTTTAGAGACAATGCTTCAATCTTAGAACAGACTACTGTACAAACTTAGTTTAAATATAAGTGGTAAAACCAGTTCACATGAGGAATGGGTAATTTAGATAAGTATAGTAAAAGCTAGAGAGGATTAGGTGAATATGGGCCACCTTTAGAACATTCTCGATGTTGTTCTTGCTGTAGAAGATCAAATTTACGACGAGTCGGTGAGAGCTGTTTTGCTCTATGTCTGAAAAATCTGGCCTCGGAGTTGAGAATGATATGCAACTTTCTGTGTTTGGTCATCGCCGTCTCCGAAAGATTGCTGACATCCAATTACAACACCATGTTAGTAATGTGAAGATTCGAGAACGTGTATTTGAACACAGTGACAATAAGTCAATTGATGTCACTGTTGCATCCGAAAAAGATTAAATTATGGGTAACTTTTGGGAACTATTTATAGACTGTTGTTGTACATATATACTTATTGTATAACTGTCAAGTAACTAGATCATATATATTTATATTCGTTTTATCATAATCTTTTATTTGATCTGTTGACTGCTATTATACGATTCTACTATTCTTAAGTTATTCCCAATCTATTTCTTACAGTCTCTCACACTCATAGGCACTTTTGACTTGATCTTGTATAATTGTTATTTTCTATTTTATGGCGTTTTGCGGTCTGGTTTGCTTGCATATAAACTATGTATGTCTGAAATACATTATTCATACAGTGAGATTGACTTTTGAACTCGACGGGCAGGACTAGACGGGAGGGACCAATAAGGATTGAGTTGACGCAAGGCTGCTAGCGTTGTTTTGACGTGTCATTGGTTTAGCAGTTGTTTACTGCAGTGGCTTATTGTTTTACGCGTACAACTTTCAGGTAAGTTCCAGGTTCGAATATTACTTTGATTTGAGCAAACGAGTAGTGTCATTAGCCCTCGTAACTCGACTATGGTTCGTACCCAAGTACCTAATCGAGCCAGTTAATTAAGAATTGAAAGTACTCATTTTCAAACAGTAACCCCCATCTTCCCATCATTTCAGTTGAATAGTGATCTTTTCTCTGCTTATATATTCCATGTTAAATACACCAACCACATATAGGCTCCTTATGACACAATGAACCTAACCAATAAATAGGATAAAGAAATATGATAGAATGACAAACACATAAACAAGAGAACACACATCTTATGACATGATGATGACATTAAACGCATTAAATACTCTTGGCACTGATACCATAATTAGTCATGATGATTAGTGGTTTGAAAGTGAAATAACCAACTACCATATTTGGTAAATAACTTACACAAAGAATACAACACAAAACATAGCAGATATTACTATGCAGTCTCATGTACTGGTGTCGCCAAATTTAAAAGATAAAACATACAATTAACTAAAGACCAAAATTGGACAAAGACAACAGTTTTTTTCAGTTGATGATTATTGATTGGTTGTAGTGTACATGCATACACAAACTTTTTCGTAAGATAAGAAAATTTCTGGTCAAGGAAAAAAAATAACAGACTAAACGACTATGAAGAAATCTGATGTGAGAGAGGATAGAAATATTTAGATGCATATTTTATTAAATTAAGTCATTGGATAATCAAATAGTATGAAATAAAGCTACTCATTTTCATGTGATCCATATACACACACAAATAAATATCGGGGATTTTATTGTGCTGATTTCAAATTAATGGATGTATAAAGCACTTAATACGTATTTATTTCACTGGCTAAATAACAAGTGTTGTGAGGTTTGTAAGAAGAAGGAACAAACGTATTCTGTACAATGTTACTGTTGCTGATCTCAATCAATAATACTAATCCCCATTTTGTTTTAGGATGATATTTCGTCATTGTTGTTAAACGAAATTCCAAAGAATTGGAGCATAGAACAGAAGAGACGGAAAGCGGTGGGGAGTAAACAGAGGGAAACAAGTCATTTGACAAAATAGCCTAAGTTTATGTACAATACGACCCAGTTACTTACATTGGGTTGATTGGTTGAGGTGGTGGCCACTTATTAATCAGATGACGTAATGGACGAAAAGTAGTAGTACATGGTTTGTAGTTGGAATTTTTGTTACAGTAATCAGGACCAACTGTAACAAAAAAGAAAAACATTTTAGAAAAAGTACAGAAAGGTGAGGAAGGAAGAAAACCACACATGTAAATCAACTTCATTAATCAAGAAAATTGAGAAAAAAGTAAATCAGTGAAGGGTTGATCTATATATATATATATATATATATATATATATATATATATATATATATATATATATATATATATATATATATATATATATATATATATATATATATATATCATTGACAGTGCAATCTTACTTTTAATCGACAATTTGATCAGCTATATTACCATTATCATTGGGTTAAACTGTTTATCATTCATTTTGTTGTAACGGGTGACTGCAGGTTTTTGATAAGCAGTGTTTATATCGATCGATTCGGTGACACGGTTAACACGTAGCGAACGACGTAGTGCCCTGATTGGCCCTGCTTCGCTGTCTGTCCTAGCCAGTTGAGTCAAGAACACAAGTCACAGCCTCTGAGTTATGAATCATTGTATTTCAGACATACTCTATTTATATACCAAACAAACAAACCACATCGTACCATAAAATAGAAAACAACATTTACACAATATTTAACAAGTGAAATAAACATCGACTAATAGGAAATGTACATTTAAGGTCCAAGGCCACCATAGACTTAACACGATAATTATTGGTATATTTTTCCGACTATCCTAACACATTTGGATAAGGACTTAGGTTCTTGCCGTATTATCCATCCTGCTAATAGTCAGTGACCAACACAATTGGAAATATCTGTTTAACAGGAGGTCATTTGGAGCAAAAATAGCTTAGTTGTGACATATCAGACAAGTTGATATGGGTCCTGGGCCTACCGGGAGTACCAATTACCTCAAACTTACGGGTACGCCATGATGATAAGTGCCAACTGGCAAGAAAACTAGATTTAGAGTGTCTCCCACCGACTACCTACAAATATCTAACATTTAGTTCATCTTTGGTGCTTTATTTTGCTCTTTAAACGTCAAGTAATGAAAAGCGTTTATCATGTAATATTGTTGAAATGAGGCTATATTCTGTAGTATTTTTTAAAATTTCTTTTAAAAGAAATAACTATAACCACTATAGTATACTACAGAATCTACCATTTAATGTCGACTTAATCCGATGTAACACAGAGCGATATCAATAATGATAATATATTAGTGTAACACAATTCCCACCTATACAACTTCGAAGGGTTAGGATATGGTGATTCTGTTATTAACTCTACTATTTCGGGGTTCGGTCTAACAATTTCATCTCGTGCCAATACGAAGGTGTAAATTGAACAGATGTACATAAGTATCAAGTTCTACGTTGTGGCAAACTGACTTTTTATCGTTAACAATGTAAGCGGCTAATGAATTATACTACATGACTAGTTAAATCAAAGTAAATTGTGATTATCAAATGTTTAAATGATTCACACAAACTCAGTTGAAGTACAGCAACTAATAGAACTGTCAGTCTGAATGATGTAAACAAAGGTTTAAATAAGTCATTTCCAGTTAATTCAATATATAGTCAAATAATTAATGATAATCTTTAGTGAAAGCTTATGACAAAGTGCCATGCAGAGGCAATCCACTCAGGAAGCTCATATGATAGTCAGAAATGAAATCCCTTAGTACTAACTATGTTGTAGTGAGTGAAGACTTGACGGGATAACCAATTTATTGCAAAATCACACAGTGGGTTAGTTAAATGTGAAAATCAGATATCATCTGCATATCTTCATTGAATTGTCTCTTACGAGCTCCATTGTTCCTTCATTCTCACTGTTATCTTGATAGCTTTTAGTTTACTTCTCCCCATTTCAATCTTCTGCTCGCAGATATTCCACTTCCGATTGGTGCTAGATACTACTTATATCTGTCAACGCAACTGACATACACTACGATACTACTACTGTTAAAAATAGCATTATTGTTGTTACTATTATTACTAGAAAATTATTTTCCCGTTATTAATGAAATTATTAACCTGAATTCAACTTAGTTAACATGGGATTTGATGAATTTGAGAATTTATTATTAATACTGTAAAGATGACTACAACTATCAGTAATAGTAACAGAAGTAGGTGTTGTTTTCGTTGTATAATTTATTAACAGTTAAAGATAATGATGAGGATGAAGAAAATTTCATGGGATAATTCGATTCTAACTGTTCAAGAACACTTACTAAATATCCGATTCCGTGATTTTGAACATTTTCCTTGTAAATGTTTCCATTCACATTCCATATTTTAATTATTATTAGACGATAATGAACTATGAACAGACTTTGATGAGAATACAGATGGATTAAAAATTTGAGAAATAACGACTGATGGTGGATCATGAGTACGATTTACTTTAGAAGATAAAGATGAAGAACTAGTAAAGAGTGAACATGAATTTTTTATAGTAGTAGTATTACTAGTAGTAATAATAGAATTTGATGAATTGGAAGTAACAGTATAATCTATACAAGAATCATAATTCATAATCCAACTATTATCATTTTATTATTATTTGAACACATAAATATTGGTACAAGAGAGCGCCAATATATATGCGCCACACAAAACAATGAGAATTCGAGTAGAAATAGAAAAAAAAGCTAAGGGGCACAAAAAAAAAACAATAACGAGGAGATTGGTGTAAGGTAGTATGGTAGAAATGAGGGAACGGAAAGGTACAATCAGAAGAGATCTTTCAGGTAAGGAAGACACAACCACTTTTATGAAGAAAGTAAAAGAAGGTTACAGCAGGATCGCCACTGGCTTCTATTCTGAGCCATATCTGATAACGTCTCTAGCCATTGTGTAGCACCATCTCTCAGACCCCAACCAGGGAGTCGTGAAGGACCAACAGAAGCCAGTACTTTGCAGCTTTCTTTCATGCCACGACACCATGTCATGCACTGACCACCTCTCCGCTTCTTCCAACCAGTCCCAGAGTCGGCAAATAATGCACGACGTGGAATTCTCTGGGACGACATTCGTAGAACATGTCCAAGCCACCGAAGTCGGTGTTTCAAGATGGTGACACCAATTGCATTATCGTTTCTGTGCCCGAACACACGATGCCGAACCTCTGCATTACTGACATGGTGTTGCCACTGAACGTCAGCAATCCTTCAGAGACAACGATGACCAAACACAGAGAGTCGTCTAACATCCTCAACTCGGAGAGACCAGGTTTCACAAGCATAGAGCAAAACTGCTCTCACCGACGCGTTGTAGATCCGACCTTTTACAGCCAGACTAACATCACGAAGGCGCCAAAGGTGGCCCAGATTGGCATAAGCCACTCTGGCTTTCACTATACATGGACTGATCTCACCACCAGCACTTATGGAGCTACCCAGATACACGAACTTCTCGACTACGTCTATCTGCTCACCATCCAGGGTGAGTACAGGATTGGAATCCTGCCAGTCTTGTAGAAGTACTTTGCACTTCGAAGGTGCAAAGCATATACCATACCTACGGACACTGATTGCCAACTGATTAAGTGCGGATTGCATGGCTTGGGCATTATCGCACAGCAAGACAATATCGTCCGCATACTCAAGGTCGAGGAGTCTTTCTCCAGGCAGCAGACCCACACCACCATTACTTACATCCATCAGAGCTGTTTCCAGAATGTCATCGATGGCAAAGTCGAAGAGGAATGGTGATATTGTGCAACCCTGTCTAACCCCACTGCTCGAATGGAACAATGGAGAGAGGTGGTTGTATGCCCTCACTCCACCTGAGGTGTTTGTATATAGGGCCTTTATGATGTTAATAAACTTCTCAGGCACACCCTTCTTCAATAGACAATCCCAGAGAACAGTCCTGTCCAACGTATCGAAGGCAGTCCTTATGTCAAGAAACACTACGATTGTTGGCCTTTGATAAGTATGACGGTGTTCTAACATTTGGCGAAGAGTGAAGATATGATCAATATATCCTCGACCGGAACGAAACCCAGCCTGCTCCTCGTGAGTCAATCTTTCTCGGGTTTTGAACAACCTACGAAGTATAACGGAAGCCAACATCTTGGATGCAATCGGAAATAGACTTATCCCCCAATAGTTGTTATAGGAACGACGTGAACCCTTTTTAAAGATAGGGACAACTATCGACTAATTCCATGACGTTGGTACACTCTCTAGTTCCCAAACCTTTGTAAACATCGTCGTCAAATCCTTAGTCACAAAGTCACCACCATCTTTAAAAAGGGCCGGAGGTAAGTCATCTGGGCCAGGTGATTTGTAACGCTTCAAGAGTTGGAGTTCCTTGCGGACTTCCTCCTCGTTTGGTGGATCGGTCGTCACCGGCCATGGAGGGCAGGACAGTCTGACCGATGTTGCCGGAGCAGCAGGCCAGTTGAACTGCCCTTCGAAAAATTCTGCCCATCGTTCAAGACGTCGATGGATGTTAGTGATTGACTTTCCGTCATCCTCGCAGATTGTTTCGCTCACACCACACTTCTTGCTGCCAGTGGCTCGGATGAGTTGGAAGAGCTTCCGGTAGTCACAAGATGCAGCTGCCGCTTTCAACTCATTAGCATGCTTCGACCACCAGGCTTCTCGATCCTTACGCAAGCTTTGCCCAATTTTCTTACAAAACATCCTTCGTTTGTGGTCAAACTCACGGTGACCCGGAGTAGACCGACGGGCTTCAATGAGTTGTAAGGAACCTGAAGAACCCCAGTGCTTATAAGCGGGACGTTCCGCGAACCCACAACTGACTGTACCCGCCATTTTCATGGTGTCATGCGATTGCAACCAATGCTCATCCATACTTTTCGGTGGAATGGTAGCTAGCCTAGAGGCTAGCTCGGTTCGATACTTACTTGCAACAAAAGTTGCAACCGGCCTGCCAACATCAATACGTTGATGGCGGTCACTTCGTTGTCCACTGAAAAGTTAGGTAAGATTGGTGCAGACCAAGGCATGGTCAGAGTCTAGATAGGTACTCCAAAAGGAGCGGCGGGTTTGTACACAACCACTCCAGCGGTAGCTGATCGCAATGTGATCAATCTGAGTCCAGGCTTCGGATGCAGAGGGAGGACGACAGGTGGCACATCGGCGATGACTGTGCCGAAAGTTAGTGCTAGCCAGAAACAGGTTGTGGTCTGTGCAAAGTTGCAGTAGACGGTCCCCGTTATCTGACCTGCGACCAACGAGTCTTCATCGGCCACCTAAACGACTCTCTTCTGTGCCTAGACGCCCGACCTGAGCATTCAAGTCTCCGGCTAGTACTACAATATCTGTCGAACGCACTTTCTGGAGAAGAACAGTTAACTGGTGGTAAAACTCATCCTTGATTGCATCCGGGCTGCAATCTGTCGGGGCATAGGCGGAGATGACGAAAAGACATCGTTTCTCACACCGATTTCTTCTCACTTTGATGGAACTCTCTAATCTAATAGCACATAACTGACTGTTGATGGGGATCCAATCGACTAGTGCTGCCTCAGCTCTAGCGCTCAGTGCGACACCAACGCCAGCAAGACCAGACGAAGATGCCACAGGGTCCCCGGATAAGCGCACGTAAAACAAGCTTTTCGAAGCGACAGATGGAGAGCGAATTTGTAGTACTTCACCAGATTCTTGAATACGGGTCTCGGATAAACAGCATACATCGATATTAAGACTTTCCAAATACATAGCCAGCCCTATCTGTTGTCCAACCTGCATAAGTGTGCGAACGTTGAAGGCAGCCAGTTTGAATGGCGCACGTGGTTTCAGAAAAACTGCTTCAGTACTCATATTCAGTGGTAACATACAATTTTCAACTAGACAGTGACTCGAGAACGTTTAGATACAGTCGAATTTCCACCAAAGACGAGCCGCTGTATAAGTATAAAAGAGGGTGAATAATGTGGAAAATAATAATAATAATAATAATAATAATAATAATAATAATTTGAATCATTTGATTGTTATTCGAAGCAAGAAAAGTAGTTTCCATAGATATAGAGAGTTCATCATTTGCGTATGGGCTGCGATACTGCCCGGGTGCCCAGACCGAAGCAGGTGGTTATCTTAGGGGGCCACACCCCGAGCCTTTGACCTAAAGGCCTAACCCACAAGGCAGTGGAGCATCGTAAGGAGATGCAGTCCCATGGTAGCCGGTGACCAACGATTGGTTCATACGCCATTTGTTCCCGCAGGATACTGGAGCCCATGTGCACCATTGGTTTGGAATCCGGTTAAAGCGCCGGAAATTCGCTTTTCGTCCTCTCATTTTCGTAAACAACACCCCCGCCACGAGAAGGCAATGAGTAGGACTTCCCTGGCAGAGGCTGTATACGCGTGGCCGTGTGAGAGTATTTCGAGAGGGAGAGCGGACTCTCCCCACTCTCGGTCGTACCAGGGCATTTGGGGGTCAACTATTATCAGGCCGGAAACGTGTTGATGATGTACGAGATGATCGAGTAGAATGTAAACGTTTCGGTAATACGACAATAGCATGATTTATTGTAACATTTTGATTAGTTTTTAGCATGAATAAATCAGGATACGATGATTTCTTTCGTTCAGTCAATGCCATTTTTATATTTGACAAAGGGATAGAATTAATTTCTTTTAAATCATTACTATTATCATTTATGGATTTAATAATACAATCATTTGGTAACATATATTGAGGTGAAGTAGTTGACTGTGTCATTAAATCAGATTGATGAAGATAAGATAAAAATGGAGCATATGATACATCATTTCTGAGGGTCAATATATTAGTGGCAGTCGTTGTAGTGTTAGAATTGTTACATGTAAATTGATTCTTCCTCCATTTCAATGTAGGAGTAAGTGCGGATTCGTGTGATGCTAGCATTTTTTCATTTTTACCTTGACTCACTGAACTCATGAATAAATTGGATTCTAAAAAATTTCAACAGAAATAACAAGCATGGAAGAGACAGGAAAACGATAAGAAATCTTCTTACTATTAATGGAAATATGACATTATTTTTTTAGAAATACGATTTATCTGATTAACACCAGTTACAGGTGTTACGTATTAGACTACTTTATGTTTGTCCGCTTAATTGTACTACAACTATTTATTTAAAATGCAGTGGACAGAAGGACGGAGGGTTCGAGCTTACGGTTTGGTGGATTGGAGTTGAAAGCTTTAACCAGTGGGTTATCATCGTTCCAAAAACTGCATTTAGCTTATTTTAATTGAGATTTGTTATGTCTTGCACAAAATATTGATATGTTACTACTGGTATGGTTTTTGACTATGTCTGTGAAATAACTGCTTTCTGTTAATTGTTCAATCGAACAAGACTGAAATGGCTCGATGCAATGAATGAAATAAGACTATTGATGAAGATATATCTACGTATTTTCTTCATTCCTATACAAATTTTCCACTTTTGATTTGGGTCCGATTAAGTAGGGTTTTTTAGAAGATGCGAGGGATAGTGGCGGGTGTCAACGTAAAAATTAGTTATCCTTCTTAAAATTAAACATTGAAGTTCATTTGTACTGAGCAGTTATCGCACAGTAATCATTATCTTTTGGTTTCTAAGCCACTAATACCTTTCTAATTTTATGGATAAAATTAGCAATGAGGTCTATAGTGATATGTATATTCAATGATTTTTGTAATTACAAAATAAAGACCACACTTTTCCCTTGTTTGTGACACTATATGTAATCACACTTATATTCAATATCTATTGTTTCTCTGTATCGATGGTAAACATGGGTATGATTGTACTAATACTAATAAACAATACCGCTGTTATTAAAATAAACGCTATCTCTGTCGTCTAATTTTTTTTAATTTATTGACCACGGCCTGTGATTGGAGGTTGTAGTCGTGTTATAAAATTCTTTTAGACCGTTCTACATTATGCCGGAGTTTTGGCCCTTATTATTATTTAATAATACTGTTGAATTTAAGCTTTCTCATCACGTCGTTGGTGCCAGCACGTGCAGAGGAACATTCGTTTAATCAAGTGAACTCATCTGTGGTTGTTATCTCAGAAGGAGCTTACAAGTAACATTCATTTCATAACATTTGTTATCACTTTGTTATTTATTATACCATTTTGTTGTGTACTACTTGTTACCGTTTTGGTTTACTCAGAAACGGATACTTCGGATTGTAATGTTCATATTTTTGATATATCATTATTAACAGTGAGTATAGTTATATTTTTATTAAGCTTTTTTACTGGGATTTACCACAGGCGCACTAAATTAAGGGACTTCATTAGGTGGTACATTTTATTCGTTGATGAATAGTTGGTTACTGTTACTACTACTCGTCTGCGATTTTTGTCCTACTAATGTGTAACAACTTGAAATGATGAACATATACGGTGAATTATACGTTGCTTTATATGACTGACTGAGCTGAAGGGGCTTGTCATCAGCGAATAGTAGGACGGATAATTTCGCTATAGTTGGTAATTCGTTTACATAAAGTAGGGAGAGAAGAGGACCGAGAATTGTGCCTTGGGAAACTCCACTTTTTACAAGTACCCACGAGGGGAGGGCCCCATTTACCCTTACCCTTTGTCTCCTGGCATTCAGAAAGTTACTTACCCAATCTACGACTGTATAATGGATTCCAAAACGTTCCAGTTTGAATTCAAGACCACAGTGGGAGACTTTATCGAAAGCCTTACTTAGATGTATGAAGATCACATCCACAGGAATATTCTGATCTTTTGCAGCAGCCCAATCTTCTCTTGCAATGAGAAGATTTGTCAAGCATGATAGGCCTTTCCGAAAACCATGTTGTTCCCTGCAGAAAAGATTGTGCCCTTCAACATAGTTTATAAAAGATATCGGAATGATTTTTTCCATCAGTTTTACAACTGCACTAGTTAAGCTAACGAGCCTATGGTTACTAACTAAATCCCTACTCCCAGCCTTATACACTGGACTTATTATAGCATCTTTCCAGTCTCTGGGCAGTCTGGACTACCTTAGAGACATGTCAAACAGTATCGCTAATGGTTCAGCGATTTCATCTGATAGGGGTTGCATAATCCTAGGATGAATATCATCCGGACCACTGGACTTATCAGGTTTGAGATACTGAAGTAGCCTTAAAACAGTACCTTTCTCAATGACTACAGGGTCCATCAGCGAGCCTCCGCGATCACAGTGAATCGTTGGTCGTTCCTCATTACCGATAGAAAACACTTTACTGAAATATTCTGATAAAGCTTCAGCTTTTTCGGTATCATTTTATGCCAAGATTAACGGATTTTTTTGTGTCAAATGTGATGGAATCCCATCGCTTCTCTGAGTTCGCCTTTTTAAATACGAGAATGACCGTTTCGGACTATATCTAAAATCCCCAACCAATTGTTTTTCATATGATCGTCTAGTCTTACTAACGATTTGCAGGTATTCCTAATCTTACAATAGCTGGATCTGTATTGTTCTAAGCCAGTAGAGATGAGCATATTCCAGTGCTTCTTCCTTTTTCTAAGAAGTTTCCTGACTCTTTTCGTTATCCATGGTGGACTGTTATTTGGCCTTCTTGGTACCAGGTATGGTATGAACGGGGACGTAACTAAACTAAACGTACCTTTAAATACAGACCATGCCTCTTCAACTGATAAGCTAGTATCTACAAACCAATCTGTCTTATCAGCGCATTACTGAATGGCTGATATGTTGGCTTTCCATACATTTAGGCGGGGTGTAACCTGATCGTATAACATGTCCCTAGTTCTAAACATAAATGACAAAACAGCGTGATCGCTGTTCACTAATGGCGGAAGAATATTTAGGTTGACAATATCCTCAGTATCATGAGTGATTACCAAGAGAAGAACCTTGGTTAGCACCAAAACGTGTGGGTTTGGATACATGCTGCACTAGTGCATGCTCCATTATTGTTACCAGGAACCTACTGATGTCAGGTGCATTAAAGTCTCCTATTATCAAGCATCTGGTATTTGCACTCCAAAGATGAATGTGCTCTAAAATAAAGTTATCGGCTAAGCATATTGGACTGAGATAGTGACACCGAGCATAAATGTACTACATCCGATAGCCAATTTACAGATAATGAAATCACAAGTACCGCTATCATGGGATTCGCTAGCAGAGGAGCAGATATTTATATTATTGGCTATATATAACAGGACGCCACCTCCTTTTCTACATCTATGTCTATCACTCCTGATGTAATGGTATCCGGATAATTCTGGAGTAATGTCTAAGTCATAGACTAACCAAGTTTCTGTCACTGCTACGATGAGTGGCTTTAATCTGTCCACCAATGCTTCTAGTTCATAGAACTTATTTCTTAGACTACGAGCGTTGGCATGTAAAACTCCTAAGTAGAACGGCCTATCCACACAGGCCTTGGTAGCATTCGCTTCCAAGACCTGAGTATCCGAAAACCCACTAGCCGGAGATTTTCCTAACCGTTTTGTCGACGGGTTTCTAGTTCAGCTAATGTTTTCTTCCTTTTTATTCTATCTTCGAGAGACATATCAGGTCTAACCCGTATATCGGAATTGTCCCTCAAGACACTGTGACTATTTGGAGCAGTGACGGTTTTATCCAGATCTTCGGTGTTTACTAGGGGTGCATAGTTACCAGTATCAGTATCAGGTGGTACTACCCCCGTCGTTAATGTTAACGGAGATTTCACTTTTCCGTCAGTCACAGTCGGTTGTTTAAGGCGTCTCGTAACAGCGCGTACTACACTGACACATTCGTTACTGTCAGTGCTCGTGTTATCAGTGCATGCGCCATCGCTTGTCTTACAGGCCAGGGCCAATAGGCTCATAGCCTCCTGTATTGGTAACATCTTATTTGCACAGCAAAACATGCAGAGCCAATGTGAGTTGGGCTTCGAACATCTTTTGTATGCAATGGGACTTAAACGGGTGCACATCTTACGAACCATTTTTTGCATTCATCACACTGCATTCCTTCCTCCACAGAGAACAAACAGTTTTGTTGTCCACATTTGTGAGTACTACCAACCATTCTAGTCAGATTAAGGTGAAGAAAACAATATGATCGCAGTATGAACACAGTGTCGGTCAACCAGTAAAGGTTATTACAAGACAAACTTTAGCAAGATTTCAAACCATAACTAAAGTACTTTGATTTAGACCAAGAATGCTTTTGATGCAATAACAACACAAAAGCAAGAATAATCAAAACAAGTAAAAAATCACTGCCCTTTTTGAAACACCGACGACAAACTAATATGGAAGCAGAAACGATACTGTAATCGAATACTTTAACTGAAATAAATTCAATTAAAGTGAAAACAGTAATCTTGATACGTAATAACGATCAAAACAATAGAATTTACTGAACGAGGAAAAATACCACTGTCCTTTTAAATAGCCTTGAATCCTTAATATATGATTTCAATATGCGATATATTTGTAACCAACTTCCCATATACACATTATTCTTGTGACGATGTTGAATAAATTAGTTGATTTATTCGCATCAGCTTCTTATCGTTTTGGTGCGGTATCGGGTTATTTGTAACTCCCTATTGGTGGGGTGAGTAACCTAGCCATTCGTTGCACTAGTCACTTCGTGAGTTATTTGTGGGGTTTTACATCTTCGTCCACCCCGTACACATCAAAGAATGCAGCTGAACACAACTAGTGTATCAGCAGCCTCCGCGTCAATAGGCATCAACATACGCAAAAGAAAAAACAAAGTCCTCATGTACAACGAGGAGAACACCAACCCATTCATATTTTATAAGGAATCTCCGGAAGAGGTGAAAACCTTTACGTACTTGGTCAGCGACATCATCGATGAACAAGAAGGTTTTGAAGCAGACGTAAATTCAAGGGTTGGTAAAGTAAAGGTGACATTTCAAAATCACATTCAGAATCTTCAATAAGAATGTCAAGACAGTTCTACTGTACGGAGCTGAGACGTGGAAAACTGCTACAACCATCATGAAAAGGGTACGCAAGATACTAAATATTCGTTGGCCGGATACCACCTGCAACAGCTTATCACTTGAACAATTTGAGGACAAACCAGCTTTCAGCTGACAAGGAAGTTAGGTAAAGGTGTTGGAAATACATATGAAACACATTACGGAAATCATCAAACTGTATTTCGAGGCAAGAGCTAACTTGAATCCTGAAGGGGGGGCGGAAGAAAGGAAGGCTCAAGAGCACAATGAGTCGGGAATTGGAACCAGAAATGAAAAGGATGGATAGCAACTGGGAAGAACTGGAAAGGATTTCCCAAGATAGAGTTGGGTGGAGAATGGTTGTGAGCGGTCTATGCTTCTCTACGAGGAGTAACAGGCGTAAGTACGCAGGTAGGTACTTCGTATAGCGTGTGTACGTGCACCTGTTTTACGACGTTGGGGTTTCTAGAATCAGCAGTGCTTACTTAACCAGGTTAGAGTTTGTCTAGTTGCAATGTAAAAATAGTAAAGAAAAATTCGAATGATAGAGGGCTACGAGAAGATGGTTGTTAGATGTAAATAGATAAGTTTATGAATAATGTGAACAGCATGGGGACCCCCAAATATGGAAATAACAGGTAAGTGAAGCTCATAAGCTGGTAGTATATGATAAAAGTAATAATAATTTACGAGATATGCATGAGGTACAACTGGTCGGGGTTTGAAATGGTAATCCATTGTTTGGCACGTGGTTATTGAAGCTATCCATTGAGGTTGCTATGTTGGTTTTGGCTGCATGAGCATTGGTATTAAGGAGTCCCTTAATGAGAAAATGCGCGATCTTCCTGGATTTTCGCTCTTTAATGTGTAGTTTCTTGAGGGTTGCCTCGAAGAGTGTGGCGCGGATGTACTAGTGGGGTGTTCGTATTGAAGTGATTTTGATTAATTTTTATCTGTGTGTTATTATCAGTGTCGAAGTGTATCTTCGTAAAATTTGCTTCTCATGAACTCTGTTTTGCATTGTTATGCTTGGTATGTGAGATTTATGCCTCTTATGAAGAGAGGGGAGCAGCAATGTTTCAGTCGACGGAGTGAGGCGGTGAGTACGTTTTCAATAGACAATTCTTAGGCAGATTTATCGATCTGCCTGTGTCACTCTTTGCAATTTCGACTGTCGTACAAGCTTTTCTATGGTTGAAGGTTTTAGGTCAAACTTTGTGGGGACCATTAAAAGAGGCCTTTAATAAAGAACGTAGGTTATCTGTGGTGTGTGCGACTAATTAATCATAATGTGACATTTTCGTGAGCTGAGTATTAACGTTATCCAACGTTGTGAATTTTTTATGATGTGACCACACAGTCCATGAGATCTTACGCCGAAATCACATCATTATCCATGCCGACTCACCCTACATGACAGTCAATGGTTGTTTGTAGGAACATTCAAATAACCCACTGGAGCCGGGAGTAAAATAATACGATAGGTATAAAGAGCGGGAGGGTATATAGATTAGACAAGCTTGCATGGATGAGCCATTTTCCACCGATAACGTTTTAGCGTTCGCCTCTATTGACATTATCCAAATGTTAAGCATTTCATGAAAGTTTCCTCAGTTACTGTGTGTTCACTTTAAGAAGCGTATGTTCAAGAAACAATGCCAATTGAGTGTCTTTCTGAAGATCGAGTGAATTATTTTAGTCTCCTATGGCCCTGCACATTCTCGCATCGTCGACGTAAGTGAAGGTTTACAAGTTAGTTTTATCTAGAAAGTCGCCGACAGAAACCAGGAATAAAGGTGGGTATAAAACGACTCGCTGAGAAGCTTTTAATATCGAGACCTTTTGGTCCGTACTGGTGATTTATGTCATAGCTCGAAACATCTGATTCTTCAGGTGGCGTCGAAACAGGATGTAGCGTTCAGCCTTTGGTAGGTTTGTGTTTAGATATTAGGTACCTAGAATGTTAGGTAAGCGTTAGGAACAGAAAATAACATCATCTGAAATGTAAAAGAACATGAGGAGAAGTGAGCCGACGAGTCAGTAACTACACAGAATGCACGTGCATGTAAAAACGAAAGCAACTGACAGCAGTAGCACGAGTGTGAGATCAGGATAATCTGATAATGGAAACAAGAAATCCATAATGTAAGGTTTTGAACATGCGGCGCCATATAGAAATGGGTCAGAAAAATCCATCTTAGCAACTCTCTCCAGGTGTGCATATGATACATTGTCAAATATTTTTGAAAATTTAGAAAATATTATATGGGTCAATATCTGTCAGTTCCAACAGTGTGTCCAGCTGTTCCAACCTGGTAGGAAATCGGGCTCGCGCGTCCTGACCCTTTTGAATTTTCATTGACTCTTAACAAATATTTCATTTTGGCTCAAATATTTCGTCGTTCAGTCATTGGCAAGCCTCTAAAAAACGTTCAACACTTTCGGAGTTAGCGCAGCAAGTCTGAAACAATTTGATTCTCTCTGTGTTATGGCTTTAATGTTGCGGTCGATTTTTACCCTGTGCTAATTGTTGTGTCCTTGACTGAAGAGATTAGGGAACAGCGTATTCTATCGATCGATTCGGTGACAGTGAACACGAACGGACGGCCTACAGTTCTTATTGGTCCTGCTTCCCTGTCCAGCCCAGCCAGTTGAGTCCAAAACACAAGCCACAGCCTCGGAGATATGAATCATTACATTTCAAACATACTTTGTTTATATACCAATCAAGCATACCACATCGTACCATAAAATAGAAAACAACATTTTGTACAATATTCAACAAGTGAACAGATATCGACCAATAGGAAATGTCCATTTAAAGTCCAAGGACACCATTGGACTTAACATGATAATTATTGGTCTATTCCTCCGCATCCACAACACTCTGTCCTTTGAATAATGTAGAGAGAGGCTCGTTTCATAATTTTGGAACTTGCTGTAGCTCTAGTGAATGCATGGACAGTTTACATGCCGGTGTATTGATGATCTCTTTGCACTTTTAAGGGATTTTGAGTGCAGAGTGTTACAGGAGAACTGAAGATATTTGACTGATTAAAATTTTTATATTGAATATTGATGATTTCACTGTGTTTTCTGGATGTATTTGCTTAATCAACTTTTGAACTTGTTTGTTTACATAATTGTTTTCGGACATTTCGATTTCTCTGTTTTTGGTTTGGTATTTTTTGATCCGGAACCTACGAAATTGAAGAACTACATCTGGGTCGACTGTTTGTAGATTGCGAAAAAACTTTGGTACCTAAATTGGAGCTGGGTTTCATTGTTAATTTGGGTTCGTAAGATGGAAATAGATCGATATAGCGTACTTCAATAACGGAAGCGAGTAAATCTTGAACGTAACACAGAAGTTGTTACACCCTGGTTGCTTTCCAGGCCTTGTGAATTTCATTTCTCATGACCCTGACCTGAGAGTTAGACGGACGTCTATCAAGGCATTAGCTGCCACTAGACTGAGATAGTGTTACTGTTGAGTTCGCTACTTGATTAGCGCAGAATACAGCATGCAACTACGGCACTTGAGCTTATAGAACCCCCACAGTCGCAAATCAAAGAACAGAAGTAGAGTGGGGACGTGCTTGTTGGGTGAGAATCAAAATGAACCGAAAATCATGGGTATTTATATATATTAAAATATATTACATGAACATTATAGTTCAGCCAATCCCATAAGAAGCGTGTCACGCTACAGTTCAATAGTAACATGCCACGTTTATATTCTAGAAAGCTCCGTCCCGTCCTGATTGAATGGAAACTCTTCGGCTCCTTAAAAAACTGAAGTTTTCGGAAGCCGTCACAATAGTTATCCACTTGTAAGCTCCTATTCTAATTGGGCGGTGAAATTGAAACAAAGGATTTCCGGCATTCCTAAGTTGGTAGGATTTTCAGAGTTAGACGTTTTAATGACACAGGCTCACTAATATCTAGGTTTCCATGTGACTGTGAACCTATGGAGATATTTCAAACTAGTCTCAGAAGTAGTGACTTGTTAGTTCCTTGGCGTCTGAGCCTTTGTAGTTCTTGGTGCGCTCTTGGTTACAGAAAAGCATTATCTCTTTGCATTCCATGCGGAAACTGAGGGGCAGAACAATTTGACCAGTAAAAGAAATGATCGAGGAGCGATATATAGAGTAATTCCGCCATGTACTTTTAGAGACTAAGTAATTAGCAGGTCGTCTCCTGAGGGATTTAGCTGCTTCCATAACAATGGCTTTCTATTTAGAGTTTTATAACTCACCAATTCGAACACCGAAAACTTTTACACGGATTTTACTGTGAGCTTTTTCTTACTTTTTTTTCAATGAGTATCCGCTTGTGTCATTTGTTACAGGAAAGTTTCCATGGTCCACTCAGGTGATATGAACTGGTAGAATTGTGAAATAGTCATGATCATATACCTACTTATCCCGATATGCTGTAAGTTAAGAGCTACGAAGCTAACCGAGTAGGGTCTATTTTTAGCCTGACTAGTTTCTCTTTGAACATGTTTCAAGAGAGAAATATCCCTTGTACGTTAAAAATATATAACTCAAGAGTTTTACCTAAATGGGCGGATTCTTTAAAAATGTGTACTGTGTATATTTCTCCTACAGATAGATCGGTTATGTGGACACTTTCTGCTGGCTCTGAATCCCTCGCTGATGTGCTTGCCTAACTGCTTTTCGGCGTCACCAGATTTATGAAAAGTAGTTTCGGGAATCCAATCATAGTCTTAAACTATCTGGTTCAAAATATTCAACGTTTGGGTCATCAGATTTAGGTGTAGAAAGATGACAGTTTTTAGATTCAACTCAAACTTAGATACTTAGCACTTCAATGTGCATCCACAAAATCGGTTTAGTCTAAATATCCCTACCCCAATCTTCGCAGTTATGGTGGAATATCCGTTTCTTGTAGTCCGCATATAGGTAGTAGGACTGTGTCTACGTGTACGGAGTGGCATAACTATCGTTTCATACTTTCGGAATCTGAGAGACAGAAACATAAGTGATCTAAGAATGATACCTGAAACAGTTCCCTTATGTACCTACGTAAAATCAGGCCTTCTGTTAAAAGATTCAGTAGAAGATGTCATTAATGTAGTTTCTGGCATGGAATTCTACAGCTAGTAGATTTGTAGTGGCATTGGACCATAACTACACAATCCTCAAAGCTGAATACGAAATTACTCGGAAAATAGATATTCAATATTTAACTCAGAGAAATACCTAACGATGGAGAAGGCGCGAATAAGGAATTGAATGAGTTGGAGTTGATCGAATGGCATGGCTCGGCAATGCAGGCGTGGTCCCTGTTATCTTATATCTTTTAACCATATTAAATATATTGTCCTATCTCTAACCTAAGCTTGTTCTCCATCATGTATTGGTAATTGTTGTGATGCAATGAGTTGGTGTGGACGATGATGTGACTTCCACGTAAGATCTTATAGATCAGGCAGTTATATCATGACAAGTTTATAATTTTAGAATTAGGTCTATTATTAGAGCAGTACTAATATCATAGCAGACCATAATTCTACAGATTCTAACCATGGAAAAGTCTATACTAGCTTTCTTACGATATTTTTTCACGCTCTACCCTAAACATATATATTTCTAGGCGTAGTTTTATATCTTGTTTAATGATCAAACTTTTGGGATGCAAAAAATTAAAGTTCATAATATGTACCGCGATAATGCCCCATTTGAACCTTCCTTACTCTATATCTCATAAAATTAATGCCATCTGAAGATCTTGGTAGAGTTTATTTCGTAATCGAAATACTTTGCAGTTGTTCTGTTCCAAATACACAAGAAGGTTGACATTCTTTGTGATTTAGAAGGACAGAATGAGTAAGTTTATCAAGAGGTTTTTAGACCTGTGCATTAAATCCCATGTTACATCAAAAAATCAAGGAGTAGCTTTATGTATCTACTAATAACATTTATTGTGCCGAAGTGAAGGCGTAAGTTATCCCAGCCTGACCTCAGACAAACGTCCCATCACTCAGTGGGGGGCATTTAGGAAGTATAATACCTAAATAGAATCAGGAAATAAATAACTTGTGTTGTGCATATTGATAATTTTCTTTTTCAATATTAGATTACCAACTGACTTCTAGCCAAAAGTTTCAGTACTCGCTATGCCTTTCATCAAGTGTTCCGGGAGTCGTTATATCTGAGCTCTCGACTAGACGTTCCCAGTTTTACTCTAATTTATGTATTTTGTACGCTTATTATTCACTTCTTATCACAATTAGCGGGAGTCGAGAATAATGCAAATACTATTTTCGCTAGAATGTTAGACGTACTGTAGGGTGGTTATTGATGCAAATAAAAACTACAAAAAAAAAACAGAAATACGCGTCGTCTTAATCCTAAGCTGGAGCACTGTTAGATATTTGACCAAATTTACATTAGGTAGGTAACGCATATGTTTTATCACGTGAGAAGAAGGTAGTGTCTACTAATTGTTTTGTCAATACAGCTTGATACAATGAACTAGTTAATTATTATTATGCTCTATATGGGCGCCTTGAACACCACTGTTAGTGATCCCGATTACTGATGTGTCGTAAAAGAAGGAAAGATAACACAAATTATCTTCATCGCTTCCTACTGGAAATCAGCAATTACATGAGCGTCTTATAACGGTGTTCTAAGTCCACTTACACTCATATTGTAAACCAACCACTTTGTGAGCACTATCAAGATTCCGAAGTTACTCTGGACATTGATACCGAGCTGTGATGAGAAATGGCAAAGGATGACACCTGATAGGGCCTCCAGTCAGATCACGTCAAGTTGTTTCTCCTGTCACCGTAACAGAGTATCTCCACGTACATTGATCTGGCCGAAGATCTCTACCTTCAGGCTCATTCATAGTGATTTAAATGTCAAGCGAAGTAGTGACTTGAAGACCACAGGCTAGACATCTGCTGCATCTCAAGATCTTAGAACACCGTGGCTGTTAATTGCTTCCAGAGGTCAGAAGGAAACACGTTAGGTAAACTTAACAAAGTTATCGTGAAATACAAATCGGAAAAATATGCACATGCAGCAAGCCCTCATTTAGAAGGCTACTCACACCTCAGAGAAGCTCAGAAATTAGCAGTCACCTTTATTGTAGTGGCTCTTGGTTCACGATAGGATTAATAACCGTGATTGCCGCGCCTCTTCACCCAATTTAACACTAGTAAATTCGCCTAGTAACCAACTATTGTAACGCGTCTAGTGATTGACTTATAGATCAACGGATGTGATCTGTGTCAATGAATGGGGGCCTACTCGAGTTAGACCAGAACGAATGGGCTAAGCAGATGACGTTGTAGTCACATCTTACGTTTGACACCTAAAGTGAACCATCCTGTCGTCGCATCCTTTTACTATAGCCACTGTGATAGCCGTTCAATGCAAACAACATTATCACAGAAATATATTCGTAGGAGTAGGTTTAAGGAATAGAGTGCTACCACTACCTCACGGGTCACTCCTTGGTGTGCAATGAATCGATGCCCGTTGATTACGATTAACCATGAATACTATCGGCGAACTGTTTGATATTCAATGACCCAAATGCTAGATGATTTAGCTAAGGCTCAGTTATGTTTTGTTGACAATACAGAGTTATTTAGGAGAAAATCAAACAGATGTTAGTGTGAAAGAAAGGAACTGGCACATATATGTGGCGTTTTACTCTCAAAAGTCAAGACTAATTCTTGATTCAAAAACAAGTCTTATGAATTTACATAAATGGTTCAAATGGTTGTGGACGGAATGGAGGAAGATTTCGCATAACAGGCTTCCGTGTCTAGTAGCAGGGGATCACCAATACCTGCAAGCAGGAACCTAGGTGTGTTAACAATAAAAGAGGAAAAAGAAACTGATAAATCATATTATGATACTATCCTTAATTTTTAAGAATAGATCAAGTTGCCTCTTAAAGGACTCCTGGCAAGTCGCTTGGACTAGCTCGGCCGGCAGCGAATTCCAGCATTTGACAACTCTTAAGGAGTGGAAGTTGTGTCTACAGTCCGTTCTGCTATGTTGTGTCTCCAGTTTCTGGCTGTTACCCCTTAGGTTAGTGTTGGAACCAAGCTTAAGTAGGTGTTCGAGAGGATGTCCAGAAGTGCTAAGGATACTGTAAGCCATTGGAAGGTCACCTCTAAGACGCCTATACTCTAATGGGTAAAGGTTAAGTGATTGTGGGCGCCCTTTATATGGCTTGAATTTGAGTCCTCGAACTGATTTCGTAGCTTGTCGTTGGGTATGCTCAAGAGTGTTCTTATCCTTTTGTAGTGAGAGAGGAAATACTATGTTTCCTCACTCTAAATAGGGACGAATAAAACTATTGAAGATCATGTGGAAAGTTCTTCCGTCAAAATGACCAAAAATGAGCTTCAATATTATCAGTGCAAGGTTTGCTCGGAAGGCATTTTTGTCACAGTTAGCGAAAGACTTTAAATCGTAGGGCACCAGGACTCCTAAATCTTTTTCGACTCGGGATACTACTAGAGAGGAGTTTCCTAAGTTGTAACTGTAGTCTGCGACACGTCGCAGATGGACTACTTTATACGTTGAAGTGTTAAAGGTAAGTCCGTTATCATCTACCCAACTTCGAAGTTCAGTCAGATCCTCATGAATTGCTAGTATATACTCTTGGTTGCATATCTCTTCCCAAAGTTTCACATCATTAGCAAAAAGTAATAAGTCACACGATACCTATTGTGGAAGATCGTCTATATAAATCAAGGAGAGAAGAGGTCCTAGTACTGAACCCTGGGGGATTCCACTAGGAAATTCCATAGGCTGAGAGAAAGTTTAGTTAACCCTAACCCTAAAATGTCGATGTTTTAGATATGAAGTGAGCCAGCCAATTAGAAGTGATTTGATACCCAATCGTTTGAGCTTATTGATAAGACATACATGGTTGACCTTATCAAAAGCTTTTGAGAAATAAAGGTGAGTGATATCAACCTTCCCCTTTCGATCAAGGATGCTTGTCCATCTGTCCACTGCAGACATCAGGCTGGTTATACAAGAGTAACCCTTCCTGAAACCGTGCTATTGGGGTGAAAAGAAGTTTAAGGTTAATAAATAGTCGTGTATGCCATCGCATATCAGGGGCTCTATAATTTTTGAAGGCATAGAGAGAGCCACCGGTCGATAGATTGAAGGCTCGCAGCGTCGAACTCCTTTTAAATTGGTGCGGAGTGAGCCGGATTCCAAATTTCCGGAAGTTCGCCTCGGCTTAGAGAGTGTGAGAACATCACACTAACCGGAGTTGCCAGCCTTGAAGCTGCTTTTCTCAGTATAGCAGCATGAACCATATCCGGGCCAGGAGGAGTGCCATGCAGTTTCCGAAACACCACGTCAGCTCTCGGGTTCACTTGGGGAAGTCCTGTGAAGATGCAGGTGAAACGGCACTATCGTTACTGGTCGAGCCATTAGGACCTAGCAGTTGAAAAACTCCAGTTTTGACTTGACGAAGAGAGGCTGCAAAACGGAACAAGCTTTTCGGATTAGAGACAAATTTATCCGTAAGCTTTATTTGGTACTGAATTCTGTCTTCTCTTATTGCCTTTGTGCATATGTTTCTTATATGTTTGTATTGCCTGTACGCTCCGTTGTTGTCAGTTCGTTTGTACTCTGCCCGACAGTGCCGTTTGCGGCTTGGCAGGCGAAGAGTGCGGTTCTTGATGATTGTGGGTTGCTGATAGCTATGGGGGACCGTCTGAGGAACTGAATGATTTGTAGCACATATGAACGTATGTAGTAAGAAGTCCCAATGAGCATCCACATCGAGTTGAGGGTGAACATCTCAATCCACCTGTTATAGATAGTCCTGTAGAGCTGACAAATTCAAGCGTTTGAAATTTGAGCGCAAGTTGTTGGTGGGATATCTTAGCTCAGTTTTGTTGACGAAACTGAAAGCTATAACGGTGTGATCGCTTTTTCTCAGGGGAGCCAGGATTGAGAGGTTGTGAACTAGGAATTCTTCGTTTGTAAATACAAAGTCTAAGAGCGATGGTGTCTGACTGTTTTTCGAACGAGTTGCCGACTTCACATTTTCGTATAATCCCTAGTCCTCAATGAGGTTGAATAACCGAGCTTCAGTTGAGTTTTCACCTCCATTATACGTATGTTCCGTGAAGTTGACTCTAGGGAGATTGAAGTCCCTTAGAATTAGGATATGGATGAAACTGAAACGAGTAGAGTTGGATAGTTCTTCCAGCACACGACTGTCATACTCGATGTCAACAGTGGGCTTCTTGTTGATGACCCCAACTAGGCACCACGAAGTGGTAGGCAATCTTACAGAGCACCATACGGCTTCATCAAGATTGTTAAACTCTTGGTTGTGAACTTGGTGAACCTCCATGTAAGTAAGTATAAGGCTAATCCACCCCCAATTCCTGTTTTCCTGTCGTTGCTAAAACAAAACATCCCAGGTATTGCTAGCTCATGGTATGTAAACTGAGAGGATATCCAAGTTTCAGATATTCCTATCAGATGAGAATTATTGGCATTGGTAATTTCACGTAGCTCATCCACTTCATTTGGAAGACTCGCGGCGTTCATGTATAGCTAGTGCACGCTTTCAATTTGAAACACATGAACCTTATGTGAATGAACAGGTAGCCCAACTATATAAGGCTTGCCGAGTTGGTAGTCCATGTCCTTTACACGTTTATTTTGTCATCGAGAGAGTCCAAAAGTGGAATGGTCAGCTCCAACTTGTCTTTGTGCTTGGTCCTAGCTTCATACGGCCTATCCGGGTGCATGTGGATTCCAGCTGGCAACCGACGTCTGTTGGCACGAAATGCTTCCAGAGTTGCAGCCGCCACATCGAAGGATGGAAAAGTTATCTTCATTAGCCGGGTTTTAGAATCTCCGACTTTTTTGGATAGTCTCGTCACATGTTGAGTCAGTATGTTTTTGAGCCTCAGGGATTGCTTGATGAAATTCCATTCCCCAATATCAGAGTTTGTTTGACTAGGGTCGGTGTTTCCCGGTACACCTTGCACAGTTATATTTCTTCCGTAGAAAAGCTTCTCACGACATTATTTAGAGATGTTCCTGTTGAGATTGAGCTCAGAATACGGTATGTCGGGCAGTATTCTTACGTTGCCATCGGATCTTGGTAAATGACTAGCTAACAGGACATACTAGAAGTCGGTAGCATTCTTAAGTGTTACACAAAGTAGCCTCAGGTGATTTTGATGCTTAGAGTCTTTTCCCCGAGTGATCCGTGTGACAGTCAAAGACTCCATTCTAGGAAGTTCAAGCTTCTTGTTTAATTCTCTCCGGAGCATCCTGTCATTCTTGTCATACAAACTAAGAGGAAGGTCAGGATTGCCTTTGAGGTTCATGATTATGAGAGAGTCATCACGAACTGTTATTATTTTCCCAGGTTTTCCGGTGCGTTCAGGTTCAGCACCTAGTTGTTTGGAGGTCGAAGCGCTATTCTGATTCCCAGGCTCTTTGATAACGGACGGACATTCTTGGGAGTAGGTTGTGCGGCGAAGTCACCAAATGATTTCCTTACAATACTTGTGATGTTCAGCTTAGACGGTGACACCTGGCTTTTTTTAGCTTTGCTAACGTTGGTCTAATCACCTACAGAGTTTTTGGGGACCACTGTTACATTCAAGCACTCTGTGCAGGAAGACCCAAGCTTGCTGAGGGAGTCTATTACCGTCGATGTTATGATGGTACTGAGTTCCAGCCTGTCATTACTTATGCTAATGCATGCTCCATCGATGGTAGACCTGTCGTCATCCCTATTCTCGTCTTCATTGCGCGTCTTTGTTTGCCTACCCGTTTTATGACTGTCTTTTTCCAAGTTTGCTGACAACTTATTCCGCAGACCTGTCAGTAGGACAATGATGTTACACAGCAAAACTATGGCATCCGTGTTGCACATGACGCATACCCACTTATGATCTGGCTTGCTGAGTCTGTTGTAAGCAGTTGCTATGAGATGTGTGCACGCTTCATGAAGTCAACTTTCGCAGTTATCGCACTGCATGCCAGATGTAACAGCGAGACGGCACCAAGGTCATTTGCATGAATTTTTCATGACTATATTGAAGTAAACTGTATTATAGATGCTAGCAAAAGCCGAAGACCGTTAAAAGTACACTAGAAAACACACTGAAAACGGATAAAAATGGATAAAAACGGATGAGATAAACTGAACCAGCCTTTACGTGAAAAACTGAAAAAAAACGGATAGTAAGCTGAAGCGAAACCACAGTTAACTATTAAATTATGTAAAACTAAAAAAAGTAATCTACCGAACGTATAGCTCAGGATAGATTCTTTTGATCAGATATGGTACTCTTGTTGCGTAAGAACACAGCAAAAGTTTGATAAATGCGAATCACTTTAGGACTAAACTTCCCGTTCGAAAATACACTATAAATGGAATTTGTCCATAACATCCCTGACAAATATATAAAGGAACTTGCAGTTTCCTCTCACTGTTCAGCAAAGTTTCAATTTTAAGCCGTGTATTCTTGCGTATAACGCAGACCTAGTACTCCAGAGTTAACAGTATGAGTATCACAATAAGGATTCACAAATTATTGAACCCTTTGTTTTGTTACTTCCAGGCTAACAGCTACTCGCGGAATTAGTGAATTCCAGGCGTGATGCGTTACTTGGCTGCGTTTCTTCTCTGTCAGTTAGGTGGTAAGGAGAAACCTACGGAAAATGATATCAAAACTGTCCTAAATTCTGTTGGCATTGAACATGATTCTGAGAGACTCGACAAAGTAAGTTAACAGTTACAAGTTAACTTTGTAGCTGTTGTCTTCGATATCTGGCAAAGATATACCACAACTAATTGCTGAAGGATCTACGAAGTTATCCTCCATACCATCATCCGGTGCTGTTGTCTCTTCTGCACCTGCTGCGGCAGCATCAAGTAAGACTGAAGCCCCGCAAGAAGTCAAGCCAGCAAAGGTGGAGGTCAAAGAAGAGTCCGAATCAGACGAAGATATGGGCTTTGGGCTATTTGATTAGTACACTTAAAAATAAATGAAGTACGGTTCAGATGCTAGTATTTTGAATTCATGAATGATCTGGGTCGATCTCTTTCAACGTTACTCCATCGCGTTTATTTGTACTGTAAATAGTCAAGTTCAGGTCCGATATCTTATAAAAACAGTAGGTTTGTCACAAGCTCCTTAATTAAGAATTTTGACGCCTACCGTTTAAGTTGCTGCGACGTTTATCCAAAACTGTTAGATGTTTTCAGGTCTTATTAAAAAGCACGGATATCATGCATTCTCAAGGATCGATTAGTTGACATGAGTGCAACATAACTGAAATTTGCTTGTCCTCTTAATTTTTCTGTTACTGTCAAATTTATCCGTCTGAAATTTCGTTGAGCATCTTCGGGTGCTGCAAGAAGACATTTATTCATTCAAGCTATTTCGTGTTCTGTTTGCACTATAGTTTTCTCGCTCATGCTAGGCACATGTGTAGTTGTCTCACAATAAGTGATCGATTTCCAGCGTTGTTTGTGTAATTAACAAGCATTTATCCAGATCTGTCTGATTATACCCAGTAATTTTAATTCAATATTTAGCCATTGTAAAGTGGGATTTGAACATCCTACTGCTCGTAAGTATGGGTATACTCGACAATCTATAATTTTGTTTCTGGTTCATACTAATGTGAATTAGTCCTCTCCCTGTTTGTGTGAAGGACATACCGTTTCTCATGGGCATTGCTACGATGACTATGCTTATGTTTTAATTTCTAATACTAAGGTTATGAGCGTCGGATGGTCGGTCCGTATTGCATCTGGATCCAACCGTGTCATTGCTTCGGTTTACACCCGGGCTGTATCCCAGCTCTCGCATAAATCGAATGATTTATGTGGCGCATATCTATTTCGCGCCTCCTCTTACTAGTGTTTGTGTTTAAATAAATAATAAATATTGCATCGCTTATCATGTTATGGTTATCTAGCGCAGTCAGCTATCGTCACTTCCTATGTATACATGCGTGTGAATATTCTCAGTAAAGTGTTTTACGGATATTGAGGGTAAATGCGTCTTTGTTAACGGGTTATTCTATTTTGCATTTGAAATTTCACGCGGTAGTCCATTATGTATCTCATACATCGAATTCATCTTTGTTCATCATTTCCAGACAGTTATTCTATATTCATGACGATAGATATGCTGGCGAAGCTAAGTGCAGGTAAACTCAGGCTTGCCGCAAAGTGCATCGACCCAAATATAACATGGTTGAGTGTCACCGGATTATTTCTGATAAAATGTGCATTTTTATGATGGTTGTATTTTACCGATGGAAAATGAAAAGAAGAACTCATTACGATTTTCTCCAGTCATGTTTGCGCACGTTGATTCCGAGCTAGGTTCAAGAGCAGACTAGCTACGTGCAGGGTATCACTGAGTAAAAATAATGAATATCATTTTAGTCTAGAGTGCGACATTATTTTAGTGTTTTTCCAGTAGTGTCTCGTATGTATTTATTCATATATGCAAACAAATATTCCAGCAGGTGGTTAATCTTTTTGTACGGTTTATTTGTTAACTCATATGGGTTTTGTAGTATGGTGTTCAGTAATATTGATATTGAATCAAGTAGCAAACAATACGTAGTTGCATATTTTGGGTCAGTCTCTGAATATCTGTGTAAAAACAGGCCAGTACAAAGGAGCAAAACTCGATTTTCAGACATCCACAAAAATAAAGGAGCAACACGAAACTTAGGAAATGTAACGTCTCTAGTTGTTTCTTGATCGTCTTGCAGATCCAACTAGGTAAAAGGTTCTAATATAATGTTAATTTGTAAGCATGTAGTTCAGAATGGACTTGGTCATTGAAGCCAGTGGAGCTTAAGGGTGTGGTTAGTCTAAAGTTGCAAGAAGCTCTTGTTGACGTGAATAAGGATGTGATGTATAGGGATGTTCGGTAGTGTCACTTGCTCTCACACCGTAGTGTTGAATGTTGTCAATCTCATTTTTCAATTATCAGTAGGCTGAGTATTTATAAATCGGCCTTCAAGCTTATTTCTGTTAGTAATAATCGGCGGACTTGTGGGTCTGTAAAGGATATACCACATCAGGAAGGTGAAGTAATAGTAAGATGGGTCGGAAAGTATTCGTATTAGGTTCAACGACTAGAACTAGAAGAAATGTTTTGAAAAGACGGGATGAAATAGAGGGATAACTATCGTGAGATAATATTAGAACCCAAGGTTGAGGAGGATTAAATAGTAATTATGACGTATCAAAGGCTATATATATACTACTAGCTTTGACTTCAAAACAGGCACTTTCGAAATATAGAGGACACAGTTATTCGCTAGCTTGATTCCAAAACAAACGTGTATTCAAATCGACTACTTTTTTCTCATGGACTACAACCAATAAATGTGTTAACTGGTGGGTATTTTCCGTTTTTTCAATTCACTCGTGTTAACAAGCGTGGGTTTCCTGAGATCATGTTCTAGTACGAGTGGTACATCATCTAATTGCTTCATCCGATTATAATTCAGTGTTGTCAATCTCCTAACCTCAACATTAATTGCTGTCATCCCACTACTTACGAGTGGTGCTTCGAATACACCCGTCATACAACACGTGCAAAATGCGAATGTTTTCAGAGTAAAGTTGTGAGTAGTGATTTTATCAGTTCATATTCGGTTCTGAGCAAAAAAGTATTCGTCAGGGACGTGGGTGTTCATTGACTGATACTCTCAAATGTGTAGTGTTTTACAGTGGCGACTAATAATAATAAATTCGGATACCAAATAAAATTATACTGAATATATACTAGTTGGGTGAGACTTCAGCGGGTGTGCAGATTTATCACGAGTTGTGGTAGATTCAAGGTAGTGAGTTCATTGGTTGCACAACCCAACTGTTTGACTCCTAGTGACTCCTACTTTTTGATTTTTCTTGAAATACTCAACTTTCGTTGAGAGCATATAGCTCTGCATTTTTGTGGTACAATCTCACTCTTGGTTTGCGTTTTACTTTTGAAATCATAGTACAGTTAAAATTCTGCAACCCGAGTTATTATACCATCAATGAATAGATAAGCAGCTAGTAAATTGTCTAGCTTTGTTACAACAAATATTGAAGTTTACAAGTTAATAAAGGAACCCTAGCATAAAATGTAAACTAAAATAATTGATAAGTCTGTATTTATTGTAATCAGTTGGTTTTTATTCCGAGACAGTTACATCTCATAATGTATTGCCAAAGTCATACAAGAAAATTGCAAACATGTTAGAGAAAGATCTATACAGGTTAGAAAGTATATACAGCAAAGATTACAAAAGTATATATTCATTTGTCATGTATGGGACTGTGAAATGCAAAAGGAATTATTTTCAAAAAAGCTTGACAGCCATGTGGTATGTGTTAGTCACATTTATTTTATGTGAAAGGATTAGCGACCAACTCCTGGTAGTTGCTGTTGACATAGATAATTGAGTCGACGTGTAGAGTTTTCGAGTAGTAATTAGATTGAGAGACTTTAATGGAGGGTCAAATGATTGAACTGATGACGGGTCATTAAAATTTGGCATTCTTTGAAAATCTGTGCAGGTTACTTATTATTAATGTAATAATGATTATTCTGACTGTTTTTTAATAAGTTTGTGTCGTATATTTGTAGATCAGTTGGATTATTCCTAAGTTCTGCGCGTAGCAGCAACAGAAATACGGTTATCTATGAGAAAATGATATGAAGGAAAGTGGTTTCTTACAAAGGAATGGCTCAAATGATTAAAGTTGGCAAATTTCAATTAGTGAAGTTACGGGACCGAACCTCACTTCTTACCTATTTCACTTTTACTCACTGAGTAGTATGATTAACCTTTAAATAAACAAGGTATACAAGTCTACTACATGGTAAATAAGCCACGTTAACATATATTTTTTATTACGACGTTGGAATACCGGTATTTATTAGTTAGTTTGTTGGACGGAGACTACAACTCTCAATCTGTCTCTACTTTGAACATTTTCAAAAAAAATTTGTAATATTTGAATCTAATTACTAAAATACTATCCAACCACGTTATATACTAACATATTGTTGGACTTTTGAATTTATTGTTTGAATTAACAAAGGTTTTGTTTTCACGCTCTTTAGTCTCTATTTGCTAATAAGTTCTCCACATACATACTTCAGTATCACTGTAGTTTAAGTGTAAGTGTAAACTTCAAGTTTAAAGTTATTTACTAATTGGGTGAAATGTGTGATCGACTTTGGTCAATATTTTTTGTTTGAGGGTTAGTTGCACTTGCCCAACAGCGTAAACCGACGTAGGGAGTGCGGAATTCCTATCTGCAACCTGGTAGTCTTGTTAAATTTGTCAGTGTTCTCAGAGGATATATAGCGTTTTGTTAAAAAAAATTGTATAAACATGCCATCGTCTCACTTATTCAGATAAGGATATTAACTCTACATGTTCTGTTTATATTTCAGGCTCGGAAAAATTGTCATTTTGATTTAATTTTTGCCATAGGAAGTATATTAGCTCAGTAAATGTAGTCAATATTATAAATAGCTTTATATATGTTTTCTAACCAATTATCACGCTTCATTACTGAACTGAGTCTCTGATGCAAGTAGTCTTACTCATTTATTGAGGTTACGAACAGGTAAACCAATAAATTATCAATTCAAGTTTTGACTGGATTAAATTTTAATTACACGTTCGTGCAGATAAATGGAGTTGATAAGTAACTCATTGATTTAGACATCAGATTCTATGAAACACTTACCAATAAAATAACAGCTGTCAATCCCATTCCGAGTATATATTCAGCGTATGCATTAATATAGTCGACAAGTAGGTTATAACAGCCCTTAAAAAAAAGAACATATTGTTATGGCTTAGGATTTTTGTATTTGAAGAACTATATTTCAGCAGTTAAAATGCAAGGAAATATCGATTGATCGGTAATACCTTATAATAAGGATTGTGGGGAAGTGTAGACTACTCATGAAACCATATTATTGATGCAAGCCGCCCGAATGATTTGAAGTCAGTCTCATCGTAGAACCTGGCACGTGTGTATATCGGCTTAAGTTGCCATACCTCCACAGAGAGAGGTGAAACTGTCAAGGTAGATCCCAGAGAAGTTAGGGTAGTAACAATTTGAGTGGCAATAGAAAAAAACATATAAATCAGTGTAATGGAAGTTGCGAGGAATTTAGAAGCTTAGAATCTTCGGAAAGGCGAAGGATACATCTGTAGCATCGCAAACGATTTTAAGCCGTATCATTCAAAGTCTCTAACTACTGGTTGCGATAATTACGCGGACCACAACCAGGTAGTCTACATCTGTTAATTTGGTTATCCAATTGACTTAATGGATTGATGTCATGTTTTGACTTGGCTGCCACTAGGTTTCTCCTAGCTTACCAACGAATTTCTTGTTTTAATGGAGTTTTTAAATTTTCTAATAATTTGGAACATAATATCCTCATTATTGGCATGTTTGTTGATGGATAAATACATTCATCGAGTTATCAATCAGTTCTTTTCAAATCGGCTCTACAGGATTAAGAACGTAACGTAAACAACATAGTCAAAGTGAACAAACGGAACAAAAGTTTAACAACAATCTCCACAACCCTGTACTGATAATCATCGTGTGCTTACTAGTGAGTAGCTTCGAGAGGTAATTTCGGAGTTCTAGTGAGAAGCTGTGGTCAGTAGAGTTCAACCATGTCGGGTGTTAGGCAGTTCCTCAGCGAACACAACGGAAGATGGTCGCACGATTCCATGGATTGACTGATGTTACACACTAACACTGTTGAGTAGAGACCCAGTGGTCTAGAGTTTGAGCGCTCGTGCGCGGTTAAAATCCTGGGTTCCAGTCCCGCATGTAGTACCCTATGCACCTTAATTTTAATGAAATTTACTGAAAAGAAAACAAGATCAGTTCATGATGAAATATAAAATGTTTCTAACCAATCAAATCTATTTAAACGATTTCACTGTAATATTGGTAATTAAAGAATACGTAATTCATTCGTATAATCGATTGTATCACGAAATAAAACATTGAAATAGCCTATACAGAACTTTAGTCAACTTACTCGATAATATAATGCATCATTATGTGGACCATCTTGGAATGTTGGTGGACCGTATTGCCAATTTTGACAACGTTTCTTATTACGATAAATTTGTAAAGGGAATCCAGTCAAACCGTCAATTTTAGTTAAGCAACAAGACACGGGGACAAAATGATAGTAAAGATTTGTACCTACAAAAACCAATAGAAATTTCCACACACACAGAACTTATTAAATATCATTTTAATGATACAAGTGACTTTTTATATTTATGCAAACACAGTTATAATATTTGTATTGTGATAAAAGCTTGCACCACACAATAGAGCTGTAAAAATCTATGCAGGCAAAAGCTATAGTGATGCGCAATATGAAATGAGTAAAACCTGATTTCAGCTGATTATTAAAGCATCGTTGTTTTTTTGAGGTTACAAACAAATCTAAGTAAGACCATCATTGAAAACTGGGGAGCACTAGACGACGGTTTCGTTCTAGAGTCGTACTTCATAGCAGTATGCTTCCGTGACCCCGTATTCATGGATCAAGTCCGGGACCTTAGTTTCAGCGTCCAGACGCTTAGACTCTAGACCAATGAGTTGGGGTCCCATTATGTTCATTTCTAAATTAGACTTGTATACCTTTGTACCGTGGATCAGTTGTCTACAGGTTAAGCGTCTGTGTGCGAAATCGAAGATCCCGGCTTCAAGTTCCACGTTCGAGGTCGTGGATGCGCACTGCTAAGGAGTCCAGTACTAGGAAGAAACGGCTATTCAGTGCTTCAAAGTTGTGAATAAATGTTCAACTTAAATTTGAATTGTCATCTCAGTAAAAATTTCATAGTCTTCATAACTTCATACTGATAAATATCATTAATTAACAGTTTTGATCAAATGATTTATGCTTTATCCGATTTATCTAAGTTCAACTGATACAGCTTCATATTGTTTGAAATACAAAAGCTTAATATAGTGGATTTTATGAAAATCATTTCATAGTAGTACAATGGATATAATTTTTATTCGATATTATAGATTTGTGAATAGTTTTCTTGGGATAGAATCATAATATATACGAATTTCTAATTTGGTGAATATTTCACCTTTAATATGAAAATCAATGCTCTGAATGTGATGAATTATCTTAGATGACACTTATTCAACACTGAAGCATATTGAATAATAGAATATTCTAAGCATTTAAACTTACCTACTTTAAAGCACCTAAATGAAGTAGTAATAATAATGATTATTTATATAGGTAAGCAAACGAATTCAATTGAATTATATTTTAGGGATTAAATTATTGCTTCTCATGACAACAAGAACATTTAAGAGTATCCCTAATACAAGTATAAGGATTGTGTATAATAAATCAACTAGATTCTATTGTAAAAAATGAAATTGATTATGAATATACCAGATTAAGAAAAAAAATTCTTAATAAGACTAAACACTAACTTATTGATAATTAAATTTAGTGTCTTTTTTGGGGGGGGGGATGGGGTTAAATTCTTTATAAGTAAACAATCATTCAAAGATGAAGAAATAAAACTGAGTACCATTTGAGAAAAGGGGAGATTGATTTAACATATTAAAGGTAAACAGAATAGTTTTATGTATTTACAGTTTGTAAACATGTACTAAAGTAATTAACAGATGAGATGGAATGGGGGACTACTGGGTTGAAATATTGAACTGTGAGCAGATTAAACAAGGAAGAATTAGTATGTTGTACATGTCAAATCAACAAGATAAACCAAATTCACCTTAATAAGTCAGTTTAAACAAATAATTCTTATAAACTTCATCGCATCGCATAAGCTTAATGACTATCTGGATTCGGTAGTGAGATGGATAACGCAATGATGTTTGAATCGAACGGTACTCGGTTCGAGTCCCGCAGTGAATATCAACTCTGGAATGCATGCACATCCAGCCGATGAATCCCAAATGGGACGGAACAGGCGTCCTGGAATCCACTGCTAGTCATCATCCATCTTTGCTTATTACGTTTGTGTCTTAAGGTAATATTAGGGCAATCCGCACGAGATACACTAACGCCAACAAGAGACTAATCAATTGCAGTCCTAAACATCAATGAGAAGACTCATACAACCAATACAAAAAATGAAGTGAATAATTTTTACTTTCACATTATACGGATTGTAGCATATAGTTAACTACAGGTAGAATCTTAAGTTAGTCCCCAGGCTGTCGGACACAGATTCTTAGTATGGTCAAAGTCACAATAAGTAAACTATTTGGTTTGATAAGCTTTATGTGCTTTTAAAATAAAAATTAACATCATTATTATGCACAAAAACAGAAATTAATAGTCTAGAAAGGAGGGGAAAAGAGCGGCATAAATAAAGTACTGAACAGTAACTAGAGGATATAAAAAAGGATTCCACAAAACTTAATATCGTTTATGACAAACATTTACGATTGTGATTAGGGAATAAACAAAACATAGTCATACAAGGTTAAAAGGAGCCAAGACGATTGACTTGTAGCACAATAATTGGTAAGTTCATTTATCAACTATACCTCTAATGCATCTTAAGTTACAATTGATGAATTGACTTTTTGATGTGCTTTAATTGTATTGTGTATCTACATATATTCTTATAGTTTGATTCATTTTAATTACTGTAATTATATTCCCTCACCATTCTTAGTAGTTCGCCTTCATTTCTTATGTTTTTCATTGGAAATTGATGTATTTCTCATAGTTCTTGTTGTATAACTCTCAGTTCAGTTTGTTAACTGCCATTACTGATATGACCCAACTCCTTGGTACAATCTTGATTTATTGTGTCCTTTTAATAATTGTTTCTATAAACTGACTTGAAGGAAGCACATTCTCGCTGCTTGTATCTTAAAGCGTTGTTAATGCTCCATAGACAACTCATTATTTTAATTTTGTAAAACATTATTTATGTTGCCTTTTTACTTAAAGTTCCACTTCTTTCGAGACAAATCTCGTGTTTTTATTTGAGAACTCAAGTATCACATACTCTTTTTTTTAATCAAAATCCTCAAAACGGTTCAATGCAGAGTAAATTATTCAGTTATTTTTCTGTTATAATGCTAATTTCGTTTAAAAATAAATATAAAAGGTTGAATTTTTTGGGATAATTATTAGCACTAACAAGCTAGGTGTTGGATTATGATACTATCACAGCTTCGTGAACAATAAGGTCACCTTTGTTGTGTATACATGTTTTGTGATATCACTTGTTATACAATCTCACGAGTTGCACTTGTTCGGCGACAAGCAGTTCGGAACTGAATTACAACGACTAAATGAATTACACAGTGAGTAAAAACCAAGCCTCTGGATATTGAATACAGTAGTTTAAAGTGTATTAATTTGGCAAGAGATGATTATGAATGTTTCAAACACAAAGAAAGTGTTAATTTACTCCAAAAAAGGAAAACAAATACACACGTGGTATAAGTTCGTCATGAAGATGTATATCAGCGTTGGTTAATTTGTACCAAACAGTTTGATTATAATCTGACCAACCTCGGTTATGTATAGCACAACACCTTAGATTACTTTGTATAATATCCCATGCATTAGTTATTTGCATATTTTGGCCGTAATTTGGAAATGTTTTGATCATTCGGTAATATATCAAATTTGTCATCTGTACAGAACCAGGGAAAAAATTAAATGGGTAAAATGTCTGCCAAAATAATCTCAATACCAGTCAAAATAATAATTTGTATAGACTGATTTACCTCACATGTGATATTTGTTAAACAATTGCAAACAATTTACTAGTTTGAATTGTTGTGTAGATAAGATTCTGAAAAGGATAATGGGATACTCAAACGAATCGAACAATGATATGATTTTCGGTATAAATTAACTATGCTATAAAATCTCACTTCAGCCCATCATATTTAAAAATATTCATATTCACAGATAGCTTACATCACGAGGTGACTTTATTTGGACAACCATTAAAAAGTAAAGAGAAGTGGACTTTTATTTCGTGCTCGTATGAAGCTCCACAATAGTGTATACCTAATACGTTGTAAAAGTTCAAAACTAGAACCTTCATGACTATTAAGCTGTGCATCAACTTCAGGCAATCAAATAACCACTTGAATTTCTAACTTCATTATTTTTTTTGTATTATGTAACCACCATCTACGGGTATCAGTGATACCTGTCTCACCACTGAAATTATTGAGATTCATCCAGCTTACAGTTAGAAATCATGGAATTCTGTTTTGTGTTAACCAGTCTGAATTGTATAAAAAAGATTGATAAACAAAGCACAAGAGAAACTGTAAGATTATGGTTGTCCTATCTGAAGAACCTATTCAAAGTGATTAGCAAAACTATTTAAATCTCTAGTTTCCTATTATTGTTAGTTATTAGCCAACGTAGGTATTCTTTTCTGTTGATGATGCACATCTGATACTTTCACTCGTTGTCGCATTTCAAAGTGCTTCTTTTGTATGCATTGATGCTGGATTCTTTCAGACACGCCAGTTTCCACTACTGACTATAGGACAAAGAATGTCTTTTATGATAAGCGGTTTATTTGATAGCGGAAATTTCGAAGTGGACATGAAAATTATACGTAAATGTCTAGACTACTTATAAGTAGTTAGTGATGCAAGTTAATAAAATTCACAGAAATTTACCATTTTTGGGTTGACGGTAATGTAAATAACAGTTGATTTTAAAAAAATCAATTATGTGGACGAAACAGATGTACTTTATAATTATTCCAACATACATTTTAAGGTGTGTTTCAAAGTTATCAGTCTCGAAAATGATCCGTTTACTAAGGAATTTCCAAAGACATTATACGACATATAATGTATTCACAAAATGTCTATTAAATCGTAGCAGTATATTCTGTTTAGTAAGGTATACAGAAACTGAAGTAATTGTTTATCTTCCTTCACACCATGATCTCAGTGTTAACTCAAGCAAATTTCTTTTTTTCTTAACGTTTGATCGTTACACTTGAAGTTAACCTCTTATTCATGAGATTTCCACTTTCATTAATTTTGTTGTTGCCATGTTAGCTTGTTAATTTTCATGCCACCGTGTTAATGTGAAACATGGAGACTTGTTGGTATAGAGTAATGGTTTAATAATTAGAGTGCTTGATTTTCGAATATTAGGTAGCAGATTTAAGTCCCGCTCTACCTATTTCGATTTGGACAGATAGATAGTATCACCAACCCTCGCATGTAAAGTATGACCTCAAAACGGTCACATCTTCCTAATTTTTTTCTTACTAAAACTTATGTGTTTATATACTTGTAGCTCTTCCTAAATTGCATGTATCCGTCTAATAAATTTATCCATTCAATGCTTTATTATAAATATTTAGATGTCTTTGGGTTCAACCGGAAATTATCACATAATATAATGACTTCTATATGTCAGTTTTCCACTTTTCATTCAGTAAATTAACTTTTTTTTTACATGCAGTTGCACGTACTACGCAAGATAAAAGTTTCATTAAAATAAATATTTAAAAATTAGAAATAATTTCTAATCCACAAATGGTATAGAATGAAAAATAAAATTTATGTAAAATTCAGATGCTCCAAACTATAATTAAACTTACAGTTTTAGGATACATATAAACAATCATCGATGTGCAAGTAGTAGTAATAATGAGAATAACTAAACCAACACAAGTCTAGAAAGAAAATAATATTACATTTTTATTTTTATCAGTATAAAATTAATTACCGTGATAGATGTACATCGATTTGGATGTATGAAACTGAAAAACCCAAGCAGACCAATCAATACAGTGAATACACCACATGTTAGTATAACATAAATTCCACCAAATAATATATATCTTCCAAATATTTCACTGATATATTCAAAAGCAATAAGTATATGACCTATAAAACCGGTTAAAGCTGCACCAAACAACTGAAATATAAGTTTTAGAATAAATAGAAAAATACGAATAATATGAAGCTTACGGTGATAAGTAAACAAAGCAGTGAACCGATGATACGTGATGGTATGTTTGCATTAGTTTTCTTATTTGTATGCATCTGTTAAGAAATACATAGATTAAAAAAGACAACTGAGATTTACATCAAACATCCATCTTGTTCAATATTAGGAATTTAATTCAGAAAGTAAGATTTATCAAGTTTTGAAACCTGAACACTTTAATTTTATGGAAGAGCGTTCGTATACGAAATCAATCTAGCTTACACCCTTGTAATTAACTGTAGTTCAACCGGGTTTGGATGTACAAATGATTATATACAGATATATCCACGCAGTGCACAAAATAATTAGTCCTTTATCTAATTTTGAATTGATCAAGTCTTGGCCATTCAAATAACTTATCTCACCAAGTGAAAATTTTGGAGTATTGGTAGAAATCTCTGTAAGGTGTAACATATCTGACGTCAAAAGACGCAGCATTATCTTTTAATTATTGTTTTAAATTGAAGCGACTCACTTGATTCAATTTCCAAAGGGAGAGAAAACCTACTTAAGAAACTCGTAAACAAATAGAAATCGTTACAAATTAACTCCCTTTAAAATGTAGAATGGAGGCCGAAATAGAACAATTATAGTCGTTGATTAGGCTAGAACACGAAAAAAATCCTAAAAATGAGAATTTAACTCAGTTGAACGTTTTAGACAAGTCAGATATCGTTCACATAATAGAGGCAATCGTATATCGAACAACAAACACTGAGTTTAAACACTAGTTGTTTTGGGTTTGAACAGTGAGAGTAAAGTCTACTCGCATTAACACGGGTCGGGGTTGGGTAAGGTGACTTTTGAAAGCGAATTCCATTGGTAATAAAGAATACGGCTGAAAAACATGGCAAGCATAAATTAATCATATGTTATTTGGTGACAGCAAGGTATGTTGTAAATGTACATGTGAAATGGCCTTTGTAAGTAAAAGAAGTACATACTTGAACATGGTTGTCATCAACAAGTTCATATCTAGATGAGTCTGATGATGTATATACACGTCTGAGCTCTGTGCATTATTATTAAGCATTAGAAATAAAGTTTCCTACCCAGTTTTATTGTGCGTATTCTACTTAACTAGTTGAAAAAGTGTTAAGAAACGTGTATTTGTCGCTGTATTAAATTTAATATAAAAACAAGGATTTTATATAAAGAATAGAAAAAATGTGCCTGGAGAATGCTAAGTTTGGTTAATCGTTGCAGTTCACCTTATAAAAACAGTGAAAGACAGTTTAGGCAGGAAGGCTGACCCTAAATGATCATTATGTGTTATAAGTTAATATTCATATCATTCTAAATCAAACGTGACTTTAGTGATGAAGTAATAGGACGCAACTAAAGTTATGTTCGTAGTCGAGACTGAGTTTATTATTGAAGTCGACTAAGAGTCACATACACAACATTTCTAGGAAAGTGGGTTATAGTTGGGGTTGTAAAATATTACTAGTAGTTAGTTCCCAAAACCAATAATTGGTTCTTACAGTTGATATTATATTGTTCAATCAAACAAGAAACGAAATCATGTTGTATGTTAGCTTAATCGAAAAATATCAATGTCTTATTCGTAAATGTGATAAGTTTCCTTCAAAGTACTGAACCAATAATCATAGAAATGTTTAGATTAGGGAAGCATAATACACTTTGAAATAATTGTCAATTACTAACATGACCTTTTGGACTAGTGTTCCAGGTTTTCAAGAGTCATAATAAGTGGTAACACAAAATAGATGATAAATTTCTGTTTATTTCTAGTTAGGGGTTATACGATGAGTTATAAGTAGGGCTTACAACGAGGTCAACTTTGTGATTACGACCATACATATCAGAGACACTACAACAAATAAATACTCTAATTGATTTTCAATCTGAACGTTTTAGTAAGATTTGTATCTATTTGAGTTCTATATGTATTTATAAGAACTTATGATTTGAAGATACAGAATCCTTCAATCATTGTCGTGATGTCTAGGCGTTACAACTTTAGCAAACTTGTTTGAGTTAAAGTACATCATCACCTCTTTATAGAACATAGAAAACTGCATATATTATTCGGGCTGGACAACGCTGTGAACGTTACTATTTCCTCAAAGGAAACTTAAACATTTCAAGTAGGATTAATAGGACTTTCGCGTGTATATATGCTGAAAAGGTGTAGAAAGGAAACTTACAATAAGGTTAGTAAGTGATTCAATATAATGTCGTTATATTTAATTAACATGCACCTTAAAAATCCATGAACGAAAAGCTTGAAAACAGCAAGACTTTGTAAACCATGTTTTCTGCTGTTGAGTATCCGAATATTTGATTCATCACATCTGAAACACATTTGGTCAGTTCAAAGTTGTATATTGAGTAACCGAATAGCATAAGAGAGTTCATACTCTCTTGTTATGCCCACTATCATTGAAAACGAGTGTCTTTATGATACAATAACAATGCATATAATTGACTAAGGCATTGATCATCACGGACATTTAGAAAGTTTCAAGTTGACACTATTCTTAGAAGTTACAAGTGAGAAAACTCACATCACTATACAATCCGCACCGTTGCTAAATGAAATGTACAAATTTAAAATGTATCCTTAAAATAAAACGTGCAACGGAATGTTAAAACATTAGCGTTCGAATGAACATCCAAAATGTAATGCTTTGCACTAAAAAATTATACGAGGACAGAGTATTATTTATTAGCGCATAAAAGTGAGATACTTATGTAAGAATTGCTCACCATTTTTTATGATGGATATATGTAGTTCAAAAGTAAGGGTTCGGCTATATGTAAATAGCTCTTGGAGAACAGTAAAATCGTCGGTGGTGAAAGCCTCGCCTTTCTTATATGGCGTGGTGTACTCCGAGATCAACAAGCTGGATTCCGTAAGGGTCGATTGTGCACAGACCAATTCGCGACACTACGGATCTTCGTTGAACATTCAATTGAATGGAATTTGTAACTTTACATCATATTCCTTGATTATGGGGAAGCATTTGACAGTGTGTACAGAAGATTGTAGAAACGTTTTCGGCACTATGGTGTACCGGATTAAATCGTTAATACCATCCGGAATAAATAGTATGCACTACACTGCAAATAATGCATAGAAGTCAGCTGACATGTGCATCCCTAGCGAGTGTAGAATTATGGTATACTTCGTTATCAGGATAATATCAATAATTGACCTAATCCTAAAATCCTAAATATTTCATGACGTGACTGCCTAATCTACAAAATCTTACGTAGGAGTCACATCATTGTTTACACTGAAGATGCCACAGGTATTTGGAGTTCGAAAACGCTCTAACCAGTGCATTTTGCGACTTAGCAGGCGAAGAGTGCGGTTCTTGATGATTGTGGGTTGCTGATAGCTATAGGGGACCGTCTGAGGAACTGAATGATTTCTAGCACATATGAACGTATGTAGTAAGAAGTCCCAATGAGCATACACATCGAGTTGAGGGTGAACATCTCAATCCACCTGTTGTAGATAGTCCTGTAGAGTTGACAAATTCAAGCGTTTGAAATTTGAGCGCAAGTTGTTGGTGGGATATCTTAGCTCAGTTTTGTTGACGAAACTGAAAGCTATAACGGTGTGATCGCTTTTTCTCAGGGGAGCCAGGATTGAGAGGTTGTGAACTAGGAATTCTTCGTTTGTAAATACAAAGTCTAAGAGCGATGGTGTCTGACTGTTTTTCGAACGAGTTGCCGACTTCACATTTTCGTATAATCCCTAGTCCTCAATGAGGTTGAATAACCGAGCTTCAGTTGAGTTTTCACCTCCATTATACGTATGTTCCGTGAAGTTGACTCTAGGGAGATTGAAGTCCCTTAGAATTAGGATATGGATGAAACTGAAACGAGTAGAGTTGGATAGTTCTTCCAGCACACGACTGTCATACTCGATGTCAACAGTGGGCTTCTTGTTGATGACCCCAACTAGGCACCACGAAGTGGTAGGCAATCTTACAGAGCACCATACGGCTTCATCAAGATTGTTAAACTCTTGGTTGTGAACTTGGTGAACCTCCATGTAAGTAAGTATAAGGCTAATCCACCCCCAATTCCTGTTTTCCTGTCGTTGCTAAAACAAAACATCCCAGGTATTGCTAGCTCATGGTATGTAAACTGAGAGGATATCCAAGTTTCAGATATTCCTATCAGATGAGAATTATTGGCATTGGTAATTTCACGTAGCTCATCCACTTCATTTGGAAGACTCGCGGCGTTCATGTATAGCTAGTGCACGCTTTCAATTTGAAACACATGAACCTTATGTGAATGAACAGGTAGCCCAACTATATAAGGCTTGCCGAGTTGGTAGTCCATGTCCTTTACACGTTTATTTTGTCATCGAGAGAGTCCAAAAGTGGAATGGTCAGCTCCAACTTGTCTTTGTGCTTGGTCCTAGCTTCATACGGCCTATCCGGGTGCATGTGGATTCCAGCTGGCAACCGACGTCTGTTGGCACGAAATGCTTCCAGAGTTGCAGCCGCCACATCGAAGGATGGAAAAGTTATCTTCATTAGCCGGGTTTTAGAATCTCCGACTTTTTTGGATAGTCTCGTCACATGTTGAGTCAGTATGTTTTTGAGCCTCAGGGATTGCTTGATGAAATTCCATTCCCCAATATCAGAGTTTGTTTGACTAGGGTCGGTGTTTCCCGGTACACCTTGCACAGTTATATTTCTTCCGTAGAAAAGCTTCTCACGACATTATTTAGAGATGTTCCTGTTGAGATTGAGCTCAGAATACGGTATGTCGGGCAGTATTCTTACGTTGCCATCGGATCTTGGTAAATGACTAGCTAACAGGACATACTAGAAGTCGGTAGCATTCTTAAGTGTTACACAAAGTAGCCTCAGGTGATTTTGATGCTTAGAGTCTTTTCCCCGAGTGATCCGTGTGACAGTCAAAGACTCCATTCTAGGAAGTTCAAGCTTCTTGTTTAATTCTCTCCGGAGCATCCTGTCATTCTTGTCATACAAACTAAGAGGAAGGTCAGGATTGCCTTTGAGGTTCATGATTATGAGAGAGTCATCACGAACTGTTATTATTTTCCCAGGTTTTCCGGTGCGTTCAGGTTCAGCACCTAGTTGTTTGGAGGTCGAAGCGCTTTTCTGATTCCCAGGCTCTTTGATAACGGACGGACATTCTTGGGAGTAGGTTGTGCGGCGAAGTCACCAAATGATTTCCTTACAATACTTGTGATGTTCAGCTTAGACGGTGACACCTGGCTTTTTTGGCTTTGTTAACGTTGGTCTAATCGCCTACAGAGTTTTTGGGAACCACTGTTACATTCAAGCACCCTGTGCTGGAAGACCCAAGCAAAAGTTTGAGAAATTCAAAATACATTAGGACTGATCTTCTCGAATGATACTTTTCTGTTTGAAAAATTGAGCCGTTTGTCGACATGATAAGTTATTTTTTCTGAAGGAAATATTTCTCAATGTTTTTAAAAACTTTAGCGGATCAGGTCACATCTGTTCTTGGAGTATGGCAGAATGTTGTCTCATCATTGGGGACTTCAGCGCGCCGCATATAGACTGGATAGAGTTTACAGCTCCAGGTAGTGGTTTCGATAGCGACCTTTTATCTACCGTTATTCAGTGTGCACCTGTACAATGAATCACAAAACTGACACATATTGATTTGCAACATGGTCCGTCACTGCTGAGCCTCGCCCTCACCCACCACTGTGAGGATGTCTTTGCTATCCAGCACCTTCCCCCACTAGTGAACAGTGATCACGTTGTAATTCACTTTAAGTTTAGGACACATGGTATACAATTCGTATCTGCTCCACCCCGTCCCAATATCTGGGAAACTAATATTCCGGAAATCAGAAACTGTGCTATCTCTACTGATTGGTCGGTCGACGCGAATGGATTGATCGAAGATGAATGAAATAAGTTAAGGCTACATTTGAGTCCCTAACGTCGCCGTTTATCCCATGGTCAGCACGTAAGCTACCACATTGCCCTCCATGGATTAATAAGGAAACCCAGAAGCTGTTAAAGCGTAGGAAACATTTCTGGGACTTATTCTTGTTGACAGGTCATGCACCATTTAGGTGTGAGTGCCGAAAATTCCGTAATATCTATAAGAAAACCATAGCCAAATCCTGTACCACTTACGAACAACAGTTAGTATATGATAGCTGTATTTGTCCGAAACGATTGTTTTCATATGATAAACGGCGGACGAAACGTGGTGATGGTATTCCTTTGTTACTGTTACACGAAAATTCAGATTTACTAGCTGAATCAGATCGAGCAAAAGCTGAGACATTTTCGAACTATTTTAGCGAAGTCTACTCTACGTCTTTTGTAACAAGTACTTGTCCCACTCACACCGAGATACCAAGCATTGAATCTGTACAGGTGACTGAGGAAACTGTCCTTCCGTTGATAACTAACCTCAAACCTGGTAAGACACCGGGCCCTGACGGGTTACTTCTCCGAGCGTTCAAATCTTTTGACGAGGAAACGTTTCGAATTTGATATCCCATATATGTTAGACCACATTTAGAGTAATGTATCCAAGCAGCTAGCCCGTGTCTGGTAAAGGATACTAACTCCCTTGAGCGTGTCCAGCGTGTGGGAACGAAATTAGTGAAGGGTCTTTCTAGACTCCCTTACGATGAGGGTTTAGAACGCCTAAACCTTTTCCCCTTGTCGTATCGTAGGACACGAGGTGACCTTATACTGGCATTTCGTATCTTTAATTATGATTCGGGTGTTAATATGTCTTATCTTTTTGCTCCCTCCAGCACTAATAATCCCCGAGGTCATAGCAAGAAGGTTCATCAAACACGATCTAATAAACTTAAAGTGGGGTCCAGTTTTTCTCATCGAGTAGTCAATGATTGGAACGCCTTACCCGAACAAGTTGTATCAGCCCCATCAGTGAATACTTTCAAGGAAAAGCTGGACGTTCACTGGAAAGCAATGTGTCAGGATTAATACAGGTTCACCAACCTACTATCTTTATTACTGAAGACTGAAGTCAGAGTTTTAATGTGTTGTTGTCTGATTTGTTTGTTTGTACTTACTGCAGCTTAGATTTTAAGGTTGATATAAGTACTAAATTAAGTTTTCGCTCGGCAAGGATTACATTACCATTAGCCGGGGATGGCCGCCATAATTCGGTTTTTTAGCAAAAGATTTCGACGAAACACGTCTGCTCCTACACCAAGTCATGTTGATGAGCCTATATCTGTCAACAAAAGCAAGAAAGTTAAAAAGTCAGATATCGAATGTAAAGTAGCTTATCTTGATGGCACTGAGCAAAGCTTCTATGTTTCAGTAATGCTCTTAAATACACAAAACTAATTTCCACAGAAAAGTGCTAAAGGATCTGAATTGTATGATATAGCGTTTGCATATGTTGCACTCGTAGAAGAAAAAGACTACTTTGGTTTGCAATTTTTTAACGATGTTCCGGTATGTTATTTCGATTGGTTATAAAACACTGTCTCAGATGTGGCTGGAACCAACAAAGGGAATCAAGAAACAGTATAAAAGTTTGTTATAGTTGCATGTCTTCGATTTATGAGTAAATGTGTTAGTTACACATTGCTGTATTCAGCTATAGCTTTGTTAATCCTTTTAGTCTTGTTATTTATGTTTTGGCTGCATACTAAATGTGTATCTGTTATCATTGATTGTTCCAACAACCGTAATTTGGAAGTTAGATTTTAAGGATAGTAATGAACATACAAATTTATTAGTATTGCTTTATGTAGTTATTTGTCAAATCACAAAAATATTTTCTATTGTACTCGCCAACCTTACTTTATAGTCTTTTTTGATCACAACAAGTTATTAGCAGGTATATGAATGTTATAAGATGACGAATCGATAGTTTCAAAGTGAAGCATAAAGAATTCGTAATATTCACTAAACATATTCGGGTATACGTCGGATTTTTCCGAATTAAGTTATTTGAATTAGTGATACGCCTAGTAGGCCAACTGTTTAAACTTTGACGGCGAGACTACAACTTGTGGATGAATCAACCACATTTTAGGTAGCAGATTTTGGCTCGAATTTCATTAACTTATTTGTCTAAATACCATTTTGGCAGTATAGGTGTTGTCTGTTTGTGATAAAAACATTAAATTTAATTTCCAACCCCAACATTCAGCTGTAAATCCCAGTCCTAATATACAACCCACATGTAACCCTGGTAATTAGATGAACGTTCCAAGGTCATTTTAGAATTGCTCAAAGTTCATCCATAAATTATAGTCTTATGGATAAACTTACTAAGTGGTGATTTAAATTTTGCAACGTTCCCTCTCGGTTTTACTTTCTTCAATGTTCAGTGTGTAGTTCAAGGTGCATTTGTAATCGCTTTCAACTTGTAAAGCTGTTTTTCAAGAAAATACATTCATATGTGTAAAAGCTTTTATTTGGTCTGGTTTCAGACCATATGATGCACAGTGTAAACGGGAGCAAAGCTTATTTATATGTATATATAGTTTGAATGTCAATCAATATTGAATCCATTGCTTTACTGCTTGAGTTATAAAAGTAAGGAGACAGCCATTCGCCAATTGTCAGATTTGAATATTGCAAACCTTCACGGTATGGGTGGTATTGTTCGCGAAAGAATGATGACCTTTTGTTTAACGAATTACTGAGTATCGGTATATAAAGCTGCCTTTATAAAACAAATACGACTTGGAAATATAACAAGTAATCCGGATAATTTGATCGAATATTTATTTCTAGATAGAGTTTGTTTGACGTCCTGGTGCCAACTTACGTCACCTTTGGCGAAGGCGAGATATCCGTCTATCAATAAAAGGACGAGTATACTGCGCGGCAGTTCGTTCTGTTTTAATTTACGGCAGCGAAACATGGCCATTAAGAGTAGAAGACACCCGTGAGCTACTAGTATTTGACCACAGATGCCTTAGAAATATTGCTGGCATCTACTGGGATCACCGGGTAAGTAATAGTGAGGTTAGACGCAGGGTATTAGGGAATGATGGTAAATCAGTTGATGAGGTTATGAATCTTCATCGACTGAGATGGTTGGGCCACGTGTTACGTATGCCTGAACACCGATTACCACGACGTGCAATGCTAACCGGGGTAGGGGGTGGTTGGAAGAAAGTTAGGGGCGGCCAAACCAAAACGTGGCATCAGTGCCTGAAGTCACTAAGTTCTAGTCTGAGCCATGTTGGTAGATGCAGACTACTTGGTTGGGGTCCGCGTGACTATCGTAATCAATGGTTGGAGACTCTTGGTGACATGGCTCAGAATCGATCACAATGGCGTCGGTGTATACACTCCCTGTCTTCCCTTAAACTAAGAGACTAAAATCACTTCATATCTTTCTTTCTATGAACTAATTCTTTCTTCCTATACTATATCCTTATTGCAACCTTTGACCTAACCACTCCTATGAATCCGCTGTTCATCTTGCTGTGCTAATGAGGTATGGCAACCTGGACCGATGCACATATGTGCCTGGTCCTACGTTGTAGCTGACTGACTGACTCTAGATAGAGTAATGGCGTTACAAGGTGAATGCTGTAAAATTCCATAAAGGTTTGCTATCATATTTTGATAACCATGACTTTTGGTTAACAAAACTAATAAATATATATATATATCCTAATTCGCATTTTCGTGCAAAACAACGTGGAAGATGTGCATTCAGACTTGATATCTTGATTTTAGTATGCTTGGAAAACATATAAATATCAATATAAGACAAAACTAATATTATAGATTAAAACTTTAGGAATATAATTTGTAGATAGTGACTTCATATCTATCTCTGTACGGTACTATCTCAACAAATTTTTAAATTATTACTTATTTTAGATAGAACGTCAATTTCGTTTTCTCTAAAAGTCAAATTCTTTGCATCTGATCCACATAACTTACACGATGAGTATACACGTTATCTTGTTGTGTTGCAACTACGTGAAGATATATACAAAGGAAAATTAGTGTGCAATGATTTACAACTTGCAGCCGAACTGGCGGCATTGCTTCTCCAAGGTTTGTTGTTGTTTTATATATAGCTCATTAAAATTGTTTCAAGAAATAAACTCATTTGTTTTCCAGATATTACAACTTTTCATGTAAACTATTTGAAAAAATGTTTTAGCAACTTTCAAAGTTTATCCTATCAAACAAAAGCGATGGAGTATATAGTTATTTAGTTTTTTTAATTAAAATTTCGACTTGAAAAAAATCTAACAGTTAGAAAAATTACTTCCATAATATTGTAAATAGCAAGCTCATTTCTTAATGAAAAATTCTCGGTGTACTGATTCCTAAAAACCAATATGAAATAAAATGACTTTAGTCATTTACCATCCTTTGGACCATTTTCTCTCATTTATCTTGCCTGAAACTTTAATTCCTTAAGTTTAATAATACCTAAACTTTAATATTGATATTAGAGCTTTAGAGCATATTACTTTTAATGAAAACTAAAAACTCAAAGTAAAGTTTCTTAGTTACTTAGGGATAATGTCTATCCATAAGTTCTCTTCAAAATAATTATAAATGCCCAGAAACCCATAAATCTGCACTCTTATTCAGTGAAATAACATTTATTATATATTTTTAAATGTATATAAATTCGTCAACTTTTTCACGTTGTGTGTAGTTTCTTTTTTGTGATCAAATAAAAAAAGACCGTTGAGTTGACAGAGAAATGTAAACCTTCGTAAACAGAGAAATTCGAAATAAAAACAAAAGTAACTGTAAGTAATAAAGTTCTAAAACATCAAAAACTTATTAGACTGAAATTTTAAAAGCCTTTACTGAAATGCTTTATATATTTAAAGAGCTGTTATCTTTAAATCTTTATCTTCGTAAACATCCCTATTTACTTTGTAAATGTTTTTAGATTTTATTCCAGTTTTTTAAACCTTATAACTAAAAAGCTCTTTAACTCAGTTCATGTAATTGTTGAACAGATCATGCATATATAAATATCTTGTAATCCGTTTATTTAATGCTCATTGTAAATGAAGTTTTTAATCATTTTCATACCTTTTTTTAAACACAAAATTTAACTAACACACTTTTTGTTTAGTTTATAAAACCACATAGCTCTAATTAACATAAAATTATTCCAATAGTTAAGACCATGTGTCGATTGAAGTTAGACCACCATGGAAAATCTGGAAAATCTGCACCCCAATTATTATATTTTCACTATTCAAGTCATCCCTAGAAGTCCTCAAAAGTCACAGTCTTCAACTATAACGTTACCAATTTCCTTACACAATTTTCCAAACCATAGATTTTTAGCTGGAATCCTGTGCGCACAGATGAGCTTATCAAATTCAGTTAATCAACGATCATTAGAACTGGACCTATGATAAACATAAGACGATACCGTGCACGTTTTGTGTCTTCATTAACATAGGAGATCGACGGATATCCTCAAATTTCATCGTTCTCATAGTCTTCACTCCCCTCAATTAAACGTCTGAGCCATTTTTTCATCATTAGGTTATCTCTACATATACACTTAACGTTTATAAAGTTATTGTGAAATTTTCTCAAGTTTTATTGAAAACGTTAGTTGTTTAGTTTGTGTGTTTATTGGTCAAACTATATATATATATATATATATATATATATATATATATATATATATATATATATAACGAATTGTTTATAAATAAGTAAAAAGATCATTTTATTGGGGGAAAATAAGAACGATTGATGCACTTATAAAACGTAGTGTTGATCAGTGTCATACAAGACTTGATAGATATATATAAATGTAATACGTGTCAAACATTAATTTAGTTCACAGTTTAATACTTCATAAGACCTTTTTCTGATTAATTAGTACAGAATTATGTTAATTTATATGTTTTCATTTATTTACATTTTCAAGGTTTTGTTATTGACAGTTGATGTTTAAGCATGTATATCAAGAGATTTTTTTCATAGACTTAATATTATTATGATAATTTTCTAAAATGAGCTATTACATTATATTTATTGTCGAAAATGATTTCTTAAAAATATTAAACGTGTTAAATGAACTTAGTAGCTCAGAGAATATATCATTAGGGCTTAAAATCAAAATATACTTTGTTTGAATCTTAATGTAAACATCAACACTGGGATGCAAGTACATCCATCCAAAATGTAGATCCTGTATTTCACTACTAGCCACTATACAAATTTAATAAAAAATTTTTAACTAAACGGCAATATCAAGGTAATTCTTCAGTGTTATGTATAACAATAGAGACTGATCAGTTGCAATCTTTAACATAAACAATGGGTAAATATAGACCCTTAAAGAAGACCGATTCAAAGACTTTAATAGTTATGCCTATCATAAATTAAAATGATTTAAAAAAAACAAAGAGTAACAGTTGATTCGGTCTCATATTCCATTTCGTCTGGTTGTTTTTTTTCACTTACATTTGTCTGACATAACAATACTTTTTATTTTCTTTAAAGAAAAATCAATCGGTTTAAGACGTAATATGACTTGTCACTGGATTTCAGATGCGGCAATGTGGCTGAAAAATAAGATATGACATTGAACAAGTATTGTTAGTTTGGTTGATAGAGTTCGATTATTTCTGGGGACTAGATTATTTTCTGCCTGAGTAGCCCAGTGTTAAATTATTTCATTAATATATCAGTTTGAATAAACCCACTTGGTAGAATGATCTCCTACACAGTGGAAGTTAAATCTTGTTGACGAGCGATTATTAATAAAGATACATTTTGATAATTTCTTTCTGATCGCTCTCATTCTCTGAGGTGGAATTAGTGGAATTTATTATTTTTTTAATGAAGTTTCCTTTACACATATTTTTTCGTCCTGTCTTTATAAATTATGTTCTCAACGTCCAACGTTTTTCATTATCATTACCTCTGCATCTTTTTGATTAGTTCTGATAGATCTTGTTAATTTCAACTTGTTACGATAACGTGTTATGTACTAAAGAACATGTATGCCAGGTTCTATGTTGATTATGACTGATTAACCATTATAATAGCTTTAGAAAAAAAGGAGATGAATACATGCAGAATGAAATATAAACGTCTCACTATAGCATTGTTTTCCCATATATGTTGTGCAATAAATTGAAAAATGTTGAAACGGTGGGACTAATTTCAGACTGTTTTTTGACTAATCATCACTGTCTGGATATTTCTTAAAATCTACTGAATCTTTGGAATTACAGTGCAGATTATGGGGAATTTATGGTTTTATCTATTATATTTCATTCAGAGAATGTTACGCTGTGTACAAAAAGGCACATAGTAATGAATACTCAAATTACCACTAGAATAAAGCATAATATTTTAAACATGTAACCACTAACTTTGAAACAGTCTAGTCACAGAATAACACTCTTCGTAGTTTAAAATGAATTCCGTTAATAGTTTAATCATTAGTATAAAAAATAGTATGTGTTTTGATGCAAGTACGTCCTATTTCCTACAATTTTATCGAATACTTCACTTCAGTTAGCAAAAATCATATATTCAAACTGCACACTTCTCATTCTATAGTTTTTCGTTATGTACTGCCCAGTGAATTCCTTTCATTTGTTACAACAGCTGGATTATGAACCAAGTTCCTTAAATGCATAGTTTAACACGGATGGATGCAATTTGATTTAACAGAAAATACGTATGCAGTTCTCTACTTTAGGATTGAATTAGATGATGTAAAGTGTGGTCGAGTGAGAATAACTCAATCAAAATTATACTGTAAACTATCAAATAAACTAGTTAAAAGGCCAGAAAAGCTTCATTCCTTTACAATGACATGATACACTTATGTACAAATATTTACTCCAAGAATCACTCAAGTGATTATATTGAATGTGCGGTTTCAAGATCACTTACCGACCCAATGAACTTGACACTTGACTTTCGGGTTTGATCATGGCTCATCATATCAGTATTTCACATCGACTATCTACAAACATTTTACTGTAGTTAATTATCTTCCAAAGTAATAAATTCGTCGCATTATATTAGATTCGCTCAAGCAAAGAATCAGCCAAGTTCCTCCTGAAAATCAGAACGATAGTTACGAGTGTTTACATGTATTACCCCCCCTAAAAAACTACCTGTTATGAAACTAACAATGTGTGATTTATGTCTTGGTATTGATTTTTCAGATGTAATAACGTCTCTATTTCGTTAATTATAGAGGAAGTATACGAGTTGAATACACAAGTAAGAACGAAATTTAGTTCAGATTTCAAATTGTTTATGTAAATCTATTACTGAAATTTTTAAAATTTTTCTGTTAATTCAAGGTGAATTCGGTGATTATGATGAGAAACAACATACACCAGTTTTTGTTTCAACATTTCGATTTTTACCTGAAGAAAAACAAACAGAAGAGTTTGAACTTTCAGTGTTGGATAAGTATAAAGCTTTAGCGTAAGTCAGTTTTCTTGATGAGATTTAATGTTTTCTTTTCTTCACAGAAAAAGTTAAAAATGAAAATCATAACTGTCCATAAAATTGTCATAAATTAAGTCTTAATATCTTAAATGTTCAGCTTTCAACAATTGTCAGTTATCTGTGTTGATGAAATCATCGAACTAAAAGGCACCTTTAATTACTTTCTAATTGCTGATTCACCTTTCGGATGATTGGTTAATGGTCTGAGTATCGAAAGAATAATTTGTACACACGGAAAACATCCAGAATGACAAGGCAGCTGAATCATTTGATTTTCAAGTATTTTCGTTAAGATTATTTTGAACCATGAAGACAGAACTGAAATAAGTATATCACCATAGATGAATATTACCTTTAATGAAATAAAACTAATTGACTTTATGGGTTCAAATCTAAAATGTTTAATACCACAGTTCGTATATTTATCTGACGGACTATGTATTAATACTCAACAGTAAGATATGCATTTTAACTTTAATAGTTCAAATCATGTGTTGATCTAAGCGGGACTACGATTGAAAACCTGGAATTACTAGACAGCCGTTTCATCCCAGTATCAGACATGAAATTCAACTATTAAAATGATTACAATCTCCACAAATCCACATTCTGATCATATAAATTTGAATATATCTCTAGTGAATAATTTACTACACCATTGTAATACATTTGATCAAATATTAGTATCATTTAACTTGTTATGATGAAAAAAGGTATGATTTCATTTTGTTATTGTCATCTATTCACCAAAGATTAAAAATTAACCAAGATTATAGGATGATAATAATATTTGTTAACTAATATTAATCCTGAGAGATTATCATGCTTCAATTTCAGTAAACAATTGTATGCACTTATTATTTAATACAGTCCAACTTTACTGCCTGTAAATATAATAAAAATAATTAAAAAAGAGAATTCAGCGAAGAAAATTTTCTTTCTGACGAAATCATTTACCTAAGCTGTACATTCGTATATATAGTTATATGGAAAATGTATGTCTATAGAAGGATAGAAAGGATTGTATCATAAAATGGATTCGAGACTAAATGACAAATGAGGTTACGTACTAATCAAGAGGTAAAGAAGAAAAGAGTATATGGGTCAGCTAATAGTTCAGTTGAAAGATATGAAGAAAAACGTTATGGGTCAACTAATAGTTATTTTCTTTAGTATCAGAAGGGGTTTTGTGGAGACTTTAGTAATTTAAACAGTTGAGATCATAAGTCAATTGAAGCCAGACCACCATGGGAAACCTGGAAGCACTGGACGGCTGTTTCGTTTGATTGTGGGACTCCTCAGCACTGCGCATCCTTACCTCTTGATTAGTACGTAACCTCATTTATTATTTAGTCTCGAATCCATTTTATGATGCAATCTTTTCTATCCTCCTATAGACATGTATTATCGATATAACTATATATACGAATTTACAGCTTAGGTAAATGATTTCGTCGAAAAGAAAATTTTCTTCGCTGAATTCTCTTTTTCTTATTCAATGACACTATGGGTTATTTTAGTAGTAATAATAATAGTATGTTTTGAAAATTAGTACATAATATACACCGGTCTGCAGGAATGATCAGGCTGATACAAATTCCGAAATAATAATAACAATGATTATATTCACATTATCCGAAAGAACATAATTTCCAGGTTATTTCAAAGTAAGCATTTGGGACAAATGTGGTAAAAGACAACGTGTATATAAATAAGAACTTTCTTTAAAATTTGAACGAATAGTTTCACAATATTTGGGCGCCGAGTTAATGTGAGACATTAAAGAGGAAGAATGTTTTTGTAAAATCTCGGCGAAAGAATTTGTATATTATGTAAGATGCATGATTCTTAATGAGGTGGTTACATAGAGCAATGATTATTTTATTATCATAACAAAACAGATTCAACATACATAAAGTAGTCATATTAGTATAAATAAACTAATATCATGTGCAGAAGTATCAAATGAATCATTGAATATGTTTACGTATGAACAAAGTATTGCATATTTGTTATTGTGGTTAAATGAAATAGTTTAACCATTAAATAACGAGAGATTATATCTTATTTTGAATAAATAATTCCCTTTGCTCATTATTTATGATCTCATTTAACTGCCTACTGTACTTATTCATAAACTGATTAATTTCAAAACACCTACATTTGATTAATCAGTCTTAAAAAGGGTTAATACTAAAATGTTTATGATTATGGTTATTATGAAGTGTTGTAGAGATATCTGAATTCATAATTCAACATCATGAACTAACTTTGGTTACATAACTACTGAAGAAGTAATACTTGAAGTTCTAGTAGGAAGCCGTGTTCAGGGCTGTCCAGCCATGTCACGTATTAGGTAAATGTCACCAGTGGCAGTAGATCTTGATCGCGCAGCGTCACGGATTAACTTAAGTTACAAATTCAAACCATTGAATACTTAATGGTCTAAAGGTTAAACACTTTCCACAAGATCTAAAAGCCATGGGCTGAATACCCAGTGGTGTCATTAATGGATACTACTGCCAAGCCCCATACTACAACAGAAAAACGATTCAACGTTCCGTGGTTTCTCAAAGTTGTTTAGTCGAAATCATTGTGTGACGTAAAACTTCTTATTCATGATATTTTATTAGGCAAAGTAGTCAGACTAAAGCTACCTCGCTCTGTGTATAACAGTTCAATGAACTAAATTACATTGCTAGCTTTTATTTACATAGAATAATATGTTTCAAAGCCAAATACATAAATTTGTACATGATGAATGAGTTTAATTACAGTCAATAAATAACCTGATATGATAGATAAATTTTGTCTTTCCAGTTTAAAGATACGTGTAGAACAATATCTGTATGCCAAAGATACCTACACATATATACAAAGTATGCATAGTATACTGTTTACAGATAGGTCATCATTACTACAAATATAACGCTTAAGAAGTTTATATTTTTTCTAAAACGTTTTGTTCTTGAATCAGTTTATAGTATACAACCAACTTTTATATTGAATCCTCTATCTAACAAATCCATTAAATTCGTATTATCTGGTTTTTAAGTAGAAAGATTCTAAATGATAATAATTCAGAGACAAGAAAACATAGACAAATATTTGTGTTGTTATAGAAGTAATGGTGTTGATATAATTTTAGGTATAAAACTGTTTTAATGGGATGAACGTATTTCTACAGTTCTATTTTTTCCTCTCCTAATAGATTTTTTATGGACATATAGGGAGGAGGAAGTTTGTCAAGATTGTTGAGGCTTGACAATTAATATCACTGGCTGATCTTAGTTAAAGAATCAGGAAGCATTGAAAAGTGTTTTGTTATAGTATATAATTCCTCAGAGGTACACATTCACGAACTCAGAACCTACAGGTCTCGTGGTGAGCGTTTGATATTTAGACTACTGAATCCACCAACCAATGGTTTACATGTTTGCCTTTAAACAATTTGCGATAATTAATAACCATCTGCCATTATTATTGGTTAGTAACTGTCTCATACTCGAGATGGTTGAACTCCCTTGGTCTCGGCTTTGTATTACTGAGGGGTATCATACCATAATGAAATAGCTATTTAGTTTTTCTTGGTTTTTAATGGTCCCTTAACCAAGATCAGTCAATGGTGTTAAGTGTAAAATAGATTTCAGCTCTGAATCTTGGATTATTTTTTTCATCTGCGTCAAAAATGTGACTGATATTAAGCAGTAAAAATTAGTATGCTTGACTATACTTCAGTTTTATTTATTTATTTACCTGAATACACAAATACTGGTACGAGGGGGAACCAGATACATATGCGCCACACGAATCTCATTTGGTTTATGTGAGGGCTGTGATACTGCCCGGATGCCCAAACCGAAGCAGGTGGTTTTCTTAGGGAACCACACCCGGAGCCTTCGACCTAAAGGTCTGATCCACAAGGCAGTGGGGCATCGTAAAAAGATGCAGTTCCATGGTAGCCAGTGACCAACGATTGGTTCATACTCCATTTGTCCCCACAGGATACTGGAGCCCATGTGCACCATTTGTTTGGAATCAGGGTTTTCCAACTCCCCTCGGTGGACTATCCGTGTCCACCAACCCGGTTAAAGCACCGAACATTCGCTTTTCGTCCTTTCAATTCCATAAACAACACCCACGAGAAGGCAGTGATTAGGACTTCCCTGGCAGAGGCTATATACGCGTGGCCATGTGAGAGCATTTCGAGAGGGAGAGCTAACTCTTTCCACTCTCGGCTGTACCAGGGCATTCGGCGGTACTTCGGTTGGTTGCAGATGGACTGTCAACATATGCATAAAGACACTTATCCAGCTTTAGATGAATTGCCCTATTTGCGACATGGTAAAGACGTCGGTTCACCTAACAAATACCTAGTGGGTTCAAACCATAGTCAGTATCACAGACAGAGATGTTACCACTGATCTTCATTTGACACTGGTTGATCACTGGTTAGTAATAAATGTCACGTATGTTTATTCAAGTGTATTGAATGTAAAATGATTGACTAATCTCCTACTTATGCAGTGATTGGTCCATGTGAGCACTGAGAATAAATATTTTACAATAATTTACAATGTTTTTCATATGAAATTTGAATGCGTGGTAAGCTTTTATATAAATAAAAGAAATTCCATATTAATTAAATTTTTGATCAGAAAACAATTATGAAGCAGGAAAAACTATTAGTAGTTTAGTTCTACAATAACATTCCTCAGTAATATATATCCACGAGCCAACTAGGGGTGAAAAATGAAAAAAAGTCCATAAAATAAATTAGCATATTCCGACAGCGGTTAATTTAAGTGACCACCCCGATAGTCAGTACTCTGTGATAGATTAGTGACAACTGTCTATACTGTTAATTTTTCTGTTTCCATGCTTTCACGTACACTTCTTTTTTTGACTATCAATGTTCAATTATCAATGTAAATTTGATCACATCTTTTATCTATTCTTTTCCTCATAATGATATTGATGTATTATGCAACTCAGTGGTCGAAATTTAACACCAGCCGCTAGCGAATCAATTTATTTAGAAAAAGTCTGCTTATTACCCGATTATGGAGTTGAAATGCATACAGTAAAGGTTAGTTTTTATAAGTAGTATTAAACTGTCCAATAGTCTTAGTTCAGTTTTGTCTTTGAATTTTAAAATTGATACGTTTTACTGATAAACTAGACAACATACTCAAGATAAGCTTTGCAGTTAAAATTTCTGTTATTAACCAATCCATGTAAAAATAACAAAGTATAACTACGGCATCTGGCATACAACATACTCCCTTGGTCACATCTTATAAAGAAAAGTGAATGCAGTTTAACAAATTAACTGGATCTAATTTTTCTTGAGATTTATTTTTTATATCATGTCATTTCAACACTGGATAGCTCTTCCTCCATAACCTAGGACTCCTCAATAGAGCATATCTATGATTCCATTATGATTTTAACGCCGGGTCTATAGGCCTCGTAAAGAATGCTCAACTTCCAACCTACTGAATTGAAATGTGCTGATTTACATTTGTTATCTGAGTCAATTCTCGATACTCTATGATCATTATCCATTGTCATGGGTAATATTTATATCATGTCCGACGGGTTTAATCTCCTCACTAAAACTTCAAGAATTACCTCTCTAAGGTATTGATTACTCTGAAATCATAGTTTGACAACTCTTACGTATGATTTACTCAATTATTTTCATCATTACTTGTATCATTATTCTGAATATTGTTATTTACAATGACCTATCTTATTTGTTCGATTCTTTCTCCCCCCGCCCCAAATTTATATAACTTCATATAAAATCTTATTAATTGACAGGGTAAAGATAATCAATTATACTCGCTTGGACTTACACCAACTGGTATTCTAGTATATGAAGGACAGAATAAAATTGGCTTATTCTCTTGGTAAGTGTTTCATAATAAGTAATGAATATCAAATGACTGTTAGTCAGTATCTAAACCCTAGTTAGTTGTCGAGTATCTATTAAAATTCATTAGATTATAGTATTTATTTACCAAGTACAATACAATGCTATCAACTTTGAACTACATTGTTTTATGTGACAACTAATAGTATTAACTAAATGTTAAAAATAGTGTATATGGAATGGGGTAGAAGCTTGCAATATACAGAAAAAGGATTAAGTTTTTTAATTACAAGAATAGTGTTCTAATCCTTAGTATCGATTGAACTCTATCGAACGAATCCTTTATTTTTGGCAACAGTCTATCTACTTAAATCGACATTGTAATGCATTTTATTTCGTGTTGGGTAATTTGAAAAAGTAATCAACATAGAGATAAAGAGAAAGCTAGTAATTTGCTGTGAAGGTGTTTAGTATCAAAATATGATGTTTTTCTACAGATTACTTTCTGAAAGTTTAAGGAACAACTTATCTGTACTATATTTGAACATGTTTTAAACTTCGTGAAGATGATAACTATGGAAGATTGTAGCATTAGGAAAGAATTGACCTTGAAATAACTACCAGTATTTTTATTCATAATAAGAATGTTTTGAAGGTAACAACTATAGCTCTGATCAACATTGCACTTACCAATTCTTGAAAATTAAACAGCTTTATATAATCTGAACAGAAAATACACAATAACAGTAAGCTATCAAGTGAACTAATATTAAACCAGACTAGTAAACTGATAAGATAATAACAGAATAGTTCAGCAAATTAAAACCAACTAATGAAAATATGATTGTACAGTGTTTGAAGTTTAAATAAGTAAAGTTAGTTGGTCATAAAATAAGTGTTAAAATTAAGAAACAGGTAGTGCATACATCTAATCAATTGGAGCAAGGTTACATACGTGCTGTACATAAATGATCTGTAATCGATAATTGGTAGGGTATTGAAAAATTTCAAACTATCCGTTAACCTTAAATATGTCTCCAGGAATTTATATGGACATTCATCAATATTTGAGCAAAGAGTTCGATTGAAATTGGGCAACGAGTATATAAAAACATTATATGTAAATATTACATTTGAAATTATCTCAGAGATTGAAATCTAAGTAATTCCAACGTTTCATTCAGTAAACGTGTATGTACTTTTCCAGGGTAATGATCAAAATTTCAAAATCATTGAAGAATATACGACGTTTAACAAACCAATGTTCACTATAAACTTGTTGAATACTATTCAGATGTTGATTGTATTGAGTAGGAAATCATAAGTCAGTAAGATGTGTATAATGTGTCAGTGTTATGTGGCAGGAACTTCTAAACAGTTGAATGTGAGGTTGAAGGAACACAAATAATGTTTGGAACATGTTCGTGAATCCTCGACTGACCTTTATAAACTTGAAAATAGATCGTCAGTAGTGCTACATTCGCTAGAAAAAGGACAAAATATCAACTTTAGAGCGGTTAAAATAATTCAAAAAAGAGTGACTGCACAAACGCTGTATATATGGGCTAGTTAGAACACCCTGAGCAGAAAAAAATGACTACTACTAATCACGCCTTGGACCATATGTCTATTCAACCTGTTGATATCACACGTAGTTTTATTCCGACAAAAATGTGTTTTGATGTTTTAACATCACAATTATGCATTTGTTGTTTATGATTATACATATACTTTAACGTTTTGAAAAAAACACTTAATTACGGATACATAAAATGATCGACATAGATATCGTTACCAAGGTTTGACTTGATAATTTCAAATAAACTAAGTATTAAGTAGATTATTAACGATAAAAGTAATGGTATATATTTGCAATATACCAATGAATAGAAACTTGAATTAAGTAACATTATGTCGCTCAGTGTAAGCAAATTCTTCAGAGAATAAATAATTAAATAAATTAACATATCTTTAGTATTTCATTGAAATCGTGAACCGATATAGGTTGAACTACCATTGGGAGTACGAGAGTGCCGTTTTAGTATGAGATTCCTCAGCAGTGCTCATTCACGATCTCGCACGCCGGAGTCGAGTTCAAGATCTCTGGTCCCGCGAACGAACACTTAGCCCTTAGACCACTGAGGTAGCATCCATTGGCGTCAATCTTTAATCTGTGTTAAGTAGTAGACATAGACTACATTTGTGGGCTAAAATGTAATTAATCGTCATTTTTTCATCGTTAACTTTTCTCATTATCCACGTCTTACTGTCCGATATTTTAATGCTTAATAAAATCAACATTTGAATATGTAATGAAGTAAACGAACACACATTTATGGTCATTTAGAGTAAGCTGAATAAAAATCAGTCAGTTGAAATGAACTTGTAAATTTCGAGGAAGTGATATGATCGAAATTAAAGAGAGAGTTGCAAGAACGATGAAATAAAATGAGCGTACCGTCACCATGGTAAAGAAAGATTTATTACCATCTTCTTTTTGTATACAAATACGACTTAATGCGTTTGGTGACTATCACTTCGACACATTTAAGAATATAAGGGTTTGATTGTCGATAGATGATCTTGAAAAATTTCAGTCTATAAACTTGATGTCGTTTTTTCAAAGAGAATATACTTGGATAAGTTTTTAGTGTAGATTTATTTGTTAAACATTATCATTTTAAACACTATTGCTAAATTGTTGGTGAAAAATAATGGAGTTCTATACAATTGTTTCAAAATGAACAAAGGTGTAAATGTTGTAGTGAACGAGTTTAAATGACCATATTAATCGTATTGTAATGTTAAATTCAATCCTTGCATCTGTAGTTTAAACAGTACTATATATATTTTCAAAAAGGCTGGTATTGTATAACCGATGGTGAGTTTTAATGAAAACTTTTGTGAAGAACATGGACACTTAGAATCTATATAAAAAGACCCGAGAATAACATGTATATGTATGATAAATTGCATTCATACTGATCTAAGTTTTAATTACATATTTCATCAGTTTATTAGTATTGTAGTTGCTAGTAGTTTCTATCCCAGAGACAAAAAGTAACGGAGAGAGAGAGAGAGTAGATTTACTTTGATGTTGTATTTATTAGATTCACTCAAGTCAAACCATTGAATTTACCACAAGATGGATCAATCAGTCATTTCTAATAACTTTCAACTGAACTACTTAAATTACCGTCAAATATGTATTTTTTCTTTTTCATTCACGTATTCATTTTATCATTTAGGCCAAAAATTTTAAAGTTAGAAATGAAAAAGAATAAACTCAAAATTTTAGTTGTCGATGAAGATGAGACAAGTGTGAGTTACACTTCTTTTGTCCACATATACATTTATTTCAATGGTTTAATTTGTATTTAGTTTAAAGGGTATTAACTAAATAACAGTTGTAAATAAAACGAAAACGCCGATTAATAAGGATTTTGTTTAATATCAGATGGGTTTTGTGGATATTATAGTAATTTCAATGGTTAAGATCATGAGTCAATTGAAGCTAGACCACCATGGAAAACCTGGAAGCACTGGTTTTGCATGGTGGTCTAGCTTCAACTGACTCATGATCTTAACTATTGAAATAATTTTGTTATCTAGTTTGTGAGGTTTCTGATATACTTACTCACTATGAAAAACATACTTGAATCTGTCTTTTAGCATTCGAATGAATAGGATAATATCATTAGGTCACATTCATTTGAAATCATATTCTAACTTTTACCAATTTTATATATGGTGACTCCTAACCTGTTTGACCCAATACTGTTTGGAGCTCACTAGTTAATAAAGTCGTAATAGGTCTCTTGAAGTTTTGTGAGGTCATCTATTTTGAGAATAAAATCGTTGTTCACTGATAATATCAAATTTGCGTACGTTTTTGGTCGATAACAGAATAAAGTTTGAGTTGGATATTATTACGTTGAAAATGAGTAGTTGATTGGTAGCATGATTGTCTTGATATACAAAGGAGTATAATTCCATTCGTTGCAGGATCATAGGTAGGCTTTGTTTTCTTGAAATGCTCGAACTATGAGGACATATTTGACATATACATCCACTTTATATCAATACGACATCAGATTGTTAAGAAGATAGCTTTTAAAGGTATCTGTAAAATCTCATTCAACTTACGATATGCCTCAAGATTCAACATTTTATAAAAATGTTGTAGGTTGTAGAAGAACACATTATTATACTTAAGCTTTTCATCCAAAACATGTTTGTACTGCCTATTTCTTTGCTTTATTGACCTTATATTTAATGTAGAGTCACGATGATGACCATGAGTTAATTGAAAAATTAGAATAATAGTTTATAAATGTTTTGTTATGAACACAACGGATTCCCCAGTGTCTCTTCTAATTACACGTTTACTAAATTTTAAGACAGAATAGCAGTTGAATCCAGGATGTGTATATCACCTATCCCAGTTGAATGTATCGACATCACATTGTCGGTTTTTACCCTGGACCTTCAAAGAAGTACCAAGTGGTGTTAAACCCATGTCCCGATTTTGCTACTAGCTACCTCCAATCACCTAATATTAGCACATATTAGTCTGGTGGTCACATTGCAACCTGACTGGTAAAATTAGATAGACCATAAATCCTAAAGAGATCATGTTAGCTATAACTTAGTCATTGGTCAGAGTATTTCTTCTTGTTTTCAACTACAACAGATTAGCCGGATACATTTATCTGAATGTACTGTAATCATTTATTGATCGACACAAATGACTTAAGTATATCAGATTTTCAAAATTTATACTTTACATTTGTCCATTAAGTTTTCAAAAAAATATGGTGATGTTAACACTTAGAATTCTCAAATAACAAACACAACTATATGATTAATTGACAAATACTTTACTCATTGCATCACACAAAATGTATCTAAGCAACAGATTGTCCACATGTAAAACAATCAAACGAATTAAATTATCATTGAAATTATGCATAATTTAAGATAATGTGATAAACACATCGAATGAGAATACTAATCGTGAGTTGATAAACACCTACTCTCACGCAAACGTGTACTTGGTCACATACATATATATGTGTGTGCAAATATATGTGCACGTATCCACATATATGTATGTATGTACGTATAGATTGGTATACGCAAATACACACAATAAACTGTCTATTAATCAATAAGAAATAGGTATTTGAATAAAGATGAAGCGTGATGACAACATGCAAATGCATTCATATTTTATTGATTAGTAAAACCATATTCAAACTAATCTTCATTTTGAAGAAAAACTTATTTTCAACAATCTTATTTTCCTGGCTAACTAATCACGATGCATAAGTGAAATCATAAATCGATCAATGTCAGACTATCATTGAACAGTTGACCACCATTTCATCCTGTTGTGAGACTTCTCAACAGTGGGTATCCCCGGTCCTGTACGACTGAATCAAACCCAAGACCTTCGGTCTTGCGCGCGAACACTTATCTTCTAGATCATTGAGCCGACATTCAACGGTGTGAATGTCTAACTCTAATGTTCAATTCAATGTCTAGCATTGATTGATTCATGATTTCAATGATGCATCATGACTAGTTAGTTAGAAAAATAAAAGAGCCAAGTATAACTTTTTCATGGTTTCATTGATAATCATGGTGTAGTTTATGAGTTTACCAAGCTAAACGATTGAACATTAACTTGGAAATTCATTCGAGCATGTCTTAGTGATAATGCTTTATTAATGTACAACAGGTCTGGTTTATAACTATTTTAAAAGATAGTACATTCATATGACTTTATATCAAGCGTGGAGTATAGGCTTAATTAAAACAACGTTGTATTCGACATTCAGATTGATATAAAATTCTTTTATTGTAAATAAAATTCATAACATATGTCCTATTAACCATACTATAAGAAAGGGCTTGAATTATCTCGTATTTAATATCCATGACTTCATTTTGATTAATTTTAGTTGTCATGTAAGTTCCCACCTAAATATGAAATACGAGATAATTCAGACCCTTTCTAATAACGATACAAAAATCATATGCGTTAAAGTGGTTAGTGATTAAATGGGACTAGTAGTTCAATGGGTAACGCATTTCTAATTGAAGGTAAAGGTACTGGGTTCGAGTCCCAGTATGAAATTAATATCAAGATATGAGTACATCTAGCCGATGTCTCTACTAGGACGAAACGTGTACCCTGAATTCCACTGCTAATCAAAAACTATTTGCTTTAAAATATATCTTATTACTTGTTAACTTGATTAGTTTATTTTTCTCTGTTAATCAGTACTGAAAACTGTTATGTCCTTCTGACCTGATTAATGTATCATGTGATGCAATCGCCAGTTACAACATCAACTTACTGACCAGGCCAATGACTCATAAACCAGTACGAGCAATCCAGAATCAATCATGAGTTCTTGTTGGTCCACTGAGATTGTAGCTTCTCTCCTAACCTAGCCGGCTAAGTCCAGAACGTCAATATTAGCTTTCGCGATACGAATAATATATTTCAGAAATACTGGATTTATATACAAATAAATTAGACCTGAACACGCCATAAGATAGAAAATAATACTTATACAGGATCATGCCATAAAGTCTCTGTATTTGTGAGAAACTGTTACTAATAAATTGGGAATATCTTAAGAATAGTAATTCATATGACAATAGTCAATAGGTCAAATGGAAGCTTATAATAAAAGGAATACGAATATACATATAATATAGTTACAGTAAGAATATGTAAAATAATAGTCCACAAATAGATCCTATTGGTTACTATTCTCCTATTCTTCGGCCGGATATAACAAGAACTGATTGAGTTTCTAATAATAAAGCATTGAATAACCTCAATTCTACCGTTCAAAAGGGAATGTAGTCACTGTGAAATATGAAGTTCCTGGGTTCATTCTCTTACACAGTTAAAGGTTTTAATTGATTAGAATTCTAAACTAGGACGAAACAAATGTTCTTTTTCTAGTTTTTATTGGCTATCTGGTAAAAGTCAGTTCATGATGTAAACAACTTTGGAACATTGTAAATAAGTTCTACAGTGGTCGGTTTGATTATAACGAGATAGACTTTCGTAGTTATATAGAAAAAAATTAAATTCTTGTCAAATAAAAGTGATCTTTTTCATAGAACTCATGCTTTATGTTGAGCAGTAGAATTTAGAATACACGTGTCGTTCTATTTGAGATTTGTCAACTAGATATATCTATATCTTAATGTTTAGTTCAGACTGGGACTCGAACCTAGTACCTTTACCCTCAAACGGAAGCGCGTTATCGATTGAGATATTAGTTCTAGATAGTCACTACCCTTTTTAACGCATATGATATTTGTATTATTATTAGAAAAGGTTTGAATTATTCCTTTGTTTACATCCAGGACAATTTTATTCAGTCTTTGTTAGTATACGTGCATCTTGAATTCCGATGCTAAACACAATCTCTTTATTCTTAAAATAAATTCGGTTATCAAATGACTATATCGTGACAATCCACACTGGGTATACATATACCAACAAGGGCTGATGAAAATATAGTTTCTGATATCAATAGTTAAATGACTAACATTAGATAGGGTTAATAATTGTCGTATACTTTTCGTTGACTTTCATTATCTTCATGATTATAATAATGCCTTTAACTCATATCACTTCATGTTCCTTAATTTAGTTACTTAAAAATGACTATCTTTGTTGTATAATTTAATTTTTCTTTTCATCTAAAAAATATTTAGCATAAAATCACAGAACATGCATTTTGTTTTGTTTTAACGGATAATAAAATGTGTAAAATCTTGTGGAAAAGTGCCGTAGAACATCATGCCTTCTTTCGTCTTACTGATCGTGTCCCAGCGGAACCAAAACAGAAACAACTATTTCGATTAAGATCACGTTTTCATCCATCATTTCATACGGAATATCAATTGCATAATTTAAATATGTTTGGAAGCAGTAGTTTTCGTAAACGTAAAAAGGCCAATCCTACTGTTGTCAGTAGTGCTCCAACGTCACCGAACCCAGCAAAACCATCTTCTCCGGTACCAGGCAAATCAAGTGTACAACCGATTTGTGGTAGTAAAGGTACTTCGTCAAGTTTTCGTCGTGTACCAAGTAAACGTTTTACTTCAAGACCAAGTTTTGCTAAACGTGAAACTATTGAAGATAAACGTGATAGACGTGAAAGACTGCTCCAATCTAAAGAACAAACAAGAAAAGACTTTTTCAATGAAATGAATAAAACAAATAATAGTCATGATTTGTCTCATTCAAATAAATCTACTCATCATACTATGAAAACGCAGGCTTCAACTGTAGTTGTACATCGTGAACGTGAAAATCCACCGATATCTAAATTACCTCCTACAAAACCTTCACCTATGCCTAAACCAAATGCAATTCCAAATTCTGGTCAATATGGATCGTTGAATGCACCGAGTAAACCGCCAAGAAAGCTTGAAATGAAAAATAGTATTTCCTATAAAAATAATAATACAACAAACAGTAGTAATTTCGGAATTTCAACTGGATCGAAACAATGGTAAGTTCTATGTTCAATAGTTTGGATTTCTGATTACATCATATAATTAATTATTTAGCATTCGTTGCCTGAATAGATCAGCGGTGATATCTTCAACTGTGAAGCTGAGTAACGTGGATCTGAATCCGCTGGGGATTATTAATCCTCCGAAAATTGTAGACGCACCTCTCTTTGAAGAGTGCTAACTAGCATTGAACCTAAGTTCAGAGTTTCCTGTTGACTAACTCGAACTATCTAACACATATATACAAGCACTTGATCTCAAGATGATCTCAACCTGAAAGGGACTTTAAAGTCTCAAGGCTACCAGAATACTTCTGATCACTAATTTGAAATCCTATAATAAATTATTCCAGCTAATTTAAATACATTTCATAGATTATTATTATGATAATCATTCGTACACATTATATTATCCTACAAATATGTTTACATGTTATAAAGAAGTAACTTAAACTAATTAGTGTAGTCGTATTCGATTTCAAAATTGTACAAGTTAATAATTTAAAAGTAAACTTATGGAAAATTTAATTAAATATTCACATATAATGATTGTATACAACGGGATAAAACACTTTCTATCTTATATGGGGTTTTTGCAACCTGAATATTCTAGGTTCAATCACTAGTAAAGTCGTGGATATGCACTGTTCAGCAGCTGTCTGAAACAATTTTACAGTGTTTTATATTTCTTAAAAGTTATGCAACCAAAATTAATTCATGATATAAACCATGAAATATCACCATATTGAAATGTAGTATTGTAATCATAATTGATTGATCACTGGGTGGCGATCAATGTCATGCGTGTCTAGTATTTATTAGTGCAGATCGAATGCTATCGATTATGTTGCAATGTGGCCACTAGTCTAGGTGACTCGACACTACGTGCACTATATATTGAGATTAGATGGTGGTTGGAGGTAATCGACAGGAAACCCTGAACCCGGGTTTCGTGCTACTTGGCACTCGACAACAAGGTGTATCTGTAATCTTGAGGGAACTGGTGCTCTCTGGTGGATTCGATCTCGTGTCACCCAGCTTCACAGTCAGAGACGTTACCACTGAGCCATCCCTCAAGATTGCAGGTACACCTTGTTGATGAGTGCCAAGTAGCACGAAACCCGGGTTCAGGGTTTTCTGTCGACTACCTCTAACCACCATCTAATCTCAATGTAGTATTGTGTTTAAACGATCCATTATATAGTTGATAATGAACACTTAAATTGTTCGTATATTTTCAGTATATCTAATGAAACCTTTAATAAATAAGCAATACATTTATTAGTCAATAGATTTAACTCTTAACATCAATAGTGAAAACTTTGTATGTACAATGATCTTCAGTAAAGCCTAATAGGAGATTTAAAAAGGTAATAATAGGATTACAATCGAATATACTAAAATAACGTTTCTGATTAAACTGTGTTTACAAAATGGAGCAACATTTGAAATGACTTTGAAGATTTTATTTCATTCATTAGCTTGTGTGAGTATAGAATAATAAAACAAGAAAAAAATTGATTGTTGCAAAGTAAAAAGAAATTAATCCTGAGCTTTTCTGTTAAGCTAAAGTAGTTAATTGGTTCATTTTTCAAGATTACCTTATATTCGATAGGGAAGCTAGTTGATTTCTTTTTTTAAATATCCTTTACAGAGATTTGAATAGTTTTTAAGGTGATTCAATGTAACTTTCCAATTCTTCTCACGGATACTAGATGATGTTTCAACATTATACCGTCAATACTAAGGTAAAAACAACCTTGATGGAAGTAAACACTGCTGAGGAGTCCCATACTAGGACGAAAAGGCCGTCCAGTGTTTCCAGGTTTTCCATGGTGGTCTAGTCTTAACCGACTTGTGAATTCAACTATTAAAACTTTTCTAGATGATTAGTATTGTTGACTTCTTTTGATCAGTAATTTTTCGTATCTACTTCTGTAACTCCATCCATTTGATCTCATTCTTATTTTTAATAAAGTTAAATTGTTATTAACAGAGGAATTTATAATTTGAGTTTCGTCCTAATTTAGGATAAATCTACATCAAAATGTTAATTTTAACGCTAATTAGAAACTTAGTATCTGTCGTTTCAGACCCAAATGCATTATCCCCTGGGCTACAGAGTTCGAATACTCACTGACTTGCTCAGCAAATGTGAAATTGTATATATTTTGAGGGTCCGAGTTTACCCACTATTGATATTAGGGACTGAAACCGAGTGGGCAACATGTCTGAAATACTTCAAGGCAGGCATTGAGTGACGTTTTATTTTCGTAAAGTTGAAATATGCGTTCGGTTACGATCTTTAATGTCAATGAAGGAAAAAACTAAATCCCCACAATATAACATGAATATGTTAGGTGGTTGAGGTAATCAACAATAAACCAATCACGGCCTGAAAAGCTTATAGTTGATGTCTCATGTTAAATAGCTACATGATAATCGATCAAATCAGTCAAAGACCGCCATTTTTCTAATGATTCTAGGTTCACCTTACCAAAGAATTCCCGATAGTACGAAACATATTTACTAACTCCTACCACTTAACATCTCAACATGGTGCATCCAATGCCTAGTCATCTACAGTAGTGGCGACATTACAACATGATAAATAGAATTGGATCAGGGTTATAAAGAACTTGAAAAACATGACATTGATCACTACTCAGTGATTCACCAGTCTTATATGATATAAATATCACTTTCTTTATACACTAGTTATCCGTATTCAAACTTGTATACCTAATACAATCCATTTAACCAATTGTAGATCAAACGTAGAATGTGTTTACATCTCATTTTTCACTGAATTCAAATGAAAATTCATAATTGTCCTTCCGTGTATTTGAGTTCTTATTTTCTATATGTCTTCTTTCTTTTTTTCTTTGAAAAATTTATTTCTAGTTTTGAACATACCGTATGATTTTATCTGACTGACTTATTCACAAGACATATTCACATAACCCGTCAACTCAGTCAACCAACCATATACACGTAGAATAGAGTCATTATGCAACACAAATTATCGATTTGACTTGAAATATATATATATGGATATCATTACTATTAAATGTAATTTTTTAAATTTTTTTTTGGAAGATAATAAGAATCTTGAACATTGAACTCTTTGTTTGTTTTAATAATTCGAATATGAATTTCAATTTTTAAACTCATTAATAGATATGTAAATTTATTATAATATTACTAATAAACAGTAAACATTTTATAATTCTGGTATAAGCTGTAAAATACCGATCTGTTGTGTTATATATTCATCTATTGTATCATTCCATAAAGGATTTTTACTTATCTAAACACACACACAGGCAAACAACACGCATTTTCATTGTTTCAATTATTCCGCTATAATATTTTTTGTTTGATTCAATGAACCCACATTTTTTTAAATCGATGATTTGTGAGATCTTTTTTAAAGAGCACATCGATCTTAGTATTTCTTTGATATGAAATTAAGTTAAGAGGATAACAGGAAATGAAATTTATCCATTTTTGATTTGAATCTTCAATAGATGTGATGTACGTTTTGGTAAAATAAAAAACAAACGAACAAACAAACAACAGCAATACAAACAATTGAATAATGAATGAGTTTCTCATTGTTTTGCTTTTTTCCTCCCAGTTCGTCTAAGTAAATCTGAACTGTCACTGTTAGGGATTATTGAACAGATGTGTTCGTTTATGTATATTTCAGACTTTAATTTATATAACACTGATAGAATTGTCTCATTTAAAGAAAAATAGAATGATGATTACGGAGTATGCAAAATTGATTGAAGTTAGTAATGTAAATCAGTCAGTCAGTAACGACGTAGAACTTCGTACGTACGTACATCAGTTCGAGTTGTCATACCACATTAGCATAGAGATGCAGTTGTCAATTCAAATACCGTAGTGGTAGAGGTTGTAAGAGTATAAGCAGTAATCGTAAAGATTAGGGTTTGAAGATGTTATTCAAAGAGTACAATCCAGTGAAGAAAAAAGGGACATGAGGAATTCAGAATATTAGAATTTGGGAGAACAAAAAGAGTGGATGCACCTGCGCCATTACAAAAGATTTTGAGCCATTTCATTCAAGGTCTCTAACCATTGGTTGCTATCATCTCGCAGATCCCAACCAGGAAGTCTACACTTACCAACATGGCTCAGTCGACTTGTCAGTGATGTAAATCAGTGGGAGTTAACACAGTGGTTTGAAATTTAAAACCTGTAAGTCCTGGGATCAACTTCGTGGTAAGATAGAGGGTGTTCATTGTTCAGAAGTCACACATTATGTTGCAAAAGCTTTTCAGAACTTCTTCATTGTTGATATATATTCAGCAAAGTTGAGTACTCGTTCTTAAATTGATAATCAACGACCATTATGACTGAAGTTGGTATGATGTAGCAAACGAGCGAATTTTAATCTGAACGTGTCTTACCAAAAGGCATTTAAGTTTTCGGTTTAGTCAACCGTTACGTAGCTTACAGTAAGTATTAGCTTATTTACCCATCTTTTTTCCATACTAATTATGTAACTCGATTGATTAAAACAATCGTAATCAGAGTAAGATTTGAAGTTAGAACCCACTAAGTGGAGGTCAGGTATTTTGAAACACGAAGCTACGGATTCTTGAATTCAATAATAAAAGCTGTTTAGAAGATTTTTCAAAAGTACACACCGCATAGATTTTTTTTATGAATAACAGTTTGTGATGTGGAGTCTGCTGAATTTAGAGTTTTACACTACAGACTGTCTTCACTTATGGCAATAGATATTGACCGCTCCGTATGTAAATTATCAAAACTAATTTTTCACTGATCAGCAACCAATGCCATGATTTTCTATTCCTTACTAGTGAATGACCAAGTTACAACGTGGTTACCGGTCTGAGCGAGTCGATGTTGTTCTCACTGTGTTGAGATTTTAGACGGTTAAAGGTAATGAGAAGGAAACACCCGGAATGTGTTTCATGCTAGTTGGGACTCGTCAGCAAGATGTACCTGTATTGTTGGTGGAAATAATGCTCAATCCTTTGTAACCTAATTTCACAGTTTAGAATATTAGCACTGAGCTATTCGGGAAGTAGTTGGTCTCCTGTAAAACTGAGATATTTGCAACTGATATGCTTCAAGCGATGGCCAAATTTACGTTTGTCCAGTCCCTTAAATAATAACCGAGTCATATTGAAAACCAGTTTCCTCAAAATTGTAGGTACGCTGTGTTGACTAGTAGCAACTATTATGAAACGTATTTTGAGGGTTTCCTATCGATTATCTTCAATCATTTAACACATAGATGATTGGATAGCGATTCAGTGAACTAAAGATTAAATGATTACCTCGAAGTTCGTTGATCTTGGGTTAAATCTCTGGAGCGGTTGTGGATGGTCATTGCTGATGAGTCTGACATGACGAAATAACTACTCTTTTTTTCCTGTTTTTCAATGTTCATCTTATACAAATCCCTCCTTGATGTGAAATTGCATATTTGCTATATATTTACAGCTAAATAGGGGAATGTGTCAGGCAAACTACCTTATGTAGGATTAAGTTTGTCTACAGAAATTTTATTTGATTACTTCTCAACAGTACTGTATTTAAACATTGTCATTACGAAGCCATAGTGAAAAAGGTAAGTACAATCTGGCTTTTAATACTCTATCCATTTTTAAAACATACACTTATTGCTGTTATTAATGCAGAAAAAAAATAATGTAACATATTCTGAACATTTATGAGATGTCCATTGAGTGAATAAAGTTCAACGTAACTGTTTTGAGAAATGAAAGAAAGCATTAAATATTCAGCTCCCATCAGCATTCTTACTATGTTGACTAATGAAGAGGTAGGTTGGAAGTAAGCTAGGAGGTGACTAAAGTAAGAATAAACATTATGCCATGTAGTCAATAAAAAAATGAAGTCATAAGAAAGATAATTATCTTTCTTATGAAATTATTAACTGAGTACACTCGAAGAATTGAGGTAACTTTAGATTATAGAAACTGTGGTTTCTAAACTTAGTTTCCAGTGTGACAAAAATGAAGACATCTTGAAGAGCAGTATTTATAACTTTCTTAAATGAACTTTCTTTGCAGCTATTAGTAATTTCACATCGACCAGTGTCTAAAAGCAACTTAAAAGATTAATTCTTTCATCTAATCATTTCTTTGTCTAATTAGTCATCCACATTCTTCTGTGGTGTAACGTCATTACTATATATTAGTTATGTATATATAGTATAAACGAGAGCGATCACGTTTATATTAATTTGGTTGTTAATAAACCACATGGTCCTTGTGTAACAGAATGTTCAGAAATAATCAATCAGTATTTTAAAACATCACCACCTTATTCAAAACTAACCTTCTCCACAACACCAATAAAGTTAAATGTATAACTTAAAGAATATTAACTTGATTTCAAATTGCTTTCAAGTCTTGTATTTCCTACTTCGTAAATTAACGATACTATGATTTAGCTACGTATAGCTTTAACTATTCTAGACTATTTAACTAAGGGATACTTTTTACGTTTGTATGTGGTGAAACTAGATGATTTCAACTTGTTGAATTGTGCTTATTTTTTATTCTATTCAAGATATTTATGAACCGATTTGTCTTCCATAATATCTGACTTTCATTCCCTTGGTCCATTTAAGGTGTTCAATATTTTAAATGGTACTAATGCATTTTTTAATCTTCATGCAATCAGTTGAAAACCATAATGCAGAAAAATAAACGATTGTACAACATCGAATATGAAATTATTGGAAAGTATTCTTTTAATGAACTAAATTATTTTATGGCTTAGTTCATATATATTCAGATTTCATTTTTAAGAGCATTATTATAGACCTGTTTCGAGTCCACTAAGAGTAACGATGATTTCGATAGAACAATGAGAAGACGGAGTTGATTTGAAAAATGTGATGTATTTGCGCTATACATTTCGAACAATCTGGTCACACATACTTGTCAGGGCATTGTTATGTATGAAAATACTAAAGGTCAAACAAATAAAAATTCAATTAAAATAACTAAGAGGAGAGAAAGAATAAGAAATTGTCGCATTATCCTAGGCAATAGAATGACTTAAGGATTACCAAGGTAACGATGATTATCAACATTGTTAAGATATTCGGCTAGTCAACTTCCTATTATTAATTTATGTCTAACACATTAATAGAATTTACTATGAATATATTATCAGAAGGGGTTTGTGGAGATTTTAGAAATTTTCACAGGTTGAAATCATGAGTCAGTTGAGGCTAGACCACCATTGGAAACCTGGAAGCACTGGACGGCCATTTCGTCCTAGTATGAGACTCCTCAGCAGTGCGCGCAAAGCCAGTAGGTCCTGGGTTCGAATCCCGCGGGGTGCGGGATCGTGGATGTGCACTGCTGAGGAGTCCCATACTAGGACGAAACGGCCGTCCAGTGCTTCCAGGTTTTCAATGGTGGTCTAGCTTCAACTGACTCATGATTTCAATCTATGAATATATTCTCTAGTTACTATTTGTAGTACTTTTTTATGCATCTCTTTAAAACCGTTACATTTAAACTAGACTCTAGGATTTTTTTATACTGAAGACATGGTATTGTTATGATGTATGTCAGATATTGTTTCTAAAAGGAAATTCTTCTGTTCATTTATTTCGCTGACTTCTTAAGTAACCAATTCCTTTGAAGATTTGTTGTATTCTAAATGATATATTAAACTAGGAAAACATGGTATATTCATATAGATAAATCACAATTTTATGACAATTTATCAATTTCTCTGACTCAAAACGACCTATAAATAACAACTTCCCAGTATTTCATTCAAATTCATGGGTTGACCTATGAATCCGAATAGAATTATCTCAGTTACAAAACACGTTAAACATGAAACTGAACAGCCAAGGGTTTTTTGTAATTTCTCCATTGAAAAAAAAGACAGATATACAAAATGAAAGCAAAATAAATGAGGTATTGTCGTAAAATGTTTAAGTTTTCCTTTTAAACAAATAGTGAAAACCTGGTTGGACTCCACTGGTAACGACTTCTCACTAGATCGTGGATGCGCACTGCTGAGTAGTCCCATACTAAGACGAAACGGCCATCTGGTGCTTCCAGGTTTTCCATGGTGGTCTAGCTTCAATTGACTCATGATTCCAACTAGTGAATTTTCTAAAATCTCCACAAAACCCATTCTGATAATAAATAGTGAAAACGCAGATTTTCTAGGATTTCATTTTCCGAACCGCTTTTATTATTTTTGGAGTATTTCTGTTTACGTTTTGCCAACTCTTCACAATGTGTGTGTGGTTAACTTGAATGAATTACAGATGTAGGTTATTTCTATTGAATTATTCCATAGATTTATCACAAAAAGCAAGTTATCAAAATCCAGAGATAATTATCAGTATCGCAAGAATCGTCAAATGTTTAAGAGATCAATAAATGATCTTAGTTAGATAACCATTGAAAGTCAGTTAGTAATGGACAGATATTTCGTCCTAGTATGGGATTCTTTGGAAGTGCATATTCCCCGGTTCAAATAAGACTAAACCCAGCACCTTCAGCTCTCATGGTAAATACCTCAAATTTCGATTGTTCAATCAACATCCATTGATATGCTTTTACAACATCATATGTTTGGGATAATGTGAAACCATCTTTTATCATTTTCGGTTAGCAAACCCTTAACACTTGTGATTGTCGAACTCTGTGGAGGGGTGAATTACAATTTGAGATGTTCGACTTTCAGCCACTAAGTCTCAAATTTGAACAGAGTTATACCTACCTCGGTTTGATAGACCTGGTAGTATTATAATTCCTTACACTTATCATGTGATCCACTAGCATGTACCTGGTGAATTAGTTGATTTAACTTCTTTCAACTGAACTCCACTGGTCACTATTTTCCACTAAGACTACTAGGATTTCCAAACGAAATTAGCCACTAGTGAGCATATGAACTCATAGCTAACTTGGGTTGCATTTTTCTTCCAATGTTGACGATGCATTAGCACTAAACAATATTATGAGTGTTTATCTTTTATTATTTATTATGTAATTTCAAATAGATATTTATCAGCTACATCAAAATAAGAAAAACAATTTTTTAGAATAAATAACACTATTTTGATTGTTGTGAAATATTTATTAGTAAACATTTCAAAAGCAGTTGATTTGATGTGCATGAATTAGAATTGTATTTTATACTTCAGATAATACGGGATGATGAGTTGATAGGTATTCTACTGTAAAATTTCACCTACATATATTGATGAATAATCGTTTGTCACAGTTTAACTACTTTTAAACTTCTAAGTAGTTAACTAAACACCTATAAGATAATAAAAGTTTATATTATTATTATTATTCAAGCATCAGATGCATCGGTATTCTGCTCAAAATGAACTTGTTTTTCATCGCTAAGATTTGATCCTGCTGCATAATCACTTTCCAAAGAAGTGTTTTCAAGAACTTTGTGTGGTGCTTGTTCATCTGAAATACATGATAAACCTTGTTGTTTAGCTGTTGCTAACATCCAAACATTGACATCACGCTCCAGTTTATGGGAATCATAGTACGTTCGTACGCTTAAGCAGGCTTCTTGTCCGAATAGTGTTCTAATAAACAGAAGCAATCAGACCATTATTGTTAATAATTAATTGAACAACTCTTTAGGTAAGCTAATGTATGTTGTTGAACTTATGAGTATGTCTGGTAAATTATTCACTATCATTCGAAATATTATCATCGGCGTGGAAGTGATAAACTCATAAGGTACAGGTAGATTGGATCTATTTACTCCATAGAGTGTTCTTCTTCAAAATTTTGTTGTATGAAAATGTTTGATAATTCAATAACTAGACGAAAGTTTTTCCAATTACCTGCATACGTTTGTTTGAGATCGTAACGTCCGAAATATAATTACTTGAAGTAGATAGTATAATATATTTCACGTCCTAGGATATGGTTTGGACTTTAAATACATAATTAATTCCATTGAAAAATTACGTGATTAAGGAATGAACTGCTTTGTTAACTAATGTTTCTAAATTTAATCATCCCTGAATACGGAAATTGAACTACTGCTTTCAGGCCAAGTAGAATTATGAAGTCATGGGCAAGAGAGAAAATACTGTATTGTTTTTCGAACGTGTGCCGATCAGTTTCAGTGAGATTTCGCTTTAAAACAATACTTGCTCTTAAACATTATATGGACTGAAGAGGCAATATTCCAGTAATCGCAACTCGGTGGACATACTACGAAAAATAAACTTTATCACCAGAAGAATAAAGCAGTATGAGTTGAACTATTTAAAGAACGTTTATTTCTATTCCGATGTGTATTAGTTGACAGAGACATACTAGGTTTATTGAATAAGCATAGAATCGATAGGCGAAAATTACTAGAAAATAAGGTGCAGATATTTTACCGATTCCAAAGGAGCACCTAGTGTAAAAATAGTATTGATTTTACTTAACTGACCTATCTAATAGATAACTATTAAAAAAAACAATCAACGGCTGTGTGAAAGTGCACCTGCAGTCGAAATCTAAGAGACATGTTAAAACTACAACCGTACATACTTTGATGATACAAAATTGGTGAGATCCACCGCCATAGTTAATAAAAATCTAATCTATACAAAAATCAGAAGTTCCGCTCACCGAGCTGTAAAACCTGGTTCTAAGGCTAATGCTTTATTACTTCGAACATGTTTGATGATTAAATTTTGGTCAGACTAAAATAAAACGAAAAGTAAGAAGCAAAACATCGGAAGTTATAAAATAAAAATTCAAATGGCTTCTATAAACAATTCAATATCATTTTAAGTATGCAGTTATTCCAAAGTACTACTGCTGTTATCGCCAACGACGTATTTATGGTTACAATTAATCGTAAATATAAGCTTTTTGCTAATCGACGGTGCAATAACGTTATTTTACTGAAATAAATAAAGCATCAGATGTACGTTTTTCATATTAGTGGTTACCAAATAGATCCTTGCAAATGTTTGTTTGGGCTTTTAAGTGGTTTGAAGTGCTGGACAGCGAACTTTGAACGTACAATTTTCGTTGGTTAAAACTCATTGGTAAGGTGTACACATAAGACTGAGGGAACGGATTCAGTGATTATAAAAAAGAATAAGGCGGAGTAAACAAGTGAAATGAGATAATTTTTGAATTAATTAACAAAAATGAGATTAAAATTTAAAAACTAATTAAAATTGACTCCTAAAAGGGTTGGTAATTAGCTCACTCTTATGAAAGATTGATGTAACGAAGTGGGATAATTACCACATTAGAATCTTAACATGTTATACGTAATGCATTGCTACTAAACTGCCGAGTTAAAAATTCAACAGATAAAATCTGAATAGATGGGGTATATTTCGTAGTAGAATTCGTGATAAGCGTTTATTCAGTAGTACGTGCCTGAAACGCAGAAATGTTTGAACTTGGAATCAAACCCAGTGCCTTTAATATTAAAACCACGACGTCTCAATTACTGAGCTACTGAGTCTTTCATAAAAGTATCATTATTATAAGTTTCAAAAAAAAAATAAAACTAGCCAAAGCTTCATAAACGTATTATTTGTAGCGAAACAGTAACGTCGGGGAATACACTTTTCTGAAATACGTATTTTTTCTAATGTCTTTAAAATGTTTCATTTGTGCCAGAAATTTATCATTCTTACCTTTACTGGCCTACCTTCAAACTCTTTACGTAAGTGTGGATCTTCGTACTCTAAACGCCACTGAGACAGAAATGATGGTCTCCCAACTTCGAAGTATAGATTTTGTGCACCTGGCTGTAAATTTTGATCACCTAGGTGTTGTAAGTCACTAGCCAAATATAAGCATTGATCTGTATTTAACTTTTTCTTTAGTGCAGAATTACATTTTGATGAGATGATATCCGGCTGTAATCCAAACACAAATGGTTCACCATAACGAATTACTCGACCATATTGACTCTCGTGTAGACTATATGAATTGAAAAAATAAATGAAATCTGAACAAATAAGGCTTTGGTAAGTCTGAAATGCCGATGATTTTATTCTACTTCAGATGACATCAAACTTGTAGAAGCTTATGTTGTTTTTCAGTGACTCAAACTCGCGAAGAATTAGATAAAACTCTTCTTTTTTAACTAATATCGAGCCTATATGATTAGGAAAATGAATGCTGAAAAAATAAACCTCATAAAATAAATGTGTCGCGTTTTTTTCTGATTCGCGATTGATGTTATTGTTAAACCACTCATCACATCAGTTTATTAACAAAAACACTTTATACCAGTCGATGCTGTCTTACTATCATTCACATATGCTTTTGTAGATGTGAACATAGATTATGGAGTCCAATTAATAATTGAATTTCTTCCACAGATTCTAATCAGTGTCATATCATTAGGTAAAACTATTTGTTTGAATTTTTTAACATTCATACAAAACTAAATTTTATGAAAGTTCGTTCATTAAAATTTTAAACTGGGCTATTGCTTAAATACACTCATTTAGTGTACCTAAAAAAATACGTAACACCAGTGAACATCATTGTTATAATAATTAGAAGGATAAGTGCAGAAGACACGCCCCATATCAAACTAGACTACGACGCTGTTAAGGTCGTATATTTAAAAAGCAAATTTCGATAGCAGAAATAGCATTTAAAATAACATAAACATAAAAAAAACGTGACCCAGATGAATTTTGTTGACTAAGAAAGCTTCACTGGCTACTATTGCAAATCATGCCTGATAAAGTTAAAACCTGCTGGGTCGTATGTTTCTAAAAATATATACAAGAAGCAACAACAAACTAGCAGATTCGAGAACTACACAATTAACTCAAAGTAGTGCAAAATATCGATGATATTTTCACTTTCAATCCACTCCCATCGTTTTCCTGGCGTTTGGTATTTATGTGTAGATATTTCTCCCTGATAATGAATATTGATAAGACCAAAGGATTTTTTTGCAGTCTATTACAGTTTTGACGACCGAAATGGCCGTGTTTGCTCAAATGGTGTTCATAAATATAAAAACTCTGTTCGCAATTTTTTGCCTTTTATTTGTTTGTTGTTTCGTATTGATGATGTCACAGGTATTCAGTGTTTGACAACGCTTTTACCAGTAACACCTTCTAATAAAATTCGTTCCCACCCAGAGAAATCAAAAGACAGAGTCGAGGAAATCGGAAGAGTGTATTTGGCGATTACAAATATATCGGAATTCTCTGATCTAATCTGGCTAGCGATTGCGGTAGATGTTGAGCACGGCGTTACCACACGTGATCTGGTGCGGATGCCTGACCGAGCGCCTTCAGCTAGACGAGTACACTAAAACATATAGTCAGCATCCAATGTCGAAAACTTAGAGCTATTTATTTTGGGGATTTATTTACCGCTACAGTATGTAATCTTCACTGAAAAATCAGCGAAACTGCTATAAAAACTTAAGATAACTGACTGAACTAAATTTATTTGAAACCCATTCTGTAAAATCAAAATGCCAATGCACAACAATATAAAAATTGACCTATGTTGTGAAAAAGATACAGTACAAAAGATAGTGTTATTGCACTAAGAAGTTGGCTAAAAATCCCTCATTGATAGATAGCCAAGAATCTACATACAGAAGTTTTATTCTTTAGGAAAAATTTTTTAACACCAACTACTCTATTCATTGGCTAACCAGAATATCCGGAAAACATTTTTTGCAGAAGGCTGCACATTCTTTGATGCGGTAACACTCAGTAGACCGTTTCTTCCCAACGACTGAAAAATATTGTCATCGGAATTAGAAAGTTCCAAAGTTAAGTTGCATGAGATATCTATCGAAAGTCCAAGAGCATAAGGTGGGCGTGTGGGCGCAAGTCCACATTTTACGTAATATGGAGATGATCCTGGATTTAAAATCTGAACATTCGACCCGAAACGCAAATATCCATCTGACGGCATCGCTGAGCATTGAATCTTAATTCAGTAGTATAGTCAGCTGATAAAGCCTACCATAGTAGGATTACTTTCTGTGAGTAAACTGAGAAAGTGTGTAGATGACACCTTATCCTCATTTTTACTGAAGCGCGCAGACTTTTCTTCCTGAATGCATTAAATTTATCATAAAACCACATACTTTTTCTAATATTCTCTCCTCCCACCAGTTACCTAATAAAACACCAGAATTATACGACCTCAAAGGTAACATTTTAAAAGGGAACCTCAACGTTACTATAGTGAAGGTGTTGTCCTATAGCCAATATGTTCTTTATGTGAGTGTATAGATCAATTGGTTTCTTCGAGTTCGCTTCACATTGTATCCATAAATACTCAAGTATTTGCTAGTGTATTTGGAAAAATAACACAAATCAAAAATCGTCAAGTATAAAAACAGTTAGTGTATATTAAACTATTTTATCGTAAGTATCGTTAACGTTATTGCTTCAAGTAAATGGAAATGGGGGTCTTTTGACAGAGGATTGTCGATTTCTTGACTTAGTATTAGAAACTAATCTTTAAAGTAAGAGATTTTATCCTACGTAGCACATTCGAAAGCCTATGTTTTTCACTTGCAGCTTTGATTATTAAATCAATCCAATCTTATTCAGAGTTGCTGCTAGCTGTTCTCTAATAATTTTATTATCTGAAGTAGGTAAGGTTTATGCACAATGATTCGTTGCATCACTTTTGTACTGCTTTCTTTTCTACAAAATGATCGCCTTCAACCCCATCCACTAAATAACTTCAAGCCATAGAAGAACCTAATAAATATTGGAGATCGAAGTCCGTGTATTACTACATCTCTCTGATTCACATAACCCTTCGCTTTCGAAGATTTGTATCTGGGTCTTGGGAGGAAGCTTTAGGTAGGAGAGACCAAAGAATAAATCTTTAAATAGTTTTCATTGAAACACACCAACTTCTATAACATTCAATATCCTGTAACAAGCCTGAATAAACCGACGGATTTACTTACACTCGCATTGTGAAGCTACGTTAAAGTATAAAGATATCACAATATTCAAAGTTTGACAACACTGCTGTTCATAACATTTATAATGGAATTATGACAACCGGTCAAATCGGAGTTCAGAAATCAAGGGGTTATAAGATTTATTTGAATCACTATCGGATGTCGAGGAACGTTTGGTTTAAGCTGCATGGTGGTTGAAAGTGATGGGTAGCACAGCGTACCCACTCGAGATCTTGCGCGAATCATTGATTGAGCGCCTTCAACTAGATGTATATTGTAAAAATAATGAGATCAGAATCAATGTCGGAGACTTACAGAGCTATTTATTTTAGTGCTTTATTCACCGCTATTGGTTTCAGATGTTTGATATCGTTTATTACGAGCATTCTGCCCGTCTTCTGCTTTGGTTGTAGCCGCTTCAGTACTTATCTGTGGATTTTGTATCTTGTTATACAAGCGGATGTGTGCTTCCTAGGTCTGTATGATCTCTAAAGTGAACAGATATCACGCTGCTAAGGCAGATTTATCACTCCACTTTGTTATCTATCTTTATATTTATTCCGAGAGATTATGATCCCTATTGAGAAGGTGGGCATAGCAGCATTGTCAACTTCGGGGTGATGCCTTTTAAGTACAGAGATCTCTTGGTTTGAAAGTTTCTGTGAGGTCATGAGCCCATAGCACTTAATACATTATCATCAGACGTACGTGAATCATCTTACCTTTTGGCATACGAATTATTCCAAGCAGTTTTTAAGTTGTTATATTCACACATACGTATATATTTCAACTATTCGTGTGTAACCCTGGGAATGCTTTATGCAAGTATACTGGTAGGAATTTAATTGCATACCTACATGCAACTTTTTCATAGTCATGGAGACAGAGTCACCAAACACTCACTGAGTTTACTGTTTTCCCCACTCCCGTCCCCATGCACTTCTTTTCGCCTGTTAATGTTCGTATTCAGTAAGCAGTTTCTGCATTTAAATTCCTATGTGTGTATTGTTATTAACGGGGTACGTCGACAGACTAATTATAGAGTGTAAATCACCAACGTGGATGATCTATGTCGAAATGATTGGAGGCCTACTCGAGTTAGACGTGAATGGTGTGACGAACCAACTAACGTCGAAGTCACACCTCGTGGTCAGCACCTTACGTGGACTACCCCCATTGACGTAACAAGGTACTATAGATGCTTTGAAGACTGTACAACACAAAGGACGTTATTACAGAAATATATTAGTTAAAGTAGATACAAGCGAAAGTAAGACCACTGCCGCATGGGCCAGTCCATGGCGTATGATTAACTAATGCGCGTTGCTTGTACATGACCTTGGCAGGGAGCGATGATCTGTTCGACATTCAGTGATCCAACTGCCGGATGATTTGGCTAGGGCTCAGTGACATTTCACTGGCCCTACAATACTCCCCCACCAGATTCAACGGCCGTTTGAATCGGTACCAAACATGTTGGGAGCAGTCGCGCGCCAGAGAGTGCCAAACGAATATTATAAATCCTCCAGGTATTGCTTATCTGTAAAAGAAATGGAAAGGAGGCGGCAGAAACTGGTCGGGAAACAGCGAGTCATAATATGTTAGTAGGACGTTGGTTAAACGTAAAGCGATTAACCATAGAAATAATGAAAAGAACAAAACGTTTTATTGTTCTATCAAGTCGCGCTGAAATATATAGCCTTGAAAAGTAATTCAGTTCCTCCGATGACAAACGTTAAGTCTGCCGCAAGAGTAATGATGCTATAGCGATAGTAGGATAAGTGTATTATCAATCGATATCCATATTTGTACTGTCATTAGTTTAAAGTTGTAAGTCGGACAGTGTCGTTGACAGCTATTAATTAGTGTCAAATTCTAGTTATATCTATATCTAACAGACTAACCGTAAGTACAGAAGTATAACAGTGAAGAGTGGTCGTGATTTCGTTGTGCGAAGCTATTGACCAACTTGTAGTCACAGTTTGAAAAGTCGATGACTGCTGTTACAGTCAGTAAGGGTTGAAGGCTACAAATCGACAGCAAAAGGTGGCACGATGAAGTCTCTAAAATATGAAAAACGGTGAATGCTGCGTGTTTGTTCGGTTAGTGAACAGAAAAATATCGAAAAGAACATAAGAAACCAAGAGTGTCACTCTGGACTCATGTCAATGATACCCGTGAAAAACGCTGTCAGTGTTGGGATAGAGGCGACAATATCGTTTTCAGTTTGCAGGAGATTCGCTCGACTGCATAAACTGATGATTCGCGCGAATGATATTGTCGTCAGACCACCAATTGAACTGGACAGGTTGTAAATCGTCGAGTAGTTGAACAGCCGATTGATGTACCGGAATCATCTGTTAATTAACAGCCACGAGGAAACAATACTTCATAAAATGAAGTACGACATCGAAGTAGAACAACTACAATAGTTCAGATGTGTTACAATGTCAAGTCTAAATAACATCGTTCTTACGTATACTGACAGTTGCACTGAACGTTCGCTTAGGTATGATTAGCGTAACAGCTGGATGTGTGAATAAAAACATATACGAAAACTATGGTTGGGTTCGTGGAGAATTTTCGAGGACGTTTAGATATTTTCCAAACCCGTATCGCATGTAAATAAACCGAAAATAGAATTAAAATGACTGTCGTGTAATAAGGAAATCGAGCCATGATTTACCGTGTGAATTAATAGCAAATACAAGGGGTATAATAAACATTAATTAAAATGGTGACCACCAATGTAACTAAGGTTTAGAGGGTCCAGGTAACGTGGCCATTTCGTAAAAGGCTGATACAAAGAGCTTATTACCTAGCGTTAAGTGACATATTAAGTACGACAACATGTGTACTTGGGACATGGACTAAGCGTGCTCGTGTACATGCAATATGTTTTACCACAGTATGTCGACTAACGAATCATAAATGTACATGATTTCGACTAAAACTTGACGGCAGTGACAGAATATATGACTAGTTTACGTGAAAGCAACTACGAAATGTTATCACGCATCATAAATATAGTACGAAATAATCTAATGAAATTATGAAACTCGCCTGGGTTACTCTTGCCTTTAAGTAATGAAGTAGGCAGTAGTTTGAATCTGGATTATGTACGAGGTACTGTTGATTAAATTTTTCGATTAACACAGCGTTGTAGACTGACGAACAGTCTAAACGAGATCTAAGATCGCAGGAAATTTATAGTTCAAACTCACCGTGAATTTCTAGCATTCGTATCCTCTGTTTGGCCATGGAACTCAGCAATTGGAAATTAGGCAGGCAGTGGTAAAAAAGCAGAACATTCTAGTGGATAGTGGTTAAGCAGAAAGATGAATTTATAGTCGATAGTTAATCTTGTCTTATTTATACCAGTGGATAAGGTACAAAGAGATATGCGTTCGTGTTGCCTTGTGGCTATACTCACGAGTGGTTGATATTTTAACAGACATATTACACAGGAGCATTTACATGCTCCTAATGCTTGTTAAAGAACCACGATAGCCGATTATAATCGTAGTTGATTGGTTAGTTCTGTCGATTGAACGAATTATCTAGGTTTAAATGCTAATCAACATTGACATGAAGCAACGAAAGTTCACAGTAACAGATTAACATAGGCGATGATAAAAATGAAAAAGAATAAGTATAGAATACAATAATAAAGATTATAGTGATAGGTTGCGTTATTCGAAGTCTTGCTCACCAGTGTAAATCACCAACGTGGATGATCTATGTCGAAATGATTGGAGGCCTACTCGAGTTAGACGTGAATGGTGTGACGAACCAACTAACGTCGAAGTCACACCTCGTGGTCAGCACCTTACGTGGACTACCCCCATTGACGTAACAAGGTACTATAGATGCTTTGAAGACTGTACAACACAAAGGACGTTATTACAGAAATATATTAGTTAAAGTAGATACAAGCGAAAGTAAGACCACTGCCGCATGGGCCAGTCCATGGCGTATGATTAACTAATGCGCGTTGCTTGTACATGACCTTGGCAGGGAGCGATGATCTGTTCGACATTCAGTGATCCAACTGCCGGATGATTTGGCTAGGGCTCAGTGACATTTCACTGGCCCTACAAGAGTAAGCAGGATACATATTCTATAGTCATTAGTGCCATATTATCATCATGAAGTCAGACAGCAGAGCAATTAAACCATGTAGAGATATTTTGAACAAGCTTGTATTTTCGCCATAGACGTGATCTACAAACATCTCCTGTCGCCTGGAACTTTGGAGTTGCTTAGGTTTCTCACTAAGGAATAGGTGCTGTTTCGCAAACCATTATTAAAGTTTCCACTTTTGCTTGAAACATGCTTCTTATGCAGTGGTTCAGATTAGAATTTTCCTTTCCATACAGGTCCTACACTTGGGGGATGAATAACAAGATAGCTTCTTGAAAAATGTTCATCAATATCTCCCAGTAGTCTTTCGATTTTAACCGACTTCACTCTCGTGGCCATGTACTGTTTATTGACAGTGTTGTTTGTCCTGCTGTAGCTAAGTAAGTGTAGTTGTCATCCATCTGTAGTATCCCGTTTGTTGACACGTTACGATTGTATCATGATCACAGCACACTACTGGTGCTTGAAGGTGAACATTTTCGGCAGAATATAATCATTAAATGGTAAGTAGTTCAGTCTTGAAGATATACTGCCCTTCTCTCGTCTTTTGCCTTCACCAACATACTCAGTGGGCCCTCACCTTTAGACAACTGAGACAAGATGTTTGTGATGTTAGTTTTTAAGGCTTCGCATTTTCGCTAACGATATTCAGGAATAAGGTGAAAATTGTGGTCCCGTATCGATTTATTCGACAGTGAAACGAATTCTTCATGTAAATATTCAAAGTCCGTTTATGTTTATATTTATTATTATCGCCATGACTGATCTTACATACCTGCTAATTGAACGTTTTAATCGATTTTCTAGACGCTCATAACAACTACACGGCAACGTGAGGAAAACGCAAAATATGAGAATTGCGCTTAAAAGTTTTACAACAAAGTTAGTTTATGTACATGAAAACCAGAATATTTTTAGTTTTACAAACGACTTTCAGGTTTTGGAATTTTCTTGGATCATATTTAATATAATAGTAACATAGGTTATCATCCGATCATAAAGGTGAGACTCATCTCTTCACTTTCTAGATGATTTTGAGAATCATCTAATCAACATCGAATTCACAGAACATTTTCTAGCGTTCTCTAGGCCACACAGACTTTCCCGAGCAATACGTTTGTTCTCCACAACAATACCCAAAATATTTTACTCTTGCTATTCCACAATTATTAATTAAGAAGTATGAAATGTCTCATTAAACTTACGTAAATAAATTAAATTTTATGATTTACGTTTTTTACACGTAAATATGACTGCTCCGAATTGATATTTAATGACCTTACTCCGCTTTCGATTGATACTTTCATCGCATCATCCTAATGTACCATTACTTGAACTCTAAATATACCATCAAGTCTTTCTACATAGCCGATTTATTTGGGATGTTATGCATCATAAGTATCATATTGTTTTACCATATTCTCTTTTACAAACATAGTTGTTAAGTTATTTAAACACGTTTTCAATGTCGAGTTTATATTCTTTTGCCTATTACGAAACGCGTTAAAGTATTGTCGATATTGTGCAAAAATTATTGAAACTCTTTTATATAATTCCATTTGTGATCATGCTAAAAATGTTTTCTTCATGGCACTTGTATATAAATAAGTTATCTGTGAATAGACATAATTAAGATAATAATCTAAATTATTACTTGGGAAAACTGTAAAAAAAAAGACTATACCATAACACAAGGCTCTTGTTTTTATGGTTCTATTCATGTCTATACAATACAGTATTATTACCAAAATACCTATGTGGCTGTTGGTATAATAATGGTTAATAATTACCATTATAATGTTTATTCACGAACTACTGAAACACAAAGTGACGAATTATTATGCGGTTTATGATGTTATTTTTGAAAATGTCAAACTCTATTCACTCACACTGACTAAAACTTGACTTTAACATATCAGGTGAACAGGAAGTCTACGTATAATAATAATAATAATAATAATAATAATAATAATAATATAGTATTGTTTCTTAAGTGACGGATTCCATCATTATCCACGCTTCTTTGCAATACAAACGTTTGTGTTGTGTTCTTATTTAGTTATAAAACCACTTTATTCACCTGGTTATAGCTGAGTGAGAAACGGTTTTTTTCGTATTAACGTACATATTTCGTACGCAATATGTGAGGTGAAGAACACTGGGCGGATTATAGACAAATGGTCACTGCTATAATTAACTAAATTATCAGGAAAATAACTAAATCTCCAACATATAAGTTCTTGACAGACACTACATGTGGCTTTATATCATGATACGTAAAATCGACTCAGATCATAATTTCAAAATATTATTATTAGCCATTCTTAGAGATTATCATTGATACAAAGAAATGAGAAACACGGTTGGACTATCGAAACTAGGGGTATTACAAGCATTACAATAAATTCATGTTGTTTATCACTGAAGCTTTTGACATTTTTCTAACTTTTCTGGTGCTTTATTCCCTTTTAATTGACAATACAAGGAAAGAACAGGTTCTTGTATTTTTCGAGTTTAAACTCATAAAGACCATTCAACTCCCGGGCAGAGTTCAAGTGGTTTGTCTCGTCCTCTGCTTGATTATGAATAATATGGTATACGGCTCCAGTACTTGAAAGCGTAAAATCAACAGGAGATTATTGAATAAATTTACAAAATGTGCAGAAATACAGGATTATTTTTAGTTTTTGGTATAGGCCATAACATCATCATCAACAGTTTTAAATGATTTTTTCTGGTGAGCGTTTTTCCAGCAAGGTTTTTCAACGAACTTAATTCCCTGAGTCCATCCCCAACCCTCCGTTATTCTATGTTGAGATCAGCAGTTAACCTAAAAGGACTCCAGGTAGAGCTGACATTAATTAACTAACGTGGTAATGATTATGATGATGAATTAGGAGACTGAATGAATGCTCGTTTAGTTTCGGACTTGTAGGCATTAATCGATTTTAGACTTATGCTTTCAAGTAAGCCAAATTTTCTTACATACTCACTCTAACCGCAGCTGATTATAATACATTTCGCTTGAATTTAGCTATGAGATGTAGAGCGAAGATCACTTTAAAAATTGACTAGAGCTGGATCACGATTTATGTAATACAATGAAGTATGAATTTCGTGATGTGATATGTGATGAACAGGGCTACAAATAATCCAAGGCATGGATTCGCATTTAAATTTGCGATCACTAATTTCGCTTTGTGAAGAAGGATTTCATGTTCTCAATCTGTCTGCCCAATAATATACAGGAGAGAACTTGTTTTGATCTAGGTTAAGGCCTTTACACGATAAGTTAACTCGTTCAATCTCGAGTCTAGAAATGTGTGAGTTCGAAATTAAACTAACCGGGTTTGGTAAGAGACGAAAACTATTATGTTACCCTATTGGTTGACAAACGAGGTAGATAACGAGTCAACTGGAATATCACTTGATATATTCTGTATTCAGATTAACGTAAAGGATGTAGGAATAATTAGATGACTATACGACCAAAACTCAAAAAACCAGTTAGAAAAACATAATAATGTCCAAACTAAGCATTAGTGTAGAAAAACGGAGTACAAAAGGTTTTCAATGGTGATCTAGCTTAAATCGTTACATGAATTCAACAATTAAACTTACTACAATCTTTACAGATCCCTATTCTGTCAGATTACAATAGCATTAGAATAGAAAAGGGTAGATATTGATTAAATAGAAATACACAATAAATATTTATGTATACAAAATCTTCAATGAATCCATTAGAAAGTTTTGTTACTAATTAAAAAGTAAAAAAAAGAAACGTAATAAGAATTTGCAGCAATTACACAAAGAAAATACTTTTTTTAAAATACAAACCTATTGAATACAAAAGTTTCTATTATTAATAGTGCATAATAAATTTTATTGTCTGATAGTTTAATTATAATATATCTAATTACTATTTATATTAACTTAGACTATGATACCAGTGAAAACAATGAAATAATACAGTTTTGTATATTTATGGAATGTTTTAGTGGTACAATGTGAATACACACAACAACCAAAAACAAAAACAACAACAACAATAACCAATCAGATTTATGATGAAAAGATGAGTTCGATATACAAACATAAAAATGATTTAATATGTAATTTAGAGTTCTCAAGGTTACAAGAACCTACGCATAGTATCTACATTGAAATATTAGAAAATAATTTAGGATAATTATAATGTTAAGTATATGAAATTATTAGTTGAGTTGTTATGATTATTTCTATTTGATGAAATGGTAAAAATGATTATGTTTATGATCAGACAGGTTGGTAAATGTCTTTAGATAAGTTTTATTTATGATTCTCAGATTCATACAACATACATACATACATACATACATACATACATACATACATACATACATATACACATCTATACATGTATGATACACACAAATATATACATAACAACGAAAGGTGTGATCATATATAACCATATTGATTTTACTAACATATGAATCCATTGTGAAACAACGGTAATGACTGATTAAATAAATGTGATCGTGATCTTAATGCCAATTAATTTGAATATATATATATACATTACCATTACCATTACTATTACTATTAATAATAATAAAGATAAATAATAGTTCAGGGAAAATAATTTCTACTCATAAATAAGATTAGAAACAATTTAATCGATACAAATCAAGTTCTTTAAGTAGAATCATAATCTCTATGTACAATAAATTACATTAAATCAGTGTCCATTCATTCAATTGGTAAGTTCGATTTACCTGTTTGATTTTAATTAAGTTTTTTTTGTTTTTTATTTTTTAAAAAGAAAAAAAACTTTGAAAAATAAAAAAAAATTGATCATTTTAAAGAGAAAAAGAAAGAGTTATTGATTAAGCATGTTTTATTAAACTCACTTGGTATTGTTTGCTTAAATCTTCCTATTGAGGTTTAATATTGTAAATGATCAGTTTGTTATTGGGATATATGTGTACTGTACGTATTGCCTCGATAAAGTGTTAATTTTACAAAGATGATAAGTAAAAAATGGATAATGGTAAGCAGTGGAATCTAGAACATGCATTTTGATCTATTTGAGACTTGCAACTTAGAGTTGATGTTCACTCTAAGACTCGAACTCAGTACCGTTCAATTCAAAGAAGGTTATATTGAATCTTTGTCATTTTGTTTCTTAAGTTGTTCAGTGTTTCTTTAGCTTCAGTTTCATCTTGGCTACAACTAGTTATTGAAGTTGAGAAAATGAGTAATCTCAATAACAAAATAAAACTTTACTTAAGTAAGATATTTTTAAGACTAACTATAGAACTTTACTAAGATATGTACAGAGTTCTAGATAATGTGAAGTCATAAGAACATCATCAGTAAAACTAAAGTATTTTCGGTATGATCTTAATATTTTAACTTGTGTTTTGCTAATGAGAAGGTAACAGACATGAATGAATAAATTATAATGTGAAATTAAAGAATTTAGATAGGACATATTGTTTTTACATGATTAATGAAATTGTTCTTCTTAAAAAGTTACTTATGGGTTACTTCACGTCATAGTCTAGAGTTAAGATTGGGATTCATAGTTAGTTTATGTATACCATAATACTAAAGCTAGTCTAATCAGTATTCAGGTTTTGAACCAAGTTTTACAGTAAGTCTACACGTACCTCAATTCTAAATTTAACTCGGAACTTTAAGTTCAAATCATGAATCCTAAAGTCTAAATCATAATTCTAACCATAATCTCAAATATCTAATGATGTTTTCCTAATTAAGTTAATCATAATAAGGTCAATGGTCAACACCTTTGTCGGATAGATTTGCTGCCAGCACTTAACTAATGAATTAGCGTTTAGTGATATACATTTCTGACTTCAGACAATTCGTAAAAAAGTACGATGATTACCAAGTGTTTTCGGTGATGATTATCTCTTTCTCGACATGGATGATTTACACTACTCATGATATCCCTTATAAATTGGAATCCTATACCATGATATAATAGTAGGTATGTGCTGTCTGATTTTAATGAATAGCTTTGATTATGTCAATACATAACAAATATAATCTTTAAATTAAAAACTAATTTTCACCCTGAACTATATCTCACATCATGTTTGACAGATTTACTATTTGAGATTTTGATTCTTAGAAAACAACAATTTCAGCCCAGAAAGTCGATTTGTCTTCTTTTCCTAACTTTTATATACAATTAAAATTAGCTAAATTATGTCGCAATGTAGTGAACGAGAACACAAGTGGGGAAAATCGAATGTATCTGAACACAAACTTACAGAACATCTTACTAAAATCCGATAATCATATAGTAAATACTGTCAATCATTATCTCAAAATTGACTGTTCCTTCTGCAAAATGTCAATCAATCGTCTCAGACTTCATTGTTCCTTTTCCACACCAATCATTCTCCGTTTTCGTTCTCTTTCCTTAGATCATCTTAACCATCTGCCACCAGACATTTCACTTTTTATCGATGATACATACTACTTTTATCTGTCGACGTCAGTAGCACACACCACAACGGCTCATTACATTAAAATAAATAAACTCCGTTTTGTGATATCAGTATGATAACTGATTGTTGTAACTGTAATGTAACATTGATTAAGAAATCTATGGAATATATGTGGTACATACAATCAATCCTAGAAAAAAGTCATTGCGTTGATAACAGTGGAGTTTGAATCATAAATATTTTGTATGGGTTTTATAACACGAATGCATTATATCATTGATATGTAGATGGTCAATAATTGATATGACTTAAGGCGACGTGACTTGAAATCGATTGTATTAGGACAAATATGTTCTATCTCTTATTGTCGTTCAAATTTTTTGGTATTGCCAGTTGGATTTTCTCCTTTCTATCTCTATTTTCTAATTTATTGAATTCTCACTTTGGGGTTGTGGAGATTGTTGAATTTCATTAAAATCATGAACCGATCAATGTTAAACCACCTTTGGATACTTGGAAGCATTGAACGGCTGAGGAACTTTACTCTGCACCTTTCGATTAAAACGCTACACGTCATCCGATTTAACTAGGACGAAATACTTATCCTGGATTTTGTTGATAGCCAACATCCATCTTTGCCTAGAGTACTTGTGAAATACTGGCAGTATCGAGGTGATCTGCACAGAATGGATGTATGCCAAAATAGACTGGTTAATTACAGTCCTAAATATCACTGGGGAGGTCCAAACAACTAACACATCCGAATTCAAATCCCACTAATAATTATGGAAACTGAATTCATTTTTTGTCTTTCTATTAACTAATAAATATGGTGAAACTACAATCATCGAACGACCTTTGAGTGATGCTTAGGTGACTATGAGAATATTCACATACTTACCAGGGTCAAAAATGGTTGTAAATTAGTGTGCGTAATCAGTACTACAAATGAGAGTTAGAAGTTAGATTTAGAAATTAGAGTAAGTTTTTTCACCATGAACTGAAATCAGCTCCAACGTCAAAATACTATATCACCATATGGGCAAGTGAATTTCGCTTCAAAAGTCAAGATTTACTATCTTAAATCTCACAATCTCGTCCATAAATATATTATTGACTTGATTTCGTTATTTTTATTTCAAATTTCATTCTATAGTTTCTTGTTTATCCTTTTATTTCTCAACATGATACTGTGTTGTTTAAAGATTACAAAACTTAAACAAAAGTGATAATCATAGCAAAAGTAGTTGTAGAAATTCGTTCTTCTACAGGTCATCTATACAATTATTAAACTGTATCTATATTTGAAGCTCAGGATAAATGAAAGGAAGTATTGTTACGAGTGAGAACACAGATGGGGGACGACCGATTTTTGATGTTTGGTAAAATGTAAAATCCATACTTTCAATACTTCATTTGCAAAATGTTTCTTTATTTCCATATCAATTACACTCTGTTCCTCTTCTTCCCTCTTCGATTTTCTCAACATTCTGTTGTCAGGCATTCTATGTATGATTGGTGTTATATACTATTTATGCCAACATTAGTAGCACACACGACAGTTTTACTTCTACTACTGTCTTATTTTGAAGTTATTGAGTACATGAGTGTTTTATTTAATGTACAGAGAATATTCTAGTGTGATACACGTTTATGACAGCTGAATAATACATTACATCATACACATGTAATAAGTCGTCCATCATATAATGTTTAAACTGTTTAACTTAAATATCCATTATTTTAACAATAATCAGTATATGATCTTTAAATAACAATGGAAATATGTTACATAATAACTAATCATGCAATCGAATATGTGATTGTTGAAAGATTATTGAAATCTGTTAAACAAATAGTACAATGTACCTACTGAGTTCTGTCATCATAAAACTATCATAGATTGTTTTGATGAGTAAATATTTGTACGAATTTCTCAGGTTATTCCTAAGAAAGAATAGTGATTATAAAGGATGAGTTTATTTATTGATAAGATATATATGACGAAATGTTGGAGGAGCTAATTTTTTAGTGATGGTGTTGTGAAGATTGTGGAGTGAAGTAGTTTACATCAGGGATTAATCATCCTAGTCTTCAGTAGTTTTCTAACTAAGATCAGGCAGTGATGTAATCTAAAGGAATCAGTGATATCTAAAAACTCTACTATATATAATAATCATGTGCTCATTAGTAACTGATTTTTAGAATTCATTGCTTGACTTTTAATACAAAGCCATGATCGTCGCTGTTTAGATATATTAGTTGTGAGACATTGGATAATGATTATGTATTATGGTGAATCAATTGAACAAACGTAAACAACTGGATGCCAGGTTAGTAGTCTAAAGGTCAAGGACTAATCGTAAAATCCAAAGATGCTAGGTTCAATTCTTGGTGGGTTTATAGATGATCACATCTAATGTGTCCCACATCAGGAAGAAAAACAGTTGTCCAAAGCCTTCTGGTTTTCAATACTGCTCTAAGTGATATTAGCCTATAATAAATATCACACGCGCACATTAATGATTTACTTTTTTCATACAAATACAAGTTTCAGTGTGAATAAACCAGATAAACTTTAGTGGTCTCTGCTAATTTAACCACTTATTTACTTCGATATATACGAAACTAAACTCTCTGTTTACTTATATTGATTACATCGAACCTCTCAAATGTTTAAGTTAACTACTTTCCACCTATGTAAATCTTACAGTTAAACTATCTGTTATAGGTTTTTTCAAACTGAATAATCATGAATAAGTACAGTACTTGTTCATGTACTGTCTATTCTATAAGGTTTACGAATGACTGCTGTTCTTAACAAAATTTCCTTTATTTCTATTGCTTAGAAAAATAATGTACAAGAAATATATCAACATTCAAGCATCATTTGTAATGATAGATGTAGAAAATAGTTGTCTTATTTAACCGGACAGAAAACTTTAACGATTGAATATGGGTGAACATTACTGAATGTAAATGGCACTTTTTGAATAAAGAATATTTTGAATACTTACAATTTGAATACGTGTTATAGAGATATTTGCTTTACTACTACATAATTAGTGCTGAGAACATTTTACTGTACTCATATTTATAGTAGTGACAAAAGTTATTCTTTTTATTGTTGTTATCTGTCTAATTATGTACCTAATTAACTCAATTACCTGGTGATAAATTGGTTTTGTTGGAGTTTTGTTCTCTAAGCTGGATGGTTTGGTCATGAAATTTATATCATTCTTCTGAACGACATTATCAGCACAAACGTCAGGTAGAAGTGTAGTGTTCAAATTTCACAGCTTGTCCTGTAGACCTCAATGTTGAATGGTTCTTGTTGACTTTAAACCTTGTCATTGTTTACTTCTTTATTTTGGTAACCCATATATGGAGAACTTTGAACACTTTACTTCTACTTGAAGTTTAATGTCGTTCAAAAAAACAATTAAAGCTCCATAACCAAACCATTCAACTCAGAGAACAAAATTCCATCAAAATCATCCACTTGATCTACAAATCTTCTCCACCATGGCAAATTAATTTCTAATGTAGATAGATATTCAATCTTAAATGCTTTGATTTAGATATTTCCGTTAATCTTTAAAGACAGTACAAAACTGCTAAACATATACATATAATAACCAAACTAAATTATAATATCAACGATAGAAATTGATGAATCGTGTGATAAAACATGATTTAATATAAACTCATTTAGATAAGTTTTTGTTTTACTAAAATATAGAAAGTATATAGATGTATTCACATTCTAACGAATCATTGTTCATATATATACAAGTATATTGTGCATAGTAAATATAGTTTGTCTTTTTCTTCTTTTTTTCTCTTTTCTTTTTTCCTTATGCAATAAGATCACATTTTTTATTTAAAATTAATTTAAAATTAAACAAAAATAATGAGTATTACATGTGATTTAATTGAATTGTATAGTTGCTTCCTAGTAACTGAAATTATCAAAAAATAAAAAAAAAGAATTAGTATCAGAAGGGGTTTTGTGGATATTATAGTCATTTTAACTGTTGAGATCATGATTCAGTTGAAGCTAGAGCACTATGGAAAACTTGAAAGCACTGAACAGCTGTTTCGTCCTACTGTAGGATTCCTTAGTAGTAGTTGTTATTATTGGTTTATAATATTGTTTGTTACTGAACTTATCAACAATATTAACATTGGGGTAGTAATATAAAGAGCCATTTATTCATCGCATGGAGTCTACTGATTATTTATTATTAAAAATTAATTGCACTATTTCATGTGGGATTATTTCAATCATAAATGATATTATTAATCAACTTATTGGAAAATGTATATATGTTGAGTAGACATATTATTTTTAGTAAACAATGCAATTGCTTGAAGTTAGACATTTACACCGTTGGATGCCGGTTCAGTAGTTCGGAGATTAAGCGTTCGTGCGCGGGACCGATAGGTCCTGGATTCAAGTCGTGCATGCGGGATCGTGGATGCGTACTGCTGAGAAGTCCCATATTAGGGTGAAACGGCCGTCCAGTACCTCTAAGTTTCTCATGGTGGTCTAGATTCAATTGACCCATGAATTCAATCATTGAAATACAATTATGTTTTAATAAATTCTTTTAACTCTTCTTAGATTTCACAGCGTATATTCATATAAATATATAAACTGGATAAAATGTTTGTAAGAAAATAAGTATCTTTACAACAGTAAAAATCCTACCATTTATCAAGTGTGAATGTTTCTTTTGTTAAGCTATTTGTGTGAACGAATTCTATCACAATCACTTCTCATTTTGTCAAAAAAATGTTACAAGAGCAGGACCTCAATAGGTTGGAATGGTTTGTATCTGCTAAAATAACGCTAGTCAATTGTTTGGAGTATTCTGAATATTTGTTCACAATTGTACTAAGTATAACATCAAAAGATTCATTATTTCTTCTACTAGTAACCTTCATTACTCTACAAAACACAGCGCAATCTTTTCTCACAAGGTAAGGAAAGAATTACTGGAAGCAGTATATACTTATAAGTAATTTACAAAACAGAAAAGTGTCGAGTAATGTTGAAAACATATAACCTCTCTTTATATCGTAAAGTAGAAGATAAACTCCCTTCGACAATGACGACATATGGGAAAACCAGGAGGGGTCGAAAATAAAACCTACACCAAGATAAATGACATTTCAAATCGTTTTCACTATAGTAGAGTACAAATGTTATGTGATTCTAGCAGGCTATTTACTTGCTTTTCATCGAGATTAGACCATCTTTCAATGTACGCTAGAAACTCATTCATTTCAAGGGAGGTTTGTAGAGGTAAAAATAGGCGTGCATACAGTAAGATCGTCAGCAAAATTATAAAAAGTTTTTTTACAGAAGATGGCATGCAAAGTAAAGAAGAAAATCATAGGTCTTACTAACGACACGTCTAAATTGTCTTTCTAGCCGGTTCTTGTATACTCAAAATCTCGTACACACCAACTGAAATATTATACAGAATGCCCAAATTCCGAGTAAAAGCCTGACTTCAAGGATAGTTTATATACATATAAACGAGGACATTTATAGAATCATGAATGTCCTTGAGATCTTGAAAACTTCTTGAACCAAACTAAATGCAGTAGCAGTACGGGTAAATATCCTACCCAAGGCGTGGTACGTGATTTTCTATTTCCTAGATGTTTCTGAAAAGTGTTCATCGTCGATTGGATGAAACGTTTCCTGGCGTATCTTGATCTCTAGGGTCTTTGATGAGGGACGTTTCCGGGACTCCTCTAAAAAGAAATGAATAAGAAAATTGAAGCTTTTTGATACACAACAACTTTGGATAATAGTGGTAAACAAAATTTATGAAAATTCAAGTTGAAGAGGTGAATAAAAGCAACCAAACTAGTGAATATTTTTCGAAAAATCGTCTGTCTTTAATGGATTTTGTTGAATAGTTTTGTCAATATTTATAACCTTATCCAGCTAGTAAATTTCATTATAATCACTTTTCGATACATCTGCGAATTGACTCATTTTACTGTCAGATTTTATGTACCACTAGCTACTTGAAAGTCGATGAGGACTGTGAACAGTTGGCTATTTAACCGATAAATGTCCACTAATAAAATTGCCTTTAAATTATACAACATGACCAAAGCATTTGTTTAAATTTAGTTTCTTCTTTTTTGACGACTGGTTTTGAAGGGAATTTTCCAAAGTTCTAGTAATAAGTTATGATCTCTATGATTCAACCATCTATTGTCTGAGACGCTTAGCAGCGATGACATTAAATTGTTGTTGTGATATATTGTTAATCGACTGACGTTGGACTAAGTAGCTCATTCAGTTCTAATTTAGAGCTTCAAAGGACTTGAATATTTTGGGCTCGATTCCAGGTCGAACTAGGGAAAAACTTAAAATGTAAAATTGTGATCAATGTGATATGAAGTATTTTGAGTAATTTGATGTAATGAAGTGAAAATGATTCACAGTGTCATATAATCAAAATAAAACCAGTTACAGAGTACTGATGGAAGGATTGCACCTCTCAATTTTTTAGTTATCAAACTAATGTGTAACTGTCCGCAGTTTTAGTAAGCTAACTTAGTTTTGTAAGGAATCGAAGAGGTTTTTGAATGATAATTAGACGTATATACCAGTTAAAGTATTCTTACATTCCACTACTGTTTTCTTATGTTAGGGATGATCAAAGATAATTAAATCATTTTCTGTCCAAGAAACATGAAATTCTATCATTAACAATATAAAACTACAATGTGTATCTTACGATGAAAAATCATCTGTCTGGTCATTAAATCACCCAAGAATAATAAATCATCCACAGATGTAGTTAGGGCATAGATTTTACTAAATGCTGTATTTCATATTGGTGAATGAAATGAGGCATTATCTCTGTTTATTATTTAATAGTTCCCAGTTAAATTATAAATTGTTAAGAAATATCAGTGTTAGTTATAAAAATGTACATTGATTTCGTTTAACTGGCATCAGTTATTGTTTCCGTGTGAAAAAACCTTACTTATGAAATGAATTTCTAAGTTGAAAGACAATAAATTCACTTATAACTAATGTCACAAGATAATACAATTTTTTTTAAATTCACGATAAAAGTCATTTGTAATTGAGGGATCACCAATATCACGTTTGTTACGTTCTTTAATATTTATCAATTTGTAGTGTGACAGCTGGTCTAAGTGTCTTGAATTCGCTTGCAGTATATTATGATGTTAGATGATTAAAGATAGTCGATAGGAAACTCTAGAATTCTAGATATACTTTATCTAATAATAGCCTAACTAGCTCATTACAAACAATCTGATTTATCATGAAACATCACGTTGCTAATAACTGCAAGTACGATTTGGTGCTGAGCACCAAGTAACACGAAATCTAATACCTAACACGGTTTCCTTTAGACTTTCTCTAACCACCTTAATCCTAATAAATATTGTTTATTAGTATTTTGACAAAAAACAAATTTCGATAGAACAATGAGAAGACGGAGTTGATCTGAAAAATGTGATGTATTTGCGCTATACATTTCGAACAATCTGGTCACACATATACTTGTCAAGGCATTTTTATATGAAAATTAATAAAGGTCAAACAAATAAAAGCACATTTTTCAGATCAACTCCGTCTTCTCATTGTTCTATCGAAATTTATAAACGGGACTAATTGCTTTAAAAAACAAATTAAATAAACACTGTTTTAGAGCATGACAACTTCTGATGTCATTGAATTCTCATCAAAATTTTAGTAGTATATTTAACATAAATTAGATATGTTGATAATTTTTGTTGCCAGTTCATATTACTTTGGTTACAATAGTAAGTTTAGCTATTCACTCATTCTTATTTGATATTTCTTAACATTTAATACTTACATTTAAAGTACAGATTAAAAAGACCCAGTATCATTCAATTGTACTCTAATTTATATATATTAGTCCTTGACAAAAGTCACTTATAATTTTATTCAGAATTCTATGAACTAAACAAATATCGATTTTTCTCTCTCGTATCATTTAATGAATTGGATATTGATCGTAAAATTTAAAATGTTTTATATAAAGTTGATCAATATTTCACAATTCTATCAATCAAAATTTATTGATTTGTATTGTTTTTTAGTGTTTTTTTTCAGTTATCTACTTTTACATAAATAATAGATATAGTATAGTGTGATGTAGTGGTGATTACTAAAATGTATCTTAATAAAGACGTCATTTTTTGAGGTACATCATCACATGATGATTTATTACCCTAAACGTCAATGTTTTATTTAGTTGAATTTATTAATTCATAGTGTGCTATTAGTACTAAACCCATATTCAAACAAACAAACAAAGAAGAATAAGAAGTCAATCAGCTGACATTATTCACAACATTTTCAATGTTTTATAAGTGCATTGTATCCAGTGCTCCAAGTTTTGGTTTTATTCATTTATTCATTTAGTAAATAAATTTTACATAATATCAGAATGGATTTTGTGGAGATTTTTAGAAATTTCACTAGTTTAAATCATGAGTCAATTGAAGTTAGACCACCATGGAAAACCTGGAAGCACTGGACGGCTGTTGGTTTGATTAGACATTAACACCGTTGGATGCCGACTCAGTGGTCTAATGGTTAAGGGCTCGCTTGCGAGACTGATAGCTCCTGGGTTCGAATCTTGCGGCGGGCGGGATCGTGGATGAGCATTGTTGAGGAGTCCCATAGTGGGACGAAACGGGCGTCTAGTGTTCTATCACTTTTTTATGTCAGTCAAAGAAACAATCAAAGTCTTAGAACACTGGATAGTTGTATCCTACTAGCAAATACCTGTGAAGAGATGTCATTTAATCATCTTTCAATCATTTTCGGAAAAAATAGATAATATTTAGTCCTGAAACAAATATCTAGTTGATCTCCAAATCATCAATTCCTTTCACACTCTAAATATACACTGATAAATGGTAATTTTAAGATTATTTTTATTATATTGTATTCAGTGAAATAAAATTTTGAAGTGAGCACTTAAGTATTTTACTGTTATCATTTGTAGAAACTTTAGTTGGAGAATTATTTTATCCCTCGATAGGTATGGATTTCAATTATATGGATGAGAAGCTTTACATCGTCTAGGTTTCATTATTTTTGTCAATAATTTTTAATTCTGCCGAACCAAAAGTAACCTTGATAACTTTTCCTAATTTCACATTAACCTACTGACTTTTTCGATTTTATTCAATTCATTAGTCTCGTCTTTAGATTTATGATCTTTGTTAAATGTTCCAAAGCCATAGTTGTTGTATTTATACACCGAGCTGTTGTATTACTGTAGTGAATGAGAACACAAATGTGAACAACCAAATATATTTCGACATAACATTACAGAATATATCAGTAAAATCTAAAAACCATACAGTAAATACTTCATTTGCAAAATAACCATCAATTGTCTCAGACTTTGTTGTTCCTTCGTTCTTATACCAAACACTCTCTGTTCTCGTTCTCTTCTCTTCGATTTTCTCAACCATCTGACGCTAGGCATTCCACATTTGAAGGGTAATACATACTATTTATATCTATCGACATCAGTAGCACACATCACATTACTAGCTTGACTATTTGAAATATCAATCTTTCCTTGAATTAATGTCTTTTCTCTGTGATCACCTGATGAATGATTATTATTGAACGGTTTTGGAGATTAGTTGTTGAGCTCTATATATAAGTGTACATAGTACTTGTATTGAAATACATCTTTATTCACTCCTTGGAATAATCATAATCTATGCCAATATATAACAGTTTAGTAGAAAATCACATCTGTTGATTAACGTTTACAAACTTATATCATCACTTACATTATTCTGTAAATATCAAAGTATGAAACATTTTCGTTTATCTGTAGATGTGATTCTTCATTCCTAGTTATAGGATTTAAATGGCCAACTTCTAGGTTCAGTAATCACTGATATCCATGAATTAACACATCTGCGTTCGTTTAAATTGATATCATGAGTGGATCGATGTTGCACCACCATTGAAAACCTGGAAGCAATTGACGACCGTACCGTCGAAGTATGTGACTTCTCAGAAGTACACATTCACGATCCCGCACGCAGGACTCGAACCTACGACCTTCGGTCTCGTGCGTGAACGTTTAACCTGTAGCCAGTGTCCAATAGTGTTTATGTCTAACTTCAACCAATCCACGATATTGCGCGACCGTCTATCATCGTCTTTAGTGAGCAACTGCCTCACACCACACACGGTTAAACTCCATTGGCCACGGACTCTCACTAGAACTCCTACATGAGAGATCGTGAATTCACATTGCTGAGAAGTCTTATGCTAAGACGAGACGGCCGTTAAGTGCTTCCAGGTTTTTCAATGATGTTCTAACATTGATCCATTCATGATATCAACTTAATTTCAACAATTTCCACAACATTATACTGATAATTAACATCTGCTATAGTTAATAAAACACTATCAAAATTAACATTCAACTAATCTAAATCAAATCATTTCCATCATTTCAAATTAACCGGAGTTTTTTAAATATTTTTACATTAATAATTGATTTAAATAAAAATAATATATTTGTAATATCCCAATGAGTAGAAAACTGGATTTTCTGACGTTTCGTGACTTAGTGTAAGTCACTTCTTCAGAGAATATATAACCAAATTTCAATTAATCCAAGTTTAAATTGTACTATTTAAACTTGGATTAATTGAAATTTGGTTATATATTCTCTGAAGAAGTGACTTACACTAAGTCACGAAACGTCAGAAAATCCAGTTTTCTACTCATTGGGATATTACAAATATATTATTTTTATTTATAACAATCAACCCAATGCTCAATTTATTCGAAATTACCAAATCAAATCTTGGTAATGACACCTTAATAATTGATTGATTCAATTTATTTCTTGTAAGTTACTATTGACTTAAGAATATTCGCACAATCTATTCACTTTAATATTATTTTGTTTCTAGTCAAAGCAACACAAATTACGCACATATTTATAAGATCAAAGTGAATAATTGTTATTTTATCATAAATACTGTTAATTTCAACACTTACATAAATACTGTGAAATGTGTACCTACTAAGATTTTTCCATTATTTGGTGTATAGATCAAATAGAAAATATAATCATTTTAAGAATTGGAACCCTTGCTACGTGTGTGTGTGTGTCCTATCACAATTTTACACGTTACAACAAGCTACTTTAAAAAGCTAAATACTTTGTGAAAAGAATGTATGTATTATGAGCAGACAGGAAATGAATCAATAAAAAGGTGAAAATATGTTCAGTGTTCACGAAAATAAAGCAAATAGTTAATACCTGATGATGATGATGATATTATCAAATTTTGAACGCGTACTATTGAAGCTTTTTAGTTCGTGTGTTCGATCAGAGTTAGTCGTAATTCTCTCCACTTAGGTATGTAAATTGATGTTATGCATTACTCTGTCTAACAGTTATATGTAAGATATTTTTAAATAATCTACTCACTTAACCGTTGATATTGAGAATTTCGTTAGACAATTTCTCAGTATGGATAAACGTACGTATTAATTATATCGATCTATTCATCATCACAACTTACTGGTTACTATCTGTAATCTTGATATCTGGTTTCATGATTTTTTACTGATTGCTTCCTTTTCATTTCATACTGAACAAGTTATCCTTTATTATCTTATATTTTAACTAAATGACTAAATTAATAACTTCTCCGATAGTATATAATTAAGATAGAACAGATTAATATCAATTATTGATGAATTAGTATGTAACAAAAGTTGAAACCCTAAAGAAACAATTCAACAAGACTGCATAATCAACTGATAATCTCTCAACAACAAAACTCATAAGTACAAGTTTTCAAGTCATGTCAAAATCATTTTTCTCAATAATCATCCAATAAATAATTGTCTTGATATTTACATGGGAATAGATTAATTCACACTTTTGAATTGGACAATTATTCCATTAAGGAATATATAACTTATACAATTAATAATTACAGAGGATGATGATCTATTTACTTTTCCAAAAATATCATTTAACTGATCTGTTGATGGAACAATTACAAAATTTATTTCTTATTCATTTTGAACACAGTCATTAAATAATTATAATAAACCTCTAAACAGTTCTTTGTAAAATAATGAAAATTCCCATGTTGGCAATTGGTCAAAAATTTGATTTCAATTAGTTTTTGATCATGACTCTACATTAATATGTATGTCAGCATAGGGTTGTGGAGATTGTTGAGTTGTAATTAAGATCATGAACCGATCAATACTGGATCACCATTGAAAACCTGGGTTTATACTTACCTACTTATTTACGCCTGTTACCCCTCGTAAAGGGAGCATATTCCTCCCATCAGCTTTCTTCATCCAACTCCATCATGGGCATCTTTTCCAGTTGCTTCCAGTTACTATTCATTCTTTTGATACCTGCTTCCAATTCTCGACGCAATGTGTTTTTTGGTCTTCCTCATTTCCTTTTCCCTTTAGGATTCCATGTTAGAGCTTGCTTAGTGATGAAGTTTGGTGATTTCCTCAATATGTGTTCTATTCACTTCTGACGTTTTTTCCCAAATTCCTCTTCATCTTGAAGCTGATATGTTCTCTCCCACTGTAGGCTGTTGCTGATAACATCCGGTCAACGGATATTCAGTATCTTACTTAGACAATTGTTTGTGAATACTTGTATATTTTTGATGACAATTGTGGTATTTTTCATAGTTTCAGTTCCGTACCCTAGAACTGTTTTGACTCTCGTATTGAAGATTCTGAATTTGATGTTGGCTTGCATATAGATGTGTTGAATTCCATATGTTCTTCAATTGTAGGAATGCTGAATTTTTTTTACCAATCCTCGCCTATTTGTCTCCATAAGATCTTCCACATTCATCAATGATGCTGTCCAGGTACATGAAAGTTAACATAGTAGGCTGTTGCTGCTAAATTTGTAGATATTTCTTTTGAATTTCGTACTACACGTCTCTAACCAGAATTACATAAAAAACAATTAAGTACCAACACTGCAAATTTTATTTATACTGTTTTTCCATTGAAGATAATTTCGTTCAAAATACCTAAATAACCATTTGTTGAATAGTTAATCAAAAGTTATCTGACTAGTTACAATCCTTTTGATTGAGATCATGAACGGATTGATGTTAGACCACCACCTTTTGAAAACCTAGAAGCGCTGAACGGCCGTTTCGTCCTATTATGGGACTCCTCAGTAGTGCGCATCCACGATCTCGCTCGCGGGGTTCGAACCCGGGGCCTTCGGTCTCGCGCGCGAACGCTTAGTCTACTGGACCACTGAGCAGGCATCCAATGGTTACAATCTTCCTGATTTCTTTCATTATTCCTCTTTCATAACATATACATTCAGTTTGAACAAACATAAAAAACTGATCATCCGGTATATACAACAAAAATCATTGTATGTATACACCTAACGCATAATTCATAGGGTCTACATAAAATTCAAATTATTTTGAACTTTGGAAACCGATCCACATTTCTATTGATCATCATAATTATCGTACATACTTTATTGTTTACATTATTCTCTTATTTTATTTCTTTCTTATTTTTATAACCAAAAAAAAAAACACAACAACAACAACCTATTCTATAATATTGTGTAAAGTTTATTAATTTTTTTCTTTTTCTAAATAAGTAATTCATGCGAAATTTATCGTTTTAAATAAATAATATTTTTAAAAAAATTTAAAAAAAAAAGCGGAACAATTCAAGCATGCACGCACGCATGCACGCACGCACTCAGGCACGTACGCACATTCCATTGATGATTGAATCTGAAAGGCGAAAAAAAGTTTAGAAAAAAAATGTTATGATTTTTTTTTAGAGATTGTTTTGTAAATAAAACGAATTGACGAATGGATGTTACTCATTTGGTAGAAATATTAAAATAAGTAGATATTTCAGTAATACATACAATAGATGTGTCCATATATGAATGTATGTAATGTTTTGTATCTATGTATAGATATGAATGTATCCATTGTATTTCTTTGGTCATTTTATTTAGTACTAGTATATAAATGTTAAGAAGTTTACTTTAGAAATTTATAAATGTGTGGGTACTTTTTAAAAAAATGATTTAACATTATATCTAGTCACTTATTCAAAATGAACATAACATATACAATAATCTGAACTATGTTTTTACGGAATTTATTAAGGATCGATATTAGTTGATATGGGAGATATCAATGGGAAACAAGGATCATTGAACAACTGTTTTATTCTAATATCGGAACCGTCTGTAGTACTTATCAATAGCCCTATGATTGATTGAATTCATTGTTTATTGTTAGTTTCAATTATTCATTTTCTAATTCACCTACTTCAGTTTGGATATTTGAACAGTTTCACTTGGATTCATACTCAACATATAGCTCGAAGGCAAGTATACGAATCTGTAGTTTATAACGAGTTAACAATATTAGCAATAATTCATTTATATTGGTTGCTTGAATGTTTTGGCATATGTATATCCTGTGTGGATTGCTCCGATATCGTCATTAACTCACAGGGATTAGAAGCAAAGATAGAAAGTGGCTCGCAGTGTAAATCAGTCCTGCGTTCGAGTTCTGACGTGGGAAGCAACTCTGGAGAGGAAGTAAATTCAGCTTAGACATTCCACATAGGATAAAACGCGTGTCTGGATTCCACTGCTACTCGCCATTCATCTCTCTTTATAATAATAATAATATCTTATTCCACTTAGTAGTACTTTGTTACTTACAAACATTAAAAAAATCTTACAACGTATTCGGCTGTTTAATACTGGGAGCTTCAAGTAGGAACATAACATCTATTAGAATATTCTCTTCATTATCTCCTTTTTTGAAAAAGCTATAGATGAATCTCTTGCTATTCTTGCACTATATATATATATGATAGATGAAAGAAATTGTTGCAAGACCTAAACTGGTTTCAAACGTTCATTAATAAAATTCAATGATAGACATTGACTAGTAAAAATCTTTTATTAAATATATGATGTAATAATTACAATTTGAATATATAAGTTAAATAAAAATTGTGTTTTTTTTCTGTAGAGTTGCTAGGGAAAAGTTTTTACTTAGCATAACTGAAAAAATATTTGACTTGATCATTTCACATAAATTCAGTGTTGAGCAGATTATTTATTAAGAGCAGTCATGAATTCAGTTATTATTACGTAATGAAGTCTTTATTATTTAACTATTTTTTATAGTGTATTCTAAATTTCTCCTACTAAGAGTTTCGTGTTTGAGAGACAGTAAATTATGAAGTTACTTGACATGTTCTTTAGTGAACAGAACACGGGTGGGACAACCAAATTATATTTAGCACAAAATCACAGAGTTACTTGGTAAAATAGAAAAACCATACTATAATACTTAATTTGCAAAATATTCAATAGTCTCGAAATTTGTTGTCCTTGTATTTCCATACTAATTGCTCTCCATTCACGCTCTCCCTTTCCTGATGTTCCCCAGACATTACATTCCTGACTCGTGTCATATACTACTTATATCAATATAAGTAGTACGTACCACAGATTCATTGACAATTTAATAGAATCAACCATATTTATCTTTTTATATTCAATTGAGATTCATTGAATAACTAATGATGTCTTTAAATTAATTTTTGATATTTGTTTAAATCAGTGAACTTGTCAGTTGTGGGAAATTTTAATTATAGCATAACGTTTAAGGTTAGAATTTGGGATAAGTCATGTTGAATGTATTTATGCATTATGAAGATACAGATTATTTATTTCTTCTAAACTTGTCTTTTCGCTATGTATTTAATAATTATTTTATTATACTTTAATTTATAGCAACTATTCTACAATCCATTTCGATTATGGTTAATTTTGGTTAAGCCATTTTATTAACTTATTTAACAGACAATGTTATTTGAACAATAACAATTCGTTGATTACTTTGTACCGTTATGATCACTAGATCAGATGGTAGACTCGAGGTAAAATGTTGATCGCTTAAATATTAATCGATGATTCATCCTCCTCCCTATATATTATTATTAGTCCTTGCTTTGTCTTGCTTCAACGTTATCCAATTTGCTATAAATTTGCCTATTTAATTGCTCGTATATTCTTATTCGTCTCTCCGCTTCAAATACGCTTGATGTGCTTATAGATTAGTGATCTGCACTATTCGCTAATAACTTGTAGTTGCCACTTCTTATTGCCTTCTGATATTAAACTATTTAATGGAAGAATTATAAATTCAATACAAAAGTTCTTAAGACAAAAGGATAGTTTAAATGAATGAACCCATGACAATATAAATTATCCTACTTAACAACACATTTTCTAGCTAGTTATCATATAATCTAATCTAGATATCATTCAGTATAATATTTCTAACATGTTCACTGTGACATAATAATCACTATATATTATTTTCGGAAATTTCATACTCTTGCCTCATTTTATGTTACTTTAAAAACAATAATTCTACAAGCTATAATTCAACTTAATAATTTTTATGAGACAAATCAACTCTATAACAGTAAGCAGTTTACATCACTTGTAATAAGTTTATTTTTCCTAATGGTAATTCATTTTAAGGTAAATAATCTAAATAGTTGAGGTCATGAGTCAATTGAAGCTACACCGCCATGCAAAACCTGAAAGAACTAGGCGGCCGTTTCGTCCTATCATGGGATTCCTCAGCAGTGCGCATCCACGATCGCGCAATGAAGGATTCGGATCCATGACCTATCAGTCTCGATCGCGAGCGTTTAACCACTAGACCACTGAGCAAGTAACCAAAGGTGTTAATGTCTAACTCCAACCAATCCACGAAATTGAGCCACCGTACACTACTGTCTTCAGTGAGTTACGATCTCACAACAGACCTGGTTGAACTCGACTGGTCACGACTTCTCACTAGAACTCCAGGAAATACCTCTTGAAGTCAGTCACTAGTGAGCAGATGATTGTTATCAGAAGGGGTTTTATGAAGATTGTAGTAATTTTAATGACGTTTTTCTACATAGGTAATGTTAATGCAACAGTGATTACTTTTACTCTAGAAATTATTGTTCTCTTCTTAAAATCACACTTATATTCCTGCTTACAAGTATTTGAATGAAGCTCATTTGATCTGTTTGATTACATTAAATTTTCCTTGTATTAATTATATATCCTCAGTTACATTAAAATCTCGGTACAAAAACACAAAAACATCCAACTAGTGTTACTTTGAAAGCTATTCCTTTAAAAGAAATACATGAACATAAATTAATTTTGTAGATTCCGTAACATGTTTCTCTAATTTGATTTAAGTAGTTGGTTAGTAGTAGTGGTATCAGTGTTATCAACAAACTTTTACACTGAATACTTGACTTATAACGCAAGATATTAACTTGTATTTCTCATTAAAATAATAAAAATAAATAATGATTTGTTTTATTATCTTAAAAATTATTAAAATATGTTTGTTATTTGTTTAAAATTGTATCATATAAAACATCTTTAAAGAGGAAATACCATGTACAACTATTACATAAACAAATCAATGATAAATGTCATGGTGAATAGTTTACAATGTTTCTGTGGTACGGATCGTTATAAGTATGTACATCATAAAAACCAATTAAGTTTTATCACATCCCTAGACTTTTGAAAAAGAAAACAGTAAAATAATAATAATAATAATCGCTGAAATATTTACAGTGAATTAAGTGTCAGTGTAAATTTTCGAGGAAGGGTGAGTTAACACCCTGAAGTAGATGAATATCAATAGGCAAAGAAAAAGCTGAAATCAATTGTAGTTCCTATGACAGTAAAAAAGCATTACATAACTTTCTGTCTATGTTGTATTAATCGGTCTGTAGATTTCTGCTAACAGATACAACTTGAATAAGTTATTCTGCTATCAACTAAAAAAAAACAACTTTTAATTAAAAAATATCGATACTAGAAGAATTGATTGATTATCTTTTAAAACGTGGCATTTTTTATAACTTGTGGCCTGTGTGCCCTGTTAATGTATACGTAATGATACCGCCATTTAGAGAGCAGTGACTTGTCGACCGGACCAATGACGCATATAACCCGTGAGAGCAGTCTAGAGTCCTTATTGGCCCTGCTTCCTGCCTAGCACAGCCAGTTAAGTTCAGAACACCAATTTCAGCCTCTGCAGTATGCATCATTTATTTCAAGCATACTGGGTTTATATACCAACCAGACAGACCATACCGTACCATAAAATATGAAACAACATTTGTACAAGTATTAGCCAAATGTGGCTCTGAGTGTGGGAGGTAGTAATTAATAGACAGGGCATAATTCAAGAATGGTAAATCGTATAGTAATAGTTCATAGGTCAAAATAAAGCTCATGATAAAAGGGACATGAGTGTGTATAGTTTAGTTATTTAACAATTATACGATAAAAATATACGTTTAGTATTGGTCCATAAATGGGTCCCAAAAGTTACCATTCACTATGCTTATCGGGACATAACAGTTTTTAACCTGATTTGAACTATAATATCAGCATTGAAATATATTCAAATAGAATAGTGAACGAATTGAAAACTCTCAGAATGATTAGATTTTGGCTTATATCCTGAATATGAAATATTTGCATAGTTATTTATCGCTTAACATATATCCTTCATTTAGTAGTACTTACCTCTTATAATTAAAAACAAAGAATATAAATGTAAATTTCAGAGGGGATGAAAAACAAAAATACAAAAAACAAGAACAGTTGTATATTCTTTGCATACTTACTTACTTACGCCTGTTACTCCTGGTGAAGGAGCATAGGCCGCTCACCAGCATTATCCATCCAACCCTGTCCAGGGCAATCCTTTCCAGCTCCTTCCAGTTGTTATTTATCCTTTACAAATCTGCTTCTATTTCACGACGTATTGTGTTCTTTGGCCTTCCTCTTTTCCACTTTCCTCCAGGATTCCAAGTTAGGGCTTGCTTCGTGATGCATACCATGTGTAAACATGTCTACTTGCAAAATTCAACATATCTTACAGGTTGATATAATTGAGTTGAATCTAATAACAAAAGATGAATCATGTTGTTATAGTTGACAAATATTTAAAATGAATAAGCTATTGAATTAAACAAAAACTAATTAATTAGTTCAGGCTCATCTAACTGATAAGTTTCAAATAGAACAAAAGGAAAATTCTGAATTCTATTCCTAACCATTACAGTTTTCTATAATCAAACATTTGACGATAAGTTTGTAATCTTTCAATAAGGTTTGAAATACAATGATGATTGATATTGTCGAAAATTTATTCATTCTTTATTTTGAATGTTAATTCTATGTTTCATTCTTTCGTGTTGTTTGCTTAATAAAAAATGCATATGTCTGTTTCTAAGCAAAGTGTGATAGTGGTTGACAATGAAATTCAAGAAACACATTTTGTCCTATTCGAAACTCGTTAGTTTGATGTGATTGTATTCTAGTATTGATGTTCACACTGATACTGTAACCAGGTGCCTCTTATGGATTCCATTGTTAGAAAATGGGAAGTTAGTTTTGAAGTACCTGGGAATTAATAGGAATATTGAGGTTGAGAAAAATAAACTAACGATGAGTACAGAAAAACAATAACAAGCAAAATCGTTTGTTAGGGCTTATTTGGCCAAGGAAGGCATAAGTGTGTTACAAATTTACCATGAATACAAAGACTTAAGTTGTTTGCTCGAATCTCTATAGCTTTCTGCTATTAGTAAGAAACGGAAGTGACAATGAAGAAAGACAAAGTGTATACGATCAGCAATTTGATTTGTATATTTCTATCTGGAACATGACGGCTATCGTTCAGGTGTGATAGAGCGGTTCTACGTATTTCTTTGATGATGATGCCTTTTCTCAATCATGAAGGGATTTGTTGTCTTTTATATATCTTGGATAAAAATACTTCAACAGGTGAGCATAAGCACACAGTTTTTATGAAAACACCTTTGTTTTATGTTTGTTATTTGTTCATTTTACAGTGATTATTCGATAAAAAAAGCCGTGAAAACACGAATCACAATACAATTCAATGGAAAGTCAAACGTTAACATCGGCAACTGTATCACGTTCAGAATCTGTAGGTTCATTACTAAATGAACGTAGTTACGACGCTGCACCACAGTCTCCATCTACTCTACGTTTAACATATAGTCCCAAATTAGAGTCAGATTTACCATATAGCAGTGATAACCAACATGATAAAAACCAAATTGTTACTGATAAATCAGAGAGAATCTTTCTTCTACCCGGTACTGAACAGATTGTGAAAGTTATTAAAAAATTTACTATTTCTGAAAATGGTAATAAGGAATATATTGAACGTGATAATGAAGAAGTTTTTTATAATATCAACAATGATGAAGATAATGAGCAGGATTTAAATGGTTTCAGAAAAAACCAGCATACTAATAAAACAGAACATAAATATTACAGAACAAATGTGCTGCATAAAAGGCAACGAGTATTACATCGTTCAAATCGTAGTCATCATGAACGTCATCATCATCGGCGTCATCAACGAAACCAATCTCATGATTATATTGATGGTCTTCAAAGTAGTGAACAATCTCAATCACCGGTGAGAAGAGAATCTGTAGAGAAATCAAAGTATACCAAATATAAAAAACCTGTTACATCAGTTCAAAGCTCAGTTACATATGATCCATACAATAATGAACAAAAACGTGTAATCAGTCGCTTAAATTTGATAGCACCTGGACCAGCTCAATCATCTGATTTAAATGAGAACGAGGTCATTTCAACTGATGGATTCCATGATACAAGTCATGATGTACAATCTTACTTGAATTCCCAAAATAGAAATGTTGGTTTATCAGAATTAAAGCAGAATCGATTGTTTTTACCCACTAAAACTAATAAGAAAAACCGTAATAAATATAAAAATCATTCACGACGAAATGAATATGAAAGTCACCACGAAAAGTCACATTCGTCATTGAATCGACTATGCTCACATACTCCATATAACTCTGGTGCTTGTCGAAAATGCAATGTTATATGTTCAAAATGTAATGAAAGTATTCATCATTTAAATCATTATAACAGTGATTCACGATCATTACACCGAGCTGATATGTATTGTGATCGAAGATTACGTGGAGTAAGTTGCTCATCATTAGATCATGAGTGTCAGTTAAATTCAAGTCGGAGATATAGATCATTAAGTGGTTCGAAAATGGTTATACCATCTGGCCACCATCATCATTATCAACCACATAGACATATATGTTGTGCTAAATCAATACCGTCTTTAAGTACATTAGATTTCTATGATACAAATTCTATTTATACACATAGCCTAGATTCTAATCGCCATATCAATTTTATAGAAATTGAATATATGCAAGTGGATAATGGTGATAATGATAATGAAAATCTACCTATAGGATTATCAAAAGAGAAATTAAATTGGATTACAAATTTAGCACGTGAATCATTAAATAAAACAAAAGATCTTGATTCATTGGCTAAACTAATGAAAGAAACATTAGATGAACATTTTGGTAAAATATGGCATTCCATTGTAGGCACTGAATCATATGGTAGTCATTTAGCTACATTACCTGGAACGTTAGTTAGTTTTAGAATAGATAAATGGGCTTTTTTACTTTGGCAAACATAATAGCGATTAAAATTGTACCAGTTCTTCTTTTTATTTATTTATTTTAAAACTAGTACTCCTAAATGTATTCATGACAAATCTGAACGTAAAACTTTACTTTTGTTGTTGTTGTTGTTGAAAAATCGAATACAATTCACCTTAGATACCATATGATTCTTCAAGTGTTTTTTTTTATTGTATTTGTCATCGAAATTATTATGTAATATCAATATTGTTTGAAATCATTTTATCAATATGACTATTAAAAATTTATAAAATCTATATCATTTCTTCTCATTTATATTGATGAGTAAAAATTTTCTTTTTGATTTTGATTTACTGAACATCAGCTGATTAATGTTAATCAATAATTTTTTTTGTTTGAAATTTACTAAACTACTAAAAAGGACAATAGTAGTCTATAGGTTTGTGTTAGACATGTATGTACACTAATATTTTTATTATTATGATGATGATGGTGATGATGATGGTAACAGATGACAAAGTACTGAGAGATTGTGAGTGGGTTTTTTTATTCCATTTGGGTATATCTACACTGTAGTGTTGATGAATGTACTTGAATTCAAACTTATTAGCTATTCCTTACTCATGTGTTTAAAAGAAAAGCAATCTTTTGAGTAGAACAATTTAATTCTTTCCATATTTTATGATTTCGATTGGTTCTCTTTTGTTTCATTTTATCATTGTAATATATATATTAATCAATTGATTGAATATATTAATCATTTTTTTTATATTTAGTAAATAAATTGTTGTTTTTTTGCTACACCATGGTAACTACTATTTGGAACTTCAATTCTTGGAAATCGGTCATAATTAGTATTCTATCTTCACAAGAAGAAAAAGATAGAATTAATTTTACAATATCTAATAAAACATCAAGAAAAACTTGATGTTCAATATATTCGTTATGAATGTGTAAACATCTATTAGATGGAGTATTGATCAACTATGTGAACTTCCACGTGATACCTATTCACAAAGACGAAAACAAAGTACATATTATTCTGGCTTTTGATTGTTATTTTGAAGTTGTTAATGAATATAGAGTAGTCATACACCATGAGTAGTAGATGAGAACACTGGGCTAATGAGAGATACAGTAATTAAGTGTTCTATTAGAGATGATATAATGTCCTGCTGTATGAAGTAGAATAAGTGAATTTTTCTTTCCTACCAGTAATATATGATTAAGTTAATAATCGATGCTGATTTTATAGAAATAATTGCATCTATTTGTAATTAAGATGCGAATAGCATGGTGAGTAAATAATCAACTAATTTATAGATAAAAACGAAAGAAAACACAAAAATTCATTATTTTACGAAAGTTTCGTCATAGATACATTGGTTAGGTTAGTCGACTGTATATATGAACAGAGGACCGTGATATGGTACCTTGCTGATCCAGGATGGTATAAAATTATAGGTTGTAGGACAGTGTCATCTCAATGACCTAAAAGGCTATAACTTTTAGCGTAATTAGACTGTCAGTGATAAACATCATTTGTGACGTAAACAACTACAATGAATATTTGTTCTGCGTTACTGTATGATGAACGTCAAAGCAGCTATTATTTTGAACAATGTGATCACATATATACTTATTAAGAACATTTATATATAAAAATAAAAGGTGAAGTTTACTAGAAATGAGGGGGGGGGTAACAGGAGACAGTAATAATACAGAAAATAATCTGAAAACAATTTGAAACCTCATCACTCAGGATTATATACTAATATTACCTGGGTTGGTTAAGGATGACAACAAACCATTTTTGAATACATAAAGGGGATTTGTATTTTTGTATGCCTAAAGCCTCAATAAACCATATTATACTCATTCCACACTTTTATTCAACACCACGAAAGTTGTTTTAATATCGATTTTGTGACCTGTATCAACTATGTGCTTAGAAGATTGTGGATATTTATCATCTACTCTTACTGGGTTATTTGATTTCACTTGTTTCTGCAACCCAATTGTGTATTCAAAAACAGTTTGTTCTCATCCTAAACCTATCCTGATAATATTAGCTTATTATCCAGCGTGATGAGGTTTCAAATTGTTTTCAGATTATTTTCTGTATTATTACTGTCTCCTGTTACCCCCCCTCATTTCTAGTAAACTTCACCTTTTATTTTTATATATAAATGTTCTTAATAAGTATATATGTGATCACATTGTTCAAATTGTATTGCGCTAATATATCATATCATTCTTATAATCTTCGTCTTCGTATTACACTATCGAAATTTATCGAGGAGACTAATTGTTTCAACCACTGATCTTTTTGAGTCTCGCTTGCTAAAGAAATCAAGTGTCTCATGTTTATTTATGTGAGCAATCTGTAAATGACTTTATGGGGTCGAAGATTTTTTTCACTCATTCTCATTTTTACCTCATGCTTACATTTGTTAATGGCTGTTAATGTTTTAAAGGTTTTACCAGGGAGTACAAGCTTAGTGATGTATCTAATGATAAGATAATTCTAAACAACCTTTGAGAAATATGATGAATCTTTATATGAATAGCTTTTTATACCTGATCAACATCGTGAAATATGAGATAATCGCTTCGAGATATACGCTAGTACGACAGATTAAACAATAATGGTTCAGTTCAGAATTTCTCCACGATTACAGATAAGAGAAATACTGATAAGAGTTGTAAGGAAAAGTTCATTTCATCGTAGGCAGATGTGGAAGAGCTAGAAAGCAATCCTGAATGTTTAGAAAACCATTTATTTCAAGGAGTTGTTTACGAATAAATCATCAATCTCACTATGTTGTCTGAAGTCAATCGACCCTAACTTAACAGTTTAAAAGACGCACATTTGTCCTACCATCTCTGCTCAATCTTTGTCTGAACTTCAGTAAATTAATTATTTTTGAAAATCTAGTCAATTTTAACCATTCCACTGATACGCAGGTTGATTTTAAGGTTTATAACCTTTTAATTACATCATCATATCTATTCGTTGTTCATTCGTTCTCAGGGAATCAATACTTAATTAATTTTCATTTTATTATAAAAATGCACAGCTGGATAATGAATTCGTTGAAAAGTGATCCTTTCGCTGAGCTTACGTGATTGACTGCTTACAGTTTTATGCTTAGAAAAAACGTTTACCATCATCAGCAAAAAGTAATGTCAGACGTTACCTATTGTGGAACAATGTCTATATAAATCAAGGAGAGAAGAGGTCATAGTTAGAACCCTGGGGGATCCCAATAGGACATTCCACAGGCTGAGAGAAATTTTAGTTAACCCTAACCTTAAAATGTCGATTTTTTAGATGTGAAGTGGGCCAGTCAATTAGAGGTGAATTGATGCTCAATCGTTTGAGCTTATTGATAAGACATACGTGGTTGACCTTATCAAAAGCTTTCGAGAAGTCAATGCAAATGATGTCAACTTTCATCTTGCGATCAAGGATGGTTGTCCATCTGTTCACCACAGACACCAGGTTGACTATACAAGAATGACCCTTCCCGAAACTATGCTGTTGAGGTGATAAGAAGTTTAAGGATAATAAACAGTCGCGTTTACCATCACATATCAGGCACTCCATAATTTTTGAAGGTATAAAGAGAACGGCCACTAGTCAGTAGCTTGAAGGTTCTCTGCGTCGAACTCCTTTCAAAATTGGTGTGAAGCTTCCAAGTTTCCGGTAGTTTGCCTCAACTTAGCGAGTGTGAAAACATCACGCTAAGCGGTGTTGCCAGGGTTGAAGCTGCTTTTCTCAGTATAACAGCATGAATCATATCCGAGCCAGGAGAGGTGCCATTTCTTAGGTGCTGCAGTTTCCGGAACACCAAGTCAGCGCCCAGGTTCACTTCGCAAAATCTTGTGGAGTTGCAGGCGAAACTTCCATCGATATAGTTAATGTGGGCCGGTTGAAATGTCCGGGAGTATTATTCAGCCAGAATGTTAGCGACGTCACCGTCGTTACTGGTTGTGCGATTACACCTAGCAGTTGAGAAACTCCAGTTTTCGCCTGTCGAATAGATGCTGCATAACGGAAAAAGCATTTCGAATTGAAGACAAATTTATCGATAAGCTTTATCTAGTACTGAATTCTGTCTTCTCTTATAACGTTTTCGCATATGTTCCTTATATATGTTTGTATTACCTATATGCGCCGTTATCAGTTTGTTTGTATTCCGCCCAAAAGTGCCTTTTTCAGCCTAGCAAATGACAATTTGAGGAAAAAACTGCTTTGTAGCATATAAGTTCGTGTTCAGTAAGAAATATCAATGAGTATCAACATCAATTTGAGGGTGAATTTCCAAATTCACCTGTTGTAGATAGTCCTGTAAAGCGGACACATTCAGTCGTTCAAAACTCCAGCGTCTGTTGCTGATAAAACTGAAGGCTATGACGGCGTGTGTAGAATCCAAACTACGGTTTGGATGTTGAAGAATAGCCGACCGGGGACTTTAGACACGCGCCCTTTCCCGTCGAAATCAAAACAAGTAATCGGGTAAATAGCAGTTCTATAATTCATCATAAATTTAAATGTAAATCGTTACCTAAACAAATATTACCACCCGGCTATTCAACCAATAATTGTTCAATCAATCAAATCTAAATTACAATAAATAAAGAAGTTGATAGAAGATGAGGGAAAATTACCAGTCAAAACAAATGAACGTTATTCTATCCTGACTGGATAGAACACACACAAACGGAGGAGCAAATCAATATGGCTGCCGCCAAGAACAAGTGTCAAGTAAAACAAAACAGATGCAGTTCAGGAAGAAACACAAACTTAGTGAATGCGTAAGAAAAACAAAAACTATGATAAAAAATACAAGTATTAACAATTCAAATGTAATCAAAATACAACAATGTACAACTAAGGGGATCAATAGGAACAAAGTACAAGTATATACATGGAGGGATTTTCACCAACACACAAAACCTTCAGAATGGATCTTACAGCGTGATCGTTCCTCTCCAGAAGAGCCAGGGTTGAGAGGTTTTCAACTAGGAATTTTTGTTTGTAAATACCCGGTCTAGCCAGACAAAATAAGTTGCAGACATGAAATGAATAGGATAAGAAGTACATATAGATATATATAAAAACAGTCAAAGATGATAAGCGAATGAATAACGAGTTCAAAACGTGCATCAAGAAGAGCGAATAAATTGGCCTATCCGTAAGCTAGAATAAGCTATGTGGGCTTGCATAGCACTCGACACTTCAAAATCATTTAAAGACTTATGAGAAATAAGTGGTTCGCATAATGCTTAACACAGTAATTTCTGTAGAGTTTCGATGAATGGTAGTGATATTCTTTTTCCCGTCATCAGCATATTTCATTGTTTTATAACCACCATGAGATATAGTAATACCTATCGGTTAATTAATTTTTCACAATTCGATTACGGTACAATATACTGACGTTCATTACGCGTCTCGTGCCCACAACTAAATCCAGTTTATTATTTAAATAATTTCACATCAACGTTCCTTCCACATACATGTGAACCAAACTGGTCGAAAATGCACTTTAAACTTCTCAACGCGTCTTTTTTAAGTAAAAGGAACCCACTTGAACACTTGGGTACAAATAAATCTTGCTCATATTATTGAGTTGAATGTTCAAAAGAAAGGTTGAGTAAGTCGGCCGTGAAGTCGGGTGACCAGTTCTGAAGTAAAACTATTGAATTTATTCATGTTGAGACCTTCTCACGGTGATATTTCAAATCGAAGGTCATAGTGCGTTGCTTTCGATGTCACGTCTATTTACCCTCTTTCCCGTATTGATATCTTGTATGTGGTAGTTTACCATCTTTAATTTTAATATTAGGTGTGCGCCATAGCAGAAGACCTCGATTTATTCGTCCATATCTGAAAGACTTATATGGTAGAAGACTTGCTCAAGGTCCAGAGATTTATCGACCCAGGAAAGATTGGTTATGCTGGAATCGTGACTCGGAATTATGTGCGTTTTTGTCGAGAATTGGTGAGAATTTGGAGAAAGACCTTATTGAGGTCGTTCTGACAGATCGGTAGTTACTGAGTTTTCAATTGAAAATCATACTGTGTATTGAATCATAGATCATATTCCTCGTTTTGGTCTGTAAAAACGGCCGAGTCAGACAAAAAAATAATGCAAGACAACTCGGAACTCGCTGCTCTAGGTAAGGAGTTGACGATTAAGATTTATGTTCGTAGAAATGTTTGACTTGTTAAGAAACTTGAGGTTATTCGCTAACTAATATCATCTTTAAATTCATGTATATTGAGTTTCAACCAATAATAGCATGTCTGATAATTATTTAGTATTAACACCTCATATGTCTCATCCACCAATTTCTCAGGGTCAAACAACATGTATTTTGTTACGCCAAATACATGTAAAATTCAGGGTAATGCAACGTGTAGCAAAAACACTTATTTTTATCGATTTAATTGGTCTATCAACCTTCACCAGCAATAGTACTTGTCTTTACGAGATCTTCCGTTTTCTAGTTATATCTAACATGCACAAATTATGTGATTTTGCATCTGTGTTGACTGCATAAAGCAGCAACATTAGCAACAGAATTCACAAAATTTACATTCGTTTTGCTGCATCCATTGATGTTATCAACTTAACTGTGTGCTTAGAAGGCTTCTTGGAGAATCGCGTAATTGTTTAATGACAAGTGTTGAGAATTAAATAAAGAAAATGCAGTTCGAAACTCAATTAATTATAGTATATACATCCATCTTAATCTGATACGGGTTTAAATTCGGCTTGCCTTAAAAAGTTAGACAAAACTACTGAGCGTCTACTAATTGCGCAAGCAGTTGAATCCCACAAACTCACTTGGATTTGAGGTAAAGGGCAAAAACAAGTTGACCGCATTAAGTTGACTAGTCAGTTATGGTACGTAAGACTTGGTAAGAAATACAGGACGAAGAGAAAATCCATCAATGAAAGGTATTAATAAGTAGTTTTTATGAACGATTAAAGATACTCAGTTGGTTTATGACGCGGCGAGATGGAAATGTTAAGGCATATCTCAAAGTAGTAAAGATAATAACGGTTTCAGTGGTTAAAGAAAAAATCAGACATCGAAGATACGATTCAAGAAAACCTAATTTATTGAAATAAAAAACACTGTGGAGAATTCGGAATACATAATGGGTGCACCTGCAAGACTTTGAGCCATATTATTTAAAGTCTGGTCACTGGCTATTATAATCACCCCGGCAACAACCAGGTAGTCTATACCTGTTGATGTGACTACTGAGCCACAGGAATAACTGCTTGGAGCCGGTAGCACACGACTTTTTTATGGGAAGCTTTGTATGTGTTAGGTGTGAACTTCAAAACGCCTTATCACTGTAGACATTAATCTGTGGGTTGAGGTGACATTTCCTAGCTTTTTCCTTGCGTTGTGAGAAGGCAGCATCATCATAGATACTAGTTGTCTGATGGAAATACCTTCTATCACACCCCTCCACAGTCAGTTGTACGACTTTGAATTAAAATTGCTTCTTTCAGTCGTACGGTCCTTGACCCGACCTGCTTGATATGGCAGCATCTAATACAACATGTGCTTCATCTAACATAGCTCAGTTGAGTCTTCACGATAGGTAAGCCTGACCACCACACCAAAATAGCAGCTAAGGTATCCACAATACCACGCAACTGTATTCCGTCTATCTGTTATCTACTCATTCGGTTGTTAGTTGTTCTAATTTATCAATCATCCGGACGTTTCTTTACCAAACTTTAAGTTTCACATTTTAAATGAGTATGTAAAATAATACCTGTGTGGGAAGACCGAATTATTTGCTTGTAGTTCTCTTCGGAAGCCAAGTTGACGGTCATTAAAATACTCAAAACAATACTTTGTTTCATCTGCAAAGGTTCTTCTAAAGGTAGTATATTATACGCTGCAACCTTGTAAACCCCTTATTCATCTTTGTAACAGTATGTAATAAGTCTTTCGGGGAGGAAATACAATTTTTCATAACAATGAGATGCAAACTGTTGCGTTACGTGATAAAGTTGTACTATTTAGCTGGTAAAGTGCCTGAACGATGTTTAGTTCACCAAAAATAGCAATAAATCAATCTCTTGCATAGCGAATGCATGATTATGAACACGGCCTTTGATGGTTGGTGTCTAGCCATATATATCTGAAAACCATTGTTCGTCTATGCGATTCTGAGGTTGTAGGTGGGAAAATAGATCGAAGTTGTAGATCGATTACAAAGGCTGTGAATCTTCATCTACTGAGGTAGCTGAGTGTATGTAACACCTTCTGATCACCATTTACACCAATCTACAGTGTTGTATGGCATAGTTATATTCCATAAAAAAGTTAGAAGTGATTAGCATTGGGGAAAGGATATGTTTGTATTTTACTCACGTATATCACTTGTGGTTTAGTTTCTGTCTGAATATCTTTTTACGGAGAATTCGTCTGCATAGTTTATGTTCTTAGTGCTTCGGTTTGGGCACCCGGGCAGTATCGCAGCCCTCACACATATCAAATGAGATCTGTGTGGCGCATATGTATTTGGTGCCTCTTTGTACCAATATCTATGTGTTAAATAAATAAATAAATAAATGGCAGTAAAATTGTGTTCATATAAATGTGTAGTAGCCCTTCACACAATCTGAAATCTATTTCATTAACTAAAGTTTAGATTTTCATGGGTCTATATTTTAGTACTTGGAATATCGAACGATAAAACTTCGTTGTACAAGTGTTTCGCATTGGTTGATCGATTCGGATCGGAAACAGGTCACAAATTATCATCTATTTGATCTGCATATGTCATAGCACCCGTATTTTACTGTCTCCTCTTACATGTGGATATTATTGCACGTAGCCAGCTGTCAGGAAGCATCACATTTCTCAACAACTAGGAGTTTCTATTTACTTTTAAATGATTCATTATTATGTAGTTTTATACGATGTATGATTGACATTCAATTAGTTCATATCGAATATATCATCGTGTAGTGGTTTTTGTTGAATATCTACTAAAATTCATGAACTTTAGTTAATCTACTGTATTCTTTATATGTTTTTGTTTACTTTGTAGGATTTTCTGTTTCGGAAAATTTTTTATATGTCTTCTTGCGATCAGTGTATCCTCGATTCCCTGAAGAGTGGATTATGACTATCGTTCAGTATTTGAAGTCACCTTCTGAGCTTGCTTTTATGGCCGCTCATTTAGGAATTAAAGATATAGTATTGTACAGTGATCAAGTAGATTATTCAAGCAATAAAATTATATCAGCTCCACCGAATCTGGATGTTTTAACTCACGCACTTATGGCTTTAGTCGGTGCTTTAGCAAAAGATAAGGTGAATGTATTCAAAAAAGCTTGCCTTATTTCCCCTAATCATGATTAATATTCATCCATATATGATTTAATCGTTTTTTAAGAATTTCACTCAAATTAGTAATGAAATTTATTTGTTCACTTGATTGGATTGCTGAAAGTAAAAAAGCAATATATATATATACCAAATATTGACAAACTTCGGTTTTAGTAATGTTTATGTTGTTAGATTAACAATCGAAATATATTATGATCTATAAAATGTGTTCACAAAAATAATTTTTTAATAACTATTATTATTATTGTGACTTAGATGGAGAAAGCACATTTGTTTATTCGGGATTTCATACTAGCAAGACTTCCTGATATAGATTTAACTGAACTGATTTCAATTCCTAATCCATTACCCCTTCTACAAGGTATACTTCGATCTGAAGGACGTGGCCCACCTGAAACCAGGTAAGTGGTATGTATTAGTTTAAAATCATGTTTTTCTAAAGTTTGCCCCTTCATCTTTAACTGTTGTGGGGAAGAAGATAACACAAAAATACATTCGAAATTCCTTTGTTTATGAAACTATGTATTAAAATGTTAGTTTTGCAGATGAAAATTTGGATTTGATTATATTATTTAGTTAATCGATAAAAATCAACATAGGACTTGACATCAATATTTAATAACTAAAGTTGTTACATCATATCAACACTGTGAAATTAAATTTACAAAATGTAAATGGCTAATTGAGTAGTCAAAATGATATAATCGTATAAATGGTAGTCAGAAATAGTAAACATCGAAAACACTGTTCAGAAATGAAGGAATAAAATAAAGAGAGAGAAAAGTGCAGAATATTAGCGATTTCCAAGGTCCAGCAAAAAGTAATTTAAAGATTCAAATATATCTAGAGCATTGTGACTAATTTTAAGTTGGATTAAATAAACTCTATTTTATTCGTATATATTTGTGATGACGATTTGTGTGCTCAAGGAAAGGCTTTTGGAATTACCTAGTTGTTTAGACTGGATTATTTGATAGTAAAGCATTTATTAATGATATATAGAGAGACAAAAAAGACTACCATTAAACTATTCACTTCATAGAACACAAGGCTTCTAGTAATTTCGCTCTCATCCTAATTTGTCTAATCTAAAATGATAAATTATTTACTTTGAAATGTAATTCAAGCAAGTTTGAAAAAAAAATACTCAGAGCCTCGCTACGTAATTTTCTTTCTTCGAAACATTTTGTTGATTAGTCACAATCTCACCTCTTGGAATAGAAAATTCCAATTTTGTGTGAAAATAGCTCACTTCACAATATAGAAGCACACTTAAGTTATTGGTTGAACATAGTTTTAAATCATGACATACTTCTAATCATATGTAGACACAATACTAATATATAATAACTTTGTGTATATGAATGTAATAGATAATCTATTTGGTCACTTCTCCTTACAGATTAATTTATCAGTCAAGTATGAATACTGTGCTAGCCTGTTTTGAAGTTGGTATATATAGTGATTGTCAACTCATTGGAGAAGGTAAACAGCATATTCTTAACATTTAACACATACAGGATGTTAAGATTTTTATGATGGATTTATGTAACCCAAATGATGTGCAACTGAATATCTGTTCTACATTTATACTGTTAAATGGTTGTTCAAGATATAGCTCATACTGTAATAGCCAACAAAACATCAGGAATTCGGCCTGTATTTATTGTTTGGGATTTTGAGTTTTTGTAAGACTGTGGGAAAGTCATGAATCGGCTGTTAATCTATACTCATGGAAACCGCAGCATGTCCATTCACCGATTTATTTGTTGAGTTACTTATGTGGCTACAATTAAAGAAAGTATATTTAGACCTGGTTATCAGTTCTTGTAAAAGTCAGGTTAGCACTAAATCACAGCAGAGCATACACCTTGACAACTCGAACGGATAACCAAGTTAAACAACGAGATTTACAAAAATGTTGGTAGTTATCTACCATTACTGTCATAAGATTTGCGGTTAACTACAAACTAGGCACTATTCTAGATATACAAGAAGTTTTAGGCAACAAATTCGATGACAGATTGTGTACCTACATTTAATTAGATGTGGTACACATGATGTTAATGGTATTAATGCTGGTTAGGGAAGATATCAGAGGTTAAACCAAGTTGTTGTAACGTTAATTTTATAAACCTTACCGATATTTTGTGAGCTCTTGATAAATGCACATTGTTCAAGGGTAGCGAAGAAGTAGTAAAGTAATGAATTAATAGTTAAGAATCACTGATTGTTTAATCAATAGGTCCCAGATATGAGCCCTGTTCTGTTTCTTCAAATTTTGGCAACTGAAATTGTACCGTCACTAGTTCTAACGAACAGGTTGCCTCAAAGTCGTTTTTACATCACGAATGACTTATACTGACCACATAATTGTGGGTGAGCAACACCTGAATATATATTACTAAAATCAATTATAAATTTTATGGTATATGATTTGTTCGTATTCTGTAACTTGAGATAAATAACAATCGAGTCGGCTATTTTTTATACGTATGTAGTGTTATTAGCATATTGTTAAGATTGATGTTTGTGATGATTATGAAAAGTAGCCCATGAAATTTATTATCAATTAAACCCAGTGGATTTTTAAAAATTTCATTTTTATGTACACAACTAGAGAAAAGCAAATACTTTGAATTTCTAAATCAGTAACAAGTTTATACCTCGGCCTGTTTTATAATAATTTGTCTATTTTTATTTCAATCACTTAAGCTCCTGGTGAAACGATATTAATTGCAGAAGAGGAAGCATTACGACAATCAATAAGGAATTTCTTCAAACTAACGGATAATCGTCCATCTATTCCATTGCATGGAAACTTAGACTTTTTGGACTTTCAAAAGTTTTCTGAACCAAATATTTCGCTTAATTACTATTTGGAATTAGCAGTTGATCATGTTTAACCAGGCAAAAAAATCCCCTTCGAGGATTGTATACTTGTAAATATATAATAATTCTTTTTGTAATGAATGCATCAACATACTGCTTATTAATCTGAAGTGTTGGCCGTTGATCATTCTAAGATCTACTGGTGGGTATAGACATGTATTACATACATTCACGTCTAGACTAAATGCTTTCGAAACTCAGTTGAGTAGATTAATACTAAGTATTTTAAATTTATCCAGGAACAAAAACGTTTTGGAATGAATGTAATACAATAACTATTAACATCGAGGACATGTTAAAATGTCTTTATTACTTTTTTAAAGATGTCTAGGGATAATATTCCGCTACTCAAACCAAAGTAAACAGGACGAATATTCGGATCTGCAGTCTTATGGTTGAAGACTGGCTGTCTTAAGCGCTGTACAAATGAACTAAGAGTTCCCTAATTCTAACTGTTTGGCTGTTCAAACATTGCAAAACCACCAGAATTCTACCTTTTCGCCCGCTGTCTTAGGTCGTGTCAATGAGTAAAAACTGCAAAATAACTATCAGTGGCACATTCAAGTAGTTGTATTGTACCATATGAAATGTGTTGATGAACTGTTTGTGAAGCGAACGTCAGATAGGAGGCATGGAGCAACGATAGTCCTGATATAAGATAGTCTGCGTCACAACTCTCCGGTGAATGTACCTTCCCTCGATTGGTTAATAGTGGTGTTTTTCTATAAGGCTGTTTTGTGCAAGTACTATAAGAAAGTACTTAGCGACAATAGAAAAATGTCTGGTACATCCCTTCTGATGCGAAATTTTGCTTCAGGACTGCCTCTTTATGGCTGCGAAACGTGGTCTTTGTAGGTAGAAAAAAAAGTCGACTTTCGTAGTATTTAAGCATAATTCTGTAAGTTTATCGGAAAATTGAACAGGAGTCGAAAACTGGAGCATCCATTATCAAATGTAGTTTACTAGGTGATCCCTGTGAATCCTACCGCAGTTATTTTTGAGAGTAGAGGGCCAGTGGAACCTCATTGGGCCCTGACCAAGTCACTCATCAGGCTGAACTATAACTGCGTCGGACAGTCCGTAGAAAATCTTGTAGTTAAGGGTTGACGAACGCTGACTAGTAAAGAACACGCCGTAGACTGACGGATACACAGCGGTCCGTCCTTGTAGCTCATTAACTTGGTTTTGCTAAAATATCCGCTTTGTCAGCATGCATTCCAAAATGTCGTCAAGGACTCCGATTTATCTGTTTGTCATTACAGGATGATTCAATTCACGTACCAACCACGAATTGACTTCAGCGTAGGCTAGGAAGTCTTAGCGTTCCGTCCATCTTAAGCAGACCTCGTCTACTCAAATAGATTGTCTACAGATGTGTGTTAGCGCATTTACAGATAACAAATTCCGAACCATTTAACCAATCCATACATATGATACCCAACAAACTAAAGCACACTACAAATAAAAGTGGTTTATTCCAACATTCACGGATGAATTGAGAATATCAGAGCACTATGTCCTACAGGTTCCAAACTAGATAGCGTCAACTCTCCTTGTTCTCTATATCCTACTATGCGTATTATTTCTAATCTAAGTCAAGGTGAGGAAAGCCAATAAAACACCGTTTGGTTTTTAAGCGTATACTAGTTCATTCTGTTTTTTTGCCCATACTACACGTACAGAACAGCCGTATTGACCAAGAAACACGATTAAAGGATCCATATGTAACACGTTTTAACAATGACATACTTCCGGGATGCTGATTTGTGAACAAAACCAACAGTAAAATCGAATATGTCTCCGGTGAGTATGTGCATGACATTTGCTATGACTAAAAAACAGTGAAGTGACGATAAATGTGCTGTGTATGATGGAAGACAATTTGCATCGACAATACACTCTCGAGGATGATGTAGCTAAACGAATAAGTTTTGGTTACCGCCTCTTTATCTACTAGTCCTAGATCCCATAGGCTACAATAAGAACCACTGACACGTCTATTTTCCCCATCAACTTTAGCCAATAAAGTTCTCTACCCAAACGTCACTCGTTTATTAGGTTAATCAGAGAATAACCGCATCATGTCAGCGAAATTCTTAAATTCGGAAGTTGCAACTCACACATGTCTAATAATAGCAGATAAGAGAAAAGACATTGCATTATTATAACCAAAGCAAACTAGTATGTACAAGGAAATATAATACATTTTGCAAAGAAAGCTTTTACTCCATGTCAACGTCCTCCCCACTTCCTGAGTCTGACTCACTGCAAGTCAAATCGTCAGCATCAGTGGTTTGGTCTTGAGATAAACATTGATTAAGATTACAACCAGTTGTCAGTTTGTCTATTTTATCCTGAAGTTCACTGGTGTTTTTATTTCGAAAAAGAAGAAGTCCTTCGTATATTAGACGTGCAACTTCTTCATGAGATTTGTCTTCACAAATAATATTTAATTCATCATCTAAATAATCTTCCAAAAAGTCGCTTATTTCATCCTCGTGTTTAGACTTCAAAACAACCTGAGGTAGATGTTCATACAATAATCCTACTTTTTGTTGTGTGTTTGGGCCTCCAGACTCCTGATTTAGACCAAGGCGCAAAGATGTCCATGAATCCAAAATCTTTTTTGTATACAGCTTAAACAAGTCCATATGCTTTTAATGTCTAGATTTCATAAAGTTTCTGTTCAGCCTGAAGGAATCTTGGATGCTAGAGGATTGTGGGGAGCAGTGTGTTTGATTATCGATTACCAGATCTGGTAGAGAAAAGAACAAGTAAAAATGAGTCAACGATTAGATGAGCAAATAGACTGCACTTACAATAAGTGATGAAAGTAATTGACAAAAATAAAAAATAATGCAGACATGAGCTTAAAACAGTTCAATTACTGCGACTAAGAGTTGATAGTGTTGTAGCACGTACTATTAGCGTTTACTTGGAAGCAGGAGCGATCTGAAACACAACACAATAGTCAGGACTCGTAAATGTCACTGAAGTAAGAAAACGGCATACTGGCACAACAGATATTTATTTGAAAAACAGAAAGACGCGGTTCGAGTATAAAAAGGGAAGCTTATCAGGCGAGACTCAAATTCATGGACGACCTCTGAACGAATTTTAAGTGACCCTGAGAATATTAGGCAATCAGAGGACAGTATGTATATAGTAAAAATATATTATACAAAACCAAGGAAATATAGTGGATAATTCTTATACGTGGTTCAAAAACTTGTCAAGGTTTAAACGAGGTTCAGAGGTCCTAAAATCGTAATGCATGCAGTGGAGGAAACCATTCATACAGCTACAAAATAGCCGGCCTCCGTAGGCATGATAAAGTCTCAAAAACTCTTTCAGCCTCGACCACATAGCTTCAGTATTGTTTATGTGCACTTCGGATGTTGAGTACACAAAATGCTACTCGTGGATAACGACACGATGCACATGATCAAGTCTATATATGAGTATGTACGCTCTGCAATCATCCTTTTATATTGCAGTGCCTAGCTGCAACCAGTGTTACTGGTAATTTTATCATCTAGTTCGCGATAATTTACCTCAGTTAGGAATTATATATGGGGTTTTCATCATGAACTGACATCATCTATACTGCCAGAAATCTATTTAGTCAAATGGATTAAAGGCTTTCGTGCCCAAATCCGAGATCTGTTATCTTATACCTGATTCATCCGTCCACAAATTACAGTCTTGCCGTTTTGTTTGTTATAGCCGCTCAATTATCACGTTTTGCACAAAATTCCTTGTAAACTCATCGTACGTTAGCACTAAACACTGAAGTCAGCGCCGTAACCTTGAAATCCTTCAAATGCCTCTGATTGGCTCGTCTATAAATTACAGTTCCGCCCCGTTACAGTGTAGCATTCTAGACGTGCTACATGAAAGCATTTTGAAAAAATCGCGCAAACGAACTGCTCACCAAAACAGAATATCTGAAATTATGTATATATATACCTTTTTATATTATTTAAAATTTTATTGTAGCTAAAAATCAATCCAAAATTTTATCAGTTGAAACCACTACAGCTATTCAAAAAGGACAGTGATATTTTCCCTCGTAGAGATAATTTTGTTATCTCGATCGTTAATTATGCGTCAACAATGCTGTTTTCACTTTAAGTGGATTTGTTCCAGTCAAAGTAATTTGATATGACACTTTTGAGTACATTGGTTTTTTTGGTATTTGTTTGCACTCTTGTTTCTAATAATTTATACTTTTCATTATTACTAGTCATCAGTTTTACTTTGTTTCTGTGTATTGTTTGTACTTGTTTTCTGTCGCAGTCCTATGTTTGATGACTGGACAGTGCCAAAAAGTATTCGATAACTCTCAGGCTGCCGATACCCCTTTGAAATGGCATGCAGTGTGGTGAGTCCAAAGGTTGATACCACAAAGTTTGGACGAATCTGACGCCTGTGGTTTTCAAACGTTTTGGCAAATATAGATGATTGTGAATACATTAGCAGCCATTTTCGAACATCAATCGCTTGTTATCCGATGTCACTGAAACGGTGGATGTTGCTAAAAGGTATATTACCATACGTAACCGAGAAATATACATATCCTGAGACACGGGAAATAAATATCACAATGTATAAAAATTAAAAAAATAAGGCGATAATATATAAAAATCCCAAAAAGGAACAGACTCATAGTCGCAATTAGGTGTACCAGATCACGTTGGTCTCACCAATGAAAATGACACTGGTATTCAGTGTTTGACAACGCTTCTACCAGTAACACCATCTAATATAATTCGTAACCACCCAGAGAAATCAAAAGACAGAGTCAAGGAGATCGGAAGAGTGTATTTAGCGATAACCAATATATCGGAATTCTCTGATCTAATCTGGCTAGCGATTGCGGTAGATGTTGAGCACGGCGTTACCACACGTGATCTGGTGCGGATGTCTGACCGAGCGCCTTCAGCTAGATGAGTCCACTAAAACATATGGTCAGCATCCAATGTCGAAAACTTACAGAGCTATTTATTTTAGGGATTTATTTACCGCTACAACATCAAACAGTCGCTAAACAAACTGATGTGAAGTTACCTCAAATAAGCTCAGAGTTAATTGACTTACATGAACCAAAGGATGAAGGACGGCTTATAAAGGGGTCTGTTAGAAATAAAAGCTCAAGAAGTGAAATTTTTTCTGTGCCTCTCCCTCCAAATAGCAGCGGTCATGGAACGTCTGGAAAACTGAATTGCGTGGTTAATTCTGTTTCTTATAGAAAAAACAAAAATATGACAACTCAAGCCATCGACAGTCATCCAAGATCCCACAATGTGTGCAACGCATCTATGATTGCTACTCCAATGAATGTTTGTACATGGGTACAAATCACGTTGATTAGCATCCATAAGATTAATGAGTTATCTGTCTACTTGTGGTAGAAAAAAATGACATGGCATCTATTAGGATTACTGTATCTTCAAACATTAGAGTGATTCGGGATTTGAATATGAGGGTAAGAAGCATTATGCCATGGCTAATAATCGGTGAATAATGGCAGGGGACAAACCATGTGTTCTGCAATTTAGTTATATTTATATTAATAAATATGGGGTTCGTTATGTTCTGGTTCATTTCAGATATTAGGCTGTCCATAATAAAGTGCCACATTGCTGTGCAGGAGTTCGTGGAATAGTTGGCGAGGCTCTTTAGAGTCTCGTAACAAGGTTATCAACATCTGTCAGTTACCGGAAGCGATTGGCAACTTGTTCCATGATAAGCTATACCGCACCGCAAAGAACTTACAACCCATTTGTTTTTGGTGTTTTGCAGTAAGTAGTGTATATGCGTTGTCTCTTAGTCTGTAGGCTGGGTCATGAATCGTAGTTATGCAGGAAGTTAGAAATGAGAGTCTACATATTGCTTTGTAGAGAAATATTGAATTGATCCTTAGCAGGCGGTGCCACGAAGGTTGTAAAGAAAGGTGCTTACATCTATATGTGTAATTGAGAGTGGTGTTACATCCTAGCAGTTGGCGTGAGAAGCCTTTTTGAACATCTATTATCTTATCTGTGGTATTCATATTTCAGATGATAAAAGAGCAACATTCAATGGGGGTCGTACACATATTTTGTAGAGTGTAACCTCAGCCTCTGTTGTGAATTTTTTTCGCCATAAAACCAATTAGCCGTCTACATTTAGAAATAATAGAGGGAGCATATTCTTTAAAGTTCGTGCTTCTTGTGTAATTAATTTCTAGATCGTGTACTGATTTGATTGTCTGGACTCTACTTTTATTTAAGTAACGTTGTAGTTTATAGGGATGATTTCCAAAATGCTTGATCTCGCACTTGATGAGGTTAAATATTAATTGCCATTTTTTGCTTCAGATAGTTTATTGAGGCCACTTTTAATTTGGGATACACTCGCTCAGAGCTTCAGGCTTATAGCTGTACGGCATTTTGAGATCATCAGCATATAAGTATGGTTTCCCAAATTTTATGATGTTACATATATCGTTTATGTACATAAGAAACAAACGTGGACCTAATGCGCTTCCTTGGATGACTCCACTGGTGATTGGTCTAGATGATGAGAAAGAGTCATTGTAAACCATGAATAGAGTGGGTTGTTTATTCCGAAGGACTGTACGACCGACACATATTGATTCGAAACGTAGACCGTCATTTCTAGACTCTTTCTTTACACGCCCCTGTGATGAAGTCATTGACATTCAGTACCTTCACCCACGAGAAAACTGGGAAAATCGATATTCAAATTTTCACGCAGTGAAAAAACCAAACAATGGAAAAAGCAGGAAGGATTAACTTCAATTCATCGAACGGCATGGCTCGGCTTTTCATATGTGGTTATTCTTGTGCAACCCACGCTAAATACATTGGTCTATCTCCAGACTAAAAGTGTCCTCTATCATATATTGCTGATTGTTAGGATTCAATGAGACAGTGTAGACAATGATGTGACTTCCACGTAGGATCTTATAGATTAGGCAGTTGCATCATAGCAACTCCGTTATTAGAGCAGTACTGATAACGAAGTAGACCGTAATACTACAAATGCGTTCGTATTCATTTACAACAATTTCTCTAAGGTTATCAGATTGTATAATTTCGCATGACTATAGTGCTCATCATGAATTGTATTCCTGAGAACGATTTAAGATTGACTTTTCAGACCAACAGGTTGACGGTCAAATACTTTCTGTTTCTTCACACTTCCGAAGGCTGATAACCATACACTTTCAATTCCTAAAGGACTGTGATAATAGGAATTGTAAAAGGAATCGGTATGTTGTTGAGATATAAAATCGAAAGAATACGATAGTCGAGATCTAAACACAATGGATTTTGGCAAAATACTAGTCTTGATGTTCAGGCAAATGGAAACCCGGTTCGTATGCAATAAACATTGAATCTCTAGGCATTATCATAGCTAATACGCTACATGACGTGATAAAATCAGTATACTAATAGCCGACGTTACCGGACAAATCTAAGGCATTTCTGATCTTAAATTAGTTCAGTTCAGTCAATGTGCCCTAACAGTAAGAAAAACAGTTGCTACCCCATAATAGCCCTTTCTCAATCACGAGGACTGAATATTCTAACTCAGTCACGATAGTTGATGGATGTGACTTATTCAGTTCATTAAAGATATGTACATACAAACTTACAGTTTGTCGTTGATTAAAACATGAAACAAAGAAATAATCGCATTGAATTTCATCACATGGATTATGTAAATCTCAGTAAACAAGGGTGGCAAGGTTTTGAAAATTTTTTTGACGTACCATTAAAGACACTAGTCGAATAATAACAGATTCTAAGCTGCAGAAAAGAGTTTTCACTTGGTCTACTTTCATGTAGAATAAAATCTTCGCTTCGCATATTTGTTTTTTGTATTTAAACAGTAGAGTTACTACATACAATGTGTCTCGTAGAAACTCAAGATCAACAGAATAAGTTAATGTATGAAAATGAAACCGTACAGAATAGCAACTGCTTATATAGCACACCTTCAAGATTTCAAAATATTTATGAATTCAAATCATTGCTTACTATTCTAATAACACCTACGATCATGGGATCTGACTTTTAAACACCACATCAGACTAGTACCACTTATTTTTAAACTTAATAACCATTGAAAGTTGATAAGTAACAATCAACGTGGAGCTTGTGCATTAGTCCATGTTAACATACCATATCAGCACAAGGATGCGGAGTTAACATAGTGAATAGCAGACAATTTAAAAGAAGTGTGAGAAGAATAACATCGAGGAAGACTAAGAATTGAGAATATGATTCAAAAGGACGAGACGTAAACGTAAATCTGAAAGGGTTGATGATGTCACAGGTATTCAGTGTTTGACAACGCTTCTACCAGTAACACCATCTAATATAATTCGTAACCACCCAGAGAAATCAAAAGACAGAGTCAAGGAGATCGGAAGAGTGTATTTAGCGATAACCAATATATCGGAATTCTCTGATCTAATCTGGCTAGCGATTGCGGTTGATGTTGAGCACGGCGTTACCACACGTGATCTGGTGCGGATGTCTGACCGAGCGCCTTCAGCTAGATGAGTCCACTAAAACATATGGTCAGCATCCAATGTCGAAAACTTACAGAGCTATTTATTTTAGGGATTTATTTACCGCCACAGATCACTCCCCCCCCAGTGGGGCAGTGACGACCCTAAGACGTGGCCAGCCAGAAGTTTAAACCCAACGAGTTTGTCGTTGGTAAACACTCTTCTGATAGCTTACTAAGTGTAGCAGCGTCTGGTCATCTTTCCTTACTATATGGGACCGAGGTACAACATAGTAAAAAAAGAAAGAGTTACAACGAAAATTTCGACTCCTCGTTAACTGCATCGTTCTTTTCCAGTCGTCCTGGAAAAGAAAAAAGAAAGTGTAAGTGCATGTCGAAATACACTCGTGTGTGCGTAAAAACACAATGTCGGCGAAAAAATGGAAAATATACTTAAGCACACGTAATAGCGTTAAAAAATGTTTTTTTGTTTTGTTTTTTTTAAGTAAAAAAATATAAATATACAAGCATATTAAAGTTTTTTTTAAAAAAATTATATATCGTAAAAAGAAAGATCGAGATAATATTAAATGTCGAGTAGTGCTTTACGTGCAGTAGTCGTTTAAATGTTCTGGAAATCTTACTCTTCTTCCAGAACGCGTCGTTTTAGGTTTATTTTCAGATACATTCGGAGTATCATTGCTAGTGTTGGTTGTCGGTTGAGGAATTATGAGTGGAGTCGTCTCGTTTGATTGTAACGAAGGAAAATCGACGTAGATAGGATTTCCTTCTAAATACGCTGCTTTGAGGCGATCGATGCTGATGCTATCGTTTGTTCCGTTCTTATCGATTATATAGTACTTCGGTTCGCGTTGAAGAACTTTGAAAGGTCCTTCGTATGCTGATTCGAAAGGTCGTCGATGCGAGTCTCGACGAATGAAAACGTGTGTACTATATCGTAAGTCAGGTTGAACGAAAACATCAGTTGATTGAGGTCGAGTGGAAGCAGGTTTAACTGAACGCATTGCGTTTGTAAGCCTGTTCGTGTAGGAGGTTAGATCCATGTTCATTGGAGAGGATGAAGGATCCACGAATTCTCCTGGAAGTCGAAGTGTCGTTCCATAAACGAGTTGAGCCGCAGTGTATCCAATGTCAGCTTTCACTGCATTGCGGATACCTAGTAAGACGAGTGGAAGAGCGTCGGTCCACTGTGAAACGTTTGCAGCTGATAGTGAAGCTTTTAGTTGTCAGTGAAAACGTTCTACCAACCCGTTTGCTTGTGAGTGGTAGGCAGTCGTTCGGAAGCGAGTGATTCCTAAAAGTATGGCCAGACGACGGAAAAGTTCGGATTCAAACTGACGTCTGCGGTCTGTAGTGATGGTTGAAGGGCAACCGAAGTTTGCTACCCATCGTTCGACGAAGGTGCGGGCCACTGTTTCAGCAGTGATGTCCTTAATAGGTACTGCTTCTGGCCATCGAGTGAAACGGTCTACGCAGGTTAAGAGATAAGAGTGTCCATTTGAATCCGGTAAAGGTCCTACCAAATCCAGATGAACATGGTCGAAACGAGCATCGGGAGTTTTAAACGAGCCTAAGGGACATTTATTGTGTCTGATAACCTTAGATTTTTGGCAGCTTACACAGGAGCGTGCCCACTCCCTCACGTCTTTATTCATTCCAGGCCAGCAAAACCGTTCTGCTATAAGCTTGATGGTTGCACGAACACCTGGATGAGAAAGTTTGTGCAATGTATTGAAGACATTGCGTCGATAATGTTTCGGCACGATTGGGCGATCCCTACCTGTAGATGTGTCACAAAGTAAGGTTTCCTTACCTGTTCCCATCTGTTTGATGCGTAGTTTAAGTGTTGTGGACGATAACTCGTGCTGAAGATCACTGTCTTCTTTTTGAAGCCCGGTGAGTTTAAGGTCGATTCCTTGGAAACTGTTCAAGGAAGTTATGCGAGATAAAGCGTCTACAACTAAATTGTTTGCTCCAGAGATGTGTTGAATGTCTGAAGTAAACTGCGAAATGTAGTCCAGTTGTCGAGACTCACGGGGAGAGTACTTGTCAGAAGGAGAGCTTAACGAGAAAGTGAGCGGTTTATGGTCCGTGAAAAGAGTGAATTCACGGCCTTCGATATAGTGTTGGAGATGCCGTACAGCACAATACATAGCTAGGAGTTCCCTACCGAATGTGCTGTACCTCGATTCGGTGTCTAGCAACCTTCTAGAGAAAAATGCTAAGGGTTGCCAGGAGTTGTTAACCCATTGTTGTAAAACTCCTCCGATTGCCGAGTCGGATGCGTCTACTGCGATGCTAATGGGTGCTCGGGTGTCCTGGTGTGCAAGCATTGTTGCTTTAGCGATCAGTTCCTTAACTGTGGAGAATGATTTTCGTGCGGTGTCGTCTAAATTAATGGATTTCGCATTTCCACGAAGTTGGTCGGTCAGAGGTTTCATAAGTAATGCGCATTTCGGTATGAAACGTCTATAGAAACTTACGAGGCCGTTAAACGTGCGTAATTGCTTGACGGTGGTCGGTTCTGGGTAATCCAGAATGGCCGCCACTTTGGTCCTAAGAGGTCGAATGCCTTGAGCATCGATAGTGTGTCCTAGGAAGTCTAACGAGTCGGTTCCGAATTGGCATTTCTGAACGTTTACAGTTATGCCATGTTTTTGTAGTCGTTCGAAAACAAGATCCAGATGCTTGAGATGTGTTTCTCTGTCCGGACTTGCGATTAGACAGTCGTCAACATACGCGTGTACGAAGTTGAGACCTCGGAAAACGTCGTCTATGAATCTTTGGAATGTTTGAGCAGCATTTCTTAGACCAAAAGGCATTCGCAAAAATTCATAGAGTCCGAAGGGAGTTATGATAGCTGTTTTCGGAATGTCGTCAGTAGCCATAGGGATTTGGTTATACGCTTTAACCAAGTCGATTTTCGAAAAAACAGTTGTTTCTTTCAAGGTAGCTGTCAAATCGTGAATGTGAGGCAACGAGTAACGATCGGAAATGGTTTTCGCGTTCAATCGCCGATAGTCACCAGTTGGACGCCAATCGTTGCTGTCCTTTTTAGGGACCATGTGCAACGGAGATGCATATGGGCTACTTGACGGTCGTATGATTCCTAAGTCTATCATATAGTCGAATTCGTTTTTCGCTAACCTTAGCTTTTCAGGAGCTAGTCGTCGTGCTTTAGAGAATACAGGTGGTCCTGTAGTCGTGATGTGATGTGTAACATTGCTGGTTACACACGGTAGTTCCGGTTGAGTTTGTTGTATCCCAGGGTACTTATCGAATAGTGGCTGATAAAGTGGGTCGATCATATGCTTAACTGTGACTGGGGATAATCTGCAACCAGAGAAGGAAATTACGCAAACGGACAAATTAGTGTTTCCGTCTACTAGCCTCTATTTGCGCGTGTCGATGATCAGATTGTGGTGTTGTAGAAGGTCCATACCAATGATTGGCATAGAAACATCTGCAATAACGAAAATCCAGTGGATGGGTTTGCGTAAACCCACGTTAAGGTAAACGTACCTTTTGCCATACATAGCGATCGGTTTTCCGTTTGCCGCCTGTAAGTTTGGGGTCGATTCGTGAAGCCGGTCGTTAGGATTTGCTGGGAGAACGCTAACTTTTGCGCCAGTGTCGACGAGGTAGCGAACTCTCGTTGTCACATCTGTGACGTATAACAGACGGCTTTGTTCGCCGGCTACGGTTGCCGTTAACGCGTGCCGGCTTGGAAGTTTCCCGAGTTGTTTTTCGAGTCACTCGGTTTCGTGTTGAGAAAATTGCAGGGTTTTCTGCAATTTCTGGAAAACTTTCCATACTGGTTATGATACCAGCACCAGTCGGGGTTATCTGTCTCTCGTGGTCTAGAGACAGATCGCTTACGAGGAATGCTTCTACGTGGTGTGCGCGATCTCTTACGGTCGGTACGAAGACTAAGATAACGCGTGAGTGTGTGACATAAGTCGGTTATATCATTCTGAGTCGTGTGAGGTTTTTCTTTGACTGAAAACACCTTGGTAGTAGGTTTCGTAATTTCTAGAATGCGGTCGGCAGATGCAGCTAGCTCGTCTAAGGCGTTGTTCTGGAACGAGACCAGAACTGCTTGCACCTGTTGGGGAAGTTTTGACAAGAAGAGTTGTTTGAATAGACCTTCGTCGAAAGTTCTTGGGCCTATAACCTCTCTCATCCGTTGCAACATGTCTGTCGCAGAACCATGTTGCAGGTCGATGTTATTGAAGAGTTGATCTAACCTTTGTCGATCGGTTAGGTCTCCTCTTTTAAGAATCGAACGTTTCAAGGTTTCGTAAGGTTCAGAAACATCACTAGTAAACATACTAGGTGTTACGTACCTGTTGAATTCGCGCGGTAGTGCCTTGACTACTGCGAGGAATTGTGCACGTGTGTCGATCACGCCGTGCTCGGAGAAGTCGGCTTCTGCGTAGCAGAACCAGGCTTCGATGTTGTCGGGCCAGAAAGGCATCAGTTGAAACGAAGGCGGGGACAAAGTCTTAAGCTTGAGTACTTTAGGTGTCTGTTCAGTCATGATGAAGTATGAAGTACGATAATGAACGAGGGGAAAATATATATATATCCAAGAAAAAACACGAAAAAAAATCACAATGTTTAAAAAAAAATGAAAAGGCAATGATATATAAAAAATCCCAAAAAGGAACAGACTCACAGTTGCAATAAGGTGTACCAGATCACGTCGGGCTCACCAATGATGATGTCACAGGTATTCAGTGTTTGACAACGCTTCTACCAGTAACACCTTCTAATATATTTCGTTCCCACCCAGAGAAATCAAAAGACAGAGTCGAGGAGATCGGAAGAGTGTATTTAGCGATAACCAATATATCGGAATTCTCTGATCTAATCTGGCTAGCGATTGCGGTTGATGTTGAGCACGGCGTTACCACACGTGATCTGGTGCGGATGTCTGACCGAGCGCCTTCAGCTAGATGAGTCCACTAAAACATATGGTCAGCATCCAATGTCGAAAACTTACAGAGCTATTTATTTTGGGGATTTATTTACCGCTACAGGGTAATAAAAGTCAAGATCTGATGGACGACAATGAGTTAGTGTATCTGTGACATTCTAGTCAACCATAAGCCCTGTCACCCAACACTTTCAATCACTGATCACTCAGATCCCAAACAGATAGCTTGCACCTACCACTGAAACATCCACAACATCCGCGTAAATAATCAACCATAACAATATCTGAATAAACGTGGGTAGTTATAAGACAATGTACACAAATTGTTGAAAAAAACCCTTCATATTTGTGTGAAAAATATTAAGCAAACAGGAAACACTTACGCGATAGCGACCACATCTTAGGTTTGATAATAATTTCACCAATTTGTTTTAGTGATCACAACTTACTGATATATCTTCTAGGTATATTTGGCAGTTGTCATTAACTAACTAAAATTATTGTTCAAACCAAAATGAATCAAAATTTCTGTTATTTCAATACTCCTAATTATAAATTCTGTCGTGAAATTTAGAAACTGATTGAAATAACACAATACATCTTAAACAGAAGTATCCAGTACTTTGTGAATATAACTCTACAAACTACAGTTAAATAATTGAGGAATTAAAGAGATGTCAGTAAGCTTATTGCAACTAATTTCAACGATATTACAGAAAAAAATGTATGGTTATTGATAAAATAGTTTAGGAAACAAACCTACCTACAAGTTTCAAAAAATATCAATGTAAAGGTATCAGAAATTCTTTTTTTGTTGTTGTTGAAAAACCAAACAGACCCAACAAACCGTAGGAACTTGAGAAAACGTATTTGTGGAATATGAATTACACGCATAAAACAAGTAACAATAAACGCATTTATTGCACTAACAGTTACAAATATGACAAATACATGTTGGTCAAGCTTATTATTATAATTTTAAAAAGATTACAATCTACTACTACTATCATAGAGGATGATAGAAAAAAAAACAGAAAGGAAGAAATGACTAAAACTCATAAGTTGACGTTTAAACAAAATATGGAGAGAATAATCTAAATTGTCTAACACGGTGACAATAATGAGATTGCACATGTATATATATATAGTTTACTCAATTTTAATCAACTTCCATTTTTTCAATTGACTTGTTTCAGTAGTAGTAATAGTAGTCTGTTCATCCATAGACATTAATTGTAATTCCATCAAATGATATTGTCGAACAGAATTATGATGTGCAATTGTAATTGGTGTAATATTTCTTTTAGAAAGACTTAAATAGGTGTGTGCTTCATCAGCTACACTTAATTGACTTGTAGATTCATCCATAAATATCATATCTGGTTGATAAAAACATACAGCCGCAATTGTTAATCGTTGTAATTCACCAGGTGAATAATTAAATAACTGTCTATTAATGATAAATACGAATAAAAACGGAAAAAAGGTGAAGAGAAAACAAAATCTATTTATAATAATTGTTCATATTGATGGAAAATAGTTAAGTTAACCAATTATTTAGTTATTAAACTTGGATCAGATTTAGCCAAAATGTATTTTCTGGTTCACATTGTAAAACAGTGCAGAAGTCAAATAACCTTAAGTAATACAGAACTTGGAAGTGATGTGCATCGGTTCCAGTTTCAACACTATGTTAACATAACAAGATGAAACTATCGAGACAAATATCAGATTAGTAGTGTGGTGCGTGCTACTTATATTGATGTAAGTAGTATATGACGCGAGTTCAAAACGTAATGTCTGGCAGCAGAAGATGGAAAAAGATCAAGAAAGGAAGAGCGAGAACACTATGCAATTTGTATGAAAACGCATGAACAATGAAATGGGAGACAATGGATTGATGTTTGCAACAGGAACAGTCAGTTTCATATGATGGGTTGATATTTTGCAAATTGACGATTTACTATATAGTTTTCAGATTTTATTGAGATGGTCTGTAATTTTTGTACCAAATACATCCGATTGTCCCCACCCGTGTTCTGTTCACTACAGAAGCAGTAGTTACATCATCAATGGTAGTAGAAAACGTAGAACTTGTTACATATGCACATCGGTTCAAATTGTTATACCCTATAAGCACAAATAAAATTACCAAGCGAAATCCCAGAATAGTACAAGTAATGACAGTATCAGTCGTATTAGAAAACATTAGACATCGAAGATACAATTCAACGAAAAATAAATTAGTGAAGTAAAGAGACGGAAAAAGACAATGATAATCGAAAAGAAATAAAGAATGTACTAAATAATAAATTTAGGATAATTTAAGACTTAAGATCCAAGTAAAGACAAACAATAAGTGGATCTGCATCATTACAAATGATTTTAAATCAGTAGATCATTCAACATCTTTAACTGTTTGGTTACAACAATTGCGCGCAACCAAGTATCGAATAAGTAAGCTTCAAAACGAGAATAACAAAATGAACAGCAAGGGAATGGATACAACAATAATAATAATAATGACAGTACGAAGACTGAAGATCCAGAATATGGTTCGAAAAAGAATAAAGTCAACAGAATAAAAAAGAAGGGATTAAATAATACATTAAGTTCTAAAGATATGATCAAAAATGAATAAATCTTCGCTAACTCGACCGACTATAAACGATGACAAATATAATATTTAACAATAGATCATGTTCAGCCTGAAGTGTAGAAACAGTCTACATCCTGAGACAAGGTTCACTTCAACAGTCAATGACTTAATTAGGCGATTTCACGTTTTAGTCTGGTAGTTTTCCTAATCTGCTTCTACATTATCTAGGATAAAATATCAGAGCACCCAGTGAATAGGCATGTGTAATAAATACTCAAACCATTAAAATTGATAAAGGTTTATAGTAGCATAAGGAGAAGCATACTTAAAGTAGAATTTGCTATTTACCCTTAGTTTGCGATGACAATTAACCTCAAACAATAAGTTCCAGGTTGAAATAATCTCTTGCCTAGGTTCAAGAACGAATGAGTTCGCAATGGTTTTGTGAAGGTTTACGTAGTTACATGCAATAAGCAGTATTAATTGTTTGATGAATATAGGCAGATATGTATTTTTCTGAACTTTGAGTACTAGTTATTCGTAATTAGCAACTGTGGCTACTAAATAACTTTTAGTCTAAAATCTATCCCTGTCTTACTATAGTAGGCCACTGTGGAGTTCTTGATGAAGCTAACTAGGTTGATCCTTACTATTTGACTGAAAGATACGCTTTACCTATCAGACAAGTCAAATGTTAAGTGGAAGATGCTTATGGAGACACTTACTGGCCAAGATTTGGCTTTACACTTACTTAGGAACGAGAGAGAGCACGGCTCGGATAGCTCAGTGGTAACGTCTCTGACTGTGAAGCTGGGTGACACGAGATCGAATCCACCAGGGAACACCAGTTCCCTCAAGATTACAGGTACACCTTGCTGACGAGTGCCAAGTAGCACGAAACCCGGGTCCAGGATTTCCTGTTGACTACCTCCAACCACCATTTAAATCTCAATACATAGTGCCCGCAGTGTCGAGTCACCTAGACTGGTGGCCACATTGCAACATGATCGATAGCGTTCGATCTGCACTAATAAGGACTAGACAAGCATGACATTGATCACCACCCAGTGATCAATCAATTGTGAGCAATGCAATTGTTTGAATTTTTTTTATTTTCTAAAGGAGAAAGATATATATTTATGGATGAGTTGTACTTATATTCATGATTTCACTAGCCAATAAAAAAGCTTCCTATTCACTCCTATTTTCTTCACTAGAATAGACCTATTAGGAGCTTAAATTTTTAAGCGTATACATCAGTATCAGACTCGTACGACCGTATAACATAACGTTAAACTAATGCATTAAAATGCATTAAAATGAAACAACTTGCATAGCTATTAATCATAATTCACATATCATCAATTACTATGTTTTATCAATATAAGCAAATAAAATCTACATTTTATAATTTTTTCGTACACAGAACAAAAAAAATGCCCAAACAGATCATTCATCTCGATCAACTTACGAATCAAATTCATACTCGGATTTCTCTGATCTAACAGAACAACCATTATAACAAATATCAGTTAATAATGGAATTTGATATTGATTTTTAGAATAAATACCATCATCAATAATAGTATTATTACCATTATTATTTTCATTGTTATAATATAATTTAAGAATTTGTTTTAATGTATTACATTGTTCTAATTTGATAAGACGAAATTCAACGAGTAAACTTAAGGCTTTTTCGAAAGAATCCAGATTATAATAACAAATTGAACATTTGGAATTTTGTTTTCTTGTAGAATTATGACTAGTTAAGTCTAGTTTTAAAATGAAATAAAATAGAAGACAATGAAAAGAATGATAGACTAGAAGTTAAACCCTTATTTATATACATCAAGAGGTAAGTCAATGCTATAATTTGAGTGAATCATTTTGTAAAGAAATTAATCGAAAAATAATTTGATTAATATTGTTCTCTAGTTGAACATATTCATCAACGAGTATACTGCTTGGCAGTTTGTTCTGTTTTACTATACGGCTGCAAAACATGGTCATTAAGAAGAGTTGAAGATACTCGTAAGCCACTGGTATTTCACCACAGATGCCTTAGAAATATTGCTCGCATCTTCTGGGATCACCAGGTAAATAATCATGAGGTTAGACACATGGTATTGAGGAATGATGGTAATCTTCATCGATTGAGATGGTTGGGCCACGTGTTACGTATACCTGAACATTGTTTACCACGGAATGCAATGCTAACCGGTGTTCAGGATGGTTGGAAGAAAGTTAGGGGCGACCAAACCAAAACGTGGCATCAGTGCTTGAAGTCATTAACTTCCGGTCTGAGCTGTGTTGGTAGATGCAGACTACCTGGTTGGGGTCCGCGTGACTATCGTAACCAATGGTTGGAGACTCTTGGTGACATGACTCAGAATCGATCACAATGGCGTAGGTGTATACACTCTCTATCTTCCCTTAAACTATGAGATTAAAATCGCTTCATATTCTTCTACGTACTAATTCTTTCTTCTTATACTATATCCTTATATGCAATCTTTCTTTTCTATATTACTGCCATTGAATTAACTACTTCTATGAATCCGGTGTTCATCATGCTGTGCTAATGCGGTAAGGCAACTTGGACCGATACAATATATACGCCTGGTCCTACGTTGTAGCTGACTGACTGATTGACTATAAGTCTATAAACTCTCCCTAATAATTTATCTTGAATGGGACTGGATAAACAATGACTAACAGTTGAATTCGAAACCCGGATTTCATTTTATTTAGGAACAATTAGCCAGATATATGTGGATTCTTGTGTTGCTGTTTACATTTTCTGTTTTAAATGTCAACGAGTTATCCAATGGACTACTGAGTCCAATGTAGAAAACAAGCATAATAAACTTCTATGTCAATAGATTATTCTTAGTGAATCGATTAACTTTTAATACGACCAGTAACTTAAAATGTGACATTTAGTTATCACGGCGAACAACAAGTACAACTATTTAATCATGAAACAAGATGTTTTCAAACTGAATAACAGAGTTATACATAAACCAGTAAATAATGAAAATACAGATATACAATAAGAGAATGCATTTCTTTGACAATTTTAAATTTGAATTGCTAATACTTTTTGTTCAACATTACTTCCGTCTTGATTTAATGTGATAATTACAGTGTGTAGTATTTTTGTTTTCTCGTATGATATTTTATTCTGCATAACATACGATATTCTTGTATTCCATTGACATGAACTATGCTCAGTCCGTGATTTGTTATGACTTTAAGTATTTTTCATATATGTGATTTCATCCTAATTATTAATCAAAATGGGTGTACAATCAATATATAAGTCAGTGTATTTTCGACTAGTCGTCGTCGCCGTCATAGTCGTGTGTGTGTTCTTAATTTTGCATTGTGAGAATTGCAGTGGTTCCTCGTTTTTACAAATGTAAGTAATAAACGATTCCGATAAAATAAACAGCAGCGACCAGATATAACAAGTGGCGTTCATCCCGAAGACATAACAAATATATATTGATCGGATAAAAAACGAAGATTTAATGGCACTATATCAATCCAAATTTGATAATAATGTTTGTGACTACTTAAATTCGATGACACTTTGTTTATCTGTATTTATCAATATGTTTGTCTTAACATTCCTATTCATCACTAACTTTTCAGATTCACTTCACACCATTTATTCATGAAGTGACTAATTAGGTAGATGTCTAGTGGTTATAAACATTTATCTCAATTACACAAACCTCAAAATTACTCAATATACACAGAATCGCTTCACTCCACAGGTTCGACATTTTCTCAATTGAATTCGCACCTATGGTTGTCTAAATGCATTAATACGACTATTTTTTTATCACCGTATTGTTTCATCACAAGTCGAAATGTGTGTACGATCAAGTGAGTTTGATGTCCAATTTATCCAATGTTCTGTCACTCTCACTTGGTAAAATTTATTTTGTAAGTGGTGTTGGATTTATCTTTTTGCACTGTTGTGTCTATCATTCAGTTGAAGTGAATGTGTTGGTTTGTGATTGACAATGATTTTGAAGGGGTTCAGATTTCTAATGTTGATTTCTGAAATACACAAATACGATCTGTCTGATTTTGGTACATAGGGGTGATTTTACGACGCTACATAGATTTGATGGATACCTATAGTCAATTTACTGAACCAGTTATTGTTTTCGAATCTACTCACCCTTTCGTTATCTTCCGAATTATTGTGGGCAAGACTTAATACTGCACTTCATTGACTGATCGATCATTTCACATAGAACTATACTTCAGATTTCAGCATTAATCACTTCGTGGTTGACCAAGCGGCAATTTGAAGAAAAATATTATATTAGGGGACGATAATAGGAAGTTAATATTTTTCTTGATTTCTCATCAGCTGCTTACAAATAAATGGTGTATTGTAGTGTAACTTTGAGGTATATATATAGCTGTTCGGGGATTTGTGGAGATTGTAGTATTTCCACAGTTAAGATCACTGGTCAATCTAAGCTAGGCAGCCATTGAGAACTTAAAAGCACTGGACGACTATTCCATTTTAGTATGGAACTCCTCAGCAGTGCGCACCCACGATCTCACAAGTGGGCTCGAACCCAGAACTTTCGATTTCGCGCGAACACAACCTCTAGACCACTAATTCGATATCCCACGGCGTTAATGTATGACTCATATATATATATGTGCATGAAAATATGTGAGGTCATATGAAGATAGAAATCACAAACTAAGGAAGGGATAAGGGAGTAAGTTTAGAGAATTGAGTGAAAAAGCCGATGAATGAAAGAATGGTTCTGGCATACATGAAATAATAATGAATTTAGTTAGAATAACAAAATAAACATTAAGTAACTGATGCGAAACCACAAAATATAAGGCATTCATATTATTCTGGTTTTATTCAAATTGGTAAAAGGGATCAGATGCTAGAAATACTATAAAATAATTACGGTTAAAAGAAGTCTACGGCTGAAAATTAATTTTATAGTCACCCAGTGGCACGAAAACTTCTGGACAGTATACTCGCTTTTTGATAGATACGTAAGTGAACATCTTGTATATAAAACGAAGGATAAGCCGACAAAAATTGGATGTCTTCTGCATTTGTATTTGTCAGATGATGAGATTTATTATATAAATAAACCGATCATCATACTCAGCTACTTTGCTCGTTATGCCCAAACTAAGGCATATTCCCAAGTGAGTCTTGATAAGATCTTTTCTTATTCGAAGATTGGAAGTCTAACAAAATTCAAACATTGTTTACGAGACACTGATAGAATGTACTGGGCATGTGTTTAGTCCTCGCGTTTTAAAATATCTCCAAACAACCTAGGATAAGATTTATCATCGAAATTGAACTAATCTCCATAATCCAACTAATAAACAATAAACATTATGGGTTCATTACAAGCTAACTTCAGAATCACTAATGAACACAGATTCTACGTTAACAATTACGAACTGAATATTCAGAAGTTATTCTGGGAAATCTTAGCCTGTGTAGCCAGCCATATCTCGACTGAGTCAGCCGTCAATAAGTGATATTGGGAGATTATTGAGTTGTATTTCGAGTTAATTAAAGTTAGAAATCCAATTCACTAGATTTCGATTCGAAAGTCTATAACTAAAGAGTCTTAGAATAAATCCTGTATAAAGGGTAGGTGGGGGATTACGGTTATCCATCCAGTGAAGAAATTCTGAATCGGGAAAATCAACTGTTTAATGTCCTCAATTTTTAATGAGTTTTAAGCAATTATCACACTGAAATGAGAACAATCTTGGATGAATAGAAAACAAGAATCTATTGAAAGTAATTACTTACTTGCTTCAGAATTTTCAATATCAAATGTTGTAGCTCTAGCATCAAGCCCACCAGTAGATTGACTATCGAAAGAATATGCTATATTCAATAATAAATAACACAAATGTAGTTCTCTACGGACATTCGATAATATTAATGAATTTGATGTCATCATGAAACAATGTAAACTTGTTAATAACTTGTAAAATTCATTATTTAATTGAATTGTCATCCATGGTATGTATAATACTTGTGGAATAAAAACAACTCGGAAATTATCCGACTGATAGAAATGATATAATGAATTGATTGCATTATTATTCCCTGAATTATTATTCATTAAGATGAGACCTGGCCATAGACCAGCTAAAACACGAAATAAAGCAGTTTTACCAACACCGCTCGGACCAGTGATAAGTAGGGCTTCATGCTTTTTAATAGTTAAACATAAGTCTATAAAGAGAAAAAGTTTAGACAAATTAAAAAAAATGTTCATCTACAGTGAAATAGAAGAAAAAAAAGTTAATAAGTATGGTGTACTAGTGGTTGTTATATCCTGATGAGAATAATGCATGGTAACTGTTGGAATCTATTTCTAGACTAAAACTATACGTATATATTTATCGTATAATTGTTAAATAACTAGACTATTCATATTCGTTTTCCTCCTATTATAAGCCTCATTTTGACCTATGAACTATTATTATACGGTTTACCATTCTTGAGTTATGCCCAATCTATCAATTACTATTTCCCACATTCACAGTCACTATTGGCTAAATCTTGTACAAATGTTAGGCGCTAACTGGAGACTCTCTTTTCACTCATTTCATAGACAATTTTAACAGTCTCACATTCATTTACCTGTGTTTTTAATCAGGTACATTATTTTTACCAACTATCGAAGCTTTCCTCTTTACTGTTATTCTAGTCTAGTATTGCCGTCAACAGGTTCTGTTGTAAAAAGTAATTTTCTTTGTAGTACGCTTAACGAGTGAGAAAGCAATAATCTTGACGATAGTGGTTATCTTTTTTGTAATAAGGATAGGTTTTCACGTAAAATCATTCAGTTCAGAATGAAAAGTAATTTCATGTAACATTAACTCTCCCCTTTCTCAATAGTTTTGATAACTGCCAATTACCATAAAGATGATAAATTTTTGCAATCAAAACTATCTTTGAAATTAATCAATTCATTTTCAAGAGATATCATACTGAATAATATGTAGCCGACCTTAAACCTAATTGTTAGACATGTATACTTCAGATTATTCTATTGTTTCGAATTCCCGTTAATATATCACTAATTGTTTTCGACTACTTAAGATTACTATAAGTATTAATACCAAGGTTGAATTTGATAGTTTCAAATAAATTGAGTATTGGGTAGAAAGTTAATAATAAATATACTTTTTCTATATCCCAATGAGTAGACCTACATTAAGTCATGAAACGTTGGAAATACACATTTCTACTCACTGGGATATAACAAAAATACTTCCGCATCATTAGTGGAGGACGACTTTGGTAAGGCTCAAGTGTTCTCAAACTACTTTAGCAATGTATATACCATAGAACCACCCTTCCCGTCAGCGCATAAAAATCCCCCCACACATACACTGGATAGCGTGACCATTAAGGAACTTGATGTCTTTGGTCTGCTAAATAAGCTTGACATAGGTAAATTCACGGGGCCCGATGAATTGCATCCTAGGCTACTAAAGGAATTATCTAACTTTATTGCGAAACCTTTAAGTATACGCTTTAATCTATCCGTAACGCAGGGTCGTTTACCAAAAGACTGGAAGAACGCCATAGTAAGTTTTGTCTTCAAAACAGGTACGAAAAACAAACCTGAGAATTACCGACGCATTAGCCTAACTAGTGTGGTTGTTAAAATCTTAGAAAAGATTATTCGGAAGGAGCTGTTTAAGTATCTCGATAAAACCGGATCCTTTCGGAGAAGCAGCACGGCTTCAGAATAGGTTATTCTTGTCTCACTAACTTATTAGTGGCTCGTGAAAGCTGGTGCGCTCTTAAGGACCAAAAGTTACCTGTAGACATAGCCTACATTGATTTCAGCAAAGCTTTTGACAAAGTTCCGCACATCAGGCTGTCATATAAGCTGAGAAATGTCGGAATTGGAGGCAGTCTATTGATGTGGATAAATAACTTCCTAGTTGGGCGCCAACAAAGAGTATGAGTGAACTCAAAGTTATCTAGCTGGGAAACTGTGCTCAGTGGAGTGCCCCATGGTACAGTTTTGGGGCCAGTGTTATTCCTGTTGTAAGTAAATGACCTTCCTCGTCTACTACCATCATCGGTCTTGCTATATGCTGACTATGTCACGATGTGGAAAGCGATACGAAGTAAGGGTGGTAGCTTAGAACTCCAAAATGACCTGGAGAAATAATCTGCGTGGTCTCAAACCTGGCAGTTGCCGATAAATACTTCCAAGTGTGTTGTGATGCATATCGACCATGAAGGTATAGATACATACACGATGAATAACACTCAGCTACCTGTTGTCAAGACACACAATGACTTAAAAGTAATTGTTAGCCAAGACTTGAAGACCACTGCACACTGCCGTGCAATAGCCGTCAAAGGCTTTAGAACCCCATGGTCAATACGTAGGGCCTTCAGTCATGTCGATGCTAAAACGTTTTTCGACTTTGTATTCAGCATTAATGGGTCCTGAACTTGAGTACTACATACAAGCGGCTAGGATCTGCTTAAAAATAGATAGTGAGCTTCTGAAAAGGGTTCAATGAAGTGCAACTCAGCTGATTTCCCGAATAGCGAGGCCCCCGTATGACGCTCCACTGTCTAAGCTAAACCTATTCCCGGTGTCTTATCGAAGAACTAGAGTGGACTTGATTACAGCTATCAAATTACTTGGTGATGAATTTACACCAGATATGCCCTCATTTTTTATCTTCCAAAACAGAGGATCTACGAGGACATTCCAAAAGTTTTCATAAGCCCAGAACAAATTACTTGTCAGTTGGCTATCGACCTTCCATAGAATCATCAACGAGTGGAATTCATTACCTCAGCACGTGGTTGGGGCTCCATCCATCGACTCTTTCAAAAGGAAGTTGGATCAACTGAGAGACCACCATTACCAGGACTAACACAGTCCATCAAGCCTCATGTCCTTTCCAAACTGAAACTGAAACTGAGATAAAAGTGTGTTATTTGCGTTTACTTAGTAATCTGTTCGAATTTTTTTTACTCTTTTCTTTTCTAAATTCAGACAGAGATCTTTTTTTCACAATATCGATTGCATCAAAATATATTCACACGTTGAACTCGAAAATAATAACTATCAAATGTTAGGTGTTGTTTTCAATCCATTGCATATAGTGTATGTGTTTTTTATACTTTTATCGCGAGTATTTACAGGCGTTAATCAACATTCTTGCTAAGGTGAAGAGAATTTGCCATGAGTAAAACAGTGGTTAGAGGTAGTCGACAGGAAATCGTCAACCTAGGTTTCGTGTTATTTGGCACTTGTCAACAAGGTGTACCTGTAATCTTGAGAGAACTGATGCCCTCTGAAAGGTTCAATCCTAAATCACCTAGCTTTACGGTCAGAAACGCTACCACTGAGCTATCTAAACCGCTTTTGATTTCATATAGGACTGAGGTTTATTGTTAATTGACTGATCACTGAATAATGGCCAATGCCATGTATATCAATTCTTGCTTAGTGTTGGTCAAATTCTACCGTGAGTGCCAGTACATTAAAATAGAGAATCAAAATTATTAACATACCATGAATTAAAACATTATTAGGATTCAATGGAATACATATTGATACATGATTGATTTGAAAAACAATATCATCCAGTAAACAATTATTATCCCTGTCAATGATATCGTGTATGGGGCTAGGATGAGAAAAAGAAAATAGAAATTTTTAAAACAAATTTATTGTTTTGTGAAAAAGAGATATCCTCAAAATACATTACATGATCTTAGATTTAACTGTGATGGTCTAAGCATTTGATTTTCAAACACCGCCCAAGTACATCTAATTCAAATCAGGAATTCAGGTTGTATAACAAGCAATTGCACAAGATGTGAAATTCGTCGTTGAATATTACGATGGTGTGTTTAGTTACTCCATTGATATAGTGTTAAATTCAATTACATATAAAAAGATGCAAAAAATATGATATACTGTATCGTGTAAGTTGTATTTACAATGCATTAAATACCCTAATGAACACAACAAAAATGGTTCAAATACCAGCTTAAATTGATGGGAAACTACTCAACATGATTAATTACCTTATACAGAATTTTACGGTACGGATAGATGATGCTTTCCATCAAGAATATCATGTTCCGTATAAAAACTGAAGAAGTACCTTACGTAGAAACTGCCCATAACTTCGACCATACTTTTGTAAGATGGTCGAACTAACTATCAACAAATACAATATTAAATATCCCAAAGTTAAGCGCAATGCAACACAAACGGAAGTCAAATGTATGAACCAAAAAATAGTGAGATACTTTGTATACGCAGATTATGTCAGTTTACATTATTGATTAACCAATGAGAAGTAATCGATATAACCCTCAGTATTGAACGAATTCTAAAGTGAAGGGCACTATTCTAAGTGATTCGATGTTATTTTATGCACTGTTTTGATGTTGGGTTGTGTTGAAGCAAAAGCTAGGATGCACTGAATCTAAATTTCATGACAGTTAGCATACATTAGTGATTGATCAGTTAGTGTAAGTAGATATATCGGTCATACATTGTGTTGGTTGTGGATAGGGTAGCTCAGTTATATACATATACATTTGTTGCATAAACTAATTATTGATCAGCTAATAATTTAAAATATTAAAATAAATACTAGTTATATTTATTACTCAATTGGACACTGGGCATACATAGTATTCCATCTAGAGGGTACCGAGCCTTTCGTATGCCCTGATAGTATTCTCTTGACTTTCGGGTTGCCTGATTTGTCAGGGGCGATGGGATAATGAATGACGTTAATACTGTGTCCTAGGTTTAAAGAGGTTTGAATGCTATATGCATGCAATCCGCCTCGTTATTATTCCTATTTGCCCCCCTAGCTGGTATGACCGAGGATGAGGGGAGTCCGCTCTCCCGCTTGAAATCCCTTCACATGGTCACGCGCATACAGTCACAGCAAGGGAAGTCCTACTCACTGCCTTCTCGCGGAGAGGATGTTGTTTACGAAAATGGAAGGGCGAAAAGCGAATGTTTGGAGCTTTAATCGGGTTGGTGGAGATCTCCACAACTCCTATACTGGTAAGTATCATGGGCTCACTAATGACTAGCTTTGTGAGGGAATTCTCAAAGTTCTAGTCAGAATCCATGACCAGTGGAGCTAATCCGTGTCAGGTAGAGACAGGTGTCTACCTCAGTACAATGGAAGGTCGCGCAATTCCGTGGATTGGTTGAGGTTAGACATCAACACCATTGGATACCGGCTCAGTGGTCCAGTAAGTCAAGCGTTCGCGCGCGAGGCTGAAGACCTCGGGTTCGAATCCCGCGAGCGGGATCGTGGATGCGCACTGTCGAGGAGTCCCACAATAGGACGAAACAGCTCTCCAGTGCTCCCAGGTTTTCAGTGGTGGTCTAACTTCTATCGGTTCATGATCTAAATCAAAAAGATTGTGGAATAATTGAACAGCTCACACATCTCTACATAAAATAGGCGGTGATGAGTTTAGCGACAACGAAACTAAATGCTTGGCAATTAGACAAGGTAATATATACCAACGAATACTTTTTATTAAACAAAACTTGTTAATAAAACTGATCAACGAAAAAAAGAGAAGAGAACAGGAAATTATCACCCTTTGAATCATACCTGAATATTTTTGATCTAATAAATAACCATTGAGTTTGATAAGATGTGATATAAGCAGCTGAAGTATCATATAAATTAATTTCTCTTAAATATTTGTCCAAGTTTACAATGCTAATTTTACAAGAGTAAAACAAATAGAAAATGAATAATCATAAAATTATTGGAAATTGATTGTTTAAAAAATAGAGGTAAGATACAACTGAACATGAAATAAACAATAAAATTTTCATTTCATTCATTACAGTGTTTTAAACCGTAGATATTTCCAAAGTTTAAAAATGGTCACCATCACAAATTATTATTGATAAAAGAAAACTGATTAGAAGGTAAAGAGTATTGGAGATTTCATTTTACAACCTAAATATAGACTATGAATCCAATAAAGAGTGTATACTCATAATTTCGTCAATTCAGAGCTTGTGGTGAACTGCCTTCGGGATCGATAACTTTAAACAATGTTAGTCACGGTTGTCCACTTTCCTCATTTTTAATTAACTTTTTCAAAGACATGCTTGTAGACATACCTCACAACGTCTGAATTTTCAGGAATCGATCTTCAATCAGGAGATTCTCATATTGACATAGAATAAACAAATGACATAGTCCCGTTTCATGAAGACACTGAAAAATAGTAGGCTTTTAGACGCCTCAAGCAAAAATGCTAGAGCTTTTGAGATGTGTTTATATCCATCCAGGTCCAAAACTGTTGCTTCAGAAGTGGTCTAAAACAACGACTGAAGTAATGATAGGGTGTATAGTTGGGCGTGTCAACTACTTATCTTAGAAGTCTCATCAGCCTTTGTGGGTTAGTGTCTGACAAAATCTCAGCATGGATTCACAAAGCTCGGTTGGTCTTGACTAACTAGGATCACTTATGGCATAGGCAAGATATACGTTTACTAACGAAAGGATGAGTTTACTATGCAGCAGTTCGCTCCATTATATTTTATGGCTGTGGAACATAGTCCGTAATGAAAGAGAATATACGTGGGCAGCTAGTATTCGGTTTTAGGTATCTTCGAGGGATTGCTTGGATATTTTAGGACCATCGAGTTAACAATTCTGACACAGGGTATTAGGTAAGGATGGCAAATCTATTGACGGGGTATTGAATCTTTGTCGACTGAGACGACTAAGACATGTATTGTCACTAATACTTTTACTAATTCAACTACTATGGGATCTCCCCTGGAAATTTCATTTCGCTAATCTAGTCAATCAGTCAGATATGCTGTTAGAGGTATGAGGGTGGTTATCACTTCCCGGTCGCCCTCACCGTGGAACGGTTCTTCTGGAGATACCTGACAAGGAAATTGGATTACAGGTGGTCTAAGTGACCTGGGAGCGTGACCGCAGTGCCCAAGGGACATCTGCTTGAGGTCAGTCACACACGACCTTTTGTGGGTAATTTTTGTGTTAGCTCCGTAATTATTGGAACCTTACCGCCGGATACAGATATCCGTGGGATAAGGTGAGGTGTGCATTTTAGGGTCGAACTTTTCTAACCCTATCCCTCCAGCATCGCTGTTATGCTGGTTGTCTGAAGGAAACACCTTACTGCTGTCACACCTCTGTACAGTCAGCAGTACGACTTCGCCTTCGGACCTTGGGTTTGTTGCTTTTAGTCTCACTGCTCTTCAACCGACCTGTCTGGTATGGCAGGACCTTGAGGAACCGTTGTTCCAGACAGTATAGCTCGGTTGGTTCATCACGATAGGCAAGCCCGACCACCACGTCAAGGTAGCAGCAACGGTCGGGAGCTAAGCTAGTAGGGTATGATAATTTGAACCGACGTACATATGTTAAAGGGTTTACGTTGTGTATGACAGACTGAGAAGTTAACTGGAACAAAAACTTTTGGAAGATTTAAATTTTATACAGCACTTAAATGTCAATGTAATTAAGACCCGACTATCAGACCTAATTCTTGTCTAACAAATAAACATTTGTAAAAACTGAGTGTTAATTTCAACATTACACTTTGAAATTGATCAAAATCATAAATATTTATTTTACATACCGATGTCCAACACCAACTAATTGAGCAATATCAGTAGATAAATTAATTAAATTTGTTAATTTATTAATTAAATACAGAAGAAAGAAACTAGTCTAGAATTATTTGTGTGTATTTGAGAAAATAAGGAAAAGAACAAAAAGATACTACTTTAATATTTATTTTCATAGGAAAAAAATTATAACACAAAAATAATCATTATTTTTAGACAATAAGTAGCATGACTAGTGTAGATATGGACAAAATATAAGTTTAGGTTCTTCTCCCAACTACACCAAACCACATAATAGAATAGATTTTTTTGTGAACTGCATTCATAATTTTGCAGCAAACATTTTCAATACTCAATTGATAGGTACAAATCTTTGCATCTTTAACTTTGAGCCATTCTTCAATTATAAGGGCTAGTGTTAATACTCGACTGTTTAAACTGAAATAGGTAGAGGCGGATTTTAAACTGTGGCTTAGTAGTTGTAATTTGAGTATCGTAACAACTGAGCCACCAAAAATCGAAGTAATATTCATTGAGAAATAATTTTAAAATGAAGGAAAAGTCACTAAGTTGCAATCTTATTTAGATTTAAAACTCATAAACAATGTGCACCCAGTAAACAGGGTTAAATCCAGGACATATGTCCAGGTAAACACGGTATGACTGAACTGAAACTTAATGGTGCAAAATTCCAACTTCAATTGACTTTTTATACAGTAATGACATTTGTGAGTTACCGCCTCAATAATTACGTGATTGAGTCCATAGATTAGCGTTTTGTTCCCGAACTCGAGATCTAGATAAATAACTAAATATTTGTTGAATTTCAATCTAAATACTTAGTCTTTAGAAATACTTAACAATATTAGATTAATTTTTTGCGTTTCTCGTTGATCTATTTATGGAATTTATCCACCACATATAGACTATGAAATTTACGACACACCAACTAGACAGAGAAATCAGGAACAAAGGTTTTTTAATCCACCAATCAGTCAACAATAATCAATATATCATTGGAAGTGTTTCTCGTCAGAAAGAAATGTGACAAAATTATCATATGGACCTTTTAGTAACTTGGCTTCATGATTAATGAAGACTTCGGAATTCCATAGAAATAGATCATTAATTTAGACATTAAACTTTCTTCCCCAAGAACATACTAAAAAGTTGAATTAAGTGCTTGAATTGTGTAGCGCAAAATTACTATCCTGGTTTGTTTCCTTTTCTGTCAGATGGTTACTGAGAAAATGGACTACTAGGTCCGTTTCGTAGTGGTTGGTACTCATTAACAAGAATTGATGATAACTTTCTGGAGATTCGAATTTGAATCGTCTAGTGTGGCGGTCAAAGACAACTTTACCACCGAAATATTGTGGTCCCCAATTAGTAAGAAACCAATATTCCGGATTATTTTACCAATTGCCTCCAAATATCGAATATCAGACAAAGGACACAGAAATGCCGATTCATTCAGCTTAATGGCCACATTGCAAAGGTGATCAAATAGAGTTCGATTAGCATTAAGAACTAGATAATAAGACAATCGTCGTTGTTATTTTTATTTACTGGATTTTGCGAACCCGTGATACTATTACCTGTTTACGTTCCCCACTTTCGAACGAACTGAATTCAACAAAACTTATCATTCGATAATACAGGGGCGTGATAGTAAGGTAAGAACATTTATCTACCTTGTCTATACATACATATATAGATAACACACTCAACTGACCATAGCCATAAACCACATACCAGACAAATTCAATGATACAACACAGTAAAATCAACAGGGGATTAACTGTTAGAATTTACAAGATGTGGATTGTCAAGAAAAAAAGTTCAAGTAGCAGCATCAGCAACAACGAAAACTAAAATTTGTATACACATAACGGATTATTTGATGCCTATTTACCTGACTAATAAGAACAGTGATTTCAGATGCCGACATTGTTCGAATTGGACCATTGAACAGAATGATTCCAAGAGCGACATAATTTACTACACCACCACAATATGCATTAAGTTGTGTTACATCTGGTCAGAAAATATGAATATAAACAACAACAGATAGCATAGAAAAACAAATATGCGCAATATATTCTTTGGTGAATATGTTTAAAGAATTCAACAAGAAACTCCGCTTCAGTCTAGAAGTGTTTTTAAGAACTTTGAAATTACATAGCTTCATTACCATATAATACTGCGGAACTAAATTGATAATCTCAGATTAACAACGAAAAACTAGGACTGGAAATTACTTAGCTTATAGTATCTGATTCGTATATTTATTATATTTTAACAAAAGACAAAGCACCAATTACAGTCTTTCTAATTTATTAGTTTGGTTTACTGGCTAAAACAATAGTTGAAGATAATTCTATGTTCAAAACAGATATTATAGGAATTTGCAGGGATGCTACACAAATGAAACAAGACGCTACATACTTTCTGTTTATCATTTTAAACTAAATTTTATTAAACCAATGCTTATGCTTATAAAGTTCAGCCAACCGGCCTGGTGAGCATATCGCTCACATTTCGGTAAAACTGGGTTCTCAAAGCTGGATAGTTTAATCGTCAAGTATTCATCGCCGGCATAAACTCCAGATAGAAGTGCACTATTCAAAATTTTCTACATATAACGAACAGCTTATTTGTCCACCCTGAAGATGATTGTTTGTTGTCAACAGTTGTCGAGTTATTATCTGAATGTTTATTTCCATTGTCTTTACCCTTACTGCCTGACTCTTAACCGTTTTATTACTTATGGGTTTTTTGGATTAATTGATAAACTGGACCGATTTCGATAAGTCTACTGGTTGCTGATATACACGGTGCCAAACCTCTAAAAATCCCCAGGTCTCTCTATCCAAGATTTCAATACCTTCTTAGTCGAACATGCGCCTAGAATTGATTGTGTATTGATATAAGCGGATACTTTGTGGTCAGTCAGTCAGTAACAACGTAGAACTTCGTACGTACGTACATCAGTCCGAGTTGCCACACCACGTTAGCACAGAGATGCAGTTGTCGATTCAAATCCCGTAGTGATAGAGGTGGTAAGAGTATAAGCAGTAATCGGAAAGATTAGAGTTTGAAGATGTTATTTAAAGAGTATAATCCAGTAAAATAAATTTGGAAAGAGAAAAAAAAGAGACAAGGAGGATTCAGGATACTTTGTGGTGTTTTACAGCTAATCGGAGTTCATTCAGATGGAGATAAGGAAGGTATGCCAATTTGTCCAATGTAATTTTTAATTGCAATCTGTTCAGTTTTTTAATCATTCATAATTTCATCCTCAGATACATCAGCGAGATTCAGGTCAAAGGATTAAAAAAATGAAAATAAATATCTATATAATGAAAGGACAAGCATTAACAACATTCAAGCGAACTCAAGGTCGATAAAATAAACAGTTGGTTATATCAAAAACTGTTGCCTAGATAGACAATAAAAACTTCAAGGTCAAACTACCTAGCTTACAGAAGTGATGAATGCATACATATATATAACTTACAAAATAATACAGCATTACGATTAATAAAAACTCGTACAGCATGAAATAACCGATTGAATAAATTCGTTGAAATGGCATTTAATGATTCACTCAAATCAAGAAATGCAGCACTTTCGACTGAGCATCTTAGTTTTGTATGAACAAACCTGAAAATAAAAAGTGAAGAAACAACTGACAGTAAATTACAAAAAGAGAAAGGAGAAAAACCCAAGAGAAAACGTGGCGAAATAAATTTATAATATATTTTGCTTCATTTCGATTTACAAAAACGACTTTAAGCAAACAAAAAATGGAACAACGAGTAATCAGGTCCTAATCAATAATCTGAGAAACCGGTAAATGCGACAATAGCTTTCATCTAGAACTGGAATCTACCAACAAATAACTGCATTGGAGTATGTCAATGTAGAGCATTGAACAAAAGTCTATACGAGATTCTATTTAATAACTGCTGCAGAAGAATAGAGATTTAACAAAATCGAAAAGATAACAAAACGAGACATGAAGGATAGGGATAGAGAGAGAGATGATAAAAAACGGAAATAAGTGATACATAACAAAAATTTTCAAGTCCACTAGATAGAAAGTGGTTTAATTCATGCCAGTGTGAATGACTTTTAAACACATCTTCCAGGTTGTGGAGTTAATCACTTTTTGTAACACTGATAAGTGTTTGCATGTAGACCTTCGTACATAATTCAATAATTTCATGAACCATGTACTCGTATGGCCACAGTTAGTTTATTTTTTAAAACAATTCAGTATAAGCCAGAATAGTTCCTCGATGTAGAATCTTGACATGCACATCATACAACTCATCCACTTCAGTTATTGCCTTTTTCAAAAACAATCGACTGATAATAAATATATTTTTTGTTACATCCCAATGAGTAAAAACAAGATCGACTGAATTAGCTTTTTCATAGAAATTCAGAGAAAAATATGACTGTTGAAATCCAGCTTAGATTTAAGACAGTCTTGCGGAGTTCCTGAGTCTTGTGTATACTACTTATTTTTAAATCCAACATCAAGAATAGTATATGCCCAGATCACTAGCTATTGCTTCTAGTTTAAAGAAAAACGCTTTATGAATTTCACGTTCAAGGAAGTTCTAATGTAATTTATGTTTACATTGTACAAATTTACACGATTATGTTCAATGTCCTTAGCTCATCTGTAGTTTTAAAGATATGTTTTAAAGTCCCCTCGTCAAATAATTACTTCTGACTGGTAAATATGTCATTTTTTACGAGTTTTACTCAATTGAGTAATGACTTCTGATTTCCCTTTAGTTATCAGTAACAAGAAATTTGATGAAGTATTATAGTAAGTCTATATTTAGGACCGTCAAACAGTACAATACGATATAAATTGACGATAATGTGTAACTCTACTATGTACATTACAAGTGAGTGAGAAAAATTATTCAAATGTTCTATACAACTTGGTAGATAATCGTAATTATTATTATTTCATATCATACTGTTGCTATGCAAATTTGGTGAAATAGCGAATTCTTATGAGATGCATTGATTACAGTAAGCATTCACTGACTACATAAATCTACAACCTAGTGCTATATTATCTTGATTTTAGTTTGAATAATGAAGCGAAAATAATAATAAGGAACTGAAAAAATTATTACGTTGAAAGGAACTTAAATGACATTAACAAAAACTAGAAAATAAATGAACAGGAAACGAAAATGTAGTCAAGACTTGGTGAAAAACAAAAAAGGAAATGCATATGCGCTCCACACTGATATAATAAAGCAGGATATTCCCGACAAAATTAAGGGAACAAATTTAGTCAGTCAGCTACAACTTAGGACCAGGCACATATATGCATTGGTCTAAGTTGCTGTACCTTGTTACTACATCAAGATGAACACCGAATTCTTACAAGTAGTTACCACAGTTATAGTAATATGTAAAAAAGAGTCCATATAAGAATATAATACAGAGAGAAAGAACTAATTCGTAGAAGGAAAGTTACAAAGTAACTTTAATCTCACAATGAAAGGAAAGACAGAGTGCATACACCTACGCCATTGTGATCGGTTCTCATTCATGTCAACGAGAATCTTCAATCACTGGTTACGAAAGCCCCACAGACCCCAACCAGCTAGTCTGCATCTGCCAACATGGCTCAAACCAGAGGTTAGTGACTACATGCACTGGTGCCACTTTTGGTTTGGCCGCCCCTAACCTTCAACAATCACTAACATCAGTCAGCATTGCACGTCATGGTAATCAGTGTTCAGGCATATGAAACATGTGGCCCAACCATCTCAGTCGATTTACCACTATTCCCTAAACCCTCTGTCTAACCTCACTATTACTTACCCGGTGATCCCAGCAGATGCCAGAAATATTTCTAGGGCATTTGTGGCCAAATACTAGTAGCTTACGAGTATCTTCAACTCTTAATGGCCACGTTTCACAGCCTTAAATTAGAACAGAGTGAACTGCCATGAAGTACATCCGTTCATTAATTGATAGACGGATATTTCGCCTTCACCATAGGTTACGTAAGTTAACAAAAGCCAAATGAGCAGAGATTTTGTCATACAACAACCGATTAGGGCTGACGAGACTTCTAAGCTAAGTGAAATTGTCGACGCGTTTGACTACTTCACCCCTTATCCTTAGTTCAGGTGTTGACACAGGCCAGTAGTGAAGCAACAATTTGCATTTAGAGGGGCTGAAATGCATTCCGAATAAATTATTATCTTGATAAATTGAAAGTTAATTGTTACGCTTATCTGGTCAATATAAGATTTATTAACTTAGGTCATATATCCATTGTTATTTCCGCTAAATTATAATGGAAACTTCAGATAAACTTTGAAAACACTTTGAAAATACTAAATAAAAAAATGAAAGGATACTTAAAATTAACAATTACCTAAAATTGCCTTCTTGTTTCTGACGTTCAAATGAAGCACGCGAACTCCAAGAGGCGAGGAATCGCGAAATTATTGCAAATATAATGAATAGGATATAAGCTGAGACTGGACCTAACCAACCAGCTCTGGAATAAAACATATTAACTGGGAAATCAAAATACATTACTTTTGTACACATAGATATGTATAGAATACGACTAATATTGGATTCACAGTTATTGATACAATTATATTGGTCAGCAGGTCACAAGCTAAATTGATATCTTGAGTAAGACGTTGATCACTACAAGGAAATATTTTAATGATCAATCAAGTTAAAAACAAGGAGAGGGTAAGACACAAACTTACGGGTTGTCTAAATCAGTAAGAGTATTTACAACATAGTAATTTTTCCGTTTAAAATATAGACTTTGTAAATTCTTGGTTAAAATTTCACGTAATATTAACGATAATTGTCCCACAACCATATTTTGTACACCTAGAGCCTAAATGGAGAACAAAAACGCAAATTTTTTAAACTCAATGTCAACAATGATCACCGTGAAAAGTAGAAAAGTTGACTTAGTAATTACTTTATCAGACCGAGAAATAACAGGTATCTGTTTTAGTAATATCTTATGTCAAGCAAACTATGTCCAGGTTTTTAAGACGATATAAAATGTGAAGCCAAAAGTGAGAAACCTGTGAGTATTCGATAACTAACAATTTCAACACTTCAATCAAGCACGAAATAACTTCCAAATTAAGAATAGGTCAACACGTTTATAATCCTGCACATTGTCAACCATGCTTTGACGGAAGAGTTAACGTAGATAAGGCTTTAAATAACCAAGACAATGTTATTCATATTAACAATTCGAGCTCTGTAGAAAATCATGCATTCGTTAATTAATAGTTTGATATTTAGAAGCAAAATGGTTAAAAATTGACCCGTCTCAAAACTATACTCGTTAGTTATTTACTAAATCTTGATAATCATACCTCCAATCTACTGAGTACTAACCTATACATTTAGAGTGGTATTCGATTTCGATTTTGGGTGTCGATCAATAGAAAAGGTCGTTGTGGACATTTGTACTTATATTAATATTTATCACAATGGCAAAATTGTCATCAAAATTTATAAACCGCTTTAATAGGTAAATCGATTTTATCCAGCCCTACTGCAAAAGACAGTATTACTAAGTTACCTATGTCACTTTTCACGTCACTTTTATCCTTTAAGCCATTTCTCAAACCACGATATTGTACGTTGTACCAAGTAAACTTGAAGCACTATTACATCAAATACTATGTCGATTAAATATGTGTGTTTCAATCACTATAGTGAGTGCTATGTAAAACAAAATCATAATAATCAGTATAACAGCGCTAGATATAACTTACCAAAGAGCCACAAAATATATACATTATTGATAATTTTAAAGTCCATATAAATCTGTCATAATTTTTGGTAGTCAAAGCATCAAAAAAGTTGGAGGATATCAATCCGATTTGATAAGCAGAATATTCATCTGTCGAAAACAAGATGATTATTGTTATTTTTGTTTCTTTCTACACTTACAAAAACCAGTAACAATTATTAGTAGGAGCAAAAAAATTAGTGGGGTAAGAAATTCTCTTTTTAATTGTCTACCAAGATATTTGATAAACTGGATAGAAAAGTGAAGTCCAAAAATGACACTATACGAAAACAAAATCCAAAGGATAATTATTTTCAACAATGAATGATACCTTTCTTGAGTTTTATTCATTTAATATCATGAAACGTAAAGGCAAACAATATGATTACCTAAAAGTGAAAATCAACATGATTAAATGAGGATCAGCCAATATTAAACCATAAATTTACCGACTGTCATGTCACAAGAAAGTTAGAAAGGAGCATTAGTAAGCTTGAATTACTTAAAGAACAAGTCGAGAAGGGTAGGTTGGTTTAAAATGTAGAGGCTGTAGTATGAACTAAGTATGGTTTATGGAAACTTTTGCCAGTGTACATTGCTTCAAACTGACTAGGTTTATAATATAACTCTGGTAGAATATTTGTACTATGCACGTGAAGCTTATAGTATAAGGCAATATGAAAGCATCTAAGTGGTAGAATATGAATTTTTGAGTAATCTTTCGGATTTATAGTGAGCAATCAGATTGCTAACCATACTAAAAATAGTGCAAGTTAACGAAGTCTAAACGAATGATCCATAACTCCGCCTCAGTGTTACCAGACACTAACGTAAGGCATATGAGGATCACAAATACATCGGTGTTAAACTATTTGATTACAACGTACAAGTGAAAAACTTTTACAAAAAAAATTACCGGCGCGACTATAATTTATGGACGAACCAAACAGATTTAGGATAACACGCCCAAGGTTTTAGAGCGAAATCTATTCATCTATTCGGCTAAAAAGCATTTTTTTGCATACTGACTGATGTCATCATTGATAAAAATCCTAAATCCAATTCTTAACTCTAACCATCAACTTCAAAAATCATAATTCTTATTCCTCACACTGATTTATAGCCATTATTTAGTCCTAGTTAGTAGGTGGACATTCTAAAGGTCACTTTGGTGTCACTCAAAGGTTTTCCACAAATAAATGTCTCACTCTTAGTGTTTACATTACGCTACGAGGCCTTTAATAATAACATATGAGAAAGCCAGTCAACAATTTTATGGTGTCAAACATACAGAGAATGGGGGAAGACGTTCAGTAGGTGGAGACGAAACGTTGCCAAAACCAAGAAAAATCGTTTTCTATTTCCTTTTAGTTATTCCAGTGCAATAACTAAATTGTCTGTGGTTATACATAATTCTTTACCAAAAAATTGATTGATTGTGTATTACGAACTTGAATACTGAGTTTGCAAACCAAATTCCGAATATACCAAAGACCCAACCAGCCATTAATATGTAGGCTGAACATTATTGCTTTGGACCAAGTGGAGCCATGTAATTTACACAAAAGTGAGACCCAACAGTACTTATATCAACACACAGCTTTGGGGATTTTATAAAGAACAGGCGATAACCGTGTACATCTAAGTCCAAGTAACATAGATTCCAATTTCATTTTATTCACTCAGATATTTTTAACCTACTGGTAAAAATTTAGTTACAAAGTAAGTTATAACATTCAGATCATCAGTCGGATGACAGTGAAACCAAAAACGACAAACTGTTCTAAAAAGAGCATAATTCTCACTAGTTTAAAACTTATAAACTACACTAGATACCTTGTCGTTCTTCGGCGCTTTCAGCCGAACGTAGTGCATCTGCAAGTAGATCACCTTGAAATGTTAAGTCTCAAATTATAAAACGCTCTTCGCCGAAAACGAAACCTTCAGTGTACAATAAATAATATGTCGAAATCAAATCAAGAGAATTCGACGAAAAATTTCTTTTCAACCCAACCACTTGCTTGAGCTGTGCATTCGTATTTATAATCGTATCATTTATAGTTGCATCATGAACTGATTCGAAACTAAAAATTAAATTAGGTTATGTAATAATCAGGGGATTTGAGGACATGTGGATGAACAGAATTTGTGGGTCAGAATTATGACAGATAACTGTCCACTTCACAGATAGGGAGAGAAACGAAAAACCTAAGGGTCAAAATGATCACAGTAATATTCATAGAAAACTGTTAAGGGATGATAATAAATAATTACGATTTAAAATTTACTAGTCATTAATTTTAAAAGAAAAATATAAAAAAACGTACTATTGAAGGGACTTGGTGCCAAGGAAGGATGAGAGTTTTGACGCATCGTTTTTGCACGCAGAGCCCCGACTTGAATTCGTGGATCTCCAATGTCTCAACAGTGCATAGGTTTTGATTTGAACATTCCTGATCCGGTTCCTTTGGTTGTGTGGATTATTTTAGAGTAGAATCTTTCAAGGCGACGTGATCAGAGTTTATTAGATGCCCACATATTGAACTGATAAGTGTTATGCACTCTTACTTTAAAGTCCTCACCATGTTGCGTGCTCAGATGCGTCTAGAAACTGATCGCTTTCCGCTGCCAATGTAAACTAACCCACGATAGACAGTAAATTTCTAGGTTCATATTGATGTGGCTCAAGGTGGAAGATTACCCTTAAGACCTCCGTGAACACAAGATCAGTTTAAAATGCAAATGTGAAATAATGCTGAACAGAACTTTCTATTTAAATACTTCAAAGTCCGTTTATTCAAAATTTCAGCAACCGTATCTCCTTCAAACTTCACCTGTATTTCTTCTAGGGCTACTTTCGGGCCCAAGCACGGTAAAAAAGACGGAGGTTGAGCACTCACTGGGTAATCTCATCTCGTAGAAAAAAATTTTCCTGAAACAAACGCTAACAGGAACAGAAAATTAAACAATTTAAACGCTGTCTTGGGAGTTGATTAATGACGCCTCATGATGAAAGATGAAATTCTTCTGAAGTCACGAGACCGAAGACTCTTCTAATTACCAAGGCAACAATTTTTATGGGTATATGGAACGTCCGTAAAATGTAGGAGACCGGGAGTACCAGACAACTATCAACAGAATCGCGGAGGTACAATCCGGCGTTTGTCGAGATCATTGGGTTGGACTGAGACTGTTATGCTCTCGTCATAAACAAGGAAATAATCCGCACACCCGAGGAGTTGCACTTTTGTTCTACAAACAAGCACTAAATGCACTTATTGGGCAGGAATCCTGAAAAAGCCACAATGGTTCGGAGTTTGACGACGCTTCTACCAGTAACACCTAATCTGGAGCAAACCACCAAGTTACATAAAAACGCAGAAGCAAGGAGATTCAAAGATATATTTGATAGGCTGTCAATATATCGAGGATCGTCTGATCTAATCTGGCTAGCGATTGCAAGGGTTGTTGAGCACGGCGTTCCCACTCGTTATCTGGTGCGGATACATGACCGGGCGTCCTCAGCTAGGTGAGTCCATCAAAACCAATGTCAAAAACTTAAAGAGCTATATATTTTGGGGATTTATTTACCGCTAGAATAACATGGATATGTAGAACTATGGTCTACTATGATATTAGTACTGCCCTAATAATAGACCTAATCCTAAATTTGTAGATTTGTCGTGATATAACTGCCTAATTTATAAGATCTAACGTAGAAGTCACACCATCGACTACACCAACTCACTGTATCGCATCAATTACCAATACATGATGTAGAACAAGGTTAGGCTAGAGAAAGAACAATATATTTAATATGAATAGAAGATATAAGGTAACATTCAGCAGAGACCACGCCTGCATGGCCGAGCCATGCCACTCGATCAACTCCAGACCATTCAATTCATTCTTCGCGCCTTCTCCATTGTTAGGTATTTCTCCGTGTTGAATATTGAATATCTATTTTCTGAGTAGTCTTGTGTTCAGCTTTGAAGATTGTGTGGTTATGGTCTAATGCCACTACACTACTCTCCCACCAGAATCAACGTGATGTTGGTTCGATACCGAATTGGATGGGATCGTCGTGCGCCGAAGGTTACCAAGACTAGGAAGAATCCCCCGGGTAATGATAAGCTGAAAGATAACTCAAAAAGAAGGCGGCAGCATCTGGTCGGGAAATACATGTAATAATTTTTAAAAAAATCTGCCTTCATGCTTAACACACTTAAAATGACAATTTGGGTGAAGATTATTTGAGCTATAAAAATGGGATTACAGTAATAATAATAAAACAATGCGTGTTAATAGCCGTTGGTTAATAACTTGACGTATAGGTAGTAAGTATTTTGTGTTTAGAAATATTAAAGTAATGAATATTGTAGAAATGTTAATATTGGCATTAGTTTTGGTTTAAATTATGAAATCAAATAACGATTATGCCGGTAACCCGTCCATATGAGTTGAATTCCAATTGCATCTGTATTAGTAGGCTAACTGAAGGAACAAAAGTATTACCGTGGAGAAGAATTCCAACTAGTGTTCCAGTTAGTTTGATACGGTTTATTTAGTTACGGGAGATTTCCTCAACCTCATTTTTACTTGACCGTGATAGAATTTAGTAATACCACTAATACGCATGAATGGTTATCACAACAAAATTTAAATATGTGAATGATAATTGTATGAATTTTGGACAGATAACTAAGAGCGATTCGTTAAACATGATTGTATTCGTATGAGACATGGTTCAGACTCAATGTTCCAATCTGCCATAGAATATTTATTTATATTTATACCTACCGGTTGATGGTGCATACAAGTTAGTTGCAAGTATGCAGTTTATCATAAGGCGAAATACGAGTTAATTGAGATATAGTGATTATAAGTTATTGAAATCAGTCAAGCTTATGTGTCATATTACGAAGTGATGTGGTGCTGCAAGATGTATTTAGCTAAATAAGTTTTTACAAGACAATTAATAGTGAGTGATGCTCATGTGATTATCAGGAGTACATAAGTTGTAACCAAGGGAGTACACTCCCAACTCATGTCTATGATAATGGCTTGAACCGCAGTCAGTGTTGGGGTAAATTCGACATTGATGTTTTCAGTTTGCAGATTTGCTCGACTGCTTATACTGATTATTTGCATGCATGATTGTGTCGCTAAACCTCCAATTAGACTGACAAGGTTTTGAGATATTTACTGAATAAGCAACCGATAGAGAAACATACTGTAATCATCTATAGTGAATGGAGATAAAAGAAAAAACAACACTAGTGATAATTGTAAATCAATTTGCTGACCGATTTTGTTAATAGTTTCATTAATTTTATCAATCATATTACGTGATTGTCAAGTTATGACAATGCTTTATGACGATATCCTGAAACTATTACGTTTAACTAGTTATAGTGTTGATTGAGGATTAGTCAGTAGAAAAATAGGTATTGTTGCTTTAGGTGATTCGAAATTATCAGAAATTTATAACGTTAAAGAATCCGAGACGCCTAATTTAATTATAAATTTTAATTCAGAAAGATTCGTTTAGTGTTAATTCTAGTAGGCTAAAGAGTTTTGATTTTAAACGTTTGTTTAGCTAACAGCTACCTAGGGATTTAGTTATTTTACTAGTGCAGTTGATAGTACCTAAATTTTTAATCTTATTATCTAAACTATGTTCGCATTTTAGGCTGCTAATATGATAAACCAATCCATAAACCCAAATACGATTAGCAACAACGACTATGATGGGTTTATTGATAAATGTTAAAGGCGATTCAGATGATTCCTAAATTTAGGAGACATGAAGATATAGTGTAACGTATGTGCGGGACAGGTTAACAAGCAGGTTGTTGACGTATATGACAATTTAAAAATAATGAACATGACCAGATAAATAATTTTAAAGTTAAGACTGCTTGTGAAACTTCAGGCAGGAATATGATGCGTTATAAACCTTCCATAAGAAGTTACTGCATTTAGCTTAGTGACACTTACAAAAATATGGCAAAAGCAACTGAAAAACATATACATCTTAAGTACAAAAAAAAATCATCCAGTAAAATAGTTGAACTCGCCTTGATTATTTTTGAAAATTATATTATTCAGTGGACGACATATATAACGCCATTCGTGAGTAGTATTGATCCAAAAGCATCCAGAATAAAACATGCAGTATGGCAATTAATTCCAGGGTGCTTGATGCTGTTGAGGTTTTTGCCACTCGCTCGGATCAGAACAACCGAATGAACCCAGATAATTGTGTGGTTGTCATTGAACGAACCATCTAAAAATGACCTTATGATTGCAGAAAACCTATAGCTGGAACTCACCGTATGTTTTTGGAGAAGTGTCATCCTTGTTGTTTGGCAATGGAACTCGAGAATATGAAATTAGGCAGGCAGTGGTCGGAAGAAAAGATATTACAGGATAGTGCATAGTTTAAAACAGGATGAGGTGTTAAGCGAAGGAACACTAAGAATTAGATCCAGATAACTATTCAATCCTTGATTGCATTGTTAGTCAATGTATATTTACGCTATTTACAGGTCATATTTGCTAGAGCTTGATGTTTAAACAAGTCTATGTTGCTGAAGCAGGTAAATGCTATTAAAGCTTGTTAACGAACCATCAAAGCTAATTAGTTGATATAGATGATCAACTTTTATTATCGATTGAGCTAGTAAGTTATGTGAACTAATAGATATAACATTACGATAATATATGTGACCATTAATCAAAGGACTATTAGAATAGTGGGTTTACAAAAATAAAATCCGATTGAGAAGGTTAAGGTGGAAATAAGGATTAACAATAATAGGTTGCGTTTCTTTAGTTGGGCTCACCAATGTAGAACTATGGTCTACTATGATATTAGTACTGCTCTAATAATAGACCTAATCCTAAATTTGTAGATTTGTCGTGATATAACTGCCTAATTTATAAGATCTAACGTAGAAGTCACACCATCGACTACACCAACTCACTGTATCGCATCAATTACCAATACATGATGTAGAACAAGGTTAGGCTAGAGAAAGAACAATATATTTAATATGAATAGAAGATATAAGGTAACATTCAGCAGAGACCACGCCTGCATGGCCGAGCCATGCCACTCGATCAACTCCAGACCATTCAATTCATTCTTCGCGCCTTCTCCATTGTTAGGTATTTCTCCGTGTTGAATATTGAATATCTATTTTCTGAGTAGTCTTGTGTTCAGCTTTGAAGATTGTGTGGTTATGGTCTAATGCCACTACACTACTCTCCCACCAGAATCAACGTGATGTTGGTTCGATACCGAATTGGATGGGATCGTCGTGCGCCGAAGGTTACCAAGACTAGGAAGAATCCCCCGGGTAATGATAAGCTGAAAGATAACTCAAAAAGAAGGCGGCAGCATCTGGTCGGGAAATACATGTAATAATTTTTAAAAAAATCTGCCTTCATGCTTAACACACTTAAAATGACAATTTGGGTGAAGATTATTTGAGCTATAAAAATGGGATTACAGTAATAATAATAAAACAATGCGTGTTAATAGCCGTTGGTTAATAACTTGACGTATAGGTAGTAAGTATTTTGTGTTTAGAAATATTAAAGTAATGAATATTGTAGAAATGTTAATATTGGCATTAGTTTTGGTTTAAATTATGAAATCAAATAACGATTATGCCGGTAACCCGTCCATATGAGTTGAATTCCAATTGCATCTGTATTAGTAGGCTAACTGAAGGAACAAAAGTATTACCGTGGAGAAGAATTCCAACTAGTGTTCCAGTTAGTTTGATACGGTTTATTTAGTTACGGGGAGATTTCCTCAACCTCATTTTTACTTGACCGTGATAGAATTTAGTAATACCACTAATACGCATGAATGGTTATCACAACAAAATTTAAATATGTGAATGATAATTGTATGAATTTTGGACAGATAACTAAGAGCGATTCGTTAAACATGATTGTATTCGTATGAGACATGGTTCAGACTCAATGTTCCAATCTGCCATAGAATATTTATTTATATTTATACCTACCGGTTGATGGTGCATACAAGTTAGTTGCAAGTATGCAGTTTACCATAAGGCGAAATACGAGTTAATTGAGATATAGTGATTATAAGTTATTGAAATCAGTCAAGCTTATGTGTCATATTACGAAGTGATGTGGTGCTGCAAGATGTATTTAGCTAAATAAGTTTTTACAAGACAATTAATAGTGAGTGATGCTCATGTGATTATCAGGGAGTACATAAGTTGTAACCAAGGGGAGTACACTCCCAACTCATGTCTATGATAATGGCTTGAACCGCAGTCAGTGTTGAGGTAAATTCGACATTGATGTTTTCAGTTTGCAGATTTGCTCGACTGCTTATACTGATTATTTGCATGCATGATTGTGTCGCTAAACCTCCAATTAGACTGACAAGGTTTTGAGATATTTACTGAATAAGCAACCGATAGAGAAACATACTGTAATCATCTATAGTGAATGGAGATAAAAGAAAAACAACACTAGTGATAATTGTAAATCAATTTGCTGACCGATTTTGTTAATAGTTTCATTAATTTTATCAATCATATTACGTGATTGTCAAGTTATGACAATGCTTTATGACGATATCCTGAAACTATTACGTTTAACTAGTTATAGTGTTGATTGAGGATTAGTCAGTAGAAAAATAGGTATTGTTGCTTTAGGTGATTCGAAATTATCAGAAATTTATAACGTTAAAGAATCCGAGACGCCTAATTTAATTATAAATTTTAATTCAGAAAGATTCGTTTAGTGTTAATTCTAGTAGGCTAAAGAGTTTTGATTTTAAACGTTTGTTTAGCTAACAGCTACCTAGGGATTTAGTTATTTTACTAGTGCAGTTGATAGTACCTAAATTTTTAATCTTATTATCTAAACTATGTTCGCATTTTAGGCTGCTAATATGATAAACCAATCCATAAACCCAAATACGATTAGCAACAACGACTATGATGGGTTTATTGATAAATGTTAAAGGCGATTCAGATGATTCCTAAATTTAGGAGACATGAAGATATAGTGTAACGTATGTGCGGGACAGGTTAACAAGCAGGTTGTTGACGTATATGACAATTTAAAAATAATGAACATGACCAGATAAATAATTTTAAAGTTAAGACTGCTTGTGAAACTTCAGGCAGGAATATGATGCGTTATAAACCTTCCATAAGAAGTTACTGCATTTAGCTTAGTGACACTTACAAAAATATGGCAAAAGCAACTGAAAAACATATACATCTTAAGTACAAAAAAATCATCCAGTAAAATAGTTGAACTCGCCTTGATTATTTTTGAAAATTATATTATTCAGTGGACGACATATATAACGCCATTCGTGAGTAGTATTGATCCAAAAGCATCCAGAATAAAACATGCAGTATGGCAATTAATTCCAGGGTGCTTGATGCTGTTGAGGTTTTTGCCACTCGCTCGGATCAGAACAACCGAATGAACCCAGATAATTGTGTGGTTGTCATTGAACGAACCATCTAAAAATGACCTTATGATTGCAGAAAACCTATAGCTGGAACTCACCGTATGTTTTTGGAGGTGTCATCCTTGTTGTTTGGCAATGGAACTCGAGAATATGAAATTAGGCAGGCAGTGGTCGGAAGAAAAGATATTACAGGATAGTGCATAGTTTAAAACAGGATGAGGTGTTAAGCGAAGGAACACTAAGAATTAGATCCAGATAACTATTCAATCCTTGATTGCATTGTTAGTCAATGTATATTTACGCTATTTACAGGTCATATTTGCTAGAGCTTGATGTTTAAACAAGTCTATGTTGCTGAAGCAGGTAAATGCTATTAAAGCTTGTTAACGAACCATCAAAGCTAATTAGTTGATATAGATGATCAACTTTTATTATCGATTGAGCTAGTAAGTTATGTGAACTAATAGATATAACATTACGATAATATATGTGACCATTAATCAAAGGACTATTAGAATAGTGGGTTTACAAAAATAAAATCCGATTGAGAAGGTTAAGGTGGAAATAAGGATTAACAATAATAGGTTGCGTTTCTTTAGTTGGGCTCACCAATGTAGAACTATGGTCTACTATGATATTAGTACTGCTCTAATAATAGACCTAATCCTAAATTTGTAGATTTGTCGTGATATAACTGCCTAATTTATAAGATCTAACGTAGAAGTCACACCATCGACTACACCAACTCACTGTATCGCATCAATTACCAATACATGATGTAGAACAAGGTTAGGCTAGAGAAAGAACAATATATTTAATATGAATAGAAGATATAAGGTAACATTCAGCAGAGACCACGCCTGCATGGCCGAGCCATGCCACTCGATCAACTCCAGACCATTCAATTCATTCTTCGCGCCTTCTCCATTGTTAGGTATTTCTCCGTGTTGAATATTGAATATCTATTTTCTGAGTAGTCTTGTGTTCAGCTTTGAAGATTGTGTGGTTATGGTCTAATGCCACTACACTACTCTCCCACCAGAATCAACGTGATGTTGGTTCGATACCGAATTGGATGGGATCGTCGTGCGCCGAAGGTTACCAAGACTAGGAAGAATCCCCCGGGTAATGATAAGCTGAAAGATAACTCAAAAAGAAGGCGGCAGCATCTGGTCGGGAAATACATGTAATAATTTTTAAAAAAATCTGCCTTCATGCTTAACACACTTAAAATGACAATTTGGGTGAAGATTATTTGAGCTATAAAAATGGGATTACAGTAATAATAATAAAACAATGCGTGTTAATAGCCGTTGGTTAATAACTTGACGTATAGGTAGTAAGTATTTTGTGTTTAGAAATATTAAAGTAATGAATATTGTAGAAATGTTAATATTGGCATTAGTTTTGGTTTAAATTATGAAATCAAATAACGATTATGCCGGTAACCCGTCCATATGAGTTGAATTCCAATTGCATCTGTATTAGTAGGCTAACTGAAGGAACAAAAGTATTACCGTGGAGAAGAATTCCAACTAGTGTTCCAGTTAGTTTGATACGGTTTATTTAGTTACGGGGAGATTTCCTCAACCTCATTTTTACTTGACCGTGATAGAATTTAGTAATACCACTAATACGCATGAATGGTTATCACAACAAAATTTAAATATGTGAATGATAATTGTATGAATTTTGGACAGATAACTAAGAGCGATTCGTTAAACATGATTGTATTCGTATGAGACATGGTTCAGACTCAATGTTCCAATCTGCCATAGAATATTTATTTATATTTATACCTACCGGTTGATGGTGCATACAAGTTAGTTGCAAGTATGCAGTTTACCATAAGGCGAAATACGAGTTAATTGAGATATAGTGATTATAAGTTATTGAAATCAGTCAAGCTTATGTGTCATATTACGAAGTGATGTGGTGCTGCAAGATGTATTTAGCTAAATAAGTTTTTACAAGACAATTAATAGTGAGTGATGCTCATGTGATTATCAGGAGTACATAAGTTGTAACCAAGGGAGTACACTCCCAACTCATGTCTATGATAATGGCTTGAACCGCAGTCAGTGTTGGGGTAAATTCGACATTGATGTTTTCAGTTTGCAGATTTGCTCGACTGCTTATACTGATTATTTGCATGCATGATTGTGTCGCTAAACCTCCAATTAGACTGACAAGGTTTTGAGATATTTACTGAATAAGCAACCGATAGAGAAACATACTGTAATCATCTATAGTGAATGGAGATAAAAGAAAAACAACACTAGTGATAATTGTAAATCAATTTGCTGACCGATTTTGTTAATAGTTTCATTAATTTTATCAATCATATTACGTGATTGTCAAGTTATGACAATGCTTTATGACGATATCCTGAAACTATTACGTTTAACTAGTTATAGTGTTGATTGAGGATTAGTCAGTAGAAAAATAGGTATTGTTGCTTTAGGTGATTCGAAATTATCAGAAATTTATAACGTTAAAGAATCCGAGACGCCTAATTTAATTATAAATTTTAATTCAGAAAGATTCGTTTAGTGTTAATTCTAGTAGGCTAAAGAGTTTTGATTTTAAACGTTTGTTTAGCTAACAGCTACCTAGGGATTTAGTTATTTTACTAGTGCAGTTGATAGTACCTAAATTTTTAATCTTATTATCTAAACTATGTTCGCATTTTAGGCTGCTAATATGATAAACCAATCCATAAACCCAAATACGATTAGCAACAACGACTATGATGGGTTTATTGATAAATGTTAAAGGCGATTCAGATGATTCCTAAATTTAGGAGACATGAAGATATAGTGTAACGTATGTGCGGGACAGGTTAACAAGCAGGTTGTTGACGTATATGACAATTTAAAAATAATGAACATGACCAGATAAATAATTTTAAAGTTAAGACTGCTTGTGAAACTTCAGGCAGGAATATGATGCGTTATAAACCTTCCATAAGAAGTTACTGCATTTAGCTTAGTGACACTTACAAAAATATGGCAAAAGCAACTGAAAAACATATACATCTTAAGTACAAAAAAAAAATCATCCAGTAAAATAGTTGAACTCGCCTTGATTATTTTTGAAAATTATATTATTCAGTGGACGACATATATAACGCCATTCGTGAGTAGTATTGATCCAAAAGCATCCAGAATAAAACATGCAGTATGGCAATTAATTCCAGGGTGCTTGATGCTGTTGAGGTTTTTGCCACTCGCTCGGATCAGAACAACCGAATGAACCCAGATAATTGTGTGGTTGTCATTGAACGAACCATCTAAAAATGACCTTATGATTGCAGAAAACTTATAGCTGGAACTCACCGTATGTTTTTGGAGAAGTGTCATCCTTGTTGTTTGGCAATGGAACTCGAGAATATGAAATTAGGCAGGCAGTGGTCGGAAGAAAAGATATTACAGGATAGTGCATAGTTTAAAACAGGATGAGGTGTTAAGCGAAGGAACACTAAGAATTAGATCCAGATAACTATTCAATCCTTGATTGCATTGTTAGTCAATGTATATTTACGCTATTTACAGGTCATATTTGCTAGAGCTTGATGTTTAAACAAGTCTATGTTGCTGAAGCAGGTAAATGCTATTAAAGCTTGTTAACGAACCATCAAAGCTAATTAGTTGATATAGATGATCAACTTTTATTATCGATTGAGCTAGTAAGTTATGTGAACTAATAGATATAACATTACGATAATATATGTGACCATTAATCAAAGGACTATTAGAATAGTGGGTTTACAAAAATAAAATCCGATTGAGAAGGTTAAGGTGGAAATAAGGATTAACAATAATAGGTTGCGTTTCTTTAGTTGGGCTCACCAATGTAGAACTATGGTCTACTATGATATTAGTACTGCTCTAATAATAGACCTAATCCTAAATTTGTAGATTTGTCGTGATATAACTGCCTAATTTATAAGATCTAACGTAGAAGTCACACCATCGACTACACCAACTCACTGTATCGCGTCAATTACCAATACATGATGTAGAACAAGGTTAGGCTAGAGAAAGAACAATATATTTAATATGAATAGAAGATATAAGGTAACATTCAGCAGAGACCACGCCTGCATGGCCGAGCCATGCCACTCGATCAACTCCAGACCATTCAATTCATTCTTCGCGCCTTCTCCATTGTTAGGTATTTCTCCGTGTTGAATATTGAATATCTATTTTCTGAGTAGTCTTGTGTTCAGCTTTGAAGATTGTGTGGTTATGGTCTAATGCCACTACACTACTCTCCCACCAGAATCAACGTGATGTTGGTTCGATACCGAATTGGATGGGATCGTCGTGCGCCGAAGGTTACCAAGACTAGGAAGAATCCCCGGGTAATGATAAGCTGAAAGATAACTCAAAAGAAGGCGGCAGCATCTGGTCGGGAAATACATGTAATAATTTTTAAAAAATCTGCCTTCATGCTTAACACACTTAAAATGACAATTTGGGTGAAGATTATTTGAGCTATAAAAATGGGATTACAGTAATAATAATAAAACAATGCGTGTTAATAGCCGTTGGTTAATAACTTGACGTATAGGTAGTAAGTATTTTGTGTTTAGAAATATTAAAGTAATGAATATTGTAGAAATGTTAATATTGGCATTAGTTTTGGTTTAAATTATGAAATCAAATAACGATTATGCCGGTAACCCGTCCATATGAGTTGAATTCCAATTGCATCTGTATTAGTAGGCTAACTGAAGGAACAAAAGTATTACCGTGGAGAAGAATTCCAACTAGTGTTCCAGTTAGTTTGATACGGTTTATTTAGTTACGGGGAGATTTCCTCAACCTCATTTTTACTTGACCGTGATAGAATTTAGTAATACCACTAATACGCATGAATGGTTATCACAACAAAATTTAAATATGTGAATGATAATTGTATGAATTTTGGACAGATAACTAAGAGCGATTCGTTAAACATGATTGTATTCGTATGAGACATGGTTCAGACTCAATGTTCCAATCTGCCATAGAATATTTATTTATATTTATACCTACCGGTTGATGGTGCATACAAGTTAGTTGCAAGTATGCAGTTTACCATAAGGCGAAATACGAGTTAATTGAGATATAGTGATTATAAGTTATTGAAATCAGTCAAGCTTATGTGTCATATTACGAAGTGATGTGGTGCTGCAAGATGTATTTAGCTAAATAAGTTTTTACAAGACAATTAATAGTGAGTGATGCTCATGTGATTATCAGGGAGTACATAAGTTGTAACCAAGGGAGTACACTCCCAACTCATGTCTATGATAATGGCTTGAACCGCAGTCAGTGTTGGGGTAAATTCGACATTGATGTTTTCAGTTTGCAGATTTGCTCGACTGCTTATACTGATTATTTGCATGCATGATTGTGTCGCTAAACCTCCAATTAGACTGACAAGGTTTTGAGATATTTACTGAATAAGCAACCGATAGAGAAACATACTGTAATCATCTATAGTGAATGGAGATAAAAGAAAAAACAACACTAGTGATAATTGTAAATCAATTTGCTGACCGATTTTGTTAATAGTTTCATTAATTTTATCAATCATATTACGTGATTGTCAAGTTATGACAATGCTTTATGACGATATCCTGAAACTATTACGTTTAACTAGTTATAGTGTTGATTGAGGATTAGTCAGTAGAAAAATAGGTATTGTTGCTTTAGGTGATTCGAAATTATCAGAAATTTATAACGTTAAAGAATCCGAGACGCCTAATTTAATTATAAATTTTAATTCAGAAAGATTCGTTTAGTGTTAATTCTAGTAGGCTAAAGAGTTTTGATTTTAAACGTTTGTTTAGCTAACAGCTACCTAGGGATTTAGTTATTTTACTAGTGCAGTTGATAGTACCTAAATTTTTAATCTTATTATCTAAACTATGTTCGCATTTTAGGCTGCTAATATGATAAACCAATCCATAAACCCAAATACGATTAGCAACAACGACTATGATGGGTTTATTGATAAATGTTAAAGGCGATTCAGATGATTCCTAAATTTAGGAGACATGAAGATATAGTGTAACGTATGTGCGGGACAGGTTAACAAGCAGGTTGTTGACGTATATGACAATTTAAAAATAATGAACATGACCAGATAAATAATTTTAAAGTTAAGACTGCTTGTGAAACTTCAGGCAGGAATATGATGCGTTATAAACCTTCCATAAGAAGTTACTGCATTTAGCTTAGTGACACTTACAAAAATATGGCAAAAGCAACTGAAAAACATATACATCTTAAGTACAAAAAAAATCATCCAGTAAAATAGTTGAACTCGCCTTGATTATTTTTGAAAATTATATCATTCAGTGGACGACATATATAACGCCATTCGTGAGTAGTATTGATCCAAAAGCATCCAGAATAAAACATGCAGTATGGCAATTAATTCCAGGGTGCTTGATGCTGTTGAGGTTTTTGCCACTCGCTCGGATCAGAACAACCGAATGAACCCAGATAATTGTGTGGTTGTCATTGAACGAACCATCTAAAAATGACCTTATGATTGCAGAAAACCTATAGCTGGAACTCACCGTATGTTTTTGGAGGTGTCATCCTTGTTGTTTGGCAATGGAACTCGAGAATATGAAATTAGGCAGGCAGTGGTCGGAAGAAAAGATATTACAGGATAGTGCATAGTTTAAAACAGGATGAGGTGTTAAGCGAAGGAACACTAAGAATTAGATCCAGATAACTATTCAATCCTTGATTGCATTGTTAGTCAATGTATATTTACGCTATTTACAGGTCATATTTGCTAGAGCTTGATGTTTAAACAAGTCTATGTTGCTGAAGCAGGTAAATGCTATTAAAGCTTGTTAACGAACCATCAAAGCTAATTAGTTGATATAGATGATCAACTTTTATTATCGATTGAGCTAGTAAGTTATGTGAACTAATAGATATAACATTACGATAATATATGTGACCATTAATCAAAGGACTATTAGAATAGTGGGTTTACAAAAATAAAATCCGATTGAGAAGGTTAAGGTGGAAATAAGGATTAACAATAATAGGTTGCGTTTCTTTAGTTGGGCTCACCAATGTAGAACTATGGTCTACTATGATATTAGTACTGCTCTAATAATAGACCTAATCCTAAATTTGTAGATTTGTCGTGATATAACTGCCTAATTTATAAGATCTAACGTAGAAGTCACACCATCGACTACACCAACTCACTGTATCGCGTCAATTACCAATACATGATGTAGAACAAGGTTAGGCTAGAGAAAGAACAATATATTTAATATGAATAGAAGATATAAGGTAACATTCAGCAGAGACCACGCCTGCATGGCCGAGCCATGCCACTCGATCAACTCCAGACCATTCAATTCATTCTTCGCGCCTTCTCCATTGTTAGGTATTTCTCCGTGTTGAATATTGAATATCTATTTTCTGAGTAGTCTTGTGTTCAGCTTTGAAGATTGTGTGGTTATGGTCTAATGCCACTACACTACTCTCCCACCAGAATCAACGTGATGTTGGTTCGATACCGAATTGGATGGGATCGTCGTGCGCCGAAGGTTACCAAGACTAGGAAGAATCCCCCGGGTAATGATAAGCTGAAAGATAACTCAAAAAGAAGGCGGCAGCATCTGGTCGGGAAATACATGTAATAATTTTTAAAAAATCTGCCTTCATGCTTAACACACTTAAAATGACAATTTGGGTGAAGATTATTTGAGCTATAAAAATGGGATTACAGTAATAATAATAAAACAATGCGTGTTAATAGCCGTTGGTTAATAACTTGACGTATAGGTAGTAAGTATTTTGTGTTTAGAAATATTAAAGTAATGAATATTGTAGAAATGTTAATATTGGCATTAGTTTTGGTTTAAATTATGAAATCAAATAACGATTATGCCGGTAACCCGTCCATATGAGTTGAATTCCAATTGCATCTGTATTAGTAGGCTAACTGAAGGAACAAAAGTATTACCGTGGAGAAGAATTCCAACTAGTGTTCCAGTTAGTTTGATACGGTTTATTTAGTTACGGGGAGATTTCCTCAACCTCATTTTTACTTGACCGTGATAGAATTTAGTAATACCACTAATACGCATGAATGGTTATCACAACAAAATTTAAATATGTGAATGATAATTGTATGAATTTTGGACAGATAACTAAGAGCGATTCGTTAAACATGATTGTATTCGTATGAGACATGGTTCAGACTCAATGTTCCAATCTGCCATAGAATATTTATTTATATTTATACCTACCGGTTGATGGTGCATACAAGTTAGTTGCAAGTATGCAGTTTACCATAAGGCGAAATACGAGTTAATTGAGATATAGTGATTATAAGTTATTGAAATCAGTCAAGCTTATGTGTCATATTACGAAGTGATGTGGTGCTGCAAGATGTATTTAGCTAAATAAGTTTTTACAAGACAATTAATAGTGAGTGATGCTCATGTGATTATCAGGGAGTACATAAGTTGTAACCAAGGGGAGTACACTCCCAACTCATGTCTATGATAATGGCTTGAACCGCAGTCAGTGTTGGGGTAAATTCGACATTGATGTTTTCAGTTTGCAGATTTGCTCGACTGCTTATACTGATTATTTGCATGCATGATTGTGTCGCTAAACCTCCAATTAGACTGACAAGGTTTTGAGATATTTACTGAATAAGCAACCGATAGAGAAACATACTGTAATCATCTATAGTGAATGGAGATAAAAGAAAAAACAACACTAGTGATAATTGTAAATCAATTTGCTGACCGATTTTGTTAATAGTTTCATTAATTTTATCAATCATATTACGTGATTGTCAAGTTATGACAATGCTTTATGACGATATCCTGAAACTATTACGTTTAACTAGTTATAGTGTTGATTGAGGATTAGTCAGTAGAAAAATAGGTATTGTTGCTTTAGGTGATTCGAAATTATCAGAAATTTATAACGTTAAAGAATCCGAGACGCCTAATTTAATTATAAATTTTAATTCAGAAAGATTCGTTTAGTGTTAATTCTAGTAGGCTAAAGAGTTTTGATTTTAAACGTTTGTTTAGCTAACAGCTACCTAGGGATTTAGTTATTTTACTAGTGCAGTTGATAGTACCTAAATTTTTAATCTTATTATCTAAACTATGTTCGCATTTTAGGCTGCTAATATGATAAACCAATCCATAAACCCAAATACGATTAGCAACAACGACTATGATGGGTTTATTGATAAATGTTAAAGGCGATTCAGATGATTCCTAAATTTAGGAGACATGAAGATATAGTGTAACGTATGTGCGGGACAGGTTAACAAGCAGGTTGTTGACGTATATGACAATTTAAAAATAATGAACATGACCAGATAAATAATTTTAAAGTTAAGACTGCTTGTGAAACTTCAGGCAGGAATATGATGCGTTATAAACCTTCCATAAGAAGTTACTGCATTTAGCTTAGTGACACTTACAAAAATATGGCAAAAGCAACTGAAAAACATATACATCTTAAGTACAAAAAAAATCATCCAGTAAAATAGTTGAACTCGCCTTGATTATTTTTGAAAATTATATTATTCAGTGGACGACATATATAACGCCATTCGTGAGTAGTATTGATCCAAAAGCATCCAGAATAAAACATGCAGTATGGCAATTAATTCCAGGGTGCTTGATGCTGTTGAGGTTTTTGCCACTCGCTCGGATCAGAACAACCGAATGAACCCAGATAATTGTGTGGTTGTCATTGAACGAACCATCTAAAAATGACCTTATGATTGCAGAAAACCTATAGCTGGAACTCACCGTATGTTTTTGGAGGTGTCATCCTTGTTGTTTGGCAATGGAACTCGAGAATATGAAATTAGGCAGGCAGTGGTCGGAAGAAAAGATATTACAGGATAGTGCATAGTTTAAAACAGGATGAGGTGTTAAGCGAAGGAACACTAAGAATTAGATCCAGATAACTATTCAATCCTTGATTGCATTGTTAGTCAATGTATATTTACGCTATTTACAGGTCATATTTGCTAGAGCTTGATGTTTAAACAAGTCTATGTTGCTGAAGCAGGTAAATGCTATTAAAGCTTGTTAACGAACCATCAAAGCTAATTAGTTGATATAGATGATCAACTTTTATTATCGATTGAGCTAGTAAGTTATGTGAACTAATAGATATAACATTACGATAATATATGTGACCATTAATCAAAGGACTATTAGAATAGTGGGTTTACAAAAATAAAATCCGATTGAGAAGGTTAAGGTGGAAATAAGGATTAACAATAATAGGTTGCGTTTCTTTAGTTGGGCTCACCAATGTAGAACTATGGTCTACTATGATATTAGTACTGCTCTAATAATAGACCTAATCCTAAATTTGTAGATTTGTCGTGATATAACTGCCTAATTTATAAGATCTAACGTAGAAGTCACACCATCGACTACACCAACTCACTGTATCGCGTCAATTACCAATACATGATGTAGAACAAGGTTAGGCTAGAGAAAGAACAATATATTTAATATGAATAGAAGATATAAGGTAACATTCAGCAGAGACCACGCCTGCATGGCCGAGCCATGCCACTCGATCAACTCCAGACCATTCAATTCATTCTTCGCGCCTTCTCCATTGTTAGGTATTTCTCCGTGTTGAATATTGAATATCTATTTTCTGAGTAGTCTTGTGTTCAGCTTTGAAGATTGTGTGGTTATGGTCTAATGCCACTACACTACTCTCCCACCAGAATCAACGTGATGTTGGTTCGATACCGAATTGGATGGGATCGTCGTGCGCCGAAGGTTACCAAGACTAGGAAGAATCCCCGGGTAATGATAAGCTGAAAGATAACTCAAAAAGAAGGCGGCAGCATCTGGTCGGGAAATACATGTAATAATTTTTAAAAAAATCTGCCTTCATGCTTAACACACTTAAAATGACAATTTGGGTGAAGATTATTTGAGCTATAAAAATGGGATTACAGTAATAATAATAAAACAATGCGTGTTAATAGCCGTTGGTTAATAACTTGACGTATAGGTAGTAAGTATTTTGTGTTTAGAAATATTAAAGTAATGAATATTGTAGAAATGTTAATATTGGCATTAGTTTTGGTTTAAATTATGAAATCAAATAACGATTATGCCGGTAACCCGTCCATATGAGTTGAATTCCAATTGCATCTGTATTAGTAGGCTAACTGAAGGAACAAAAGTATTACCGTGGAGAAGAATTCCAACTAGTGTTCCAGTTAGTTTGATACGGTTTATTTAGTTACGGGGAGATTTCCTCAACCTCATTTTTACTTGACCGTGATAGAATTTAGTAATACCACTAATACGCATGAATGGTTATCACAACAACATTTAAATATGTGAATGATAATTGTATGAATTTTGGACAGATAACTAAGAGCGATTCGTTAAACATGATTGTATTCGTATGAGACATGGTTCAGACTCAATGTTCCAATCTGCCATAGAATATTTATTTATATTTATACCTACCGGTTGATGGTGCATACAAGTTAGTTGCAAGTATGCAGTTTACCATAAGGCGAAATACGAGTTAATTGAGATATAGTGATTATAAGTTATTGAAATCAGTCAAGCTTATGTGTCATATTACGAAGTGATGTGGTGCTGCAAGATGTATTTAGCTAAATAAGTTTTTACAAGACAATTAATAGTGAGTGATGCTCATGTGATTATCAGGGAGTACATAAGTTGTAACCAAGGGGAGTACACTCCCAACTCATGTCTATGATAATGGCTTGAACCGCAGTCAGTGTTGGGGTAAATTCGACATTGATGTTTTCAGTTTGCAGATTTGCTCGACTGCTTATACTGATTATTTGCATGCATGATTGTGTCGCTAAACCTCCAATTAGACTGACAAGGTTTTGAGATATTTACTGAATAAGCAACCGATAGAGAAACATACTGTAATCATCTATAGTGAATGGAGATAAAAGAAAAAACAACACTAGTGATAATTGTAAATCAATTTGCTGACCGATTTTGTTAATAGTTTCATTAATTTTATCAATCATATTACGTGATTGTCAAGTTATGACAATGCTTTATGACGATATCCTGAAACTATTACGTTTAACTAGTTATAGTGTTGATTGAGGATTAGTCAGTAGAAAAATAGGTATTGTTGCTTTAGGTGATTCGAAATTATCAGAAATTTATAACGTTAAAGAATCCGAGACGCCTAATTTAATTATAAATTTTAATTCAGAAAGATTCGTTTAGTGTTAATTCTAGTAGGCTAAAGAGTTTTGATTTTAAACGTTTGTTTAGCTAACAGCTACCTAGGGATTTAGTTATTTTACTAGTGCAGTTGATAGTACCTAAATTTTTAATCTTATTATCTAAACTATGTTCGCATTTTAGGCTGCTAATATGATAAACCAATCCATAAACCCAAATACGATTAGCAACAACGACTATGATGGGTTTATTGATAAATGTTAAAGGCGATTCAGATGATTCCTAAATTTAGGAGACATGAAGATATAGTGTAACGTATGTGCGGGACAGGTTAACAAGCAGGTTGTTGACGTATATGACAATTTAAAAATAATGAACATGACCAGATAAATAATTTTAAAGTTAAGACTGCTTGTGAAACTTCAGGCAGGAATATGATGCGTTATAAACCTTCCATAAGAAGTTACTGCATTTAGCTTAGTGACACTTACAAAAATATGGCAAAAGCAACTGAAAAACATATACATCTTAAGTACAAAAAAATCATCCAGTAAAATAGTTGAACTCGCCTTGATTATTTTTGAAAATTATATTATTCAGTGGACGACATATATAACGCCATTCGTGAGTAGTATTGATCCAAAAGCATCCAGAATAAAACATGCAGTATGGCAATTAATTCCAGGGTGCTTGATGCTGTTGAGGTTTTTGCCACTCGCTCGGATCAGAACAACCGAATGAACCCAGATAATTGTGTGGTTGTCATTGAACGAACCATCTAAAAATGACCTTATGATTGCAGAAAACCTATAGCTGGAACTCACCGTATGTTTTTGGAGGTGTCATCCTTGTTGTTTGGCAATGGAACTCGAGAATATGAAATTAGGCAGGCAGTGGTCGGAAGAAAAGATATTACAGGATAGTGCATAGTTTAAAACAGGATGAGGTGTTAAGCGAAGGAACACTAAGAATTAGATCCAGATAACTATTCAATCCTTGATTGCATTGTTAGTCAATGTATATTTACGCTATTTACAGGTCATATTTGCTAGAGCTTGATGTTTAAACAAGTCTATGTTGCTGAAGCAGGTAAATGCTATTAAAGCTTGTTAACGAACCATCAAAGCTAATTAGTTGATATAGATGATCAACTTTTATTATCGATTGAGCTAGTAAGTTATGTGAACTAATAGATATAACATTACGATAATATATGTGACCATTAATCAAAGGACTATTAGAATAGTGGGTTTACAAAAATAAAATCCGATTGAGAAGGTTAAGGTGGAAATAAGGATTAACAATAATAGGTTGCGTTTCTTTAGTTGGGCTCACCAATGTAGAACTATGGTCTACTATGATATTAGTACTGCTCTAATAATAGACCTAATCCTAAATTTGTAGATTTGTCGTGATATAACTGCCTAATTTATAAGATCTAACGTAGAAGTCACACCATCGACTACACCAACTCACTGTATCGCGTCAATTACCAATACATGATGTAGAACAAGGTTAGGCTAGAGAAAGAACAATATATTTAATATGAATAGAAGATATAAGGTAACATTCAGCAGAGACCACGCCTGCATGGCCGAGCCATGCCACTCGATCAACTCCAGACCATTCAATTCATTCTTCGCGCCTTCTCCATTGTTAGGTATTTCTCCGTGTTGAATATTGAATATCTATTTTCTGAGTAGTCTTGTGTTCAGCTTTGAAGATTGTGTGGTTATGGTCTAATGCCACTACAGATTCAGAACCTTCAATGCATCGTTCATAACAAAGAAGAATGGAATAACTGTGTATATAAGCCAGTGTTATGCGCTGCTTCTTAATTATAGGAATGACGATGATGATGATTATGATGATGGTGAATCATACAAGAAGCTGCAATGAATCTTAACGAAGTGCTCAGGAAACGACCTTACTATCCTGAGAGGGGCTCAATTGCCAAAGTCGGGATGGACGACGCCAGGTATGAAGATATCATGAAACGATATGGACTGGAACAGAGTAACGAATTTGATGAGAGATTTACAAATCCGTGGCATTCAACAAATTGGTTATAGGCTGCATAATATTCCCACATAAAGCTACAAAGACCCCACCGGACCAAGCTACGGAGAGCCGGACCGATACAAGATTCATGGAAGACTTGAGAATTCAAAGAGGAGTTAATATGTTTTCAAATCAACACCTTGTTGTGGCCAAGATTAAACTAAAGCTAAAGAGGTAGTGAACAACTTGACTAACAGAATTATAGAGGCCTAATACTGCCTTCTTCAACATACTATCATACTCAACCAATTCATGATGACTCTATCGACAACGCGCGACACTATAGATAATCGTTGAACAGTCAAATGAATACAATTCGTCATTAAATCAACTCCATGGACAATGATAAAGCATTTGACAGTGAGCGAAGGAGGGTTATATAAAAGCGTTTTCGACACTATGGAGTTCCTGAGGAAGTTGCCAACATCATCCGGAACTCGTACGACGGACTACAGTGCAAGGTCGTGCATGGAGGACAGCTGACCGACGCATTTTAAGTGATGAAGGGAGTCAGACAAGACTGTCTACTCTCGCCCTTCCTCGTTCTTCTGGTGGTTGACGAGATAATGACGACATCGACATCTGAGGGAAAACACGGAATAAAATGGACAGCTCAGAACCAATTACACGATTTGGACCTCGCAGATAACCTAGCCCTCCTATCCCGTACACACGAACAAATACAGATGAAGACAACTAGTGTAGCAGCAGACTCTGCATCGATAAACTTCAAAATTCACAATGAAAAGAGCAGCATCCCCAAATCCAACACAGAAAGAACCAAACCGATCGCACTTGATGGAGAAACTCTGGCAGAGGCGGAAACATTCACGTACCTGATAAGAATTACCGATGAAAAAGGACGATCGTATGCAGACGTAAAGTCGAGGATTGGCAAAACAAGGACAGAATTCCTACAATTGAAGAGCATTTCGTACTCAAAACACCTGTCTGGAAGCCATTTTCGAAGTCAGAATCTTCAATAAGTTCCAGCGTACGGAGATGAAACAAGGAGAACTACTGCATTCATCATCATGAGACTACAAATATTTATAAATAAATGTCTACGCAAATTACTGAACTTCCATTCGCCGGATACCATCAGCAACAGCCTACTATGGAAGATCAAAACAGGTTCCAGATGAGGAGGAGATTAGGAAAAGACTAAAGAAATACTAAAGAAATCATCAAACTCTGCCTAGAGGCAAGCTCTCACATAGAATTCCGACGGGAAGCGGAAAACAGGAAAGACAAAGAGTATGTTGCCTCGAGAGCAGAAAACATGTATCAGAAGGATGAATAACAAATGGAAAAAACTGCAAAGGATTGCCCAGGACGGAGGTGAATGGAGAATGCTGATGAGTGTCTTATGCTCCCTTACAAGGGGTGAAAGTCGTAGATAAGCAATTAAATAAACATCAACATTGAATTCGATATTCATATTAAGGTTTTTTCTGAACTGATCATGCCTTTTCCGGATGTTGTCCAGGTGTGGGGTTCGTATCGATGATTATGTGTTCATTTCTACACTTCTATCGCAATAAATTTAAAGCACAGGTGTATATATATATATATATATTAGCGCGCTAATTCCAAAAAGGGCAGTGATTTTTGTACTTGTTGTGATTATACTTGCTTTTGGTACTTATTGCACTAAAAAGCATTCTTGGTCTACTTTAACTAAGAGTTCTTTGGTTGAAGTTTGAAATTTTTTGCTACATTTTGTCCTGAGTACCTGTTTTTAGTCCTTGACTAAGACTTGTGTTCACATTGTTATCGTTTTTTGTTTTTAAACCTTTTAAATCGAATTACAATGGTTGGTAAGACTCACAAATGTGGGCAACCAAATTGTTTGTTCTGCGTTGAGGAGGGAATGCAGTGTGACGACTGTAAAAAGTGGTATCACAAAATGTGTACACGACTAAGTCCGACGGCTTACAAAAGATGCTCGAAGCCTAACTCGCATTGGCTTTGTGTGTTCTGCTGTATGGATAAAAAGGTACTAATTCAGGAGGCTATGGGCCTATTGGCTTTGGCCTGCAAGAAAAACGATGGCGGAAGCACTGATAACAGGAGTACTGACGATGAAGAATGTGTCAGTGTAGTAAGTGCTGCTACTGGACCCATTAAACACCTGACTGCGGTTGACGGGAACGTGAAATCTCCGTTGACATTAACGAGAAATGAAGTGTCGCCTGATATTGACATCGGCAGTCATACACCTCTAGTCGAAATAGAAGATCCGGATAAAACTGTCACCGTTCCACATAGTCCAGGTGTGGCTGTTCTGAGTGGTGACAAATGGACTCCAGTAAGAAGAAAAAAAATAAGAAGAAAAAGGCTGTAGGCAAAACGCAGCTGGTCAGCAAGACATTGGAAGGGACTTAATCAGAAGAAAAATCCTCACCGCGTGAAAAGACAGATCTCTCTGAGAGATCAGTCATTTTTCATAAGATAAGAGAATCTTCAGACACTGAACCAAAGGCAAGATTTGAACATGATCTCAATCATATTAAGACATCATTAAGTAAACTACTCCCAGATACAGTTTCAGGAGTTAGTATTTGTAAGCTTTATAGAATAGGAAAAAAGGTGGATTCCGAAAGTCCTCAGAAAAACCGCCTCCTAAAGGTTACATTCAACACGGTGGAAGAAAGGAACCTGGTTCTAAGTAATTCACGTAAACTGATTGGATCCGGAATATATGTCCGTGAGGACCTCAGCCTAGCTGATCGTATTAAGAGAAGGGCTGCAGAAGCGGAAATAAACGAGCGTCGCCGAAACGGTGAAAGAAACCTCGTTCTTAAGGGTTTTCAGATTGTAAAAGTTCGGAGCAAAACGATCCCCAAGCCACTCTGGGTGGCAAGGGAAAGCTCTTCACATACTTAAAAGTGTGCTACACAAATGCTCGCAGCCTACTAAATAAAATGGCGGAGCTGAAGTCATTGGTGGATAAAGAAAAACCGGACGTTATCGCTGTCTCGGAAACTTGGTTAAAAGCAGAAGTATTAGATAGTGAAATCAAATTGACTGGTTTCATAACCAGTAGGGCTGATAGATTAAACCGAAGGGGAGGGGGGGTTATTGTGTACACGAAAAGTACCCTAACCATAAGATTAGCTGAGACAGTAGCACATGTTTCAGGGACATGTGAACTGGTGAGATGTAAGTTGAAATGCCGAAGGCAAGATATTGAATTAGTTGTAGTTTATCGCAGTCCAGAATGTGTAGCAGATGATTTTCTCCTCAGTAAACTTAAGTCCTGGTGTAACAACGGTAAAAGCCTTGTAGTAGGCGACTTTAATGCACCATATATAAACTGGGTTAACTTAGAAGTAGAGTCATCTATATCGTCGTTCGACTCCAAACTGTTAGAAATCTCGATTGGACTAGCATTATTCCAACACATTAGAGATCCCACAAGATACGACTTAAGAAACTCTTCCTCTCTTTTAGATTTAGTCTTCACACACGGTGAGGACGTTGGTCAAACGGCTTTTCTCCCACCACTTGGGAGAAGTGACCATGCAGTCATCTTATTCAAACTCATGGCTGAAATTGCTTCTCAAACAATTGCGCCGGCCCGTCCTAACATATGGAAGGCAGATATGCAGGCAATTGACTCCGCAGCATCGGCTGAGAACTGGGAAATTGACTCAAAGGCATCAGTACAAGAGGCATGGACTCTATTCAGACAGTTATACAATCGGGTAACTCAACCATACATACCCTGGACTGTCCCAAAGAAAAAGAAGCACGGACATCCCTGGATAGGGCGGGATATTCGACGTTTACTAAGACAAAAGAAGAACAGCTGGGATGTTGCCATCCGCCTTGGTACAGCAGGTACGATGGAACGCTACAGATCAATAAGAAACGAGTGTATAACAAACATTCGGGAAGCTCAAAGAAAATATGAAATGCAGCTGGCACAATCTGCACTCAAGCAGCCCAAGAGGATATTCTCGTACATAAACTACAGAACAAGGACTCATCACTGGATTCCCAACCTAATTAAAGTAGGAAGTGAATCTGAAATGATAGAGGAAGATCAGGAAAAAGCTGAGATTATGGCTGACTACTTTGGGGCAGTTTTCACTCAGGAACCTCCTCTAGAGAAAGAACCAGACCCAATTACAGAGTCAACAAACCAGCTGCTCACCGTGGACTTCGACCAAAACGATGTGCTTAAGGCTCTTAGCACGCTAAACATGGAGAAGTCAACAGGACCAGATGAACTACACCCTAAAATCTTGAGACATATTGCCCAATATATCGCAGCCCCACTGACTGTGATATTCAAAATGTCACTTGACCAAGGTGTGTTACCTATGGACTGGAAGGACGAAAATCGTCACTCCCATACATAAAACTGGTCTACGACAAGTTCCATCGAATTACAGACCCGTAAGCCTCACCAGTGTTGTAATTAAAATACTGGAGAGAATAATCAAACGGACCATAACAGCATTTATGGAAACCAATAACTTGCTGAACATGGCACAACATGGTTTTAGAAAGGGTCTATCCTGTACAACGAACCTCCTTATAGCTAGGGAGCTCTGGATTAATGCGCTAGACAACGGAAACTCAGTGGATGTTGTCTACATAGACTTCAGTAAGGCTTTTGACAAAGTGCCAACTAATAGACTGCTATTGAAGTTGGCAAACCTTGGTATTGCCGGACCTCTTTTAAATTGGATTAAGGATTTCCTAGTAGGTCGTAGGCAAAAAGTAAGAATAAATTCCAAGTGCTCCATCTGGAGACCAGTACTTAGTGGAGTACCCCAAGGTTCCATCCTAGGTCCTTTACTTTTTATAATGTACGTTAATGATCTTACAAGTATAGTACAGTCTCCAATGTTATTATACGCTGACGATGTAAAAATTTGGCGAGTAATAACTGGAGACACAGACGCATTTACTCTTCAGGCGGACTTAAATAATATGACAAACTGGTCTAAAGAGTGGCTAATGCCTATCAAATCGGAAAAGTGTGTCTACATGCACTTGGGGGATTCAAAGGTTAATACGTACAACATAGGGGATGTGTCATTACCCGTAGTCCGGTCTCATAAGGACCTAGGGGTGACAGTGAGCAATGACCTTAAGACGACGGCCCATTGCCGGGAGGTCGCAGTTAAGGGGTTTCGAACCCTCTGGGCTTTAAAAAGGACATTCACTAGGCTTGATACTACCATGTTCACCACATTATACACATCCTTAGTGAGAACTAAGTTAGAGAACTGTGTTCAGGCTGCAAGCCCCTGTTTAAAAGGTGACTCCGACATACTAGAAAAGGTACAGAGGGCAGCTACGCGTGCAATTCCGGAACTCCGGGGTTTACCATATAAAGAGCGGCTTGAAAAACTGAACCTCTTTACTCTATCCTATCGCAGACTAAGGGGAGATCTAATAATGATGTACAGAATACTGAGAAATGATTTCGGACCTAACTTATTCTCTCTCTTTCTTCCCACTAGATCGGGACACCTCAGAGGACATAGCGGGCGAGTAGAAAAGCCAAGAACGAACGAAATACTCGTGGCATACAGGTTTTCACACTGCGTCATCAATACTTGGAACCTGCTGCCTGAAGCAGTGGTGTCCGCACCTTCAATTGACTCTTTCAAGAGAAGACTGGACACTCACAGAAGCATACTAGAAAAGGAATAACATAGGCCATAGGCCTTCTGTCCTTACTACACAAATCTGAATCTGATATATATATATATATATATATATGAATAGACAGACTGAATAAATGATTCAGTCAAAAATGAAAATTCCAATCGCTGGGTTCTTATTATTTTCGAAGACTCACACGATGGGTTATTTTGACTTTGTGTTTATTAAGATGTTTTTAGTTCAGACTAAGTAGGCTGGTGTGGCGTAGAAATCTCCGAAAATAATTGGAGCAAACAGTTGAAGTTGTTATAGACAGATTAAGCGCCTTAGAGTAAAATATCTATTTAAGAGCAAAGGGTTGTAGAAATAGGCACATGTGGCATTATTCTGGTTGACTAGTCGGTTGGACTATTCAATTTTATTAGCGCTAATTGTGTTTTGAAGGTCAGGAGGTTTTGGTGATCTCGGTTATTTGCAGATCTGTAGAGACCTTGTCTTTTATACTAAAAAGGACTGGGAAGTGAAAGGTAGCTTCAATACTAATCCATGTAAATTGTCCCCAAACTTCCATGTTACATGTTTAACACTTTCAAATCAATGAATAAAATATCATGCTGTTATGTGATTCTTTCCATAGACGGCATTTGACAACCCTGACAATGTTTGCGATCTCGAACAATCGTTTCAACTTGTTGTTCGCGAATTTTATTTTCTGAAATGTCGGTCACTAGTGACAGCTGCAGTTGATCCCAATCTCCCACATTTGGGAAAATTTTGGGGTATTTTGTGGGAACTCCCAATGTCAAATAACATTCATCAATGTTTGGGGAAATTTCGAAATTTTAGTGCCATCTCCTAAAAGTTTACTATAGTGGTTTTTTCAAAGGGGGTCAAAATTTCCCCAAAATTGGGAGCTCGGGATGCGCTATTCCCCAACTCACATTGAGTCCATTCCTATTTTCTGAGAAACATAATAATGTTAGTTAAATTGTTATCATACAAAAGTTTAGATATTTCGACGATCAGCGCAGTGTAGGAATGAATCTAACCATACTGGAAGTTATAAAATTCCATGTTCATTTTAAATTAGAGTGAATCTGATTAAGATGTTATAGATTGTTATTAATTTTAACCTCTCGGTGAGTCATTTTTACGCTTTGGCTTTGATCACTCGAAAAGTGCTACTCTATGACTGAAGATAAAATTACCCACGAAGATACATGTGAAGTTTTTGTAACAGTAGCCTGTAAGGTATTAAATTCACGATTTGCAAAGATCACTTACCTGAAGTATAGCTATTTCGTTTATGACCATAAAGATCATTTCTGACGTCTATTCGCACTAGAAAACGCTTGCTGCTATTCGTTCCTGATCATCACTTATTCTCTAAAGTTTGCATATAATTCCTGTAGTCAATATAGAATACTGTCTTATAAGTTATTCGTAGGCATAAAATCGTTTGATTCCCCGATATTCAAAGATCACTCATGTGGGACAAAAATAGAAGACCTAGATTTATCCCTCGAAGTATTCGGACTTTTACTGGTTTTAATGAAAATAGAATACCATTCACCCTTAAAGGACCTGAATGGCAACACTCGGTCCCTGGTAATTTTGGTTTTAGCCTTAGGGTATGTTATTTCTTATAAAATCCGGAGTGTGTCATTTGGTACAAAATGGCAAGATAAACCATTGCGAGAAGGGATGTGAATCTTTGACTTAGAAAGCACAGGATGATTGCTGTGAATAATGAAGTATTTTTACGACAGTTACCAACTAAAAAATAGAAAATAAGCACGTATGAATTAAAACTTAAAATTTAAATAGCGGAATTTCAAATGTACTGCACAGATTCTGACGGCTGTCGTGAGGCAAGTTGTTTTTCCGACTACACTTTCAGGCTGTCCAGATTTTTCATGTCTGCTGATTGTACATAACTTCAAGTAGCGATAACTCGGCTCGTCTTCTGTATGGTAGTCACCATGTGTGATAATATTGGTGGTTCGTAATCTATCATTATATCACTCATTAACTCCTTTCTTGACGTCAAGATGAAGTTGACGTCTATTTACCGTCTCACTGCCTACATCCATTAGAAATGATATTTAGTCCACTTGGTATTTGCTCATTTCTCAGTGAACATTCTGGTATTGTAAAGAAAAAATAACATGACGTGAACATTACTAGTAAAATATCAGATTTAGAGTTATTAGGTCTGCGTTAAGTGTCGTTCGTTTTGTTCAAAACTCAGTAAGCTCGGATTTTCTATCACATATATGTACATAATAACGACGTTTTGTGTACCTCTTTGTAGATAACCAGCGCTCAACAGATTTTGAGTTTGAGTTAATTAGCATAAAGAAAATGAATTTTAAATACCACATTGTTACAAGATTGCCTATTATGTTAAGTAGTCGATTAATCACTCTACCTAAATATGAAATAAAAATGTATTCTGGATATTCATTCTTTTCCACTCAATCATCGTTTGGCCAGAATAATGTTGTAGACGACGTACAACTTCGATCTACAAATCAAGTATCTACCACAGAAACAGATGATGTTCGCAGAGCTCGTTTATTATATCAAAGTAGAAAGCGTGGAAATTTGGAAAATGGAATTCTGTTAAGGTATTCTGATTCTATTCATATATATATTTCTATAAGTTTTCAGTTTGCTCATAGTCTTTTGTTGTTATTATATAAGGAATTTGGCTATTGAAGGTTAGATCCCAAAATATTAGTCTACCAATGTTGTTTCTTATTTTTCCAGACCTATTTTTTTAATACGTTAATGATTGACGATTCTCTTTGTTAAACAAAGCCATCAGTTGTTCGTCAACAAGTGTTGGGCAATAATATAATATCTTCCGAGTGATAAAACTGTCCACCTAAGTCAGATGGCTTGTTTTACCTACAGAATCATATAAAATGTCTATTGAAGAAAAATATTCAGTCAATCTACAAAAAATTACGGATATTGACCATCGCTCAGAGTCTAAAAAACATTTACTTGTAGTATATCTGTTGAAAGCATAACTTCAATAATCAAACGCTGCATTGTAAAGCAGTTATTATTTACAAATAGTACCTAAAGGTCAGCAAATAGTTGAATCAAAGTATTCGATCACCTAATCAAATATATGCCCACTCTGTCATGCTGAATTTACTGAGCCGGAGAAAATTTACCGTTAATAAGGTAGTTTGAAAAACTCCTGGTTGCAATAATGGTGTTTGTGGGAGGGGGGGTAACTTTGGTTTCGTTTCTATATGACAAATCTTTAGGTTGAAGAAACATACAAATGAAGAGTGTTTATTATTAGTTCAGTGCTTGTATTATATTTCTGTTAAATGGAAAACATTTTACAAAAATGATCACTTCTGGTCTTGCTGTGAATCTGTTGAACACCGTCGTTTCATAAAGCTGTGGTTTCTTGTCCTAACTCAATTTTTAACGACTGAGTTGTTAATTTTGAACCCAACCCAATCATCATGGTTCACGTAAACAGGTACCTTATTATGTTTGCACACTATTCTTCCTTATAGCGTCTTCACCGGACCAGTAAACTTATGCACGCGTATTCATTTTATCACAGTCATGTAGTATCAAATGTGCTTTAAGTAAAAAAATAAATACATATCAATCTTTTAGTGTGTAGTCTGACTATACAATGAAGGTAAACAAGTGGACATAAACAATCAGCCAAGATCACTGTATTTTTTGTTAGCAGACTAGTCAATCATATTAGTGAATGGAATAGTACTGAACGCGAACTCAGGTGACGGGAAGCCAATTTATTACTTAATGCAGAATCACAGTGGCTTAGTAAAATCTGAAAACCATACATTAAAGAAATCATTTGCATATCTTCTTTGCATTGTCGTTTGGATACACCATTATTCCTCCAATTCTGTTGTTATTTCGATCGCTCCACGACTTCCTTTCTTTTCTATTCATGTCAATCTTCTGCTGTCAGGCATTTAACTTCCGACTGTTGCTACATACTACTTATATCTGTCAGCATAAGTATAATTATTACATACAATTAAAATACTAACCAGTACTTGGCTTTTACACTTTTGTGATTCGGCCTGAAAGCCTCTGTGTTCTTAGTTTTGTTATAACTATAAAACCGACAGGTTCTTGCATTGTACTGAGACCTCTGTAATCAAGTGGTTATTATGGAAGTAGTAGTATTGTCTAGTTCGACTGCTAACTAGTTCTCTCAGTGTCTGTAGAACTGATGACCTATTTTACGAGTGACCACTGAACAACAACTGGGGCCATAATCTCATTAATTGTCGAGATATTCCCAACATAGTGTCTAATTAGAAGACTAAATTTACATGCTGATAAAATCCCTGTTGTCTAGCCGTCCAATTATATGACTCAACTCATACACTGATGTAGAGTAAATTCCTGCCTACATTAACATAAATAGGTCATTACGATCTGCCCATAATCACGCCATAAGCCGTAGGGAAATTAAGTGACTGATCTGTAATTAGTCAACAAAAAATTGAGATTTACAAAATAGAACGATAATTTATGCAAGGCTTTCTGTTTGCACACACACAATCTGTTATTGTTATCACTCACATTGCGTAATCTAGCATTATAATCTGTAATGTTTATTCCTTGTTCATATATCCTCATGGAACTGATACTTTAATCATATATATACTGATAATAAACTCGTTAGAACGAGATCCCCTCTCTGAACTTCGTGCTTTTAATGTTTAGATGGGAATTATATGCCGATAATTTAAGCACCAAACAAAGGGTTATAATTAAGAAAATATTAAGATACAATAATCCAAATATTTACTAATTTTACAATAAAAATATCGATAATAATTCTTCATAAGATAGTTCCACAAATTACTGCTTTATCGATATTCATCTTGTTAGAACAACTCTATTCAATAAATCGTACTCAGTCAAATTTACACCGAAAAAAGAACTGTCCTTTTTGAAAAATCTTTCAGGGATGTGAAATTTCTTAATTCAGAGTATAAATAAGAAAGTTAATCTTCAACTTGGCAAATTGGCTAAAGTTAACTTTAAATATAATTTCGTTGCATAATTTTTTTTGTAAACTCTGTTTATTCACTTGTAGTGAATTTTCATTTGTATTTATTCAGCCAATATGAAAGTAGCTATTTTAATTTTGTTTATAAATTCACCATATTTTTGTGCTTAAGCAATTATTATTTATACACATAGTTCCCTTTATTATTTTAAAGAGAGCAATAACAAAGATTGGTGCAGAATAATATGATTTCATTTTATTTCGTTAGGTTCTCATCAACTGCTTACAACCTAAGTTATTTGAAATTCAGAATTATTACAGATATTGACATATTTATACATAAGAGGGTGATTAAAGATGAATAAATGTATAATGGTGTAGCGAAGATTCCGATAGAGTTAATGGGGTCCGGAACATTGAAATAGTGATTAGAACTCATGAAAATAGATTAATAGTAATAAAGAAAATATGAATTGATTTCAGTCAGTTATGTATAATGTAATTTAAAAGAGTTGGAGTAATGACTCAATAAATAAATAGAGGAATAAATGAATAAAAAAGGGGGTTATTGTTACCAGGGTAAAAAAAGATTTATTACTGTCTCTTTTTGTATACATAGATCTGGTTTTAAACGTTTGATTTCTATTGCTTCGGCAAATTCCAAGAGGTTGGGGTTTGATTGTTTGTTAATCACCTTGAAGGACTTCAGTATATCAACTTCATGTCCTGTGTCAAGGAGATGTCTTGCGATGGCACTGGTGGATGCTTTTAATCCATTTAATCATAAACTTTTCGGAATATGCTCTTTGAATCGGGCGTATTTTCTTTATTACCACTAATCTATTTTCATGAGTTCTAATCACTATTTCAATGTTCCGGAACTTTCCCTCTCAAATTCTATTTATTCGAGACAAAATTTTATGACCTCATTAACCCTATCGAAATCTTCGCTACACCATGATACATTTATTCATCTTTATTCACCCTCTTATGTATATGTCAATATCTGTAATAAATTAAATTTCAAATAATTTAGGTTGTAAGCAGCTGATGAGAACCTAACGAAATAAAATGAATTCATATTATTCTGCACCAATCTTTGTTCTTGCTCTCTTCAAAGTTATTATTTAGTTTATAAATTTTGCAATTAATAATCATTGAGTTTAATCGATATATAATGGGTTTAACTTGGATGTAAATTAATTCTTCTATGGTCTTGATCAATACATCTTCCTTACAAAGCTTTTATGTTTTACCGCTCGGCGTATTGTCGTTTAAGTGCTGTGTATCAGTAATCCAATTTGTCCAGTTTGCTCATTACGTATTAGAAGCGTCTCCCAACTGTTTATGACTGTTCCATTCACAACATAATCTTAGTTGTTTCAAATGTGGTAGGTGGTAATTACAGTCAAACATTTGGCTAAAACAAAACGGATTTTTTTTCCATTGATCTCAAAAAATTTAAATGTTTAGTGGTAGACATAGATGATTGATGAAAATGCGGTTGAATCCTAATATTTTAATATTAAAATACATTGATTATCTCGATCACTATAGTTCAATTTTCAGAAAATCCCAAAAGAACCCTAGTTTATATGCGACTAAACATGGCTCGACACAGACTATTGTTTCACTTAAGTCTTACATCTAGTAACGTAAAGCGGTGATTTAATATTAAAAACACTCAAATTTTAACAAGCAAATTGTAAATTCCACCTCTTCCACGAACTTGGTTATTTGGAAAACCAGACAGTATCATTATCCATTAGAAAAAATGTGATTCAACCTGACCATATAAACCTGTCCATGGCAAATGAAGTTTAAGAAGAATATTTTAACTCATAAATATATAGAATTTTTTAGGTTTGGGCACCCGGGCAGTATTACAGCCCTCACACATATCAAATGAGATCTGCGTGGCGCATATGTATTTGGTGCTCCGTTGTACCAATATCTATGTGTTAAAATAAATAAATAAAATAATAATTTAATCAATACAGTATGATTAGTTCACACATACTTTCGCCGATTTCAAATTTTATTTCATGTATGAGTAAGTTACCTATTTCACAAGATTCTCTAAATGTGTTCTCGTAACTTATACGTTCTGAAATCTCTAGATGGTGACAGAAAAGTACATAATGCTATTGTTGTAATCTAGATTCCTTAAAAGCTGCATGTTTAATGTGTTTACTTCACCTTGCCATTGTCTTAATTTTTGAGCAGTGACTTAACAGTTAAGCAGCTACTTTCATCCAATAAGCTCCGAATTTGAAGCTCAATCTGTATACTTCAGTTTAGCCAGCGTTTGATCCGTTTTAATACCACTGATACTTATATTTCCACAGTTTGAACTTTCCTGCTTTTACAAAATACAACAAAAGGTGATTATGAATGATTAGTGTAATAATCAATCAGTTCAACGCTCGAATTGATCACACTAGATTATCATAAGCTAAAATAAATCACAAATATTATATAAGGAGATAACCATTATGTTATCACTAGATATATGTATTAATTATTAATTTCTAATAATTTGTGTTTTAATATGGTTTGGCTTTTTCATGATTTTTAATATAATTATTTTTTTTGTGGTAATTTTCATATAGTACATTTGCTGCTAAATACCTGAATTCAATGACTCATGAACAACTTATTGCATATGATAGTTTAATCAATCTACCAGACAATGAATGGGACATTTACTATTGGATTACAAGTAAGTTGTGTTTTTCTTGAAGCAAATTTTTGTGGTTAACATTTTTCTCGTAATCAAGGTTTCTTTTTCACTTGTTGGTATTCCTAATCTCATGCTCAGCCTTCTTTTTTTACTCGTGCTTAAAATTGACAGTAACACTAGAAGGGATCCAAGCAGAATTTTATGTAAAACGAGACCAAAATTAGTCTTTATTTTACTTGATTTAGTTATTACCATTTTTCATAGCATTTAAGCAACAAAATATATCCAAAGCGTTAATGAGACTTATGCTCTCTCTTCTCAAAATCTAATCTACCTCTTTTAGAAGGTAAGTCAGAAATGTGACTGACAGGGTGAGCTGTAGCGTTTATTACCTGATTAGTAAATTCCAGCAGACAATGACAGTGTTTGTTTATTTCATTGATCGTTATATTTAATGGTCAATTCAGTTGTATTAGAAATAATCTGTTAGACATCAACCATAACTTCAATGGTGCTTGGAATTAATCAAAAAGGTGTTGGTTGAGGACAAAAGTTACGATTTTGCGCTATTGTATTTTCATTGAAAAAGACTTTATCGGTCGATTGTGCACACTGTTTGTAGTCACTGACGAGAACAACAGACTGTTATCCTTAATTCTCACTCACTATGTCAGTGATATTGACGTAAGTTGACTAACACCTCTTGTGAGAATTAATTTTCAGAAATATTTTCTACTGGGAAATATTTAGAATCACAAACATTTATTCATACTTTGTCAGACTTCGGCATTATTGTTAAATATCCTCAACTTTATTTCCAAGCACTGGTTATATCGTCATTCAAAGTTATACCTGATGTATTTAGAATGGGTGGAACGTGGTCAGGAGTGAAATCCAAGATCCGCGTTTCATTCCATTTAGTTCTCGTCAGCTGGACGTGCTTGTATCCGAATATTCATGTTCACATTGGGACTCGAACCCAGAACCTTTCACTTTAAGCACCAACACTTTATCCACTGGGCTGCTCAGCCCAGAAATCGACTAATTTGTTCAACACGTACGATGTTCATATCATTATTAGCAAGGGTTTCGAATTACAGCGTTGTTGATATTCAAGACTGCATATAATAATGATATACATCTTATTTAATTAAAATCCTCTTTTCTACAGCTGATTTCGATATTTACGAGATATCCCTAATTTTCTCTTTTTTTCATCCATACATTGGATGTAAAGAACTTTTTGATTTTTATCTGTAATGTGTATTAGTGATTGGATTAAAGTTATATAATATTTCAAAACTGTTACATTTCTTTTCTAAATTATCACCTGCTCTATTTTCTTTACATGTATCGTTTAAAAGAGGCAAAAGAAGCCCCAAAATATTTTCAAACAGATGTATTACAACTTCTTCAAGAACATTGTCAAAACAATAAGAACGAACTACGAAATGAACAGCCTAGTTTATATTAATTATGCTTTATACAAAAAACCAGTTGAATAGTTTTATTTTTCGCTAGAAATTTTCATCTCCTTTTTTTTCTCTCTCACACTTTCTCAGTTCAGTAAGAATGTTTTGATCATCTAAAAATTTATTCAGTCCAAATTGGATCTAGTTCTTTTTGTTTCACGGATATTTGTATAAAATGAATCATTTTCAACTTCATTTTCTTTTCTTATGTATATAAATATTGTTGAATCCATCTGCTTTGCAAAATCAATTTTATAATATTTCCCTATAGGTTAATGATTAATAATAAAATTTCTTTAAACACCGAAAATGTTTTTCCTTGAAATCTATTTATTAAGGCGAAAGGTGATTAAAGAAGTTTTTATAACTTATGGCCTCAGTGCCCTGTTAATGTATAACGTAACGATACCGCCAATCAGAGAGCAGAGAATTACCGATTGGACCAATGACGCGTAATACACGTGCGAGCAGTCTAGAGTCCTGATTGGTCTTGCTTCCCGCCTAGCGCAGCCTGTTAAGTCCAGAACTCCAATCTCAGCCTCTGCAGTATGAATCATTTATTTCAAGCATACTGGGTTTATATACTAATCAGACAGACCATACCGTACCATAAAATATGAAAAAAACATTTGTACAAGAATTAGCCAAATGTGGCTGTGAATGTGGGAGGTAGTGATTAATAGACAGGGGATAATTCAAGGATGGTTAATCGTATAATAACAGTTTATAGGCTAAAATAAAGCTTATGATAAGAGAGATATGAATAGTTTAATTAATTAACAATTATACGATAAAAATATACGCATAGTACTGGTCCATAAATGGATCCCAAAAGTTACCATTCACTATGCTTATCGGGACATAACAGAAATGTTGTGTAGCCGTTAGAAACCAGTAATTCTAGCCATTTGAAAAAAATCCAATATAGCTTAAAGTGTACGTCAAGTATCCGTGCTGTTTTTAACAGGACTATAAAATCATCGGTTACCATTACCTATATATATTATTTGTTGGCTAGTCAAGATAATACACTTAACTAACAGTAACATATATATATATATATATATATATATATATATATATATATATAGTTCTACTCGGCACTCACTGTGGTCTATTTGATTCCTTTGTGTTGCGTTACGTGAATCAATTAGCTTGGGAATGTTACATACTCTGAGGTTGATGAAGATGTAATACAACAATAACTTAACTATCCCACCATACTGTCTTCTTTTTTTCTTATCCTCAACTAATCCAAAACAAACGATGGTTTATTCGTCGAGTCTTCATTATCTTTCTCGAGAAATTCAACGTTTACATACGATCTCCAAAATTATTCTTTTAAATTAGAAATACTTATAGAGGTGACCAATTCGTTCTACACATCACTTTATGTACGAAAACAGCTTCGAAAATCACTGGTTTAACAATCTCTTGATTCTATCCAATTAGAATATTAATTTTAAACATATCCCTATTTTTCTATATACATGCTTAGGTATTTCGTTGTCACACGTTAGTGATATCCTTTAGTTACACTTATTTCACGATGATAATGATTATATCCTCATGCATTAACTGTTAAAGCTGCATCTACTAAAGTACTTGTGAATGTCTATTTGATAATACTTTGTTTCTTCACACTAAAATACGCCACGGATGTTGATGTTGGTGAATGCTCTCAATAATTGAAGTAAAATTTGTTAGTCATAATGTTATAAGTTCTTTGGTTCTACTCTAACCTTTAAACTCTTCAAGAGTCGTGGAAGTGACAACTATTTATTTTCCTCCCAAGCTTCAGTTTGACGACGCTTTTTTTCATTATGACGATTAGCTTTCTAAGTTGTGAAAATTAAATCACATTCCATGATTAAACAAATCTGTATTTTACATAAATAAGAGTTCTTGTAATGTAAGGAACGTTTCGTGATCAGATTTATTCCACTTAATTATCTAAAACAATTACTTCCATTCATCACCGTTTCACCTTGTTAATTTCCTAACATAGGTGATTTGAAACGATACATATTTTCATCAGCCCCTACGATGTTGATAATTGATTGGGTGATTATGACTATTCTGTGTACGTAACTTAAACGTTAATTTAACGGATTATAAACTAAAATAACAATTACAAACTCCATAACACTATGGTTTTCACTCATTATTTGAATATATACAAAACTTATTGATGGCTTTTGTTATCCTACGTAGGTGGGATTGTACAGTTTTTGAGAATGAAATAATCGAAAACAATATTTTCTTCGCATATTTTTGCTTTTTGACAGAAGTTATGAATTTGTTTCAAAACCAATATTTCTAAGGCCGTAAATACGACGGGGCTTCTGCAGCTTCTATTATTTTATATCTTGGTGATAACTCAACAACATTTAGTCGACGATCAACATAGAAACTCGTATTCGATTTGTTGAAATGAACTATGTTCGAGTTGACACTACTTCTAGTGAGAAGTATATCCTGTTATGAGGCAGCGAGTATTAGGGAAGTTGAAACTTTTGTGGCTATTTTTTAAAATTATTTTCATTATAAATGCCTTTACTGTAAAACCAGTCAATAACCGTATGGTTATATCTATATTGCCCTTATTGTAAGCTTTCGGTGGACCTACCGCCTGTTGCTATACGTTTTACTATCTAATTATGTACGGTTCGCTCCACACTTATAGCATGATGGCCCTTAAAGTGTGATCTTTTATTTGGTGTTCTGTGTGGTCAGGCATTTCCGATAAATAATTGTATGAGTTTTGAGTCATAAGCAAAAGAGAGGATTAATCTGCCACCTATCTTCATCTTCTTATTAGCAATTGGATTAGCAGGGGCTCTAGGACCAATAAATGTTAAGGCCTTGATTGATATTCATTGTGTAGCTTTGACAAATAGGTCACCGGTCTAACTGGTAATATAGTACATGATGTTGATTAGAATCTCTGGGCATATCAAGGTAAACTGTGACATCATCACACATAAAACAACAGCGTTGCTTAACAAGGAGTCAGATAATTACATAAACAAACGCAATTCTTAAAACAAGCTATATGAGAACTAAATTGGATGGATAAAATATCTGTTCTCTCACCTCTCTATGTATATTATTTATAACTTATTACGTTGTTTGGTTCCAGTCGATTTCGAGAACAAGATGTGCCTTAGATATTCAGTCAATTCATTATAATAATACCTTTATTGAATAGACATATAATTATTTGTTTTAGTAATTGGCATTGTAGACTTTTTTCTAGCCATTATCATGTGGTAATCCCGTTAAAGAATGCCCAGGACAGAGTGAGTTGAAGAATGCTGGTCGGCGACCTATGCTCCATTAGGAGTGACAGGAGTAAGTAAGTAAGTAATCCCGCTAAACACATAATTTGTAACTTTAAGTATGTGCTGTAAGATTAATGTCCAAATTATTATGCAAAAGCCTATTCAATTAATTAAATGTTTAACAAAAGTTAACGTTAATATTTATTCCAAAAAAAATAAGAGAAATTAATGATTCTGAAAATACTTGAAAGCAAAGTAAACGGCAAAACTCATGTCAATATGATATAAACTACTGATAGGTAGTCAATCAATCAGTCATTATTCTACTGATATCTGATTAAAGTAATATATGATTATGTAATAACATTTTACTTTCAATTACATTCCATTGAACCAATTATGATGACAAAATAGAAGTTTTGTTTTTTCTCTTTTCATCGACATAATTCATGACTATCTATTTAAATAATGGACAGTTATCTGATATTCAAATTAGGTAAATATTTTACCTTCTTTTTTTTCTTTTCTGATTCACTCATCCTCTTCCTTTGTTTATTTGTAAGCCAAATTAACATCCAAGAACATGTGAACAAAATGTAAACAAACATTAAAAAAGGAATCAATAATCATTTAACAATTGAACACTTTTACGCGTTATGATCTGTGTAGATATATACATACCTCAGTATACATTAGTCAAATATTGTTATGTAATCAATAGGAATGTATTCTGTTGATAGTAAACTAACCGAGTAACTTCAGTTAAATGTTGTTTTTTTAGAAAACAAATAGTAATAAGTTAAAATGTTAGTGATTTTTAGGTTAGTTACCGGAGTATAAATTTTGTAATGAATATCTATTAGTCTTAATAAGTCATACTCTATTGATCATGAAGTTATTTAGGAATTTATTCGATAACATAATTAAATCGGTTATTGTTATCTACGTCTTGGAGATCAATGAAAAAATGGTAAGAAAAGTATTTTCTTCTTCTTAGTGATAAATACAACTAATAGAATTGTTTAATTAGAAGAATATAGTAGTATGATGGGTTGCTTCATAGATGTCTCTGGATGTTGGTCTACAGTAATTTAATGGTGGTCTTGATGCAACCGAAATTTAGCCAGCTTCGATGTGTCATTCACAAAAAGGATATTGATCAGTTGTAATACAATTCTTACTACTCACTTGTGTATGTACCCTCAAAATGTAGGATATTTTTGTATTGTGAATGCCTACTGGCTAATATTTTCACATTCAAATGTTCATTCCTTGTTTAAATGTATCGTACAAATTTTAACCAAACTAAAATATACAAATGATAACTCTTTTAATCGCATGAATGAATTTAATTCGTTTTAAAAGAAAAGAACAATATTAAAAGGTATACTTTGTACTAGAAAGACATCAAATCATTTCTGTCTGGGATAATCACATAGGGAGAAAATGAAAAATTAATAAATAAGCAGATTTCTCTATATGTGTCAGTTAAAATGTGATATGATGGAAAGAAAAGTCAATTTCCGATTGATTTACTCTTTATAAGTTTTGTTCAAGATTACTTCCGTTTTGATTCATTATAATGATTACTCAATGTAGTATTTGTTTGCAGAGGTCCCTCGTTCCGAGTATAAGTGATAAGCGTTTCCGACATAACAATCAGCGACAACCAGATACAAAAAGTAGCATTAAAAGAGCCAAGACAATAAGCATTCAAACGACAAGTTATAACAAAATGTGACTCTTAATCTTCTAAGCTCAACTAATCTTTTGGTCTCAGTATTGATACTATGCAAAACAATAATTTAATCATGTCTATTTTATGCTGAATATCTTAAAAATAAGGGTAATTTATTTTCTTAAGAATAAGGAATTAACAATCACTTGCTTAGTATTTTTCTAATATCCGGGTTTGTTAGTTAGTATTTGTGAAATATTCATACTCAATCATCTCTTAACAGTGTTTCCGGCCAATAAACAGTTTTCAAATAATAAATTCATTCTAGCAATCTATCTTTAATCTGTCTTAGTGTTGAATAAGCCTGGGCCATTCAAAGGAAATAGATTTTTGGTTACTGATAAAATACCACATCACCAAAAAAATCTGGAATATTTTCCGATTTTAAAAACAGTCTCGCGAGATATGGCACCAAATTTCGAAGACAACAGTTATAGATTAACCTGATAATGAATAAAAATCGGTTCTTTCTTATTTAATCTAGAATAAGCGAATACTTGATGCCATCTAAACTGTTTAGCAATTAATAATACTGAAGTGATGGGAGTTTTCGGTTGCATAGTCTTGATCAGTTTAGTTTTTAGATCACATTAACCTTCTCGATGCAAGAAAAATAAACCAATTCAACCAGGTCTGTTGTGAGATAACAACTCACTGAAGACAACTTCGTGGATTGGTTGAAGTTAAACATTAACACCGTTGGATGCCAGCTCAGTGGTCTAGTGGTTAGGTGCTCGCGCGCGAAGCCAGTAGGCCCTGGGTTCTAACCCCGCGTGGTGCGGGGTCGTGGATGCGCACTGCTGAGGAGTCCCATACTAGGACGAAACGGCCGTCCAGTGCTCCCAGGTTTTCCATGGTGGTCTAGCTTCAATCGACTCATGATTTCAACCTATGAAATTTCTAAAAACTCTCCACAAAACCCATTCTGACAATTCAGTGTATTTGTTTTATATCAATAATGCATTGGAACATACAGAAAACCTTTCAAAGAAAAATTACTTTTCCAGTAAACTGATTACTTTGATAAGTAATTCATTGGTGTAAATCAAATAAAACTTACCTCAGTTATTGGTGATGGTAAACAACCCCAAGATATAATATTTTGTTTAGGTGGTCTAACTTCATTATCATTTAACAATGATTCTCGATATAGAGTCCTGTGATTATCATTGCTATTAATAGCATCCGAACCAAATTCACGAGTACTATGATTACTACTGTTGCTGTTCTTGTTATTATCATTATTATTAATGGGAGAAGTGTTCGACCATGAGTTTTTTTGAACAATTATTGGTATACAACTAATTTCATTGTTATTGTCATAAAGACAACTATCACTCAATGGGTTCATGTTATTTTTATTTAAATAAAGCACGCTACTTAATGACTTTTCAGTAGCATAATTCATATTACATACATTTGATGATTTCATAATGGGTAGTAATGTTTCGGTTTTTTCAGTAAGTATGCTACTACTGGGATTATTATTTCTTATTGAGTAAATTGTCGAAACAGTTGGTGATTTAATATCATAGGGATAGTTTTGATTGTAATGATGGGATTTTTGATTGGAATAATACGGAAATTGACAAATGGAATAAGTCGATGCTGATGAAGTTGAATTGAACAACAGGTTGTTTGTCAATGTACACTTTTCTTTATTACCACTATTATCGTTATTCGTTTTATCACTGTTAATATCATCACCATTGCCACTTTTCATATCAGGATTGTTAGTATCATCAACTTTTGCCATTTGAATACTAACAGAGTTTAAAGTAGTCGTATCATTAGAATTTTCGTGATCATTTGAATCTATGATTTCATTTGACTTTGTTGTCGACAGCGAGGTTGATGATTGTGATGACTGTGAAGAGGATATCTTACACAATGCTCCGTTTGTATCTTTCTGCGGCAGAGATTCTTTAGACTGCGATTCATTTGTTGTATTTGTCACCATTGTCTTTATATATGCTTTTGATGATGGCGGTTGAAGGGATGGTGGTGGCGGTAGCGGTAATGTTAGTGATGATGAGTTTGATGATGATTTTTTGTTCAAACAATGATAAGAATGGTTTGAACCGATTGTTTCGTCAGATGATTTCTAAATTTTGTTTTTATTTTCAGTTTGATGCAGGTGAAAATGAGATTTAATTTAATGATAGAATAAACAATATACAATTAAATGTTAAAACTAGAAAATATAATCATTCAATCCAACTAGAACTAATCAAATGTCGAAAACAATCCATCGTGTCATTGAAAATGAATTGAAACAATTCAGTGAAGAAAATGGTCTCGACAATATCATTTACTTAAGCTGTACAATTGTATGTATTGCAAGTTTACAAATAAAATAATCTATTGAAATATAGGAGGAAGATTACATCATATGATATGTCAAAGAAAATTGCTTAATAATCAGGAATTGAAGAAAGATGATGGGATGAGATGAAATGTGAGTAGGATAATTGTTCACTTAGCGAGTATTAGAAGGGTGAATAATGAATTAAAACCGTGAAAATGATATTTTTGTGGATTAGATTACATAGGCCGCACAAAGTGAGCGCTTTCCAAGCGCATCTCCGAAAATTATCTTCCGTGGCTATTGAAACAGGAATGAAAATACCACTTTGGATTTCCGTGAAGAATTCAAATATCTTGCATAATAAGCAGTGAAAATACTTTTGTATACTGCTTAGGACATTTAGAAATGCGGTGAAAAACTATACTTTATCACAATCGAGTGGAAATAATATTCATGAACGTATCAAATGCTCAATTCTATCTCCTTAGATTGTGTGTAGCAGGCAACTTGATACTATATTTAGTTACTAAGCTAGAGTCCTTAATCCTGAAACAGACTTAAAACTGATGGCACTATGTTTTATGGACAAACTAATCAGATGGTTCTTCTTTCTTCTTACTCCTGTTACTTCCAATGGAGCATAGGCCGCCGACCAGCATTCTCCAACCCACTCTATCCTGGGCCTTCTTTTCTAGTTCCATCCAATTCTTGTTCATTTTTCTCATACCTATCTCCATTTCCCGGCGTAATGTGTTCTTTGGTCTTCCTCTTTCTCTTTGACCTTCAGGATTCCATGTGAGGGCTTGTCTTGTGACGCAGTTGGGTGTTTTCCTCAATGTGTGCCCTATCCACTTCCAGCGCTTCTTCCTAATTTCTTCCTCCGCTGGGATCTGGTTTGTTCTTTCCCACAGTTGGTTGTTGCTAATAGTGTCCGGCCAACGGATCCGAAGTATTTTGCATAGACAGCTGTTAATAAACACCTGTATTTTCCGGATGATGGATTTCGTAGTTCTCCAGGTTTCCGCCCCATACAGTAGAACTGTCTTGACATTCGTATTGAAAATCCTGACCTTGGTGTTGGTTGAAAGTTGTTTTGAGTTCCAGATGTTCCTCAGTTGTAAATATGCTGCTGTTGTTCCATCGATCCGCGCCTTCACATCCGCATCAGATCCACCATGTTCATCAATGATGCTGCCCAAATATGCAAAGGTTTTTACATCTTCCAAATCTTCTCCGTCAATTGTGATTGGTGCATGCTGTGTTGTATCGGAAAATCTTGCTTTTCCATTTGCGTGTATTGAGACCTACTGCAGCTGAGGCTGCTGCTACACTGGTCGTTTTATCCTGCATTTGTTGTTGCGTTTGGGATAGAAGGGCCAGATCATCTGCGAAGTCTAGATCGTCCAGCTGCATACTTGATGTCCACTGTATCCCGCGTTTCCCTTCAGATGTTGATGTCTTCATGATCCAGTCGATCACCAGGAAAAATAGAAAGGGTGAGAGTAAGCAACCTTGCCTGACATCGGTCTTTACCTCGAACGAGTTTGTCAATTGTCCTCCATGCAAAATTTTGCAGTTTAATCCATCATATGAACTCTGTATGATATTGACTATCTTCTGAGGCACGCCGTAGTGTTGAAGAAGCTTCCATAGTGTTGTTTTGTCCACGCCAAATCAGGTAGTATGTCCTGTGTTTTTGAGCGAAATTTATTCATCTGTATGTCTACAGAATATTTTTGTCTTATATGTAATGTCAGTTAATGATGAGAATCCTAAACCTAAAAACATTACATTTACTGAGGACAATATGGGGACTTGTAAAAATCTGTTTGAACTTTTTTCGGCACGTTTGAGGGTATCGAGAATTTATATTCACCACGATGAGTTTGTATTTTATTGTTCTTTTTATTTACAATCAGTGTAACCTGTCGAAGACATCAATTATGTAAAGTCAGTTTACAATTTTCCATAAACTATTTATTTATAAAGGCTGTATTTTTATTGGCTTGAAACTATCTGGAAATTCGTCACGTCTGTTTTTAAGCCGTCGCTATATAATATTATCCAGAATTTTTAAATGTATGTTAATGGATTCATTGATTTGCTTTAACTTCATAGCATAAATTACAAATAGATCTTAACCAGATTGACGATGAAAGCCTAGAAGCGCTGGATGTGCGTTTCATCCTAGTATGGACTCTTCAGGTGTGTGTTCACTATCCCGCAGACAGGAAAATAAACCAGATCTTTCGGTCTGAAGAACGAAACCTTAACCTCTTAACCACTGAATCAGAATCCGGTTATATATAAGTTCAATTTCAATCAACCCATGACATGGCACAACCCTTATCGATTGTCTGTGGTGGATAAACGTCTCACACTCGACACGGACTGAATTCAACTAGTAACGGCTTGTAACTAGAACTTTAGGAGGGTTACACAATGTCGTAGATTGGTTGAAATTAAACTTGCATGTCACTGGATTCTGTTTCAGTGGTTTAGAACTTAGGTGTTATACACGAAACCGGTGGCTCTGGTTTAGTCTCCCTCATGTAGGTTACTGGATGAGCACTACTGAGGAGTCCCATGCTAAGATGAAACAGCCAACTTGCGTTTTCAGGCTTTTATTACAAGTCTAACTAGGATCAGTTCGTTATTTCACGTATGAAAATCCAGTAATCTCCACAAATTCCTCGAAGCAATAAATAGAATTATCTATAATAATAAATACATTTTTGTGATCCTTTCGTAACTATCAATTCAAACCTTGACGTTGCATTGCTTTTGTTGATTTATTAGAAATATCATATACTCGAACATATATCAATTACAAATGTAATAAGAAGACAAGTCTTTCCCTTTTTCTTCTGCATTTACATAATACGTATACATAGACTTAAATCGTCCATTTGCATTCGATAATGTGTTTTGAAATGTGAAAAGTCTTCTCATCTGGTTTTTAAGTGTTGTGCCGACCCCGCGTTTCTCTTGTACTGAATTTCCTCATTGTGTTTGACAACTTCGAGGTCACGTTTCGCTACATACTACTTACAAGCAATGTTGTGAGTAGGGTTGACTACACTACTGATGCTACTAGTCGTGGAACAATTACAATCACTGAGACGAATGGTGTAATTGAAAAGCTCTCATCATGTAACTTTCTAGACAATATCATTGTTACAAGGTTATTAAAGCGATAAACTGCTAGAATTAGTACACATATGACTAACAGTATATTCAGTTGACACAGGATTTAACTACTTGCTTGTTAGATAATTGTTTTTCTATAATCTGCACATTTTTGTCCTTGAATTTTTACCTTTTTTATCAATTCATTAATTTGTTGAAAAAATTGAGTTTATTTAAATGTTTATTAAGTCATTCAGTCAGTCAGCTACAACGTAGGACCAGGCACATATATGCATCGGTTCAAGTTACCATACCTCATTAACACAAGAAGATGAACACCGGATTCATAAAAGTAGTTAATTCAGAGGTGGTAATATATAAAAGAAAGATTGCATATAAGGATATAGTATAGGAAGAAAGAATTAGTTCGTAGAAAGAAAGATATGAAGCAATTTTAATCTCTTAGTTTAAGGGAAGACAGAGAGTGTATACACCTACGCCATTGTGATCGATTCTGAGCCATGTCACCAAGAGTCTCTAACCATTGGCTACGATAGTCACGCGGAACCCAACCAAGTAGTCTGCATCTACCAACATGGCTCAGACTAGAAGTTAGTGACTTCGAGCACTGATGCTACGTTTTGGTTTGGCCACCCCTAACTTTCTTCCATCCATCTCAAACACCGGTCAGCATTTCACGTCGTGGTAATCGGTGTTCAGGCATACGTAACACGTGGCTCAACCACCTCAGTCGATGAAGATTAACAACCTAAAGGACAAGTGCATTTCACTGGCTAAGAAATGAGTCAATGTCCTAAAGACACAGTGTCTAACCTCACTATTACTTACCCGGTGATCCCAGAAGACGCCAGCAATATTTCCAAGGCATCTGTGGTCGAATACTAGTAGCTTACGAGTATCTTCTACTCTTAATGGCCGTGTTTCGCTGCCGTAAAGTAAAACAGAACGGACCACCGTGCAGTGTACTCGTCCTTTTGTTGATAGTCGGATATCTCGCTCTCATGTTTATTGAGTGATAGCTACCAGTCAGTCTTCTAATAGTTCTCTCTTCCTCATAGTGATGGCTTTTTTGCAAAATTTCAATATTTTCCCCATAAAAATTTATATCACAGTATATTTTTAGTTACATCAATGCATATGGACATTTGAGGAAGAAATTCTAAAAGTTCAATTATTTCTGGAAGTTTGTGTTGATGTTAACTGGAGAAATTGTCCATCAAAGTTACATGAACATATCATCTGCTTCAGAAAAAAACCATAGTACAGTTATCCTTTTGAGCTACAAAATTTTTAGTTACTATGCGGTTAAGCAACGAGAGTAAATCATTTGGTTCAGTCAAAACCAGTCCTTGATAAATGTTTATTTTATACTAAATAAACAACGCTAAATCAAACATGAAAATTATGGAGTATACGTACCAAAAGATGTATATCTTAATGCTTACCTGACGTGTTATTATCCCCAATAATTCACTGCTAAGTTCAGTCACTGAAAGTGAATCATGTTCAGTATTTTCTATGGCTTGACGATCACTTGAATCGAAATTGCTAAGAATTGAAAAAACGACAGGAGTTTGGTTAAAAAAGAATAAGGACAACCAATAAGACAAAACATTCATCCAGTTGGGTACCAATCTGCGATAAAATAGCCTTCAAAGTAACTTTCATATCTGTACAAATGGTTAGAAAAACATGTTTTTTATATATTTTTTTGGGATATGTCTATCGTCCAAATCTCATCGCATCTGTACATTACCGATTGTGAAATGTTTTGTTTAAATCTTATTGTTGGATTCTTTATGCGACAACAACATATAAAATGATTATCATTCAAAATACAGTATATTTCTTAAATAACTCGTCGTTCTCAATTACGCTTCTGCTATTCCATCAAGGTACAACCAACAATGTTGATATTTTTACAATTTGACTACTTGATCTCAGTCATGAATGTTCACTACTTCAAGTTTGCTTCATTGTCATACTTTGGTGTTATAATATTTGCTTGATCATTTTTATCGTTTACTATTGTGCAATCCGTAAAAAACCTTTAAACAACAACTTGTAAATAACAAACTGATAAAATTGTCGTTAGAAAATAATTTTAGAAAATCTTAGAAATTGATAACTGCTATTTCTTGAGAACATAAGTTCTAACTTATAGAAAATATATTTATTAATAGGCAGAAGTGGATAATGACTAGCAGTGGAATTCAGAAAGCGCATTTCGTCCTAGCTAAGACTCGTCAGCTGGATGTAAATATTTTTCTCCGTTAATATTCGCTTCGGTTTTAGAGCCCACTACCTTTGACTTTAAACGTCAACGCGTTCTAGACATCAGTGGGAAGATCCAAACAAGCATTACAAACGAATATGACTGTTAAGTTAGTTATTATAGAAAATAAAACAGATGAATCTGTAATACATAAACACTTAAATACTTAGCTTCTAATTATTAGATCAACATTAATAATTTCATCTTATTCAAGTTTATTTAAACTGTCTTAGTTCAAATAGTATTACTGATATAAACATTTACTCAATCACCAAGTTGTTTAAATGTTAGAAAGGAAATTTAACATACAGAATGGTGTCAATAATCCAATTTCATGGAATTCTCGATTTTTTAACTTTGCATAAAAATATAAATATATATCATTCCCACTAGGTGATATTCTCTAATTTAATGAAACCTTTTAATGTTGAACACCATAAAAACGACTATTATTAGGAATCCAGTTTGGAGGTATACCTTTGGTTGTTATGATAACTAAAGCCCCTGAATGCCCTGGTACGGCCGAGAGTGGAGAGAGTCCGCTCACCCTCTCAAAATGCTCTCACATGGCCACACGCATATAGCCTCTGCCAGGGAAGTCCTACTCACTGCCTTCTCGTGGCGGGGGTGTTGTTTACGAAATTGAGAGGAAGAAAAGCGAGCGTCCGGCGCTTTAACCGCGTTAGTGGACACGGAGAGTTCACATAGGGGATTTGGAAAACCTTGATTCCAAACCAATCGTGCACATGGGCTCCAGTATCCTAAAGGAACAAATAGCGTATGGACCAATCGTTGGTCACCGGCTTACATGGGACTGCGTCTCCTTACGTTGCTCCACTGCCTTGTGGATCAGACCTTTAGGTCGAAGGCTCCAGGTGTGGCCCCCTAAGATAACCACCTGCTTCGGTTTGGGCACCAGGGCAGTATCACAGCCCTCACATATATCGAATGAGATTTGTGTGGCGCATATGTATTTGGTGCCTCCTTATACCAATATCTATGTGTTAAAATAAATAAATAAATGATAACTAAAGCATTATCAATAGGTTAATCAGGTATAGATGCTATAAGATCTTTGAATAGTCTCAGTATATTTGTGTTCACTGTTCAGATAGATCTTAAATATCAATAAAATGGACATTTATAAAAAATTTTTATCATTTTGTAACAAGATATATATTTAGCTCGATTAGTACAGTTATGTAATTGGATTTGCCTAGTTGAAACAGCATTGGTTTCATAAAAATTGCATTGAATTTTACATTGGACAACCGATTCCTAATACAATATGATGAACATATCCATAATAGTATCGTTAGGATTTGGAAATAAGTGTTGTCTGAGCAAGTTATTCATACTTATATCTTTATAATGATATTTTTTATTAGCGTTGTGATATTATCCTAATGTTTAAATAGAAGTAGGTTATTTTGAAGGGGAAACACATTTGATTATTCTACTTAGTGGTTAAAACACTACAATAAAGTCATAGAACACATCTTTTCATAGCTAGTCCCAAGAAGGTTGATGCGTATATTTTGTCTCAGAGTCTATGCATACCATTAGCAGTAAATCATAGATGTCCAAATCCCCCAGCTGAAATCGTACATTTGATGATCCAGTCTAAGAGTTAGATGTTAACTTTCAATACTCTACTTGTGAGGACATACTTCAAAGTTAAATATAGCGAAGGGGACATTCTTATCAGTGGTTATACTTGCGCTTACGCCTCGAACTACTTTGACCTGAAAGCTCAAGTTTCTCATTAACAGGAAGTCAGAGAACAACATACAAATTTGTTTTTAACATCGTCCTAAGACATAATTGATGTTTTGCTCAATAATGATGTTGATAAATGAAGATAACCAGAGTGATCTACATTCGAGATAGATCCTGAGGATGAATAAAGTGTGGATCTACAGAAAAATGACATCAAAATGTATCTCTAATATGTCCTCAACCAGCCAACGTTAAGTTTCTATGAAGAGTCAAATCTTTAAGAAATTGAAGGAAAAATCTGTTAACTTTACAAAGTGTATATTGAAATAAACTACAACTAAAAAAGAGAAAATACGGTAAAACACCATTAAATATAAACAATTCAAATGAGAGCTTGTCTGTCATAGGCCATAGTTTATACACAAATATTACAGTGAATCAATTCTTAACAGTTTGAATGACTTATTAGTCAAGATTTTACCTGTCAAATACTCCTACTTTGAAAGGTATCAATCAACAGAGTTTAGTGTTGTCTTTCGTTACAATCATATGAATAGGACCACACACACAATTAATTATGATGTGATAGAGGAAGGATAATCTTGCAAAAGATGATCGTCTTTTTTACAAATATCATGATATCAAAAAATATGCTTAAGCAATTCAGATACGGAAGATTGATTACTTTTGTCTGACTAAATAAAAATCCACGCTGCCAGTAGACTATCATATGAAAAAAAACCTGAAGTATAAGTTTTTCGAACACAACGCTAAGAAATTATGATTAAACTTAATCAGTAATTAACAAACATTATAGAATGAACGAGTATCTGTTCAAGTTACCATAATTCGTAGCAGCATAAGTAGAGAGAAGATTAACAAGATGATAGACTAAGGAAAGAAAGTAACTATTATTCACGATTTGTAAGGATTTTTGTATTATCCTGTTATTGATTCCCGGGAATGAATTTTAGTCAGTCCTTTTTTATACACGTATATTCTGGGGGACGCTTCAATATTATCTCTCTTTGTTACAAGTATTTTTGTATACTTAGATTATAACTAACATTGAAATCCAGAAAAAATTTTTCGTTGTATTACAAATTCACTAACATGATGTAACTCTGTCTAACAGTCAATGCTTGCACTGTGACTTGTGCTCAAGTTCTTATCACTTCAAATATTATATCATTCATCAAGTTAATGAGTCCAGATATTCATTAACTTCTTCAATGAATATGGTGTTTATTTATCTTGAATATCAACAAATTAATAGTACAAAACTTTAGAATGAATGAATCAGACTACTTTATAGATTTTACTGATATGAACTGGAACACTACTTAAAACCATGGAGTATTGGACAGTTATTCTATTTGTTGTGACTTTATGGCCTGCTAGTAATCAGATAATTTATTCGCCAATCAAAATACGACTTATTCACTTCTTATACTGTACTAAACCAATGAAGTCCGACCGGCCTGATCAGTCTAGCGTCCTATCGGTTCGTTGATCACCTAGCCCGTCCAGCTGAGTCCAGAATACCAACAACAGCCTCCACCATTCGAATCATTTATTTCAGACATACTGGGTTTATATATCAATCAAACAGATCACAACGCATCACAAAATAGGAAATAACATTTATACACAATAAAGCCAAAAAGTGGCTGTGAACATGGGAGACAGTAATTAATAAACTGAGTATAATTTAAGAACAGTAAATCGTGTAATGATAAATTATAAGTCAAAATGAAGCTTATAATAAGAGGAATATAAATATACATTATCTAGTTACTGAACAGTTATACTATAAGAACATATAGATAATATTAGTCCATTAATAAGTCTCAGGAGTTATTCGTAATTTAATCTTCGCTGGGATATAACATTATCTTTGTTTGTGAATCCTTAGTAGTATCATCTAATAATGTAAATTAATCACTGATTTACAATTTATATAATATCATGTACTGGTACGGCGAGCATGAACCACCGCAAGAAGGACTGCTTTAAAGGGGAGACGAGTGTGGTGTGTGCTGCTTATATCGACATAAGTAGTATATGACGTTAGTCGTGAACAGAATGTCTGGCAGCAGAGAGACAAGAGGACCGAACAGTAAAGAATGAAAACAGAATGAAAACGCAAGAACAATGAAGTCCAAGTCATTTTAAGACAGTTGATGGACATTTTGCAAATAAAGCATTTACTGTATGATTGTTATATTTTATTAGCATGTCCTGTAATTTTGTATTAGATCTATTCGACTGTCCCCACTCGTATTCTTGTTCACTACAGTACATTTAAGTATTTTAATTTATTATTAAACTAGACTATGTTAGTTAATTATAATTTCATTTTTAACATGATAATATTTGAATTTGTTTTAATAGTATTCCAATTACAAAGTAAATATTACTGAAAGAAAATTTCTTTTCTTTGTGAATACATTAAAGAACATATGAAACAGTATAGAATTAATCATTGGTTTCTATTGATTGAAGGTAATGTGGAGCTATTATTGGTATCAGTCATAAAGTATAAAGTTATGAGATGTTATTTTCAATGAATGAGTATTGAGAAACATAGTACAGCATTAATATCCATTTAAAGAGTGATTTATATATAAATATATTCAATATTATTAAAGTTCATTTAACTCTGATACGTTTTAACCTACAAAATGGTTGAAATATAAATGTCTTAATCGATCATTGAACTCCTACAATCTCCAAACTTCAATGAACACGGAAGACAGAAAATTGAAATAAGCTTTACTTCTAATGTTTATTTCATGTAAAGTAGAAATAAAGGGAATTTAAAGGTTTAAAAGTGGCTTTTGGGAATACAAACGATTCTAGAAAGTTCACTTAAAATATCAACAAATTTTCCAACTGAGAAATCGGATTAAGTAAAAAGAATAGTTTACTACCTAGATTATCTACTAGACTCTGGAGGTGAATAGGATGTACATTGCGGAAATCATCAAACTCCATCACGAGAGAAGCCCTAACTCAGAATCATGAAAGAAAAGTGAAAAGAGGTAGACCAAAGAATAAATTGTGTTGGGAATTGGAGGCAGAAATCAAAAGAATGAATAGCAATCGGAAACAACAGGAAAGGATTGACCAGAGCAGAGTTTGATGGAGAATCCTAGTAGGCGACCTATGTTTCTCCACAAAGAGTAACAGGCGTAAGGAAATAAGATTACCCAAAAAGTTTCCCAAGACAATCAATGTCTAAAAGTTATTTCGGGCACTTTCCTGGCTTCTGATGAATCTGGGGGGGGGTAATAAATATTTAACAAGTTCAAACATAGAAAAGTCAATAAACTAGCTAGAATAATCTAAAATATCAAAACAATAATTATGTAAACTGGTGTAACTAAGTGCTGAATAGCTGTTTCACTCCAGTTTTATAAACTGTTGGATATCTATATGTTGTGTGAAATTACATTGACTAAAACCACTGTGATAACTAATATTTGATTGTTTCAAGTTAATTTAATCTCCTACAGTTTTATTTTCAATAAAATGTAAAATTAACTTCGCTGTGGTTTCATGTTTTAATAAAAAAATGATTGTTTATAATCAATTAACCTAAATTATACTAGTCCGAGTAAATTATCCTTCGGCTTTGTTCATACAATGAATAAAACAAATAAATGAAGTGAGGATAAACTGCACTCGTGTTCGCTACTTGGACTTAGAAACCATCCAAAATGAAGCGGGAGTTATTATTTACACAGTCGTAATCCATGAAGGAGGTCGTATTTCGTTCTTGTTTTTTGCTGGCTTACATAAAAAATGTAGATTTTCCTACGATAGAAATGCCAACTCATCATGCTACAGAAGTGTCAAGTGTGAAGCGCACAGATGTGATGGAAGAAAAATTACAACAAAGCAACTATCATCCCTCTAATTAATTCTGGAATAAAAATGTTCCAAAAATATCTACAATTAAGTGACTGAATAAACGAAGATACAACCGTAATTACTAACCACGATACGCTCATATGTCTTCACAATATATGTATATATAAACATACCTAGATATTATTCGTCCTCTTGATGAACTTCTGCATATGGAACCTTCACGATCTTGACAACTCATTATACTTGATGCTTTCCATTTAGTTGCTTGAGTTGCATTTTCCATATTTTTTAATGATTTAGCATAGGACATATTCAATTCTCTCGCAGCACATTCGTGTAGTTTGTTGACTTCTTCAAACAAATAATTTAATATCTGACGAAGTGTATGGTTAAAAAAGATTGAAATAAATTTGTCTACATGATGATTAAAAAAAAGAGAATCCTGGTTGTTTAATGGAAGTTGAAAATCTAGGGACCAAAATAACAACTGGATGGTCACTAGATGCAGATCGAAACTGTTTGAAAATATAGTTGGATAGAACATAAACAAACGATGGTGAGTTTAAGTGATTGGAAGCGATAGAGCGAAAGATATAGCTGGATTTGCGTTTCATACTAGTTGGTGCTTGTCAGAAATATGCTTCTAATCCTAAATGGATTGATGTCTCCATCGGAGCTCGAACTCTTATAATCTATTACTAAAGTCTAAGGTGTTAACTGGCTAGAAATATAAATCCAAAGAATCACCATGATCTCTAACTCGATACTATTGATGAAGTCAATATTAATTATAGAATAAATAACCTACAAACTGGTTTCCTTTAAATGCCTATGGCATTCAATCATGTTTGTTTCGCTGTTCATATTTCGCATATAAGCATGTTATTTTAATACAAAAATGCCTATTCTCCTGAACGGATATATTGTGTTCTAATATCAGTTGAGTAGGTGAGTTAACGTCAATAAATTGATCTTGTGATTATTCATTATTTTTTCCATATCGTATCATTGAATTTCATCAATCAATCTTTCATTTTACCAATCAAGAGTTTATTCGTCAGATTATAAAATTGTACTCCAAAATATCGATTAAAAAAGATTTAGAAATCTTCACGGCAAATTTGATTCACTTTTTACACTGTTCATGCTGAAAACGTAACCAATGGAGTTAGATCAACATCGTAAACTAGACAACAGGATATTAATTGACTATCGAGAGACTAATTAATACATCATGGTTAATGCTTAAGATTCAAACCACTGAGCCAGCACTCAGTAGTTTGCAAACCTTGCTTTATTGAAGTCACTATGTTGCCCAACTATGTTATAAGACATAACTATGTTATGACAAGGATTAACAATCCTAACTTGGTGTTAGTTAGCAGGAAATAATTAATGTTAACATGATAAATCAAGATTTCTATTAATTTACTTGTTACATCAAAGAGTCTTACAGAACTGTTGAAAAATGGATATATTATCTAGATAATGTTGAATTATTGAGTATAGTTCATTTTACCATTTCAGAAAACCTTACAAAGCAGATATGTGGAATTGGAAACAATCATTTGCTTATGATAAATATGCAAATTCGTATACACTCACTGAAATGAAATGTTAATTATCTCTTCAATTTTACCGTAAAAAAGACTTACAGAGTATATTCGATCACTGAATTGTTTATACGTCGACACAAGGACAAACAATGCATCACAGCAAGCCATTGTACCTCTTAAGAAGAAAATTAGAAATTAATTAATCAATACCAGATTACCATGCAGAAAAATTTAGAACTATAGAAAAATTATAATATACCTCACTATTCAAACCCGATGATTTATAAAAATCGGTCGTCCAAGCTAAGTCGACCTAGTTAGACTATATAAGAGATCAGACTCAAACAAATGAAACAGACTCCCAACAATAAAACCAGTCTGATTCAGGTAAATAAACTTCGTGATTGGATTTATTCAAAATCTGTACATAACTATGAATATATGTACAAATCTTAATGGCTAAATTCACATTTCCTCATATGCCTTAGACTGGAAGTTATTGACTTCATGAACGGATAGTACCTCTCTCACTAATATCAACCTCAACTAGTATTACGCATCACAGTAGGCACTGATTCAATAGTTGTTTCTTGCAAACATTCATGCTAACAATGTTCTTTGCTCTAAAGAAAACTAAACAATGAAAGCCTCTTTTATGGCTGAAGAATTAAATCACTACTATAATACCAAACAATTACTGTTTTATTTATTTTAAGAAGTTCCATTCAAAAGTGTCTGTACTTGTAAAGAACTAAATGAAAATTTGAACAATATCAAAGTCTTACTCATTTTCAACTGTATTCATTTTATCCATTAAACAATTAGTTAAATAGTCATAATTCATTGAAGATGTCCTGTAATTAATATGCGCCTATTATCGAAGAAAACAAAAACGGAAATTGGATATCTTCTTTAGTTATTTTCTTGATTTATTTCAAGTGAATGGCTTTATCATAGATTGAAAGTCTAACTGGATAACATGTCTACGACAGTTGAACCACATTACACAGTATAACCAAAGTATAGCCAAATCACAATTAACAAAAATTGAGATAGAGTAGAAGACTACGAAATTACTATACTTGAGTTCAGTTTTTAGGGCAAAAAGTAATGACTAATTTGATTAGCCTGTTTATTCATTTTCTATCTGTTCAATAATTGCTTATATTGTATAGTTCATAATTGTAAATCTTTTTGTCTTGTTTTGTAGTTCAGTTTAAGCAAATCAACTTCTATACAAAAGGTTTAGTTTGAATCCCAAAATATACCAATTAACATCTTGTTAATGTTATTTGTTATGGTTGTTTTCGTATTTCTCTTTTCATTGTTTATTTAAATAGAAATAATAGTAGTCAAATTCAAAGTTATAAGTTTCGTTACAATACAGAATTCTTAGCACCAATTGTGTAGTATTACAAGAAATATCTCTTTAACATGAATCCAAAGGACAATCATACAAAAGATGTTTTATCAATGTTTTTTAACAGTCACTATCTTTTACTCATATTCATTTATTGAATTCTTCTACCAGTTTAACTGTTACGACTGATTCTTTTCCCATTGATCATACATAACATGCATGAATTACAATATATTTATCTATTGTCTCTCCAGAACATTGATAAGTAGTAAAATATGACAAGAAGTGAAGTGTTTCTGTTTGAGTTTTCCAGTATTTATTATCACAATACACTGTAATTTTTATAACAGAGTATGATCACATACAGTTTATATTCATAATTATTTAGTTGAGACACATCTAACGCGAATAGTTTAATCGGAATCATTGAGCAGTTGAAAAATAAAGGGGGCCTAAACACTTGAGTAGGTCGTCGTAAAAAGTGTTACTACTCAAAACTTTAATTGTATAGTGTTTTTTTAGTCTATAAGGCTTTTTTTCTTTTTCTTACGAATATGTTAAGCATATTTGGAAAAAAGGCTATCGGGAAATGGTAATTTCACATTTCACTTCGTTTAAGACTCGTCAGTTCTGTGTAACGCGGTTACAATAAAACTCAAACGTGATATATATCGATTTAAACGCTAAACCACCGACGGTCGTAATAACCCCCACTTACTTAACAAATACGATATTAGTGGATACTACGTTACATTCCTAATAAGAATGTGTAACATTTCATTGATCAGTACCTAAACGTATCAAATGCCTATCCTATATTTCACCACTAACCACTATCCCCAAACATTTTACTCATTCATTTAATCTGTTTATGAATCAGTGCTTAGATAGTATTATACAATATATATATCACGAAATTATAATACAATTTTATGGTTTTATTTGCAGCTTTAATAAAAACAGAATAATGACTTACTTTCTCCTTTTTAACTGTACTTCGGCTCCGGCTATAACTTTGATTAAGATTACGCTTATGTCGATTTACACGATGTGCTGTAGATTCCAGTTCTTTTAATTGAGGCTATATTATTAAATTTATATACATGTATAAATGAAGAATAATTTCGTATCCTTTAAGTAAAATGAAATTAACTAGTGAAACTTCAACTTGAATGATCATACATCTATTTAGTGATGGTATTAAGGTTAAACCACTGGGTCGCAGGATAAAACCACACTCCGTTTGAACAGACGGATGATATTACTAGCAATGACTTAAAGTTAATTACATAAGCTTATAACTAATAAATTAGTAAAAGCAACTTGATGATAAGATTTTTACTTTTATTGATAGAAGTGAAACGAAAGACGTATAGTTACAATAACCCTATACGTATATATTTTGCTAAAACAAGTAAACTATTTAATAATTATTTGAGAATTTTAATCGAAGTATTATTGAAGTATTGTAGCTCAGGCGGATGATTTGGATGGGGTTTTGTTCTCTGAGCTAGATGGTTCGGTCGTGGAGCTTTCATCGTTCTTCTGAATGACTTCATCAGAACGAACTTCAGGTAGAAGTGAAGTGTTCGAATTTTTCCACATATGTCTCACCAAAATAAAGAAGTAAACAATGACAGTTTTAAGGTCAACAAGAACCATTCAACATTGAGGTCTACACGACAAGCTGTTAACCACATTTGCAGAAATTCGAACACTTCACTTCTATCTGAAGTTTGTGCTGATGATTTCGTACAGAAGAACAATGAAAGTTCCACGACCAAATCATCCAGTTTAGAGAACAAAACTCCATCACAATAGTATTTTCTTATTAACTTATAGAAAAACCTGTCAATAAATACAATTGGATCATATTATAATTTGTTGGGATAAACTGAAAATTGAATGAATTTTATGTTATCTTCAGAAAAAAAGTAACATAAAGTGGTAAGATGAATGTAGATTATAGATGAGTAGTAATTGTTCAGTCGATCAATATGAAAGCTATAATGATTAAATATTGTGAAAGTTTACTGATAATTTAAGAAAAATACCAGAGAAGAGTAACAAAGTTTGATTATCAAATATGAGAGGTAGGAAGAAACTTAGGACGAATATAAGATGAGCAAGTGAACATTTTGTTGTTGCACAAAAATTAGACGTGACTCAATGAATTACCAGGTCTTTTGTGGTACTCAATTTTTAATTTATTTTCCTTTAGGACAATTTATTGTGAGACTATAGTTTACGGATGAATCAATCAGATTTAAGATAACAGATGTGGTGTTTGAATGAACTAATGATTTTATTGTACTTGTTGAATGCTTGATTTCGAATTCTAAATACAATACATTCGTTCGTGCTTATCCAGTACTTCGGAGCAAATTTCATCCCTTCATGTGGCTAAATAGGGTTTTAGCTTTATAGCTGATGTCAGTTCGTCATGAAAATCCAAAATCTATCCCCTAACCATTACGTCCAACTGTAAATCTTAATAATGATTCATCGCAGTAATTTACAACCCTCTTTTGACCTTAATTAGTAGGTGAATATTTTCAAGTTTACTACAGCATCGCTCAAAGGTTGTCCATAAACTACAGCATCACCCAGTTTATTTGATTCTATGAACGTCTTTGAGTTAGAAGTATGACACGAGAAAGGGACTAGAACTTAACTAATTCTAGGTTTGAACTGGTGATTAAACTGTATACTCATTTTAACCAGGCAGAGTAATCCTGAGAGATATGTTTTGAAAGAGATCGTTGTTCGCTAAATATAACATGCTCTACAAAAAAAAGAATTTAAAGATATGGGCCAAGAGTGAGCTTGACATTAATAAGTCCAAGGATCAGAAGTTAACTCCGCCTGGAGCTTAAATAAAAACAATTAGAAGTGAAGAGAAAGAGGATATTTTTCGCACAAATTTCGAAAGTTTGCTGCAACTGTATCCCCTCTAAATTCAAATTTCTTGAAAAAGGTCACCTTTGTGACCGTCGTTGGTCTTTCATATTGATGTTTTGGATTCATACTCTTATTAATATATGTAGGTGAATAATCATTACTGAGAAGTATCTTCTAGATTTTATCCAGTCAGTCACATATCATGTCACTGATATAAATTTGTCTGCCCTTCAAGAGTAAACAGAGTATCAAGTTGACATGACTCATCTAGTTAGAAAAATAGATAGTTTTCATTACAGATTAACTTCAGTTAAAAGATTGGCATAATCAACTTCTTTGAATTTTAACTAGCCTTAATTTTATTTATGCTACATTATTTAAACCACTTAATTTAATTTAAAATTTACTCCGTACAAGATAATTGAATCACAATAATGTGTTAGATTATAGATTTTTATTAGTAAATTATTGATTATTAGTATAAATCACAACGTCAGATTTACTTCAAATTCATTCACTGAGATTTAACAAATACATTCTTCTTCTTTAATGTCTCACATCAACTCGGCGCCCGAATACTGTAAAACTATTAGATCAAATTTAGACGAAAGTTTTAGATTGAGATCATGAATTGATTGATGTTAGACCACCATTGAAAACCTTGAAGCACTAGATGGCCATTTCGTCCTATCGTGGGGCTCCTCAACAGTGCACGTCCACGATCGCGCTTGCAGGATTCATACCCAGGGTTTTCAGTCTCGCGCGCGAACGCTTAACCAACTGGATCTTTGAGCCAGCATCCAATCCTGTTAATATCTAACCCCAACCATTCCACGAAATTGCACGACCATCTTTGATTGTAACGAGGTAGACACCTGTCTCTACCCAATACGGATTAGCTCCACTTTTCATGGCTTCTGACTAGAACTTCGAGAATTCCCTCACGAAGCTAATCACTAGTGAGCACATGGTAATTATCAATATAGGGGTTGTGGAGATTATTAATTTTTAGATTGAGATCATGAAACGATGGATGTTAGACGAAAGTCCTTGTTAATTATCGTGTCATTAAATTCTCCCTGATAATCATTGAAAACATGTTTAAAAGAATTCAATATTTTTAAAAAAAATAGTAATTCGTTAATACAGTAATATATAACAATATTGTTTGAACTCACCTCTAAATGTTTATACTTTACCATTTGTTTTATAATAGGCTCTGGTAATAGTTTATTCAATGTATCCGTTAATTCGAAATGAGCATTTTCTAAATCCTTTATTTTGTTGCACACATAAAATGAATAATAATAATAATAATAATAATCTAAGTAATTTTATATAAGAAATATACATGAAGAATTGAACAATGTAAACAATAAACTGATGAATTAATTCTACTATCATAAAGAATCATGTTATGAATACTGAATAATGAATAAGTTTATGTGAATTATTATCTGATTATGAAAATGAATGTATGAAGCTAATTTGTTAAGTTTCAGTCTTTTAAATGGTACTCTACAAGTTGAACTTTAATAATGTATATAATCAAAAAATGAATTGTTCTATGAACCAGAAAAATAAGAATAATTAATGAATTAGTTAAATTAAAATATTAGATAATCAATATAAGGTTGTGGAGATTATTAAGCGTTTGATTGAGATCATGAATTGATCGATGTTAGATCACCATTGAAAACTTGGAAGCACTGGATGGCCGTTTCGTCTTATTGTGGGATTGCTCAACAGTGCTCATTCACGATGGAAGATGGTCGCGCAATTTCGTGGATTGATTGAGGTTAGACAACAACACCGTTGGATGCCAACTCAGTGGTTTAGAGGTTAAGTGTTCCCACGTGAGACTGAAGGCCCTGGGTTGGAATTCCGCAAGCGGGGTCGTGGATGCGAACTGTTGAGTAGTCCTACTATAGGATGAAACGGCCATCCAGTGCTTCCAGGTGGTCTAACATCAATCAGTTCGTGATCTCAATAAAAAATATTAGATTAACTTAAAAGTTTAATATAGCTAAAAATAACAATAAAAATATCTTTTAAAGTAAATTTTAAACAGATAAACATTAAAAATAATATATAGAAATTTGTCTTTGAATATTTTTATTGTATGGTCTACCCATGTGTTAAACAAACGAATATTTACTTTTAAACACAATCTTCTGTTAATTTTTTACAGTAAAGTAAAATGCACACAGACGGCCGTGTATTGTTTCCTGCCCCCTCCTAAAAATAACAACGATTTAAATTCAGTTGGTATTGTTTACTTGAATCTTCCTATTGATGTTTAGGAATGTGATTGATCAGCATCTTATTGGCATATGTGCATACTGTGCGCATTGCCTCGATATTGCCTTAATTCACAAGCATTATGAGCAAAGGCGGATAGTGGCTAGCAAAGATGTCTAGGACTCGCATTTTGTCCTGTTCGGGTCTCGCCAGCTGTATGTATCTGCATCCCAGAGTTGATGTTAACTTTTGGACTCGAACTCAGTACCGTTCGCTTCAAACGCCATCGCATTATCCAGATTCAAGTAAACAATACCAAATGAATTTAAACTTCACCCCATTGCACAAGCAAGTGGCTATTAGGATCCAGTAGTCAAGTGAATAACGCGATGGCATTTAAAACGAACGGTATTTGGTTCGAGTTAACATCCAACTCTGAGATGCAGGTACATCCAGCTGACGAGTCCCAAACAGGAGGAAACGCGTGTCCTGTATTCTGCTGCCATCCACTATCTATCTTTGCTTATAAAACAGTGATTTATTGACAGGTTTATATTATAACGGTCTCTGATAACCGGTATTCAACTTTCATGTCACCCATATAATAGTAATGATTATTTGCTATTTGATTAAATAATATTTAATTTAGAAATTCTAAATTACTATTCTAAATAAAGGGATAAACTATAAATAGTGAAATTTTGCCAAAATATTTTGAATGATAGAGTAGTGTGCCGTAAAACAATACTAAATAATTACGTGTGAATCATCAACAGAATCGTTTTTCACTCGGTTTAAAAAAAACGTGGGACAAAGTAGTATATCAGATCAGATTTGCGAAAGTTTAAACATCTAGAATTATTCTGTTGGGAGTTGTCTATATTTGGACTGTTGTATTGTTATGTTTCCCGTATTGTAAGCTTTCAGATAATGCCCAAAATGTTGCTATATATTTTCCTTCCTCCAAGTTTTTTTTCCTTAACAGTGGATCTTTTATTCAGTTATCCTTGACTTATGGCGTAAGGATGTACTTGTTGTATTTTTCTATTTGTGTTTGCGGTCAGCCATTTGTTCCGTTCTACCATATGATTTCGAGTTATAGGTGAACTGTACAACAGAAGTTTTATCAACCTGCTATATTCGTTTTCTGTTTGGTTATCGGACTAGTGGTTGTTAGGATATTCACGGTCATCGTATAGTGGGCTAAACAGTAGATCATTAATCTTATAAATAATAAGCGAATCAGTCAATAAATGAACTCAATAAATCAGTTGTTTATATAATTATCAGTCCTAATATTGTTCATGAAGCATTTCTTTCGAGACAAAGAAGAGACGTTTATTGGTTTAAAAATACTATTCATGAAGAAATAATCTCAGCTACAGGACTATTGATAAATGGGAAGAATTTCAATTTTTTTATTAATGACTATTTGTACTAAAATTGAATTGAAATCATAGATTTCCAAATAATCATAAATAACTTCCTTTGTTTAGTAACAAATGGAGTTTTCAGAGTTCAAATGAGAAATGTGATCATGTCGATCATACTGAGGTGATGGACTTAAACAATATTTTTTAAACGATTCAATGTAGTTCACTTATTCAAAAATTTGAAATGTCATACGGACTCTGAATTCAAAAGAATTAGAAGTTGTATATTTCTGTGAAATTCACATATAGTGAAACAGATACCCAGCGCATTATGATTTTAACTAATTCTCTAATTAACTTCCACTTATTATTACTAGTAGTGAGAATAATAGTAATAATAATAGTAATAACTTGTTTAGTAATATCAACTTACATGTATTAAAGGAAATATTATACTACCTGTTGTATTGGAATTGAGATAATGAAGAAGTGATTTTAACACTTCACTTATTGAATCTGTCGACTCTTTAAACAAAACAAAAAAAGGTTTGTAATTGAGTAAACAAGTTGTTTCAATTTTTTTTAAAAAAACAAAGGTATGTATTATTATTGATTTATCTTCAGTGCATACTAACTGATGATAACACAGAAATGATAAAAAATGTTGTTTATTCGTTGTAATGCTTTTCAAGAATCCATGGTGTTTTTATTGTTTCATATAATCTCACTTAAATAGTCATTCTTTGTACATGTTTACTATCGAAGTAAATAGTAATAAATCTCACTTATACTTAATTCAAGTAGATGTTCAAGTATTGACATATTATTAATTGAAACTGATTGAGTAAATTAAGTACTTGTGAAGTCAAAATTACGTAAGCTATAAAGCTCGGATAATTAGCTTTCATTAAAAATATTTAAACTGATAATGATAGGCACAGCAGTTAATAAACACTAAGGGTACTACAACAAAATGAATGAAGTACAACTCATAAATACATACAATCCTTTAATGTTATGTAAAGATTACTTTTGGATTGTTAAGCAATTTTCACAGTTGCGATTCAGATATAATCTGTGAATGTCCGGTCAGTTTGATCAAACTTCCATGAATTCACTTTTCCGATAGTAAAACGTTAATGACAATGAATTTAAAATAATGTTACCAAACTAAGCTTGTATACATCCCTTTGCAACCAAAAAGAAACTAAAAAATGGTTTCATTCGTGTGAAATATATTTGTTTTTAGTGTGATAACGGACTATTATTAATTTGTCTGGGTTAACGTGCCTTTTCTTCACAAGAAATACTTTAGTATTATAAATTTCATTTTATTATGGGTCTGAGCAGTTTCATTAGCTATTAGCAATACATGCGACTTGTAAATTTACAAAACATAAAAGTATGCATTACAGAATATTCATTTTGTCCATTGTTTGGTTACAGCCTGATCATTGTTTGTAAAATGTAACTAGCACCAAGAATAACAGAAGAAATTTTCCCTTTATTCAACATATTTTAATGCACTCTCGATTTTATACACAAGACGATTTATGAAATGACTTCAAATATTTGATAAGGCAGAAAAGTTAGGCCACTTAGATAAATATGCAGTATTGACATATTACCAAATTTGTTTAATGAACATTATATTAGTTCAAAGCTAACTGTCGACCTTTTAAAATAAAGTACAAAGATGTATTAATAAGTTAAAATACCTTATCCGTGAATATAATAATCACCTGCCTGTACACATTTTTCCTAAGGAAAGAAGGCTCATTTACTATCAAGAAAAAGAATTCTGAGGTTACAAAACTGTAGGATTCATGAGAAAAAAGACTATGGAAGAATATCCGATTTTCAACTTATTTTATGTTAGTAAACGTTTTGAATGATGAATGGAGAAGTGATCTCGTAAATTAAAATCTAAAACATTTAGTATATAACCTATAAGAACCGTACTTATTTGACTTTTTAAACGACTACAAGACATGCGGTAAAAATTTTGTCCCGACCGTTTGACTGATGCTGACAGTAAATCATATAGCTTCCTTTAGATTGATATGATTTTATGTCATTATTTTGCTGTTATTCCAGAATTGACGGTGGTTATTGTTCGCAGGACATAATACATTTTTCATGATATCAAACTTACTACACAAAATAATGGTAAATCTGACTCCATACCTTGAGACAGTTTGATATTTCTTCATTGTATCTAGGATATATTTATTTAAATCTTTTTGATTATTCCCAAAGTTTAAATAACGGCTTAAGGACTAACATAAACTTCTTAAGATATTTTGAAGCTATGTATTCTTTAAAATTATTACTATCGATGAATGATGATGTTCAAAAACTTGTGGTACACCAATCCCATAGTTTCCACATTCAAAATTATGAAAGTGTTATAGATTATACCTGACAGTTAGACATGTTTCAGAATCAAATGTGACGTTTTGAGCTGTCTTTGTATCATGTGATCGTAACGAAAGATAACTAGGATAATTGGTTTTCAAGCTAAAATGATAAAAATAGATATTTTGACAAGACTGTAATTCACAGAAGAACCAATCAGATTTAGGATAACAGGTCTTGAATTTTGGAGCGAAATCCATCCGTCCACTTGGGTAAATAGAGTTTCGACACTGTGGCTTATGTCAGTTCGTAATAAAAACCAAAGTATAGCTCATAACTCTAGCCATCGACTATAAATTATAATCCTAGATCCTCACACTGGTTTAAAACCCTCATTTAGCCCTAATAACTAGATGGACATAATCAGGGTCACTTTGGCGTCAGTCAAAGGTCGTCCGCAAATCAAAGTCTCACCGATATTTTCATAGTAACTCAGTACAACTGAAATGACAATTTTTCTGACAAATCCCAGTGTAACTTATTCAACAGCTAGACTTCTCAGTTGTAATAAAACTAATAAAAACATTTATGGCACTGAATCTTAAAGGTTTAGTGACAAAACATAAACAAACCATAAAATTTTAATGGACGGTTATTCAATTCATAGACCACTAATAGCTGTGCTCAAGAATGTCTATTGACCATACATTTAATAGAGCAGATTTCAGTTGCATGCACAAAAGTACGGACCGAAAACAGTACGCGTGTGCTTTACAGACGGGAAGCTTAGTCGTGGTGTGAATTGCATTTATCAAACTTTTCCTGTGTCCCTTTTTATCCATTTTAACTGTTTTGAGGGTACTGTTTACTGTTTAATGACCGTGGACTTTTGCTAGGATCCATTAAACATTTCACATTACTATAATTATGAAGAATTCGTGCAAGCGAACGGACGCCGTTTTTCCGTCACCTCTGGCATGCAGTGTGACAAATGCGAAGGTTGGTTCCAAGAAGCATGCACAGGTACTACAGTACCTGCTTACAACAGACTTAATAGGTCGGATCGTAGGTGAGTATGTGGCACGTGCAACATGAATGCTGATAATTTTCAGAGCAACATCATCATCCTCTTAACGGGTCGGCAAACCTGAAAAAGGTAGTCCTAAAACGGGTAAACAAACAAAGACGAGCAGTCAATAAAAGAAGAGCGACCTCGACAACTCCAGTATCGACGGAACATGCATCAAAACTAGTGAGGACGTGCCGAAGCTCATCATCATCGTAACATCAACGGTACTAGACTCCCTAAGCAAAGTTGGGTCCCCCAGCATAGAATTCCTGTATGCAACGGTGGTCCCCGAAAACTCTGTAGGCGATTGGATCCTATCAATAATGTTGTAATGAACCAAGTGTCATCGTCTACGAAAACGACCGCGGTTCACGATGGTTCTTTCATAATCATGAACCATAAAGGCAGCTGTGACCTTCCCCTTAGTCTTCAGGACAAAAAATGACAGGATGCTCTGGGAAGTTAAATAGGGGGCTCGAACATTTCAAGATAGGGTCTTTAACGGTCACACGGATCACTCGACGGAAGGACTTCAAGCATCGAAACCACCCAATTCTACTTTTTGTAATGCTCACTAACGCTACCGATGTAGGAGATGACTTACTGGTTAGTAACTTATTGAGATCACATGGGAATGTAAGAATACTGCCTGATGTACCATATTCTGAGCGAAATATCATCAGAAAAACTATTAGCGAATCTCGCGAGACGTTTTCTCGCTGAAGAAATATCAGTGTGCAAAGTGTCCCGAAAAACGCGGACCCTACCCACATAAACTCTGATATTCGAGGACGGAAATTCGTCAATCAGTACTTGAAGCTCAAAAAAACTATTGACTCGACAATTGGTGAGGCTAGCTAAGAAGGAGGGATATTATAGACCTCTGCTGATGAAGATAACATTTCCATTCTCCCATATGGTGGCTGCAACTTTCAAAGCATTTTGTTCCAACAAACGCCAGTTGCCAACTAGAATCCATATGTGTCCGGATGGGCCAAATGATGCCAGAATCAAGCACAAAGGCACATTGGAGCTGACTCTGCCATTTATGAACTGTCAAGATCATGAAAAAAACGTAGAAAGGACAGGAGCTACCAACTCAGAAAACCCTGTGTAGGTAGATGACCTGTCCATTCACATAAGACTCATACAGATAAACAGTACGGGGAAGCTCACATGATTAAAAGTGAAAGTATAAACTTCCTATATATGAACACCACGAGATTATCGAATAAAATGGATGAGCAACGTGAACTCAGCAATGCTAATAATACTCATCTGATATGAATATCTGAAACACAGATATATTCTCAATTTACGGACCAGGAGTTAGCAATACCAGGGATGTCAGATTTACAGGACAATCTACAGCAGGTGGACTGGGAAGTTCACTTTCAGCTTGATATCAACGCTCCTTCGGATTTTTCGCTGCACAATACCTTATGTGCTACAAAGTAGCCTTCTTCTAACTGTCCCTAAAGTCTAAATGCAACGTACAGTCACCAAGAACCACACTCTTTATTAGCTAATCCACAAAATGCACTGCTGTGCGGAATACAAACGAACTGATAACAACAGCGCACACGGGCAATCCAAGCAAATAAGGAACATATGCACAAGGGCAATAAGAGAAGACAGGCTCCAGTACCGGATAAAGCTTACCGATAAGTTTGTCTCCAATCCGAAAAGCTTATTTCGTCGTGCACCCTCTCTTAGACAAGCCAAAACCGAAGTTTCTCGACTTTTAGGTTCTAGTGGCTCGACCAACTACGAAGTTGACGCCGCTAACCTGGAAGGACAGTACTCTCAGATACTTCAGCCGACCCACACTAACTATACTGATGAAAGCTTCACCTGCAACTCCACAGAACCTTCAGAAGTGAACCTGAGCGCTGAATCGCTGTACCGGAAACTTTAGCACCTAAGCAAAGCGCGCTTTTTCTGGTCCGGATATAGTCTATTCTGATATATCATGAGGAAAGCAGCTTCAATCATGGCAACACCTCTTAGCGTGATGTCCTCGCATTTACTAAGGCGAGACACATTATCAGACAATCGGGAGCTGGCTCACATCACACCAATTTTCAGAGGAGGTCGACGTAGCAAAAGTCCAAGCTACAGACCGATAGCACTTCTCTCTATACCCTCATAAAGTATGGAGTCCCTGATATGCGACGGTATATACGACTATTTATTATTCACAAACTTTTTTCACCCCAACAGCACGGTTTTGGGAAGGTTCAGATTTACTTTTAACAGTTCATAGTGTAAGGTAATACACCTGAGACATGTTGCGGATTACAATTACAGTTTAAGTAAATCTCCTCTAAAGGTATCCCAAGATTTAAAAAATCTAGAAGTGTTAGTACCCTATGATTTGAAGTCTTACGCTAATTGCGACAAAAATGCCTTCAGAGCGAATCTTGCACTTGTAAGGTTGAAGCTCATTTTTGGCCAGTTTTAAAGAAAAACTCTCCGTGTAATCTTCAACGGTGTTATTCGTCCCTATTTAGAGTACGCAAACACATTATTTCTCTCTCAGTTCAAAAATATAAGGACACTTTGAAACGTATTCAATAGCGAGCCATGAAATCAGTTCGGGGACTTAAATTTAAGCCTTATGAAAAGCGCCTCCAATCACTGAACCTTTTCCCACCATGGTACCGGCGTCTTAAAGGTGACCTTCCAGTGGCTTACAGCATCCTTAGCACTTCTGAACATCCCCTCAAACACCTAATTAAGCTTAGTCCTAAAACAAAACTTAAGGGTCACACCCAGAAACTGAAGACACGACAAAGCACAACGGACTGTAGACACACCTTCTACTCCTTAAGGAGAGGCAAATGCTGGAACTCGCCACCAGTCGAGCTAGTTCAAACAACTTCCTGGGAGTCCTTTAAGGGAAAACTTGAGATATTCTTGGGGACTAAGGATAGTATCTTACTATGATATACCAACTTTTTTTCCTTTTTCCTCTTTTATCGTTAACATTGCTAGGTCTCTACCTAGAGGTATCGGTGATCCACTGTTACTAGATACAAAGGATCGTTAGGCGGGAGCTTCTTTAATTCCGTCAAAAACCATCCGGACTATATGAACACATTTTAAGGTCGGAATAGTATCGTTAGTTACGAACAACTATCAGAACTTCATAAACAACAAGCTGGAGTTGAAACATACAATTTAACGGATAGGAATAGTTACAAGCATCATTTCAAAGTACAATGAGACTAACAGTTTCTTTATTCAATCAAAAAACTGACTCGCTGCATTTGTCAATATAAACATATACTCAGATTACGATTAGAAATTCACAATTGACTCGTTTTTATGAAATTCGGTGTCAACACACGTTTGAAAAGTGCTTCAAATGAGCGCAAAAACGAACACTTTTATTGCCATTATTTTTATATTACCCTTAAAATATGGGTGAATTGAAAAGAACATTTGAACAATTGTTTTCCCAATATCCCAATTTCGGTAAAGTCGCCATAGAAACTTCTGGGGAACTTTCGGTGAAATGTCACCAAAAGCCCGATATTTCCCCAAAATTTCCCTTCAACCTTGGTGAAGGTCATTTGACCTTGAGGATTTCCCCTAAATTTCCCCAAACTCGGGAGAGTGGGTTAGAACGATATCTCATAAATAATTTGTTCACCAGATAATAAAATATGCCGCCAAAACGCTAAGCGCTTACTTTTATTTAGGACGACTAGATTATTTATCTCCTCGAATATAACTGCCATTAGACGCTACAGTGTAATTCGAATTACTCGATCAAGAATGATTATGATGCGCTTACATGTTTCTGTCTGGTCTTAACCACCAAATCGCCGACGTTTACATCGTCAGCCTCGAAGCATTTCCTTCTCTGAAAGTTTACTGGTCAACAAAGACCAAACATACCAGACTTCTAAATATTTTCATTCCCTCTGAAATTCAGAAATGTGCATAATGGGTTATCACTTAGATCAAGGTCAAAATCTAATATCCTATTCAGTTGAAGAAATCACGTTTGTTTGCCTAAACACAATCATTATTTTCAATAAATTATCACTAATAAATTATCAGTTGTGTATTATAAGCTTACTGACTGTAAGTTCAGCCGATGTTCATCTGGTATCTTGAACTCAACAAAGTGAATTCAAAGTTGATATACATGGTCAGAAGTGTTACACCAATAGTTAAATCGTATTTTTAGAGGCAGGAGGGTCCGGACATCAGAAACAAAGAAAGAAAAAGAAAGCATTCTGTCAAAAAATAACTTGTGGATGATCTGCCTCTCAATTACTCCATAGTTTTCCCCATTTACATAAAATCTACTCAGTGCATTATTCACTAGAACCCTTCAGGTTATTGTCAGGGGATTAATAAGGATCACACCAGGTCTTTATCTCTTACATGATATTTATCACTTGACGTCTACTCTGGATGATGTAGTGACAAATGGAGTCAAAATATTCAAAATTAGCCAATAAACTCCAATGGACACTTAAGCGTTCTATATGAGATAGTTATTTACTCCCCTTTCTTGTGTAAACGTAAGTTTATTCATTTCCCCTTACTAAACAATGAAATACCGACGCATTTTGAGTAGCAATGTTGCTCGTTTCACTTTCGCCCTATGTTGTGTAGTAAAAAGGTAAGACCGACTTATACTGCTTTCTGATTTTGATGATCAAACCATAGGTTAACTACATATCTAACAATTGTTCAGCGCTTGTACTGAGCAAAAATCTTTCATGTTCTCACTAATAGTTTATCCTTCTGACGAATCGAGGATTTTAGGATTCTTCTGTTAGCTCAAAAGGCAATAAACCTGCTATAGTCGACCTTAAATATTTTGATGTATATCGAACGACGGATAAATAACGGTTCAATAAGCGACAAGCCCTTGATTGAAGGACAGAAGTCCAGTTCTATGCACTGTGTGTGAAGTAGAATTGGTAGATTAATAACATTATCTTGGTCTTTGATGTACGTTATAGATATTTTTATTGTAAGTTTTTCGTGTTAAATTTATTTTCGTCTCATTTATATCTCGGTAATTGTTCTATCTAGAGCTTGGATTCTCAATGTATCACGTATAATTTGAACACTCGAAAGCTAGAACCCGCCTAAGTCGCAAATGAGAAGACAGAAGACAAGTCAAAGGAATGCCATTCTAAACAGTGTAATTTGTTGTACAGAACTGTCAGGTATTTATAGTTTTTAGTAGAAACGAAACCATAACTACAGTCCTACGATCCGCATACAGAGGGTTATTATCATTTGTGCGATATGGAAGCTCCACATAGGGATTCTGGAATATTCCAAAAGATGACTGGATGGGATATATTCAGCTCTTCATGTGCTTCTCAGAGCTTCCTCGAGTTCACCCATGGGCCGTCCTCACACCTAGCCTCTTTAAAGTCTGTTGTGTAAAACTTTTTCTTTTGATCAACCTGAAACTTGGTTACTGCATTCCACTTGCAATCCATAGCTCTTGAAGTTTGTATCGCTTTGACCTTGCCTCATCTACATCTCTACACTCGCACTACTTAAGGCTTTCTTGAGATGAATCCATGAGCAACTGAAACAGGATTCTGCTTTGTATGATCAATGTTCTGTCGTCCCGTTGAATTTGACTTATTTGTCTCATAAATGTTCCAACATTTCTCTTAACTAAGTACAGTTCATTTCCCACAAGACGTTTCATAACACCTAGTTCTCACTTTTTATTACCTTGACAAGAACCCTTTCGAACAAATATGGAAGCGGCGAGTGGCCGAACGATACTCATTCGTGGGTTTATTTGTCTTTCTGGGCGGCAACATACTAGTAAAGACTGTCCGAATTTCCCATCCGAACATACACTCAGCTGGTGACTTTCCAGCTGATACTGCCGGATTGGGGGTAACTCTGTAAGACATTAGGAATTTACTGGTCATATGTCCTGGGGTACCTTCACCCCTTTGACCAGAGTTTTTTTATCATACCCTTTTCAACAATCTTTGAAATTGGAAAATTTAGGAAGCGCCAGACCCCTCCTAATGTGTACTAGGAATTTCTTGGTAGATCATAGACGAAAGTAAAAATAGATTCCAAATGCTCCCCTTGAAGACCAGTAATTAGTAACATACCACAAGACCGTTGCTAATCACTACCGCGAGGTGACAACCAAAGGGGTTTGGGACCTTATTAACTTCAAGACAGATATTACTGAGTTAGCTACTGTGTTCACTACGGTATACAGAACATAAGTAAGATCCAAACTTGAAAACCGAGTTCAGGCTGCAGGCGCTTATTCAAAAGGGGCCTCGGATATCTTTGGAATGTACAGAGAGAAGCAACCCGAGCGATTCTAGTACTACCAGGTGCAATATATAAAAAGTGGCTTCAAAAGCTATACCTCTTTACTCTGTCTTACCTTAGAATAAAAGATGATATGATTTTGACGTATATAATACTAGGAAATGACTTTGGAGTAGAAAAGCCAAGAACGAACAAAAAAACCCGTGACATAAATTTTCGTACTGTTTCTCTATTTCTTTAAAACTTTTGCCTGAGGAATTGGTGTCCAACCCATCAATTGACTCATTCAAGTGAAGACGAGTCACTCTCAGAAGTTTTTGAGAAGTGGACTGACATTGGGTGTTGGTCTTCTGTCCACAATATACAAATCTTACTTACCTACCTACGCCTGTTGTCCCACAATGGAGCATAGGCCGCCGACCGGCGTTCTCCAACCCTCCCTGTTCTGTTCCAGTTCTATCTAATTTTTGTTCATTTTTTTCATGTCTGCCTTCATTCCTCTGCGAAATGTGTTCTTTGGCATTCCTCTCCTCCTTTGACCTTCAGGATTCCGAGTTGGGGCTTGACTTGTGACGCAGTTGGGTGCCTTCCTCAAAATGTGTTCTATCCACATCCACCGCTTTTTACATTCTCCAAATCTTCTCCATCAAGTGTGATTCGATTGTTGCATGCTGTGTTGCATCGGAGAATCTTGCTTTTCTCTTTGTGTATGTCGAGCCCGAATGAGGCTGATGCTCCACTGGCTGTCTTCTCTTGCATTTGTTGTTGCGATTGCGATAGAAAAGCTAGATCATCTGAAAAGCCTAGATCGTCCAGCCGCATCCTAGATGTTCACTGTATTTCACGCTTTCCCTCAGATTTTGACTTCTTGATGGTCCTATCGATCACCAGGAGAAAGAGAAATTGTAAGGGGAAGCAACCTTGTCTGACACTGGTCTTTACTTCGAACGAGTCAGTAAGCTGTCCTCCATGCACGATTTCGCAGTTTAATCCATTAATGGAATTCTCTATGATAGTGACTGTCCCTCTGGCACGCCGTAGTGTCGATGAAGCTTCAATAGTGTTGTCCTTTCCACACTATCAACTCCGTTCCCATAGACAATGAATTTGGTGTCGAGTGATGAAATCCATTCAGTAGATTATTTCATGGTGACCCATGGTGTTGCGATTCAGTCAGTATACGATCGATCCTTTCGGAATCCAGCCTGCTGGTCTCGAAGCTGGGCGTCCACGGAGTCCTTCTTTCTGTTTTATCCGGATGAATAGTTAATTGTAGTTTTGCATCGGCTTACATCAAATTTTTGATTCAGGTTTGTATACTTAATTATGTAAAACACTAACCAGAAAACGTAATTCAGTATACAAATCTGAACCACAAATTTTGATGTAAGCTGATGCAAAACTTCAGTTAAATATTCGTTCAGATAAAATTCATAAGGGAAACAATCTACCGAACACAAAGCTCAGGATAGATTATTTGGATGAAAAAGGTACTTTTGTTGCGTAAGAATACAGCCAATTTCGAGAAATAAAAATCACATTTGGACAATACCTCCTGTTCGTAACTTGCACGTCAATTTGTTGTTTCATCCTTACTTTCTGATAACCAAATCCATATAAGATAAGTTATATGTCAATATGGCTGATAAAACGGCACTTGATTGTGCGAAAGGTACTAGTTAATTTTTTTGGATATTGAACGATTTGATGAGTATTTTTCAAGGTGGTACGTGTTGCACACATGGCCAGTGCTGTTTCGGATGTTTCCTTTGTTTCATGGGCATCAGCTGCTACGGAATGCACCAATCCAACATTTCAAACTGCATTAAATCGACCATGGCCTAATACCTCAATGCACAGAGATGTGCTGTCTGTACTTGCAGCTGTTACTAAGACAATCAAAGATAACGGTGGGAAGGAATCGCCCACAGAGTACTATGCCGCCTTGGTTAGTAATATTTGATAATAAGTAATAGTTCATGATTCTAGTTGACTCTTATCAATGAGTCCTCTGAAAAAGTGGCTGTTGCTTATTTACTAAAGCTAGTCATGTGCAAGTCGTAAGTTTGTCACCTATCTCACAGTCTTTAGTGTCCAGGATTCACTGTTGCGCAAAACATGTGGAGAGGCTGCAAAAACACTTATCAAACTTTTGTCGTCCCACAATATCAGCACTGATGCTTGTCTCATTAAATCCGTAATGTTTAAAATCGTTTTGTCAAATCTGTAGGTCTTAACGTGCCTCGGTAAACTTTTACGGGCTCAGTCGTATGACTCCTGGTCAACCGAATCCATCCGTCATATATATCGTCACGTGTTGCGTTTCGTTGATAGTGAGAAACCCAGCATTCGTAAATCATGTCATTCATCAATTGTTGATATCTTGGGTTCATTGAACGTCGTCAGTTTAACTGGAGATGTCGTTTTTCATCCCGCTTGCCATCAAACCCAGGAACATTTGTGCTCTGTTATCCGTCAAGAGACAAGGTATCCTCTTAATATTCTAGTAAAATTTGTATTGTTAATTTTGTTTTGAAATTTGTATATTATTATGAAAATCTCGGCCAAATTTTATCGCAGTTATCCACTTAGCATCAAATAATAAGTCGCAATAAAGCTCTTAGGGTTTATGTGTGTATGTTCACCGTGCAAAGGCGAGCCAAAAAGTGATTGAAATCTTCCAGCCAAATTTGTACTTAAAAATTCTTTATTCGGTTCGTTTCTACCTTCACCAACTATTGGGTCACATTAATAAAAATTCCTTCCTCCAGGTTTATTCGGGAATTATAAATATCTTCTTAATTGTTACTCGTACTACTTCATTTTGTTCTCATTTTTGTTTGTTGCTCTATTCACATATCTTATTAGTAATAAGTCCATCATTCATTCTACCCTGTAAGTTTGATTTCTAATGAACCATGCACTATCATAAGGAAGATGTGTCCCGGAACCGTGTTGCTAATTACAATTTGGAATATATATATATATATATATACCATGACAATGATTGTTATTGATTTTATCCCCTTATTCATATGTATGTATTATAACTCCACTAATCACTGGTTCGAATAGTCTAGAAAGTGTTCTTACTTGTCTGATACGGATTTATTTTGTTTGAACACATAAATATTGGTACAAGAGAGTGCCAGTATATATGCGCCACACAAAACAATGAGAATTCGAAGAGAGAAAAAAGGTAAGGAGCGTAAAAAAAGAACAATGACGAAGAGATTGATGTAAGGTAGTGTAGTAATAATGAGGGAACGGAAAGGTACAGTCAGAGGAAATCTTTCAGTTAAGGGAGACACAACCACTTTTTATGAAGAAAGTAAAAGAAGGTTACAGCTTGATCGCCACTGGCTTCTATTCTGAGCCATATCTGATAACGTCTCTAGCCACTGTGTAGCACCATCTCTCGGACCCCAACCAGGGAGTCGCAAAGGACCGACAGAAGCCAGTCCTTTTCAGCTTTCTTTCATACCGCGACACCATGTCATACACTGACCACCTCTCCGCTTCTTCCAACCAGTCCCAGAGTCGGCAAATAATGCACGACGTGGAATTCTCTGGGACGACATTCAGAGAACATGTCCAAGCCACCGAAGTCGGTGTTTCAAGATGGTGACACCAATTGCATTATCATCTCTGTGCCCGAACACACGATGCCGAACCTCTGCATTACTGACATGGTGTTGCCACTGAATGTCAGCAATCCTTCGGAGACAGGGATGATCGAACACAGAGAGTCGTCTAACATCCTCAACTCGGAGAGACCAGGTTCCACAAGCATAGAGCAAAACTGCTCTCACCGACGCGTTGTAGATCCGACCTTTTACAGCCAGACTAACATCACGAAGGCGCCAAAGGTGGCCCAGATTGGCATAAGCCGCTCTGGCTTTCACTATTCGTGCATTGATCTCATCACTCACACCCCCACCAGCACTTATGCAGCTACCCAGATACACGAACTTCTCGACTACGTCTATCTGCTCACCATCCAGGGTGAGTACAGGATTGGAATCCTGCCAGTCTTGTAGAAGTACTTTGCATTTCGAAGGTGCAAAGCTCATACCATACCTACGGACACTGATTGTCAACTGATAAAGTGCGGATTGCATGCCTTGGGCATTATCGCACAGTAAGACAATATCCTCCGCATACTCAAGGTCGAGAAGTCTTTCTCCAGGCAACAGATCCACACCACCATTACTTACATTCATCAGAGCTGTTTCCAGAATGTCATCGATGGCAAAGTTGAAGAGGAATGGTGATATTGTGCAACCCTGCCTAACCCCACTGCTCGAATGGAACAATGGAGAGAGGTGGTTGTATGCCCTCACTCTGCCTGAGGTGTTTGTATATAGGGCTTTTAGGATGTTTATAAACTTCTCAGGCACACCCTTCTTCAATAGACAATCCCAGAAAACAGCCCTGTCCAACGAATCGAAGGCAGCCCTGATGTCAAGAAACACTACGATTGTTGGCCTTTGATAAGTATGGCGGTGTTCTAACATTTGGCGGAGGGTGAAGATATGATCCATACATCTTCGACCGGAACGAAACCCAGCCTGCTCCTCGCGAGTCAATCTTTCTCGGGTTTTGAACAACCTACGAAGTATGACGGAAGCCAATAGCTTGGACGCAATCGGAAGTAGACCTATACCCCGATAGTTGTTACAGTAAGGACGTGAACCCTTTTTAAAGATAGGGACAACTATCGATTCATTCCATGACGTTGGTACACTCTCTAGTTCCCGAACCTTTGTAAACAACGTCGTCTGATGAGAAACTAATAAATATTTCCACTTAACGTATTTTTCTCAATTTTTCATAATTGGAATATGCAATATATTCCAATTCACTCCGTAGAAATTATATAACTAATTAGCACTAATTTTTTTTAGACAACTAATATCCTCACTGCATACAAAGGATGTCCACTGCACTCGCCTCTTGCATTGTCTAAATTTATTAGCTTCAATAGTCCCTTTACTCCCTTCTAAAGATGTAAAATTGGCTTTTGAATGTGTTCTTGAGTTAGCGAACTTCCCAAATCCACTGGTGAGTATATCGTTTTGAATTTGCTTACCCCTGAATATTTTAAATGCTTTATTTTATTAAGTAAGCTATATCAAAATACAAAATTCAGTTTATTCTCATGGAAATAAATACCGAACTAATCATACCAGTAAAGACGCTATATAATGTTCGTAATCGAACTGAATCAAAATGAAAATTCAGCGACAATTTGTATGATTACGTATGTCATTTCTGTTCATGACAAGCTTACTAGTCATTAAGGTTCAAAACTTAGTTATTTCATTTAAGTTATAGATTTTTATGGTTATGATTAAGTTGACGAACTTTGAATACATCATGTTCCCAACTATCTATAGCTATGCAGTTCGCTTCAATAACTCTTAAATGATGATACTCAGTGTTTAGTTGTTAGGACTAAAATAGAGAAAAATCGTCTGCTGGGACTTCATTTAGTTAACTAAATGCTTGCTTTTTCTACTACAGGTTTATACAACATAACTTTGTTTAAGGTATTGTGATACTGAATAGGTTAAATCACGGAAAAAATACTAAAGAAAATAAAAATTAGTAAAGACAGTTGTAGAAACTTATAAGAGCCAGAGTTAATCTATTTATTTTCAATGTACTTGTACTTATCTACCACTAAACAAATATTTTATTGCAACACGTAAACATTTTTCCAGAGGGTTACAAATATATATGCGCCACACGGTAAAAATGAGATTGTAGTGGCATAGAAAATGGAAGGTGAACATAATAGAAAAAGAATACAAATAAGTAGGAATTAGTGTATGAGAGTGAAAAAATAATAATAGGAGAAACAGAAGGAATTCTTCCAGTTAAAGAAGTAAGAAAGTTACAGCAAGACCGCTATTGACTTCTTTTCTGAGCCATGCCCGGTAACGTCTCAAACCATTAAACAATGATACGATACCTGAAATTCATGGCCAAATTACTGAGTTATATATTCGCTCCTAAAATTTTTCCGATTTCCTTAGTTGAAAAGCTTTTTGAAACCCAGAATGCATATATCGCAAACTATAAAAGCTAGTCAGTTGACAAGCTATTTTTCATATTTTACCCCATATCTATTCATGTTGATAAATAACTCGTTATGTTAACCATTGTACACACTATACTTGATTTCTCTTCTTTTACTCATTAGGTTGTAACCAAAGTGTTTCATAGCTTTAAAATAATGTTTGATTCAAAGCCATCATTAAAAACTTTACCTATTGATATAGCTGCACGTCTGTTGACAGCATTGTATTCATGTCGACCCAATGATCCAAATGTTTTTACAATGTCTTCTACAAACAATACATGTACTGGAGTAGATGCATTAATTTCATGGATACAAGCTCTCATCTCAGGATGTGCATATTTGTGTGATTTTTCATTGTTAGCTTTAAAAACTGAGGATAATGAGTTGAAGAAAACAATTGAAAATGTTGAACGGTTCAGTATTCAACGGTTGGCTAATGAACACTTAGATCGTTTGGTTAAGACATTAATGTCCTTGTTGATATCTACCCCACTTCCACAATTAAGAGAACCGGTTACCCAAAAATTAAATCAACTTTTTACTGAGATTGTTGTAAGTAAACCATTTCATAGATCTTACTATCTGCAATTTTATTTCTGAATGTCCAGGCTTTTTTATATATATATATATATATATATATATATATATATATATATATATATATATATATATATATATCATCGGATTGCTAAGCTACTACTTTGTCCTTGTTAATAGCACAGAATTCATAACGTCCTATTAATAACTTATCTCCTTGTCCATTTCCATTTTTTAATTCCCAAGATCCTCAGTAGCTAGATAACATACTTCCAAGGCTTATTCATACAGTCGCTGTAATTCATAACTTGATAAAAACATGTCACTGGCTGCTACTGTGCACTAAATGACTTGGTTAGTGAGGTATAAAACTTATGGCATACCAATAGTGTGTTCAATTGGATGTAACAAACGGTATTTAAGTGTTCCGTACTTTGATAATAACATTTGTCCAATGACGACCTAAGTTTTTATTACTAAGGGAAATAAATTGGTAGGCTGTTATAATGAATAAGAGCGTCTAATACTAGAAATCTAAATTTCGTTTGACTTTATTCATTCGCTCATTAGTATTGTGTTTAAACAGACTAATGAAACTGATAAAGTATTAGAAAACACTTGCTTAACAAACTTATTACTGAATAGGACTAATAAGTATACAATTAGACAACCCAATTAAGCTTTTCAATGGGTAGATTAACTCAATGCAACTAATCGTTAAAGATTTCATTACTATGTGAAGCTGATATTTGTATGAGATCTGTTAGTGTTGTCCTAATAGCCAAATATTTTCGTAAGATTTCGAGGAAAGAACAAAAATATCAACCGATTTTACATGAGAAATGCAATTGGTTTCTTAGTATGTTGATCCACCTATATATTGTCAGTTGCATTTTATTACTTCAAAATTATGCGCCATTCATAACGTAATGGGGATTTCATACGATATTACATGCTTGTATTAGAAATAATGTTGTGTGCCATCTTAATAGTGATTATTGCTTCATATTTATCTAATATGCTAGCTGTTTAGGGTTCTCAACACCCATGTCAGTTTTGTAATCACCCAGTTAACTGATAGTAAACACATTGACCGGTCATTCATAAGCACCATAAAACCTAATACGAATGTGAAATGCTCCGAACCACCACATCATAACAGCACATCGAGATAAAGTTATCGAAAAGAACACCAAAATTGTACTTTCATTAGTGGTAGTTCATAAAAAGGTTATAAATAACGTATATGATTCGAGAATATAAAATGAATTCGAGGGTTAAAACTTTCAAAATAATTTTGAAATCCACAATCTAGCAGTTGACAAAATGTAAATGTAAATGTCATCCAAAGTCTCCAACCGGTAATTGCGATGCCATTTGTGATTAATAAAAAGATTGCTGATAATTCCAATTCGTTTCCACTGTTGTTTTACGTTATGTATCTCTAGAATAATAAGCAAAATGTAATGTTCCTTACTCTTACTCCCAACTGTTAACTTGTCACTCGCTTTCACAGCATTCCATGTTTAAGTTAATGTCTTCAAATTCTACTGTATATTGTAGTGCTTACTAACTAGTGCCACTGACCATCACACACTAGTTATGTTTACCTACACGTAGTTACTGAGTCCCATTTGCTTTGAGTATGTTTCCTTGAAGCTGCAAAGGCGATATACTGCCTTATCTTGTGACGAAGTCCTGGAACTTAGTTGAAAGTAGACGATTTTATTGTCCACAACTACTTGAATCATGAATTTGGAATTTTTAACTTGGTTTTACCTTTCATCAGCTATTAATTGTATTCCACAAGTTGATCCCTTTGGAAGATATTCTGTCAGTCATAGTTTTCTATGTAACATTTAAAATATTATGATATATTATCTTTACCCTCTAATTTTAGGATCCCCAGCTAGTATCATGTCAGTTAGCTGATTTACTTCCAGACTTTATTCCTAATGTCTTATGTAGTTTTATTACTGGTCTTCAATATACACATTATGAAATATGGAACCATATATTATGCTTAATTGGTCGATTTATTATGATTATTTCTAAAGTGTTCCCTTCTGGTACAACACTAAATTCAAATTCTCTCGTTGAATTATTGAAAGTAATTTTGCATCTACGGGATTGTTTAGTTGATGGGCCTAAAAGTTTAATCAATCTTATCCATGTTGATCCGGAGAATTTCCCTCTAATTGGATTAAATGATTTGGGTGAGAAAATTATCGATGGATTGGATAGTGTTTGTTTATTGGCCGTTGAATATATCGGTCCAGAATTAATTCTACCGGGAAATATATTTTCTTTGGAAATGATTATTGAAGAGTTGTAAGTTACTTATATAAGACCTGGTTATATATATATATATATATATATATATATATATATATATATATATGAGAGAGAGGGAGAGTTCGATATGTAATCTTCATTTAACAAACTTTATTGCACCCCGATTATTATATTTTCACCATTCAAGTCATCCCTAGAAGTCCTCAAAAGTCACATTCTTCAACTATAACGTTACCAATTTCCTTACACAATTTTCCAAACCATAGATTTTTAGCTAGAATCCTGTGCGCACAGATGAGCTTATCAAATTCAGTTAATCAACGATCATTAGAACTGGACCTATGATAAACATAAGACGATACCGTGCACGTTTTGTGTCTTCATTAACATAGGAGGTCGACGGATATACTCATCACTTCCCTCAATTAAACGTCTGAGCCATTTTTTCATCATTAGGTTATCTCTACATATACACTTAACGTTTATAAAGTTATTGTGAAATTTTCTTAAGTTTTATTGAAAACGTTAGTTGTTTAGTTTGTGTGTTTATTGGTCAAACTATATATATATACTCTGTGGATTAGATGACTCGAAGACACATTTAGAAAGAGTCGATCATGGGTTTTTATTTCGACCCGTCTAAAGTCTCAGTAATTTATCTGCTTACTCGTCAATAGACATAATTGGACTGTTTCACTTGGAGTTTTCATTGTATCTCTGAAACATTTATTACGAGTATACTTCACTAAAGAACTATAGTTATATTTTGTGACATGTACTTTTGAAGAACATTTTATATAGATACAGAACCCATCACTCATGATTTCAGGCATGTCTTGCTGACGAATATCAATTAACATTAAGTGTGTTCAAAGTTCCCCATCGATTACCTCCAAACATAACATCAAGCACAGTTTATATGGTATGGGACCACCTACAATATTAATCGCCTTGAGACTTGACTGATAAGATTAGATTAACTCTAAGGACCAGAACAACATGACATCAGTTGCTAATCAATGGATAAATTATTCAGAAAATATTTTAAGTTACGTGGTTAAAGTCAGCTCATTATCGCTAATGATTTTTGACAAACTTTTATTTGCCTTAATTTTTGTTAAGGGAACTTAGTAATATGTCTGAATTATGTAAATCATGTCCAAGGAGTTTTTATAACTAGTGCTCTACTCGTTAATCACTTCTGAACTACCTAATACCTCGCTACTACAATTACACTGGATTAAGTAGAATTCAAGTCTATTGGCTCATATTCAAATGTCTCCATTGTTAGATCAAACTTTCAAGGCTTAATTTCATGTACACTGCAAAAGAAAAGATCTTTTTGGTTTGAACATCAAACGCGTTCATTTCAGTTCATGGTCTAGCTAACAAAGTTTACTAATATCCTGGTAGTTTGCTAAAAATTATATATAACATACAAAAGTCTATCCTTTCAGTTCGTAATACTTCTATCAATACTCATAACATTTATTCTTAAATGTTTGGTTGAGAAACTTATCATATGTGCAAGATATCCCAAATAAACTCTACTTATTTTTTTAAAATTGATTACTTTCATTTTTTGACATCAATCTTCTTAATTTTCTTAATTCATTCAACTTGTAGAGAGACTGGTAAAATTGACCTGCAAAGATCCTGGTTTCTGCCGTTATTATCACGTGCAGTACCACAGAAACCAATTGCATTATCAATCTTTCATAAACATATCCTTCCGTTAGCCGACAGAGCTCTTGCTGTAGCCACTGTATATTCTTCAGCGACTGTTTTGTCTGATAAAACAAAGCCTCCAAATAATGCTTTAATAACTTTATCAATTAAAGTAGCTCGTCAACTTTGGTCCTCACTAAACATGTTTGTACATCACAGCCCTATAGATTGGTCAGAATTATCAACTGGTGGGTTAGGATGTCGATTAGTTAAAGAATTGAATTCAGCTCCCGCATTAAGACCAATTATTCTTCATACATTTCGCCGATTAGCTAAACTAGCTGTTGGTAATGGTAAGTTTGAGTAATTTTTGATAATAAATATTTTTAAAATTCAATAAAACTGCTTTTACTCACTTGTTAAACCTTATTAACATATCCTTTTAATGTTATTTCTGATGCTTAACTGGTTGTGTGTATCCTTGTGAAACATTTTGGACGGATTTTTTTAGAGATATATAGTTTAACAGAGCTCATTAATTAATTCCATGTTTTGTATTCAAGTTTGGGTTACACTGGTTATGCGATGATATAAGAGATACAATAATAAATAAACAATGTTTTTCTTGTTTGCATATCTTCGCTTCTCATTTGGATAAAACCTGAATATCTCAGAAACTATACAACCATGAATACATATAATCAACGATTATCCCTCATTGAATGTCTATCTTAATTTTTCGTCTATTTTTTCCGACTATATAAATGCAATGTCTCTTTCATTTACCAAGTATGATCTCATATTGTGTACTTAGAACTGAAAAGGCTAGTAACCCTGTCTGACTGAACCAGAGTACTTTAAAACTCCAGCGTAAAGTTCACTAGTTAAAAGTCAAACAATCTAACTGTTGAAACCACCTGGAAAATATATATAAAGCTTTAGCAAAAAGGTAATACTTTTACACAATCTACCATCCTAATTATATCCGAGTGTTGATTGTTCTGGTGTTGTATTTTTATCTTGTTGCTTGAGATGTTTATTATCGTCATTATAACTTATGTAATTACCGCCATACTTTCGTAGCTACTGTTCAAAATACAATTCCTCTCTTTTTTTCTCCACAAAAAAAGACCTCGCTATTACAGTTATGCGTGGTGGTGCTAAAACAGCTATACCAAATATGTTATCGTTGTATGAAACACTGGACACATTTACACAACATTCATTAAAGCAAAAAATACAAGCGACCCTATCATATTATCTACCAATTTTATCATCAAAAGTAAGTATTTCAATTAGTTAATTTTATTTTTAAAATAAAACTGTCATCGACTACTTTCGTAAAAATAACTATAGGGAGGTTCAGCTAATATTTTACTGTTATCTTATCTGTTCAGGAGAAAATTACAAGTGTTGTTTGAACTCTTGAATTTCTAAGTGATGGAACCAAAAAATCAGAAATAAGCGTCATCTAACTAGTTCTAAACTATCGATTGATGCTTATCACTGACCCTCTACACCATTGATGTGTTTCAAACCTCGAAGTCAGTACAAAGTTGCTGAGTTGTACTACAGTAAAAAAAACTAGATAAGAACCATGATTAAGTGTTAGCTTTCTTGAGGTACTATGACCAGTATCTTATTTACTACTCTAGTTTCCACACTTTTCATCATTCCATCTTTACGTTGACTATGTCTATGTATGTAATGCGTTATGTTGTTCCCTTCTCATATTTAAATTTCCTCTGTTTTACCATTGTTGTTTACCATTCTATATTTGTAACCTTGTTGTTCCCCTTTCGTTATATTTATGTAGGGTGTAGCAACTTGTCCAAGGTTGGTAATTACTGACTACTGGCTGATATTAATCATCAAAATAACAATGTGATGAGAAACCATAAATATCTATTGAATTCTTCACTTAATAAGCCATTTATTTGATTCTATTTTAAGATCGTGTTAATACTACGAATAAACAATCGTGTTTATTCGTATTTTTATGTTTTTTGAGATATCAAATATCTGTCTTTGAAGACCACCTGACTTTTTTCTCATTCCCACACACAGTTATTGTCGTTAAAATCTCATTGTGTATTAGAGCTGTTCGGTCTGTCTAAAGTCGCGTTACATCTACCCTTCTTATATCAGTAATATCACTTGGTCTTATTATTCCCTCATAATCTTAAATGTGACCAAGCTGTTGTTCACGACATCTTTCTCCATCATCATTATATTTTGGTATCTATACATACCTATGCAATTATTTGAGTTTATTTGTAGAAGTATAAAAATTGCTTATCTTCACACACACAATTACATAGTGAAGTAATTGTTTTGTTTTCCCTGGGTTTTTTTTTTGAAATTTCAGATGATTAGCTCTTTGACAAAAACTGCTATGATTAAATTTGAAAATACAAAAGAGTAAGCGGTATTTTGTTAATATTAATTATTTTTAACTGACAAGAATGAACGACAGGGTATTTACTCTATCTCATTGGGTTATTTATTATCAATCAGTTTATGTTAAAACTAATACAGTATCCTATCCTGATATTATTGATCATGTTGATTATCAGTTCGGTAATATAATGAATCGACAACATTAGAAACAAAAACGATCCCTTAATTTACATTTTAACATTGATTATGATCGAAATCTTTGTTGGTTATTGATTTATTATTTGTAATTGTTTGCCAAGTACATATGCTTATTGTATACTGCGGTGTGCCATCTATTATGTTTAAGCGCGAGTGTATTATGCTATCTTGTTACCTAAATCTAAGCAGATTTGTGGGTTTTGAACATGTGGTTTATTGATTTAAATTCAACACCTTAACCATTGAGTCACCACTTCACAACTTCGTACTCCTGATATTCCAATTTTATGTACTGATTATCTAGTTATTTCTCATCAGTCAATAAATAAGGAAACCTTTTTGATATTTAACGAAATACTTCCGAATGTGTTCCCAGAAGACTATAAGTTAACTCGAAACGTAGATATAATTAGTGCAGTTTGTGAATAGGGTTGTGTTGACTATTGAATTTATTTTCTATCTAATTAGAAATTGTCGATATTGTTACTCTTTACCATTTAATACCAATCTCGAAGTGTTAGATGGTACCAGTAATCAGCCTCTGTCAATACTACCTGAACCAACTGTTTCATTGAACATATTTTTGTTTAAAATTTCATACCATTTTCAAAGACAACTAACAGTGAACTTGTTGGACGGTTATTAGAATTTTTTAAAGGCGGTTCTTTTGTTCGAATATATTATATAAATAGATGAATGTTCATTCTCCCTTTTTAATCTCCACTTTTTCTGCATGTTACATAACTACTTACTGCTACATTGTTCCCATCTGTCTTGTCCTGGAGGATTTGTTGTTGTTGTTTCAACAATATGTACAGATGTTTGGGATTCCAAGACATTTTGATCTGTCGTCTCAACTGACATTCCGAATAGGCATTATGAATGGTAAAATACCATCGTATTCATGAAACACAATCTCATCACTTGTGATATAGTTTAAAAATTCGTTTTAATTGATACAATCTCTAATAAAATAAGCAAATTTTATTTAATACCTTAGTCATTATTAATCGTTCTTTTCTTTTTTTGAAACATACATACACATTCCCACATTTGCATACACCTTCGGTGTATACACTCTCTGTCTCCCCTTAAACTAAGAGATAAAAATCGCTTCATATCTTTCTTTCTACGAACTAATTCTTTCTTCCTATACTATATCCTTATATGCAATCTTTCTTTTATATATTACCACCTCTGAATTAACTACTTTTATGAATCCGGTGTTCATCTTCTTGTGTTAATGAGGTATGGTAACTTGAACCGATGCATATATGTGCCTGGTCCTACGTTGTAGCTGACCGACTGACTGATTACTTATATCTACCGTTTTTTTTATTATTATTTTTTCTATATAGACCAGTTTATTTGGAAATATTTCAAATTTTAACTGCTTACAATTCTGTACAAGAATTGGAACAAATCATAAAAAGAATTAATGAATACTTAAGTGTAAGTGTTTATGTATTAAGCATTTTTTTCGAATTAATTCCTTTTGGTTTCCAGAAAAAAAAACTTGTTTATCCATTTAAAAATCACCAAACATTTGCTTTATTATTACTGGTCAATGTAACATTTCAAATTCCTACTTATCCATTTAAGTCGGATTATAAACATATTAATAGTATTAACCAATAGTGCAGTAGCGGCAGCTTAATCGTTAAAGGACACTAGATGTGAATGTTGTAGTTTCACGGTATCGAATACATGAAGTGGTGACGATAAATCATTTACGAAGTTTGTAAAGCTGTAAAATGTTTGAATTCCAACCCAGCGATTGGGTGTGGTGTTGTGCTCGTTATAAGACCCGAATGTTCTTTGTTCAATGTCTTTAACTGTTAAAATGAAGCAATGTCTTCAGTGCTTCACCTATTAATGTAAATTTGTTTGTTGATTTTTTCCGAAAACTTTGTTCAATAAACCGCTTGTATACTGAGTTGACTAATAATTCTTATCTTTTTTGATAAATAATTTCTTCAATGGTTGAGATCATGAGTCAGTTGAAGCTAGACCACTATGGAAAACTTGGAAGCACTGGACCGCCGTTTCGTCCTGTTGTGGGACTCCTCAGTCAACCAACTTATCTTAAATACTTCTCAATATCTCATTCATTTAAGTACTTGCTGTAGTTAGTTTTGCATTCGATTATAAATCACTCATCTCTAGTTCATCCTCCGTAATTTTTTAACCAGTTAAATGGAAATTGAATTCGTGTTGTCAAATCAACTGAGTATATGTTGTAATGGATTCTATGGAGAGATCTTTGTGAAGAACACTTATGTGTTATGCCATACTCCAGTTAGTCAAAGATACATTAGAATTCTTCTACATTGATCGGTGATAGATATGTATTTATTGATTTTTCGTTACCAATTAAGTTAAGACAATATTCTATATGTATAATAAGTGGCAGTCAATCTATGTAAACTTCATCCCAGTTCATTTTGTAAAATGGTATTGTTACATATGACACTTTTTAATTTCTGCTCATAATTGTCAATAATATTTTCTTAAACATTCTTTAAATTAAAGGATCCTCAATTATCAAAACCTTTAAGAAAACGTGTTTGTCGTGTGTTGGAGAGTATTTGTGCTGGAAGTACTAGTCAAACAGATGAATTTTTAAATTTACACTTTGATGATGTTATTCGTATGATTTATAGTTTAACAAGAAAACCAGGCACTAATAATTCAACAACTGTTACATCATTAACAGATAAATCATTAAAAATCGACAATAATCTTACTGAAACTATTGAAGAAAAATTAACTACACTATCAGTATGTGAAATGAAAATTGGTAAACCTAATAAATTATCACAATTCTTTATACCATGGAAATCTATTTTACGATGTATTCAACATTTATTTAAACGTATAGTCACTAATGAATTGAATACTATTAATAATACTAATCAGTCCAGTGATGAGAATTTGACAACGAGAAATTTAATGGATAATGAACGCTTAAAAGAATTTGCAAATATGTTTCTACCTGAAGTATGTTTGTCTTAGTGAATATTGGATAGATTAATTATGTATTTTTTTTCCTATTTTTTTCTCAAAAATATAGAATAATAATTAGTGTAATGCATGAAGGCTTTAAATTCGATTGTTGACAAAGTCGTAAATGCTTACTACTGAGATGACCTACATTTACGATAAAACAGCTATCTAGTGCTGTTCAACTTTCATCCAGTTAGTCTAAGGTTTCAACCCCACCCCATTGTCACCTACTTTGGTTAAGGTAATCGTCTAGGACGATTAGTGTTATAATTTCTCTTGTTACGACCCAGCCATTCCTATTGCTTATTAATCTTGGACACCTATTCACTCGAAAAGTCCTCAAATCAGAACATGATTGAATAGGAACGAATTTATATTTCAAATAACATGGGTAGATGGAAGTAGGAATTGTAATAAGAAAAATGTTAGTATATTTATAGTTTTTACACGAAAAGATTTCAGAGAATTCGTCAAGTATCCACCCGTGCTGATTATTTAAGAAATAGCCAATCAGCGTGCCCCAACGTAGTCCCGCATGGAACGTGCTTTAATCCAATTTATATTCTACTAGTAATTAGCCCCTCATACTGAGAATGCAGCTCAAAACTAAGTATGCGAACCTGTGCCTACTAAATAAGTTAACATTTAATAGGGGAATAAGTAGATTTATAAAGATTTACAATATCACAGGCTAATATCTTATTCCCCCTATGTCTATTCTGACAGTTCAGTGATAATTTTCACCAAGGTGGTTATTCAAGAGTTGGTAATTCCATACACGCTTGTTGTTGTTAAACTTTTGTATCGAGTTTCTCGTGTTAGATAATTTCAGTTAATTACATCTAATTTTCCAAAAGGTATGTATATCGAAATCAAAAATTTAACAGTCAAATCGCATTAGTTTTGTTAGAGACGTAAACAAAGATTCTTTCTTCAATTCAAATGCTACCTAAAATACTTTTTAGTTATTTATATCAATGCGATAGTACGTGAGTTTTCGAGTTTTTGTATGATTTAATTACTAAATAGTTCCCATAACTTCTTACATTGAATAAGAAACGCTAAGAGCTTCCACTGAATTGTCTTATATATTATTTCGACAATCCACTGTGGATACCTTTCAATCAGTTATCCTCTTACAGCATTAGTGTTGAACATGCTGAACCATTTAAAATTTCCTCTTTTTTGACTAATAACAACCTAGCTGTGGAAGATTGTCAGCTGACCATTCTACGTAATTTTTCCTTTATATGGATTTATTTAATAATCACTCATCTCCCTTCGTTATTTTCAACGTCAATAACGTGGAAATGTTTAGCTCGTTTTCATTGCCTTGAGAAAAAAGTCTGTTCAGCTTATTTATACATATGAAAATATTTGGCTGCAGCCATTCATTGTTCATTATTCCAGACTCGTAAATCAATGATAATCCACTAGAGCATCTCAGGTCTAGTCGGAAGTGGGATAATATTGTTTTCTACCTTTGTAACTATTTTGTGGTGATTCCTTTCTCGTTCGCAGGATTTACTGAATGAATATGTTCAGTCAACCCTTCCACATACAAATATACCCTTCATGTTGCGTTAATTTTTTCGTAAATCATTGTTTAATTCGAATTGTGACGTTCATCTTCTATCATTCTATGGTATATATGTATTTTTAATTTCTCTAGATATTAACCTGTTTATGTGAATTAAATCAAACAGTAAGAAATTTAGCTGGAAATTTATTAATCAACCTTGTCTATGCATTTGCTGGTCAACAAGTATGGGATAAAGATAAATCCTCTTTATCAATATATCAATCACAAAATAATCTATTAACTTTTGACAGTAGAAGTTCACGTCCGCCAACTATAATGAATAATATTATGAATGATGATACAGATACTGAAGATGATGATAATGTTAAATTCAACAATAAATCAACTAACTCTTCTTTAATGGGAGGTTTAACATATTCTGATGGAGAAGATAATGATGATATTATGTCAACAAAGTCTATGCCACGTGGTAGTCTTATATCTGAACAAGTAAGCGTATTTATTTATGCATGAATTGATATATATATATATATATATATATATATATATATATATATATATATATATATATATATATATATATATATATATATACTGGTCACATCATCCTGGCTCCAACCGACTATTTCTGTCCGGATATTCATATAGCAAATGTCACTAGCCATCACACAGAACGTCTGGTTCAAAGTCTCAATTATACTAACCTATTAATTGGTGAATGATTTAAACCTTGTTAATTAATTATCTCGATCTGAGTATCACACAATACTTTCAATAGCTACGTGCTAGTCACAATATTGCTTAAAAGTAGTATGTGGCGGATCGTCGCATGAGAGTTACTGCAGTCGAGAGCCAAAGACAGAAGTCTCAGAAAGTCACAAGTACAAGTACGGCAATTTCTGAATACTTGTGAGGCCATAAGGAAAGCTATAAAAGAGTCTACAACCAACCTGAGTTACGGAACCAATACATGAAAATGGAAGATTGAAGACTAAGTGCACATATTTCATAAATAATCTGTTTTCCTTCTAAGTAGGTATATATATTCTATCTGAACTTGTTTGTTTGTACATTACACTGTCATACCAATTGTAGAATTGTATGTATTTGTATCCAAGTGTTAACGTTAACATGCAGATATGAACCATCCAGTATCTTTCTCTTCAAACACGAACACTTTATTCATTGAACCACTAAATCCAGTAGCCACTGACTTTAAATTACTAATTTCAACTAACAGTATAAATCTAGAGAGAAGAATTTCTGACCGCTTTTTTTAAACTGGTGTTATTTACCCGTGAATCGAATAGTTTTAAGTCTGAACATAGTAAAACACGATAAGGTATAACCTTCTTTCTCCAAGTAATTAGTTTACAGATTTCCTTTTCTCAAAAAACATTTTCATCCACAACACGAATTCAAACTATTAACACCTAAATCATAAACCTTGAATAATAGTCTGTACACAAATTAATTGACTCTGAAATTGCCATTGAAAAATACACTTCAGTTTTAAAAAATTTATGCTTAACAACTTTGAATTATATTAAAATCAAAAATTTGCATCTAAGTAAAATTGTGGTCTCGTTTCCCTTTAAATCAAGCTTCAGATCACATGTAATAAACTTTGAAGTATTCCACAACTTATTGAATTGTGTTTTTTTATTTTTCTATGTCGCAAGTGAGTATATAGTTATAATAACATTAAAACCCTGATAGTTACAGTTAGTTTTAAGTTTCCATTGATTGTCATGAGTAATACTACTGATATTGAGAATTTCAGTATTTCACCTTAGAGGTATGTATAACCCATATTCCAAATTAAAAATTTTTTCATCAATGCACGTTCTTTATTCTTAGATATGTCATGCTTTAAACTCGGTTTTATCACGTTTATGGCCATGTCTACCACCGCATAATCGTCCTGCTACAAATTCAATTGAATTATCTCTACAACAATCGTCGGCACGTGCAATCTGTTTACTCATGAGACATTGGCGTTTCAGACAAGCGCTTATTTTGAATATTAATTCCGAATCAAATTTAATCTCTCAATTAGTGTCTACATTATTATCTGAAGTGAATTTAATTAGTCAATGTTTAGTTCAATCAAATCAACGTAAATTAATTCGTTTAGGTTTACAACTTGCTCGATCATTAATAATATTCATTAAAGAAGGTTCTATTAGTTTAGCTTCTGTGGTAAGTTCCATGTAAAATGTCTATTGTTTGTTTAATAAATACTGAAACACTGTAGACGTTACTTAACTAAATAAGTGTTTAATCGCTTAATAAAGCCAATTGGTTTATGAGATTTCACATAATGAGATTGTTGGTAATACCTTTTATACAGTGAGGTGTTTACTTAATTGTGGGTATTAATGTATAGGCCATTACTTTAAACCTTGAAATGTCCCTATACCACAAACACATGAAAAACAAATGTATCTAGTAGTATACTACGCGAAATTGTATTATTTATGGCATTTATTACTTACTACATTTACTTTGAAACCCGATAATTTCAAATTTGAATACACACTGAATTATAACTACAAAAATATCACTTAATCTAAACTGAATTCTTCAAAATAGGCACTACACATTAAAATTAAGTGAAAATAAATTGCAAATAAGAGATTATTAGTGACTACTGCCACATCTCACTCTCGAATAGCAACTATTTGGAGATGGAATTGAACTGATTTCTACCATATCACTAATTAGATGACCAGTACATGAATATTAGAATTCCAATTGACAAACGTTCTATTTAATTTACAGTTTGGCTAGTTACGTATTATCAGTGAAGCTATGTACCATATAAATATTCAGTCAGTCAGATACAACGTAGGGCCAAGCTTATATACGCATCGAACCAACTTGCCACACCCCATTAGCGTATCAACATGAACACCACATTCTTACAAGCAGTTAGCTCAATGGTAATAATATGTTAAAAAATAGAGTGCATATAAGGAGAAAGAACTAGTTCATAGAAACGAAAGGCAAAAAGTAATTTTAATCTCATAATGTAAGGGAAGACAGAGAGCGTATATACCGACGCCATTGTGATCGGTTCTCAGTCATGTCAAACAGAATCTCCAATCACTGGTTACGATAGTCACACGGGACCCAACCAAGTAGTCTCCATCTCCCAACATGGCTCAACTAGAAGTTGGTGAATTCAAGCACTGATGCCACGTTTTGGTTTGGCCGCCCCTAACTTTCAACAATACCAAACACCGGTTAGCATTTCACGTCGTGGTAATCGGTGTTCAGGCATACGTAACACGTCGCCCAACCATCTCAGTCGATGAAGATTTACAACCTCATCAACTGATTTACCATCATTCCGTAATATCCTGTGTCTAGCCTCACTATTACTTACCCGGTGATCCCAGCAGATGCCAGAAATATTTCTAAGACATCTGTGGTCAAATACTAGTAGCTTACGAGTACCTTCTACTCTTAATGGCCGTGTTTCACTGCCGTAAAGTAAAACAGAACGAACTGCCGCACAGTATACTTGTCCATTAATTGATAGACGGATATTTCGCCTCCGCCATAGGTGACGCAAGTTGGCAAAAGCCAAACGAGCTTTTCGAATCCGTGCTGAGATTTCGTCAGGTACCAACCCATTACTGCTGATCAGGCTTCTAAGGTAAGTGAAGTTGTTGACGCAGACCAGTCCTGAAGCAATAACTTGCGTTTAGAGGGGAGGAAACACGTTCCAAACATCTTGGCATTGTTACTTAGTGCTACCAAAAGACTGCACTTTATCAGCGTCTTCACCAAACAGGACTATGTCATCTGCGTGTTCTGAGTCGATAAGTGAACTTCCTGGTAGGGGATCAATCCATGAAAACTCAGACGACGAGAGCGTTATTTCCATCAGTAGGTCTACGAAGAAGTTAGACAAAAATGGAGAAAGTGGACAGCCTTGACGGACACCACTTGAGGTTGCAAAAGCAGATGACAGTTCGCCATAAGCTCTGACTCGACTAGTACTGTTCGAGTAAAAACGCTTCACAAGGTTTATGTACATCTGAGGTACAACTCTCAATGACAGACACTGACACAGAATCTCGCGATCCACAGAGTCATGCTGCTTTAAAGCTAAGAATGACTACCATTATCGGACACCGACAAGCATACCTGTATTCTAGAACCTGACGAATGGTGAATATGTGGTCGATGCAGCCACGACCAGGTCTGAAGCCAGCTGGATTCTCTCGTGTTTGCAGTTCACGTGCCTTAGTTAGGCGTCCAATAATTATCGAGGCTAGTATTTTAGATACTATATTAGTTAAACTAATCCCTCTATGGTTGTCACAGGATGATTTTAACCCCTTCTTATATATTGGGACAATCAGTGGTTGTGACCAGTCAGATGGGATTACGTCCAACTCCCAGATTTTGGCTAAAATATTAGTTACCTTAATCGCCAAAAATGGACCATTATCCCTAAATACCTCTGGAGTTAATCCATCTGGACCAGTGATATGGTGAGCCAATCAGAAGTGACCTAAAGGACAAGTGCATTTCACTGGCTAAGAAATGAGTCAATGTCCTAAAGACACAGTGGTATATATATATGGATGAGCATCTGTGCGTTTTATTCGGTAGTCCAATACACTTTCTCACCACTGTTTTGTTCTCGATCAAGTGGTCAGTTGGGGGGTAGCGCGTAGCACACGGTTCATCAGTATCAGATTTCGGACACCGCAAGTCACAACAACCAGCTGCTATTCCTCGTTTCAGATTAGCTATAGCCTTTTAAACTTCAATTAGATTCAGAGGGTCTATTTCAATGTTCCATTCAGCCTATTTGGAAATGGTGGGTAATCGTAGAATATGTTTCTATCCTTCCAAGTTTTTACGGAGCCGTTTAGCCAATGGTTCGGTATTTTAGGGTTTTAGCCAAGGAGGCCTGCTAGCTGATTTGACGTAGGGCGTGTACGTTGAAGGCTCCAATGTGTAGTTTAGAGCAAGGCTTCAGTAGACCTGGGACAGTATTTCGCTCACTAGGATCGTTGACCATGGTGATTCGAGGGTAAATCGAAGAAACAACTTTAGGTTTGATAGTCGAGGTAGGAAGGATAATAGAAATGGTAGAGGTAATTTGGTTATGAATACAGTGGCCTTGGGTGCTGTTCGAGATGTGGGGCGGTTATCACTTCCCGGTCGCCCACACCGTGGAAGGGTTCTTCTAGAGGTATCTGAAAATGAAATTGGGTTAGAGGTGGTCTTAGTGACCTGAGAGCGTGACCGCAGTGCCCAAGGGACAACTGCTCGAAGTCGGTCACACACGACCTTTTTGTGGGTAATTTTCGTGTTACCTCCGTAATTATTGGAACCTTACTACCGGAGACAGATATCCGTGGGATAAGGTGAGGTGTGCATTTTTAGGGTCGACCTTTTCTAACCCCACCTCTCCCTGTGGGAAGGCAGCATCGCTGTTATGCTGGTTGTCTGAGGGAAACACCTTACTGTTGTCACACCTCTGTACAGTCAACAGTACGACTTCGCCCTCGAACCTTGGGTTTTCTGCTTTTAGTCCTACCGCTCTTCAACCGACCTGCCTGTCATGGTAGGACCTTGAGGGATGATTGTTCCAGCCAGTATAGCTCGACTGTTTTATTACGATAGGCGAGCCCGACCACCACATGAACGTACTAGCAGCAACGGTCGGGAATATAATCATTACACATATTAAATTGATGTTTCTCACTAATTGATTAAACATACATTTACTTATATGAGATTTTTCTTTATTTGTTTGTGATAATTTTATCTTGGAGTATCTGTTCCTTTTCTACATTTTTATTGAAAAATATGGCACTTTTATTATCCCCATGTTCATATTTTCATATCATCATTTACAGCTTGAGACTTTACAGTCCATTCATTCATCGTGTAAACGACCTTTACGTTTTGTTGTGAAATCCATATTAGAAAAAATGGTCAAAAAGTTTGGGTATGTCACTGGCCATTCGCTTTTTGCTCTTGTTAATGAAAATTACACTTTAAAATGTGATTATATAAATCAGCACTACCGCCACCCCTCGTCCATATTTTTGATGTGTTTTGTTATCCTTGTGGTTCTCTTCGTAAAAGTTACGCCACGTAAATAATCTGATAATTTTGTGCAGTATTTATTGATCAATAACTACGTAGTTGTAGCTAAAATAAGCACAGTGAATTATACAATCAATCAAAGAACGTTGAACCTGAAGTACATTTACATCGTTCCAAGTTTCTGTACCACATAAGCACAACGAGATTAGATTTTCAGAGTAAATTCTAGAGTCGTAGAGATAATAGAAGTAATAATGTTAATAGAAAAGATTAAGCATGGGAGATGCTTTTCGGCAATTATTACGAAAAGTTTTTTTTGATAAATTTAGAAACTTGGGATCCAAAGAAAGATAGGTAGTTAATGCACCTGAAAGATTGTGAACAATTGTGAACCATGTCACCTACTGTCAATAACTATTGGTTACGATAAACCTGCTTACCCGAGTCAATTAATCTATATCTATTTACATGGTACAGTCCAGTTTTCAGTTGGTACCACATCTTCGTTTGACCGTCACTGGAACCCAGGAACACCAGACCACAAAGGCTGATGAGACTTCCCAGGTATGTGAGGCAGTCGACACAACTACTTCACACTCCCTATCATTAGTTCGGGTGTCGATGCAACCCAATCCTGAAGCAACATTTTGCATTTCGAGGGGGGGGTCGCATCCCGAACATGCCTGCATTGTTGCTTAGAATGGTCAGAAGACTGCATTTTGTCAGCATCTTCACCAAATAGAACTATGTCGTTGGCATATTCTAAGTCAACAAGCAAATCTCCCAGTAAAAGTTCAACTCCTGAGAATTCAGATTCTGAAAGCACATCAACGACAAAGTTAAACAAGAATGGAGAGAGTTGACAGCCCTGACAAACACCACTTGAGGTAATCAATTCTGATGACAGTTCACCATAAGCTCTCACTCTACCAGTTGTGTTCGAGTAGAAAGCCTTTACAAGGTTAATGTACTCATTTCAGTGACAGACATTGCCATAGAACCTCACGACCGACAGAGTCAAATGCCGCCTTAAGGTCGAGAAATACTACGATTGTGGGGCGTCTGAATGTGTGTCTATTTTCTAGGACCTGACGTAGTGTGAATATCTGGCAGTGTCTGTCACTGAAATGAGTACCAAAGAAGTACATTAACCTTGTAAAGGCTCTACTCGAACACAACTGGTAGAGTGAGAGCTTATGGTGAACTGTCATCAGAATTGATTACCTCAAGTGGTGTTTGTCAGGGCTGTCAACTCTCTCCATTCTTGTTTAACTTTGTCGTTGATGTGCTTTTGGAGATAACACTTTCCTCATCTGAATTCCCAGGAGTTGAAGTTTAAGGTTTATAAAGCCTCAGTTTGTATGATTTAAGTATACATTTGTCCATCCGATATGACAGTATTTAGGATTCATGTTTATCAGTCACGAGAGTAATATGTGATGACTAATTTTTTTATGTATCATATTATAAAAATCAAGATTACGCTTTTTATTACTATGTTATTGTTTTACAGACGTCAAGCTATTCAGGGTTTGTTGAGTGTTGAACATCAAAAAATGGTACGCAATTCAGTTAAACTAATAGCTCGTCGTGAACGTAAATCTAAAATGCTTGAACAGTCAACTTCAAAGACAACACCATCATCGTTGTCATTGATTAGTGGATCTACTCGCCAACAAATATCCGACATTGACTCGGACCATAATTCAAGGCGATCAATATCCAATGATATTAAAAGTATTCGTTCATCTATTCACAGTAAACCATCATCATTATCTCTGCCAAAACGTGTACATATTGCTCGGTATGTTTTGTTTATCTCTTTCCAATCTATGTGTAATAATTCTACGCGTTTTTTTAAAGTAATGACTTGGGTTAACTCGAGGCCAGCAATCCTGAATTTATCGTTTAATGTTGATATTCCCGTGTCACATAGTGATGGTTTATATTGTAAAGTGGTCATTAAGAGTAGAAGATACTCGTAAGCTACTAGTATTTGATCACAGATGTCTTAAAAATATTGCTCGCATCCGCTAGGATCACCGGATAAGTAATAGTGAGATTAAAGTAATTATAATGATGAATACGATGAATGTTACAAGTATATGTAAATATTTCAGAATATTACACGACAAACTCGCGTTTGAGTATGGGCGTAAAAATTGCTGTGAATACAACTATTTACTGAATATAGGTATCATTACCAAGGTTTGATTTGATAATTTTGAATAAATTGAGCATTGGGTTGATTGTTATAAATAAAATTACAAATAAATTATTTTTTACTTATATTTACTGAATAGTAATAAGTAGTATAAAATAGTACACAAAAGTTGAAGTGAAGTGAATAAGGACAGAACGTAAAAGAGACTTAACACACTTTTTGTCTCCCCTTAAACTGTGAGATTAAACTTAATTCATACCTTTCTTTCTAAGGGGTAATTCTTTCTCCCCGTACCATATACAATATTTTTATATATTACTACCATTGAAGTAACTGCTTCTATGAATTTAGTGTTCATCTCGTTTTGCTAATGAGGTATGGCAACTTGGACCGTCATTGGTCACACGTTATACATGACTGACTTATTGAGTGACTCAAATTGAATGTGGTGTTACTTCATAATTGTGAATAGGCTAGTTTTACTAAACATAGTTGATTGATCGTTCTCTTGTTGGCGAATACAAGATATAAACATTGTAAAAAAAATTGTTTATCAGAACTAAGCTATCAGCTAGTGTTTACACAGAAATAATATCTTACAAGAAATGTGTGAATTCGCACTTAATGTTAATGAATCCCATCAAAGAGAAATTAAAAGTTATCATTCGTGTTTATTCTAGCTGCTAGGACAATCATAAAGCATAGCTCTCATATGGTATAGGAATACCCTATCAAATCCTATAGAATCTATGAACAATCCCATTTTCAAATAATATTAACGATGATTATGATCAAAGTGCACATGTTGATATGCTTGCGTGCTAATTTTCTCTCAACTCTAGCTTCAATAAAGTGAACGAAACCGATGCCACTGTCTTCGTCCCTGCCCCGCTTACACTAAATTATTATCAATCGATACTCCAGTATAATTCAAAGAATACACTTAAGATAATCAGTTGTACATCTATTTCATATGCCCGACAATCTAGTGTTTTTTCTCATATTATCCCTTCGACTTCTTTTTATCATTTTGTATTCAAGGATGGATGAACTGTTAGCCACCTCTTCAAGTGAAGATGATGATCGTCCTTCAATCCATTCACATGCTAAATCTAATCGGAGTCAAACTAAATCATCACCTCGTGACAGTTTATCATTGAAACATACAAAATCATTAGTAGAAGAATTGGAAAATGCCAAACTTACTGCTGGATTGTGTAGACGTTCACGTAGAAATTTAACTGAAAATGGATCTTTCAATAATATGATAGACAATATGGATATTGATATAGGTGCCTATAGTGAAGATGATGATGACGACGATGAAGAGATTAATAAAGCCTTATGTAAACATCCATTTAAATCTAAACATCAAGTTCGTTTTGCCACTGATACAATTAGTCATACATCAAAAACTCGTAGTCAGGTGTCGCGACATACATTATCAGCAGTAACCACTGCATCATCACGTCATCAGCCTTCGAATGATTCAGATCTATGGCTTGTAGAAAATCCTGACAGTTCAGAAATTTTAGATTTATCTGATCCTAAATCACTCGCTCGTCATACAGCCTTTGCACCGGATGGTATGACAGCAAAAGCTATGGTTAACATTTTTCAGAATTCATTGGCTGAACAATCAAAATTATCTGCTTCGCAATCAACTAATAAACATAATAATCAACCTTTTCCTATTGTTAACGGGAAAATTGTTATTAGTGGTAGTACAACTGATGAAAATCAATTAATGCTGACCAAAAAAGATCATTCAAGTAAGCATGTTGTAGTTGTACTGTGCCAATTTGATGATAGAATACTTTTTGACAGTACAGTGAGAAGATGAATTTGGTTTGAAAAGTGTAATGTATTTGCGTACATAATCTAGTCACACATACGCTAGTCAAAGCATTTTATATGAAAATTAATCAAGGTCAATTAAATAAATAAACATGAAGTGATAACTGTAAATAAAGGAGAGGATAAAATTAACATAATATGTAAATAATACAAAATTATCGCACTTCTATAGGTCATAAAATACAGTAGCGAATAGCCCAGGCTATCGATGAACATGGTGGACGCAGTGGACATCTGTCAACTGAAGTATGTTTGTTATATGTTGACAATATGATGCGGTAGCGTTGTTTAAGAGATATATGGATGATTTACTGGCTATATACGATAAATAGTTAAGTGCCGCTTAGTTACTTGATAAACTCAGTAGTCTACTAAATTGTATCGTACATACATGAGGGAAAAAATGATAGCCAATTACCCGTTATAAAACTATGTCTTTTCAATATTTACAATCTAGATATCCGATTAGCCATCAAAATAACTAGTATAATTGCACAACTGTCCGCATAGCCTTCCCCAACAAGCATTATAATTAGCAGCATGTTTTAAAATTAACACGCGAATGTAATTAGTCCTTCAAATAAATTATGTTGGGTAAGTGCTGCATATTGTAACCGAAACAAACAAGATGATTGACTTAATTGTTACTAAACTGCCCGACCGTTGCTGCTAGTACGTTCATGTGGTGGTCGGGCTCGCCTATCGTAATAAACCAGTCGAGCTATACTGGCTGGAACAATCATCCCTCAAGGTCCTACCATGACAGGCAGGTCGGTTGAAGAGCGGTAGGACTAAAAGCAGAAAACCCAAGGTTCGAGGGCGAAGTCGTACTGTTGACTGTACAGAGGTGTGACAACAGTAAGGTGTTTCCCTCAGACAACCAGCATAACAGCGATGCTGCCTTCCCACAGGGAGAGGTGGGGTTAGAAAAGGTCGACCCTAAAAATGCACACCTCACCTTATCCCACGGATATCTGTCTCCGGTAGTAAGGTTCCAATAATTACGGAGGTAACACGAAAATTACCCACAAAAAGGTCGTGTGTGACCGACTTCGAGCAGTTGTCCCTTGGGCACTGCGGTCACGCTCTCAGGTCACTAAGACCACCTCTAACCCAATTTCATTTTCAGATACCTCTAGAAGAACCCTTCCACGGTGTGGGCGACCGGGAAGTGATAACCGCCCCACATCTCGAACAGCACCCAAGGCCACTGTATTCATAACCAAATTACCTCTACCATTTCTATTATCCTTCCTACCTCGACTATCAAACCTAAAGTTGTTTCTTCGATTTACCCTCGAATCACCATGGTCAACGATCCTAGTGCGCGAAATACTGTCCCAGGTCTACTGAAGCCTTGCTCCAAACTACACATTGGAGCCTTCAACGTACACGCCCTACGTCAAATCAGCTAGCAGGCCTCCTTGGCTAAAACCCTAAAATACCGAACCATTGGCTAAACGGCTCCGTAAAAACTTGGAAGGATAGAAACATATTCTACGATTACCCACCATTTCCAAATAGGCTGAATGGAACATTGAAATAGACCCTCTGAATCTAATTGAAGTTTAAAAGGCTATAGCTAATCTGAAACGAGGAATAGCAGCTGGTTGTTGTGACTTGCGGTGTCCGAAATCTGATACTGATGAACCGTGTGCTACGCGCTACCCCCCAACTGACCACTTGATCGAGAACAAAACAGTGGTGAGAAAGTGTATTGGACTACCGAATAAAACGCACAGATGCTCATCCATATATATATACCACTGTGTCTTTAGGACATTGACTCATTTCTTAGCCAGTGAAATGCACTTGTCCTTTAGGTCACTTCTGATTGGCTCACCATATCACTGGTCCAGATGGATTAACTCCAGAGGTATTTAGGGATAATGGTCCATTTTTGGCGATTAAGGTAACTAATATTTTAGCCAAAATCTGGGAGTTGGACGTAATCCCATCTGACTGGTCACAACCACTGATTGTCCCAATATATAAGAAGGGGTTAAAATCATCCTGTGACAACCATAGAGGGATTAGTTTAACTAATATAGTATCTAAAATACTAGCCTCGATAATTATTGGACGCCTAACTAAGGCACGTGAACTGCAAACACGAGAGAATCCAGCTGGCTTCAGACCTGGTCGTGGCTGCATCGACCACATATTCACCATTCGTCAGGTTCTAGAATACAGGTATGCTTGTCGGTGTCCGATAATGGTAGTCATTCTTAGCTTTAAAGCAGCATGACTCTGTGGATCGCGAGATTCTGTGTCAGTGTCTGTCATTGAGAGTTGTACCTCAGATGTACATAAACCTTGTGAAGCGTTTTTACTCGAACAGTACTAGTCGAGTCAGAGCTTATGGCGAACTGTCATCTGCTTTTGCAACCTCAAGTGGTGTCCGTCAAGGCTGTCCACTTTCTCCATTTTTGTCTAACTTCTTCGTAGACCTACTGATGGAAATAACGCTCTCGTCGTCTGAGTTTTCATGGATTGATCCCCTACCAGGAAGTTCACTTATCGACTCAGAACACGCAGATGACATAGTCCTGTTTGGTGAAGACGCTGATAAAGTGCAGTCTTTTGGTAGCACTAAGTAACAATGCCAAGATGTTTGGAACGTGTTTCCTCCCCTCTAAACGCAAGTTATTGCTTCAGGACTGGTCTGCGTCAACAACTTCACTTACCTTAGAAGCCTGATCAGCAGTAATGGGTTGGTACCTGACGAAATCTCAGCACGGATTCGAAAAGCTCGTTTGGCTTTTGCCAACTTGCGTCACCTATGGCGGAGGCGAAATATCCGTCTATCAATTAATGGACAAGTATACTGTGCGGCAGTTCGTTCTGTTTTACTTTACGGCAGTGAAACACGGCCATTAAGAGTAGAAGGTACTCGTAAGCTACTAGTATTTGACCACAGATGTCTTAGAAATATTTCTGGCATCTGCTGGGATCACCGGGTAAGTAATAGTGAGGCTAGACACAGGATATTACGGAATGATGGTAAATCAGTTGATGAGGTTGTAAATCTTCATCGACTGAGATGGTTGGGCGACGTGTTACGTATGCCTGAACACCGATTACCACGACGTGAAATGCTAACCGGTGTTTGGTATTGTTGAAAGTTAGGGGCGGCCAAACCAAAACGTGGCATCAGTGCTTGAATTCACCAACTTCTAGTTGAGCCATGTTGGGAGATGGAGACTCTTGGTGACATGGCTCAGAATCAATCACAACAGTGTAGGTGTATACACTCTTTGTCTTCTCTTAAACTAAGGGATTAAAATCGCTTCATTTCTTTCTTCCTATAATCTAATTCTTTCTTCCTGTACTATATCCTTATATGCAATCTTTCTTTTATATATTACCACTTAATTAGCTACTTCTATGGATTCGTTGTTCATCTTGTGCTAATGTGGCATGGCAACTTGGACCGATGTACATATGTGCCTGGTTCTGCGTTGTAGCTAACTGATACTACATATAATTCTTTTTAAGAAAATTAGAAGCAATATATTGTGGCAATTCGAACTGATGCATTTATATGCCAGGTCGCATATTGTTTATACGTGACAGCACTGGTTGAGATGGAACGACTATGTAAGGTGTAGAAGAGTTAAGGACGCTATTCTCCGCCTCGTATTTTAAACAAGTCGTTTAAGACGCAATATAATTATCGGATATCTTTTCAAATACAAAGCTAAGACCGTAAGACCTTTTTGAAAGCGGCTCGACTGAATATGAATACGTTCTAGGACAGTAATGATATGTTTGTAATGCTGATCGGTTTACGTGAGAGCCTATTGTAAACTAAAATCGCTTTCACATTCAAAATAGGTTGCAATATTTATTTTTCTTGAATTAGCAGAATGGGATCTCGATGGTGATGACGATGATGATGCTAACATACAGTCGTCTTCCTGCGTGAATAAAAACGATGTTAAACATAGAAAAAAGAGAACTATTCCAATACCTGGTCGTATCTACGCATCAAGCAAAGCAAAAGGTGATATGAAGCGACCTGGTATGCCAGAACCTTTTGCGTTTGTTCCACTTGGAGCTGGCATCGGTAAATCAAACAATTCAATTAGTCAAAGAGTAACGCCACTTGAACGTCGGCGTCTTTTGAGAGAAGTTGGCATGGGAAGACAGAAACGAAAGAGAATTCAAGGTGGTAACCAGATGAAATCCTCGAAGAATATTCCTTTAAAAGTTTTTCATAAAAAGACTAAATTTTCAAAATTATCGAAAGCTAAATTTTCACGAGATAATATATAAAAAACTGGAAATCTTTGTGATCGTTTTTTTCTTCTGATCATAATGTTATTATCCTACTAAATGAATTTATTTGATTATTTAAAAGTTATTCGGTTATGATTTTCAGTTTATTTAACGGCTAGTAGGTTTATTCCCAGGTTTAACTGCGTTTATCCACTACATTCTACTGAGTTTGTTCTACACAGAGTACCCTTTCCTTGAAAGGGATTGCATGAATAACAGTATGATCTTGAATAGCCCTTACGTAATTAAATATTAGAAAATGCAAAGTAGTGCATGTCCAGTGATTATGGAATAACCGCAGCTCACATGTTTTGTATTTTTTTCGTTTGTATAGCATATATACACCTCAACTCAAGTATCGGTAAGAACTTTAGTTTATCGTATAAATTAAACATCTCCCTCCCAGCACTCTAAATCTGTAATATACATTAACTTAGAAACCCGCAATTCTTAAAAAATATTTGTATTTAGCCTAACCAACATTCCTCACTGCATGTATTCTGTTTTCTCATGTTAGTCATCTTAGAACCAAGGATGGTCATTTAAAGAAAAATTTTGCTATCATGTTAATAGTTTATCCAAATCCATAATGGTAAAGAAACAGATACAAGGACAGTTTGTCTGTACGGCACCAACAAATTGAAGAACTCACAACTACGTCAGAGTTTTGAGATTCTACTAATTGGTTGTGACATGTTCCAAAAATGAATACTTAATTGCCTAATCAACAAGTAACAGAATGGTATCAAGTATTATATTCCAGAACAGGAATATATACGTCTATTTTCAAAACCTGAGGTAAACGTTCAACACTTAACTGAAATCAAGATAACAGGTGTCCAGATGCACTCGTAAGAAGTTCAGATGGTAAACTAGTAACCTATTAAAAGGCTGATAACCGCTAGCTTTGATTGTAAGGATACTAAGGCGATAGTTGAGCGAAGACTAAAATGCCACATTAACCAGGAATTCAGCTGGTAAGTTACGCCTTTTGTCGACCAACATAAGCAGAAATCAGAATATATAACGCGTGTATCTTGCGAATTACCACTAAAAAACCAAGAAGAAAAACTACTTAGTTAGTCGTCTCTCAGTATTCTGACCACCATTATAATAGTCGCTTGGTGAGTTGATTTCTGGTAAGATTATCCGCTCATTAAATCTGATCTACTGCTATAAATCGCCTCTACCTATTCCATATTGCCTCACAGTTGAATCCCACTCTGTCTCCTCCATATTTTGTTCCCACTAGAGTGAGTTTCTAAGTGTTTATTAGTACTATAGAGACTGTATAAACCTACTAGTGTGCTATCTGTAGAACCAATCTTTGTAACACTTCCTTCGAATCATAAAAAGAGGGTGGTTGGAGACTCTAGTCGCACACATATATCATGTATTCTACAGAAATATTAAGGAGAGGTCAACCATCAGCTTGTGCCAGATTTAATCACACTGATTAAACCAAGATTTATTCCAAATATACACAGGGGGTACACTACAAACATTCCTCACATTAACGCTCCACATAAATTAAAAGTTATTGGTTATTTTGTAGGCAATAAGCTTCAGGTCTCTATCTAGAAAACGATCACAAGTTGTACAAATATGGTCGACACAATCAGCCCAGCAACTATAGCCAGATTATATTACGTCATTAGTTGTGAAGTGAATTATAATAATATAAGTGATTGAGGTAACTGAGAGTTACCTAACACGGGCATTTATTGCCTACTCAGATATGCACAGGAGCAATTCGGAAGATGATTACAGATTGGTAAACTGATACATGCCATCAATTCACGGAATCATTGGCTATTGGTTTGAGTCATTATTATTCAAATCACTTCCACTGGCGTAACTGCATTCATTTTCTATCTCCACATAAATCTTAAGTAACATTACTATTTCAAACTTTATATTTTCCGATTTTGATTGTACTATATTATTATTATATTTTCAATTTTTGGTCTTACTATCTTTGATATTGGGATCATTTTACAAGTCTCATTGCTTTCTTTTATTATTGTGACTAGTAAATTTGTATACACATCAGTCTACTTTATTAAGGCTATCCCAAATCCAATACCAAGTAATTTCAAGAAACGTTTGCATAAAAGGTAAGCAAGTCAAAACTATTTCGATTGAAAATATATAGTACATTTCTACTATATACACGACAAAGCAATTGATTAGTTCAGTTTATGTACATCATTACTGACAATTTGATTGTCAAATTGCACACTGAAAAAGTTACCAATGTGAAAAATAACGTCCATATGGAATGACAACCGTAATCGTCCAATTCAGCTGAATTCCTTAGTTGATCAAGGAAACTACTTTATAGTGTACATGAAATTAAATTATATACAAGACATTGATTTGAAAAACTCTCTGAAATTGATATATGTTAGCAGTTATCGAAAAATTTATTCTTTTCTTAACTTGGCGGAGGAGCAGCTTGTTTGTCTTCTAACTTTCGTTTAATCAATGCCTTAAATTGAGCCTGCAATTTCGCTTCACGTTTAGCACGCTCAGCATGGTTAAAATGTTCTAAAGCACGTTTCTCATCGGCTGAGTATATCTGGTTCTCTTTACGCAAACGAACAGCTTCCATACGACGATGACGACTACCTGACATGACATAACCCTCTTTTTCAAACGATTCAATCTCTTCTGGGGTTAGACCGATTTCACCACGTCGTGGTATACGTTTACCTTCGGCAATATAAGCTGCCATTGCTGCACCTTCGCCCGGTAATAATGCTCGGCCATAGTCTAACGGAATTAAGCTGGAATGTTCAGCAGTAGGTAACATTGGGCCAACAGCTTCTACTTCCTCTTCCTCTTGTGCACGTTTACGTTCTAGTTCACGTTTCTTATCCTTCATTTGTTTAATAAATTGTTTCTTTTCATCTTCACTATCTACTTCAGATTCTGAAGATGATGAGGAAGAGGATGTGCGACTAGCATGTTTATTCTTCCGCTTTTGTTTTCTGAGTCTATTGCTCTTTTTTGTTTCTTTTTTATGCCTTTTGGAGTGTTTATGTGACCGATGATGATGATGGCTGTGGTTCTTATGCTTGAGCTTTTTATGAGAATAAGAAGTATCACGGTTGTCTGGTATTTTGAAATCTGTTGGAAGACTAGGTCCGAAAGCTTGTCCAGAAATTGTATGCTGGTCGTTATCTGAATCAGAATCCTCTTTAGGTGGGTTTGACTCCCATATCTGTGTGTTTACAGAAGCACCAGAACGCTCACGCATTTTACGACGTCGCTCCCAAAATTCTGGCGTTTGATGATGATTAAATTCATTGGTTTTACGATGACGACCTTCATTTTTATGACTAATTGACAAGGATGGAGATTTTGATTTGGAATAACTTTCACTGAGATCATGTTTATCCTTGTAAGAATGTCGACTAACTTCATAACCTCTGTGTGTGGAATCGGCATTATGTCTAACTGCATTTTCACCATAAGATCTTCGAGTAGGACTGGAATTTCGTGACTCCATGAAAGGAGACCTGTCATACCTTTCATGATTGATTGTCACCATGTCTTAAAAAAATAGAGAATTGGACAAAACATTTTCAAGTATTAATGAACAGAATACCTCACATTTACTCTGACAAGTACGATTAAAACCTCTTAGATACGTGTTGACGTGAAAAGGCAAAATGTTGGGGTTTTAAAAGATAGGATAAGCACAGTTGTATTGATTTTTGAGGATTAATTTCAGACATCTTAGCATCCAACCAGAATATATACACTCTAATGAATCATAAAAACCAATGGCTTGTGACTTCTAAGTGACATATATAGTCATGATATGCCGGATATATGTCACGCTTCGTACAAACATGGAGTATTGTGGTCGGTGTAGGAAATAAATAACCAGTGATATCCGCAATCAAATAGACATAGAATAATGCTACACAAAGTTAAATACCAAGTAAGGAAAAACTGCGAGTTCAAGTGACATGAGGATGAATATTCATGAGTATTTCTGTATAGTGAATACATGACATAATAAAAGGGGTAATTAGCTACCGATTTATAAGTGCGGTCGTAAGTTAGTCGACTAAAGTAACAGGTGTATACGACCATCTGAGATTTAAAACTAGGTAAGAACGTTTACCTATCAAACTGTCGATAGGTAAACCAATTCGCAATACAGACGATGTAAAGCTTCAACTCTGGGACAACGAATTGTCCCAAATGTGGTTTTTAGCCTGGCCTGATAGTACTTTAGAATAAGATTTCATGTTCGTATCTTTATTTCATTTTGAAGCAACGGTTTTTGTGTTCTCATACTTCTAATTTCCTACCGCTGTCCTGAATTAACTTATTTATTTAAAGGACTGAACATTGGCACAAAGAGGCCATCAAAATATTTATACGCAGCACAGAGTGGTTACCATTAAATTTGTGTGTGGGTTAGTCCCCGAGCCTTCGATCTAGAGGTCTAATCCACAAGACAGTGGGGCAATGTCGAGATGCAGTCCCATGGTGGCTGGTGACCGAGATTATGTTCATACGTCATTTGTTCCTTCACGATCCTGAAGCCTATGTGCACGACTGGTTTGAAAGTAGGGTTTTCCGGCGGACTTATGTTCATCTTCCGCGCCCACCACTCCCAGTAAATTTGCTTTTCGCCCTACCAATTTCATATACAGCAACCCTACCCTGGCAGTGCTTATATGCGTGTTCTCAAATGTGGGCATTTTGGAAGGGAGAGCAAACTCCCCATCCTCGGGCGTACCGGTCTATTCTGGGGGCACCGACAATCATATAAATATACTGTATTGGAAGAGGATAATTTCACATTGGTTTTCAGGAGAACTAGACACTATCCTGGGCTTAACACTGCAGTCTGGAAAATACGGCTTAATCCTGTGGCGCAACTTCACAGGTACTAGAACCGCAGTGGACCTGTTCTGACGTAAAGTATATCTGCTTGGATAGATACACATCCAAGCTAGGCTCGAGTGACAATGTCTGGTTGATAGTATGTTTAAATTATTAACATAACGTGAAGTCTTATCTAAGAAGAATGTCTAAATAAACTAGACAGCTTTGAAGGTAGAGAAAAACATATCTCCGTACTGTTAGGACTAGTTTAAGCTAAAAGGGCATAATGTCTGAAAACTACTCCCTTTTAATATTATTTAAGTTCGAGACGACCCAGGTCACTATTATGACCAAAAAAACTACTGGACTTTAGTTATCTGCACACATACATTGCAAATGAATTCTGTTAGCGTCTTACAGACCAATGTTTACAAGTGTCATTCACGAACGCAAGCAATTTTAACATAAACGAAAGCCATACCAAACTTATATAATGGTCACAACGTCTGAGGGTAATTGGTGAGTTATCTAGAAATTAAGAGATTATAACGAATAAAGCTTTCCGATGTGAATAATTCGTCTGTGACTACCCTGAACTAGTTCAGGGTAATGTGATTATGATATAGATTTTACAGTACCTAGAAGAACTATCACCAAATCTATTTAGCTTGCATAATGACAAATTTGAAACTAGTTTCCACTTATCTAAACCGATCTACTGTCCACAGTTTAAGTCTTACCGGTGTCCGTTACGCTGAACACAGCTAAGGAAGTAACGTTAAAAACCAAATACAGCGCAACCGAATGCCAAAAAGGCACATTCTTCAGAGATGATTCACTTCCAGATTCGGGTTAGTGTATTAAGTACAAAAGACCTACGGCTTATTTCAGTACCCCTCTAGTATGCTTCTGTGGGTATCTAACCATCTATTGAATGAGTCGATTGAAGGCACTGACACCACTGCTTCGAGTAACAGGTTCCAAGACCTGATGACTCGGTGTGAAAAGTTTCGGTTTCAGTTTCAGTTTGGGAAGGACAGGAGGCCTGGTGGCCTGTGTTAGTCCTGGCAATGGTGATCCCTCAGTTGACCCAACTTTCGTTGGAAAGAATCGACGGACGGAGCCTCAACCACGTGCTGAGGTAATGAGTTCCACTCGTTGATGATTCTATGGAAAGTCGATAGTCAGCTGACAAGTAATTTGTTCTTAGCTTGTGGACTTTTTTGGAGTGTCCTCGTAAATTCTCTGTTCTGGAAGACAAGAAAAATGAGGGCATATCAGGTGCAAATTTGGCACTAAGCTATTTGAAAACTGTAATCAAGTCGCCTCTAGTTCTGCGATATGACAACGGGAAAAGGTTCAGCTTGGCCAGTCGAGCTTCATACGGAAGCTTCGCTATTCCGGGAATCAGCTTGGTTGTCGTTCTCTGAACCTTTTCCAGAAGCTCACTGTCTTTTTTTAAGCAGGGGCTGGCCGCTTGTATGCAGTACTCAAGTTTAGGATGTACGAATACTGTATACAAAGTCAAAACCGTCTTAGCGTCGACGTGACTAAAAGCTCTACGTATTGACCATAAGGTTCTAAAACCTTTGGCGGCTATTGCACGGCAGTGTGCAGTAGTCTTTAAGTCTTGGCTAACGATAACTCCTAAGCCATTATATGTCTGGACGACAGGTAGCTCAGTGTTATTCATCATGTATGTATCTGTGCCTTGATGGCCGATATGCATCACAACACACTTGGAAGTATTTGTCGGCAACTGCCAGATAATTTCTTCAGGTCATTTTGGAGTTCTAAGCTATCACACTCACATCGTATCGTTCTCCATATCTTGACATCGTCAGCATATAGCAAGACGGATGATGATAGGAGACAAGGAAGGTCATTTACATACAAGAAGAATAGCGCTGGCCCCAAAACTGTACCCTGGGGCACTCCACTAAGCGCAGTTCCCCAGCTAGATAACTTCGAGTTCACCCGAACTCTTTGTTGACGCCCAACTAAGAAGTCTTTTATCCACATCAATAGATTGCCTCCAATTCCGACATTTCTTAACTTATATAACAGCCGAATGTGCGGAACTTTGCTGAAATCAGTGTAGTCTACGTCTCAATTTTCCCAAGATTTTGGGGTTTAGTTCGTCAAGACCTGTTGACTTTTCCGCGTCTATAGTGGTAAAGTCCTTTGGTACGTCGTCTCGATTGAAATCTGAAGTGAGCATACAATTTACTCTTGCCTTGTATTAAGGTCTAGCTTTCCATCTAGGTGATGTCAGTCGATTAACTTTCCTCCTACCTCTAAGGAGAAGTGATTATACTGTCATCTTATAAAAGTTCATGGCTAGGATGGCCCGTCAAGCAATTGCACCGGGTCGTTCTAACATATGGAAAGCAAACCTAAAGGCGATCGTATCTGCAGCGTCTACTGAATACGAGACAATTGACTTTGTTTCTTTCTACCGGATAGGAACAACTCAGAGGTTATAATGAGCGAGTAGAACCAAGAACGAAAAAGATATCCGTGGTATACAGGTTTTCACACCGAGTCATCAGGTCTTGGAACCTGTTACTCGAAGCAGTGGTGTCAGTGCCTTCAATCGACTCATTCAATAGATGGTTAGATACCCACAGAAGCATACTAGAGGGGTACTGAAATAAGCCGTAGGCTTTCTGTACTTAATACACGAATCCGAATCTGAAATCTGAGTCTGAATCATGAATGTATACTTAATTACAAACATCCCTTGTGCTACACACTAATATCCAGCTTAGATCAAGCGCTTCTTATTAAATCGATAATTTTTACAAAAATGTTCTCAAACTCCTTTACCTGTGACCTCTGCTTTGAATGGATTGCTATCCATCGATTATAGTGTTACGGACAAATATGTCCTCATACCCTGAATATCTATGGCACCTTTAAAAATGGCTAACACGACATACGTACTCGGAAGCAGTATTTTGGATAATGTAAGTGGCGGATTTTATCCACATCTCTATGAAATCACTCAAACGTTCTGTGAAATGATTGCAACCCTGTAACGCTACTTATTGACTTTCGTATCGTATTTGCAGTTAGCCGCTGACCATGATTGACAATTAAGATGAATTCCAATGGTCAAATAAGATCACAGGATAGGCGGACATCATCATCCATTGCGAAACATTTGATTGAGGCGAGTCATAAGGTTGGTATCAAATCAGAATTTGTTTTGTTGTACAAAAGCCTTCAAGGACGTATACCAAGGTTTATTGAAGCATTGGCTGTACGAAAGTTGGAACCCCCTTTATGTGTTCAAAAACAATTTGTGTTTACACTTAACCTACCCTGGTAGTACTGATTTATTATCCAGAGTGTTAATCACATTTGTTTTTTTGTACTTTAATATTTTTCCATTGTTATGACTTACCCTTAACCTGCCTAGTTGACTTTTTAATTCTCATATATAAATGTTCTTAACAAGTATATGTGTGATCAGATTGTTCGAAATGTATTGCACAAATATATCACATAATTCTGATGAACTACGTCTTCTCATTGCATTATCGACATTTATCAAAGGAACTAATTGTTTTGAATTAAGAACAAGCCCTCATGTTCTACAAGTTGCGTGATAGATAACCAATACGCATAGCGTATAGTTAAATATTTAATTTCGTATTTAAAGCTACCATAAAAATAGAGGACAAACTCATACTAGGTGCTTCAACTTCGAGTCATTGATTGTATCTAGTTGAATATCTTGGCATATTATGATTGTAAGTGTTCCAAGTTGTTCACTATTAAGACACTGAACGATGGTTGGTCAAGACTAGCATTTTTGTATGGGTGGGTGCATTCGTTATCTCTTATTGTCGTCCAAACCAGCACTTCATATTTGATGCAAAAGTTAGTTGCTAACACAAGCAAGTTCCATTCATTTATTATTGATGCTGGTAGCTTTTATATCCTAGTGAAGATTAAATTACGAGCAACTTCGGAGAACTTGTAGTGCAGCTTCGAGTCGTGTTTGACTATGATCAACACTACAGTGTAGATCACCAACGTAGATGATCTATGTCGAAATGATTGGAGGCCGACTCGAGTTAGACGTGAATGGTGTGACGAACCAACTAACGTCGAAGTCACACCTCGTGGTCAACACCTTACGTGGACTACCCCCATTGACGTAACAAGGTACTATAGATGCTTTGAAGACTGTACAACACAAAGGACGTTATTACAGAAATATATTAGTTAAAGTAGATACAAGCGAAAGTAAGACCACTGCCGCATGGGCCAGCCCATGGCGTATGATTAACTAATGCGCGTCGGTTGTACATGACCTTGGCAGGGAGCGACGATCTGTTCGACATTCAGTGATCCAACTGCCGGATGATTTGGCTGGGGCTCAGTGACATTTCACTGGCCCTACAATACTCCCCACCAGATTCAGCGGCCGTTTGAATCGGTACCAAACATGTTGGGAGCAGTCGCGCGCCGGAGAGTGCCAAACGAATATTATAAATTCTCCAGGTATTGCTTATCTGTAAAACAAATGGAAAGGAGGCGGCAGAAACTGGTCGGGAAACAGCGAGTCATAATATGTTAGTAGGTCGTTGCTTAAACGTAAATTGATTAACCATAGAAATAATGAAAAGAACAAAACGTTTTATTGTTCTATCAAGTCGCGCTGAAATATATAGCCTTGACAAGTAATTCAGTTCCTCCGATGACAAACGTTAAGTCTGCCGCAAGAGTAATGATGCTATAGCGATAGTAGGATAAGTGTATTATCAATCGATATCCATATTTGTACTGTCATTAGTTTAAAGTTGTAAGTCGGACAGTGTCGTTGACAGCTATTAATTAGTGTCAAATTCTAGTTATATCTATATCTAACAGACTAACCGTAAGTACAGAAGTATAACCGTGAAGAGTGGTCGTGATTTCATTGTGCGAATCTATTGACCAACTTGTAGTCACAGTTTGAAAAGTCGATGACTGCTGCTACAGTTAGTAAGGGTTGAAGGCTACAAATCGACAGCAAAGGTGGCACGATGAAGTCTCTAAAAGATGATAAACGGTGAGTGCTGCGTGTTTGTTCGGTTAGTAAACAGAAAAATATCGAAAAGAACATAAGAAAACAAAAGTGTCACTCTGGACTCATGTCAATGATACCCTTGAAAAACGCTGTCAGTGTTGGGATAGAGGCGACAATATCGTTTTCAGTTTGCAGGAGATTCGCTCGACTGCATAAACTGATGATTCGCGCGAATGATAATGTCGTCAGACCACCAATTGAACTGGACAGGTTGTAAATCGTCGAGTAGTTGAACAACCGATTGATGTACCGAAATCATCGGTTAGATAACAGCCACGAGGAAACAATACTTCATAAAATAAAGTACGACGTCGAAGTAGAATAACTACAATAGTTCTGATGTATTATAAAGTCAAGTTTAAATAACATCGTTCTTACGTATACTAACAATTGCACTGAACGGTCGTTTAGGTATTATTAGCGTAACAGTTGGATGTGTGAATAAAAACATATACGAAAACTATGGTTGGGTTCGTGGAGAATTTTCGAGGACGTTTAGATATTTTCCAAACCCGTATTGTATACAAATATACCGAAAATGGAATTGGAATGACTGTCGTGTAATATGAAAATCGAGCCATGATTTACCGTGTGAAATAATGGCAAATACAAGGGGTATAGTAAACATTAATTAAAATGGTAACCACCAATGTAACTAAGGTTTAGAGGATCCAGGTAACGTGGCCATTTCGTAAAAGGCTGATACAAAGAGCTTATTACCTAGCGTTAAGTGACATATTAAGTACGACAACGTGTGCACTTGGGACACGGACTAAGCGTGCTCGTGTACATGCAATATGTTTTACCACAGTATGTCGACTAACGAGTCATAAATGTACATGATTTCGACTAAAACTTGACGGCAGTGACAGAATATATGACTAGTTTACGTGAAAGAAACTACGAAATGTTATCACGCATCATAAATATAGTACGAAATAATCTAATGAAATTATGAAACTCGCCTGGGTTACTCTTGCCTTTAAGTAATGAAGTAGGCAATAGTTTGAATCTGGATTATGTACGAGGTACTGTTGATTAAATTTTTCGATTAACACAGCGTTGTAGACTGACGAACAGTCTAAACGAGATCTAAGATCGCAGGAAATTTATAGTTCAAACTCACCGTGAATTTCTAGCATTCGTATCCTCTGTTTGGCCATGGAACTCAGCAATTGGAAATTAGGCAGGCAGTGGTAAAAAAAAGCAGAACATTCTAGTGGATAGTGGTTAAGCAGAAAGATGAATTTATAGTCGATAGTTTATCTTGTCTTATTTATACCAGTGGATAAGGTACAAAGAGATATGCGTTCGTGTTGCCTTGTGGCTATACTCACGAGTGGTTGATATTTTAACAGACATATTACACAGGAGCATTTACATGCTGCTAATGCTTGTTAAAGAACCACGATAGCCGATTATAATCGTAGTTGATTGGTTAGTTCTGTCGATTGAACGAATTATCTAGGTTTAAATGCTAATCAACATTGACATGAACCAACGAAAGTTCACAGTAACAGATTAACATAGGCGATGATAAAAATGAAAAAGAATAAGTATAGAATACAATAATAAAGATTATAGTGATAGGTTGCGTTATTCGAAGTCTTGCTCACCTGTGTAGATCACCAACGTAGATGATCTATGTCGAAATGATTGGAGGCCGACTCGAGTTAGACGTGAATGGTGTGACGAACCAACTAACGTCGAAGTCACACCTCGTGGTCAACACCTTACGTGGACTACCCCCATTGACGTAACAAGGTACTATAGATGCTTTGAAGACTGTACAACACAAAGGACGTTATTACAGAAATATATTAGTTAAAGTAGATACAAGCGAAAGTAAGACCACTGCCGCATGGGCCAGCCCATGGCGTATGATTAACTAATGCGCGTCGGTTGTACATGACCTTGGCAGGGAGCGACGATCTGTTCGACATTCAGTGATCCAACTGCCGGATGATTTGGCTGGGGCTCAGTGACATTTCACTGGCCCTACAACAGGAAGACTACTTGCCAATTAACCGATAAGATCCTCCGTAAGCCAAATATCAGCAGGCAGTTGATGGCTGTAGTCGAGATGTATTTGTTGGCGATCTCGTGGTATCGAAAGAATACCGAGATTGTGCCAAAGGAGTACAAGTGTTGTTACTGAGAGTATCCAAATTCGTGCAAGGTCATAATCAAAGAAAGAATGTCTTTAGTACAGTTAAACAAACAAGTACAGTAAAACAATCACTGGTATAATTCGTCATAATAATAATTGTTTCCATCACAACAATCGCGTTTTCATGATAAAAGTATGTCACTACAGGAGCCCCCTGCTAGAAAAGGTTTACACATTCGTTACGTAGCGGTTTCGTTCGTGGGAATGATCGGCAAACGTGCGATTGTAGGACGAAAGAGTTGGCAGAGCAGGAAGCGACCGTTGATCCTAGAGCTGCCACCGAAGGTCTTTTACGTAGAACGGTACCAGGAGAAACGTGTTGTATCTGTTGCCAAAACAAAGTAATTGGGCAAATGACGGTCCTAATATTCATCATAAATTTAAATGTACATTGTTACCTAAGCAAATATGACCACCCAACTGTTCAACCAATAATTGTTCAATTAATCGAATCTAAATTACAGTAAATGAGGAAATTGATAAACGATGCGAGAGAATTACTAATCGCAACGAATAACTGTTATTCTATCCTGTCTGGATAGACCACAGACAGATTCGTTCAAAAGATAATATTTAGTTGCTTTATAACAGAGTGTTTCCAATTCTGGAAGAGTGCTTCAATTCACGATCAAAAATACACACTTCTAGTCAATACAAGCAACACAATCAAAAGGAGGAACAAAACCAATATGGTTGTCACCAAGACTAAGTGTCAATTTAAACAACATGAATCCAGTTCAGTGAAAAAAATGAAATTTTAGTGAAGGCATAAGGAAAATGAAAATGATGGTTCACTAACTAGCTTTAATAGCACTTACGTGCTTCAGCGAAATAAACTTGTTTAAACATCAAGCTCTATCAATTATGATCTATAATAACCTAAATATGCATTGACTAACAACGTAAGAAAGGACTAGATAGTTATCTTGATCTAATTCTTAGTGTTCCTTCACCTCATCCTGTTTTAAACTATTCACTATCCTGTAATATCTTTTCTTCCGACCACTGCCTGCCTAATTTCATATTCTCGAGTTCCATTGCCAAACAACAAGGATGACACTTCTCCAAAAACATACGGTGAGTTTAAGCTATAAGTTTTCTGCAATCATAAATTCATTTTAAATGGCTCGTTCCATGGCGACCACACAATTATCTGGGTTCATTCGATTGTTCCGATCCGAGCGAGTGGCAAAAACGTCAACAGCATCAAGCACCCCGGAATTAATTGCCATACTGCATGTCTTATTCTGGATACTTTTGGATCATTACTACTCCTCAAGAATGGCGTTATATATGTCGTACATTGAATAATCTAATTTTCAAAAATAATCAAGGCGAGTTCAACTATTTTACTTAATGATTTTTTGTACTTAAGATGTATATGTTTTTCAGTTGCTTTTTCCATATATTTGTAAGTGACCCTAGGCTAAATGCAGTAACTTCTTATGGAATGTTTAAAACGCGTCATTTTCCTGCCTGAAGTTTCACAAGCAGTCTTAACTTTAAAATTATTTATCTGGACATGTTCATTATTATTAAATTGTCATATACGTCAACAACCTGCATGTTAACCTGGCCCATGCATACGTTGCACTATATCTTCATGTCTCCTAAATTTAGGAATCATCTGAATCGCCTTTAACATTTATCAATAAACCCATCATAATCGTTGTCGCTAATCGTATTTGAGTTTATGGATTGGTTTATCATATTAGCAGCCTAAAATGCGAACATAGTTTAGATAATAAGATTAAAAATTTAGGTTCTATCAACTGCACTAGTAAAATAACTAAACTGTCAGGTAGCTGTTAGCTAAACAAACGTTTAAAATCAAAACTCTTTAGCCTACTAGAATTAACACTAAACGAATCTTTCTGAATTAAAATTTATAATTAAATTAGGCGTCTCGGATTCTTTAACGTTATAAATTTCTGATAATTTCGAATCACCTAAAGCAACAATACCTATTTTTCTACTGACTAATCCTCAATCAACACTATAACTAGTTAAACGTAATAGTTTCAGGATATCGTCATAAAGCATTGTCATAACTTGACAATCACGTAATATGATTGATAAAATTAATGAAACTATTAACAAAATCGGTCAGCAAATTGATTTACAATTATCACTAGTGTTGTTTTTTCTTTTATCTCCATTCACTATAGATGATTACAGTATGTTTCTCTATCGGTTGCTTATTCAGTAAATATCTCAAAACCTTGTCAGTCTAATTGGAGGTTTAGCGACACAATCATGCATGCAAATAATCAGGATAAGCAGTCGAGCAAATCTGCAAACTGAAAACATCAATGTCGAATTTACCCCAACACTGACTGCGGTTCAAGCCATTATCATAGACATGAGTTGGGAGTGTACTCCCCTTGGTTACAACTTATGTACTCCCTGATAATCACATGAGCATCACTCACTATTAATTGTCTTGTAAAAACTTATTTAGCTAAATACATCTTGCAGCACCACATCACTTCGTAATATGACACATAAGCTTGACTGATTTCAATAACTTATAATCACTATATCTCAGTTAAATCGTATTCCACCTTATAATAAACTGCATACTTGCAACTAACTTGTGTGTCCAATAAGCCGGCAAGTATAATTATAAATAAACGGTCTACCGCAGATCAGAACATTGAGTCTAGAGCATGTCTCTTACGAATACACTCATGTTTAATGATTTGTTCTTAGCTATCTGTCCAAAACTCATATAATTATCACTCACGTATTTAAATTTTGTTTTGATAACCATTCATGTGTATTAGTAGTATTACTAAATTCTATCACGGTCAAGTAAAAATAATGTTGAGAATATCTCCCGGTAACTAAATAAACCGTATCAAACTAACTGGAACACTAGTTGGAATTCTTCTCCACGGTAATACTTTTGTTCCTTCAGTTAGCCTACTAATAAAAATGCAATTGAAAATCAACTAATTGACAACTTACTAGCATGAACGTTATTTGATTTTATAATTTAAACCAAAACTAATGCCAATATTAACATTTCTACAATATTGATTGCTTTTAATATTTCTAAACACAATACACATACCACGTATGAGTTAAGTTATTAACCAACGGTTATTAACACGCATCGTTTTATTATTACTATTGTAATCCCATTTTCTATAGCTCAAATAATCTTCACCCAAATTGTCATTTTAAGAGTGTTAAGCATGAAGGCAGGTATTTTCAAATTATTACATGTATTTCCCGACCAGATGTTGCCGCCTTCCTTCTGATTTATCTTTCAGCTTACCATTGCCCGGGGATGCTTACTAGTCTTGGTAACCTTCGGCGCACGACAATCCCATCCAATTCGGTATCGAACCAACATCACGTTGATTCTGGTGAGAGAGTAGTGTAGTGGCATTGGACAATAACCACACAATCCACAAAGCTGAACACGAGACTACTCAGAAAATAGATATCCAATATTTAACGCGGGGAAATACCTAACAATGGAGAAGGCGCGAACAAGGAGTTGAATGGACTGGAGTTGATCGGATGGCATGGCTCGGCCATGCAGGTGTGGTCTCTGCTGAATGTTACCTTATGTCTTCTATTCCTATTAAATATATTGTTCTTTCACTAGCCTAACCTTGTTCTACATCATGTATTGGTAATTGATACGATACAGTGAGTTGATGTAGTCTATGGTGTGACTTCCACGTAAGATCTTATAGATTAGGCAGTTATATCATGACAAATCTACAAATTTAGGATTAGGTCTATTATTAGAGCAGTACTAATATCATAGTAGACCATAATACCACAGATTAAGCCAAATAACAAACACTTTCACAAGACTGCCTAAGAGCGATATGAAGCCATCGCTTCACACTGTAACCTCGAATAGAGTCAAATGAGGCATTATTGTTGATGGTCAAGTTGGAAATATAGCAACAAAGAATAGCGAGGGAGAATCTTAACGGAAGTCGAAAAGTGAGTATTTAGTCGAAAGAGAATGAGGGATGTCAAAGTCTGGTCTCACAGGTCCTAGATAAAACCGACGTAATAGGCGTGACATGTAAAGAAGACCCAAAGTGCGACTATAGTAAAGCTTGAGACATTTGCCAGAATCCAGATATACATAAGATAAATATGTGAAAGTACCCAAAACTCCAAATCTGTTACACTGGCGGAATAATTTTTACCGACAAATGTGTTGACAGGGAAAAATCTCTGATTTATGGTCTCATGCATTCATATTGATAGTAGAATTTCCAAGATGTAGAATATAATGCAATTTCACATCTGTTCACCAGTAGTGAGAAAAGTTGAATGATAACAACCCCAGTACAATCCAAATTATGGAGGACGAATATTTTGGCAACTAATACCCCAAGACAAAGTGTGTCGGGTCTCGAATAAGTTGAATATGAGTTGATTCGAAGCTTGTCAATAATGGATTATTTTCAAGTCCTTAGAAGATCAGAAATCCTGTATAATAAATACACCTTACATATTATATCAACAACCATAGAACGGTAGTCAGATTTAAATCCATCTGTATATCATTTTTGAAGCTCAACTATGATTTTAGGCGCAAAATGAGGTGATTATGTCACCGAAAATCGAATAAATATGAGAAAGCTACTTATAATTCAGTTCTGGTCACCTCAATGTTCACTGAAGTAGCGCGAAATATGAATCTAAGCCGTACGTCAAGGTCTTTTAGGGTTATCTTCACATATTTGACGTTCTAGTTCCTCTGGTGAGACTATAAATTATGGACGACCTCCGAGTGATGCTAACTTAACCTTGAAAGTGCCCACCTAACAACTGGGACCAAACGAGGGCTATAAACCTGTGTGAGGATTTAGAATTATGGTTAACATTTGATGGTTTAGGTTAGAAATTAGATTTAGGGTTTTCATTACGAACCGACATCATCTATAATGCCAAAACTCTATTTATACGAATAATGAGTGAATTTCGCGCCAACATTCGAAACCTGTTATTTTGTACCTGATTGATCAACTAATTGGTTCGTTCAGAAATTATAGTCTCGCTGTGTTATAGTTGATGTCATTTCATGGTGAAACCCTTAGTCCTGACCCTAACATCTAGCTGTTTAAAATAATCGTAATAGCTCAGAGTGGTTTATAATTCTCGCTTGACCTTAGAATGTAGATGACGAATTCCAGGGAAAAAATGTACCAATTTCGATGCAGCTTCAACAAAATATCATGGGCATACGAAATAAAACCCCGAAAATTTTCCAGATTTTCTTAAAATTGCGAGATTGTGTGTGCATGCTCTAGGTTACTTCGGTGTCGCTATGAGGACATGCATAAATTTAGTTTCATTGTTATGTCATGTAAAAATGCGTAACTAGATCTCATACGGCTCAAACTAGCACTCAACTCGAATGGCAGTGCTATTCATGAGAAGCCCATCTCTGCCACCATTAGTTTGCACTTGGACAATGTCTTGTATCATTTTCTTAGTTATTGACCCTATATTGTTTTAGACAGTTCTGTATCGTCTAACTAGTAAAGTTTTTGAAAAATCTCACTCCCTATCTGTTTTTAAACACATAAACAAGGTGTGAATTTTTGTTTTCTTTTGAGCGTCACTACTAACCTTTCTTCTCCTTCTAGTAGATAATGAACGAATGGGAGTTGTCCGTGTATAACACATCAGTCTTCAGTAATAAGGATAGGAGGTCTATCGACCTATATTAATCCTTGCAGTTTGTAATACTGTGGAGGTCCAACCTCGTTTTGAATATATTAACAGACGGTGCTGATATTACGTGTTCCGGTAGAGAATTCCAGTAATTCACTACTCGGTGCGAGAAACGGAACTCCAGACGTAAACGGTTTGATCTCGGTTTTTGAACTTTCTTCGAATGTCCTCTCAAATGATCGGTTCTAGACGGAAGCAAAAGATAAGACATGTTAATACCAAGGTCATCGTTCAGTATACGATAGGCCAATATTAGATCACCCCGTATTCTACGCTAATTTCAAAAAGGGCAGTGAATTTTGTACTTGTGGTGATTATACTTGCTTTTGGTACTTATTGCACTAAAAAGCATTCTTGGTCGACTTTAACTAAGAGTTCTTTGGTTAGAGTTTGAAATTTTTTGCTATATTTTGTCCTGAGTACCTGTTTTTAGTCCTTGACTAACACTTGTGTTCACATTGTTATCGTTTTTTTGTTTTTAAACCTTTTAAATCGAATTACAATGGTTGGTAAGACTCACAAATGTGGGCAACCAAACTGTTTGTTCCCTGTGGAAGAGGGGATGCAGTGTGACGAATGCCATAAGTGGTCCCACAAAATGTGCACTCGCTTAAGTCCCACCGCATACAAAAGATGCTCGAAGCCTAACTCACATTGGCTTTGCATGTTTTGCTGTGCCAACAAGGCATTACTAATACAGGAGGCTATGAGTCTGTTGGCTTTGGCCTGTAAAAAGAAGGATGGCATATGCTCCGACAACACGGGCACTGACAGCGACGAATGTGTCAGTGTAGTACCTGCTGTTACGCGACGCCTCAAACAATTGACTCTGACTGACGTAAAAGTGGAATCTTCGTTGACATTAACAGGGGGAGTAGTACCACCTGGTACTGACATTGTTAATAATGCACCTTTAATGGGAACCGAAGATCTGGATAAAGCAGTCACCGTTCCAAATAGTCCCAGTGTTATGAGGGATGAAAAATGGACTACGGTACGTAGGAAACGAAACGAAAAGAAAAAAGCTATAAGCAGTACACAGGTAGTTAGTAACTCACTGGTGGACCCAAATTGTGAGCCACAAATTGCACTACCAAAATCTGAAGGTAAGAGTGAAACCCATCCTGGCGTGACTGAGAAGAAAAATCTAATAACATCGAATATTATTGTGAGCAAATTGCGGGAGTCAAACGACCCTGATCCGAAAATTAGACACGCGCATGACTTAGAAAAGCTAGGAGAATACATTCGTAGTATTTTACCAGATAACTCCAAAGGAGTTCAGGTCAAAAAATTGGTAAGAATAGGCAAGAGGACCGAGGACAATGTTGAACCCCGTCCATGCAGACTCCTTAAGGTAATCCTAGGATCGGAGAAGCAACGGGATCTCTTGTTAAGTAGCGCTCGTTGTCACGACAATTCTGACATCCGAGTTAGACCTGACATGTCTCTCGAAGATAGAATAAAAAGGAAGAAAGCACTAGCTGAACTTGAAACCCGTCGGCAAAACGGCGAGGAAAATCTCCGACTAGTGGGTTTTCGGATAGTCAGGTCTTGGAAGCGAATGCTACCAAGGCCTGTGTGGATAGGCTGTTCTACTTAGGAGTTTTATATGCCAACGCTCGTAGTTTACGAAATAAGTTCTATGAACTAGAAGCACTAGTAGACAGGTTAAAGCCACTCATAGTAGCAGTGACAGAAACTTGGTTAGTCCATGACTTAGACATTACTCCAGAATTATCCGGATACCATTGCATCAGGAGTGATAGACATAGATGTAGAAAAGGAGGCGGCGTCCTGTTATATATAGCCAATGGCATAAATATCCGCTCCTCTACTAGCGAATCCCATGGTAGCAGCACTTGTGAAGTCATTAGCTGTAAGTTGGCAATAGGATGTAGTACATTTATGCTAGGTGTCATCTATCGGAGCCCAATCTGCTTAGCTGATGACTTTGTTTTAGAGCACATTCATCTTTGGAGTGATAATACCAGGTGCTTGATAATAGGAGACTTTAACGCACCTGATATTAGTTGGACTGATATGACCACAGAAGGATCTATAAACTCCTTTGATAGTAGGTTACTGATAACAATAATGGAGCATGCACTAGTGCAGCATGTATCCCAACCCACACGTTTTGGTGTTAACCAGGGTTCTTCTCTGCTGGATTTGGTAATCACTCATGAGACTGAGGATATTGTCGACTTAAATATTCTTCCACCGTTAGTAAACAGCGATCACGCTGTTTTGTCATTCGCGTTTAGAACTAGGGACATGTTATATGATCAGGTTACACCTCGCCCAAATGTATGGAAAGCTAACATATCAGCCATTCAGGAATGCGCTGCCAAGACAGATTGGTTAGTAGATACTAGCATATCAGTTGAAGAAGCATGGTCTGTATTTAAAGGTAAATTTAGACTAGTTACGTCCCCGTTCATACCATACCTGGTACCGCGAAGACCGAATAACAGTCCACCATGGATAACGAAAAGAGTCAGGAGACTTCTTAGAAAAAGGAAGAAGCACTGAAATATGTTCATCTCTACTGGCTTAGAACAATACATATCCAGTTATTGTAAGATTAGGAATGCCTGTAAAGTGTTAATAAGTAATACTAGACGATCATATGAAAAACGATTGGTTAGGGATTCTAGATATAGTCCGAAACTGTTATTCTCGTATTTGAAAAGATGAACTTAGAGAAGCGATGGAATTCCACTACTTTTGATACAAGAAAATCCGTTAATCTTGGCAGAAAATGATACCGAAAAAGCTGAAGCTTTATCGGAATATTTCAGTAAAGTGTTTTCTATCGGTAATGAGGAACGACCAATGATTCACTGTGATCGTGGCGGCTCGCTGATGGACCCTGTAGTCATTGAGAAAGATACTGTTTTAAGGCTACTTCAGCATCTCAAACCTGATAAGTCCAGTGGTCCCGATGATATTCATCCTAGGATTATGAAAGCCATATCAGATGAAATTGCTGAACCATTAGCGATACTGTTTGACATGTCTCTGAGACAGTCCAGACTTCCTAGAGATTGGAAAGACGCCATAATAAGTCCGGTGTATAAGGCTGGGAATAGGGATTTAGTTAGTAACTGTAGACCCGTTAGCTTAACTAGTGCAGTTGTAAAACTGATGGAGAAAATCATTCGGATAGCTGTTATAAACTATGTTGAAGGGCAAAATCTTTTCTCCAGGGCACAACATGGTTTTCAGAAAGGCCTATCTTGCTTGACAAATCTTCTCATTGCACGAGAAGATTGGGCTGCGGCAAAGGATCGGAATGTTCCTGTGGATGTGATTTTCATAGATCTAAGTAAAGCCTTTGATAAGGTTTCACACTCTGGTCTTAAATTCAAACTGGAACGTTTTGGAATCCATAACACAGTCGTCGATTGGATAAGTAACTTTTTCCATGATAGGAGACAAAGGGTAAGGGTTAATGGGGCTCTCTCCTCGTGGGTACCTGTAAAAAGTGGGGTTCCCAAGGTACAATCCTATGTCCTCTTCTCTTTTTACTTTATGTAAATGAATTGCCAACTGTAGCAAAATCATCCATTCTACTCTTCGCTGATGACATAAAGATTTGGAGACCCATACATAGTATGTCGGATAGAATAGTATTACAGGACGATCTTAGCTCATTGGTGGCATGGTTAGACAGGTGGTCACTAGAAGTAAATCCTAGTAAGAGTGTAGTGATGCAGTTAAATAACCCTGATGAATCGTATGACTATACACTACGTGGATTTGTGCTACTCAAAGCAAGAAACTGTAAAGATTTAGGAGTTATATTAAGCAATGATCTCAAAACGACTAGTCACTGTAAGGCTGCTGCTGCAAAAGGCTATAAGGTATTATGGTCAATTCGCAGGTCTTTCCAGTATTTAGATGATGAAATGTTTAGATTACTATACCCGATTTATGTGCGACCACATTTAGAATACGGGATTCAAGCAGCGTGTCCTTGTTTCAAATATGAAGCAGATATGCTAGAAAGAGTCCAACGACGAGCGACTAAGATGGTACAAGGTCTAGCTGGCCTATCTTATGAAGACAGACTGAGACACCTTAACTTATTTCCGTTATCTTCAGTCTTCAGTAATAAGGATAGGAGGTCTATCGACCTATATTAATCCTTGCAGTTTGTAATACTGTGGAGGTCCAACCTCGTTTTGAATATATTAACAGACGGTGCTGATATTACGTGTTCCGGTAGAGAATTCCAGTAATTCACTACTCGGTGCGAGAAACGGAACTCCAGACGTAAACGGTTTGATCTCGGTTTTTGAACTTTCTTCGAATGTCCTCTCAAATGATCGGTTCTAGACGGAAGCAAAAGATAAGACATGTTAATACCAAGGTCATCGTTCAGTATACGATAAGCCAATATTAGATCACCCCGTACTCTACGGTAACATAACGGAAATAAGTTAAGGTGTCTCAGTCTGTCTTCATAAGATAGGCCAGCTAGACCTTGTACCATCTTAGTCGCTCGTCGTTGGACTCTTTCTAGCATATCTGCTTCATATTTGAAACAAGGACACGCTGCTTGAATCCCGTATTCTAAATGTGGTCGCACATAAATCGGGTATAGTAATCTAAACATTTCATCATCTAAATACTGGAAAGACCTGCGAATTGACCATAATACCTTATAGCCTTTTGCAGCAGCAGCCTTACAGTGACTAGTCGTTTTGAGATCATTGCTTAATATAACTCCTAAATCTTTACAGTTTCTTGCTTTGAGTAGCACAAATCCACGTAGTGTATAGTCATACGATTCATCAGGGTTATTTAACTGCATCACTACACTCTTACTAGGATTTACTTCTAGTGACCACCTGTCTAACCATGCCACCAATGAGCTAAGATCGTCCTGTAATACTATTCTATCCGACATACTATGTATGGGTCTCCAAATCTTTATGTCATCAGCGAAGAGTAGAATGGATGATTTTGCTACAGTTGGCAATTCATTTACATAAAGTAAAAGAGAAGAGGACATAGGATTGTACCTTGGGGAACCCCACTTTTTACAGGTACCCACGAGGAGAGAGCCCCATTAACCCTTACCCTTTGTCTCCTATCATGGAAAAAGTTACTTATCCAATCGACGACTGTGTTATGGATTCCAAAACGTTCCAGTTTGAATTTAAGACCAGAGTGTGAAACCTTATCAAAGGCTTTACTTAGATCTATGAAAATCACATCCACAGGAACATTCCGATCCTTTGCCGCAGCCCAATCTTCTCGTGCAATGAGAAGATTTGTCAAGCAAGATAGGCCTTTCTGAAAACCATGTTGTGCCCTGGAGAAAAGATTTTGCCCTTCAACATAGTTTATAACAGCTATCCGAATGATTTTCTCCATCAGTTTTACAACTGCACTAGTTAAGCTAACGGGTCTACAGTTACTAACTAAATCCCTATTCCCAGCCTTATACACCGGACTTATTATGGCGTCTTTCCAATCTCTAGGAAGTCTGGACTGTCTCAGAGACATGTCAAACAGTATCGCTAATGGTTCAGCAATTTCATCTGATATGGCTTTCATAATCCTAGGATGAATATCATCGGGACCACTGGACTTATCAGGTTTGAGATGCTGAAGTAGCCTTAAAACAGTATCTTTCTCAATGACTACAGGGTCCATCAGCGAGCCGCCACGATCACAGTGAATCATTGGTCGTTCCTCATTACCGATAGAAAACACTTTACTGAAATATTCCGATAAAGCTTCAGCTTTTTCGGTATCATTTTCTGCCAAGATTAACGGATTTTCTTGTATCAAAAGTAGTGGAATTCCATCGCTTCTCTAAGTTCATCTTTTCAAATACGAGAATAACAGTTTCGGACTATATCTAGAATCCCTAACCAATCGTTTTTCATATGATCGTCTAGTATTACTTATTAACACTTTACAGGCATTCCTAATCTTACAATAACTGGATATGTATTGTTCTAAGCCAGTAGAGATGAACATATTTCAGTGCTTCTTCCTTTTTCTAAGAAGTCTCCTGACTCTTTTCGTTATCCATGGTGGACTGTTATTCGGTCTTCGCGGTACCAGGTATGGTATGAACGGGGACGTAACTAGTCTAAATTTACCTTTAAATACAGACCATGCTTCTTCAACTGATATGCTAGTATCTACTAACCAATCTGTCTTGGCAGCGCATTCCTGAATGGCTGATATGTTAGCTTTCCATACATTTGGGCGAGGTGTAACCTGATCATATAACATGTCCCTAGTTCTAAACGCGAATGACAAAACAGCGTGATCGCTGTTTACTAACGGTGGAAGAATATTTAAGTCGACAATATCCTCAGTCTCATGAGTGATTACCAAATCCAGCAGAGAAGAACCCTGGTTTTGTTTTTCATGTTCCTTATAACTCGTCTTCCCGCAGTAAACAAATCCCGAGTTTCATTCTGTAACAACTCTTGAAGAAAGATTATCAAGGTGTTAAATATATAGAGAATTACTCCAAAGTATGCTCAAACTTTGATTGTTTGTCTCTTAGCTAAGGACTTCACTCAGGGAAAGAGGTATTCTCACTATTTAATAAATCCCTTAAAAACTTTTTCAATGTTCATTATGGTACCAATTACACCGAAAAACTAAATTTGTTTTCCTTTGACTAACCTCACTGAGTAATATATCGTTCGTTTATGTCTCTTTAAGATCAATACAAAAATGTGTAACTATTTCTCATCTGTTGAGGTGAAATATATGTCACGTAACATTGATTTATGATAAGTAATTTTCTTCAACCTGTTCGCGAAATCAGACAACGGTTTTACGACTACAACATCCGTACTCTTGTGTACTGCCTTCATTTATATCACCTTTTATTTCTTTAGTTTAGACTAACGTTCTCGTTACATGCATTATTCTCCTTAGAAATTATAGTACAAACTTTACACAACTAAAAAACGTGACTAAACATTTGTTATAATGTCATATATCTCTAGTTAAGCCATTTAATAGAAATTAGATGGAATGAAATAAATGGAACACCAGGTTGTATAGTTATCACACTAGTTACTATACTGTTGGCATCTTAAGACATTATTCAAAAACGAAAATTCAGATCACAATAAATGCATAGTTCGCAACTCGTGAATGGGTGTTTAGTCAACGTTAAGTTGGTTATCCAGCAACAAGTATTCATAAATAATTCGTAATTACCTAAATCACCTTCAGCTCAAATTGTTCTAACCCCTTGTTTCTCTTTTTTTTTGACAAAAACACATGTAACTACACGTAACTACAGCTCTCCCTTTCTTCAATGAATAATAAAAGATCAAATGATGTTAGTATCATTCCTAAATCAGATATTCGTCAATTGATTAGAGTTACAAAGCCACAAGCTCAACGGACTATTGATCATCCTCATGTGAGATATAATCAACTCGGTCGGATATCATGCATTTTATGTGGTGTGCAAATCAAATCAGAATTTGCTTGGACTGCACATATACTCAGCAAGTCGCATAAACAAGTATGTGCTGAGCTTTTGTCTTTTTTTCTAAAATTACTATAGAACGAACTACGTGGAATCCAATTGCCCATTAAACGTCCTACTACAGGAGCCAAAGCAATTGACGAGGTAACTTGTAAATCGGCGAAAGTTGAAAACGAAGTAGGTGTGTGGGAATTTCTGTGATGTATATTTCCATATGTACAGGTTAAGTCAGACGAGAAAGATTCGGATGCTAACCAACACAACAACTTACCAACGTTAATTCCCAGTAAAAAAATATGTGAAAAAAATCCTGCAGAGAAAAAAGTAGAATCGCAATCTCAACTTCCAGAAGGTTTTTTTGATGACCGATATAAGGATGCAAAAGTATGACACTATAATATAATGATTTTTCATGGCGACAATTCCACTTCTTTTTTGTTATATAGGTTCGATGTGTTCCATATAAGGATAAAATGGCAGAAGAGTTGGAACTTTTTCAAAAAGAAATGATTGCTCTGGAGAAGGTAATTCTATACTTTTCACTGTGATATCTACTCATCCATAATAAATCCAACTCTACAGATATGAGTTTGTGTGCTCACATATGAGCTGCACTTACTGTTTGGCAAGGGTTATTATTGCTGGGGTCCGCAGCATAAGTTATATAGAGTAAGATTTTAACCCTAATCCGGTAGTTTACCGCTTTAATTCCTAAGCCATCGTTTCAAGGTTATAACGTATTGTCTATAAGTCTAGTACTGAAATCATTGAGATGATCAATTTCTCACCCTTATCAACTTCTTATGTATTGAGAGGATAGAACATATTTTTTTCCTTGCACGATATATTGCTGTACTACAATAATATATGCTGAGCGGATGACCGAGTTTATAATACCGCTAGATTTGGTACTCGAATGATCCGCTGTACGCATACTAGACCATATCATGTCAGATACCCGATCCACGGCTAAATATAGAACACTAAAACATAGACTAACTAATACTTTATTCTACACAATTACAAGCAGTCACTCAGTGACTCCGGAGTAAAAGTGAATTAGAGGAAAGGAAATCGCATATTTAGTAGTCAGTGAGTTGAATGCCTCTTTGCCCACAATCAGCAACTAATCATACTTTCATTACTATATATCGAATTCATGGAATACTCTTGAATTTTATTGTGATGATAATTGGGATATTGTTTATTCTTTAGTGTTAGAGACCATATGTATATATAAACTCGGTTATCCGCTCAGCATATATTATTGTAGTACAGCAATATATCGTGCAAGGAAAAAATATGTTCTATCCTCTCAATACATAAGAAGTTGATAAGGGTGAGAAATTGATCATCTCAATGATTTCAGTACTAGACTTATAGACAATACTATATATATATATATATCCTTCTGGCTTGGACAAGAACATGTAGGCTGAAAGTTTGAGTGAGTTTGTAGTCAAATTCCTCCAATGGTGTGGTTTGTTTATAAGACCTTGCCTACCGTTTGACCTTAAAATGGCGTCTTATCAATTTTATAGATTATTAGAACTTTGTGTTGTTGATATTCTGTTTTATGTGCATTCTAATTTTTATCATGAAATTTGACAATGTACGTTTATCTGTCTGGTGACTGGTATCTACTTCACTGTCTTCCCCTCCAACCCTTGATCCCATACTGTCTGACAAATAATACGGAAATTATGTTTGTGTCGTTAATTATTATAAAAAACCTATAAAATTGTATAGGACAAGAGACAAGTAAGCTAGGAAAAATCATTCGTTGACAATATATTCTTGTAACATACTCTAAGTTCCCCAAACATTATGCATCGAAGTAGGAGGTGTCTTTCCATACGTAGCAATAGGAAGTGATTCCTCTTACCGTTCTTCACATGAGGAACTGTAGGTCAAAGCTAAATACATGAAACTGTGCTTGATTGCTGAGTTAAGAAAATAATTCAAGTACACCTTTCTGTTGATTGCCCTACCGTATTTGCTACCTTGCTGTAGTGGTCGGGCTTGGACATCGTAATAACCCGATCGAACTATATTAGGTTGAACACTCCTTCAGATCTTACCATGTCGTTTAGTGAGCAGTGAGATTAAAGGCAATAAATTCGGACCCGATGATAGAATCGTACTGCCAGCGGTATAGTAGCATGGTGTAAGATGTTTCCTTGAGATAAAAAGCATCTGCAACGATTCTGCCTTCTCACGACGGAAAGAAGGGTTTAGAAAATTCCAGCCTTAAAATAGCAAATTTTAGCTTGCCTCATGGATTTGCTTTACCGGATGTAAGGTGTTGTGACTTTATGTCCGGCTTTTTATCACGTGATTTATCCACCAATCAAAATACGAATTATACAATCTTAGCACTGTGCCAAACCAATGACGTTCGACCGGTATGAGCAGCCTAGCGTCCTTATTGGTCCTATGTCCGCCTAGCCCGTCCACTTGAGTCGAGAACACCAATACCAGCTTCCACTATGCGAATCGAATCATTTATTTCAGACATAACGGGTTTATATATCAACCAAACAGACCTCAACGCACCATAAAATAGGAAATAACATTTGTACACAATAAAGCCAAAAAGTGGCTGTGAACGTAGGAGGCAGTAGTTAATAAACTGAGCATAGCTTCAGAACAGTAAATCGTACAATAATAAATTATAGGTCAAAATAAAGCTTATAACAAGGGGAATATAGATATACATAATCTAGTTACTGAATATTTATACCATGAGAATGTATAGATAATATTATTCAATTGATATGTTTCAGAAGTTACTCGTGATTTAATCTTCGCTCGGATATAACATAAGGTCTTATGGCTAACGCATCAAGAACTACTTTAAAAAGACCAATGCTGTTTGCCTCAGATAGCTCTCCATTAATCAATCCAGCCACACTTTCGGGTCGTCAAGACCATCCTTAACCAAATTTATTGTTCAGATTTCTCAAGAAAAGGCATTTTTTTCAGTGTGTGGACAATCGGGAAGTAACACCCCCCCTCATACCTCTAACAGCACTCGAGGTCATCTTGTTCACAATCGAAATCCCCTTCCTTCTTCTGTTCTAAGTTACGAGAGACAAAAAAACTTAATAAAACTATATTCGCATGCTTCAAATTTTGATACGTATCAAGAACTGAATATTTCTATTATTATTATTATTATTATTATTATTATTATTATTATTATTATTATTATTATTATTATTGATTACCTTAACTACTGATAAGTGAATATTTTCTCAGCACTCAGAAGAAATCATGGAAAAAGAAAGTGAAGCATCAGTATCTGAACGAAATTTGGCTGAAATAAATGAACAAATGTAAGCCAACTTGTTTTCACAACAAAAATTGCATTTGTTGAATTATTTCTTAGAAAAAGTTAATTAAACGTTATTAGTCATCGCTGGAGAGATGACATAGTCCTGTTTGGTGAAGACGCTGATAAAATGCAGTCTTTTGGTAGCACTAAGCAACAATGCTAAGATGTTTGAAACGTGTTTCCTCCCCTCTAAATGCAAGTTACTGCTTCAGGACTGGTCTGCGTAAACGCCTGAACTAAGGATAGCGAGTGAAGTAGTCGAACGCGTCGACAACTTCACTTACCTTAGAAGCCTGATCAGCAGTAATGGGTTGGTACCTGACGAAATCTCAGCACGGATTCGAAAAGCTCGTTTGGCTTTTGCCAACTTGCGTCACCTATGGCGGAGGCGAAATATCCGTCTATCAATTAATGGACAAGTATACTGTGCGGCAGTTCGTTCTGTTTTACTTTACGGCAGTGAAACACGGCCATTAAGAGTAGAAGGTACTCGTAAGCTACTAGTATTTGACCACAGATGTCTTAGAAATATTTCTGGCATCTGCTGGGATCACCGGGTAAGTAATAGTGAGGCTAGACACAGGATATTACGGAATGATGGTAAATCAGTTGATGAGGTTGTAAATCTTCATCGACTGAGATGGTTGGGCGACGTGTTACGTATGCCTGAACACCGATTACCACGACGTGAAATGCTAACCGGTGTTTGGTATTGTTGAAAGTTAGGGGCGGCCAAACCAAAACGTGGCATCAGTGCTTGAATTCACCAACTTCTAGTTGAGCCATGTTGGGAGATGGAGACTACTTGGTTGGGTCCCGTGTGACTATCGTAACCAGTGATTGGAGATTCTTTTTGACATGACTGAGAACCGATCACAATGACGTCGGTATATACACTCTCTGTCTTCCCTTACATTATGAGATTAAAATTACTTTTTGCCTTTCGTTTCTACGAACTAGTTCTTTCTCCCTGTATCATATCCTTATATGCAATCTTTTTTTATACATTGCGGCCAGTGAAGTAACTCCTATGAATTTTGTGTTCATCTTGTGTTAATGATATATGGCGAATTGGACCGATGCATATATATGTGCCTGGTCCTATGTTGTTGATGACTAATGACTGAGATCATCAATTTACGACCATTTTCTCTGATCGTGACTCCACAAGCAGGTGAATGGATCCGCGATTGAAGTATTCGGTGTTTAATCATTCAGTCTCAGGTCCGAACCCCACCCCGCTTACTTCAATTTTGGCCACCGGTTACTATCGCTTATCAGAAGTTATTCTATTTTTTGAAACGTTTTAAGTAATAGCACCTGGGTCTCTAAATTTCCTTTTTTTAAACAATATATTTCATAGTTTATCACAGATTTTAACGTTATCTGCTACCAAAATCTGTTAAGATCAAACCATAATGTATCCTGATTTCTAACGGATCACATTTCTGTTTGGTGACATTTAGTACTAAATAGTTATTCTACCTTTCGAAAAGATCAGATTCCATGGATCAGTCATGCGTGGTACTTATGTGCACTGGTTTAAGTTGCCACCACACTATTTTAGCATAGTGAAATGAAATTATGTAAATAAATGTCAGGGTAGTAGAAATAGTGAAAATATCAAAGTTAATAAAAAACATTCGGCATAAACAATGAGATCCGAGAAGAAGGAGTAAATTCACCGAATGAAGAGTATGAAATAATTTTTAATTCATGATATAAGAGGAGAGAAATAGAAAATTCATCTGAGCTATTATAATTGATTCCGAGTCGTATATTTGTGAACGAGAATACAGGTGGAGACAGCCAAATGTATTTTAATACGAAATTACAGAATATCTTGGTAAAATATGAGAACCATATATTGAATACTTCATTTGCAGATTTCTATCATTTATCCTTCACATTCTGTATGATTCTTCCTAATTGTAATTCCTTTCTATTTCTCTTTCCACCCTCTCCAACTTGATCTTCTTAACCATCTACTGTCATGATTTCCACTTCCGATTGGTGTTACATACACCACAATATCACCAAACAATCTATTACAAGTGTCATGACCTACTTGTTTTTCTTTAAATCCTTTATATTACTAATAAGTAGTTACAATTCATGAGGTTTGTTTTTCTTGAATCCATTATCGTTTGGTGAGTATTGACTCAAGTGATACTAGAGATACAATTCATAAACGACCCTTGATTTTATATATCAAATATCCAAATATATGTATCCACTATTGTAAATCGGTTCATTTAAAATTTATCAAGAGAATCATTCACTTTAAATGAATAATTTATCCTGTCTTTCAAACAACGTAGTCCAAAGTCTCAACATAATAATTAATGATTATGACCTCATAAAGAAAGTCACCTATGGCGTCATTACAAAAGAATTTTATGGGATGAATTGAAGTGTTTCGAAAAAAGAAAACACTGACTTCGCTTTAGTACATAAATGCTAAGCCATTCAGTTAGTTGTAACATAAAACCTGGCACGTATATACATCGGTTCAAGTTGTCATATCCCATTGGCACACAGAGATGAAATTGTCAGACCAAACTCCATAATAGTAGAGGTAGTAACAGTATCAGTGGAAATAGAAAATATTACTCATTGAAAATACAACTCGACAGGAAAATATAAATTAGTGAAATAAAAACACAAAAAGTTATGATGAATTCACAACTCAGAGTCTGAGGAAAGACACAGAATGCATCCATCTGCACCACTGCGAACGATTTTGAGCTATATCATTCAAAACCTCTGACCACTGGTTATGATGATGACGTGAACCTCAACCAGGTAGTATACTGCTACTGTCATTACTCAGTCCAACTGTCATTGACTTGATGGACTGATATAATGTTTTGATTTGGCTACCCCTAACTTCCTTATACTTTACTCTTACACCAAACAACATCACTCATCGAAGTAGACAGTGCTTAGGCACACGTAGCACATCTTGACCATAAATACTATGATGAGTCAACACCTAAGTACATTTTTAAAAGTTTCCTCTCTTCAAATAGATCCTTTTTAATAACTCCATGTACGACTAATAATAGATCGATTACTGATTAAAAGTGTAGAAATACATATTTTTTGTCATTAATTTGCATTTAGTTTAGTTCACTTGGTGTCTTAGAAAACAATCGATTAACTTATTGTTTGATTTCATTAGGTTTGAGTGACCTCGACAAAACAGAGATCATGAAATCTCTTAGGTTAATCATGTTATCGACTACATTATAATGTACTTGTTATATATATATGAAACGACATTCCACAGAGGTGTTTAGTAACTGTAATCACAAGATAACAATATTTCTTACCCATTTATCCGTCTAAGTACTCTTAGCTTTTGTTTATTTTGGATGACTTGTGTCATTTCGGAACATAGAACTCTATTATCGTTGATCGTTGGTGTTCTCATCAGACAGAGTCATGTCACTGTTTTCTGATTTATACTATATGTTATGTCATTCTTATTCATTTATTTAACTGACATATTTTATCTAAATCCTGTCTAAATTATGGGTTTCAGTCATGTTAGGCTACCTGTAGCACAGGTAATATGTCTGTCTATTTAAGAGTGAATATTTCCTGAAGCCATTAGTTGTTTATAATTTTTAACCGATAAAACTAATTTTGGAGGCAGACAATATGGTTAGATTTCTCGTGTCTGATCATATTCGGAATAACAACTCAACAGTGAATAAAACGCAAAATAACCCTCAACTAAACTTTCACTACCCCCCCATTACTCTTAACCCAGTACCCAATTATTGAAGAGACATAAGAAAGGAGACGCTTTACTGCCATTCAAAATGACGATTACTTATGGGAAGGAAGCGTATTTATAGGATTTTTCAGGGTATTCTTAAGAGTTAGTCATTGTAGATGTGGCCGAATTTGTTATTGCTGATTTGCATGCAAGCGGTTTGAAGATTAATAACAGCCTATCTCGACTAATTTGAGTCTAATCTTTAGTGGGCTAGTGCATTTTCCAACAGATTGTAGATAACTTCGAAACATGCTCACATATAATGGAAGCATGAATTTACTAATGTCAAGTTGGGACCGTAGTTATAGTTAAAAAGTGATAAGTCAGTTGATGAGAATGTAGATATTGACCTAAGTAGATGTAGCATGTATTGCTTATCTTCAGCTACTGACTTCTGTGATGTGAGTTCTTAGCTACAAGAGAAGTAGGTCGGAATAAGACAGGCCTAGGGGTGATCAAACGTAAACATACAATTAATCCATGAAGCCATTGAACTGAATCACGTTAAAATGTACAAATTTATCAATTGAATTCCAACCTGTACTCTGTGATCTATGCTAGAAGGCCTATGTAACTCAAAATCGATCACAAGATCATATATACATTCACATTTTTTGTATCTCCCTTCAAATATTAATTCTATTTCATACTAATTATTCCGTAATTGTATCCATTTGTGTTTAATTCTCACCATCATTAGTACTATTTGTTTTCTGTACTCATTGATGTAGTCTGGTAAATTAAATCCTACTTAAGGTTGTTTATAACTGATTGACTGTGGAAAGGTCAATAGTTTATCATTTGTATTGGTTCCGAGATTAATCCACTGTTTTTTTTCTTATTTTCGTCTGCTTATTCAGATAAACAGATTCATGAGTGAAATTTCTTTGAACTCACAACTTTTTAACATCTACTAACTACTTATCCAGTATTTTTTTGATCTTCTCACCGTTTTTTTATATTTCTACCATATTTAGAATGAAATGGGAAAAAATCAAACAATTAGAAAATGAAAAAGATTTATACGAAATGCGATTAAAGAAAAAACTAACAGACAGTATAAATCAATTTAAAAAACTCGAAAACCATGTAGACATCAAGATAAAAAAGGAACAATGCTACACAGAAGACGATGGTGACGGTGATTATAATAATAATAATCATGGTGGTGATGATGATGATGATGATGATGATGATGATAATGATGATGATGAAGAAGACAATATCTCCGATGAATTAAATAATTTCCGAACAAAAAATACAATTTAAATGAAATAACGAAAGACATTGTCTTTTCCTGTGTTCTTTTTCACATACATACATAACTATTTCTGTATATATGTGTTTATGGAATGAGTGCGTATCATGTTATTTGTAATGTAAAAAATAATTTTATATATAAGAAATAAGCTACTTGCTAGTGTATAAGTAATATGCACATTTGCTATAAAGTGTGTACAATATATAGACAGGCGGAGAATGATATATACGTATAAGCAGTATATATCTAAATAATTGAAAAAGTTTGTCTTTTTACAGTCTTATATTATTTCATCATTATTCAAGTCCCTGCCATTATCTCGGCTTTTAATTTGATAGTGCTACCGAGTATTCTGTTTTTCTTCATGCAAATAAAGTAAATTGAGTGTTATTCTTTTGTAGTTAGATTAATTTTATACACAATAACAATTAAGAATGAGCAAGATACAGTAAAGATGTGGTCGATTATACAAAAAAATGAGAATAGATTGTGAAAGGCGAACAGGCATATGAGAATAAAGTTGTTTATATCTTATTGGATAAGGATTAGTATGCCATTGATATATTCATCGGGAGCTGTAATGGAATTTTTATATATATAGTGTTTCGTTTCCGTTTAGTCAATAAATTTCTGTGGTGATTCAATTGGTTTTTCATAGCCGAAATAAATACGTGAATGCATATGTCTTCTCCCAAGTAAATGATCAATTTGACGTGTAAATCCAGCGTCGAAGACATTTTCAGCTAATTTAATGAGTGTTCCATTGTTTTCTGTAAAACTATTCATTAAATTTGTATATCGTATCCGCCATTCAGGATTCTCACTTGGTATTACTAATGTACCATTCTGTTATGGATTAAAGAGAGAGAAAAGTATAGAATGAGTAATTTTTTGTGATAATATACGATAACAAATATGGTGGAGATTTGTTGCTCAGTTGAATGATTTTGGTGTTTTGCTCTCTGAGCTGGATGGTTTGGTCGTGGAGCTTTCATCGTTTTTTTTAACAACATCAGCAGCACACATTTCAGGCTCTGATATGGTGTTTTTCAAAAGAACGGTGAAAGCTCCACAACCAGACCATCCAGCTCAGAGAACAAAACTCCCAAGATAACAAGTAAAAAGTCTTACTATAATCATTTCCCTGTTCTACAGTTGATACTACATATATTTGAGATGGGCTATTTTTTTATGAATGATGCCAGATATATAAATTGAAGTATTAATGAGAGAATTTAACAAAATGGGTGAACTCGACACAAATATGTTTCAGCCGAACTTGTATTAATAACTCTTAATTCAGTCCTTACCCGATAACTATTGAAAAGATGAAAGGAAACAAAAGATTTGTTCCCTTGGTTTGATTGACAGTGATACATGGAAAATTGTTTTGATCTTCAATGTGTCCTCAATTATTAGCTAGTCAGGATAATAATTCCATAGAGCCCGTTCCAATGCCAAAACCGTGATTTTAAAACTCCATGTAGTGATTATTTCTTTTTGAAAAATCTCGCTTTTGGCGATTTTTGGGAAATAATACATTTCCCAGCGCTTTTATATCCATGTTTCACATTTTAGCCAACAAAATTTATGTGTTCCCGTCTATCAGCTTGAAGTATCCACTTGTAACAGGATAGTTCTTATGTGAATGACACAAGCGGTTGTTAAGTATTGAATGAGCATTAAAATTATGTTCAGTAATCCATCAGACAGTCTTGAGACCTTGATTTTTGTTCTTAACTAACTCACTTTATATTTGTTATTGATCCTGTATTTTGGAAACCATACCAGACGTATATATGTATGTATGTGGTGTTTAACATAATATTTTTCACGTAGAAACACGTCTGTTTTTATTGTGAACTACTTAAAATGTACGTAGAATTTGGTATTAACGTTCATTTAAGATGGATCGTTAAGTTTATAATGGAAATAATATAACTATGATAAATACCAGAATTGTTAGTGAGAAAATACACACACCAATAAGTTTTATATATGTTTCACTGATTGAAATCATGAGTCAATTGAAGCTAGACCACCATGGAAAACACTGGACAGCCGTTTTGTCCTGCTATGGGACTCCTCAGCAGTGCGCATCTACGAATGTATATTGCTTTATTGATTATTACAAGATATGACATTGTTCAATAGGAATTTACAGATGATAACGCTAATTAGGCTGATAAAAATGGACTGTGTTTTGTTTCTAAGCAAATTATTTCCTTTCTGTTTGCACGTTAGAAGTATGCGACAACTTGAATCGATACAGTAACAATAAAAGATGTGACAATTTCCAAAATTGTTCCAGGCAGATTATAATAGTTGGTTCCTATTTTCTCTGTAGTTGTAAAAACCTTAATTGCAACTGATGTAATGTAACAGTATCCGAGCTTAAACCAGTCGTGTATATTCTATGATCATCTAGAAAGAACTAACACAGACTATTTACTAGCTGATAAATCTACAGTTCACAATGAATCAATAACCTGTGTTAATTTTCTAATGAGCTACAAAATAAAGCAGGATATCATTCACAACTTGTAATAGACCTTAATATCCTTCATACTGTATAACTAACCATAAATTAAGAGAAACTATCTATTGAATTTAAGCTGACAACATTATATATATATATATATATATATATATATATATATATATATCGCTTTTTACTCACACACACATCCTGTGATCCAAATGATCACGTATTTTCACTACACACTAGTCGTGATTAGTCTATGTGTGAATTTAATTTACATACCTTTATTATTGGTCTACATCAACCCTCCCTACTAGTGACTAAAAATAACAGTACATATATATATATATATATATATATATATATTGGCACCAATTAAATGGGAAAAAGTGTATCATTCTGTCTTTTTCCAAAGTTTATTGAATCTCAATGAGGAAACAGAAAGAGATAAGGCAAACTCCAATACATCACATAGTTGAACACATATTTCAGTCTTGTGTTTACGGTTAATTTTCTTTGAGTTATAAGAATTTTTAACAATAAGTTGTTTATTCTATTCGTGTTTATGATTAGCATTAAAAATTTATTCTTTGAAAAAAAACAAACGATAGAGAGAGAGAGAGGACAAGAGCTACATACACAACTCATATTGTGCTTCTTATAATCAATAGTAATGAGGTATAAAATGCCAACCTAAGTACACGTTAATGTAAATCATCATGATGAGAACGACGGGTTTATTATTTAATTCCAAAGAAAATAACACATTTCTGCATTATATACAAAAACTTTCAATTGTCATAATGTTATAGAATAGATAGATTGGGGTTGCCAGTTGAATCTAGGATATACAGTCTGTCCTGTTTGAGACTTGTCAGTTGGATGTACCTACAGCGTAATGTAATAGTGGTCACTCATTCGAAATTGAACCAAATGTGTTATCCATGAAACTATTCAGTTAAAACAGTCATTAACTTCTAAGACCAGTATGCAGTGAATTGGTAAAAATTTGATATTTTCCCATCGTTAATATCAAAGATTTCAATTGATCAGCTGCTATTAGCATGTGTACATTCTAACATGATTATCTTGATATTATCATTTAGACAAAAGTTCATGTTGTCAATGTAATCCACGGGAGAATTGACCTCTATTCAAATTTATCTCTTATTAAACTACTCGTAAGAACACAAAACATCAAATTTTGTTAATCGAAATCAAGGGACACACAAACAAAGAGAGAAAGTATGTAATCTTTAAATACTCCATTATCTATCATATTATTATTTCTTACCTTTTCTAATAATTCTCTAATTCGTTTCATTCGTCTAATAGTTGGTTGAAATTCAATCACTAACGGAATAACAAAATTATCTGATCTCGGTCGTACACGTTCAATTAACATCTCTTCGTAGTCTGTTTCATCCCAATTGACAAGATGAATTTTAATTTTTCCAAAATAATTTACAATTAATTCGTCAATCTACATAGCGAATAACAAAAAATAAATAAGGAAGATGAAAAATTAAATGAAACAATTTAAAACAGATAAGGTGTGTAGTGATATTGGTTCCTAAGCACACAATCTTTGAAGCCGAGCATATAATTACTGAAAAGATTTACATCCAACATGTAACACTCTGAGACATGACTCGGTCATGCAGGCGTGATCACTCTATGTAACCTCTCGTTTTTTTATATTGAATAAATTAATCTCTACCCAGCCCAAATATGTTCTTCAGAAGTGTTAAACGGCATATTGCTGATCGTCACGATAGGACGAGTCAGTATAAACTATGACGTGACTTCCACGTAAGATCTTATAGATTAGGTAGTCACATCATGACAAATCTACAATTTTGAGACTAGGTCTATTATAAGAGTAATACTAATACCGAAATAGACCACAATTCTCTAGATGTAAAATTAAATAACAGTCTAATAAGTATTGGTGCAGAGAGGGGGGAGAAAGTGTGAAGATTGTTAGGTTTTATAGTTTGCATTACGAGTAATTTCTTGTATCGAGATCTAAAGGTCTCAAGTTCAATCCCCTATGGAATTGTGAATCTATGATCTGCCAATAACTCTTACTTGTCCAGTACTTCTTAGTTTCCGACGGTTATCTAACTAAATCTAGTGTATGATGTAAACTATAAAATCTAACAAGTATTTACACTGAAAAAAGGTAGTAAAGAGGATATGTAAATAAGTGAATAGTTCAATCAATCATCGTTTTGTACAGTCTATGCTACCTTTATCCCATTAATTATGTTCATTATTAGTCACAATGATTTAAAATTATTGAGAAATGTATAATTTACTACTAGTGAACACTTTAAACACTGAAAAATATAGTTTGAGAAATACAATACCAATTAACTTTTACAGCCGTTCAACTAGTGACTCTAAATCATTGTAGACTACTATCCAATGATTATTAAGTTACGAAAAAATTGTTCGTTTCAGAGTTTCAATATAACTAAGATAGATAACTAAAAGTTGATTTGTTTATACATGACCAAACCAAAGGCAATCTCTACAGGATGCACATATACCAATAAGAGACTGATCAGTTGCAGTCCTAAACATCAATGAGAAGATTCAAGCAAGCAATACAAAAGTGAATTTAAACTTCACCCCACTGTATAAGCTAGTGACTATCTGGACTCATTAACTAAGTAGATATCGTGATGTGTTTGAAGCGTACGGTACTGGGTTCGAGCACCGGAGTAACCATCAACTCGGATGCAGGTACGTCCAGCTGACGAGTCACAGACAGAACGAAACGCACGTCATGGATTCCACTGCTAGTCACCATCTATCTTTGCTTACAAAGTTATATGGGTTGGTGTTTGAACTTACAACCAAATAGCGAATAGACAGTTACTCTTAAACCACTAAACCACTCTTTTTCATAGATGGAAATGAAGATATCTAAATTGGTGAAGACAATTTGCAGCTCATTTGGATACTTTTGATGTTATTCAGTTTCTATCAGCTGGATGAATTAATTACGAAAATTTTATTGTCATTCTGAATAACATTATCGGTATTTACTTCTTACAGAAGTGAGCCTCTTAGTTATTTCAATAGAGTTAAATTAGTTCACTCTTACGGTTCTCCTTGTGATTGGTTTTTTTAACACCTACAAAAGAAGTTCACTTCTACATGAATTAAACCTCGATGATGTCGAAAACGGTAAAGAAAGTTCCTCAGTTAAACTACTTATGTTAGAGAACTCAACAACATTAAGATGAATATGTCTATCTAAGAATGAGAATGAAAGTTGGTCCACATAGTGGAATATATTGATCTTTTAACTCAGTGTATTAGCGATAAGCTATTATTGTCTTCCCTCACCACAACCTAAAAATTACCATTTAAATAATTACTTATTACAATTTAGGTAGCAATTGTTAACAGAACACTGGATCGTAATAAAAAAATATCACCCTGTGATAACTACGAAAATAAGTACAATGAATGTTGTTAAAATACCCAAACATAATCCAGTCATGGATTCATGATTGAATTAGAATAAAGAAAAATAACATAACATTAATATTTGTGTAAGCACGTAATTTACTTATGATAATCTATGCATATACATATTATTACCTAAAAATTTAATATGTACCACCCACTGTATCACTGTTTCTAGCCTCTTAAAAAAAGTTCAAATCACATGGTTTCTTTTTGAGAAATGTATGGAACTATATGTATTTATCATACTGAAATTTATACAGATAATCGTAATCTTGTTCAGATAAACAGTACGAGAGAATTATATATATTCGCATTCATTTCATTCTACCTATTGGCTATTGCGATACGATTTACTATTCTTAAGTCATTCCCAATCTATTAGTTACAGTCTCACACTCACAGATATTTTTAGTTTGATCTTGTATAATTGTCATTTTTTATTTTATGGTGTGATGTGGTCTGATTTGCTTGTACATAAACTGCGTATATCTGAAATAGATGATTCTTGAAGTAGTAGCTGAGATTGTGTTCTGGACTGAATGGGCAGGACAAGGCTAGAAGAACCGATAGGAACTGAGTTGACTCTAGGCTGTTCGTGTTGGTTAACGCGTTATTGGTTTGGCATAGGGCTAAGGTCGTATAAGTCGGTGTTCTGATAAGAGATCTTGTCACGTAATATCTTGAAGGGGCTGTAGGACAATATATTTATGTAATTTTTCAAATAGTATAGAAGTGATTTTGTTTCGTTAATGAGTTACATTTATCTTTTGTCAGGGCTATATAACAGTTCTTCATTATCGTTCACGAGTGAATTTATGAAAAAAATCTTGTTATTAGAGTATTGTTTACCAAAAAAATTACACAACTGGTATAACTAAATGATTTCATTGGTATATTGATTATTGGTCACAATGAAGCTGACAATTTATCTTCGATTTACATCAAGATTATGTCTGGGTTTTATTACTATGACATATTACAGCACAATGTGTTGCATCACAACGCACTTCAAGAATAGAATGTTACTCCAATTGTTGCCCAACCGATGATTCACCATCATACTGATATAACTACTGAGAATTATTCACTAATTGGCTGATTACGAATACATAGGGATAAGTTATTTCTACGCAAGACTAATGCTCACCATGTTTACTGTAATAAATATCTATGGAACTATCGAGAAATTTCGAACGAAATAGTTATTTAACGAAGTAATAAACAATGGAATAAATCACAGTATTAAGTAGAAGGGATTAGAAATCATTTGATTTTATATTTATTTATTTATATGAACACAAATATTGGTACAAAGGGGCATCGAATACATATAAGCCACACAAGTCACTTGATTTGTGTGTGGGCTATGATACTCCCTGGGTGCCCAGACCGAAGCAGGTGGTTCTCCTAGGGGGCCATACCCGGAGCCTTTGACCTAAAGTATTAATCCACAAGGCAGTGGAGCAACTTTAGGAGATGTAGTCCCATAGTAGCCGATGACCAACAACAAGTTCATACGCCATTTGTTCCTTCAGGACCCTGGAGCCCATGTGCACCACTGGTTTGGAATCAGGGTTTTCCAACTCCCCTAGGTGAACTCTCCGTGTTCACCAACCCGGTTGAAGTGCCGGACATTCGCTTTTCGTCCTCTCAATTTCGTAAACAACACCCCCGCCACGAGAAGGCAGTGAGTAGGACTTCCCTGACAGTAGCTGTATACGCATGGCCATGTGTGAGCATTTCGAGGAGAACGAACTCTCTCCACCCTTGGCCGTACCAGGGCATTTGGAGGTATCTGATCCCATGGTGTAACTGTCATTATATCGTTTTGTATCCTAATAACGATCCACTTTCTATCTTAACATGAATATTTACCTATGTCTAATAGATATATTTTGGTATGATTATATTATCTAAATGTATTTATTGATGAGATAGTCATATGAGTGACCTAGTAGATTATATATATTGTTAAAGAATTTGCATTTTCACATGGTGTCATTGTTTTTTTTTATTCGAAGCGAAATACTTATGAGAATAATACAAAATGATATATGTTTCGTTATTCGATAACGACTATCGTTATATATTTGAACGTATGATATATTCCGTTAAATTGTTTGTTTTTTTTCAAATAACTCCAAATATACCAAGATTTAAATAGCCTAATCAAATTCTACTAAACATTGTTGGTGTATAGACACCTTGAACCGATGCCTTGACAGGTAGATAAGTAGATAGTTACTCTTTTTTGATGAAAATCTTTAAATAAGACAGAATTAAGTAATCGAAATATTACTTTTTTGACTGATTTATCATGAACAACGGAACTGCATTAACTTACACAATAATATTCAGTATTACTTTCGTATCATGACAGTTTAATGAAAAGATCTTGGAGATTATTGAATCTTATAGTTTTTACCACGGATATATCTTAGTAAGACAACCGTCACATACCAGGATGAATCTCACAGCATTTTGTCTTTGTATGAGACCCCCAATACAGACCAAACCCAGAACAGCCAATTATGGTTTTGATTGAATGTTGACTCAATGTCCTGAATGTTAGAGATTCACTTCGAGACCCGAAGGTCCTGAGTTCAGTCCCCAGTGGAGTCGTGGATGTACACAGCCGAAGAGTCCCATATCAGGTACAAAACACCCATACACTGCTTCCTGGCTTCCAGTGGTAACATTTAAGTAATGTCAGTCTGTGACGTAAATTATAAAATACCCGGTTAGTTTGACATAATCGAATGTAACACGAATGTTAATTATCCATTGTCATGGTTGATAAAGCATATCAAATTCTGAAGTGGATTAACATTTATCAGTATTTGATTAAAACTAATTTTTCTCAGGAATACATTAAATTTTAAATAGAAATCATCTGTTATTTACTAGTTCTAGCTAGCTTTTATGTTGTGTGTTCTCCCCCACCTGATGGCAAAGTTATCATCTTTGCTTAAGAACTTAAGTCAAAAATGAAGCGCAGTTACTCGACGTGATAACATAGAATGATGTTTGTACCAATATCATAAAATTTATTGAAGTTAATCATTGAATTCGCATTTAACTGTTTAATTACTTATCTTTATAAATTCAAGTATAGTGGGGAAGATTCGCAGCTCAGTTGGATGATTTTGGTGTTGGTGTTGTGCTGTCTTAGCTCGGTAGCTTAATCATGAATCCTTAAATGTCTTCCTAAACAACATCATTAACACAAAATTTAGATAGAAGTGAGTTATTCGAAGTTAGACACTAACATCGTTGGATGTCAGCTCAGTGGTCTAATGGTTAGCCGTTTGATTTCCTCGTGTGAAGTCGTGGATGCACACTTCTGACGAATAGTCTCATATTAGGATAAAACAGACATCCAGTGTTTCTAGGTTTTCAATGGTGGTCTGGCTAAGATCAGTTAGTGATTATAACGGTGAAAATACTACAATCTTCACAAATTCCCGATACTAATATAACAAAAAGCTCATTTTATTAACACTATATTTGATTGGTTGTTGCCACTTGTCATTATCTGCACATTAATTCTCATTGTTTCCTCCTAAATTGATTTAATTCTTCACTTCATAGTTATTTATTTTTAAATGAGTCGATGAAAAAGCTTGATGATTAAACCATACAACTGAGACTGAAACTACACCAAAATTGTGTTCATTCACCTTAATGAGAAATTCTAAAGTATAACAATAAAATACGTGATTTTCGATTCATCATAGCCTATCAACAGAAGAGATCTTTTTCATGCAACAGAAAAATTTGTACTGTTTCTAAACCGATTTGATCTGTCTGACTATACTCATATCTCTAATCAATAATTAAGCATTACAAAATGTAATAGTCATATATAGGTTACATAAGTTTCAAATGTCGAGAGAAGTTTGAAATACCAATTAAAAATAGAGTCGATTAGTGGAATGCATAAACCAACCAATCTACCTACCTACCTGCTTACCTACCTACATTCATCTAAACATACTTAGAAACTAATCGGTGATCATTAATTTACATGATTTGTCTCTTCATGTGTTGGTGGCAATGATAATACACATTGGTGTAATATTTAATTACCTTATTTTTTTCTGACAAATTATATTTTATTTCGCTATATTTTTCACACCATTCATGAGTTTATTCATTACAAATTTTTCAGTGATATATATGTAGAAAAAAAATAGTTAGAAAAGTGAAAACGTGACTGTATATCGTGATGCACCTCCTCATAGATCTATACATAAGTGTCGGTACCTAACTGATAGTTGTCCATGTGATTTAAATGCATTAGAATGCATGAAGTTAAATAAATATCAAGTGGCATCTGTCTCATAGTTTGTTGAATTCACTGATCATGCAATCTGAGTGCATAATATGGATAAAATTTTAGTTTATAATGATGTTACATTTGTTGAAAGGGAAGATTTCATGGTAAATCATTTGAATAGAAATAAATTTTAGGATGTCTCGACAGTTGGATAAAATGAATCTCCTTTGATAACATTAGATGTGGAAAGAAATTCATCAAGATTGTACTGTTGCTCTCAACGACTAATAAACTACAATGTTATTGATTACGTGTGGATCAATCAGTTGAATGATTATTATGCATAACTTCAGGACGTTATGATTTTATATTTCGTCTACAACCACATGAGTTTGAAAGTCTGACAAAATCTAAGAACGGATTAAGAAGATTCGATCGACTTTTGGCAACTTATGGCGTAGGCGAGATAACTGTCTGACAACCAAACGATGAATTTACTGCACAGCAGTTTGCTCCGTTCTATTTTAGGGATGGGAAACCTGGTCATTAAGAATAGTGGGTATTCACAGGTTACTAGCATGAGATCATAGCTGTCTTCGAAGCATTGATCATGTATTTTTGGACCATGGAGTAAACAGTGTCTGGGTTAGGAATAGGGTACTAGGTAAAGATAGCAAGTCGACTGATGAGGTAGCAGAACCTCATCAACTGAGGTGTTTGAGGTGTGCGTTACGTGTGCCTAACCACTGTCCACTTCGATGAGTGATGTTGTTTGGTGTAAGAGTAAAGTATAAGGAAGTTAGGGGTAGCCAAATCAAAACATTATATCAGTCCATCAAGTCAATGACAGTTGGACTGAGTAATGACAGTAGCAGTATACTACCTGGTTGAGGTTCACGTCATCATCATAACCAGTGGTCAGAGGTTTTGAATGATATAGCTCAAAATCGTTCGCAGTGGTGCAGATGGATGCATTCTGTGTCTTTCCTCAGACTCTGAGTTGTGAATTCATCATAACTTTTTGTGTTTTTATTTCACTAATTTATATTTTCCTGTCGAGTTGTATTTTCAATGAGTAATATTTTCTATTTCCACTGATACTGTTACTACCTCTACTATTATGGAGTTTGATCTGACAATTTCATCTCTGTGTGCCAATGGGATATGACAACTTGAACCGATGTACATACGTGCTAGGTTCTACATTGTGACTGACTGACTTAAGTTTAAATGGTACGATCTTTCTGGAGTTATGGTTATCAGCTTAGTAAAAGGGTTATAGATATTTCTTGGGCTATCAACTATTAAATGAAGTCATTAACTGAGATAGCCAACTTGGAATTAGTGCGCCATATGAATAAACCATAACAGCCACAAATCACACTTCAGTTGATGGGGATTAGTAGTAATATACAGAAGATGCACATAGAACTGAACCGTTAGTTGGCTGGAGGTAGTTGGCGGGAAATTCTGTCTAAGTTTCGTGTTAGTTGACAATTGTTAGAAAGGCATACATGTAATATTCAAAAAATTGATGATGCATGAGTGGTTCAAACTTGTAATACAGTATGGCAAGTGTTCCATTTCAATCATAAATCGACGTAAATGGTTCCAGGTCGACTATCTTAAGGGTTACTTAAATCATAATGACAATAATGTGAAGACATCTCGAAAACACACTAATCATTATCGACAATTCATCATCACTCATAAATAAGCTCATTAATAAACGCATTTTAGTAATTGTGTAAACTTACATCAGTACTGGCAATAATTAGAGATGAATAGTCAATCATTCCAGGTTTCGCTATCATTGCATAGTCTAAACAAGGGGATATATCATCTGGTAATCCACAAATAAGAATTTTTTGACGGGGACGATAATCTGCACACAAAAGAAATAAGAACGAATAGGCATAGATAAAGAAAAAATAATAAGTTACATAGTTATATGAAGAAAAATAATAACTATCCATTAATTTATATTATTCTGTAAGAATAAATTTAGTTTCACATGGAATATGATAGCTAATGAATCATTGAAACGTTAATTACCGGTAACCTCAAGCTTGAAATTTGGAACGATGGAAGTTGTTCATACTTTCCTAAATATAATCTAGATGATACAGACCTACACGGATTAATTGTTTACTACATGCATTCATCACTTTCATTAATCTGAATTTATTCACTGACTGGAATTTTATAGTTTACATCACGAGCTGATTTCAACAATACCACCATTGGAAATCAGGAAGCACTGGATAGTTGTTTCACCCTAGCATTAGACTCTTCAGTTGTGTACCTAGATCATGCTACCATGGGTTTTGTGAAGTTATCTTAACATTTATACCACTGAGTCACCATGTAGTGGTCTGATTTCTAACATCCATCAATTTGAGATATTATTTAAAGATCTCTCAATGTCATTGGCGAGGAACTTCCTCACACTGGCGGATATGTACAGCTAAGGTCTCCCCTATCAGGACGAGACACATCCAGCGAGTTCGGGTTTTCCATGTTCGTCAAAATAATGTCATTCCGTTATGTAAACTATGAAAATTCAACAATCTACACAAGCTCTCTATATTGATGACGACGAAACTATGATAAGTCAAGTGAATCTATGTTAGTCATTGACAATTCGTAAATCACAGGCGATTATAAACTCTATCAGAAAAGGAATGACAGCTGCCACATGTTTGCCACAGGTTATGAGAGTTTAAAATTCTATTCCATTGAAGAAGTAATAAGTCAATACTGTTGAGATAACTTTAAATTAGAATGAAACAATGAATCAGTAGCCTTTTTCGATGTTAGATTATGATAAAAAATTTCTACAAATTATCAACAGTGATCATGACTTTTTATCAATGATATGGTGTCTTTATATACACATACGTACATGCATACATACATACGTCGCTAAATATGCATGTACATGTCATAGTGACAACTGTTAGCCTGATATATGGAAAAATAAATAAACATAATATATCGATTATTGATTATCCCCAACTTTATAATTTCATAATCATGACCTCTGTTGGGGTGTAGGTATGCATATATCAATAAATCTATATAAATAAACTAAATATTATGCAGTTTGTGTGTTTACTTGAAAGTGAAGAAATGTATTAAAATATCATTGATTTTCAGTTATTCTATTGAAAATTGACAGTCTTTTCTTTCATTTCCTGATAAGTTCAGATTACACTTCGAGCCAACTGGCAATAATTTCACATGGCGTCAGTACAGTGTTACTAAATTATCAAAACAAATGTCAGATTGGTGGAAGTCGTAACAATATCAACGATGTTAGAAAACACTAAACACCGACAATATGATACGAGAAGAAAGAAGGCATTAGATAATTTTAAAACTCAAGATCCAATGAAAGATAAGAGTGAATGCATCTTTTTCATTTCGACTGATTCTGAGTCATGTCTTCCAAAATCTCTAACCATTGGCTACGATAATAACGCACACCCCAACCAGATAATCTGTGCCTACCTATACTGTTTAGTCTAACAATCACTAACTTCATGAACTGACATCACGTATTGGTCTTACCACTCATAGATTTCTTCTGATCTCACACTCAACATCGAAGACAACATCATACGTTGAGGCAAGTAGTGGTTAAGCATACGCCACACAAATTAATAACATTTAAAAATGGTTTATTCTCGGAAAGAAAGTTAGACAAACAGAATGGCATTTCAGGTTGTGGAGCTTATTGAATTTTATCGAGATCATGAACCCATCAATGCTAGAAAATCACTTAAAACCTAGAGACACTAGACCCCGTTTATTCTTAATGTGTAACTCCTTATCAGTGCTCACTCACAAGCTCGTTACCGGGAATCGAACCCACGGCCTTCGGTCTCTAGCACGAATGCTTAACTTCTGAACTAATGAGCCCGGATATGATTTTGAATGATTTTTAAGCTTTATAAGAATCACAGGTTTCTGTCATCGTCAACTAAGAAAGAAAAAAACTGAAGCAAAGAATCTATTGGACTCTGTACAAAAGTAACAGAGGTCATTCGATTGTTGACTTTATTTTAACAACAAGACTGTTATAGGATAGTGAGGATGGGAACAGATTGAATGTATAATCTTTATAAAGTTGTGATGACTATTGTGATTATTGTTAAGCGTTAATAAAAATCTAATCAGCGCAGATACATTTATTAAACTAATGAACATCAATTACCATTCAGAAATAACCATTTTGTTTGATTCTTAGAGTTGATCGAATAGATCACCAAAGTTGTCTTAATGATAACAAATACTTTAGAACAAACCACAATATCAAGATTTAAAAACATTCTATCGTTTAGGCAGTTATCTCCAACACTCTGATACACTAAAACTACATGCATTAGTAATGCTCACCCTGACTTGATGATATAACCATCCTGATTACGTAATACCAACTTTCAAGTTAGTAAACGAGAACATCATTTATTTTACTATTCTTGTTACTATCATTTAAAAGTGAAAGGTGATACAATATAATAGAGTGATTAATGATTCAAACCACACTAATGAGTTATTCCATATATTCATTTGTTAATTAAACAATTATTCTTCATCGATAAATTTCTAGGTACTCTTGTGATAAACAGTAGCAAAGAATCATCTGATATCATACACATATAGTTAAACAGACTGAACTTTATTGTAACTATCCAACTTTTGGACAGCATGTCACTAAAAATGATCAACATTGTATTTACAATTTTGATCTCATTCCTTCTTATTCTGATGCTTCTTTGCTTACCCTGGTTAACTGACATCAATTTAATTGTGTTCACAGTCATAAATAACAAAACTGTACAGTATTGTTTATGAAATAAGAAAAAAAATGTTACCCTGGAACATTTAATTATGTATGGTTGTGTGCTGGTAAGAACACGTTACTATTCCTTTTTTTAAATAATTGAGTTAATTACACTCTTTATATTATAGAAACAACCATATCTAGAATATTTACTGAGCATAACCTATTTAGAAAGCAAATGTGTCCTCTCAATAATACTGTGCACTATGGGGTAGGTGATAATTTACACACAATATATGGAAAAAATCACACTAGTTTGTTATTGTCAATGTCGAGTTTAATAACATAGGTTTTAGGAATAATTAACAACCTATCTATGTACTCAAAAGACTTAATAATTAGTAAACTTATTTTGTTTTATTTGGTGAAGACGCTGACAAAATGCATAGTCTTCTGACCACTCTAAGCAACAATACTAACATGTTCGGGATGCGATTCTCTCCCTCGAAATGCAAAATGTTGCTTCAGGATTGGGTTACATCGACACCCGAACTAGTGATAGGGAGTGAAGTAGTTGAGTGTGTCGACCGCTTCACTTATCTTGGAAGTCTCATCAGCCCTTTTGGTCTGGTGTGTGACGAAATCTCAGCACGGATACAGAAGGCTCGACTAGCTTTTACCAACTTGCGTCATTTATGGCGTAGGCGAGATATCCGTCTATCAATCAAAGGACGTGTTTACTGCGCAGCAGTTCGTTCCGTCCTACTTTATGGCAGTGAAACATGGCCGGTAAGAGTAGAGGATATTCGTGGGTTACTAGTATTCGATCATAGATGTCTTCGAAACATTGCTCGTATATCATAGGACCATCGAGTAAGTAACACAGTTGTTAGGAAACGGGTACTAGGTAAGGATGGCAAATCAATTGATGAAGTAGTGAAACTTCATCAGTTGAGATGGCTGGGACACGTGTTACGTATGCCCAACGACCGACTGCCTCGACGTGCTATGTTCAGTTGTATAGGAGTAGGTTGAGAGAAAGCTAGAGACGGCCAAACCAAAACATGGCACAAGTCCATGAAGTCACTGACAAGTGGACTGAGTCATGTTGGTAGGTGTAGACTACCTGGTTGGGGACCGCGAGATGATAGCAACCGATGGTTAGAGACCCTGAATGACATGGCTCAAAATCGTTTGCAATGGCGCAGGTGCATCCACTCTCTGTGTTCTCCCAAATTCTAATCTTCTGAATTCTTCATGTCCCTTTTTTCCTCTTTCCAAATTTATTTCACTGGATTATACTCTTTAAATAACATCTCCAAACCCTAATCTTCCCGATTACTGCTTATACTCTTGCTACCTCTACCACTACGGGATTTGAATCGACCACTGCATCTCTATGCTAATGTGGTGTGGCAACTCGAACTGATGTACGTACGTACGAAGTTCTACGTTGTTACTGACTGACTGAAACTTATTTTGTAGGATCAAAACTATTAACCAAATTTCAACTTCTCATAAGAGATATACTCACCAATTAAGATGCACAGACATTAATAAAAATGTTTAGACTAAAGAAATACAAATGGTGTCATTAGTTAATTGTATGCAACGTAAGATGTGACAAATATGTATTTCGGTTTAAATTGCCTTATCACATTGATACATGGAGATTAGATTATTTTAAGACATCACAAAGTGGTATGGTGTAAGGTGATTTTAGGACATATGTTCAAGAGTAAACCAATGAGTGAACACACCTGGACCATTACAATCGATTCTGAGCCGTATCAACTAAAGTTTATAACTGCTGGTTACTATAAACCACACGGACTCTAATCAGGTAGTGTACACCTATTAGCATGGTATAGTTCAGTCTTCAATTAATTCATGAACTGGTGCCACATCATAGTTCGGCATGACGTTCTACAATTGAAGAACATCTGGAACTCAAAACAACTGTCAATTTGGTCATCCCTAGCCTTCTTATAGTCTACTACTGCACCAACGATCATCGTCCGTCAAAGTGGGAGGTGGTTGGGCATACGTAACACATATACCAACTAGCTCATTTGATGAAATGGTTGGGACATGTGTTATTAAGAGCATGATTAAGAGTAATTGTAACCGTAATTACCTACTTAATATTTCATTCACTAAATTCACATTGTTGATAGTAACAAAACAGTCACTGTTTACAGTTTGATATCACTAATTTATTTTAATTAAACAACCAGTGAAAACTATGAAGTACTGGGTAGATGTTTCATCCTAATATGGAAATCCTTAACAGTGCACATCCTAAACCCCATTGGGTATCAGAACCAGGATATTTGAACATTGCCGTGTGTTCTTACCTTCCTAGTGTTCTAAAGAAAAGCCGTAACCAGTGACGTTCAACCATCAGAAGTGATACAAATATCATCAATAGTAGTGGATAATGGACACAAAATATCGCAAATTGACTGAAGTTAGAAATATGAACTATTGAACCCCAATTGTGGTCTGAAGGTCAGATGCTCAAAATTAGGCCTGGGGATTCTGGGTTATATATCTCTTGTATGTCCGTGTACCTCACTGTTCATTTACATCAGATTGTCAGTAGTTATCTAACCACAGTCGGTGCATTACGTGAAATTTTAACTTCGACAATCTTTATGACACTATATAATAACACTCAATGCTTTCAAGACAATGACATGAATCAGTAATTCAATGGAGTATAGAAAATTATGCTTCGATACAATAAACATGACCTTGATCCAGATGAATATTCAAATCGTCTATCAAAGATTCAAGAATTACACTTTATTCATCATAGTTTTAATTTCAAATCCTTAGTTCTTCAGTCGATCCTAGTTAGAGGTGAGAACTAACTTTCTACTATATTTACTATGTTAAATATCCTCTTTACCATCTCAGAAAATCTATTATGACAGAATTGTTTAACAACATAATTCACATGTTATATAAACGTGATTATTATCCTGCTAAAAACTAGGTTGTTGTTTTTTTTTTTTGAAAAAATTTATTTTACCCTTTCTCAAATAGTTTTGTCTAAATACTGATTGTATCAACTTTATATTTTATTTATTCAAGGTCACATTCATATGCCTATATAAGACACAAACAAATAGTGTCAACCTAAATGTCCCCCAAACCCAATGCTGATTGTTATTATACATGACCTTCATTTTTTTTAATGACTCATCTCCTCTATTTTATTGTGTCTAAGTTCATAATCTAAACAACTTAAATAGATAGATAAAATCGTCTCATTTGAATTTATCGATTTTTTAACTGGTTTCATTGACCATGTTATTTGAATATGATCATACAGGTTAATAAATTGTATCGTAAATTTGCTTCAGTACAGTTTTACATATTTTGGTAGAGTTTTGTTCTTTGAGCTAGATGGTTTGGTCGTGGAGCTTTCATCGTTCTTCTGAACGACATTATCAGCACAAACTTCAGATAGAAGTGAAGTGTTCGAATTTCTCCATATGTGTTTCACAACTTGTTCTATGCACCTCGATGTTGATTGGTTCTTATTGACCTGAGCTACAAATCTTCTCCACAGTTTTACATATATAATGATGTCCTAGGTATTCACTGTATTCAATACTTTTAATCATTAAAACAAAATTTTAAATATTATCCCTTAATATATTACTATTTGAGAGACGTATCATCATCAATAGGATTCGAATAATGAGAAGGATTCCAAGTATAATTACATGCATCAATAGTCAACGACTCGAATAGTTTTGAAATTTTTTTCGACTGTTCTGATTGACTAAGTGAATGTGTGTATAAGATTGGGTAGCAACTATAGTATTTCACATTCTCAAACTACTCCGCTTTAATCAGTTACCTGATATAACTAGCCCTCACATCATTCAAACTTCAGTACACAAATATGTACTTGATAAATGAGTTGTAAACTAATAACACAATACTATTCCCAGCAGTCGAAACAGGTTGATTCGTGAAAATGAGATTTGTAATAAACAGTCAGTATTTCTCATACATACAATGATCTAGGTATAACAAGAACAACAGTAATGATAATAATTAATGGTTAGATATTATCTCACCCGTGGTTTAAAATAAAAGTAACTTTAAGAAGATACATAAAATAAAAACAATGAAATACAAAAGATTTCGACAAAATGAACCACACGTAAATACCGAAGAAATAGACTAATATTCAACGGATGAAAACAAAAACGGAATCTAAATTAGGAAAAAAAGCAACAGAAACGAAAGAAAAAGAAAAGAAGATTGAGATAAACATTTGAAGCGACAGTCAACTTCAAACGACAGTCAACACGTTCTTAACTGGTCAACTAATTAGTTAACTAACTATGAACGATAAGAAATAATTCATATGTTTTTTTTTAAATAAAAAAATATGATACACTTTTGCAGAAGAAATAGTCTGATCTGGTTGTAACCTTGATAGATAATATTATTGTTAGTGTATGCAAAATAGAATTTCGATTTAACCAAAATATTTTATTCATGGTGTGTGTGTGTGTGTTTATTTCATTGTAATTTGGAGCCCTAATTGATGGAGTGAAGATTTGAACCGTCTAAACTATGGAATATATTACAAACTAAGGATATACATATACATTATAATGGTTAATGAACTTAGAGATAGAGAGACATGGATATGGTGATCATCTGTTCAAACGTCAGATTAAAGCTTATCTGGTAATTAATTATAAGATCTGGTTGCTGATTGGTTAAAGAAGAATTAGGAAGATTAACTAGTTGTATGTTTATACCAAATGATGTTTTCAGTGACTGTATGAAATGACAATGATAGATGCATAGTAACTAATCTAACCCTTTAGAATCACTAACATGAATGTATGTATACTGCATCACTTGGCTGATGGGATCCGTTAACAAATAGTTTGACTGAATATGGTTAATCTTATCATCAAGATCAAAACATTTTAAGTATGGCTTAACCCTATGACTTGATAAGGTTTAACTAAAATGAACCAGTATTCCAATTACTGTCACAGGTGTGAACCGTATTTCAGTTATGTTATAAAACAAGTAGTTTAAAAATACTCTGACTTTAAGGCAATAATGTTAGTTTGTGCATGGAATTACTACTTTTACTACGACTATTGGTGCTACTACTGTTACAACTATCATCAAGATTATTGCATTCTTCTTAAACCATTGGAGACTAAAGATAATTCATTCTTTCTATTAGTGAACTGATGCCCTGGAGATACCTAGTTGAAAGCTATCTTTCGTCTAATCAACACACTAATCAGGTATGCAATAAATTTATCAATGGTTTCAACTTTGAATATAACCGCATCTGTAAGAGGTTTACAAATAAATTAATTTTTATCAATAACAAAAATAGATCGGAAAATGTATTTTGATCATCTTTCAACACTAGTAAATTTTCATATTTTTAGACGGTCAATCAGTTGTATGCAATCCAAAGTCAAGTCTTGTTGTACATCGGCTCAAGTTGAGAGCATAGTGAAAAGAAATTATCGAGGTGAAAAACAGTGTAGCAGAAGTAGTATAAGTGACGGTAAGAAAGACTAAGAATAATGAATATAAGTTGAGAGGAAGAAAATGAATAAGTGGGGGAAAAAGGTATGAAATAATTTTAAAACTTAGGACCGATTCTGAGTCATGTTTTTATTATTATTATTGATGGCTTTATTCAATATTATCTTTTGGTACAATATAGAATTCTCAGCACAAAAGTGTGGCAACTGGCTGTTGCAATGTGGAAGTGCCGGGCAACGATCCCGGGCCCTCTCGCATGCCAACTATTGATCATAATAATCGCGCAAACTCCAACGAGGTAGTCTTCACCTTACATGTTAGGACCATTTCTTGTAATTATAATTTATTTTTAATGTAGTGTTGTTTGTTACTATGAATTTGATCTGTGATCAATACCAACAAGATTTATTGAACTAAACTTTAATTTAACAAAATATATCACTGGAAAAGCGAGGCGCATCACATAAATTATTTAAGTGAAATAAGAAAACTGTCAAATAGTTAAGTTTTGCAAACCATCATAATTCATCAAATCACTAATTCAGAAATTATTATTTGTAAGAGAGGCAATATTTAGATTTTCTCCAAATGAATTTATATTCAATAGACAAAATCTGATCCGATCAGTAAAATAACAAGGTGTTATGTTATCTAGGATCAAATGATCATATTTTACAACAATACATTACATTATAATAATAAAATAAAACCAACAACTTACTTGAAAATGATTTTAAAGATGATACAGGCGATGAAAGTGCTGTAGATGCTGTAGGAAATTGTGAAGTAGTATTTAATGAATGATAGTCATATTCATAAGGAGAAAATGATTTTTCTGATTTTTGTGTACTAATAATTAAATTAACAAGGAATTCCACTTCAGTTTGATCGTACATATTGTTATTCACGTATTTGTATAATTGATGTTTCACTTTCGAAGTATGATATTCTTCTTCTTTTCTTGATGGCACTTACACTTATTCACAAGTAATTGAATAAAATATACAAATGTAAGTAGTATATTAAGGAAAGAAATGGATTCAGATCATATTCATTCAGTAAATTTATAGTGAATTTGGTGTACTCGATAAACAAATAAAATGTTTGTGCGTTATTAACTCAAAAAGATAATCACGTGAATATGACTCTTAATGGTGCTAATCAAAGTATAATTGTCTATCTATAATATGTCTGCCTAACTAACACCGGCCTTCTAATATTAAACAAATCGTTCACAAATCATCTAGTTGGACTCTGATTCTATGCACACATGATTGTCTATTTATTTATTAATTGTATGCATGCATGAATACCTTTAATCTATGGTATATAGGGGTATCGATGATGATGATGACGATGGTGATATAAATGTAACGGTGATAATAATAGTGATAATAGAGACGAGGTTATCTATAGCTAGATGATCTATCACGCAAAAAGATGATGATCATCTTTTATCTTGATATGTTTTTTTTGTTGTTTGCTTGAAAATTTGAGGTTATGGTGAAATCGTATGACATCATTATCATTATTATTATCACTTATTAGATTGTTTTCTGAGGCGAAACAAATTAAATATAATGGTATGCAATACAATACCTCATTATTATAGTAGTAATTGTATAAAGTAAATTTTTCAAGGTCATTTCAACGTCTAGAACTATGTCAATTACACAATATTAACACGCATTATTATGATGATTCAAATAATTGAAACATCATTCACTTGTTGTGTGATTCATAAAATGATCTCGGTTAATATTCTATAAACTTTTACTAAATTAGTTTTTACTTTAATTGAAAAGGAAAATTGAATGGAATTCTTACTAGGAACTGGTAGTAAAACTGAGGATGGTAACAGTATAAATATGTAACTATGAGATGTGATAATAAGAACAATATCTTTGATCTATTGGTTTATATTGTTGATTTTTTGTTCAACATACTCGATCTTCAATGTATTTGCTATTGAATTGGTTACAGTGAGAAACTCATAAACAATAAAATTAGTAAGATTGAAATGGATTAAATAGGTTATTCACTGATGACATTGAATAAGTATTAAGGTTTATCTTAGTCTGAATGATATTAGAAAAAGATAACTTTGAAGCATCAATGATGATGTAAGGTAGAAGCATCTTAGTGTTTATCACTTTTGGTGTAGGGTGTTATGAATACTGATTACTGAGAAGTTTTATATTAGAGTAAATCACTTCCTGTATTTCATTATTCCTTTATCCGATGTTCTTTATGTAACATGACAGAAGTTTCAAAATAAATGAAGAACCACTTTTCGGTTTTATCAGAAATTAGCCATGTAAATGTTTCAACATACAAACATACTTCCAGTACAGATAAATTTTATTGTCAAACAAACTTCCGACTGCTATTAACATATTAGGGAGATGTGAATGAATATGAGTGTGGCTTCTATTATCTGAATAAATAGAATCCAACCAATTTTCAGATGCTGAAGTTAACATTTATCAAACTTTATGATTCTTTAAGGTGCAGTGATGACCGGATGTTTAAAGCATTTGACATTTTTCTGTATAGTAAACTCTTTATTTATGGGAGTAGACTATGAATGAAATGTCGCTTAAACTCAGTGTGACTCAAAACTGTTCAGTAGTCCAAAGTTCTATCCGAGCTGAAGCTGCACATAAATAATTCGAATTCCAAATTCTTTAAGTTCATGATGAATTTTGGATATAATTTTTTCGGCTCATACATATATGAGTTTTCAATGTAACTGTTTTATGTTCTGTGTTACTGAGGCGCTTATAAATTTCACCATTGTAGGTTCTTATCCCATTTTAAGCGAAATTAATTCAGAATATGGTCACAGAAACTAAGATAAACCTTTCTTACACAAGTGTATGAACTATGTTTTATATCAGTAATTAATAAATGATATGGAATTCACTGGTTGAAATCATGAGTCAACTGAAAATAGACCACCACGGAAAACTTGGAAGCACTGGACGACCGTTTCGTCCTAGTATGGGACTCCTCGGCAGTGTGCATCCACGATCCCAATCCCTGCTAACTAGTGACTGACTTCAAGAGGTATTTCCTGGAGTTCTAGTGAGAAGCCGTGACCAATGGAGATATCAGCTCACTGAAGACAATGGTGGACGGTGGCGTAATTTCGTGGATCGGTTGAAGTTAGACATTAATACCGTTGGATGCCTGCTCAATAGTCTAGTGACTAAGCACTCGCGCATGAGACTGATAGGTCATAGGTTCGAATCTCGCGCGGGGTGGGATCGTGGATGCGCACTGCTGAGGAGTCCCATACTAGGACGAAACGGTCGTCCAGTGATTCCAGGTTTTCCATGGTGGTCTATTTTCAATTGACTCATGATTTCAACTATTGAACCTTGTAAAATCTCCACAAAAACCCTTCTGATGATATAGAATTTAATCAAGATTCATATTAATCAATATTACTGAAATACTAAACACTACTATTAAAACCAATAAACTCACTAGATAAGGTGGTATATATTTATTTTATACAAAATGTACTTACAATGGAAACGTTGATAGAAATTCGACGTTAGCACTTTTCACCTTAGTATATCAATCTGATAACAGGCGGTTTACTTCACATTTCAATGAACTTTATCTTAAAAGAAATCAATTGTGAAGTGAACTTATAAAGTATGATTGTGTACAGGTTAGAAATTAGAAAATATTTAAAAACTATACACGAATCATCGAAATTCTATTGGTTATTTTCGGTGGGTATTAAAATGACTAATAATAGATTGTTACACATCAGCCTATAGTTTGTATACATACGCTTGAATATATGGCCAGTTTTGAGGATTATTGGTTTTGTACGTATACAATTCCAAAACAATGTAGGCAATTTTAAATCACTGAAACTAATGGTCACATTATAATTTGATCGATAGAACTCAATCAGTATTCAAGAATAGACGGACATTGATTGGTCAGTGAGTAGTTATCAGTCGGTTTTAAATATCTTAGATCTGCAAGAGGTCAGTTACTGTTCAAGTAGCTTAATGGTAACATCTTAAATTACGTAACTAGGTAATGAGAATTCGTATCCGATAATGAGTATTAGTTCCTTCAATATTACAGATGCGCTTTACTAATGGTTGACAACTAGCACGAAACATACATCCAGGATGTTCATCGACTATAAACAATAACCTAATACTACTGTAGCTACAACTCAATTTTCCTTTTATCTCTCATCCTGACTGTACTAATGAGTACATAACCACTTCTGAAATCCATTACGAGCATTAAACCATATTCGTATTAATTATTTCTTAAAATCTTGTCTTAGATTTTAACAAATTTGAACTATTTTAGCTTTTTGTTATAATCATTGTATCCATATGTTTTCTATAATTCATTTTATGGTTAATTTGTTCATTACTAATGTTCACAGTTGACTGGTATACATCCAATGTTATGACACTTTTCAATAATTATTGTTTCATTAGAAAGACTTGTTCCATAATGTCTGCACAAAATTCACATATGCAGTATAAAATAATTGTTCCAAAAGACTTGCTTGAATATCTGGGCTATCTGTTCCTGCCATCTAGATATTTCAACAAATTATCTGTTTCCCTGTATTTTTTTAACAGATCATTATATCAATTAATTGTATAAACTATTCAGATGCGTTTGTGGAAAGTTTACGACATTTCGTACAATCAGAGATATCATGATGGCTGGCAATATGCCCTGAAAAGAATGAATATTATTCAGATGTCGACTTCTGAAATGCTAATATATAACCGGAGATCACTCAATATTTATTGTCAATATCGATCTAAAAATAAGAAACGTAAACTTGCTGAAACACTTTGTGCTGAGAATTCTATATTGTACCGAACATATAATATTGAATAAAGCTAATAATAAATAAAATAGTAAAAAATTCATAAAGCACTGTCAATAATGCTCTTCAGACAGAAAGTCTCATGACCTAATTAATGTCATTGTTAAATTTTTCAACAGAGCACAATCTTTAAAATAGCATGATTTATGCACTGGAATCATATTCATTGCTACATAAATCCGAATAGAAATGTATATTATAGATTTTAGAGAGGATGAATATTTATCAGTAAAGAGAGAAGGGGTATCTCTTGCAAATGAGGCCAAACGTAAACAACCAGTTATCAAACGAATATTATCAGAATTTCGTGTCATAAGCAACAGCACACACTTATATACATACAGAATTTTCTGCATGAAAGTTCTTTGCTTAAAACAAAAACATATTTCTATCGAAGTGATTTCCAATAATGGTTGTCACTGATCAATGTTTCATTACCGACATCAGATATATCAATAATAATGATGATAACAAATAAAACTGTCTGTATTTTCCTCCTTACCATTACAAAAGAACTGTGAAAATAGTACCCTTTAAAGGTTTTACTCTTCATTGTTGACACAGCAAGCTTTAATTAAGTATGCCTGAATTTAAAGCTTTTATTTACTAAACGAGATGATATTGTTTATTGTACAACTTGTAGTTACAGAAATGAACTATTACTTACAATTAAACTTATACAGTAATCGTGTACACATGAAAACATAAAGAATGAAAACCTAACTAGTAGTAATTTGTTTTTTTTTACCACAATTTGCTACTACTGTTATTCTGAATCATTCAACCGTCAACTATATCATGTTAATTTCGATTCTCACTCTGGTAATATTAAGTGTCTCAGTGGTCTGGTGGTTAAATGCTCGCTCACGAGATTGATAGGTCATGGGTTCGAATATCGCAGGGGGCGAGGTCGTGGATGCGCACTACTGAGAAGTCTCACAATAGGATGAGATGGTCGTCCAGTGATTCCAGGTTTTCCATCGTGGTCTAGCTTCAACTGACTCATGATGTTAACCATTGAAAATATAAAATTGTCGACTATTACAAAATCTTCTACAAGGAAAAAATAAACATTTCAGAATATGGTGAATTCATCCCGTTTTGTGTGTTCCATGTCATTCCCACACTCCCACTGATTTGTACAATTCAATCAAATGTTTTACAATGGTATTTTATGTGTAATATGTACTGTCGTGTATGTTACTTATGTCGACAGACATAAGTTGTATGTAACACTAATCCGAAAAGGAGTGTTCGGCAGCAGAAGGTTGAGAAGATTGAACTGAAGAGAACAGAAAGGGGAACATATAGGAATCGAGAATTAGAAGAATCCTGAAGGATCTAGAGGGCAATTGGTGGAGGATGTGCAAATGAAATACTCAAGGTATGATTTTCACATTTTACCAAAGAAATTTTACAAAGTAAATAGATCGGTATTCCCCATCTGAGTCTATGTTCACTACGGTACAATTACCTTGTAGTACCACAAGCAAACATCTGATAGACATGAATCCTTCGTTGTATCCTGGTACTACCTTGTGAGTAGTAAATAAACAAAATAACAACATAATTTTACGTTATAAAAGCCCAGTCTTTATTTGTTGTCTAAATCCCAAATTGTTTATTGAAAAAAGCACTTGCAGTTCACTTGATGTCATTATGGTGGCTAGTTTACAGTTGTGTTTCCCTTCCTTTATTTTCTTGATTTTTATTTACTTGATCTCAGTACTATTTAGTCAGAAGATTCAAAATGTTCATTTTAATTCGGTTGTCATTTCAAATTTATGATTATTATTTATAACTGACCCTATTATTTTTTATATTACAAAGTATTTAACCCTTTATCAATTTAGACATCTACATCCGTTTTCTTAATCCCTCGCTAACTATTATTCTGACCGCTACTATAATTAATTCAGTACTGTTTTTTTTGTTGTCAAGGTAATTACTATCACATTCATCATACTGTCTACTGTTATCATATAAACTTGTATATGTTTACTATATCTGACTACGTCATGGTCTCTATCTCCCTCGTTTAACCTATTCATCTATATATTGAACTTTTGCGGATCTCGAAAATATTGATAATTAACTGTTTTCACCATTAAACTAAATGAATATTTAGTGTGACTATAATTTATGGCCAACCTTTGAGTGACGCTAAAGTGACCTTGAGAATGTCCACCTACATACTAAGGCTAAATGAGGGTTATATGGCAATTTGAAGAATAAGGACTATGATATTGTTTTACTTGAATCTTCCCATTGATGTTTTTGGACTGAAATTGATCAGTCTCTTATTGGCATATGTGCATACTGTGCGTATGCCTCGATATTGCCTTAATTTACAAGCATTATAAGCAAAGATGGATAGTGGCTAGCAGTGGAAAAATGTTAAGACGCTATTTAGCCAAACGGGTGAATGAATTTTGCACTAAAATCTGAGTTCTGTTATCCTAAATTTGATTGTTTCGTCCATAAATTATAGTCTCGCCGAATATTTCTGACATGTTATGCATAAAATGACAGTTGTAAATCATTTCATTTATTTATATAAACCAATACATATGTAAATGACTAAAAGAACATGAAATGAAATGCATTCAATTCATTCTACAATATACATTATTCTTGTTTATCAAAGGAATTATTTGTATGATATTACAAAATCATTTTAGTCAATAATACTGAAATATATTGTTTTCTCTTCTTGTTGACATTGCTAACTATTTTACCAAAAAATAATCGAACATAACAACGATTATTATTATTATTACCATTATTATTAACGGGATTATTAAGTGAATAAAATCTATCTTAATTACTGACCCAGAATGAAAACAGCCGGTTTGGTACCAACTAACAAAAAGAAATATTATAAAATATTTTTCATAGTTCTAAATTATGAACCGATCCTAGTTGAACTACCATTCAAAGCTAGGGAGCAGTGGACAGCTAGTTTTTCCTAGAATGAGACTACTGCTTCTTACTAGAATTTCAGGGATTATATTCTAAAGCTAATAAATTGATAGAGTAGAAAAATATGGAAAAATGTTTTTGATTTTGCTGATCAAAGGAAATTGATTTAAGTTGATTTGAGATATTTGGTGAGAAACTTGGATTGACTTAAGTATCAGTAAAGGAAACCTGTAATCTTCAGTGAGCTAATAGTCAGTAAGAAATAATCCAAGAGCCTTCTATTATTGGTTGTACGATTTCAAATCTTCCTATGTCAGTAAAATATATTTAATATGCAAAATTATTGACTGTTTATTGAAAATCTAACCAATAATCAACATAATTATAAATATAAATCCCTCAATCGCTTCTTTCCAATTGCATTAAATTAAATGTATAATTTCTACGTAGGAAAGTGTTAAGAAGGAGTAAAATGCGTAATTCATTAATTGATTTATATTTTCTAATTAAAACAGTGTAATCTAATGTTATTATCAATTATATTACAAGCGTTAAGTGATTGATTCATTTATATCAAAAACTGCTCAGTTCAGTAATATTCAAAATGCAACTATTGTCCAGCACGAAACCCGTGTCCACGGTTTCCTGTCTACTACCTTCAACTAACATCTAATCTCAAAATATAATGCATGCAGTGTCTAGTCACCTAGACTGGTGGCCACATTGCAACATGGTCGATAGCATTCGATTTGCACTAATAAGGACTTGACACACATGACATTGATCACCACCCAGTGATCAAACAATTGAGACAGATAAGTCTTTATTCCATTATAATATGACGGTGATTAGCGTATACGTAATCACATTAAACATGCATATAATGCCTAAATAAAGAAAATTCTGATAACAAACAGTAAAATATGAAACAGGCATTTTCTTAAAACTTATTTAAAATCACACAAAGAATACCATACATTGTGTATGATTCATTGTACTGATTAAGAAATAATGCTTAATAAATCACATAATACATTATAAAGGTTGTGTGTGTTGTAAGTTGAAAACAATTATGACAGACCATTTCACCGATAAAGTTCATCGTCCACGTTGATCGTGCATTAGAAACATACATTTATAGCTGATTCAAATTATGCAATATATCAGGTCAGTATTCACCTATGTATTTAGATGATGTAGTTACAAAAATACCTTCTATATCCTTCTGTATTTATATATTTTATAAAATATAGTTGGATGAATTCATTCGAAACAAATATTTGTGAAAAAAATTATGGATCGTTGAGGGTTAGTTGATTCACCAATTCAAACTTGATCTTTATGTCTGATCCTTTACCTTATCATAGTTACTATTATTCTTTTTATCAAGTGGATAACTACTTTTCACAACCCTCTTCTATATATTATTTTCATTCCTATTACCTGTTGACTACTAAATAACTACGATATGAGCCTAAACATTTGGTAGCTTTGTTAATGACGTAAGAATTTACTATTTTATCATAGACTATTATGTATAGAATAACTTTAGTACAACTAAACAGAGATGAATAGTGACTGGCAGTGGAATACAGGACGTGCGTTTCGAACCAAGTACCGGTATAGGGTTCGAGTTCCGGGATAAACACCAACTCTAGGTAAACTAAAGAAAAATTCCCCACAGAAATCACGAATCGATCTAAGTTAAACCACCATTGGAAACCTAGGAGTACTTGACGGCCGTTTCGTCTCAGTATGAAACCCCTCGAAATTCTACAATCCGTGCAAACCCATACTGAGAACTATTTTTACTCAACTTAAATACCTAAGGCCTCCTTCCGGCGCCCCTGGATAGTAGGGGCAACCTTGCTAGTCAACTTGGGCGGTCGACATAGATCGGATTGATCACCGACTCTGTTGTATCCTTGATCAACTCGGGTTCTAACTCAGGGTTCACCCAACTGCACCGGGTCACCTGACGTGTATCTTTTGTGTAAGAATTGCAGAAGTCCTCGGGCCTATGTAGTTCATGTATGTAGGTATATACAAAGGGTGTACTTATGGTGTCGTGTAAAGAAAACGTTAGCTGAAATATCGTCTGCCCTATATCTAATAAAACCAGCAGCCTAATCTACCAGGTCGAAGACACAATAAAAATATATAATGGCAAATATTAGGGAGAGGCTACCAGAAACATTCCCTAAGAGAATGCTTATGTTTATTTGTGTGTCAGGAAGTACCGCGGCGGTAGCCATGGGCTGAATGGTATGCATGTAATGTGTAAGAGACAGTCTGGTGTAACACATATGTCTCTAAGGAAATAGTGAATATTCGCCCTCCCAAGTGGGTGAATATACCTATATGTATGCTGTAGGATGCATGGGATAAAACCTGTGTGTTACTGGTGTATATTTGCTCACAGTGTATGTATATCAAGGAATACTCAGATAAAAGTCCATATGTTACCTAGTATGCACGTAGACTATATTTATCCAGGGTAAGTAAAAACTTTAAAAATCCCTTACTTGCTCTTCTTGTGATACCGAGATACTAGTAAAGACCTGCGGGGTTATGGTTCCCCACAAAGTCACATCAACGCGGTGAGTTTGTGAGCCTTGAAAACACGAAATCCATTCTAGAAGGGCCTACACAAGCTTCACCAGAAAATACTCTACCAACCAATCTGGCTGGAACACCACCGTAAATGAAAATGCATCAAAACTGTAGGGACAATTAATAATAGGCTTAAATGTATAACGTATCATTCAGCCGAATTGATCAAGATATTGTTCAACTAAACCGAAGTTTAGTAGTTACCTCTTTTATGTTACCACAAACGATCTGCATTCATTCACTTGTGTATATCGAATTAGTTATATTAATAAAAGATTATAAATGGGGTATAAACATTTTATTCCATTTACATCTTTGTCATTACTCTGTTCATATTAAACTGTGTATATTCAATACAAACTAGTACATTTATAATAATCTGGTTTTATGATTACTGTTTCGAATTCAATTTTAACTGATCATTCTGTTTGTATTCATTATAGTTTTATCCTGCGAATCTTTTATTTTTGTGCTATTCACTTTAAAATTTTGGTTAAATTCTGATCAATAATTATTTGTAAATTTTCAGAGTTGACCATCTCATGAGCTACATATCATCCTGCTTAATCGAACTATATATTTCTTGTCAGGATGGGTTTTGTGGAGATTTTTAGAAATTTCACTGGCTGAAATCATGAGTCAATTGAAAATAGACCACCATGGAAAACCTGGGAGCACTGGACGGCCGTTTCGTCCTAGTATGGGACTCCTCAGCAGTGCGCATCCACGATCCCGTCCCCCCGTGAGATTCGAACCCAGGACTTATCAGTCTCGCGCCGGGCGCTTAACCAACTAGACCACTGAGCAGGTACCCAACGGTGTTAATGTCTAACTTCAACCAATCCACGAAGTTGCTCCACCGTCCACCATTGTCATCAGTGAGTTCCTATCTCACAACAGACCTGGTTGAAAGTATATATATATATATATATGATGTTTAGTTTAATTGCGTAACAATTTAGTCTGTTTACTCAGAATTAATGTATCATACTGATTATCATGTAAATTCCTAGTTAGGTAAATAAACAATTTGCAAGTGATTTTATTCAACATAAAAAAAATTTCACATCACTGACTCGAAGTTAACATGATAACATGATTAATGCAAAAGAAATATTACTGTACATTAGATCGTTCAGGTGGTCTATGATAATAATAATAATAATTGGTGTGCATGATTTATTTAATATGTTTTTATAGTATACCTACCATTTATTAAATTATAATTGCTCGAATAATGATTCCAATGATGATTGCATAACTGTATATCTGGTGTGCTCAACAATAGTTTACTTATTTATTTAACATGAAATTCATTTCATGTATAACAATGTTCATTTATTTTACTTAAGAACATTATATATGTTCGTAAATTTGTCGGGTACTTACTTTTAAATATTTAATATAATTTCAATATCTAATACCATTTTTGTTCATTTGACAAATGTATACTGACTATAAAAGTATAATTTTTGCTAGGAGACTTCATTTCAAGTTATAACTTTCATATTAATTGTATTTTTCATCCTACAATTTGAGACCCACTACAGAGATATGTAGATCAAAGTCATATGTAGATAGTTTTAGATGAGTTATATGAAGTCCTTAGTAAAAAAATCACATTCTTATATGAGCACTCGCACAATGATTAAATGAAAAAAAATGCTCGAAAATGCTAGATACCACACCTATTAAAGATTGAAAAGAGATAGTTATTGTCACAATTTCACTTGCTAAAATCAATGTGATTACTTTCTATGTTATTCTGGTTTGCCAAAGGGGCATCAACCTTGCAACTTCCAAAGAATATAGAATTTCATTATCAGACATCATGACTTTTCTAAGTGAAGACTCTTCGACTCCCAGGTCAGAGTCTAAATAGTTAAAATGGTTTTTTTCTGCCAAGCACTTTTTTAAAAAACAAGGTTGTTGTATGCGAGATAGTCACTAACTTTATGCTCGACCCTACTCCTTTATCCAGGCATGGGACTGACAGTAACTTTAGAAGGGCTCCAGGTTCAGTTTACTTGATATTATGGAGATATGTCATTGTTAGAAACGTGTCAGGATTTTGCAAATATAACAAAAGTGTGTTACTATTATTATTATTATTATTATTATTATTATTATTATTATTATTATCATTATCATTCGCCAGACGTATTCTTTTTGTGAACAAATGAATATCTTCCTACATTTTTTCCCCGTTAGTTTCATTTATCTTGAATTTGTTTCCCATTGAATGAACGACCTTCATCTAATTAAATCTCGATCATTAAAATAATATGTAACTAATAGTTGATTGAACACGACATGAAAAAATGATTTCAGATTAACTAATTTTGTATTCTTCTGCTTTTAAAAACTTACAAATTTAAAAAAAAACTAAGCAGACAAATTATCATCTACTTTATAATGACAAAACGACTGGTCATTTATCAAAGTTCAATTGAATAGTATAAAAGAATTTTCTGACTTCAAAATTGTCACAATGAATTCTTTTCATCTTTTCATTTCATGATTGTCAAGAAGCATTTTTTTTCGTTGAAATCATGAACCGATCAATGTTGTGCCATCATTGAAAACCTGGAAGCATTGAACGACATTTTCATCCTAGTACGGGACTCCTCAGCATTGCTCATTCACGAACCGGGACATTGGACTCAAACCCAAAACCTTCGGTCTCACTTCAACTCTCTTGATCACTGAGCTAGCATCCAACGGTGTTAACGTCTAACTCTAACCAATTCATGACGTTGAGTAACCACTTTTCTTTCTTCTCCTTAATATGCTGCATTTAGTGGTAATAAAAAATTGTGTTTAAATTTATTTTTACTGAATTCACATTAGATATTATTTACGTACTGGTAAAAAGTTTTCTGAATACTTTGAGTAGGCGGTGAATTTAAAATTTTTACTGAATCAAATTGACCTAATGGAATTTTCATTTATTCAATCATTCATTTACTGAATGATTTAGTTGATAATTAAGGTCATTGAACAATGGATCATTTCATTGTTTATTATTATTCATAAATAGTCTACGTATGGTAAGATTCTGAGCATATTTAGTAAGTGTTTCACTTGATAGAGAAGGTCGATTCATACTAAAAAAAGAAGAGAAAATAAAGAAGATAGCGAAGCGATGTTATATTTCTTCCTGGAACATAAATGGGATGCATGATTTCTAAAGGCAAATAATGAAATGAAGCTATTACGTATATAATTGATATGCTGTATCAGATACCAAGGTTATGACTAATGTACCATATGTCAGTTTGACTTACACGTATATCATGGGAAATACAGGGTACTGGAAAAATTTCACACTACAAGTCATATATATCTGGCTATCGATACACTCGTTTGTTAATGTCAACCAGCTACCGTCGAGTCTCACCCACACAACAGACGGAAACGCTTCCTTAGGACATATCAGCCACTTAGGTTACCAAAGAGGGGGAACACTCTTTTTATCTGCAACATAATGTTTTCTTCCATAAAAATCAAAATTGCAATCTATTAATTATTCAAGAATTAAACTTTACCGTACAAAACCTGTCCACTGAAAGAAGTCTTAGAAACAGTTTCTTTGCTATCTAATATTTTTATTTTGTTCGGATCGTTAACCAGTTATCAGGTGATCGTTTTACATTCGTCCATATCTTTATTAATTGGCATTTCAAATAATTTTGACAATCCGCTTTTAAACTATAACAAACTCATGATCACAAGTGATCGATTTTTAAAGCAGAAAAACACGATGTTTATATTAAACTTCTTAACAGTTACAACTATAAACCATATAATATGATCTATGTAGTTTTTTAGTTAGTTTGATATAATGTAAGAATGTCACACAGAAACGAATCAGCAATAATAGATACTAAATTTGTAACATTGTTTACTTATAGTAAATTAGAATTGTGACTAATAAAGGAATTGATGATTAGACTTTTGTCTCATTCACGACTCTTCAGATGAATGTAATACATCCCTGTTTTGATACTTGAACCCAGTCGCTACAGTCTCTACAGTATGTTTTTTGATTAAATTACTTAAATCACAAAACTAATGGCTTTTCCAACAGGTATGAAGTTATTGGTAAGAGCCTTTAGTTCCCCGTTGTTAATATATAGGACTGCGATTAATTAATCTCTGTTACTGTATATGCCTACTAAATGGATTGCCTCGATCTAGCATTTTAGTCACACGTTCCAATATATTTAAATTGGAATCCAGGACACGTGTTTCATCCTAGTTAGGATTCGTTAGTTGGCTTTACCTGGATCTTAGTTCGTTCAAATACACTAAATCTTGTAACGAAAACCTGTACCAAGTCAATCTAATTAAAATGTATATATGTTAACAGGGATTGTTCAGTTATAGTTCTGAATGTCAAAAAAAGGGAAATTGTAAAACTTAATGCCGTCACGTTATATTTTGAATTTCATATCAAGAATAATTGAATATGTCTGTTACTCACTGGTAATTGAATAAACACTCAAATTACAAGGTAAACAACACTTTATGATGTATGTAAACATGTTTACCATGAAATAAACACTTTTTTCTATAGTTGTCTTTATTGTTGATTACATTGAAATTTAAACCATTGTGTTATAGAGTTGCAGTATGAAACAACAGTACTTAAAAATAAATATATTTGGTGCTAACATTGTGTTATTATGCGATTTACGCTCCAAACTATGTCACATTTTGCTATCCACATTACATACTCCCGACTTAACTAGTCAACTTATCTCACTCCCTTTTACTATGTTACTTGAAAAAGTAGATTTTTTATTTCATGATTAGTAGATTGTCTTCTTTTCTATTCATTATCAATGAAGTGCATTAGAAATGTATTAAGCATAATAAATCGAAAGCTTGGTGACCTAATCGTAATATTCTGACGAAGTAAACCTTCTTGACAGTGAGGAAAATGTTTTGTAAATTTTAATCTACAAGCATAATAACAATCTTTATTACCGTTATAATTTAAGCGGATCGTTTAAGTTTTGAATATAGTTGAACATATATTTTCCAGTCAACATTGAATTCTATCAGTCTGCTGATTCGTAGCAAATACAGTTCTCATCGGACCATAAAAAACTATCCACTCAAATTATTAACTGAATAATAGTATTGGCAATAATAATAACGATAATGACGGGTAGCATGTTACATAACTTCAGATAATAAAAAGTATACACGGAATTTATTTGATACTTTGTACGCGTATATGAATTTAACATCTATCTATCTATCTATCTATCTATCTATCTATCTATCTATCTATCTATCTATCTATCTATCTATCTATCTATCTATCTATCTATCTATCTATCTATCTATCTATCTATCTATCTATCTATCTATCTATCTATCTATCTATCTATCTATCTATCTATCTATCTATCTATCTATCTATCTATCTATCTATCTATCTATCTATCTATCTATCTATCTATCTATCTATCTATCTATCTATCTATCTATCTATCTATCTATCTATCTATCTATCTATCTATCTATCTATCTATCTATCTATCTATCTATCTATCTATCTATCCATCTATCTATCTATCTATCTATCTATCTATCTATCCATCTATCTATCTATCTATCTATCTATCTATCTATCTATCTATCTATCTATCTATCTATCTATCTATCTATCTATCTATCTGACTGAATCACTATATATATCAGGTATGGTTGATTCAAGCTTCTAGAGTATTCAGTAGTTTTAGGAGTAAATGCTTTTTTGGTTTTCGATCGGATTTTTTTAATAATATTCGTCGGCTAACTTAAGACTGAACTTAACATGTGTTAAGAAAAAGAGAATGGGATTGATGTACGTCGTTCGTGAGTAATTTAGGCTAGGAGCTACTTCTGAACTTAGTGACGAAGTCACCCGGACGACTGACAGAACTAGGTAAACTGCTTCATATACACTAAACTGGTCAGTCTTAGTAGCTTATCCTTTATCCGGAAGTATACAAGCCAAATACTATTATAGATTATGTAGAAATTTGCTCCATGACACTGTTTCCCGAATTGATTTTTTCAAACGGTGTTCAGGTATATTACCAAGAATATTTTACTTCGACTGGAGACTCAAGTTTAATACACTTTTGATTATTATTCTCAACCGAATTCCAACTATTTAGTTTTCTTTACTTTAAATATAAAACTACTATTTAAAGAAGCCATTTTCGAAGACAGGTTGAACATGAAAATAGCTTCCTTAATAGATAGGTATCAATCAGGAAGAATTATTGAAAACCACGAAGCCTTGGACGAATATGTCGTGGTGTAGCTTAGCCTGATGAAATCAGAGAGGACGAATTATAGTGAAAAAAAATGATTAAATGTCTTATATTGGTGATCCAAATACAGAAGAAATTATCCACTAAAATTATTTCGACCACATTGAATATTTGGTATAGAAAAATAAATGTTTAATCAGAAAACAACCTAATTTATTGATTTATAATTCCACCACTTCCTATCACATCCTCTTCCAAAGAAATTGTGTGATTTTCTATCAAAACCAACTTGGAAAATATTTGTTGTTTTACGTCGCTATGCTAATTTTCTTACATGTGTCGGAGCATATAGTAGAAAGTGGATGACACAAAATAATAGATTTTCACATCCAGAATAAAAAGGACGAAATGAACATGATTAAATCTAATGACTATCTAAGTCATTTGTAAAAGGTTATGGTTATCAGAGAATCACAACATAAGTCAAGATAACATTATAAAAAATACAATCTTCTTAACAGTGTCACTGATGGAATATATATGTATCGCCAGCTTTAACTGAATCGTGCTTTCTATCAGTGATATTTACACACCTATCAAAATATTAAACGTAACGAAACAAAATCAAATATTGTGCAAACAACTCAACATCTCACCACCACATTCTCAGTACTAACTAAATGTGAGTAGTATGGTGAATTGATGAAAATTTTGTCAACGAATTGACGTCTACGCACTTCCATGATTCAATGTTAACAGAACAATCCAGGGTCCTCCTACACTACAATTAAACAATACACTGTCTCGACAAACAACTGGAAACAGTTCATCTAACCGTGCAACGTCAAACCGAAACCAACATTAGAATTCATCTTACGAATCTGTCTAAAACGTGAATTTATCATAAAGTCTTCTGAAATATTTATTATTATAATAATCTTATGTTTCATCATCAAATGTTTAGTATAGCATGTTAAATAAGTAACGATGTTATGAGTATGAAAATCATATGTAACTGCGACGCCCCATCTAGATGAGAGATTATAGCCCCAGACGGCTCACATTATCAATGTAGGATGGGATACTTGAGATTATGCCACTGCGTAACCCACATGGCCACATCCACATATCAGCCAAGGCAATAAATCTAATCACATTATATCTTGCTTCTTCAACGTTACAAACAGATCTTATTAGAAATAAGTGCCGTGGATGATTTCTCCCATATCTACATGTGGCTCTTGATAAATACACCTACTTTATTCACACAATCACAGAATCACTCCACAGTATTCATGTTAGGATTTTCAAGAATCAATGCATGATTACATAATACTGGTAAACTGAACTCATAAATTGCTAATCATGCTGACAGATATACAAAGTGTAAAACTGCAGTCTGATATGAAGTGCCTTCCAGAAGAAGATTGGAATGAAGAGAAGAGGGAAGAAAACTGAAAGTAATCACAATAACAACAGGAATGTAGGAACGATGGATTTTGTAAGAGACAACTTAAATAAGTGTGTAAATGATGTATTAAATGCATGAACTTCACATCTAACCAGTGCACAGTGAGATTTCGCATTGAACGGTAAATCGGTTATCCCACCCAGTTCTCGTTCACTTATTTAAAAGTATATCATTCGAATAAAATGCGTTTGTCGTGTCGTTCGTTGACTTCGAGTTGTTAGACGTTTATGAGTTACAGTGACATTAATACATGCATGCTCATCTGTAAAAATGATGAACTCAGTATGAATAAACTGTAAATCATGGGAGTATCACAGTTTGTCAACCACTTTCGAATTCTTATAAACGCTTTCCTGAAACCCATATAATCTCCCTATACCATATCGAAAAATCAACTCCACTTGTATCTCTTATAGAGTTACTGACAGTAACAAGCTGACACAAGGGGGTAGAGTTGCTAAAAATATCTAACCAAATTAAACAAATTAAACCATTTTAACTCTGTCCTCCAACTTCAAGAAACAATTATCAAGTCTCATGATGAAAGTCGAGATTTGTCGGAAATCACGAGGCAGATGTCCCTTCTAATAACTCCAGCAACAAGTAATATAGGTGCATGAAACTTCGAGATAATATGGGAGAGCGGAAGGGCCAACCAAATAGCAACAGAAAAAGGCGATACAACATAACAGTACTCAGAATCAGTGAAAACCATTGAACTCGAGTTGGACAGCAAATGATGCTGTATTCCGGTCTAAAAGAGGAAAATGCTCCATACACTCAACGAATCTCTCTGATGTTGTCCAAACAAACACGAAATGCACTCATTGAGCGGGAATCTCATGCATCCTAAATCATCAATGCATCCTTCAAAACACAGGAGGAGGCAATCATAATGAATGTTATCCAATGTTGTGCACTCAACAATGATAACGATGACGACGATAAAGATCAGTTCAACGAGAGGCTGCAATCGATCATAGTGAAGTGTCTATGGTAGTAGCTGATTATCCTGATGGGAGGGAGACCTAAACACCAATGTAGGAATGGACACTAACGGTTGTGGGGATATCATGGGACGATATGTAATGTGGAGTGTGAGAAAGGAAGGAGAATGGTGATAAATTTGCATATCTATGTGCATTCAACAAAGTGGTTGTAGGTGGCACAATATTCACACACAAACGCATGCACAAGGCTAATTCGGTCTCACCAGACCACACCATGGATAACCAGATAGATCATATTTGCTTCCGTAAAACATTCGCAAGGACAATGGAAGTGTTGGGACGCCTTCCGATAACTACAGAGGACCTAAGGGGGACAAAGAGTTTCCATACAATCAGAACATGATGAAGCTTTCTAGAATGTCGACGTGTTATGCTACTACTGAACCGTTGCATAACACGCCTCTCTGCAGATTGGCTGAATTATAATATTGCTATAAAACACACTAATATACATATAAATATCCATGATTTTCTGTACATTTTTATTCTTGACCAACAAGCACTTCTCCAGTCTTCTTCTGTCTTCTTATTTACGACTGTTGGGCGTTCTATACGTTCGAGTATCGTAGTTATATGTCGTATTCTACGTTAATCAAGTAGCGGACTTAACAGGAAGACGTAAGAACGAGGAGAAGATATGACATAGCTTTATATCACTACCTAGTTGTGGCCAAGATGAAACTGAAGCTAATGAAACGCTGGACAACTTGAGAAACCAAATTACAGAAGTTCAATATAACCTTCTCTGAAGTGAACGGTACTGGGTCCAAGTCTCAGGGTGATCATCAACTCTGAAATGCAGGTTCATACAGCTGATGAGTCACAAATAGGTCTAAATGCGTGTCCTGGATTCCACTGCTTGCCACCATCCGTCTTTGTTTATAAAGCTTGTGACTTAAGGCAATATCGAGGCAGTCCTCACAGGATGCACATATGCCAACAAGAAACTGACCAATTGCAGTCCTAAACAACAATGGGAAGATACAAGCAAATAATACCAAGTGAAATAAACAATGTTGTTTGCTCATTTTGTGTATTTATCGGACAATGCACATTTTCAAATTGTGTCGATAACTCTTCATACCATGAAAGAATATTTAAAAACAATTTAGTGAAGTAATGTTTCTTTTCGGTGATATCACCTATTGATATTGTACAACAATATTGATTGTAATTTAGTAAACAGAAAAACAATTGGAGAGTGCATTCACCAAACGGTATGTAAGAGTATTCAAATGTGAGTAAGGGACTGTTACGTAATAATTTGTAAGTCAATGAGAAAAATCAAGATGAAAATAATCATTCACAGATTTGAAATCTGATAATTATCTGGCAGACATCGAGAAAAATGGAGGAGTAAATGTTGTCGTCCGAAAATGTAGGTTATTGTCGCAAACTAACATCGTCTGGAAAAGTAGTGAGTGGATAAGTACATAGTTTATCTATTGTGCAGTCATCAGTCGAGTTCAAATTGAACAGGTGACCAATCTCCATCATTTGTAATAATTATCTAATTTATGTTAGCATATAATGACAAAATAACTTCAAATAACTAGAAGTCGATTAGAGGTGTTTGAACATGAGAATGATGTCGTCAACCGAACTGAATGATGATCATCATCGCAGTAAATGCCACGATAACTAGATGAATATTTTAAAAGTTGTTGTACTCTCCACCTGCTCACTTATTAAACATTTTCATAATTTCTAATGACAAATTTGAGTAACATTTGACAGTATTACTTGCTGGTATGCAATATCATATGTGAAGGAAGGAGGAACACTCATTTGAAGACAAAATCGATGTGGTGAATCTGTGTGATATCACAGACAAATGATGTGATATTATCTGCTTATCAACATCTTACATATATAAAACATAGATCAGGAGAGAGAGATGAATGATCCGATCAAAATACTCCATAAGTACAATCACACTTATCTGTAGATGATTTTGAGTATTTGACTATTTGTTATAAAATATCTTCATCAAATTATAGAATAAATGGAATTATAGACAATATTATTTGAGAATATTTTCTATAGATATTTAATCGATGATTAATAAATCTCAAATATTTCAATGTATTGCAAATAATGAAGGAGCTCTGAAAATGATAATAATAATAATAATAATAATAATAATAATATGTATTCTGAATTTAATATTTACAGGATACGGCCTCTTGATCTCGAAGTTGGGCGTCTACTGAGTCCTTCATCCGGTTCAGCAACACTATGTTGAAAACGTTTCCTGGCACTGACAATAGTGTAATTCCTCTATAGTTCTCACATTTGCTCAGATCTCCTTTCCTTGGTATCTTGATGAAGTGTGCTTTTTCCAGTCTGTCGACAGTTTTCCTTCTCCCAAATCTTCCTGAATAGAATGTGGACCATATTTGCAGCTACTTCAATGTCTGACTTCAGTGCTTCAGCTGGTATATTGTCAGGTCCTGCATCTTTCCTACTCTTCATTTGTCTGATGTCCATCCTGATTTCTTCCGTCGTTGGTGGAGTGGCATCAATAGGAAAATGTGTGTGTATGTGCTGCTTCAGTGTTCAGTGAATTCAGTGGAACTGTTTAATTCAAGAGTTCCTCGAATTGTTCTACCCATCCGTTACTCTGTTCATGAATCTTGACGATTGCCTTGTCTTCGTTATCGTTGACCGGTCTCTCTGATTTATTATATTTCTCTGGCAGTTTCCTGGTTGTGACATATGTTTGCCTCACATTTACTCCTCGTGCAGCTTTTTCTGCTGTCTTTGATGGCTCTTCCACATATTTCTGCATGTCGGCTCTAGTGCTTTTCTTCATTTGCTTGTATGCTTCGGTGTATTCAGATTGTTCCTTGACTTTCTCCGTTCTTGTTCGGTTGTTTTTAACTCCTGTCCTCTTGTTCTTCCATTTTTGAGCCTTTTTCATGGTTTCCATAGAGATCCGTTCATAGAGATGGTGCTTATTGAGGACCAGAAACTCCTGCTACATAAAAGTCAGTGCTTCTTTGGAACCTTTCCAACTGTTCTCCATAGTAGTTTTATCTCATTGAGTAGATTTTGTATGGCTTGAAACGAGTTGTTGAGAGTTATCTTGAATTCGTTGAGTTTGTTAGTATGTTGAAAGAAGGCTGTATTGAACATTTGTAATACTGTCTGTCCGGTTGTCCTGTGTTTCTTTGGCTTTAGTTTCAATCTTGGTCACAACCAGGTGGTGATCTGAAGCTATGTCAGCTCGTTTCCTGGTTCTCACATCTTCCATTGCCCTCCTGACATTCTTACTGATGCAAATATGATCTATCTGGTTATCCATGGTGTGGTCTGGTGAGACCGAATTAGCCTTGTGCATGCGTTTGTGTGTGAATATTGTGCCACCTACAACCACTTTGTTGAATGCACATAGATATGCAAATTTATCACCATTCTCCTTCCTTTCTCACACTCCACATTACATATCGTCCCATGATATCCCCACAACCGTTAGTGTCCATTCCTACATTGGTGTTTAGGTCTCCCTCCCATCAGGATAATCAGCTACTACCATAGACACTTCACTATGATCGATTGCAGCCTCTCGTTGAACTGATCTTTATCGTCGTCATCGTTATCATTGTTGAGTGCACAACATTGGATAACATTCATTATGATTGCCTCCTCCTGTGTTTTGAAGGATGCATTGATGATTTAGGATGCATGAGATTCCCGCTCAATGAGTGCATTTCGTGTTTGTTTGGACAACATCAGAGAGATTCGTTGAGTGTATGGAGCATTTTCCTCTTTTAGACCGGAATACAGCATCATTTGCTGTCCAACTCGAGTTCAATGGTTTTCACTGATTCTGAGTACTGTTATGTTGTATCGCCTTTTTCTGTTGCTATTTGGTTGGCCCTTCCGCTCTCCCATATTATCTCGAAGTTTCATGCACCTATATTACTTGTTGCTGGAGTTATTAGAAGGGACATCTGCCTCGTGATTTCCGACAAATCTCGACTTTCATCATGAGACTTGATAATTGTTTCTTGAAGTTGGAGGACAGAGTTAAAATGGTTTAATTTGTTTAATTTGGTTAGATATTTTTAGCAACTCTACCCCCTTGTGTCAGCTTGTTACTGTCAGTAACTCTATAAGAGATACAAGTGGAGTTGATTTTCGATATGGTATAGGGAGATTATATGGGTTTCAGGAAAGCGTTTATAAGAATTCGAAAGTGGTTGACAAACTGTGATACTCCCATGATTTACAGTTTATTCATACTGAGTTCATCATTTTTACAGATGAGCATGCATGTATTAATGTCACTGTAACTCATAAACGTCTAACAACTCGAAGTCAACGAACGACACGACAAACGCATTTTATTCGAATGATATACTTTTAAATAAGTGAACGAGAACTGGGTGGGATAACCGATTTACCGTTCAATGCGAAATCTCACTGTGCACTGGTTAGATGTGAAGTTCATGCATTTAATACATCATTTACACACTTATTTAAGTTGTCTCTTACAAAATCCATCGTTCCTACATTCCTGTTGTTATTGTGATTACTTTCAGTTTTCTTCCCTCTTCTCTTCATTCCAATCTTCTTCTGGAAGGCACTTCATATCAGACTGCAGTTTTACACTTTGTATATCTGTCAGCATGATTAGCAATTTATGAGTTCAGTTTACCAGTATTATGTAATCATGCATTGATTCTTGAAAATCCTAACATGAATACTGTGGAGTGATTCTGTGATTGTGTGAATAAAGTAGGTGTATTTATCAAGAGCCACATGTAGATATGGGAGAAATCATCCACGGCACTTATTTCTAATAAGATCTGTTTGTAACGTTGAAGAAGCAAGATATAATGTGATTAGATTTATTGCCTTGGCTGATATGTGGATGTGGCCATGTGGGTTACGCAGTGGCATAATCTCAAGTATCCCATCCTACATTGATAATGTGAGCCGTCTGGGGCTATAATCTCTCATCTAGATGGGGCGTCGCAGTTACATATGATTTTCATACTCATAACATCGTTACTTATTTAACATGCTATACTAAACATTTGATGATGAAACATAAGATTATTATAATAATAAATATTTCAGAAGACTTTATGATAAATTCACGTTTTAGACAGATTCGTAAGATGAATTCTAATGTTGGTTTCGGTTTGACGTTGCACGGTTAGATGAACTGTTTCCAGTTGTTTGTCGAGACAGTGTATTGTTTAATTGTAGTGTAGGAGGACCCTGGATTGTTCTGTTAACATTGAATCATGGAAGTGCGTAGACGTCAATTCGTTGACAAAATTTTCATCAATTCACCATACTACTCACATTTAGTTAGTACTGAGAATGTGGTGGTGAGATGTTGAGTTGTTTGCACAATATTTGATTTTGTTTCCGTTTCACTTTCAGTTTGGGAAGGACAGGAGGCTCGATGGGCTATGTTATTCCGGGCAATGGTGGTATCTCAGTAGATCCAACTTTCTTTTGAAAGAGTCGACGGATAGAGCCTCAACCACGTGCTGATATAGTGAATTCCACTCGTTGATGTTTCGATGGGAAATTCGATATTCAGCTGACAAGTAATTTGTTCTCGGCTTATGAACTTTTGTGGAATGTCCTCGTAAATTCTCTGATTTGGAAGACAAGAAAAATGAAGGCATATCAGGTGCAAATTTGGCACTAAGCAATTTGAAAACTGTAATCAAGTTGACTCTAGTTCTGCGATATGACAACGGGAAAAGGTTCAGCATGGCCAGTCGAGATTCATACGGAAACTTCGCTATTCCGGGAATCAGCTTAGTCGCCGTTCTCTGAACCTTTTCCGGAAACTCACTGTCTTTTTTAAGCAGGGGCTGGCCGCTTGTATGCAGTACTCAAGTTTAGGACGAACGAACACTGTATACAAAGTCAAAAACGTCTTAGCGTCGACATGACTAATAGCCCTACGTATTGGCCATAAGGTTCTAAAACCTTTGGCGGCTATTGCACGAGAGTGTGCAGTGGTCTTTAAGTCTTGGCTAACGATGACTCCTTAGTCATTATATGTCTGGACGACAGGTAGCTCAGTGTTATTCATCGTGTATGTATCTGTACCTTGATGACCGATATGCATCACAACACACTTAGAAGTATTTATCGGCAACTGCCATGTTTGAGACCATTCAGATAATTTCTTCAGGTCATTTCGGAGTTCTAAGCTATCACACTCACATCGTATCGTTCTCCATATCTTGACATCGTCAGCATATAGCAAGACCGATGATGATAGGAGACGAGGACAGTCATTTACATACAAGAGGAATAGCGCTGGCCCCAAAACTGTACCCTGAAGCACTCCACTAAGCACAGTTTCCCAGATAGATAACTTTGAGTTCACCTTTACTCTTTGTTGACGCGTAACTAAGAAGTCGTTTGTCCACATAAATAGATCGCCTCCAATCCCGACTTTTCTTAACTTATATAACAGCCGGTTGTGCGGAACTTTGTCAAAAGCTTTAATGAAATCAATGAAGGCTACGTCTACAGGTAGCTTTTGGTCCTTAAGAACGCACCAGATTTCACGAGCCACTAATAAGTTAGTGAGACAAGAATGACCTATTCTGAAGCCGTGCTGCTTCTCCGAGAGGATCCGGTTTTTATCGAGATACTTAAACAGCTCCTTCCGAATAATCTTTTCTAAGATTTTAACAACCACACTAGCTAGGCTAACGGTGCGGTACTTCTTAGGTTTGTGTTTCATACCTGTTTTGAAGACAGGACTTACTATGGCGTTTTTCCAGTCTTTTGGTAAACGACCCTGCGTAACAGATAGGTTAAAGCATGTACTTAAAGGGCTTGCAACGAAGTTAGATAATTCCTTCAGTAGCCTAGGATGTAATTCATCGGGCCCCGTGGATTTACCTATGTCAAGCTTATTTAGCAGACTCAACAGAATGACAGACCAGATTCATCTTGTGTGTTGCGATGTTGTAAAATGGATTTCAGAATGTTCCCGTATCTCAAATTGACTAATCTGCATTCTGAACATTGAAGATATTTGCACTTGATGAACAATGTGCTAACATTTTAATGAATAACAATGAATGCTTCACAATAGTAGTATTCATCTTATGGAACACAACAGTAAGAAAATTATTCGTTTATGTCATAAATATTCCCCATCAGTGATTACAACAACAACAACAACAACAACAACTACTACTACTACTACTACTACTACTACTACTACTACTACTACTACTACTACTACTACTGCTACTGCTACTGCTGCTGCTGCTGCTGCTGCTGCTGCTGCTGCTGCTGCTGCTGCTGCTGCTGCTGCTGCTGCTGCTGCTGCTGCTGCTGCTGCTGCTGCTGCTGCTGCTGCTGCTGCTGCTGCTGCTGCTGCTGCTGCTGCTGCTGCTGCTGCTGCTGCTGCTGCTGCTGCTGCTGCTGCTGCTGCTGCTGCTGCTGCTGCTGCTGCTGCTGCTGCTGCTGCTGCTGCTGCTGCTGCTGCTGCTGCTGCTGCTGCTGCTGCTGCTGCTGCTGCTGCTGCTGCTGCTGCTGCTGCTGCTGCTGCTGCTGCTGCTGCTGCTGCTGCTGCTGCTGCTGCTCTGCTGCTGCTGCTGCTGCTCTGCTGCTGCTGCTGCTGCTGCTGCTGCTGCTGCTGCTGCTGCTGCTGCTGCTGCTGCTGCTGCTGCTGCTGCTGCTGCTGCTGCTGCTGCTGCTGCTGCTGCTGCTGCTGCTGCTGCTGCTGCTGCTGCTGCTGCTGCTGCTGCTGCTGCTGCTGCTGCTGCTGCTGCTGCTGCTGCTGCTGCTGCTGCTGCTGCTGCTGCTGCTGCTGCTGCTGCTGCTGCTGCTGCTGCTGCTGCTGCTGCTGCTGCTGCTGCTGCTGCTGCTGCTGCTGCTGCTGCTGCTGCTGCTGCTGCTGCTGCTGCTGCTGCTGCTGCTGCTGCTGCTGCTGCTGCTGCTGCTGCTGCTGCTGCTGCTGCTGCTGCTGCTGCTGCTGCTGCTGCTGCTGCTGCTGCTGCTGCTGCTGCTGCTGCTGCTGCTGCTGCTGCTGCTGCTGCTGCTGCTGCTGCTGCTGCTGCTGCTGCTGCTGCTGCTGCTGCTGCTGCTGCTGCTGCTGCTGCTGCTGCTGCTGCTGCTGCTGCTGCTGCTGCTGCTGCTGCTGCTGCTGCTGCTGCTGCTGCTGCTGCTGCTGCTGCTGCTGCTGCTGCTGCTGCTGCTGCTGCTGCTGCTGCTGCTGCTGCTGCTGCTGCTGCTGCTGCTGCTGCTGCTGCTGCTGCTGCTGCTGCTGCTGCTGCTGCTGCTGCTGCTGCTGCTGCTGCTGCTGCTGCTGCTGCTGCTGCTGCTGCTGCTGCTGCTGCTGCTGCTGCTGCTGCTGCTGCTGCTGCTGCTGCTGCTGCTGCTGCTGCTGCTGCTGCTGCTGCTGCTGCTGCTGCTGCTGCTGCTGCTGCTGCTGCTGCTGCTGCTGCTGCTGCTGCTGCTGCTGCTGCTGCTGCTGCTGCTGCTGCTGCTGCTGCTGCTGCTGCTGCTGCTGCTGCTGCTGCTGCTGCTGCTGCTGCTGCTGCTGCTGCTGCTGCTGCTGCTGCTGCTGCTGCTGCTGCTGCTGCTGCTGCTGCTGCTGCTGCTGCTGCTGCTGCTGCTGCTGCTGCTGCTGCTGCTGCTGCTGCTGCTGCTGCTGCTGCTGCTGCTGCTGCTGCTGCTGCTGCTGCTGCTGCTGCTGCTGCTGCTGCTGCTGCTCTGCTGCTGCTGCTGCTGCTGCTGCTGCTGCTGCTGCTGCTGCTGCTGCTGCTGCTGCTGCTGCTGCTGCTGCTGCTGCTGCTGCTGCTGCTGCTGCTGCTGCTGCTGCTGCTGCTGCTGCTGCTGCTGCTGCTGCTGCTGCTGCTGCTGCTGCTGCTGCTGCTGCTGCTGCTGCTGCTGCTGCTGCTGCTGCTGCTGCTGCTGCTGCTGCTGCTGCTGCTGCTGCTGCTGCTGCTGCTGCTGCTACTGCTGCTGCTGCTGCTGCTGCTGCTGCTACTACTACTACTACTACTACTACTACTACTACTACTACTACTACTACTACTACTACTACTACTACTACTACTACTACTACTACTACTACTACTACTACTACTACTACTACTACTACAACTTCTACTACCATTCTGACTTCTAATTGTTACATTGATTTCTCGTGTGAAATTATGTGTTTTCCAATTGAATGGTGAGTTTCGATTCTCTTCAAAGTTCTCTCTTTCTCGTATTTTAGAGACAGTTGCATTGATTCGACGTGAATCTAAGCAGAGAATTTCTGTGACTTTGTGGAGACATATCGTGTGTGAGATTCCATGCTGATTCACAATCGTCCTGGTTACGAGATCCACCACTCTATAGAAAGTAGACAGAATGGGGAAAGAATTATATTTGGCCAAACCAAATCATATGATAGTGTTGTAAGTGGATATACTCGTAATCGAAGTGAAAATCCAGTCACAAAAGCCAAAATATTCTGGTCTTCCTATCAACACCTCATTCCCTACATGTAAATAAAACAAAAACAGATTCGACAAATTAAACCCTCATCTCTCAGTATATTGAATTCCAGATAAATATGATGGATATGATGAGATTCTAGAGATTATGCCACTGCGTAACCCACATGGCCACATCCACATATCAGCCAAGGCAATAAATCTAATCACATTATATCTTGCTTCTTCAACGTTACAAACAGATCTTATTAGAAATAAATGCTGTGGATGATTCCTCCTCACAATAACAACAGGAATGTAGGAACGATGAAGTTTGTAAGCGACAACTTAAATAAGTGTGTAAATGATGTATTAAATGCATGAACTTCACATCTAACCAGTGCACAGTGAGATTTCGCATTGAACGGTAAATCGGTTATCCCACCCAGTTCTCGTTCACTTATTTAAAAGTATATCATTCGAATAAAATGCGTTTGTCGTGTCGTTCGTTGACTTCGAGTTGTTAGACGTTTATGAGTTACAGTGACATTAATACATGCATGCTCATCTGTAAAAATGATGAACTCAGTATGAATAAACTGTAAATCATGGGAGTATCACAGTTTGTCAACCACTTTCGAATTCTTATAAACGCTTTCCTGAAACCCATATAATCTCCCTATACCATATCGAAAAATCAACTCCACTTGTATCTCTTATAGAGTTACTGACAGTAACAAGCTGACACAAGGGGTAGAGTTGCTAAAAATATCTAACCAAATTAAACAAATTAAACCATTTTAACTCTGTCCTCCAACTTCAAGAAACAATTATCAAGTCTCATGATGAAAGTCGAGATTTGTCGGAAATCACGAGGCAGATGTCCCTTCTAATAACTCCAGCAACAAGTAATATAGGTGCATGAAACTTCGAGATAATATGGGAGAGCGGAAGGGCCAACCAAATAGCAACAGAAAAAGGCGATACAACATAACAGTACTCAGAATCAGTGAAAACCATTGAACTCGAGTTGGACAGCAAATGATGCTGTATTCCGGTCTAAAAGAGGAAAATGCTCCATACACTCAACGAATCTCTCTGATGTTGTCCAAACAAACACGAAATGCACTCATTGAGCGGGAATCTCATGCATCCTAAATCATCAATGCATCCTTCAAAACACAGGAGGAGGCAATCATAATGAATGTTATCCAATGTTGTGCACTCAACAATGATAACGATGACGACGATAAAGATCAGTTCAACGAGAGGCTGCAATCGATCATAGTGAAGTGTCTATGGTAGTAGCTGATTATCCTGATGGGAGGGAGACCTAAACACCAATGTAGGAATGGACACTAACGGTTGTGGGGATATCATGGGACGATATGTAATGTGGAGTGTGAGAAAGGAAGGAGAATGGTGATAAATTTGCATATCTATGTGCATTCAACAAAGTGGTTGTAGGTGGCACAATATTCACACACAAACGCATGCACAAGGCTAATTCGGTCTCACCAGACCACACCATGGATAACCAGATAGATCATATTTGCATCAGTAAGAATGTCAGGAGGGCAATGGAAGATGTGAGAACCAGGAAACGAGCTGACATAGCTTCAGATCACCACCTGGTTGTGACCAAGATTGAAACTAAAGCCAAAGAAACACAGGACAACCGGACAGACAGTATTACAAATGTTCAATACAGCCTTCTTTCAACATACTAACAAACTCAACGAATTCAAGATAACTCTCAACAACTCGTTTCAAGCCATACAAAATCTACTCAATGAGATAAAACTACTATGGAGAACAGTTGGAAAGGTTCCAAAGAAGCACTGACTTTTATGTAGCAGGAGTTTCTGGTCCTCAATAAGCACCATCTCTATGAACGGATCTCTATGGAAACCATGAAAAAGGCTCAAAAATGGAAGAACAAGAGGACAGGAGTTAAAAACAACCGAACAAGAACGGAGAAAGTCAAGGAACAATCTGAATACACCGAAGCATACAAGCAAATGAAGAAAAGCACTAGAGCCGACATGCAGAAATATGTGGAAGAGCCATCAAAGACAGCAGAAAAAGCTGCACGAGGAGTAAATGTGAGGCAAACATATGTCACAACCAGGAAACTGCCAGAGAAATATAATAAATCAGAGAGACCGGTCAACGATAACGAAGACAAGGCAATCGTCAAGATTCATGAACAGAGTAACGGATGGGTAGAACAATTCGAGGAACTCTTGAATTAAACAGTTCCACTGAATTCACTGAACACTGAAGCAGCACATACACACACATTTTCCTATTGATGCCACTCCACCAACGACGGAAGAAATCAGGATGGACATCAGACAAATGAAGAGTAGGAAAGATGCAGGACCTGACAATATACCAGCTGAAGCACTGAAGTCAGACATTGAAGTAGCTGCAAATATGGTCCACATTCTATTCAGGAAGATTTGGGAGAAGGAAAAACTGTCGACAGACTGGAAAAAAGCACACTTCATCAAGATACCAAGGAAAGGAGATCTGAGCAAATGTGAGAACTATAGAGGAATTACACTATTGTCAGTGCCAGGAAACGTTTTCAACATAGTGTTGCTGAACCGGATGAAGGACTCAGTAGACGCCCAACTTCGAGATCAAGAGGCCGTATTCTGTAAAGATTGGTCGTTCACAAACCAAATCGTGACACTACGGACCATCGTTGAGCAACCAGTTGAATGGAATTCGTCACTATACATCAACTTCATTGATTATGAGAAAACGTTTGACAATGTGGATATGAGGACATTATGGGACCTTATTAGACGCTATGGAGTGAGTAGCTGAGACGATCTCCAATATCGTCCGGAATTCATACGACGGACTATATTGCACGATGGCGCATGGAGGACAACTGACAGACGCATTTCAAATGAGGAAGGGAGTCAGATAAGGCTGCTCACTCTTCCTCTTTCTTTTGGTGATCGACTGTATTATGAAGATCTTGACATCTGGGTGGGAGCGCGGAATATAATGGACAACTCGGAATCGATTAGAAGATTTCGACGTCGCATATGAAATGGCCCTCCTGTCCCATACATACGAACAAATGCATATGAAGATAACTAGTTTAGCAGCAGCTTCTGCATTCTGAATTCTGTTTTTGCTTTGCCGCTTTATGCCTTCATTGTGCATCAGATGCACCTTCTTTACCAATTGTGCTGTCCAGTCAAGTAAAGGCTTCCATCAGTTCTAGATCTTTGCTGTCAAGAATGATGTAGTGGGTGCTCATTATTTTGTATTTCAGAATTTTATTTCTCTCCTTGTGATTACTAGGGTCCACTTCTAGTTGTCTTCATCTACGTTCATTTTACCAACTATATAATTACAAAACTAAGTAATTGAACAATATTAAATTCATTACAGTCTAGGCAACTGACCATTCATTAGTAAAGTTAGTGTGATAAACTTGAGTGTATTAGTTGAGGAAGTCTAGACAATTGATTCAAGTTTTTGATCATTTTATTAGAATGTTTTTACAAATTATAAGTTTTCAGTTTACATAAGCTATGATACGAGTTTTAAACAAAGTGAAAACATCAATTATTCAATGGTTCAAAATGTTTTATCAGCTGTTTCGATCACCTAACAATTAGATATTGTTGCCTGTGAAGGATAATGAAATATTAAGGAAATTTGTCAAGATTCGATAAAATGTGAGATCATATTTTAATTCTGTTGAGAAGAAAACAAATGTATAGTGTCAGTGATGAATTATATTTCTCTGCTTAAACAATTAATTTATTAATTTTGTAAATTATACAAACACATTAAGTTATTCACTTATTAATGTCGATTACTGCTCTATTATCATATTCAGATTTATTTACTGATTGAACATTTAAACGAGTATACCTATTTCATGAATATTTTTTGTGTCAGATTAATTTTTGTTTGGTTACTTAGAGTTCAGAGATAATATGGTCCTGTGTGGTGAAGACTTAATAAAATTTAGAGACTTCTGACCACATCAAGCAAAAATGCAAACATGTTTGAGATGCAATTCTTTACCTTGAAATGTAAAATGGTGTATCAAGACTGGTATACTTCCACATCTGGAATAATGATAAGCAGTTTGGTAGTTGAACGTGTTGATAACTCCACTTATCTAGGAAGTCCCACCAGACTTAGTGAGTCGGTACTTGACCAAATCTCGGTACCAATTCAGAAGGTTTTTGCCAAATTGTGTCACTTGTGACATAGGCGAGATATACGTATTCCAACCAAACGACGAGTTTACTGTGCAGCAGTTTGCTCAGTCCTACTTCATAGGTGTGAAACGTGATCATCATGGGTGGAGGATATTCGTAGGTTACTGGTATTCGATCATAGGTTTCTTCGAATTACTGCTCATGTTTCACGGAACCGTCGAGTCAGCGACTCTGAAGTGAGAAACAGAGTGCTAGGTTTTGGACACATGCGCTACGATGACTGGTGTGGTAGTTGGTTAGAAGAAAGCTAGAGTCAGCCAAATCAAGATATGACATCAGTTCACGAAGACCGTGACTTTTGGATCGAGCCATGTAAGCAGGTGTAGACTACCTGGTTGGGATCTACCTGATTATCATAACCAATAGCTAGGAACTTAAGATGAAATGGTTTGGGATTGTTCACAATTACCCAGATGTACTTAATTCGTATCTTCTCTTAGATTCTTACTTTCTGAATCCCTGATGTGTATTTTTTATTTCACTAATTTTTCAGTTCTCGAATCCTAATCTCTATATCCAATCTCTTCTTTTACTAATAATACTGTTATTACTTTTATTACTCTGGGATTTGCTCTGACAATTGCATCTCGTTGTACTTATGGAGTATGGTAACCTGAACAGATGCATATTTGTCCCAGGTTCTAAGATGTGAATGGTTGACTGACAAATAAATCAGTCTGCTTCTACAGTCTCGTTCTCTTCCTTGAGTCGGCATAGTAGTTTTGTTTCATTATAACAACTAGCTAGTAGCGATTACTTCGCTGTCATCACAAACACCTATATTATTAGCAGTAATAACCATTTTATGTTCAAGTCACAATAGATTTAGAGTGATATTTATTAAGCACAGCATTCGTTTCATCTTTGCTTCAATATACTATTTGTGATATATTTCTTAAATAGAACATTGAACGCTCATTGATGTTGATTCAGAGAAAGGTTCACTTTTATGTTTCCAGTGTGCTTTCACATTCACTTATGTATGTCTTGGCTCTTCTAATGCTACATTTTGTGTCTGGTCGTCGCTGATTGTTATGTTGAAAACGCTTATCACTTATACTCGGAAAGGGGGACCTCTGCAATTCCCACGATGCGAAAGTAAGAACGCAAAGACTGGTATAAGTGATGATTTGTTAACCCCCAAAACACGACGACGACAACGATTCTAGTAGAAAATACACTCATTTATATCTTGATTGTAAACCCATTTTGATTAATAATTAGAATGTAATCACAGAACAGGTCTCGAAACAGACCTTACAGTCCCAATGTCTTGTGGGTTGCATAATTCATAACCTCTATAACAACGAGTCACGTATTTAGATATACAAAGTATGTCTTCGACCACTCTTAGAATACTGCACGTTTATTCTTAGTAGTGTTCGCATAAAGGAAAAATTGATGAGATGATTTACACTTCGGATTCTTGGAACTGATTGTACGTTGGATTATAAATCCAGATGTAACAAATTTGGACTCGACCCTTCATGGAAGAGGAGACTCAAACTAAACCTAGTCTTCTTCTTATTCTTCTTGAAAATACTTAAAAGACTATCTCCTAAAACCAGACAAGTAATTGAATATGCAGAAATTTCTTATTACAACATCCGTAACTCCTTGTCATTAGTGAAACAAACACGTTCTAAATCATCTCTCCATATGAATTAATTTACCAGCAAATTTTACAGACTCCGGAGTAATCTACCACAATCTATCCATGGGATAAAATCATTTCCATCCTTTGTTCGCTTCATCGATGCTTACTTCGCTTTTGAAAATCCATTAAATGTTTTTACACCTGTATGTGTATCTTATTCCACAAGTGAGATTATAGGAACTTCAAATGTTTAGTCATCTTTATTACTGAATACACATGGTAAACCTACCTACCTGCTGTTACTTTACACTTACACCATTCCCGATAACGTGAAATAGTTTGAATATTATCTAATACAAATAGTATATCATAAAATAACCTGACATATGTATTATGGTAGACCTGAGTAACCTATCGTAGTAATTATTGCCTTTTATGTTCCGTGCTCTCTCCTTCCGTTTTATATTCTTTACTTGTAGATAATTATAATCAATTGGTTATGGCTTAGGAAATCACTTTAAATGCACCGTTCATACATCAACAGAATGTCCAATTAAAAAGAATGAAAAGTTCCCAGCTAATGTCTTTCATTACTGTAATACATATGAAAAGTGTACTACCTAGACAATTTTTGAACTAGAACACTTGTTAATTCTATCGAAGCGTCCAAGTGACCCCGATTGAGATACGCGCAAAATCGAAGTTCCAAAACAACGATTTGTCTACAAAAGCGGTTCTTTATTAAATAATACACAAAATTTAGTTACAAACCTCAACTTGTGAGGTGTCTAGGCGTTTAAACGCGTCGTTCAAGAATGAAAATAGCAAAGACTTCCTGTAAGAGTAACATAAAGAATGATTACAACATACGATAGTCCAAAGACAGCCGATAGCTGTGTCTAAATTTGATAACAGTTTATGAACAACCGAAACTCGAACCAAGAGAAAGCAATATGGAAACTGTTGCGTTTAAACAAATGCATAAAACAGTGTATAACCGTTACAGTAATTAAATTACAGTGATTATAATGATAAATACAATGATAAGTAAAATAAACGTTAAAGATATCTGTGAACATTCCAGAATGTTACAGCACAACTTGAGTTACAACGTAAGTGTGAAAATTGTTGGGCATACAGCTGCCTACTGAATGTAAATAAGTAGTATAAAACAACATACAAAAGAGTAGAAAAGGAACATGTAGGAACAATGTAAAACAAACTTAACACCGCCCCCCAAAGACAGCATGTCTTTCCTTACTTTCGCTGATTAGGTATTAACGTAAAAACATTCAGAGGTGACAATGGTACGATTTACTCTAGCCACAGTCACTCTGAAAAGTCTCTCTATTCTCTACTTTTCGGTCGTCAGCTCCTTCTAATAAACAAATTTTACGTATGTCTCTAATAATTGTACCTTTCCACGTTCTGATCTTCGCTTGTTTCCATAGACCATCTCCTCCTGGGTCAAAACTTACCACGAGGTCTTTAGGCCAGTTATTTCGTGCATAAGTGTCCCCAATAATCAAGACTGGACCGCGAACTTGTAAATCTCGTCTTCCTTGTGTCCATTTTGGTCGCGTCTGTAAGAGTGGTCTATCATTAGGTATTCTTTCTGCTTCAGTCAAACAGGTGGTGAGTGTCTCGTAGGACATAGATACTGCGCTCAAAGGTCTGCGTATGCTTCCTATTAATCTTTCCCATACTCGATGATGATTTGCGTAGGGAGTGTTATGGTGCCATTCTATGTTCCAATGAGTCATTTCTGTAGCTACTCTACTATCCTTAAAGTCTGGTAATGGATGTTGTATCTGCTTGTCTAACCCAACTAAAGGGGACATGGATGTAGTTGTCGTAAACTTCTTATCATCATCAGCAGACTGAATAAAACAATCATCTTTCTGATTCTCTCTATCACGCTTGATGTCAATAGAACTCTCAGCAGACGCCACTACAGGAGATACAAGTTTCGTATTTGCAGAGAACTGAGTTGTTGTTGCTTTGCAACTAATTGATGACTCGTGTAGTAGTATCACAGACTTAGCACTAACGTTTACGTCAGAAACACCAGGGAGATCTGTTTCGGCAGAGAACATAACAGATGTTTTCGATGACATTAACTCGCCACTATCTGTTGGAAGAATTTTGTCTGGAGGAGAAATACATCTAAGGTCAATATTCACTACTGTATCGACATGACGATCGTTGGCAGTTTTTAGAAGGTACTCATCGTCAACAGCTGGTAATGAAATAACTTGTTCTAAATCCATTAGATTCTCGTCTGTCGCTTTAGATACAGAATCAAAGGTGTCTATAAGTCGGTTACTTCTTGAATCAGGTGGAGTGTCAAATTCAGAAGAACGAACTGGCGGTAAACCTTGATGAACCCTGGAATCTTCAGTCTCAACAGCGGCTGCTGCTACTATGAGTGAGTGTACATCATCATTATCGACTAAGAGTGCCACATCAGGAGAGTGTTTAAGGCATAAACCAGGATCATCTATGAACGGCAACGAACGATTTGAAGAGTTTTCAGGCGCTACTGTGGCCAAAGAAAGGGGTGGCGTGGGTCTATCCTCGATAGAACTCTTTGCTTCTAAACCGTTTATGAAGACTGAAGATTTAATAAGTTGGTCCGTTGGTCCAAATAAAGCCCATCCTAACATAGTTAGTGAGGCATAGGGTTGTTTAGGTTTTCCGATACGCTGATCGAGTACCCAGTGGGCCTCAGGAACGTCAACACCAAGTAACAAACCAACCTTGTCACAGGCTATGGAGGGTAGTTGTACACCTTTCAAGTGTTTCCATCTTTCTTGGAAGTCCGTTGGTGGGATTTCTGCTCTTTTAATAGGTAGGTTATCTATAGTATATGCACCTTCGATTTTTATTCGTTTGGTCTTATCTAAAGACTCAATTTCGAAATTGGTAAGTTCAGCGTTCTGAGATGACGCTCCAATTACTGAAGATATGTTTAATCTTGTCACTGCACCAGAAATTCCTACCTGCTTTGCCACGTCACTAAGCAGTAATGTCGAGTCTGAGCCATTATCTAACAATGCATAGGTATCCACATAACCTGTGGGACCATGTAGTCTGACTGGTACAAAGCCTAAATACGTCCCAGTAGTATGAGTAGAGTTACAACATGCTTGTTTAACATCAGGTTCTGTGTTGTGAAGAATTCTATGATGGCGTCGCTTGCATCCATCAATTTCACACAACACGGGCTGTCTGCAGTCTGTGGCTCGATGATTGGGTTTTAAGCAATTAAAGCAAAGTTTAAACTTCTTCAGCAATTCTACTTTTTCGTTGTGACTTACTGACAACAGCTGAGGGCAAGATGTGACTTCGTGGGCATCGGAGCAAATTACACAATGGACTGATCCTTTAATCGACGAAGTATGGATCTTAGCTCTTATGGAAGACGACCGGTTGTTCGATGTCGTTTGAGCTTTATAGCTTCCGCTTGCTAATTGTCCGTATGTGTTTGTTGCGATTGACACTTTCTTTTCTAAGAATTGCAATAAATCATCGAAATTGGGCTCTAGCCCCTTTCTTAAAATATCGTCCGCGGCCTCCGCCCATTTAAACTGCATACTACGTGGTAGCTGTTTCACTATTCGTTTTATGTTGGTCGAACAATTCAGATCGGCATTCCTGCCCATCTGTGACAAGGCTATCTTACAATTAGTCATGAGTCTTGTCAGTTTCTGTAGGCCAGTTATGTCGTCTTGATTCAATGGTGATCCACTTAAGAGTTCTGTTAAGAAAGCTTCTACGATGTCGTGTGGTCTGCCGAACCGTTCATGTAGAAGCTTAATTGCCTCAGTATAACCTTCCTTTTCTGGTAATAAAACACAGTGTTCTATAGCATCCTTTGCTATACCTTCGCAATAGTGTATCAAGTACATTAATTTCTGAGTGTCATCATTTACTCTGTCAGCTATGTTAACCTTGAATCCCTTCATGAACGTCCAAAATTTCAGAGGGCTCCCGTCAAATTTCATGATTTCTATCTTCGGTAAGCTTACTGACATACATAACGCCTTGACACTATCTACCTGTGCTTTGAATTGCATTTCATCGCTCAAAAGTACATTGGTGTATCGGTGACTTGCCGTAACTACTGAAGTTTTATCCTCGGATCGAGACCCCGACAACTCGGTAGTCTCCCTAGGTCTTCTCACTTTGTTTGAAGAGTTCGGAGTTAGTTCTAGCAATCGCTTGCGAAGTTGGAGTTCTCTAATCTCCAGCTCAATCTTTTCTACTTCCCTTTCCCTAGAGTCCACTTCGTCTTCTACACTGTGTCTAGTTTCTATATAGTTGTCTCCTACCGAGCAACTGTCTTTGGGGTTAGGTTTAACAATATCAAAGGCAAGATTTAAAGGAATAGGTGAGTTCACCTTAGAAACTGAAGGAATAATATTTTCAGCACTGGAATTGTCTGTGTCTTGGGAACTGTCATCGTTGTACTTCATTCTTCTCGTTCTAGTCATCGTTGGGATGAATGAACCAAACCGGATTCCGACCAAATTCGTTACAGCAAGTATTCCCTCCAATTAGGACCAAAGTTCAGAACTGTATCCACACCAAATGAGACCAAAGTTGAGAACTGTTAATTCTATCGAAGCGTCCAAGTGACCCCGATTGAGATACGCGCAAAATCGAAGTTCCAAAACAACGATTTGTCTACAAAAGCGGTTCTTTATTAAATAATACACAAAATTTAGTTACAAACCTCAACTTGTGAGGTGTCTAGGCGTTTAAACGCGTCGTTCAAGAATGAAAATAGCAAAGACTTCCTGTAAGAGTAACATAAAGAATGATTACAACATACGATAGTCCAAAGACAGCCGATAGCTGTGTCTAAATTTGATAACAGTTTATGAACAACCGAAACTCGAACCAAGAGAAAGCAATATGGAAACTGTTGCGTTTAAACAAATGCATAAAACAGTGTATAACCGTTACAGTAATTAAATTACAGTGATTATAATGATAAATACAATGATAAGTAAAATAAACGTTAAAGATATCTGTGAACATTCCAGAATGTTACAGCACAACTTGAGTTACAACGTAAGTGTGAAAATTGTTGGGCATACAGCTGCCTACTGAATGTAAATAAGTAGTATAAAACAACATACAAAAGAGTAGAAAAGGAACATGTAGGAACAATGTAAAACAAACTTAACAACACTTAAAACAGTCTTATATCACATGTTCGTTCTCTACATTCAATATTACTATCTATAATGCATGTTAACTGGCACGAATCCTGTAAATATTAAATTCAGAATACATATTATTATTATTATTATTATTATTATTATTATTATTATTATTATTATTATTATTATTATTATCATTTTCAGAGCTCCTTCATTATTTGCAATACAGTGAAATATTTGAGATTTATTAATCATCGATTAAATATCTATAGAAAATATTCTCAAATAATATTGTCTATAATTCCATTTATTCTATAATTTGATGAAGATATTTTATAACAAATAGTCAAATACTCAAAATCATCTACAGATAAGTGTGATTGTACTTATGGAGTATTTTGATCGGATCATTCATCTCTCTCTCCTGATCTATGTTTTATATATGTAAGATGTTGATAAGCAGATAATATCACATCATTTGTCTGTGATATCACACAGATTCACCACATCGATTTTGTCTTCAAATGAGTGTTCCTCCTTCCTTCACATATGATATTGCATACCAGCAAGTAATACTGTCAAATGTTACTCAAATTTGTCATTAGAAATTATGAAAATGTTTAATAAGTGAGCAGGTGGAGAGTACAACAACTTTTAAAATATTCATCTAGTTATCGTGGCATTTACTGCGATGATGATCATCATTCAGTTCGGTTGACGACATCATTCTCATGTTCAAACACCTCTAATCGACTTCTAGTTATTTGAAGTTATTTTGTCATTATATGCTAACATAAATTAGATAATTATTACAAATGATGGAGATTGGTCACCTGTTCAATTTGAACTCGACTGATGACTGCACAATAGATAAACTATGTACTTATCCACTCACTACTTTTCCAGACGATGTTAGTTTGCGACAATAACCTACATTTTCGGACGACAACATTTACTCCTCCATTTTTTCTCGATGTCTGCCAGATAATTATCAGATTTCAAATCTGTGAATGATTATTTTCATCTTGATTTTTCTCATTGACTTACAAATTATTACGTAACAGTCCCTTACTCACATTTGAATACTCTTACATACCGTTTGGTGAATGCACTCTCCAATTGTTTTTCTGTTTACTAAATTACAATCAATATTGTTGTACAATATCAATAGGTGATATCACCGAAAAGAAACATTACTTCACTAAATTGTTTTTAAATATTCTTTCATGGTATGAAGAGTTATCGACACAATTTGAAAATGTGCATTGTCCGATAAATACACAAAATGAGCAAACAACATTGTTTATTTCACTTGGTATTATTTGCTTGTATCTTCCCATTGTTGTTTAGGACTGCAATTGGTCAGTTTCTTGTTGGCATATGTGCATCCTGTGAGGACTGCCTCGATATTGCCTTAAGTCACAAGCTTTATAAACAAAGACGGATGGTGGCAAGCAGTGGAATCCAGGACACGCATTTAGACCTATTTGTGACTCATCAGCTGTATGAACCTGCATTTCAGAGTTGATGATCACCCTGAGACTTGGACCCAGTACCGTTCACTTCAGAGAAGGTTATATTGAACTTCTGTAATTTGGTTTCTCAAGTTGTCCAGCGTTTCATTAGCTTCAGTTTCATCTTGGCCACAACTAGGTAGTGATATAAAGCTATGTCATATCTTCTCCTCGTTCTTACGTCTTCCTGTTAAGTCCGCTACTTGATTAACGTAGAATACGACATATAACTACGATACTCGAACGTATAGAACGCCCAACAGTCGTAAATAAGAAGACAGAAGAAGACTGGAGAAGTGCTTGTTGGTCAAGAATAAAAATGTACAGAAAATCATGGATATTTATATGTATATTAGTGTGTTTTATAGCAATATTATAATTCAGCCAATCTGCAGAGAGGCGTGTTATGCAACGGTTCAGTAGTAGCATAACACGTCGACATTCTAGAAAGCTTCATCATGTTCTGATTGTATGGAAACTCTTTGTCCCCCTTAGGTCCTCTGTAGTTATCGGAAGGCGTCCCAACACTTCCATTGTCCTTGCGAATGTTTTACGGAAGCAAATATGATCTATCTGGTTATCCATGGTGTGGTCTGGTGAGACCGAATTAGCCTTGTGCATGCGTTTGTGTGTGAATATTGTGCCACCTACAACCACTTTGTTGAATGCACATAGATATGCAAATTTATCACCATTCTCCTTCCTTTCTCACACTCCACATTACATATCGTCCCATGATATCCCCACAACCGTTAGTGTCCATTCCTACATTGGTGTTTAGGTCTCCCTCCCATCAGGATAATCAGCTACTACCATAGACACTTCACTATGATCGATTGCAGCCTCTCGTTGAACTGATCTTTATCGTCGTCATCGTTATCATTGTTGAGTGCACAACATTGGATAACATTCATTATGATTGCCTCCTCCTGTGTTTTGAAGGATGCATTGATGATTTAGGATGCATGAGATTCCCGCTCAATGAGTGCATTTCGTGTTTGTTTGGACAACATCAGAGAGATTCGTTGAGTGTATGGAGCATTTTCCTCTTTTAGACCGGAATACAGCATCATTTGCTGTCCAACTCGAGTTCAATGGTTTTCACTGATTCTGAGTACTGTTATGTTGTATCGCCTTTTTCTGTTGCTATTTGGTTGGCCCTTCCGCTCTCCCATATTATCTCGAAGTTTCATGCACCTATATTACTTGTTGCTGGAGTTATTAGAAGGGACATCTGCCTCGTGATTTCCGACAAATCTCGACTTTCATCATGAGACTTGATAATTGTTTCTTGAAGTTGGAGGACAGAGTTAAAATGGTTTAATTTGTTTAATTTGGTTAGATATTTTTAGCAACTCTACCCCCTTGTGTCAGCTTGTTACTGTCAGTAACTCTATAAGAGATACAAGTGGAGTTGATTTTTCGATATGGTATAGGGAGATTATATGGGTTTCAGGAAAGCGTTTATAAGAATTCGAAAGTGGTTGACAAACTGTGATACTCCCATGATTTACAGTTTATTCATACTGAGTTCATCATTTTTACAGATGAGCATGCATGTATTAATGTCACTGTAACTCATAAACGTCTAACAACTCGAAGTCAACGAACGACACGACAAACGCATTTTATTCGAATGATATACTTTTAAATAAGTGAACGAGAACTGGGTGGGATAACCGATTTACCGTTCAATGCGAAATCTCACTGTGCACTGGTTAGATGTGAAGTTCATGCATTTAATACATCATTTACACACTTATTTAAGTTGTCGCTTACAAACTTCATCGTTCCTACATTCCTGTTGTTATTGTGAGGAGGAATCATCCACAGCATTTATTTCTAATAAGATCTGTTTGTAACGTTGAAGAAGCAAGATATAATGTGGTTAGATTTATTGCCTTGGCTGACATGTGGATGTGGCCATGTGGGTTACGCAGTGGTATAATCCCCAAAATCTCATCCTACATTGACAATGTGAGCCATCTAGATCTACCAGGTGCCTATCTAGATAGTGCATCACAGTTACACACAATTTTCATACTCATAACATCGTTACTTATTTAACATGCTATACTAAACATTTGATGATGAAACATAAGATTATTATAATAATAAATATTTCAGAAGACTTTATGGTAAATTCACGTTTTAGACAGATTCGTAAGATGAATTCCAGTTTTGGTTTCGGTTTGACGTTGCACGGTTAGATGAACTGTTTCCAGTTGTTTGTCGAGACAGTGTATTGTTTAATTGTAGTGTAGGAGGACCCTGGATTGTTCTGTTAACATTGAATCATGGAAGTGCGTAGACGTCAATTCATTGACAAATTTTCATCAATTCACCATACTACTCACATTTAGTTAGTACTGAGAATGTGGTGGTGAGATGTTGAGTTGTTTGCACAATATTTGATTTTGTTTCGTTACGTTTAATATTTTGATAGGTGTGTAAATATCACTGATCGAAATCATGAGGCAATTGAAGGTAGACCACTATGGAAAGCCTGGAAACACTGTACTGCCGTTTCATCCTAGTATGGGACTACTCAGTATTGCGCATCCACGATCCCACAGCCCACGAGATTGAAACTCAGGTTTGTCAATTGACAACAATTTCCTATGCAAAATGCCAAATGCCTGTTGGCGGGATATCATCAGCAAGAGCCTACTGTAGGAGAGAACAAACCACTTTTGTGGCCATATGATCTGACTGCAGGTAGATCGTTTGCTGCTTCTTATCGAAACATACTTGTCAGCTTTCCTCGTATGCAATCATCGACGTAGATCGGGTTAGTCAATGAAGGGATTGAATAAGTCGAATAAGAGAATGGGTTTCGAACAAGTATATTTCGTACAATCATTGATCCAGACAAACGATCGAAGAAACGAAGAGAAATGGCGCGTGTTGGAGAAGGCGACTGAGCCATCTTGATTTAACCAAGCGTGGATCGACATTCATAATCAGACAAAAATAAGTTACAGACATGTGTTGAGTAAGATGAGAAAGGCACACACATACGCTCACATGAATACAGTCAAGGTTGATGAGTGAATAAGTGACATGGTAAAAATGTGGCTTGATTTGAATGAATAGACTGATCGGTTCAGAATCTAGAATATCCTATGTGAGCTTGACATAGTACCAACTCCTATCAAGCCCCACTGTAGAAAATAGAACATTAATTTGCAAAATGTCTGCTCTCGAAAATATCACTGAGGTGGTATGTGGTTAACGTTAACAATAATTAGGGACAAAATGTATTTCATACCTAATAAAGTACAGTATCAAGTGAGAGGTGAGTGTATAATAGGCAAGTGTCATTTATGTTTACAAAGTACGTGAATATCGTAAAGACGCGGACAAAAATGAAATGTTAGGATGTGATTTCTAGCGAACAAGTGAGCGTACAAAAAATTAACATGCATTTATGTCATGATTGTCCGAACGATAAAGTAACGCGATAGTATCAGAGATTCAAAATACCGTGAAAAGAGTTATGAATCGTTTATGGGTATGAGAGCGAGATAAGTTGTGGAAATCAGTTAGGTAGAATATAACAAATTGGTCTGTGGTGCCGACTGAAAATAAGGATAAGGAACAGTGAAATATGGACACGTTATGATAAGCCACAGTAGAGTATATAGTGTCGATTGCCGATTAATGGATTCGAATTTACATACATGGATTTTATGTTCGTAGGATAAGACCCATCAAGCCGTGAAATGGTAACTCCATCGACAGGTGATATTCATTGCTATACTGCGATTGATGATGATCGTAAAATGAGAAGTCAGTGTACGTCGTCGTTGGCGTTGTGACCAGATGCGTCGAGTTATCGTTAAATATGCATTGGTAGGATGATCAGAGGAACAGAATAGTGACTACGGAGGCGAGATAAGCGTATTTGTATCTCGTTTTTGGTCTTGAAGTCTAGCGTGGTTTGTGTGGTTTGGGAGAGAGGGGCTCGACCTCGTTTGCTAAGAAGCCGCACTAAGACACGACAGCGAGTGAGACTGATTTGAATGTGACGAACAAGAGTATATCTTTGAGAGACCAGCCCTAAACTCTATGTTCTGACTGCATTATGGCTGGAATAGAATATTAATTGCAGTAGTCAAATAATGTTTATGGGTTATAGCGACTAACGTGCAATCGGGTTTATTCTCATTTAACTCAGTTAAGCCCTTTTGCTAATTCATTTAGCGGACAAAGTCATCCGCACTATAACAATTTATTGTATCCTCATTATTTTGTGCTTGTATGAAATACGTATGCTTGAATATTGATTACGGCCTACGCATTTATTCACTCTGCTAGTCTTACTACTAACTGCTTATTTGATTCGATTACTCATTCATTTCACATGCTATATATATGTCCATGTTATTCATACTCACTCACTCACTCACTCACTCACTCACTCACTCACTCACTCACTCACTCACTCACTCACTCACTCACTCACTCACTCACTCACTCACTCACTCACTCACTCACTCACTCACTCACTCACTCACTCACTCACTCACTCACTCACTCACTCACTCACTCACTCACTCACTCACTCACTCACACTCTCGTCTCGCTCTTGCTATCGCTCCCGCTCGCTTGCTTGCCTTTCGGCACAACTCTTCTATGCTTGTTTAACGCATCTGTACATTTGGATATATGTGTGTGGTCTCGCAATAAACGTAATCAACACTTCGTATTTGCCTTCTGATTAATATACCGTTGGGACGTTATATAGAACGGTTATCAAGACGAGCTGTATACGAAGTTTAAAGATTATATCGAATACCGACCACCACAGGGTAATAGATGATGTAGCATGCATGTATACATGTGAACGAATAGATAAGATAAACTTAGTCGTAACTAATCGGTTAGTAATGAGGCGTCGAATACTTGATGTGTGTATAGACATTAAAGTAAGGATAATCGACTGAACGAAAAATGGCAGAATTTCGGATGGGATTGTCGTTGAAAAAGGGGAAAAACGACGACTGATGCGTATCAGTAAGATGAATGAACATTAATTTCATCTCGAGAACATAAGTTCCTACTATTGGAAGTATGACTCCAATCTTATATCTATGATAGAGTTTCTAACCGTTGCCAGCGTTGGGTTAGTTGCGAGCATACCGTTATCAGCTTGAATGAGGTTCACTCGACTGCTTAGACTGATGATTTGTGTGCATGCGCGTGTCGATAGACCGCCAATTTACATAACAGGTTGCAGGTTGTTCTGTGTACGAGCAGCTAGTAGAGACGTCGGAACTATGTGACATGTGATAGCCATATATTCACAAAAATGAACGATAATAATTAAGCCATTGATTTGATAAATGATCAAGGACAAAATAAAGATTATCAATCCCAGCGAAAGGCTTATTGGAATTAAAGGCATCACGGACATAATAGTAGATGATACGAAACGAAAAATGTGTGGTATGATAACATAAAAATGACCTCGACTATGTAAATGAGTGTAAAAATAGGGAAGAAATTACATGAAAAGAATTGACCGGACTCAGTTAAGGAAGGAAAATTTTACGTTATTGAATAATAAAAAAATAGTCCAGTGAGTTTCAAATGTCTTAACGTGAATGGAATATTCATAAAATATAATTTGTTCAGTGAATGATATGAGTGCGTAAACGTCATAATTTAATGTCGACACGAACAGCAATAATGATTCAAGGTGTGATGATTTGACAATGATGTGATAAAGGAAATATGATAATTATTGTTATCAAAATGGAAGGACCCACCAAATAATTCAATGGGCAGAATCGACACGAGGACAGTGTCAATAAGATAATACGATTTGAGCATGTCCATGTCGCTGCAGTACTGGATTCGCTTGATGCGTTGGGTTAGAAATTGAGTCGTTTCGGTTGCTTGTCGACCAAGTCAGCCATTTCATTCGTTTATTGGACGCGTAGAGTCCGAGATGTTCACCGTCTGTGTTGATTTGCATAGTGCTTTTAGTTCGAAATTAAGCTTACCACTCTAATGGTGCCATGATCATTCTTGTTTGATCGTATGGTCGAAAACTGAGTTGCTTATCAATTGAGGTGGCTTCGCTGAGTTCGTCCGTCGAAAGTATGGAGTGCGGAAGATACTTCATCATCGTAGTTTGCTGCATAGGTTAATCGTCAACGGACTGACCATTTTAGTAGCCCTAAATCTGACTCCAGATAGATCATTTGGTATGTTGGCTGGACATATCACAAGCCCCTACACCAGCATTCATTTGAGGAGGAAATTAAGGAAAGACATCGGGAGTTGATGGAACAAATATTGTGGAGATCACCAAACTGCATCACGAGGAATACGCTAACTTGGAACCCTGAAGAGGAGCTGTAAAGTGAGGGACAAAGGGACAAATTGCATCAAGAACTGAAAGCAGACTTCAGAAGAATGAATAGCGATTAAAAACAACGGGAAAGGATTTTCCAGAACAGAGTTTGTTGGAGAATGCTGGTGGGTGGCCCATGCTCCACCACGAGAGACGACAGGCGTAAGTTAGCAAGCAAGCAAACAGACATTGAAATAATTGACAGTTAAATGTAGACAACGAGTGTTGTCTGTTAGATACAAATTCACAAATCTCTTAATGCACATACATTGGATGTACACACACACTCATATGCTATACATAACGCGTAACGAATAACGGACCGAAGTTAATTCAACAAAGCGATTTCAAACAAAGCTGTTCAAGAGAATTTCCATAGCAAACATTGTAGAAATATTCGTTGATGAACACTATATCGACATACTTACTTCTCATTTCATTATACTCTTGATGTACTTATCAATGTTCCAAGTTACAAAATTACTTTGTTTGGTAATACCATAGCATTTTATTCAAAATTTCTCATCGGTAAGATTCACAAAAGTCATAAGATTCGATTGAATGATGTAGTGTTATTGACTGAGTAGCGTTCTCACCAGAATGACAGACCAGATTCATCTTGTGTGTTGCGATGTTGTAAAAAATGGACTTCAGAATATTCCCGTATCTCAAATTGACTGATCTGCATTCTGAACATTGAAGATATTTCCACTTGATGAACACTGTGTTAACATTTTAATGAATAACAATGAATGCTTCAAAATAATAGTATTCATCTTATGGGACACAACAGTAAGAAAATTATTCGTTTATGACATAAATATTCTCCATCAGTGATTACAACAACAACAACAACCACTACTAGTACTACTACTTCTACTACCATTCTGACTTCTAATTGTTACATTGATTTCTCGTGTGAAATTATGTGTTTTCCAATTGAATGGTGAGTTTCGATTCTCTTCAAAGTTCTCTCTTTCTCGTATTTTAGAGACAGTTGCATTGATTCGACGTGAATCTAAGCAGAGAATTTCTGTGACTTTGTGGAGACATATCGTGTGTGAGATTCCATGCTGATTCACAATCTTCCTGGTTACGAGACCGACCGCTCGATAGAAAGTAGACAGAATGGGGAAAGAATTATATTTGACCAAACCAAATCATATGATAGTGTTGTAAGTGGATATACTCGTAATCGAAGTGAAAATCCAGTCACAAAAGCCAAAATATTCTGGTCTTCTTATCAACACCTCATTCCCTACATGTAAATAAAACAAAAATTGATTCTACAAATTACTCCCTCACCTCTCAGTATATTGTATTCCAGATAAATATTATGGATCGTATCATTGACATCGATTAATTAGTTGATTAAAATAAGTAAATTTGGAAAGTTTGTCGTATGCTAGGCTAGCACTATATTACTCCCCATAATCATCCCGGAACTCGATGTACGGTGTTGCTCAAGGTAACCAACCAACACGTGCACCATTCAACTGCATAGATCTTAACAACCACACACCTATTTACACGTACGCGCATTTCGATTGAAGCAGTCATCGCAGTATTCACAAAATCAAACTTTCCCCCTTCTCCACATAACTAGGGAGTCACTAGATATTTTACCTCATTTCAAACACTTCTATCAAAAACCACAACACAGTCGAAGGCATATTCACAATGCTCAACACTAAACATCTACCGAAGCAAATAAATACACACAATGGTTTTTGCTCAGTTGCCGATGTTTCAGTGATAAAATATTTACTCTCCAACATCATCAAAAAGAACAAATATGAGATGGATGGAAAGACAACTTCTACGCTTTTCCTGATATTAAGTAATGTGCCCGTTTATTCAATGTGTTGACGATCTTTTAATTGCCGAGATTAGGATACTAATAACTCCGATATTGATTCAAACCAGATAACCATTGAAACTTATTGAACTGGACTACTAATTCATACTAACATGGGAAGACTCAAAAGTGGCAGTTCATGATCCTATCATCTAGGATCAGAACCAGGATCTTCGGTTCCGCGTGTGAACCTCTAGATCTAGATCTAGATGACAAAGCCGGAAAACAGTGATGTGCATGTTACACGTTGAACAGTCTCCACAACACGATGGTATTAAATATCACAATTTCATGGATACATATTCAATTGAATGTGCTGTATGATGTGCCTTGTTGTATATTTCCGTTACAATAATGGCATATTGTTAGTTTTTTGCTACTAACATTAAAATGATAACCAATTTTCATCAAGAAGCATGAATTTATGCTGTTTAGTTTGTTGCATTAATAAACGGTTTGGCATTTATGATAGAAAATAGCAAGTTAGTGGTATCACGGATGTAGCCACGTGGGTTACGCAGTGGCGTAAAATCCAGAATCACATTCTAGACTGATACGGTGCCCAATTTAGAAGTCCCAAATCATCTATCTACGTCATGGATTGCAGTTACACAGTTCCGTTCTATATTCTCCTGATGTATTTATCAGTGTTCCATGTAACACGATTATATCGTTTATTATTCATTTGATGAACAGTAATGGAGGTATAATATATGAATATTAAGAGTTAAGTAAAAACGTCGAATATTGTACAGTGAATCTTCGTCTTCCCATTTCACCTATTCAATGGTTGTGAGGAGAACAAATCAGATCATGGTGTCAGAACTAAATGTGTCAATCTCGACAAGTCACATACACTGCTACCCACTTTTAATCTTGCCATATCTATACTACGTAATAATTATGAGTAGTATGAGTATGAATTCCACTGATCATCACATCTCAACACTCAATTTCCAATCGAATCTTCGTTCACTTGACAAGACATTTACACCGTGCAACTCCGGTCTTCACACATACGATTGCATGTCTGTGAAAATTAGAAGTTGTCGAATAGATGTGTTAACTTAGAGTTCCCACAATAGTGCAATTTCGGTCACACAGAACTCGATGAGCACAAATAGAATTATTATAGTCCCGATTTCAGCCTATCGTAATTCTCATGCAATTCACTGATTGTGACTGATTTGTACTTCCTGGTTAGCCCGTACACAACTTCTCATGTGATCTTAGCGCAGTGATAATCAAGTGAATTCTAATCATGAAGTTGTATCATAATTTATCCTGATGGGTACAGAAAGTAAGTGAGTGAGGATAAGAAGTTGCAGTTCAAATTCCAATTTAACTCTTTGTTGTTGTTACCGAGTTAATTAAAGCAAGTAGCTGTGAAAAGTGTATTGTGCACCGGCCAGATACTAGGGTAGCCACTGGCATTGAGGCTGGAATGGCAATACCTAACCCAGTCCTCCGGTAATTCAGTATACGGTGATGCCTGATGGAACACGCCACTGCGTACACCAACCAACCACACAGGCACGAGATCTGCGTTAAAATCTTATTCACAAACACGTAAATTTTAATTAGAGCTGTAATCGTAAAACAAAATTCAACCTTTCCAACTACAAAATCATTAGGTATTTCACCTCACTTCAAGCAAAATTTCCAACTCATTCACCTAACTACTCATCCACAAACTCACATGAATGCATTAACCAGGTAACATGTGATCAAACTGTTTGAAATTCATTGAAATAATATTTCAAAAAGTTCTGATAAACTTCATCTTCTCATCACAACATCGAAATCTATCAGACGGTACAACCATTCTAAATCATATTCATTATTGCAATTACTGGAGTACGTGACATGGGTTGAAGAATCGTCATGTATGAGAGTTATCACGCCTCATAATTTTAACCGGCACTCACAAACCACTACACCGTGTGACAACCAGAGCAACCAATAATGTAGTATGCATGATAAGTAGAAGTGGTCAAATCAATATGCTCACTAGTGTTTCTTCTCAGCATCATCCATTTCTTACTGTTGTATTCATCAATGAACCACTATTCAATTCATACCGAAATCAGTGAGCACACTGGAAGCTGTTGCATTGTTTGAAATTCGGAATAGGTCTGCAATACCGATCGAACGTATCACTAAATACCACATACACCACAACTTTCACAACTTACCTGCACACCTAGATTTCAATAGTACATTGCACGTCTTCTCTGTACGTTGGTCGAATATTTGTCTGCATATGCACTCTATATTACAATTAATATACTCATCATCATCAGCGTAGATAACAGAACTCGGAAAAGATCAACCTGCTCCATACACTCACCTCTCTAGTTCGTCAAATTTTGTTGCACTAATCGGATTAATGACAGTTTTCAACTTCACAAAATTTTGTGTCCGACCACTAAAACACGGATTCTTGAGAGTACTGAGTAGATACTAGCACAGCATAACAATCGACCAGGTGGTGAGTGCATCTGTAATGCAGTGTGAATCATCGTGTGTAACTAATAACATAAACAACACTCACCGACTGAACACATCTCCCAATATCTCGATTGTGAAGTCATCATTTAGTAAAATCGTCAACAATAATTCAGACTACTTAGCAGATGGACTAATGACAGCAAGTGAACAATATCTGATGATAACTGTATCACAGTAACCTGATTGAATTCTTCGAAATTCCTCAAACTATACTGACCACGGATTCCGCTTGTACGAGTGAATATGCGATTTATGATATCTTTCTCAATCGTTTGCTGTTCGACATGCATCCACAATTATGTCCGACCACCAACATTTGACGAAGATGTCATTTCTCTAATATTCAAATATCTATCATACAGATTGTGGTGTACAGATCCACGTGATGAGGGAGCAATAAAAATCTGGTCATTTAAGTACATAATACAATCCGAAGTGCTGAATCCTTCATCCCGTTTGGCCAGATGGACTCGGAATCAACAAACCCTATTTCAGGAAGAATAATTTCTACTACGCTGAACAAATATTGTCAAATTAGTCAGACGAGATCACTCTCATCAGACATTCTGATGAAGACGTGACTCAATTTCTTGTGAGCTTTTTTTGGCCGACAGAAAATTGTAATTTGAGGAAGTTAACAACGGTGCAAAAGAACGATGTGAACGCCATTCTGTTCCCTTTCTTCTGAGAGAATATCCTGCGGGTCGAGATTTAAGAGTCGGAAAATCACTCGAAATGGAGTGAAATGGTGAGATGATGTAGCCAATTACGTGTTCACTTCAGCGCCATCATCACCACCCTGTGTTCAATCTGAATACATGTCACAGAGTAGAGGGAAACTGGATTTCATTGCTCATGTTCAATAGTCTAAACAATCCTTACAACATTTACACAGTATGTGAGACTCTCGAGCTAGTTGTGTGAAATCGGACTACGGTGTTTGCTGAAGTTTACCACGTGAACAGTCTTGGTTGCATTGAGATGTCGGATTTGTTACTTCAGTCGGTTAATTGTTGTGCAGTTTGTTTAGCATGTGAGTGTATGTGTGCATCCACTGTATGTGCATTAACAGATTCGTGAGTGTGTGTCTAACAGGAACCACACATTATCTACTGTTCACCTTCAATTATTTTCATTATCTATTTGCACACCTGTCAAAGTACTAAAGGAAACGAAACAACGTCGAATATTGTGCAAACCACTTGACATCTCACTACCACGTTCACAGTACTGACTAAATGTGAGTAGTATGATGAATTGATGATATTGTCAATAAGCTATCATCTTCGCACCTCATCAATTCAATGTTAACAGCAGAATGTATAGTCCTCCTTGAGAAAATCGGTCAACATACTGTCTGAACTATCAGCTAGAAACAATTCATCCAACTGTGCAACATCAAATCAAAGCGAACCTTTAAATTCAACTTATCGAGGTATCAAATTACACAGTCTGTCATCCACTCATTTGAATTATTGATTTGTATTGATAACTATGCAACTTGAGGCGAGTTCTTCGAAAAAGGTATTGCTCATTCATAGTATGAATAGATTCTTTCTACTATCATAATCAATTGTGAAGCAAAGAGATAAATTCACTAGATTCCGTCCTACTGGATTCACTTATTTTATCTATTTATATGTAGAAACCGAGTGTATTATATTTCATGCTGAGAAACTGGGAGTGTGTTGAATGTCGAACACATATGTAACTGCACCACGTCACATAGATTACGATAACCCAAATAACCTAGGATCATCATACTATCACTTTGGGATGTGGAATTACGGGATTACGCCACCTCGTAACCCATATGGCCACATCCGGTATCCACTGGCCTCCTCACTTTGTGTAATCTTCTCAATTCAGAAAATTCATTGGTCACTGAATAATCCTTACTCGGTTAAAAAATAAATGGTCTACTTATTTATATTTGTACGAATCGAAGTGAATATATGAATTGTGTTGATGTATTGACTGAATTACAGAATACATATATGTTCGACTTACGGCAGTAATCATAGTTTATAGTGCATAATGTCAAAGTCGTACTCTTGTTTTCAAACCAACTGCGCCTAGATCAATTCTAGTGTTACTGTCTGTTTCAGGCCCGTGTAAATGAGGATGGCTATGTGCAAGGTCAACAATCCTATTCCATGGAAACAACCGTGTCAAAACAAGCTAACCAGAAATAATCATTCAAGCTACTTGAAATTCTGTTTAGGGAGTTGAAGTTTCTGTATTTAGAAGAGTTATAAAGTTTCACGGTGTTAGTCAGGATTCTTCGGTTACCATTCTTGAACCATTGACCGTCGGCTAGAGATTTACAGCTAACCCTATCCTGGCATCTCCTTTCCAGTTGTTGCTAAGTTCTATTCATACTTTCGATGTCTGCCTACAATTTCCGGAGCAATTTATTCTTTGGTCTGGCTCCTTCCTCCTTACCTTAAGAATTTCAATTTTATTATATGGTGCATTTTGATTATTTCTGCAGAGTGTGTTCTACGCTCCCCTCTCTAATTTTCTGATCCCTCCTTACCTGAAAGCTGATTTGTCGATTATTTCTGATGGTCTCTGGCCAATGGATCTCGAGATGACAGCTACGTATGATTACCTGTACTCTTTTGGTGATGATAGCGGTAGTTCTCCAAGTTTCAACCATGCACAATAGATCTATCTTTAAATTTATATTGGTGATTCCGACTTTAATATTGTTTAACGGTTGTTTTGAGTTCTGTTTTTGCTTTGTCAGTGTTCCTTTACATTTGCATCAGATGAACCTTCTTTGTTAATTATGCTGTCCAGCCATATAAAGGCTTCCATCACTTCCAGAAATTCTCCATCAAGAATTATTTGGTGGGTGTTCTCTGTGTGCCTTCTGAGTATGGCTTATTTAACCAGCTCAACAGGCACAGTTGAATTGGTATTAAAATATGGAGGAGCTAGTCATCGGTAATCTATACTTGATTTGTTGTGTAAGTACTGGTTTGGTTGGGATTATATAAAACTTAACTCCGGGGCTACTGCCGGTCCCAATCCCGGATAAAGGAGGAGGGTTGAGTATGGGGTTAGCGACCCCATCCCGTAGAAAGCTAACTCTCTGAAAAATGCTAACCAGAAAAAATTATTCAAACCATTTAAACTCTGCCCTGAGAGTCAGAAGATCTTCATTTAGAAGAACTATGACGCCTCATGATGAAGCCGAGTTCCTTCGGAAGTCACGAGGCCGATGCCTCTTCTGACAACCAGAGCAACAATTTATCTAGGTACATGGAATGCTCGTACAATGTGGGAGACCGGAAGAGTCTTCCGAATTGCTGCAGAAATGAGTAGATACAACCTAGAGGTACTTGGGATCAGTGAAACACATTGGACGCAAGTTGGACAACAACGACTAGCTTCAGGAGAACTTCTGTTATAATCCGGCCATGAAGAAGAAAATGCTCCAAATACACAAGGAGTTGCATTGATACTGTCCGAACAAGCACAAAATGCACTTATAGGATGGGAATCTCATGGATCAAGGATCATCAAAGCCTCCGTCAAAACAAAGAAATGGGGCATTTCAATGAACGTCATCCAATGCTATGCGCCTACCAACGATTACAATGAAGACGCTAAAGATCAATTCTACAATAGGCTGTAGTCAATCGTCGAGAAGTGCCCAATAAAGGACCTGACCATTCTGATGGGAGATGTCAATGCCATGGTTGGAGTGGACAACACTGGATATGAAGACATCATGGGACGACACGGACTGGGAGAAAGGAGTGAAAATGGTGAGAGATTTGCAAACCTATGTGCCTTCAATGAACTGGTCATAGGCGGCACTATATTCCCACATAAACACATACACAAAACCACATGCACTTCACCGGATTACACCACGTAAAACCAAATCGACCATATCTGCATCAACAAAAAGTTCAGGAGGACGATGGAAGACGTGAGAACCAAGAGAGGAGATGATATAGCATCAGATCACCACTTGCTGGTCGCCAAGATGAAAATGAAACTCAAGAAGCACTAGATAACGAGGCGGACAATATCACAAAAGTTCAATACGGCTTTTCTTCAGGATACTAACAAACTCAACAAATTCAAGATAGCCCTCAGCAACAAGTTCCAGGCCTTTCATGATCTACTCAATGGAGAAGGAACTACTGTGGAGAGCAACTGGAAGGGGATCAAAGAGGCAATCACTTCAACATGTCATGAGGTCCTGGGCCACAAGAAGCACCATCACAAGGAATGGATCACTGTTGATACACTGGATAAGATTCAAGAAAGGAGGAACAAGAAGGGAGCAATCAACACCAGCCGAACAAGTGAAGAGGAAGCAAAGGCACAGGCTGAATACACAGAAGTAAACAAACAAGTGAAGAGGAGCATCAGAACCGACAAACGTAAATATGTGGAAGATTTAGCAACGACGGCGGAAAAGGCTGCAAGAGAAGGGAACATGAGACAACTGTATGACACAACAAAGAAACTCTCTGGAAATCGCCGCAAACCAAAACGACCAGTCAAAAGCAAGGAAGGCGAGGTAATCACCAACATTGAAGAGCAACAAAACAGGTGGGTAGAACACTTCAAAGAACTCTTGAATCGACCAGCTCCATTGAACCCACCCAACATCGAAGCAGCACCCACGGACCTCCCAACCAATGTTGGCCCACCAACAATTGAAGAAATCAGCATGACCATCAGACAAATCAAGAGTGGCAAAGCATCGGGACCAGACAACATTCCAGCAGAGTCACTGATAGTAGACGTAGCGGCAACTGCGAGGATACTCTACATTCTCTTCAATAAGATTTAGGATGAGGAACAAGTACCACCAGGCTGGAAAGAAGGATTTCTGGTCAAAATACCAAAGAAAGGCTATCTCAGCAAGTGTGATAATTACAGGGGCATCACTCTTCTCTCAATACCGGGAAAAGTCTTCAACAGGGTATTGTTAAACAGAATGAAGGACTCCGTAGACGCCAAACTTCGAGACCGACAGGCAGGATTCCGTAAGGATCGGTCGTGTACAGACCAAATCGCAACTCTGCGGATCATTGTGGAACAATCAATTGAATGGAATTCATCACTCTACATCAACTTCATTGACTTCGAAAAGGCATTTGATAGTGTGGACAGAACAACACAATGGAAGCTTCTTCGATACTACGGCGTGCCTCAGAAGATAGTCAATATCATACGGAATTCGTATGATGGATTAAACTGCAAAATCATGCATCGAGGACAATTGACAAACTCGTTCGAGGTAAAGACCGGTGTAAGGCAAGGTTGCTTACTCTCAAACTTTCGCTTTCTCCTGGTGATCGACTGGATCTTGAAGACATCAACATCTGAAGGGAAACGCGGGATACAGTGGACAGCTAGGATGCAGCTGGACGATCTAGACTTCGCAGATGATCTGGCTCTTCCATCGCAATCGCAACAACAAATGCAAGAGAAGACGACCAGTGTAGCAGCAGCCTCAGCAGCAGTAGGTCTCAATATACACAAAGGGAAAAGCAAGATTCTCCGATTCAACACAACATGCACCAATCCAGTCACAATTGACGGAGAAGATTTGGAAGATGTAAAATCCTTTAAATATTTGGGCAGCATCATTGATGAACACGGTGAATCTGATGCAGATGTGAAGGCACGGATCGGCAAAGCAAGGGCAGTAGATTTACAACTGAGGAACACCTGGAACTCAAAGCAACTGTCAACCAACACCAAGGTCAGGATTCTCAATACAAATGTCAAGACAGTTCTACTATATGGGTCGGAAACCTGGATAACTGCGAAAACCAGCATCCAGAAGATACAAGTGCTTATTAACAGTTGTCTATGCAAAATACTTCGGATCCGTTGGCCAGACACTATTAACAACAACCTACTGTGGGAGAGAACAAACCAGATCCCAGTGGAGGGAGAAATGAGGAAGAAGTGCTGGAGGTGGATAGGACACATATTAAGGAAAGCACCCAACTGCGCCACAAGACAAGCCCTCACATGGAATCTTCAAGGTCAAATGGGGATAGGAAGACCAAAGAACACATTACGCCAGAAAATGGAGATAGACATGATAAAAATGAACAACAATTAGATAGAACTGGAAAGGAAGACAGAGTGGGCCAGAGTGGGTTGGAGAATGTTGGTCTGCGGCCTATGCTCCATTGGGAGTAACAGGCGTAGGTAGGTAAGTAAGTAATATAGAACTTGGCGAATGATTATAATTTAGCTTTCTCTAATGTCCCACTTTCTAGAACGAAAAACGGTCCCATAGAAAAAACGTATCTAAAAAGAATTCCTGGACGGGCCAGTATACCCATTTCTATAGTTTTACACCTCTCAACACAAAATTTGGTCAAATGTCTCGGACAAAGAATCAAACTGTCATGTTCTGAGGATAGTGTAGATAGAGAAATAGCCAAACTAAAGAACACATTAAGAAGTAATGGCTATTCAGATAGTTTTTCAGGAAATTTCTATCATAAATTAATAATAGAACAAACTCTGATTCGGTTAGCAAGAAAATCCACTATCTGAAACTGGATTTTAAGGGGGACAAAGTGGGTGATATTTGAATAAGTAAACACAAAAGTCTGTTGAAAGGACATTTCATGCCTCCAAGTTACATGTAATCTCCTCGACCAAACCAGTACTTACACAATATATCAAGGATAGGTTACCTATGATTTGCTCCTCCATGTGTGTATACTGATTCAACCGCTCCGGTTAAGCAAGTTACATAAACTATACTCAAAGGGCTTTATCCTTTTGTTCTCGTGGATATGTAACAGCATGTTTGGAAAAAAAATCACTAAATCTATAAACAGCGCCATTCTTTCCTATTTGGTAGATAGTGAATGTAGATCACAAACGTAGATGATCTATGTCGAATGATTGGAGACCTACTTGAGTTAGACGGGAATGGAGTGAAAAACCAGCTAACCTTAAAGTCACGCCTTGTGGTCAGGACCTTACTTGGACTGCCCCATTGACGTATCAAAGTACTATAGATGCTTTAAAGACTGTACAACACAGAGGACGTTATTACAGAAATATATTAGTTAAGGTAGATACAAGCGAAAGTAAGATCACCACCGCATGGGCCAGTCCATGGCGTACGATTAACTGATGCGCGCTAGTTGTCCTTGGCCTTGACGAGGATCGATGATTTATTCGATATTCAGTGACCCAACTGCTGGATGATTTGGCTAGGGCTCAATGAAATTTCACTAGCCCTACATGAACATCATATCAAAATAGACAAAGCTTCCTCTGTTTCTTATCAAGTTCCAAAAAATTTATCTAGACGAGATAGATGACGACTCCTCTGTATGTCTGAAAACTTCTCCCCAACAATTCTAGGGCCATCGCCGGTCCCAAGCCCACACAAAGGAGGAGGGTTGGACATCGGGTCGGCAACCCCATTTCGTTGGAAACAACCTTTCTAAAAACGCCAACCAGATTAAACAAATTAAAACTCTACCCTCCAAGATGGATGAAAAATTATGACGCCTCATGATGAAAGCTGAGATTCTTCGGAAGTCATGAGGTTTATGCCCTTTCTAGCTACCAGCGCAACATTCGAGGTAATAATAATAATAACAATAATAATAATGCTGTGTGGATGTAATGTGTAATAAGAGAAGTGTTGTCAAGGTAATTATGATAAAATATTCACGTGAATTGAAAAAGATGATTATGTATATTAAGAAAGATATAAACACAAAAGGAATTGGAAAGGGTGATGGGTAAGAGGTTTATAATATCCACTGTAGGTGATTAGTGCTCCAGTTGTGGACGGAAGTAAATATAGAGGTTGGGTATACCTATTATGGATACATAAGTTAGGTTTTCAGGAGTTGGTCCAGATGGTTTCAGCTGAGTACTTACTTAACTAAAAATAATATGTTCTTTTGGCCTTGTTAAATGCTTCGCAGATTAATTTATCCCTTCGTATTTTCTCCCACCTAACTTACATATTCATAACCGATGCTTCATCCATTAGACATTTTATTCACAACCAAAAAAGTGTAGACAGAAGTGGTAACCAGAGAATCTCCACCACGTAGTATAAATGCTTACTAATGAAATTCGACGAACTGAATCAACTGTATGGATTGGTCAATTAATTGAATACAGTCATGAGAATACTAGTCAGAATATTGATTACACCATAATAGCGATCAAACGTGCAACTAAGATCATGAGAGGAAAGGAAAACAAATACAGTTTACGATTAAAGTTACTGATCAACACTTTACAGAAAAACATTGTAGTTAGTCAGTCACACTAATTATTAGTTGTTTTCTGAACATGTGTTGAGCAGTTGTCCAATGTGTTCAATAAAAAATGTGATGATGAAAGTGTTTTTCCATGAATGTTGATATGAATAAATCTAACATTGGATTTTGAAATCCGATATAACTAAATGGTAAGTGAGAAAGAATAATTCAGTGGAGAAATCGAATTTTGCAAAATCCACACTCTCCAAAACTGTTCAATCACAAATGTTTACAGTTTTTTACTTTCATAATGACAATCAAAAATATCAATTAGGGAGATTTGTAGATGGGATTGGATGTAATTGAAATCACGAACTGACCCAAGTTAAACATTCACTGAAAACCACTAGTGACTAATCTCGAGAAGTTAGTTCAGTAATTCTAGTGAGAAAGCGTGATCAGTGAAGTTCAGGTGTTTATGGGGTGTGAGGTTGTTACCCATCATTCAAATGAAATATAGTTAGAAATAATACGGCAACTCAAATAAGTTTTTACTAGACGGTATCAGATCAACAAAGTTGTGGAGAATTTTTGCATTCAGATGTCTGTAAAACACTAGAGATTAAGATCATAGTAGAAGTAAACGCTGAATACGTTTGTTTGGTACGGAGAATTCTAGACGTATGATGAAGGTAGGAGCAGTGAACAAAGATAACTATTTAATCTCTTTGGTGAGTTTCTGTTCACACCATAAATCAAATTCAATGTAATGAATTTGTATTTTGATTTAACAACCCGAGTTTACAAGATGTTAAATTATTAATTAGATCTCCCTGGGAAAATTTTGCATAAAACAATGGATATCAAGAATTTCTCATCATGAAATCGACTTCACTCTTATTTTCCAGATGGACGATGTTTGTTTAAAAACAAACATTAAAAAAACATTTGTTGACAGAAAGCACTTGTCACTTTCATTGACTTACATGACATCTGCGATCATATCGAACTGAATTATCTTATCAACAAACCCACTGTATCAATTATGACAGAATGATATTTACAAGGGTACAGTATATTTTACTGCGTACAAGCTTCATGTGTTGGCTAATGCCATGCTGCCTGATTGACTGTCCATACAGCATCGATTGAGATCGACTTAAACTTGTGATACGTAGATTGGGAACAAAGTGATCTAAGATTTTGACTAGTATCAAATAATAATTGTCATGTTTAATGAAATATTTGTTACCAGTGTCGTGTCTGTCAATAAGAACACATATAAAATACTTGTCCTTGAGATTATTAGCTGTGAGCTATATCAGGTATACAAAATATCAACTTGTACATATGTATTCTGCATCGACAGACCACACAGTATATATATATATATATATATATATATATATATATATATATATATATATATATATGTACTCATAAGTACTCAGTGTACTTTATCCTTAAATTGGGTGGGGATATCTTGATATTAAATCTGCTCGCAGTTATATCTAGACATTTTGATTTAGATTTACTGCAAAGATGATTTGGGGATATTTTGGATTCTTTCATTCAAGTGAATACATAGAGATGGTAAAGTTTTTTCACCACATTTCTCGTGCTCCACCCTATTCCACCGTTGAAATGGAAAGGAATATATCTAAGATAGTCATAGATTAATTAAGGTGAGAAATAGTAACCTTCGTATATAAAACTGAGAAGATTCATCATTAGAATATATCATGTACTAACATTGTTACGTTAGTCGTGCATACGCACATCTGATTGTGATGATTATTCAGTCAGGCAACGAGTATATAATTGACCGTTGTCCATTTACTGGTACATCGGTGGTGTATGCATGTATGTGTGTGAGAGAGAGAAGGAGGTGATAGTGACAACTATGAGACCTAGTTGACAGATCGAAAATATTTCTTCCTACTACTACTAATAGTAATTCCTTAAACCAAAATGAACTTTCATTTCTCTGAGTAATTATGTTTATGTGGTCACTATGAATTGGGGAAAATTGTGGATCATTGTTCTTATGTAGAGATTTCCATATTGTCGGGAGATTTTTCGTTCTGATTGAGTTAGTTCAGGACGATAATTGGACAGGAGGGATGGGGACAGTTTTGCTATATTGGTCAGCATTTATCAACACATTATATTTTTGTTACAACATTCTACGGTTGTTCGATTCAACGATAGATAGATAGATATATGCTTTATAAACGTTTGCCTAAGCTGCTATACGAGTGAGATTAGAAATGACTAGAAGCTGTAAAAAAAAACGGAATAAAATGTACACAAATCATTGTTGTATATACATTTGTCGTTCTGGCTTAGACAAGGATTTATCAGTTAAGTCCCCTGGTTAGGTGCCCAATCGGACTCAACTAGTGACATATCTTGTTTATCATTTCTCATCGATCGTTTGGAGCTGAGGTGGCATATGAGCACATGTGCTTGATAAGCTTGGATTTATATGCACAAAACATGGATACCAACTGTCTCTGTGGCGGCCCCCTCGAACATTTTGGTCATCTTTGTATTGGTTGTTTGAATATTCACATGTTTAGGACTGCGACTGATCAACCCTTATTGTCATATGTGCATCCTGTCCGGATTGCCTCGATATTACCTTGAGTCACAAGCATTATAAGCAGAGATGGATGGTGGTTAGCAGTGGAGTTCAGGACGAGGGTTTCGTCCTATTTGGGACTTGTCAGCTAGATGTACTTGCACCCTAGAGTTGGTGTTCACTACGGGACTCGAACCAAGTGAGGTTGTTTTCTACAGGATGCGGTTGCCGACCCCATGCCCAACCCCACTCCTTAACCCGAACTTGGGACTGGCAGTAACTCTACAAGAGCTACAGGTTGAGTTAATCTTGGGATATATAGGGAACTTTAGTGCACAAATTAATCCTAAGCTAACTGGGATTTTATTGAGATTTGATCAACTTACTCTGGTCTTAATATTAAAGCGAAAATGTTTTGAGTTTTAATTATTTTTACTAAATATTGTAATCTACATCAACGTTATCATAACAGTTTAAAAATCCCCTTAATTCGTTATATACTGATTCTAAAATCGTCATAAATATTTTATAAACAATACAAACTACTTACAAGTAGTCTAAGGCAACATGTCAACAATAGTTTACGTACAAAGTTAACTGTAAAGAATCTTCCCATATTTTAAACTAATATAAATGAATACTGAATATCTGATTGATATTTGCTTCTGTTCCAACAGAATAGATGATGTCTGCATATTTCAAGACGATATATTCGAATATCACTTTTTTTCCTGTTTTGTAATCATATCTGAACTGATTCATAGATTAACATAATTTAATAGGTGAATTCATGAGTCGATTTAATCTAGACCACCATGGAAAACCTGGATGCATTGGCCGACTGCTTCGTCCTAGTACGATACCCCTCAACAGTATCTATTATCACCCATGCGGGGCCCGAACCACAGGACCTTCGGTCTCGCACTCGAACGCGCAACTCCTAAACCACTGATCCGGCATTCAACAGTGTTAATGTCTAAGTTCAACCAGTCCACGATATTGCCGACCGTTTAATTTGGTTTGTCGAAAAATAAAATGAATTATGTTGTATTTTAGTAGCGAAACATCATGGAATTTAGTCGTATACTTCAGTGAGTTTACAAATTTCACCTGAGCATCTAAATCAATTGGTTAGTTTTTTCTAGGAGACTTATTCAAACTCTTGTCACATACATCACCCTTCAATCAAAATTTTAACTATGAAGATATCATGACAAATTTTCCTTTTCACATATGTGTTTTAACTGGTCCATGATAGGCGGTAACTGAGGTAATTGCCCAAGTACATACATAATAAGTAGCTTACAGCACTTATTAATGAAACCGATTACTGAGACAAATTAAATTAGGACTGACATCATAGTTGGTAGACATTTTTTTATCTGTTCTTATGGGAAATAGAATGCAACTATAATGGAATTCATGTGTAAATTATAGGATTCAGTGAAGAAAAATGGTTGTGTGTGTGAAACAGAGTCGAAAAATTTTTCACGCGAAGATAACCTGACAACCCTATTCACTGATGACAAACGAGGACGAGAGAGATGTCCATTTCAACAGTCAACGACCATGGAACACAAAAACGTAAGCCAAGTAAAAGTGAGAAAAAATGATAAAAAAGGACAGTGTGAAAACATGAATTAAAGAAGTTTTATCAGGATAATTCTTCCAAGTAAGAAGTGTCAGTTATTGACAAAAACAACTTAACAAAGTGAGACTTTCCTAGAAGTACACTAAGTTACAAACAGTATGCTATTTCTGTCCAATAGTTTCTTGAAAAGAATTTTGAGTGTTTTATCTAAACTCTTAGAGAACAATAATTATGGTATGTATTTACTGAAAACTCACTAACCCTACCGATATGCCTAAACTGTCTTCTTAGCCAACTCCTATAACCTAAACTATTTCTACACCTCAACTGGAACGATTGAGAGAAGGTGAGATTTCCGAGTAGGAACTTTGCTCTAAGGTTAGTTTACGTAAAAAAAAAACGAGGATGTTTATAGGGTTATACATGTCCTTGGGTTTACGAAAATTCCTGTAATTATATAAATTATAGTAGCAATATAGGTAGATACCCAATCAAAATCTTGGCATGTAGTTCTTCATTTTATAAATGCTTCTATTCAACACTGATTAGATAAAATATTTTCCGGCATTTCTGGGATTCTAGAGACTTTGACGAGGGATATTTTGAGACTCCCCTAACACATCTCGATCATGAAAGATGGTGCATTTTGTAGTTGTCAGAGTAACTCTAATGCCAACATCTATGTTTGTGTTGTCCTGAATTGATAATTTCGACTATGATAATAATTTCCAATCGGTTATCGATACATATTATGAATGAGTATTGAAATCAAATGAAAAACAGAAATTTGATCTATTAGTCATCTTTATGGGCTTGGATTATCTAAGATCGGATTTGATTGTCAGATTCGACTTGTGGGAACTGAACTAAATAGATGTTTAAAGAAAAGACTACAGGCCATTGAATACAAAAATATGAAATCGGTGCATAAAGTCTTTGACCATTTGTTTGGTTTGTTCTGTGGGAATTCCTATGAAACAGGTCAGAATCAACCTGAACAGCACAGATATTTTGATAAATTTAGAATATATTTATTGTGTTATGTTTGTTATGTTGTTTCGCTTTTTCTCGACTCATATCCATTCTTACTTATTTTCATTCCTTTCTGTAAAGTCAACCCGATTCGTATGTTATTTGAAGATCTGCATTGATCCGTTAGTTATTATTATAAATAGGTATATATTTAGTCAAATTACTATCATCCATACTGAAGATAATACAAATCAAGTGCTAATAAGGTCCCAGGTTTGACGGAGTTACAGTCTGATAGGAAAAACAAACCCGGACAGATTACATGCTATTCCAAGACTGATTGATGTAAATGAGGCCATTCTGAGTGTTTAAATAGTTTATTTGACCATTTATCTCATCATTATATACACACATATATGTATTTACACATTTATTTAGAAATGATTATTCACTGATTGGTACCAATTAATTTTTAATACATCTCAGTCCTATAGTAGGTCAGTTGCTGCCTGATTGGCTCAGTGGTAACATCTCCGCTATAGGGTGTCGGTTCTCTCAAGAATATAGATACACCTTGCTGATGAGTGTCAAATAGCACAAAACCTATATTATGAATTTTCTGTAGATTTCCTCTATTCATCACATTTATTCGAATTTGACAAAACAGCTTCTTACATACTATTCACCCTGTAAAGATGATTGTGCAAGTAAATGGAAGCCTCTGTCAGTTACTAAGTCGAACTGATTGAATATAAAGCAAAGTACAGGATAAATAGCGCTTCAAAAATGTGATACAACAAGACAAATGTTGAGTCTATTTATTCTCTGAAGTGGTTTACGAAACGTCATAAAATCTAATTTTTCTACTCATTGGGATATTACAAATATATTATTTATTTATAGCAATCTACCCAATGCTCAATTTATTGGGAATTATCAAGTCAGACCTTGGTAATGATACCTACAAGAAGTTGAGTCTGTTCATACGAAAGTTTTAAATGCCTTACAAAAGTCATTTATGTGAACAGAATCATATAATTCATATTGGAATCCAGATAATACCAAATAGTTCATTAGAAACGATAATTTGTATCTTAACCAATAAGAACAGAGAATAAGAAAGCTGGATAGATACAAGTAACTACACGATAAAAAAACACTACGACTTTAGGTAACCTCACTACAAATATTTCCGTTAATGTTAGACTGCTGAATTTAATAGTTCACATACTGGATTAATTCTAGTTAGACAACGATTGGGAACCTCAAGGAACTGGACGATTGTTTCATACTAGTAATAAACTCCTTTTCAGAGGGTATTCATAAATTAATTAGGCGCTGTAATCAGAACGAAAGTTTGCATAAAGTAATCTGAAGGTTAAAAACTCACTACTAAGCTTGAAGTTCCTATCTGAGATCCCTTATGAAGTCGTGGTTAAACACTTCTAAGGAGTCACATATTATGATGGAACAACTGATCAGTGTTTCCTAGTTTGAACTGGTTTCATTTAAATTCTGTGATAACCAATGTTAAATAAATGGATATCATTTTTAAAAACAACTAACCTCTTCATATATATATGCACACATACTTTGGTTTGCATATCACAATTACATTTCATTAATGATGATATTCATATGTTATATTTACTTTGCCACGGACTTTTGCACTACCCACCCTTTACTATCAAATGAGCTCTAATTCCCTTGATCGCTTCCTAATTATTTAGTATTAATCATTTCTGCTAAATTTTGTTATTTGGTTAAATAAAAAAAATCAACACATACCTAGATCACTATAAATTCAGAAATCATTGGAACTAATAGAGACAGAGAGAAGCTGAGATAGTGTTGAACAAATGTCACATATATGTAGACACACATAATTGAAGAGATCCGTATAATAATAATAATAATAATAATAATTATTATTATTATTATTATTATTATTACTTAGCCAAATTTATGCTTTTGTTGTGATCGTTCCTATTTTTATTCGTGGTTGTGTTGTTGTTTCGTTAAGGGAATACAAAATATACGGAAGAGGGAAATAAACCGATAAATAATAAGGTGGAATGTCATTACTCATAATTTTTTCACCTCTACACTATTTGAATATTTAATTACTGTTATCGTTGTTATGTTTATTATTATTTCTTGATATCTATGTCCATCTAAAGCCAACCTAGTTAACATGTCTTATGTACTGTTTACTCACACACTCTCACTTATTCCTATATTTCATTATTTTTTTTTAAACTCGGAATTTATCCCGACATCCTGCCCTTACTCATAAACCCAGATATCTATATAAATACATATTGTTACTTGACTTGTTAACTTATTCACACCTGCTTATTTGCTTACCTACATTGTCGAGTATCATTATTATCATTTAAGTTTTGTAAATGTCATCACCTATGGGATCGTCAGTCTTCCTAATTAGTCAGAATCGTTATTAACAAATTTGTGATTTCTTCAGATGTACACACACACACACAAATACAATGATAAATACTCATCTAGCGTGTGGAATTATATGGAGGATGATCATCTGAAGTATGTACATGTATGAGTGTTCTGTACACAGATGAGCAATAGTTTTTTGTCTGATACATAGAGTCTAGTTCACCTCAAAACCACGTGGGTCATAGTGGTAAAAAAAACGTTTGAATTTCGATAAATATTCACTACGCTCACATAGGACAAGCATCTAATCACACAAACAAACATTATATTTATACAGAAAACAAGACAAAAAGGGAAAGTGAGGAAAAAAGCCATTTATCAAAAACTTTGGATAAATAGAAGAATGGGAGGGAGGGAGGGAGAGAGAGAGAGAGAGGAAGGAGGAATTAAAACACAACTATCAGGAGAAAAATATTGTTATTATTATAATAATTTTTTTTGTATTACACGGGCAATAAATAACTTAATTGAATGAATGAGTGAATAAGATATGGTCCAGTGAGTTAAAACGTACTTCACACTTGAAAAATGGAGAAGCATATTGTATATAAATGGAACATAGAAGTTAATGAAAAACTATATGGTAATACCATTCACCCTAGACGGTGATGATGAAGGAAAATAAGAGGTCAGGAAAAGATAATGACTGGCAAAAAAAATAAGCATGTACGAGTCATAAGTTGTACACAGCTTGTTTTAATTTCCCAACATATAATAGTGTGGAGATTGTCATTGTGAATCAAGTGGCTAACACAGAGGTGGAAATCCCCCCAACAGCGACTTTCATTCATTTCCATATCAGAACAATATCGCTGTGTGTGTGTGTGTGTACAAAATTATGTTTAACAGTTTTGTGTAGAAAGAAGAACAATGTGTAAAGAAATTACTACTTCCCACCTCCATCCATAGAATCTTGAATAATAATTATTGTAGAGAGAATAATCTAGAGTATTTATACAGTGAAGGTAAGACGAGAACTACTATTCCTCAAATTTTTATCATAAATTAAACTATCTTTATTATAAATCAGTCTATAGTTAATTAACTAACGGGTTTCTTACACAGTAACTTCATCTTCGTAAATACAAATTAAAAGTAAAATTCCTCCTTAGTAAATATCTTTCCAGTAATATTTTAAAGATTCACCGAAATCAATGTCAATGATTAGCTCATCTTACAATCAAATAAACAAACCTGTAACTTGAATCGATCATAATTGAGTTAGTCGAATTACTCATATGATTTGAATATGGGAACAATGATAACACTTTCCATTATAAATAAGTGTGTATATTTCTGAACAAGAGATTCTGTTGTAATGTCTTAAAGATAAACATACAGTTTTAATCAAAATACATCACAGACAATCGACCAAATGATGCTTTCAAAATGATGATTTTTGTCACATTCAATCATTTATTAGTACATTTATCACTTATCAATTCAAATGATTATTTATTTACCCTATGATGGTTGGTTCATTGATATAACCTTGAAAGTTGTACACTACAATCGCCAATTACATTTTAATCATTTCATAAATGTATCAATTCGATATAAATCACTGAATATTTACCGATGAGCTTAATTGATAAATCAAGTTGAACCATGAGCATATTGGAACTTTTCATACGGTTTTATTTTAGGCAGAATCACTAACCACTACTAAAGAACTTAAAACATTTAGAGGTACTGTGATAATACGCTTGTTTTCAATGTTATTTTTACGTTAGCGATCAATATAACTCGGTCACATTATTTCACTAACTAATGTTTAATCTTAACTTCACAGTAGAAAACAATTTAATATTATTTAATTCATTCAATGATAATAAAATTGGCTAGCAAATGAACTTAGAATATAGTTTTCGTCCAATTTGAGACTCATCAACTTGATGTACCTACATATTAGTATCAATATTCATAAAATGCGACTCAATCATAGTATCTAACGTTTAAAAATGATAGTATGCTGCTCATTGAGTTATTGAGTCTCGATAGTCAATAACGCGTTTAATAAGTATGATAAAATGTTTGATCGAAGAGTGTCTAATGTATAAAATCATGTGAATTAAGTAAGAAATAGTAAAATAAAATGACTACCAATTAAGTTCCTTATGTATTCATAAAAATGATAATAATAATCATAACAATATAAGTAATAGTAATAGTACATCAACTTGATTGACTACGAGAAACAATTTGATAGCGTGGACAGGACAACACTATGGAAGCTTCTTCGATACTACGGCGTGCTTGAGAAGATAGGCAATATCATACAGAGTTCATATGATGGATTAAACTGCGAAATCGTGCATGGAGGACAATTGACAGTTTCGTTCGAGGTAAAGACCGGTGTCAGGCAAGGTTGCTTACTCTCACCCTTTCTCTTTCTCCTGGTGATCGACTGGATCATGAAGACATCAACATCTGAAGGGAAACGCGGGATACAGTGGACATCTAGGATGCAGCTGGATGATCTACACTTTGCAGATGATCTAGCCCTTCTATCGCAATCGCAACAACAAATGCAAGAGAAGATGACCAGTGTAGCAGCAGCCTCAGCAGCAGTAGGTCTCAACATACACAAAGGGAAAAGCAAGATTCTCCGACACAACACAGAATGCACCAATCCAGTCACAATTGACGGAGAAGATTTGGAAGATGTAAAATCCTTTAAATATTTGGGCAGCATCATTGATGAACACGGTGAATCTGATGCAGATGTGAAGGCGCGGATCGGCAAAGCAAGAGCAGTAGATTTACAACTGAGGAACACCTGGAACTCAAAGCAACTGTCAACCAACACCAAGGTCAGGATTCTCAATACAAATGTCAAGACAGTTCTACTATATGGGTCGGAAACCTGGATAACTGCGAAAACCAGCATCCAGAAGATACAAGTGCTTATTAACAGTTGTCTATGCAAAATACTTCGGATCCGTTGGCCAGACACTATTAACAACAACCTACTGTGGGAGAGAACAAACCAGATCCCAGTGGAGGAAGAAATTAGGAAGAAGTGCTGGAGGTGGATAGGACACACATTGAGGAAAGCACCCAACTGCGCCACAAGACAAGCCCTCACATGGAATCTTCAAGGCCAAATGAGGAGAGGAATACCAAAGAACACATCACACCAAGGAATGGAGATAGGTATGAGAAGAATGAACAACAGTTAGATAGAACTGGAAAGGAAGACAGAGTGGGCCAGAGTGGGTTGGAGAATGCTGGTCTGCGGCCTATGCTCCATTGGGAGTAACAGGCATACGTAAGTAAGTAATGGTAATAGAGTGATATGTGAATAATGATAATAATAGCATTGAAATAAGACAAACTGATGTTAATAAAAATGATATAAAGGGTGGTAAATATGTTCGTCTAAACTATAAACATCTCAATTCTGAATTTATTCAATACAAACAGGTTACGCAACTCGTATGAATCAGTTGTTTTCACTAGTCTACGGTGTTAGTAAACAATTCCCAAAATGTGTTCAATTCACAATTCTTTTAATGATAGAAGTAATAACCACATAGATTAAAATATCGGCTCTTTGCGTACAAAAGAAGGAAGCTCAACTTCTTTTCTTAGCTTGGTCAGCCTCAAGTCAAGTAAACCAACAGTAAGCTTAATTATAAATTGTCATATATATATATATATATATGCGTATGTATATTTGTGAATGTGTTTGTGTATTCGTATTTTTTTGAAAGTTGGTCAATTCATCAGTAAAATAAATGTTTCGGATGTTTCACTATATTCGTTTTTGAGCTAAGATCTTATTGTCTACTACATGAATTTTTACTAAACTATATAATTATTATCATTACGATTATTACTTGACCAATTTTCGATTTGTAACAATCTTTATACTTTATATATAAATACTTGAGGTCATCCAACCTAAGTTTGGTACGAGTCATATGAATCGGTACATTGAGTCCAGTAATCTAAATGTATGTCTATTCATTTGTATGAACGAACGAACGAATAAATGAATGAATGAAGAGAGAATAAATATTTTGTGTTGTTGGTCTGTTATTTACAAATTTGTTTAGCTTTACTATTGTACAGTTGATATTTACTTATATTCAAGTATTTATACTGTCTGTTATTATCATTACTATTACTCGTATTCTTGTTATTATTTCAAATCATTTGTGAAATATTTATTTTCATAGGATAATAACAAAACACTTTCTCATCATAATTTCGAACAACTCTATTCCAATCAGCACCACGATTATCATAGTAATAAGAACAATAATAATATTAGTATTGTTGTGACCGAAGAACTCAGATGGGGAAGACCAAATTATTGTTCATTAAAAAAACTACAGTGTTTTCGTAATTCATGAAAACCATACATTAGATACTTCATTCGCTCATTTCTCATCAATTGTCCTTTACATCCTTCATAATTCTTTAAATTCTTCTCTGTTCTCTTCAGTTCAATCTTTTCAATCTTCTTTTGACAAGCATTCCATTTCTGGTTGGTGTTACATACTATTTACATCTGCTAACAGGAGTAACATAGACCACATTACTATTAATGAACTTATGTTGAAATTTCTATTTAAACGTTAAAAGTACACCCTCACCCAACCAGAAATCCTAGGTGTTTTGTGAACTGACAATTTCAATTTCTATCATTTAGGCGTCGAAATTCTTCCATAAGTCTGAAATTCAAATTTTCTACCACAACATTAACTCTTCTCTTATCGGCTGCTTAGATAATTTAATTCCGAGTTATATGATATCACTTACTGGTGATCAATTCTCGATATTACACAACCTTCTTTCCATGTCATTGGTGGGTAACTGCCTTACATCCAACAACGTTAGACTACACTGATCATGTGTTTGTACTAGAACACTGGGAACTGTCTCTCAAAATTAGTCACTAGTGAATACATGACTATTATTAGCATAAGAAGTTTATGGGGAATGTTGAATTTCACAGTTTATATTACTAACTGACCTTAGTTAAATAACCACTGAAAGCCAGAAAGTCCTATGGAAGATTTAATTACCTACAGATGATTTCCTAAATAAGTCCCTTGGCTACTGAATTGTTTGGCCCGAAAAAGTTTATCTGCTTCTAAAACAGAAATCAATACAATCGATTAGAGGGAAAAAAGAAGAGACAAAAATGTCACATACCGAATAGTTACTAAAGGACATAAAGAATGAGTTAGAGAGGCTTAATCTTATTGTTAAAATATTGTACAAGTCTTTGGTTGACAAGTACACAAAGTATAATCACATCAAGGTCAGTTTAAGCGAAATCGGTGGTTATCCCAATATGAGACTCGTCAGTAGTGCCATTCCATGAAGTCATCTAGGATTGAATCCAAGACCTTAAGGTTTCTCAGTGGACAAAAAACGTTTTATTCCTTTTATTATGACGATCCAGCAGTTACTACTTCTTAATCTTCCGGTTGTACTAAGCTTATACAATTCATAGAGTTTGGAAGATATCACAGTGTTATTTTAAAAAGATATTGCACTTTTAGCGAGACTATAATTTGTGGATGAACCAATCAGATTTAACACAACAGATCTTGGATTTTGGCATGAAATTGACTCATACATAGGTCTAAGTAGTGTTTTGGCATTATAGCTAACAGTTCAAAATGAAAACTATAACTAATTCCTAATTCTGACGTTCAACTGTAAACCATAATCTTAATTCCTCACACAAATATATAACTCTGATTTAACCCTAGTAAGTAGGGGGACATTCTCAAGGTCATCTAAGCATCGCTCCAATATCGTCCATAAATTATAGTCTCATTGAAGTTCTCTCTCTCTCTCTCTCCAAAATCATTGTTGAATGGTCACTACGTTCTTTCTTAATTAATTGTCTCACTCAATGTTTCAGTCATCAAGTTAAATCGCACTAAAATTACTGACTTCCGTACCCACAATTTCTGATATTAATCGACTTCACTATGAAAGACAATGAATAATATCTAGATATTTACAAAGATAAAAGAATTTATATTGATTATAATTAGCAAAATTAGTATTATTAATTGGAACCCTTTTTTCCTTTAAAATATCAATCTAAATAGTATGTTATCAATATATTTATCACTAGTCTTTGTGGCAAGATGGTAAGTTAGTTTTTATTCATTACATTTCTAATATTATCGTTATTGTGTTCTTCCTCATAGGCACAAGCTTGTAAAGATAACCAGTAACATGGCAACTTATCAGAATAAACGGATTCGATACTAAAACATATACTTCTGATTCTACCGTTATTGACAATAAAGTAATCCAACTATCCAGACTAGAGTATGTGGCTAATATAAAATCATCTAACTGAACTATAAAAATCCTCTTTATTACTTAGCCAACATTATAAATTGCAAATTTTTACAACTTATATATATAACTACTTTGTTTCATCTTTTAGTCTATTTCCATGTAACAGTATGATAAAATCATTAACCTCATTATAAAGAAAATCTCTTAAAAAGAACACTCATAGTAATTGATGTGTAGTAGTGAAAGTCATGTATGATGATTGGTCATTGAATGTGGGCAAACAGCCACACAAATTACTACCAACTAAATATGATTTCTTTTTCTTTTAATTATTTTTACTCAGAACTCACTGAGAGTGACTGCTTGTAATTGTGTAGAATAAGATATTGTCTAGTCTATACTCTAGTTCTCTATTCTCGATTATGAATCTTGGATAGCATATATCATGATCTAATCTGTATATAATAGATTGTTCAAGTATCCAATCTAGAGATAGTATAAACTCAATCACCCAAATTAATTATATAACCACATAGAAACAAAAAAACCTTTAAATTTATCAGTTATATCAATCCATTTTATCATTGATAATAATTTGGATCACCAATTCAATGAAAAATCATTAAACAAAATCAATAATTTAAACAACATTTATGTCATTCATAAATCTTGTTATACAACTACCATTATTATCTTTAAAAAACAAAACAAAAAAGGGGGAGGGGGGAAACAAAACAAAACAAAACAAAATCTTCAAAGTGTACATGATAATTTCTAAATAGAATAGTTACCTAAAAAAGAAAAAAATTATTTCATTTGATTTATTCATCTTTCTATTGAATCTTCATTGAAATGTATATTTAATTAAAAATTAAACATTGAACAATAAAATAATGAAACAATTGAACATATGAAATAAACTATTAGATATAGATATATATAGAACCGATAGTAATCATATAGTAACTAAAATGATATTATATTTTGTATTGTTTTACTCTTTCTTTCTTTCTTTCTTTCCTTCCTTCTTTCTTTCTTAAGTTAATACACTATTTACTTTACTATTTGTGTATAGTAAGGAACAGAAGTTCAATTAATTGAAATCGGATAAAAAAGAACAATTAAAGTATGATATTATTCATAAATAAATAATGATGAAAGGGGATTTTAATGTCATGGATAATTTTTTTTTACTGTTATTATTATTTCATTTATGTATATATATATAAAGATGGAATATGAATGGAATGTATCATTTTAATACTTTTGTACTGTTAAAAGAAAACATCAGCTAACGTTGTATAAAAATGATGACGAGAAACAGAATGGAATGTTAGTTGTTTTTTTGTAAACTTTTAATTGAAATGTTGCGTCAGAATTTTTTCCCTCTCTCTCTCTCTCTTTCTTCCATAATATTAGGCAAGATTGGCCGAATTCTACCGGTAGGAACTAAAATTTTAAAAAAGAAGACAAAAAGAAAGAAAGAGACAAAGGGAAATTATATGTACAAAGATGAAAGATAGGTATTGAATATTTTTCAGTGAAAATTCTATGCTAATCGAGTAATGTTAGTAGAGATATTATTTGTACAGAAAGCTTGTGGAGATTATAGAATTGTGTAGTTTAGATTACACATTGACCATTAAGAAATATAAAGCATTGAATAGTCATTTAATCCTAGTGTGGAACTTCTATGACAACATCGAGGGATCTAACAAAAGCCTTTATATTTTAACCGTTAGACTACTGAGTCAATATTCAATGGTTTATATTTTTAACCCCAGTCGATTTAGGATATTGTATAACCATCTTCTAATGCCATTAGTGAGCGTTTAACATTACTCCTAATAATAATAATAATTAAACCCCACTGTTGAATAGTCCCATACTAGAATGAAGCAGCTGTCCAGTGCTTCCTAGTTTCCAATAGTTTTCGAAATAATGGTATTAGAAGCAGTTTTACTTGAAAAATATCAAGCCAATGAGTAACTCTTCCATCATACAGTTAGAATATTTGAATGGAGTATCAAGAATAAAGCTTACTTTATAAACAAAATAAATTCGATTTTGTCTGACTAATTGTTGAACAAATATATTTTGAATTATTAGTTATTCAGTATTTATTCATTTGGGGGTGAATATTTTCTTTCGATAACCTACTTGGGATAGTTGAGTAGTTTATTGATGACAGACAAGAACCATGTTATATGGAAGGACTTTGGAGGTGCTGAGTGCTCTGAGCTGAATGTTTTGACTGAGTGTTTTGTTCTTATTATCTCAGGCAAAATCATCAGGAACTACTTTGAAAGACTTTGGATTAAGTTATTCAACTCAGAGAACGTAGACTCCTCGATAGCTTAGTGATTATCAATAGTCACTCAGTTTAAGCTCTAGATTTGAACTTCATGCTGGTTGATATTCATATAGATTATTAGTTCCTTTAAGATCTTACCGATTCCATACTGATGATGAGGAACTAATACGAGCCCCAGATGAAAGAGAGAGTCCTATCGACTAACTTTGGATATCAATTCACTTGGACTAGCTGTCATATTGCAGTTTGGTCGATAGAAATCCATCAATACTAAGGACCACACAGTTGCTCCAACAGTATTAACGGAAATAATATTTGTGTTTCCCCTAATAATAATAATAATAAATAGGACGATTTGAAAGGATCACAAAATTAAATTTTATTGATCACTTATTCTTCAAATTATATTTTACACCATTTTTGGGAATAAACTTTATGCATTTTAGCGTCCATATTGATTATATAGCAATCACTGATGGATACTTAACTTCATTCATATCACAAACATTTAAATCAACTGAGTATAATTGATTAACCATTGAATAGTGACCAATATCGTGTTTGTTTAGTCCTTTTTAAGTTCATCGAATTCTGTCAGTCATGTTGCGATGTGACCACTAGTCTAAGTGACTTGATACCGGGTGTACTGTCTTGAGATGTTCAGTAATTGGATTTAGTCTGCAGGAAACGATAGAGCTAGATTTCTTGAGATTTAGCACTTTTCACCAAAGGATAACTACAATCTTGAAGGAGCTGATGCTTTCAATTAATATTCGAAGCAGCGTCACCCACCTCCCAGTCTAAGACGTTATCATTTGCTAATAATTACTAATTGACATGAAATCTAGATCAAGTTTAGTTTCATGCAAACTACCTCCAAATATCTAACATTCCAACTAAGTAGTTTGATACATTGGCATTCGATTATAACTTTTTCTTTAAGTTTGACCAAGTATTATTCATGTGATTCACATATTCAACCAAACCTCCTTCTTCTTGATCATTTTAATCAAGAAATAAGATTAAATTGGAACAACTGCTTATCGTTGTAATTGATCATTCCCTGTTGCCATATATGCATTCCATAAACACCTTTATATTTACTGAAGAATTTGATGACTATCCGGACTCAGTGACTCAGCGTTGGGTAGTTAGCGACAACTACTGAGTTCAAGTATTAGTGTAAACACTAGTATTTTAGATGGATCTGGCTAACGAGTTCTAAGTAGAATGAAACGCGTATCTCGATTTCCGCTGTTGGCCAAATAATAAAACAACAATCATAAAGCAACCTCTCCCTTTCCTGGTTTTTCTTTATCAAATTTACAATGAGAACTGTGGAAATGCTGTCAATGGGCAGCAACATACCCACATGTTCTCTGGACGTTAATCCCTCTTCATTTATTCGTTTGTTACATTTTTGTTTTGTGTTCTTAAAAAATAAACCATGACAAAAAAGGAATTGAATTTCGATTTGTCACCTGACGAAGAAAACACATTAACACAACAACAACACATAACTGTATGACCAATCAGCTCTATAACATCACTGCTTAATGATGGCATTAGTTACCAATATGAAAAGGACGCCATATTAGATAGGAAAGTCAGTGTTTGTGTGTAATGGTTTTTATACCAAGAGTTCAGTGATGGTCAGTGAAGTAGATGAGACAACTTATTTCGTGAAGAATCAAATAAGAATATACCTATATATTAGGAAAAATTTGTAGAGTGGTTAGATTATTTTATGCTTCATAACACACTAGTAACTGTGTATGTTGTATATGTGAGTATATGGATCAAGGGGGTTATGTTTTGTATCGTAGTATACTATAATATAGTATTAACACATCTGTAAGATTTTGTAACCACCTAGTTTATATCTAAAGATAATAATCCAATCTATATAAAATTATCAACTAGAGAATGACTTACATATTAAGTGACCACTGAACTGTTAATCTTAACTGAAGTTTTATTAATCTGATTTCATTCTGTCAATCACCTAACCAAATTTAAGTCACTTGGTGTAGTCACTTAGTGTAGATACATCAAAAAGTTGACAATGTAAATTATAACTCATTTACCACGCTCAAGTTCATTTACTCAGCTCTAGGGTACATTTTAGTGTGTTTATTAATTATACTAATCGACTGCCCAAACAAGAGCAGTTGGAGTATGGTTCGAGGAGAGAACTCAATATCCGAATACTTTAATAACAAAGACGTCTTTTCAGCAAACGACACAAACATATAGTGTCAGTTATTTCTCGTATGTTTGTTGAGAATAGCGATGAATTTTATTCTGACAGTCTCATCTTGATAGAGTGTATTTTCCCAACAAACATTGGTCAGGTTAACGTTTATATATCAATGAAATACTCGTTACATAAAATATTTCTATTTTACCCTGTTGATTTAAAACAAGAACCAACTACTTTTCTCGTTGATTATTGGACGTGTATCAAATAGGGTAAATTGCACTTCTTTGGATTTTAGGAGTTGAAACAACTTTACAGTTCAAAGTCATAGAAGTTATCCAAGTCAAATAAGGAGTGACAAAAATTGATTCTAATTCTGTCTTAGTGGGGTTAGCATTCCTTCATAGCTATGAATTTAACTATTAATTATATAGTTGATTGAATAATACTAGAACTGATTTGTTTCTTTATTCCATATTTACACAATTACATAATCCAAATTACTAATAAAACACAAATTTTTGTTATACTGAATTGTTCGATTAAAGGTTTTATATGACCCTAAATTAGAAGAGAATCAAGAAAATTAATAAAAACAATATTATAAAAGTAAATTATTTGACTTACACTTGAAAAGTCAAATCATCCGTTCATTATTTAATTTTCATCTCTAATCCTATTGGTTGATTCAACATTCCCACTGCTCATCAATATATTTGAATGATTATTATTATTATTATCGATCATTGCTTGATTATTATCATTACTAAACTGCAGCAATGACCAAGCTGACAAATTCACATCACTACCATGTTCAGACTGATTATTAATGTGTCTTGAATATTCCAATTTTGAATGATTTAATGAGACTCTTGAGTTTGGCTGTTTATCATTATCTTCATCATCAATGCTATCATCACTAGCATGAGTATTATCAGATATATTGATTTGTGTGTTCGTATCAGAAAACAGATTATTCATTTTAAGATTAGAATAATTTCGCCATATTGTATTTGAATAATCCAGGGTTCGTGATGCGGGTATATTCGTAGGAAGGCGCGGAAAAGAAACTGGTAAACTACTATTTACTTCGGGAGGCATAAATGATGAAGCCGATGAAACTGTATTTAAATTTGGATCATGAAACTTGTCTACAGCAAGTTGATTAAATGCTAAGGACATATAATTAGTGGAAGAAACTGGTTGGAATGTTGTGGTTAGTGGTAACTCATGTTTTCTGCTATTATTACCAGTATGTCGTATTAGTGTTGTTAATTCTTCTTGAGATATTCGAATATCATCTGTTTCTTTATTTATCCATTCTCTTGGTGATCTGTTAAACCTTGAATAGTGTTCTACTGGTGAACCTTGATACTCATCAATATAAGGTAGTGAATTTCCAGTTATTATGCATGTTTTATCCATTGATGGTACATGAATCTCACTGTCAATAGGAGGACATTCTTCTCTAATTGTTCTATTTTGTCCTAAATTTGAATATAACTCAGGATCTAATGTTTCGTAAGGTTTGTGATGTTGATGCTGAATTGAGGCGGGTTGATTGTACATATGGTGATAATGATGATAACGTTTAGCATCCATAGTATTTGCTTCATTCAATAAGTCGTCATTATCAACAACATCATCCTCTTCATCATCATAGTCATCATCTATATTGTCTTGTCCATGTCGTTGTTGAATATCTTCTCGAAAATTTTGATTAATATGACAATGTGTATGTGCGTGACAATGATGATGATGGTAATGATGATGAGAACATCGTCTTGGCGAATTACTGATAGCCGGTGTCATTGCAACCATCGCCGCAGCGGCTGCAGCTGCTGCAGCCACGGCTGAAACGCGTTCAGGACAATAGAAAGCGGTTTCGCTAGGTAATTGTGATGTGAAATATGAGCCGAATTTATTATTCATGGGGTTATTACTATGATTAGCACAATTGTTATTATTATTAACAGGTGTGTTTATATTACTATTCAAATTATTTGTTGTGGGATTGTATGCTTGAGATCGATTTATTCTGTACAAATAAGGCGATGGATTTCTAAAATCAATAGTAGGACCGAAATAATCAGAATTATCATAATAATAATTTTTATCATTATCATTATAATGAAAATTAACATTGGCTTCATTGGTTAAACCACTTTTTAGAATTGGTGACTCATAATAATCTTCTATTGAGTTCAATTGTGAAAAATCTGTTGTGATTGCAGAATCAAATTCTGTACTATTATTATTATTATTATTATTATTATTATTATTATTATTATTGATTTTTTGATGAATATATCCTAAACTTGTATCATATTGTACACAATCAATTGAATTCATAGTAGTCAATTGATTCTGTACAGGATGATTTACAGAAATTGATAATGATGATGGTGATAATACTGATGTTAAAGTAGTTGGTATATTATGTAATAAATTTGTTGATTGAATCCACCAATCCGATGATGAAAGATGATTTATATCACGAACAGTTAAAAGATTTGAATTTTTTAATGGTGTTATTGTTTTTGTTTGTTCTTTTACATGATTCCCATTAAAAAGTGTTGTTGATAATTGATAAGAAGATGTAGGTAATAATGATTCATTAAGATAATTCTCTGAACTATTTTGTGATAAAATTGAATCGATAGAATTTGATCGTGAATTTATTTTATGACTTAATTGTGAACGGGTTGTATTCACGAATAGACTATTATTATTATTATTATTATTACTATTACTATTATTATCGTTGTTGCTGAGATTATCATGTAATAATTGTGTTAAACATGGTGATGATTTAGGTGGTCTTGATAATAATAAACTTTCATTTGTTTGTTGATTGATTAAATTCTCTCCGATTTTTTCATTTCCATTAGGATGATTTACATTGATTTTATTATTATTATTATTATTGCTATATAGATTAGTTGATGGCTTATATGCACATTCTGTTTGAGTATTTGTATCATTCAACGTTGAATTACTTTGTACAATTGATTGCAATTTAGGGGTTGAATAATTGTTACGATTTTCTTTGAAAACATTAGTGAAGGGTTTTAATTCATTATGACTTACCTTTAAAAAAAAACACAAAATAAATCAATTTGGTAATGAGTACATTTATTGTAACGTATATTAAAGTGAGTAAATTTTCCCTAAGTACGTTTATTTTAAGGAGATAGCTTATTATATAATCAATATTATTGTTAAATGGTCGAAAGAAATAATCTCGATGATATATTTCACCTTTCCTTCATCTTATATTAGCATTCTTATCATTATTAGTAAGGATTTAAATTATTGGATTGTTAGTAATCAGTAATAAATTTTGATCAATCTTTGTTGACATGTGTACCATGTGAGAAGTTCTTCGACATATCCATGTTTTACAAATCCTTTAGAATAGATGAATCATTGGCAGAAATGAAATCCAACAGCTCAGCCGACAATTTATTGGAGTTTGAAGAGAAAATTATGGTTTTCATGTCCTACTGTGAACATAAACAGCACAATGTAACTACATCTAGCTGGAGAGTTCCAAATAGGACGGGATATAAGCCTTAGATTCCCCTGGTAGTCACCACCTATTTATTCTCAATGACTATATACCATTTGTCACTAAGGGGTATCGGAGACAGTGAGGAAAGAGATGCTGACCATGGGATTCGGACTCATATTATTCAATGATGAACAGATTTTACTAATGAGTTATCTAGGGGAACACTACTTCTTTCAATATCCCAGGTACACTTTCCTAACAATAGGCAACTAGGATAAATTCTTCATTAGTTAGTGCCTCCAACTATCTTGTCAAAAATATATTCTGAATCCTTCGGTAATGATATTTTTAGCGAACATACAATATAATGAATGATAAATATTTGAATGGATAGATGTATAAACACAAAGATAAAATTTAATTATCCCCCTTTTCAGATGGGTGGGTGTAGTTCTTAAAATAAAAAACTGTCATTTCTTACCATTTCCCTAAGTGTTTTTTCTGTATCTTTTCTCACGTTAATCAATCGACATGGATCACATGGGCAATTTCTAAATGGACAAGTTTTCTTATGTCCTTTCCATGTAACAGCTATTGAATGATTACGACATCGTCGACAATGTGGACCAGATGTAATTGTTTGTTTATCGTCCATCATTGTCACCATTGATCGTAATGAATTAGAATGAGTTGATAAATGAACTAACGTTGGATTGATTCTTTCATCACAAAAAGTAGGATTATGTAATCCAGTTGTACTACATACACGAGTAGTGTTTCGAGTTGTAGTTACATTTTTATTCATTTTTGGCTCATCAATTCTATTTCGTTCCAGGTTGGTAGCTGCAATAGGTAAGGCAGTTGTAGTCGTAGTAGCTATTGTTGCCATTGACGACGGTGACGATGCTACCGCTTCTGTAAATGTCTGTAACCAATGAATGTTAGAGGATGTTTGTACACGATTCAAACTTGTTTGTTGTTCATGTGTATCACGTTGATGTGAATTACCAGTTTGATCACGATAAAGAGCTATCTGTTTGGCGACAACCTAGAGAGATAGAAACCCGAAACAAAACCAATAGTTAGAAGTTTTAAAACAAAATTTTCCTTTCTAATTTAGAGAAATTGATTTTTCAGAGGACTTAGCCATTTATTTACACAATTATAAATTATTTCAAAGGTTAACTAGATGTGTTTACTTACGAAATTCAAACAGGACCTTCTTTTTGATCATCTGAATGTGATCATAACATAATTTTAAGTCTAATATGTTAAACTGATACATCTATGTACTAGATTTGCTTTGCTGACGACGAAGAAAGAATTTAGATATTTGTGAGACTATTTTAAAGTTAGGCGTTAACACCGTTGGATGGCAGCTCAGTTGTCTAGATGTTAAATATTCGCGTGTAATACTGAAAGTCCTGTGTTCAGTTTCCGGAATGCAGTGGCGTGGATGAGCACTGCTGAAGAGCCTTATACTAGGACAAAACAGCCATCTAATTCTTCCAGGTTTCTAATAGTGTTCTAGGTTAAGTCGTTTCATGATTTCATTTAAATTCAACAATCTCCACCACCCCCAACTAAATATCATGACATTACAACATAATCGATTTGATAATATAGTTCGTATTTTACTTAAATAAAAAACATATTCATTCCGCAAAGGCAAATGAAGAGAATATAAACGGAAAAAACAATAAACTTTGTTATTGTACACTTTAAAACTAGTTATCAAGATGTGTTACAACCATTTAACAATCCGAAAAAGTTCACATAATGTCGAATAACTTAGACTAGTGACTATATTGTAATGTAGTTGTTAGAATTTATTTTCTTACTTTAATAATGTTGACAAGTGGATACCTATTGAACAGTAGAATATTTCAGCTGACAATCAGTTATTTGAATGTCACTTGTGAAATCCTTGATAGGGTTGTTTTCACATACTTCTACATAGTCAAGTACTAGAATAAAACATCTATTCAGTGTTTTATAGTTTTTAATGGTAACCTGACAACACCTAAATGTTTGTTATTAACTCATTGAGTAGACTGATGAGATGTTTATCTTTGAATGACATACGAATAATTCATTATTTAAAACATTTATATATGAATAACTTTTCTTAGAAAATAACTTCCTATTTTTAGTAGGATTTAATATATTGAGATATTATTTTGAAAGTTTACCAAATGATAAATTAATCCACATTAATTTTAATTAGACCATAAACAAAGGGTTAAGCATTCGCATATCAGACCGAAGGTCCTGGGTTCGAGTCCCGCGGATGAGGAGTTCCATACTGGGAGAAAATAGCTGTTCAATGCTTTCAGGTTTTCAATGGTGGTTTAAGATCAATCAGTTCATGATCTTAATCAAAAAGTTAACAGTCTCCACAGCTTCATACTGATAATAAACAAAACGATGAAATTCTTTATACGAACAAAATCTACTCTTTGGGAAAATACACATAAAATATTTATACACAATTTATGTATTAAGTTGTACAATCTTATAAATCCCTTAGAGAAAATGAATAAATTCTCTTTCTATTGAAAATTACGAGATAAATATAGAAAACATTCTCCAGCACCACCACATCCACCACCACCATCACCACTACATTTTTTACAGTGTACTATTGATTTTTTTCTGGACAAAAAAAAACAAAACAGTTTCTATTTATAAAATGGGAAATTCTTAAAGAAAGAAAATTATATTAAATGAATTTTAAAAAAAATAATCATTCTATTCATTTATTTATTTAATATAAATTATTAAATTAACATTCTGTTACATTAACATTAGATAGAGATTAGTGTTAATTTATTTGTTTTGTTTTTTTATTTCTTTATATATTGGTTGCTTTGATTTTATTCTTAATAATTTGTATATTTTAATCGATTGAATATAATACATATAGATTATCTTATGTTATTTGTATCCCGACCGTTGTTGCTACCTTGACGTGGTGGTTGGGCTTGCCTATCGTGATGAAGCAACCGAGCTATACTGGCTGGAACAACCGTTCCTCAAGGTCCTACCATGTCAGACAGGTCGGTTGAAGAGCGGTAAGACTAAAAGCAACAAACCCAAGGTCCGAAGGTGAAGTCGTACTGCTGACTGTACAGAGGTGTGACAGCAGTAAGGTGTTTCCTTCAAACAACCAGCATGACAGCGATGCTGCCTTCCCACAAGGAGGGGTGGGGTTAGAAAAGGTCGACCCTAAAAATGCACACCTCGCCTTATCCCACGGATATCCGTCTGTGGCGGTAAGGTCTCAACAAGTGCGGAGCTAACACAAAAACTACCCATAAAAAGGTTGTGTGTGACCGACCTCAAGCAGTTGTCCCTTGGGCACTGCTGTCACGCTCTCAGATCGCTAAGACCACCTCTAGAAGAACCCTTCCACGGTGTGAGCAACCAGGAAGTGATAACCGCCCTCATACCTCTAACAGCACTCAAGACCACTGTATTCATAATCAACCTTCCTCTTCAATTCCTATTATTCCTCCTACATCGAATTTCAACGCTAAACTTCCTCTTTCGGCTTCCCCCTCAAGTGTCACCATAGCCAACGATTCTAGCGCGCAAAACACTGTTCCAGGTCTACTGAAACCTCGCTCCAAACTACACATTGGAGCCTTCCACGTACGCGCCCTATGTTGTTTGTATAATGTTATACCTTTTGTGTAAATTTCTCATGTATTTCATCAAAGTATATGGTAGTTCTTTACTTGTTACATAATGTATAAAATGGATTAATAAGAATGATAATCATATGTTTACATTTTATTGCTTTTTTTCTCTCAAAATATACTTAAATCTAAATGATTTACATTGGGATTATTATTTTTTTAATATGAAGCAGTAGTGGTAGATAAATTTTGAGAAGGTTGATCAGTAGATTTTACAATCAATTAATAATTGAACAAATAACTGAAAATAGAATTTATTTTGTCTTAAGTTAAATATATTATCTATATAGTAGTATGTTTGAGTTACTAGACTGCACACAATCTTTAAGATGAATTGAAATAACGATAGTATCTTGTAAGCGAAGATGGATGGTGGTAAGCAGTGGAATCCAGGATGTGTGTTTTGTCCTAGTTGGGACTCGTCAGCTGGATTTACCTGCATTTTAAAATCCTGGAGTGAACATCAACTCTAAGATGAAGGTATAATCCAACTGACGAGTCACAAATGGGACGAAATGCACATTCACGATTCCACTGCTTGTCAGTACCCATATCTGTTTACAATAGTTGTGAATTAAAGCAATATCAAGGCAATCCACGAAGGATGTCCATACGCCGATAAGAGAGTGATCAATTGTAGTCTTAAACATCAATGAGAAAATTAAAACAGTCAATACGAAACTGAATAGAAAGTAACTTTTACCTATATTTCCTTATCAAAATATTAAACCTCTTTTTCTTTTATATAATCCCAGCTAATCCGAAAGAGAATCTCCCTGAGAAAAAAAAGATTTATTGATACAAATTGACTAGATAATACTATTTCATCACTGGTATTTGTCCACTTCTATACAAACTAGCTATGAAGATTTAGTAGTTTAAACAAAATTGTCATATTGAATAAACGTCACACAAAATTAGTACAATTGAATATGATTATACTCAGCAAAAATCAAACAAACGAAAATCAGATTGGATCAATATATGACATAACACATGATTTCTCTATCATAATTGATGTTTAAGAATTTTACATCCTTATCAACCTCATATATTACTTAGATTATTTATCGTAAAATTATCTCATCATATAATGAATTAAATATTGAACAATGTATTTTTAAATTTTAACTGATTATATGAGTCGATCAAATCTAAACTACCAATCGAAACTTGGAAGCACTGGATAGTCATCTCGTCTCAGTATGGGACTCCTCACCAGTGAATGCAACTAGGAAAATACTACAATCTCCACAAATGACCATTCTGATAACAATCATGTGCTCACCAGAGACTAGGTTCAACATGGAGCTCCTGGAGTTCTAGTGAGAAGCCATGACCAATTAAATCAATCCATGTCGGGTGTGAGACAGTTATCCATCTCAGACAATGGATGAAGGGTTGCACAGGATCACGGATCGATTGAAGTTAGATGCCGGATCAGTGGGCTAGCGGTTAAATATTCGCGTGTGAGATCGAAAGTTCCGTGTTCCATTTCTGGTGTAGAAGATCGTGAGTGTTCACTGGTGAGGAGTCCCATACTATGACATAAAACGGCCGTCTAGTGCCTCCAGGTTTTCAGTGGTGATCTAGCTTAGATCGACCAGTGAATTCAACTTTGAAAATACCATCATATCAACAAATCCCTATACTGATTTAAATTATTAAGAGAGTGACAACATATGATAATTAAAATCACCTTGTATAATATATAAAACATTCTCATAAATATAGTATTAATATACTTTTAAAATAAATAATATAAAAATAAACAGGATAGATTACTCACTTTTCTACCTTGATCAACAAGATGACATTTAATACATTTACAGTTTGTATATGGACATGTACGTTTGTGTCGTTTAACTGGAATATTATGTCCATGTGTTTTACACTTACGACACATATATGATGCTCTTGAACAAATTGACGCTGTTCTATAGTGATGAACATGATGGTGATGATGATGATGTGGATGTGAATGTGAATGATTATTTAATCGATTTTGTACAGTTGAACGTAATGAATTTCCATATTCTTTATAGTCTTGACTACCAGTCGAACGATTTATTATAGTTGAACTTCTTGTCGTAGTCGTAGTGGTAGTTGTGGTAGTAGTAGTAGTAGTAGTAGTAGTAGTAGTAGTAGTAGTAGTAGTAGTAGTAGTAGTTAGTGTACCTATTCCCATAGTCACTGTTATTCTCGGATTTTGATGATGATTATGATGATGATGTGAAAAACTAGACGTAGAAGATTTTGATGCATGTGTCGATGTGAACAATGACGATGATGATGATGTTGGCAAGTTAATTAGACTATTCTTTAGATTATTATTATTATCATTACGAGTTAATGATGATTCTAATGATGATGATGATGATGATATTGGGGTTTGGGTTGAATAATTCAATTCGTTTTGTTGTATAGAATGAATAAATTCTAAATTTTCTATATCATTCATTGGTGGTTGATGATCATCTTGAAGATGATAATGATTATTTAATTGATTAGTTAAATTTAAATGAATCAATGGATGATGATGATGAAAGGTTTTTTCTAATAAATTATTTGATATTGATAACATTGAATTGATTTTATTTACTGATACTGACATTGTATTATTGATTGTTGTGTATACAAAATCATTTAAATTCAATTCTTGTTCATTTAAATAAGTATCATCTGAATTTAAATGATTATTATTATTATTATTATTATTAGTATCTGAATAAAATTGTTGTATAGTTGAATTTGTTGAAGAAGTTGTCGGTGAATTCTCATTAATAATAGATTCTTGTTTAAAAATCATTGGAGAGATTTCATAATTTGTCATTTTTTCTTTCTTTTTTCTCTTTTCTTTTTTATTTTTTCTTTTACTTTAAAAGCTACATCAAAATAGAGGAATAATAAAAGAAAATCGAAATATCGATGTTTATCAAGTTTTTAAATTTGTGTTTAATTGATCTTAATTAATCGAAAGACTTCAGTTCATTTGAATCAAGTTGATTTATTGAACTTTGATAGTGTAATCAGGAAGTATTCATTTCATATTTCATTTATGCTAATAATCCACTTCATTTCATATCTTATGAATATGGCGAGGTTTATGCCAGGGGTAATTACTTTCAGTTCTATCAAGAGGTTGTAACTGGTGAAATTCAACAATACCAGTTAGAGAGTGGATCGATGGAAATATCATCGATATCTATGTAAAAAAAGCCACCCAATATCGCCAGTCGATTGAAGTTAACAGTACAGACCATTAGATTTTATTGAAATCATGAACCAATCCTATCTGGACAACCATCGAATACATCGAAACACTGAAAGGAAGATTTTTCCTAGTATGAGACACATTAGCAATGAGAATTCAAGATCTCAGAATTGAGAATCAGACACATAATCTACGGTCTTATGTGAGAACACTCAACTTCTAGATGATTGGACCAGGACCCAATTGAGTACATGTTTAACTGTAATCTTTGATGAGTAACTGTCCACACTCGACACGGTTTAGCTCCATTGGCCACGGCTTCTAACTCGAATTCCGGAAATTTCTTTTCGAAGCTAGTCACCAGTGATCACATGATAATTATCAGTACAGGGTTGTGGAAACTGTTAAATCTTATTGAAATCATTAACCTATGCATCACACTTAGACAAATGAATTTCATCTTATTGATTTGAAGGTCAAGGGATAAATTTGAGGCCTAAAATTAATCAGTGTTATCCCTAGTGAGGAATTTGATGACCATTGCTGAAGAGTCCGAAACAGTTGTCCAGTCATTATATATGAAAATTATATTTGAAATAATCCCAGCGATTGAAATTTAAATAATTCCAATATTTCGTCCAGCAAACTCGTCTAGACTTCTTCAGGTTAATAAACAATGTCAAAATCATCAAAGAAATATATAGCGTTTAACAATCAAATCAAATCTATACTGTGCTAATTCAATCATATTTAGGTGCTGACTTTAGCTACCCACCAGTGTTTCTTGATTTCTATTACTTATCTAATTAATATCAGAAGGGGTTTTGTGGAGATTATAGTAATTTCAATAGCTGAGATCATGAGTCAATTGAAGCTAGACCACCATGGAAACCGTGGAAGCACTGGACGGCCGTTTCGTCCTATTGTGGAACTCCTTAGCAGCGCATATATATATAACAAATTCGGCGACAAGAGATCCCTTCGCTGAACTTCGTATTTTTAATGTTAAAATTGGAATTATATGTCAAATATGTATTTGTCTTGAGCTATTACGCCCTTTGTGTTTGTTTTCCTTTGGAAAAACAAAACATGCATATTTGTTACAACTTTATAAGATACTAAATTTTTAGTATGTCACATCAAGCTATCAGAGTAAGTCAAAATGTCCTAACCCGACCCACCCACCCACACTTAAAATTCTAATAAAATGTTGCTTTTGTTTTTCGTTAAGTGAATACACTAAAATAATTAGAGATGATGGGTAGGTGGGTGAGGTGGAGGTGGACTAACTGGGAAATTTATGGCTTATAAATAACAGATCATCGTTTATTTTTTTACCTAATATACACCCATTAATAATAATCATTATTACTATATGGCTTAAGATCAATTTTAATGACAAAAAAGAACTCAAATGAAAATCAATTAAAAAAACAACACGATAAAAAAACATTACAGCGAAGTGGTGATGGCAGTCCACCCCCTCCTAAGGAATTTTATGACATAAAAATAAAATAAAATAAATGAAGTCTTGTTGGTAATTTTTTCTCTTGTTGCTTGTTTTTATTTCACTTGTCTCAAATAGATATTAAATTAGAAGGGGTGTTGTGGAGATTGTAGTAATTTCAATAGTTGAGATCATGAGTCAAATCATTTGCAAAAAATGTACATATATAATCTGTTTTCTTTTTTATCGAACTTAATTTAATTAAATGATGTAATAATAAGGAGATGACAGGTAGTGAGTATGGATTGAATAGGAATGCATATATATTTATCTTAAATTTTTATTTCAAATAAACAAATATATTGGTTATGCATGAATGAATTTTGAAAAGATATGGGTGGAAAATGGAATTAAGTATACAAGTGGAAATTTTCTGATGATTAACTTAATTAGCATATGATTTTCATAACACAGATTAATATCAAATTGGGCTACTACTGAAAACCAGAGAATACTGAACAACCGTTACATTTTGGTAGGTGGCTACTAACTGGTACTTACACATAGGCTAGGGGGATTGAATTCATGATCTTCAGATTTTGATAACATCAAATTATCTTTTGAACACTAATTTGTAGCTCATTAATTTCATATTTCCAACTTCAATCTATTTTTCATACATTATCAAGATCGTTTAATGCCATTTCTGACGACTATTTGAATTCTGACAACTTTTTGACATCTATCAATTATAAATTATCATTAGAATCTCCGAAATCTGTTAGAATTTTCAAAGAAAAACACTTTGCCAAATCAGCATTAAACAGAAATTCTAAAAATAATGGATGTTATGTTCTGACGGAGGGAAGTTTTTCGATTATCAGAATTAGTGAATAAAATATTAATCGATATATAAACGTTACGATATGATGTGGTCAATGGATGGCTGCTGACGAAACCGATTTTATTACTAATTTTAACCTGTTTCTAGAAACCTGTAGGATATCAAGATCAACTGTAAATCTTCGCATATTCTCGTTCTTTATACCCAAAGTTTTCTTTTTCATACATTCCACATTTTGTCTCTCACACTAGGTTGTAATGTAAGAGATTCTGAATGGCTATTGAGTAGTTGATGAGTCAGTATCAAGTTTTCCAATACCAGATCTATCAAAGTTCACATTAATGTGACTGCTAGTGGAAATTAACTTCCGTTATCGATACATTTTGTTAGAGATTGACATTAGTTACGATTGATGATGTTTAATTTTGTTAAGAATATAATAAACATTAAAGATTATATTTAAATAATTTCACCATATTTCTGAATACATAGTGTAAAAATTTAAGACTATTGGTGATTGACTAACTGAACTGAAAATATCATGCTCATTGCATGACTCAAATATGTTTCGTTTAAATCGAATGAATAATCTCAAGCAAGAACAATCATTTAATTCATTAATATATTGTTTGTTTCAATCTTCTCATTGATGTTAAGGACTACAATTGATCAGTCTCTTATTTTCATAAGTGCATCCTATGTGGATTGCCTCGATATTGCCTTAATTCACAACTATTGTAAGCAGAGATGGGTGTTGGCAAGCAATGGAATCTAGAATGTGCATTCCGTTTTATTTGGAACTCGTCAGTTAGATTATACCTGCATCCAAGTAGAACCATCGCTTCGAGTGTACTTTTCTTATTTGTATGTCTCTTTTCATATATTTTCAACAAATGGATTATTAAAATAAATGATAAAGCACAACCTATGTCAGTTTGGTTCATTTAAACAGTCAATAATTACTTCTACAAATGGTTTCTTACAATTTATGCAATATCTTTCTACAGACTTTATGAAAAGTCGATTAAATTATGTTACAAGACAATGATCTTAGATTTATATACATAAAAGTTTTAACTTTTCTAAACGATTTGTCTAAAACAATAATGGTTATTATTTATCATGTTGGTATTAAAATTGATTTAATTAAGAATTTATTTTAAACAATCGGGAAAGGAGTGAATTCATGTTAATTTATATTTTAAGTGTAATTTCCATAAGAAGTAATTAGCCTTTCACATTTTGTACAGTATTCATAGTAAATTATTTTCTTTATTTACTATGAAATCAACCATTTTTATCAATTTTAAAACGTTTAAGCTGTAGATAAATGTAATCTCTAATAAAGTCAATCATTAAATGAATATTAGCTAGAATAGGGGTTTTGTGAAGATTATAGTAATTATAATAGTTGAATTTATGAGTCGATCTAAGCCAGACCATCATTAAAAACCTGGAAGTTATGACCAGTGGAGTCCAATTCGTGTCAGATGAGAAACAGTTATCTACCTCAGACAATAGATAAAGGGTTATGCAAGATAATGTATCGACTGAAGTTAGACATTAACATCGTTGGATGTCTGCTCAGTCGTCTAGCGATAAAATATTCACATGACAGATCGGAAGTCCCATGTTCAATTTCCGATGTACAAAATCGTGAGTGTACATTGGTAAGTGGTCCCATACTATGACATCAAACGGCCATCCAGTGCTTCCAAATTTTTACTAATGGTCTAGCTTAGATCGATTCATAAATTCAACTAGAATATTAGTTAGGTCTACTTATTTTAAACTTCATATAAAGTCTTAAATTGATCATTTTGATACTGATTGGTTTAATAATATATTATAATTTCATTATCCTTTTTATAAATTGAACATAAACCAATAAAAATATTTGTTTAAATTAATGACAATAATGAAATAACGAAAGTCGTGAATTATCAACACTTTTCTGTGTTATGTATATATATATATATATATATATCATAACAAGTGGCCTATTGAAACTAATACAACATTCATCATTATTTATGAGTACATAAATGTGCAATAACTATTTCGTAGTTGAGATAATGTTTTTTTCTTTTCTGTTGTTTTCTTTTTTTTTCTATTTTTTTTATAATTTACAGAAAATCAATTTAATCCGTTGTTACCATGTGTATATATTAGCGATTTGTACCTATTAAAAAGAAACTAATTTTCATCAATTACAAATGTATATCACATTTATTATTGTGAATAGAATAATAATAGATTATTAGTGCTGTTATTGTTGTGGTTATTATTGATTTTTTTTAAATATTTTTATTTACTTGTTCAATAATGAATCATTTAATTTGATATTAGCTGATTATAGACTATTGAAATTTTCTAATATGATTTATGCTTTAATGATGTGTATAGGTGTTAAATTTACGGAAAATAATCAATAAATAAAGTATATTTTTTTATAAACTTTGAATTGGAAGGATTTAAATAGTTTATATAAAGTTAGTTGCTATGACAACTTGATACACTAACTGCAGATCTTAAGGCTTGATTCCCAAGTGTTAGATAGTGGATTCACACTTTTGAGTCTTATACTAAGATGAATTAGACAATTAAATCTTCAATAAACATTTCATGGGATATGAGGACTTTATGGTGATAGTTGAATTTTACAGTTTACATTAAAAAAAACTAACCTTAGTTAAATAACCATGGAAAAGGAAGACAGTAATTTCTACAAACTTCTTAAACTCGTAACAACTTTGTACTCATTAAAGATTATTTTTAAAAGGTTAGACATCAGTAAGAAGCCATGGCTAGAACAGTTTAGTTATGTCGAGTTTGAGTTAGTTAACCATAGATGGCACTGGAAGATGTTTGTGTAGTATCGTCAATTGATTGGAGATGAAGATGTAACCTATTTGATCTAAGCTGAGTGGTTTGAACTGTAGGTCCGAGTTTCAGTTTCTGATCGGGTAAGGAAGTCTCATACTAATATGAGACAGCTCTTCAGTACTTCCTAGTTCCCAATGGTTGTCTAAGTCGATTTGGCAATGTAAACTTAAAATAGCTAAATATCATTCCATGATGAAAACTATTAAAATACTGCACAATTTTTTTGACAAATAATTTGACCAAGCAGAAGAGTTGTTAGCTAATTGTCTTTAGCAGTAGGTATCATGCATATTTACCATAATTAAACTGACTAAAGATATATAATCAAGCTTCTGACAACTCACTGATCAGATCATCTGTTCATACACATGCAATCATTAATAAACTAAACAATTCTTCAGTCGCCTATATTTGTGTTGAAAAACAAACTGAAAAATTGTTTTCTACTTGTTCATTGATTGGAGTTAGTCGATGGGAAACCCTAAACTTATGTTTTGTGCTATTTGCAACATATAAGTAAGGTGTATCAATAGTCTTAAAAGAACTAATGCTCTCTGGCAAGTTCGACTGATTGAACAGATACAAAAGATCAAGGTAATGATATATGCATTAGGAACTTGTTATCAATGTAAGTCATATTTTGATCAAGTCAACTCCATATATATATATATATATATATATATATATATATATATATATACTGATAATCTATAACTTATTAATGTTCTAAAAACTTGTCAGTGTAGTTCAAAAAAATTATAAACCAAATAAATTCTAGTTCATTTTCGTATTAGTTTCTTGGATCGACTCCGAGATGCAGATACATCCAGCGGACGAGTCCCACATATGACGAAACGTGCCTTATGGATTCCACTGCTAGCCACTGTCATATCGGTTTATAAATAAATTCGGTTAATCAATTATAGTGAGAAGAAATATGTATGTATGATGTAATCAAAAGTCAAGACTTGTACAGTTTCTCTTGATTGTTGAAGTTAATTCATCACTGTCCTAATTCTCATATTAATTGAATCAAACTTAATTTCTTCAATGGCCAGGACGAATTGTTTCAACAGTCCAATTATATCACAATAAAAAATAGCTTCAATATCTGTAATGTCTTGGAGAATACCTTGTTCAAACAACATCATGATAGTAATAAACAAAGCAACTCATTGTAGGTAATCTACCATAAGAATGAAGGTCACATAATATGATTTACTCTTAGTTTCATAACAATAGAATAGCGTGTTTATTTGTTTGATTCTTTTAAATACGGGTTAGTGTTTTTTTATCTACACAAATATGTATACAAATAAATTCGAAATAAAAACCTAATAAATGTTGATTGTTTGGCTAGTGTGTCATTATCACCCCCCATCTCTTTTATGTATTACTCACTAGCTTCACAACTACATTGAATGTCAACTTGACGGATAAGGTGGATTATTTCATTCATTTAACAACACGAATACATTTCTTACCGTCATTTTTAAAAAGAATTATTTAAAACTATATAGAAAGCCAAGTGTAGGTAAAAAAAAATACGTGCCGAATTTGATGAGAACCTGGTGTATGTGTAGTGTATCGGCTTTTAGTGGCTATGATTATAAAAAGTCACTTTATCATAGACGTGCATTTCAAATGGGATTGACAAAGAGGAATAAGAAGTAGAAAAGAGAAAGATCTAGAATCCTACACTAATAATAATAATATTGTTACCATGATATATGAGACTATTCCGCATGATTAATTTAACCACACGTTCATGTACACATACATGATCATACAGGTTTTTCGATCATGGGCTAAATGTGGAATAAATACTTCTCAAATATTAATACTCTCCCCCCCCCCACAATACCACATCTCTATCATCACCACCCCTATCAACATCTAATTTCATTTGTCAATAAGATGAAATCAACAAATTGTCAACATTATCCCATGGTCAAATCTAGTTCAGTTTTATACATTGTATATATCATATGAGTATGGGTTAATTTAACATAATATATGTGAACATGTCTTTTTCTGATTTCTATACAATCGAAATAATTAAATAGTAAAATGCAATGAATTTCTTTTTTGTTTTGTTTAAGAAAAAAAAGCCACATTATTAAACTTGAACATTGAATGAATGAAGATAAAATAATAACAACTGAGCAATTGTTTAGTACAATTCCGTTCATTAAAATTAATTTATTAATCTTTCCAATTATTTAGTTATCTATTTATCATCCATCATTATTCTAGTTTATATTTTAGATAATATTTCACTAAAATAATTAAGATACAATATTAGTTTGCTTAGTTATTATTAAATTCCAACTATCTGTAGTGTACAGATGATATGTCGGTTATTGAATTTATCAATAAGCGATTATATTAATGAGCTTTAGATTGATTTCTGTTATTATTCTAATAGTAAAATATGATGTATTAATGTAATGGATATACATAAGTTGATTATAGTTGACAATAGAAGTGATTAAAGAAATCTTTTTACATACTACGTAAACATTAAGTGGGTAACTTTGAGGTTAAATAAAGACTACTAAGTAGAAATGATCGAGTTAGTGAGATTATAAATCAATATTGTCTCACCTTTTCTTTTACTTCTGGTGATTAACCGGATTATGAAGACCTCCATATTTCAGGCAAAGCACGGAATATAATGGATCGCTAGGGTGTACCTAGACGATTTAGACTTCGTAGATGACGTGGCACTTCTTTCCCATACACGTCAACAAATACAAATCAAGACGACGAGTGTAGCAGCAGCCTCTGGATCAGTAGGCCTCAACACACACAAAGGAAAAAACAGCATTCTCGAGTAAGACTCGGAGAGACAGCTTTACTGTACGGGGTTGAAACTTCGAGAACTAACGCAACCATCAATAAAAATGTACAAGTGTTTATAAACAATTGTCTATGCAAGATACTCAATGTCATTTGACCGGAAACCATCAGTAACAGCCTACTATGGGAAAGAACAAACCAACTTCCAATTGAAGAGGAAATTAGGAAAAGACATTGGACGTGGATAAGAATTACATTACGGAAATCATCAGACTGCATCACGAGACAAACGCTAACTTGGAATCCTGAAGGGAAACGAAAAAGAGGAAGACCAAAATACACTGCATCGGGGATTGTAAACAGACATGAAAAGAATGAATAGCAACTGGAAAGAAGTGGAAAGAAGAGAGTTGACTGGAGAATGCTAGTGGACGGCCTATGCTCCTCTATGAGGGGTAACAGTCGTAAGATGAATTAGGAGTTAATTACGAATGAGCTGTTAAATGTCGACATTACTTGTTCGGTAGTTGGAAGTAACCGGGGAGGGGATATCTAATCCCTCAAAATCTCAACGTTTTCCATGTGATGTAGTGTCATCTAGAAAGACTAGTGGCCACATCACGACTTGATCGATAGCATTTGGTCTGCAGTAAAAGACTAGATGAATATAACATTGTGTGCTAATTAATGACAAGTGTCACATTCTTTTATTCACAGTAAAAGTTTACCTCTGATGTATTATATGTATGTAGTCGCATCAATTTACTTCGTTCATCTCTAATGTATTACAAGCATTTTTTTATTACTAAAGTCAGTATGAATACTAGTAACAGTAGTAGTACAGATGTGCATACATTGTTAATACTGTTGCAAACAAAAATGATAATAATAATATAGTTGAATTGTGGATTAATTTCTTTTTCTCAGTTAATCATCTTCATACAGATGTTTATAGTGAAATGAACAAAAATATCTTCTGACTTCTAAACAAATGATAAACAAATCGGCATATACACCAATATCGACCGATCTGTACATATATGTACACATGATGAACGTGCCCAAAATGACCTGAATACTTCTTCTTTGGTCATTTGAATAAAACTTTTGTATCAAAATATACAAAATATCCTTATAGATAAATGAATAAATAAATAACAAAAATATATTTATTTACAAACAATTCTTTGTGTTCTTTTTACCTTCAAGATTTATTGAAAATTTACCATGATGATGATGATGATGATGATGATGATGATGATGATGACAACGTTGATTGTATGTCATACACAAGTATGTTTGTGTGTGTATGAGCAAGAACACAAGGGGAGGGTAAGTGCACACATATATTATTCATTTGATCTAAATGTTAGTAGAGCAGCCAGTTTTAATACCAGTTAAATGGGAATAAAGAAAAGGTGGAAGGCAATACAGAAAAAAACATAATTTTTATTATTTTGTCTACTACTACTACTACTACTACTACTACTACTACTACTACTACTACTACTACACTGCAGAAGCACATTATCATATCATTTTAATACCTTTACAGATAAAAATTTTATTAGATCTATTTAATTGAAGTTTATAGAACATTTGCATATAACTTCTTATCAACTGTACTTAAACACAGAGAAGAAAGGACAACAACACGAACAATTTCTTCATAAACTTAAATTACTTATAGAACCATTAAAATTCCATATTCATTGGATAGTTGTTTAGTTCATAATTACAGACTCCTTAACATTAGCATACTCACAAAGTTATACCAAATTGAACCTTGAATTATTCAAGTGTTCTGGCTAGTAACTAACTTTATCACATAGCCGTTGAGTTGAGATTATTTAGAGCTTTACATAGCAAGTTAATTTTAGTAAAAGAATCAGTAGAAACTAAAAATTATGGAACAGATCTTTCGTCCCAGTATAAAGCTCCTCACCAGTGAGCATCCACGATCTCGCACTCAAGACCTGAACTCAGTAAATTTGGTCTCGTGCACGGACACACCCTCTAGACCACTGTGTCAGCATCCAACGATGTTAATGTACAACATCAACAACATGATCTTGTGCAACCCTTCATCCATTGTCTGAGGTGGATAACTGTCTCGCACTTAATTGGTCACAGCTTCTCACTGGAACTCCAAGAAATCCATGTTGAAGCCAGTCTCTAGTGAGCACATGATTGTTATCAGAATGGTGATTTGTGGAGATTGTAGTATTTTCCTAGTTGAATTCATTAGTCTATGTAGGATGCGCACTGGTGAGGAGTCCCATATTGAGACGAAATGACCGTCCAGTGCTTCCAGGTTTTCAATGCTAATCTAGCTTAGATCAACTCATAAATTCAACTATTAAAATCTTTGATTATTTGCATGAATGGCATTAATTGAAGAAAAATAATGTTTTGATATGGTGAAAATTTACCACTACTTAAATTTCACAAGTTTATATTTCAATGAAATTCCTTAATATATCATTGATTACCAGTACTCCCAAGTTTTCCATAATGGTCTAGCTTCAACTGACTTGTGATCTCAACCATTGAGATTACCATTTTGTTTGAATACTATTACTCAAAGAAATTCTATAAACAATTTATGTTTCCTTTTCATACAACAATTTAATGAAAAATTCATTATAAAAGGATTTTTTTCCTAATTCACATGTGTTCAATAAATTCACCTTATTTATTCTAAATTCATTCATTCATTATATAAAGTCAGTTTACCAAGAATCTCATTATAAAAAATGTACTGTTCATAATTTGTATATCTGTATGTATATATACAACAATACAATAAAATCATATGAGTTAATTCACTCGATATTGTTTGCTTGTATCTTCCCATGATTGTGTTAAGCCTGCAATTGATCAGTCTCTTATTGGTTTATGTGAATCCTATGCGAAATGCTGTGACATTGCCCTAAGTCACAAGCGTTTATAAGCAAATATGTGAATGATAATTTAAATATTCTTAATTGAATAATAATTATTTTTATTTACACTAATTTTCATTAATGATGTTTGTGCTTACATGTGCGTGTGTGTGTGTGTGTGTGTAGTCCGCATTAAACGATTTAAACAGTTAAGAATTGGTGTTAAATGTTTGTTTGTTTATTTGTTTGTCCGTTTTTTTTGTTTCTCTCGACTATTCATGAAAATAAATAAGCAGCTGGGCATTATGATGATTCTTGTTCTGATCAGGTATCTTTTAAGCTTCTAATCTATCGTCATTTTTACCGTAGAGGAATAATTATAATTTGCATTTTTTTTTCCTTCTATATTTTATTTAAAGAAATAAACCTTTTCACTATTATAAAATTCACTGAGATTTCTTGTTTTAATTAAGACAGCAGGATCTTAAATGTTTAGTTGTTTTGTTGTTGGTTCAGTTGAATGTTGATGTTTTGGTTTTTATAAAAAAAGGAAACAGAAGTAAGTACAAGAGCAGCGGCAAGGGGGGTATAGAGTTAATCACTTATAAGAATAATATATGATGAATGAAATGAGTCCACCAGTGTATATGAGTATGTGAGTTGTTGAAGTTAATATTTTACAGCTATTTTCTCGCTAAATTTATAATTATAGTGAAACAACAAATTGAGGAGACTGTGATTATACGAAGTGGAGGGGAGGGGAGAATTTTAAGAGGTTTATTTTACATTTTCATCATCATTTTTCTTTCTTGGTAAATCAGTGGAAAAAAACTGGAAGTAAATAAATTTCTAACGAAAGTTCTACATTCAAGACGTTCTGTTTCATATTAGTAGTGCTCAATGAATAACTAAATAGTTTTAAAAAGAAAACACATAAATCACCTGGAATTTTTTTGAAAAACATTTGTATATCATCAATTTTAAACTTTATGAGATTGTTTACTTAGTAGCTTTCGTCAGCAATTGTTCCTCAACTTCCCTAATAAAGATTTTCTAAAAATACAAGAATATATAGTTAAGGATTCACACTGGTAAAGAGTCTCATACTATGATGAAACAGTCATCTATTGCTTCTAGTGGTTTATAGTGGTCTAGCTAAGATTATTTCATGATTTTGACGGTGAAAATAATACGTTTAACAGTCTAGTGTTCTTGATAAATTCATCCTTTATCTGGTTGTCTGGATATTGATTTTTCAATAAATTTATAACCTTCTTGTAATTTTACAGAACCCCAAGATCCTCTGACATTGTAAATTATTTTTTTGATTTTTATATCATGAATTAACTGACTAAATTTATTATTCAATACTTGCAGAATGATGACGGTCTAAAAGCTGGTTATAATTTTAGTGTTCCATGAGAGAAGTGGATAAGTGTTTCAATAAAAGGTCGGTAATAATAGTAATAATAAACTGGGTGTTCGAAACTTGACAACAAGTTTAGGCGAATTTATTTTCCGACTGCTCCTAATTGTATCAAGTGGATTCATGTGACAATATTTTTAACATTCAAATACGATTTAAAAGCATCTTTGACAAAATATGAATTAATATTTCTAAAAATTAGTTATTACTGAGTTGTTTCCATTTGTTGATTACTTTAGTCAATGTTTTGATATAATCAGTCAGTCAGTCATATGCAAAGTAGAACGTAGCTACCATCAAACAGTGAGATAATATTACCAAAACAAATATTAGAATAGCAGACGTAATAATATCATATCAGTGGTAGTAGAAAATATAAAATATAGACAATATATTTCGAGAAGAAGAAACGAATTCATGGAATAGATGAGTATAAGGCAATTACGAAATTCAAGATCGGAGGAAAAACATAAATGGAGTAGGTTTATACCATTTCCACCAATTCTAAGTCATATTATTCAATATGTTCACCCACCATTTCCAATACAAATAGTCTTCACTTACCTACAATCTTTAGTCCAGTAGATAATAACTTCACGGGCTGAGGTTATATCTTAGTTAAACTGTTCCTATCTATTCGTACACTTTCTAATATCATGCATCGAGTTAGACTGTGGCTGAAGTTATGTATTATATATCAAAATATCTACACGATATCGATTACATGAAGCAGATTCTCACCAATAATTGTAACCAATTAGAGAATTATTAATAAAACTACACAGAGAAGTAAGAAATTACTCCATTTTAATTTAAACACCTTTTAAACTCCATTTTTCTCCTTGAACTTTTCAAAAAAGAATCAAGAAATAATGATACTATAAGTCCTATGGTAAATAAATACATTGTGTTGGAATCATGGAATTAGAATCCATTGAATAATATAAGAAGAAAAAATGTATATAATCTCCTATTATAATAGTTTGTTACGTTGTTTAATTATTAACTGATCAAAATGACATATTAAAAAGATAAGTTTTCACTTATTTACCACTAAAAATAAATTTCATATCAGAATGAGTTTTGTGGAGATTTTAGAAATTTCACTGGTTGAAATCCCATGCTAGGACAAAACGGCCGTCTAGTGATCCCGGGTTTTTCATAGTGGTCTGGCTTCAATTGACTCATGATTTCAACCAGTAAATTTTATATGACCATAAATATAAAAAAGTGATATTATTTTATTGATCTTAGGATGATTAGTAGAGTTCATTGTTATTAAAAAGGTAATCACTGCACAAATTATTAACTTTAATATTCATCTTAAAACGATAATAATAATAATAATAACTGGGAGATAGGTTTGAGTGCAAAAGCATAAGGTGTGAAAAACTATATCATTGTTGTTGGGGTGGGTATAAATAATAAATTTAAACTACAATTATTTTTTTCATGTTATTCGTAAACTGATCCATAGGTGGAAATGAGTGAAGTTTATGGTAAACTATACATCCATTTGCTAATCAATATCGTTCCTGTACTAAAAAAAACTTCCAAACAATTCCAATTCTAGGATACTTATCACTAGACTGTATGTTGAAATGCTTAAAGACAATATACAGGTGGATATAAAATTCTTTGTTTGTACTTACTGACATTGATTAACAAAATGACAATTGATAACATTTAGCCGACGCATTGCCGAGGAGTTCCATAGTAGGATGAAACAGCCTTTCAGTACTTCCAGGTCTTCAGTGGTGGTCTAGATTAGATTGAATCTTGAATTCAACAAGGAAAATACTACAATCTCCACAAATCACCATTTCGATAACAATCATGTGCTCACTAGTGACTGGATTCAATATGGAGCTCCTGGAGTTCTAGTGAGAAACAGTGATCAGTGGAGTCCAATCCATGTCGGGTGTGGGAAAGTTATCCACCTCAGACAATGGATGAAGGGTTGCAAAAGATCATGGATTGATTAAAGTTATACATTAACATCGTTGGACGCCGGCTCAATGCTCTAGAGTTCTGGTCTTGTGTGCGGGATCTTGACCTTACTGGTGAGGAGTCCCATACTAATAAGACATAACCGATTAGTACTTCCAAGTTTTAAATGTTGATCTAATGTATACCGACTACTGAATTCAACTGTTAAAATTATGTGTACACATTGAAACTATCTTGATAATAAAAATGTCCCCAGTTATAATATTAGAGTGATTGAAATATAGTTTTGAATTATTCAAACTTTTTAATTCTTAATACAACGTCAGATAAATTGTTGTTAACCAGACATAAAGTTGTAATAGTTAAAAGCCTTCAACTAGATACACTTCATTTGTTGCATTTATTCACTAATCTAATGTATTATAAATGAGGAATAGGATAGATTGAAAAAAGATTTGTCAGTTGAAATTTTAATAAGATTACCTAGTAACTGAACATGGTGACAAATAATGTACAGTAATTTAATGAACTCAGTCATATAATCATGAATACTCTAAAGAATCAAATATGCATAGTTTAAATGTGGATATACTAGTAGTTTATTCACTTATATCTTAATTCATTATTTTGTATTGGATTGTATTAAATCTTCTGATATGATTTTTAATTGATAAAATAAATGAAATTAATTCTACTCTGGAAATATACTACTGATATCGTTTACATGAATATATTTTTAACAAAACTATTAATTATACAACTAATTTCTAATGAAATTTCTATTAAAATTGTGTATATTTTAATCATGAACAATTCTATTTTTATATGTGAAAATTATATTTGAAATAATTTTAAAATGGTTCCAACGTTTCGTCCAGCTAACTTGTCTGGACTTCTTCAGGGTAATAATCAATATCAAAATAATCAACGAAATATATAGCTATTTTAACAATCGAAACTATACTGTGTTAAACCAATCATATTTGGAAGTTGATTTTGTAAAATAGGATAAGTCAAAAGCTAAATATTTCTTTGATGATTTTGATTTTGATTGTTATCCTGAAGAAGTCCAGACAAGTTAGCTGACCGAGACGTTGGAATTAATTTTAAATTTCAATCGCTGAGATTATTTAAAATATAATTTTCACATATAATGACTTCTCTATACTCGGCGCTCAATTTCTGTCAAACTATTCGTTCTAATCTTGACGAATATTCGCATAAATTCTATTTTTATTATACATCACTCTTTTTTTAGAAGAAATGTTCACAAACTCGTCAGAAAGAAAATTGGATTTTGGATTTCAAGTAGAATTCTTAGAATGAAATAAACTGAGGAATAATTATTTCTCTTATGAAAAATATAACACGGAGAGCATCAACACACTCACACTTACTGAAGAAACTCTGTAAGTGATCGAAACTTTAACATATTTGAACAATACCGTTGACAAACAAGAAGGACCTACATGCAGATGTAAATTCAAGGATTGGCAAAGTAAGGACAGAACTTCTACAACTGAAAAATATATGAAACTCAAAACAACTGTCAATAACTCAACATCAAAGTCAGAGTTTTCAGTACAAACGTCAAGACGTTGGAAGTGGATAGGGCATACATTACGGAAATCATAAGACTGTATCACGAGGCGAACACTAACTTGGAATCTTAAAAGGAAGCAGAAAAGTGAAAGATCAAAGAACACATGGCGTCGAAAATTGTAAGCAGACATGAAAAGGATAAATAGCAGGTGAAAACGACTGAAAATATTTGTCTAGAAGAGAGTTGGCCGGAGAATGTTTGTGAATGGCCTATGCTCCTCCACGAGGGGTAACAAGTGTAATCTTGATGTAATATCACGGTAAAAATTAAGTTTTTATATTAATCAATAAACTTTAACATTATTAATTTGAAATATGACAATTCTATATTTTGCAAATTCATTTAATTAATTGCTAACTTTCATTTGTTTTGTTCTTTAATATTTATATAGATTTCTACGTAAATTAATGTAGGTGAAACTAGCCTCTAAATGTGACTGCTTATTTCAACGTAGAATGAAAACAATTATTCATATTATTTTCATTCCAGTAAAATTAGTTTCTTACTAATAAATTGTAGATTAAATAAGTTGCATTTTCATAGCCTGCAAAAGGCATTCGTCACAGACAAATCTTAGTTAAGGCATCACTGAAAACCAAAGAGAACTGAACATTCACAGCAAAGAACATCTTGTTTCTTTGAATATTACCTAAATTAAAAGATTAATTTGTAACACGATTATCTTCTCTATATTCAAGTAATTACCATGAAATCATTTCAATTAAATAATGACCAATTTTCAGTGGTTCGTGTAAAGAATAACTGATTTTTAGTTAATAGAATTAAAAATCATAATCAATAGAAAAAGAAACAGTGTCCAATTCAGTTAATTACTTAACGTTGTAGACAATTATGACCGATTGAAGTTAGTCAAGATTGAATTTTTCTGTGGATTTATTCTCAATCGAAAACCATGAGGAACCATTAAACAGTAGTTATGTTCATATATGTATTCAAGATCCTATTATGGTTTGATCCCCACCCATTATTAAAAAATCTCTTCAGAACAAGTATCTTATTCAAATTACACAGAAATTAAATTTCAAATGATTGTCCACAATGTGATCATGTTAATGACTACAACTAGATTCTAAGAAATGTTCTATTAAAATTTATAATCATCAATTTTATCAATTAAATATTTAATTATTCAAATTCTCAATGAAAATAAAACAATCCTTGTGAGTTAGAATTCATTTTTTATATCTAAAAAAAAGAATTTCATGAATTTATACCAGTTATTGATGGCGATCCCTTGTCTTTCTCTCTCTCTTACTCTCTCTCTCACACACACACTGTCTCCATCCATTTTAGATTAATCAATATCTTTTGGAAATAATTCACTTAAATAAATAGAATAATTTTATCTATTTACGTTGTAGTTATTATTACAAATGTGGTTTGTAGTGACTTGCTGAGAAGTGCTTTTTCCTTTTTAGTCATCTTCTTCTACAAAAATGTACTCAACTAATGTAGATTCAGTCATGTTTGAGTTGGAAACAGTAACTTGATAATAAACATCATGATCTTTTTTCAATCCAAAAAAAAATTCAGCAAATGTATAATGATAGATCTAATTGATTGAGAACAATATGAGAAACAAATATAAACTATTGAATTCTAACTTAACATAAGTATAATAAAGTTTTTTGGGTATAGTTCTTGTAGGAGATCAATATTAAAATGAAACAATAATGATTTAATTTAACATAATTAACGATTTGTAATTTCTTTGGTTTGAACCCCTGAATTAAAGTTTGCATGTTGAAAAAGATTTGAAGAATTAATAAACTTTTTTTCTTCTCAAACATTCTAAATAATTAGATTAATGGAAGAACAAGCGAGAGTTATGACGAAAGCATGTCTTTCCTCTGTTTGCTTCTTATAACAAAAGATATTCTTGTTCACAAATGAAATGGCAGGCAAATATCAGTTAAATTCATGATAAATTTGTCTCAGTTCTAGTAGGACTCTAAATCAAAGACATTGGATTGATGTCATATACTAGTATGGAATTATTTAGTTATGCGCTTCCAATACTTTACCACGGATTCAAGTGATAGTCCTAAGATCTGGAGACAAATGTTTAACGATTACATTCACTAATCCAATGATTAACAGTGCATACTTCACATTTAAGTAATTTACACTTGAGCTCGACAATTATCCACTTGTCATTACTAATGACTATCTCACTCTTGATGTGTTTTCTATATAACTACAATTGAAATGAATCTGAGTAGTGAATATTATCAGTATGGGGTTATGGAGATTGTTAAGTTTTTGATGAAGATCATGAATTGACCGATGTTAGACCACCATTGAAAACCTGAAAGCACTGGATAACAGTGTCATCCTAATATGGGACTCCTCAGATTGTCGCGCAATTTCGTGAATTGGTTGAAGTTAGATATTAACACCGTTGGATACCAATCCAACGGTCTAAGAATTAAGCGTTCGTACGCAAGCCCGAAGGTTCAGGGTTCGAATCCCGTGCACGAAACAGTGACTATAATTCTACACAATAAATCAATCTTAATATGAAATTTTCTTGAGAGGTAAATATTAAAGTAATACATAAAACATAATTCATGTATAACTTACCAGTGATTAATTTCGTTAAAGAAATTTATTAAATTTTGTGTATAATCAAATGAAAACACATACACATACTGTTACTAAGATTTATATTCAGTTTAATAATATTAGTAAATGGTGATAGGCAATCAATAGATGAGAAATGATATTAGAAAAAAAGTGATAGATAACTGAAAGTAAGTTGACAAAACCAAATGGAAATGATTTTCCTCTTTCCAGTTAAAAGTCGAATATAGTTTACATTAAATTTGTGTTCTTTTTTCTTGTTCTTGTTGGTGTTGTTGCATTGATTTGACATTGGAATGGTTAAAAAATGAATAAGGATCCAATTTTCATTGATAATGTTTAAATATTAATATGATTATTGTCATCAACATCAAATTATTGAGAAATTTCCATAGACAATGCTAAATTATTTATTTGATTTCGTTTGTTTAATCTTCTTTACAAGTTCAATGTTTTCTGGTAAAAATTAATACATACTCTTTATTCTATGATAGGAAAAGCAAACAAACAGAATAATTGTTGTAATTTTGTGTATGTTAACAATATTCCTCCTCTTGTGAATAATAATGGATCAATCTTTCTTGAATTGTTCTCCTTATTCTACTCTAATCCAGATATATTTTTATTCTCATTGTTATAATTAGTATTGTTCCATTTATTTTAATGAACTACTGGTTCACTCTCACATACATACACACTAAACTCACCCAACACCCCTATGCTTTCAACTAGATACAGTATTCCTTTAAAAATATAGAGTTGAGTGTAATGAATGTGGGTTGGTTTGATGTAGTTTTATCGTGTATAGCTGTTGAAATTTAGCATTTCAAGTTTAAACTATAAGCATAAGTACATATCTATGCACATATATTCTCATCTATGTTTATATGTATTGTAAAGAGAATTGTCAAATCTTATTTTCCTCTGTACTCTGCGATAGAGGTAGGGGTGACTTACTGAGCATAGTGAAAATCACGTGATAAATAGTATATTTTGGAGGCAGACAATGAGTGTTATTTTATATGATAATAATAATAATAGTAATAATAATAATAACAGAGATATTAACAAATAAAATAAAATAAAATTCCGTTTATTTGACTGACTGACTGCCTTCTAAGCTAGAAAAAATTCTGTTATAAAAATACAAGCAAACAGAATGAAAACATGAACATCATAACTGACCATTCATTGACAAGAAATGTATCGAATTGCGAATTTGTATGAATTCTATGCTAATATATACACACCCTGTATACAGACAGAAATGAAATAAATTCATTGATAAACAAGGACCCTTATGATATTTTCTCAATAAATGGATTATATGACCCTGTTCGTGGTCACAAGATATGCACACACACACACACTGTTAGAAATACCACAGTATTTTCAGTTTCTTCCTTTTTTTTTTACAAAATCTCTCTGATACTTTCTGTAAAATGTCGGGGGTGGACATATTTAACCGGTTGTTTATTCCTCCCCCCACTTTTTCATAATTGAAAACTGATACATTTATGAGCCAATAACTGATTAGTTTATTTTAACCAATCAGAGAGTGAATGTAATTTATTTTAACTATTTATTTGTTAAACAACCTATCGGGTTTGTTTTATACAATTTCAATTTATTGGGGTTTTTTTGTTGTTGAAAAATGACGACAAAAATAAATAGGAGAATTAAACAAATTTTCTTACTATACAATTTTGATCACTTTATCAAGAAATGATTATTTATTGCTGTTACTAAAGTGAAGTGAAATGCTCTAATACTTGACAGTTGACTTTTATCGAAGTTTACAAGGTATTTTTATTCTGCTGAACTCAGAATGTTTCGAGTAAATTAAGTTGATATTGACGACATATACACAGTATTATCCATTGTAGTGATAATCAGTGATATGAATATACTAACGAAGTAGTTGGTCAGTAGAATGTTTGTTTACAGGTGTACATGATATAAACTTCAATTATTCATGTAATTAGAGACTGAATACAACTGTTAAATTCCGAATGATCAACTCTCATTAGTTGGGGGTAGTTTTGAGCTGGTGCATATCAAATGAATAAGAAATTATATAAATTAGTTACATTACACCTACACATTATGAGAATGACTCAAACCGGGAAAAGTACCGTTCGACTCATATTCTTTGTTCAGTTCGAGATATCTTATTAATTCAATGGTTATTTGATTGATATCAGTTTGCGATCTAAATTGCCTATAAAATCCACACAGCAAAATCTCTAAGTCAACTAAGACATTATCTTCCAACCTTTTATCTTTGATAGAATGAAATTGAACATAAATGAAATTTTGTACACTTTTCAGTGTATATCTCACGATCTTGTTTGAACCCCGTTTGTTTGTTTTTTCTGCATGACTACTTCTCAATTCAGCTTATCTTATTGAAAAACTTTTAAAATGTTTATCAAAAATTTAAATGGACTTGTATGTTTGTCCTGTTAATTAGTTGTGTCTTAAGTCTACTCAATACTGAATAATTTAATAATTTATTGTAGGTTTTTACTCTTCATCTACATCATTCATAGATTATGATCATTGATGATTTAACTCTCTATCGATTATACAGGTCTATTTTGCTGTTGTTAGAATTTCAGTAAGTGATCTCAAGGTTAGTTATCACTGATGGAGAAGAGGGTTTGATATAATTGATTTGTTTTGAAGAAAGATCATATTAAAAAGAATTGAGGACTGGCGTCTGTTCGTGAATTATTAATAGACAGAGAGTATCAAGTTGTTTTTTAAATAACTGTCCAGCGTTCTATAGCTTTCAGTGTTATCCCAACTAAGATGAACCTGTGACGAGTACAGTCTACAAATAATGCAAATCTTCACCAAACTATTTTAACTAAATTATAATAGTTTGCATACCAGTAAAATTACTTCTCTATGTTCCTGAAATTGAAGTGAGACGTTGTGATTAGTGGAGTCCAGATTGGTTTGTCATCTACTGCAATGATTGATTGCATCACTATCTCACAAACTGATTGAAGATGGAATTGAACCATTGGATTTAAACTCTAGAATTTTAATCGTCCAAGATTCATGATGAGACCTGAAGGCTCACAGTTCAAGTCATTGTCCATATAGTTTGAGTAGTTCCATACTGTGACGAAAGAACTGTTCAGTAATACTTAGCTCAAATTATAATTAATACCAACTAGTAAATTCTTTAATGTCATGGCTGTACAGAAATGAATGCTTACCATTTGAGATCAAATGTAGTGAAATGAGTAGATGTTTTTAAAAATGTATTCAACAAACTATAAGCATTTTCTAGAAGTATGTCAATACATATTTTCTACTTATTTATAAATTATTATTATTTAAAAAATATATATACAGAATAAAGAATGTGTGTGTGTATTTGTAAGAGCGAAAGAGTGAATTATAAATACACTCTTAAACTGATATGAACAAATGTAAAAAATGAACTAGTCTCAGTGACTAGAGTTAAAAGCCAGTACCTCAACGAATTAACCCCATTTCAATTCACAAAATTCAATAATTTATTATGATTGTGAAGAATATTTGTGATTGTGTGTACATTCTTTTTTTTGTTGTTTTCAATTAACGAACTCACTCTTATAAATGAACTTAATCCTTTCTAAAATGAGAAAAATGCATCTGATCTATGGGAATTAGTGTATACCAGTGATAAAGATAAATGTTTAATGTCAAATAAAAATTTATTTTGACTGGACAGTATCCCATTTAGTGTAACACCTAAATTTAGCCGTATAGGAGATTGATAGATGTAGTACTGAGAACTTAAGTATTAGAATGAAATATTTCACCATGCAGTAAACTGATGGTTTCTGCATAATTAAGTTTATCATAATTTAATCAGTAGGAAGTTGATAATAATTTGAACTAGATATCACATATATGAATTGTGTAAATTTGTCCGTTGCAATTGTTATAATCTGACTTTTCTTATTGAAGACTTAACTTAGTGAGCTCATGTATTCCACTACCCAACAGGTTTCTCTATCCAGTCCCAGTTTAGCCTGTAAAAAATATATTTAGTGGGGAAAATATCGCTCTAATCTCATCTTTGATCACTTCTTATGCAAGACCATACAACTAACGAATTTATGTTCAAAACAGTTCAGTAGATTTTAGTGATAAATTTTTAATCTATTATTAACATCTCATTGGGAAATATGTTTCAGTGGAATACACACCATCAACACACTACTTTAAATGAAGAAACCATTGTTTCTAGGTTCTTCACTGAGGACTATACAATGTATCATTTAATGAGTTCCATTAGACATCTTCAAGTGAATCTTGAGAATATCAACCTAACATTATTCAGAAAGCTAACGATTCAGAATATGACAGATCGCATTACTGATGAATCACCAAAAACCGCTAAATATTTCTTAGGTCAGTGGGAATATTTGTACATTGTACATGATTGTCGGAAGCTCTAGGATTCACAAAATGATTTCTTCTTTTGGTTATTAACTCCAGATAGATCAATAAATGACAGTGTTTATCAATATATGCTTCGAATGTTATACACCTGATAAGGACTTACCCCTGAGATATCACAGTATCAATCAACAATCCAAATCTAAATCAATAACACTTCAAGGAGTTCACCCGTGTCATTCACTAAGGTAATGGGCTTATGTTAGGAATATTTTAAGTTATCTAGCTTTTGTCAATAAATTTTAGTTTCTCTTCTTCAGTAACATTATTCATTATTCATATGTCTGCATGAATTGCTGTTCTCCGATTGGTTATAATCACTTTCAGTTTGCTTATTTTTCTGTGCCTTAAGGTCATGTTTTGTTGAGATTATTCACAGTTGTACTGCGTCAGTTTTATTTTCGTTGAATATTAAGCTTTTTCTGAATTCCACTTGTCGTTTTGGGTCCTATCGTTTGGAGGAGCATTGTTGGGGAATTGTGTGTGTGTGTGTGTCATGTCATATTATCGAATTCACAGTGGTTTCCATTAGTATTAGGATAGTCCAGATAGTTCATAATTAGAAATTACTATATTTCTGACTGGATTAGTCTCAAGACAAAACAATTCAATAAATAAACTGGAAGTTTCTATGATCTATTCTGTTAATACATACATTTTAGAAATCATCAGACTTCACCACGAGACAAGCATTGATTTGAAACCCTGCAGGAAAATGGGTAATGCCAAGGAACATATTGCATAGGGAATTGGAGACGGATATCAAGGACGTGAGTAGTATATGAGAAAAACTGTAAATGAGAGTGAAGGACAGATTTAGTTGGAGGATTTTGGTTGACAGCCTATGCTCATCCACGAGTAATAACAGACTCAAATAAGTGAGTAGTGTTTAAACATTTTAAATGTATTTACATGAAATTGTTGTTGATCAATGTTTTATATTTCTCAAATTTATATTTAATTGACGACCTAATTTTGAAATTATCTCCAGTACGACGGCCTTCTAAAATGTTTTGAGTCACTTATTTTTTAAAACAATTTAAATAATACTAGTAAAATTTTGGTTTACCATTTATTTTAACGGATGTCAACTGCTGTATATACTTATACGCTATCATGAAAGGAGTACAATTTATCGCAATGTTAAATATTGAATAGGGTTTGCAAGCAACATTAAATGTCCTAGGTTCGACCCTGATTGGCAAGGTAGTGAGTGAGCACTTTTGAAGAGTCCTTCAATACGATTAAACAGATGGTCAGTGCTTTCTGATTATCATTGGTTATTTAACTAAGATTATTTATTGATTTAATCTACAAAAATCAAATGAAAGCATTATAGTTCTCAGTATATTTCCCTACCTTTTTATTCTATATAGAAAAAAAAGAAGTCAACACATTGGAAATTTATACATCTTATTTAAAATGAATGAAAAAAATGTAAGTGTAGAAGCTGAACAGGTAGAAAACTTTGATCACTACCAAAAATGATTGGAGGACATTAACTGTTGAAAAAGTTGTAAAAGTATTATTGAGTAATTACAATTTGAAGCTAAGGTAAATGAAAATCGGTAGCAATATTGCAAAATTAGTGCTGAGAATTATTAGTTACTTAATTATTAACGCCCGTTGTCTTTCGTGGAGCATAGACTAAAAACCCGGAATCCCTAATCTACTATGTAGTGGACCCTCCTTTTGAGTTTTCCCCAATTTCTATTCATTCTTTTGACGTCTGCCTCCAGGCGCAATGTGTTCTTAAGTCTTTCTTTTTTCTTTTTAGCTTCAGGATTCCAAGTTAGGACTTGCCTTATGATGACGTTTACTATTGGTTCATGAAATAAAGTTCCATAGTATTGTGTAAGACAGTTACTATTAATGTCATCAGTGGTGGTAGTAGTACTAACAGAAATAATAGCATAAATAGTAGTATCAGTAATAGTAGTAGTGATATAGTAAACGAAAACTCAAGTACGGTTAAATAATTTATTGTTTTATGCAAAATTACTCAGTGAGTTTGTAAACTATAAATTTCTTACGTTATATACATCATTTGCACATCTTCCTTCAGTTGTTCTTTACATAACCCATCATTCTTCTGATCCCGTTTTTATTTCGATTGCCCTCTATTTTCTTATTCTATTCCTTATTTCAATTTTCTCCTGGTAAGCATTCCACTTTTAATTCTTGCTATATGCTACTTATGTCTGTTCGCATAAGTAACGCACACCACACTCGTCCTCCCTTTAAAAGGTCGCTTTACTCTTTGTCATAGTTCGTGTCTCGTTCTGCCTATAAATGTCGAGTTTGCCAGCTCACTGACCTCCATAGGTCTGCCCGGCCAGAAACCGGGGCGTCCCACGTCTTCTCCCCATTGACAGAGACTGCTAAACCCAACGCCACCTCGCCAGACCACTTTACTAGGATGCCCCAACTAACGCTCCTCTCCCGACCCCGCAGAGGCATTCGCACGACTGCTCTCTCTGCCTCTCTTTAGGCAGTGGCACCAAAGCAGAAATTGGAAGTGAAATGCTTGCCAGAAGAAAATTGAAATAAAGAGTAGAGGAAGGAAATAGAGAGCAATCGAAATAAAAACAGAACCAGAAGAATGATGGATTATGTAAAGAACAACTGAATGAAGATGTGCAAATAATGTATTTAATGTGAAAAATTTATATTTTACAAACTCGTTGAGTAATTTTGCAGAAAAAATACATTGGTTCTCCTCACTACGCCTTCGTTCATTACAGCAGTAGTAGTATGTTGCTTACATTCAGTCTCAAAGGGAGGTGGAGTTAAAGGTTTATCACCATATTGTCACTTTGTATCAACTTATCTTAACTTCTAAGGAATGGAAACAATTACTTACTATTATTGTATATGAAATATTTGAATCACAGACAATTTCTAATATGTCATTTAGACATACTGTTGAACCAATAAAATTCCGCCGAAGTTGATATCAAATAAGTTATACTACTTGTAAGTACGTTGAGTAAAATAGGTTCAAATACTGATCCAGGAATCTTGGATTTTGGTTGTATAATGGTTATAGTTTTAGTTTTCTACAAGCAAAAGTTTGGATTACAATTCATATCGTGTTGCATAGTTCACAGTATTTATTGGTTTCTATCATTCATGATGAGACGTGGCTATGTGAGTTGTTATCACTATGACATTGCTTAGTATTTGAAAGAGAGACAATTGATGGGAGCAGTCTCTGGTTCAACTAGTTCTTGTCTTATATATCAGTTTTGCGCGAAATGTATTCGTAATTTTGAGAAAATCAATACTTTCGAGTAACTTCTTGATAATAACCCTGACTGTGAAACTGAGTGGTGCATTTTCGGATCTCACAAGAAGTACAAATCCCTTCAATATAGTAGACAGGTTACTTGTTAAGTAGTAGTATCTTCAATTCTTAAAACTGAAGAACATATGGAACTTGAAACAACTGTCAACCGATATCAAAGTCACAATCTTCAATCCGAACGTCAAGACAGTTATACTTCACGAAGCTGAAACTTGGAGAACTACCACAATCATCATCAGAAGAGTACAAGAATTTATAAATGATTATCTACGGAAGACACTCGTGTGTGAGGGAACAAACAAGCTTTCCGCTGAAGAGGAACTTAGGAAAAGACGTTGGAAGTGGATAGGACATATATTTCGGAAATAACCAAACTGCATCACGAGACAAGCGCTTACCTTGATTCCTGAAGGGGAACGGAAAAGTGGGAAACCAAAGAGAGCACTGTGTCAGGAGTTGGAGGCAGGCATGAAAAGAATAGATAGCAACAGGGAAAAACTGGAAAGGCTTGCCCAAGACGGAGTTGGCTAGAGAATGCTGGTGGGTGGCTTATTCTTCTCGATGAGGGGTAACAGACATAAGTAAGGAGGTAAGTTTATACATTACAAAGCTAAAATTAATTTCCTCTGCATTAATTCTTTTTACAAATTTTTTGGCCTTTCATTTTTAACCCTGTCCTTATGTATAAATACAAATTTGATGATTATCAATTTGTTTTTATTTTTTCTCATAGAAAGCTCTATCCACAATCAGTTATCTCTCTTTCTTTATTGTCTGTTAGCGGGAAAACTGTGATATCGAGTGAACAATAACCACACCTTTTCTTCATCGACCACTATAGTTGTGTTATTTTTTTACCTTTGATAAATATCTCTCTCTTTTGAAAACTTCTCGATGCAGAACACATTGAATTGGGAAGCTTCAATGGTGATAATAATAATATCATACCAATGATGTATATTAATAACAATAAACATTACTATTACTAGTTGTCGTTTTAGTAAGTAGTAGTGATGACTATTTGACTTTTGGTAATCATCTTTCATGCGTAACGTGTACAGTAGCTCTCTGAATATCTATTTGAACTTCATGTCATTTGGATTCTCTTAAAATATGTATTCAGTGTTTCTTTTTTATTTGCAAGTCTGTATACGCATGTATATATATCTGCGTGTATCAAACCACTTTTCTATGAGAACTACCATCCTGGAACGCGCACTATTCACCTTTTTATCTTGAAAGAATTTCTAGTTATCTATAGACATAATAAATTTTGATACTTTTTCAAAAGAGTTAACTTCAGTAGACAATCTATTGATGGTTAATTGGTTGGTTGGTGAATTATATACTCAATAAAATCAAATGTATCAGCATAACAACACAACATTATGTATCAGTGTGTATATGAGAATGTCTATCTATCCACTACAGTGTGTATATGGATACATACATGTCTGTCTATCTATTCATTGTAGTAAGGATGGTGAACTGAATACTAAGAGAACTGACTTTTCTTTTCCATAAAAACAAACAAACCAACATGAATAGTCAAGAATGTTAATATAGTTGTTCTCATTCTTTTTTTTTATCTCCCCACCTTATTCTACTCTTTTTCTTATTTCCATACAGATAAATAAAATACACGTGTATTATTATCAAATAAATACTGACTGAATTAAATGAATGGAGAAAAAATAAATTCATCTTTATTTTTATAGTTTAAAGGGGAGAGAAGAAAATAAAAGAAGCAAATAAGTATTGAATTCCAGTCAACCGTAGCTACAATTCTTTAATCTATATTTTATTCATTGTCACTCTAGTTATCATCATTCATTTCCATTATTATTATTATTACGTTTGTTTCTTAGTTGGTCTGTTTGTGTTTTTCCATTGAACACAAATGGAGAGTATTGTCATAATAAACGTTAATGGTTATTATTATCAATAATAATAAATAATAATGGCCAGTTGTAAGGCAATCAGTTGATGTATACGCTACCAGACTGAACAGTGAATAGATGTGATATTTTATTTATTTAGCTGGATTTCAGAAACTTTAACATTTAAACAAATTTCGTATGGTAAACAAGTATAATCTAGAAATTCTACAATTGAAAATAAATATCAACCTGATTTGAATTCTTGAACCGATTGATGTTAGATCACAATTGAAAACATGGGAGCAGTGGTCAAGTAGGTTAAGCGTTCGCACGCGAGGCTGAAAGCCCTGGGTTCAGATCCCGCGGGAGGGGTCGTGGATGCCCACTGCTGAGGGGTTCCACAATAGGATGAAACGGCCATCCAGTGCTTCCAGGTTTTCAGTGGTGGTCTAATATCAATTGGTTCAAGATCTCAATCAACAACTTAATGATCTTCACAACCCTGTAATGATGATTTCAATTCAACTGATAATTGAAGTAATTTCTTTGTTTTATTTATAAAGTTAGAAAAACTACGTATTCTAGATAGTTCAGTAGGAACCATGTAATATCTATGTAAATCTATCATAGAATAATACATTTCACAAAATATGGTAAGGGTATGAGATTTCTCTTTGTTGATATTGAGGATTAGAAATGATCAGTCTTCATCAGGATATGTACTGTCTTTAGTTACAAGTAATTTTTTTATAATGTATTCTGATTGTGGGTAACAAAAGAGAATACGAGATGCACCTCTCGTCCTATCTGAGATTTGTCAGATGAATTTACTTATATCCTTGTGTTGACATTCACATTAAGACTCGAATGGAGTACCTTTCTTTATTTTGGCTATCAAAACTCAGTAGCACAGTGAAGAACGCACTAAACGTTTGAGTCTGCGAGTAACGAGTCCAAAACAGAACGAAACGCTTATCTTGGACTCAAATGCTGAATAAAATCGTTATCTACCATCGATCTTTATTATTTTCCCCTTCGTACTGCATGCATCATAGTGTTCTTCTTAGACTATAGCGCTTGTCTAATTAATAATTATCAGAATTGGGATTTATGGAGATTGTAGTAATGTTAACAGTTGAATTCATGTGTCGATTTAAGTTAGACTACCATTGAAATCCTGAAAATCACTGAATGGCCGTTTCGTCCCGGTATGGGACTCCTCAGCATCATTGATCCACGATCCTGAACACGGGACCTTTGGTCTCACGCATGGACACTTAACCTCTAGACCACTGATCCAACATCCAACGGTGTTAACATTTAACTACAGTCAATGCACGACATTGAACGACCATCTTCTATTGTCTTCGGTAAGTAACTGTCTTACATCTGATACGAATCAACTTCACTAGTTACAACTTCTCACTAAAACTCCAGAAATTTACTATCAAAGCTAATTATCATTGAGCAAATGATAATTGTTGGTAAAGGGTTGTGGAGGTTGTTAAATTTCATTGAATTCATGATTTTTATGGGGGCCTAATTCATACAGAATTTCACTTTAATTACTGATTTAGTCATTATGAAGTAATTTTCATTAAAAAACAAACTTATTTCTACTTAAAGAAAACATTTATTATAATGTTTATTTCAATGGTTAAGATCATGAGTCAGTTGAAGCTAGATCACCATGGAAAACCTGGAAGCACTGGACGGCCGTTTCGTCCTATTGTGGGACTCCTCAGCAGTGCGCACCCACGACCTCGCTTCCTGCGAGATTCGAAACCAGGACCTATAATGTTTATTGTTATAACACAGTAAGAAAAAAAGTAATGTAGTTTGATACAAGGACAAAAGTGAGGATGATAAATGAAAATGTCTTAGATACTGAAGAAAAGAAAACTAAAAAAAAATGTATCTGAAGATATTGGTTTTTATGTTTTATGGTAAGATTTGAATAAATTAAACTGAGTAACACATAATATTAATGATTCAGTAACCTGATTTGTAAACACAATATACAATACCATAAAATCCCATTGATACAATCAACAAATTTACTCAATTATATAATTGTACCTTCTAAAGAACTAGATCAAAAATGAAAGCTTAACAGTTAAACTAACTTTGATTACATACACATAATTTCATTTTTCATTTTGAAAAGAGCAAGAATAAAGATTCTAGCAGAACAGCATGAATTCATTCTTATTTTGTAGGTTCTCGTCAGCTGCTTACAACTCTAGTCTTCTGAAGTTTGCTGAAGCCGTTGCCATCAAGCGTCAAAAACCTGACTTATGTGTTCAAAAAAAGACGGTTAATAATCTTTCTTTGCTTTGGTGACAAATATTCCTTCGCTGTATCTTAAATACTTTTTTTTCTTTTTATTTCAACTATCTTCCAAATTAATAATCTTATTTTATCAACTGAGCTCTACTCACTATATTCCTATTAATATTTATTCATTATGTAATCACTTGTTTCTAGCTGTTTGAAATGTTATCACAATCAATGTTTTGGAATGTTCTTTCATATAAGGTATATATTTACAATATTCAGTCTATTAATTATTTTTTTCACCCTTGCTATATTATACTAATATATCCAACCAAACTCTTTGATATAAGTAACTTTCATTAATTCCACGGATACGATATCATCCAAAATATCCAATTCAATTACACTTTTAAACTAAAAAAAATATTGTCAATTTAGACTAGCCAATCAGATTTAAGAGAGAGTCTTTTGTCCATATAGCTATAAAGGATTCTAGGGTTATAGATGATATCAGTTTGTGATAGAAAAGAATCTTAACTTTAACTCTTTACCATTACTCCTAAGTATAACTTGTAATCCTAATTCCTAATCTTATTTTAAAGGTAATAAGTTGTTAACGTTTCTTTAAGTTACTTTAAATTCACTGTAAGGTTGTTCATAAATTACAGTCTCTCCATGAATCTAATGAAATTAGGGTTAATTTTCAAATGAATTTCATATCGACATAGAACAGATTTCAAATGTCTATTTAAATATACATATGAATATATGAGGTGTATGCTACTTATATTGACAGATATAAGTAGTATGTAGTACCAATCGATAAAGGGAGTGTTTGTCAACAGAAGTTTGAGAAGAATGAATTGAAAAGAACAGAAATGGAAACAGAATAAAAATTGGAATAACAATTAAATCCAAAGAATGAAAAAGTATGTACAGCATAATTGAAAGATCTATAAATAATATACTTTATGTATAATTTTCATATTTTACTAAACCATTGTATTGTTATGTCTTGCTGATTGGACGTTATATTCGTTCTTAAGCTATTCTGATAACCCGCACGCTAGAACTATACAGCGTTGAAGTTCTCCGAAATTCGACTCAACATGTGTGACTTTGCATTAAACTATGAATTGACCTTCGTTCACTATATCCATAATTGGAAAATATAAGCTAATTGGTTAGAATATCATAGAGACAGAATAAATCAATAATGGTAGGATGTATCCTTAGGATACAATTTTTTTCAAATTATTGTCTATAATGAATATCTATATACATAGATAAATTGATTTTTCCTACTATTTATAAATGTAAAGAGCTTTTATTAATATTAAGACTTTAATGAATTTCATTGTAATATTCATTATTCTATTTTGAATAATTTTCCATTTTCAAAATGGAGGTTTGTGGAGATTGTAATATTGTAATAGTTGAATTGATGAATCGATCTAAGCTGGAACATCATTGAGAAATGTGGAAGTACTGGATAATTGTTTCGTCCAAGTATGGAACTCCTAAGGAGTTTTACCATTTGTTATTTTTAAGATGGTGATGATGATGCTGAATAATTAATTTGTAGTAAATGATGTGAACAGAGAAATAAGAAGCCTTGACGAACTACGGAAGCTAATTTTCGGGACGTTATTTGATTTAATTCAAAGTTTGTAAAATATTAACATTTATTTTTGTCCCTAATCCATTCTACAGAACATAAGCTTTCGTTTGGTGTGTGATTCACTGTCATAGCCCTTTTTTTCCAAAGCTATTGTAATTTAGACGTATTATTTTGTACTATTTTCTACGCTAATCTCCAGTTTTGGACATAATTGTATTTTCCTAATTACTGTACATTGTGGTCGGGTTAATTATCTATTTATTCATGTATCTTTTTACACTGATCTGAAATCGGGAACCAGATCGGACTTGAGAATAAATCGAGTAGTGTTCCAGTTGATTTGTCTTCTCTCATTTGTGTGCTTGTCAGCCAATCAGGTGATAGAATAGTTTTCTTCTCTCTACCCCACTTCGAACTCACGCTTACTAACTTCAAGGTTAAGCCGGTCAGCCTATCGCGTCAAGGTCTTAATCTAGATTTGACAAGTTATCCTCAGCACCAAAAGTGGATAGACAGATCAAGGACGTAACAGTAAAAAAAACAACGGAGGAATTCATTTTAAATAATGTTTCATTTACTAAACAAGGTGGTTTATTTATGAAATGTGCATTTGTTGGGGACGTTAGATCCCCAAAACTCAGATTTTATAATTTTATCTTTGTGGAGCTTGTATGCAGATATATGCTTGGGCATTTCTTACCACCCACGCACATAGTCGATTGACGAACTTATCGATTAAATGTTTAAAAACTTCCATGGCAATATCGATTATATATATATTGCATAAATACGCTTGATTTGTGTGCTTGATGGACCTGATATCTTCTGGTTGTCTGTAGAATACACTTTCTACATCTTACCAAGACTTCTGGATCGAGTTAGCTGAGTCTGGGTCAACGGAACAGTATAGCCTATCGAGTCTCTAAATCCTTGATTCTTCGTTCCGTTCCGCGTAAGACAAATCAGTAGTAGCATTCAAGTTTAACGAACATAACAGCATTGTTCTTCTAGACATTATTATCAGACGAACTGATTTATTACAATTTCACTAAATTCATATTGTCAAATTTCGATTATGAGTTATAATTGGGAAAATGTTGAACTCTTGAACAGAGCCATGAGATGAACTTGATATTTATAGATTAATTAACAAATTGAAATGGACTAGAAGTTGCATTAGCTCTGAGATTCAGATCAATCAATTGAGTCACATGGAAAATACAAAATTACAGCAAAGGATTTGTCGATAAAATTAATCCATTATTAATGACAATATAAGTAGTTCATTTTACAAACTGCAGTTCATACAGTGTTTTAAGCTTTTACATGGATCAATGTATGATGGACAAGGATGTGTTTCAATAAACAAAGTAACAATAATGGGACTTAACAGATCGAAATGAGAACTAAATATGCAAAATATGACAAATCATTAAGAATTTCAAGGGAATAAAATTAAAATAGTAAATAGAGTAGAGTACATGTCACAGATTCATTGGATATATCACAAATGATAAACGAAGGGATGTTCTCAGCTATAAGTTCGAAAACGATTTATAATAATAAGAAGTTACGAAATTCTGTATGTATTATAATATAATACACAAAACATCAGGCAAGGAGAAGATAAAAGTATAAAACTTAAATAAGAATCAACATCCAATCTACCATTTGATCATGAAAATAATTCATAAATTTAAGGTTAAATGTCAACCAAATAAATTGTCATTCATTCACTACAGAATGATTCAATTCAATCAGATAATACAATATCAATGAAATCTCTCTTTTTGTGAATTACTATATTCAATTTGCACACTTGAAATGTTTTGTCACAGTTAATAACTACTTTATACCTTCATAGATTATTCTAGTTTTTTTGCCAGATCAATTAATCTATTCTTTTTATGTCATAATCCACACACATATATAGATGACCTTGGTATTTTTTTATAATATTGATTGATTTTCGTTAGGTTTGAAGCTATCACGAGTTCACTTAATATGCGACCGAGAAGCAAGACTCGGTGACCAAACACCATTAAGCTAGCTATTGACGAGTCCCAGCCCCGCTGACTAGAGAGAGAAGTCCAAACTTGGAATGGGAAGTATATTCTGCAAAACAGCTAGAAACGAGCAGTAACAACAACCACGATTCAAACGTATATATACAGTGCAAACCCGTCCTTGGGGAGAATCACCAAATAGCATACTGAAAGACACAACGGACCAATAGAATTTAAGGTATTTCCCAGTGGGAAATACGACATGAAGGTGACAAGAGCGGCTTTGGCGCGAAAACAAAGAAATTCAGATTTTCTAAATAAAATTACAAAATTAGGTCGCTTCCCAAGTGAGTTCTGGGGATCTAACGTCCCCAAGACTTTTATATAAACGTATAAGCGGATATGTGCTTATTGCTTCGTCACATAACTTTAGCTTGTTTTTCTATCTGATTATAAGTAATAAATCAGGCTTTATTTAAATGACTTGAAACATTTACTTTTTCTGTTCTACTTCATTCCTCTTATCATCTGTCATCCATGAATTTGACTTGTTTTATACGGTTATTCAGTAATGAGAATTAAGTTAATGCATAAGTATGAGGCTAAATAGGATACATATTTCGTTAACATCGTAATTCCATCATAGTGTAATCAGATAACGGGCTTATAGTTTCTCCTGTAATGTGTTTTTTTTCAATATTTAATTTGGTGTTTTCCAGTTGTACCAGAAAAATGTCAACGATTATAGAACTTGGTGGACTGCTTATTGTAACATCTGTTTATTGAAAATGCTTTATATTTAGTTAAAATTACACCTGTTATATCAATAGTCTTCTAGTGAGACTTAAGTAAATAAGGTCTTCACACCAAATGTAATCGCATACTTTCCTCTTAAGTTAATGCTAACAATTCAAAGACAAAACTGTCTTTCAGACTGTATATAGACATTCATTTTCTTATGGATCCAATCAACTGGGCAAGCCATCGAGCAAGCTTTATGGTACTTTGTATTACTCATGGGTAGGACTCATCGTAGAGGCATAGCATTTTTAAGAGTTCTGGGTAGACCATACAACCTCGGTACACAAGAATCTCATGGTTTTAAATAACCACAGGTCGATTCATCTGCTATTTCTACTTCGGGAGCTGATTTAAAAGCTGACTAATCTCCATTCAGTTTGCTGTCATTTGGTAATTGTCGAATTTTTGAGAGGTATTCATTTTTATACAAAACAACAAAACTGGAACCTTGTTCATATTTTAAGAAGACCATTCCGTCATTTTTCTTCAGATAATTATTAATGGCTTCTCATTGTTCTTTCGGTAAAGTACACAAAGAAGCTTCTAGTGTGATTGTTTATTGGTTCGTTAAGTTCACGACCCTAACTCTGAGTTAGATTCTTTTACTATTCAATATGGACTTGGATCACATAACTATTTATTCGAATTTTGATTTATACTAACATAATTATGAAAAAACAAAATTTTTATGGCTTATTAAGTTCATTTTCCAGTCTTTTTCTACATATGAACAAATGCAACTACCTTAATTTCTTGATATTCACCAAGCAAAAATAGAATTCCATACAAGAATTTTCAGGTTACTATTTAAAGTGGAAATTAATTACATGAAAAATATGGATAATAAATGATACAATGAATTTTCAGTTGTTTTTTGGAATTTGGCATGACAAACAGTGTAGGAGCTAATCTAGGAATTTTGTCAATGTAGATATACTACTTTATAGTAGTGTGGTTATTCAACATTAGTTTAGGTGACAGTTCAAATGTGGTTCATTTGCAAACAAATCAGTTTTCTTAGGTCGAATAAATAATTAAGAGTAATGGGATACAGAACTGGACTTTCTAGACGTCAATTAGTTGTATTTCTCTCAGATATGGATATCTATGGTGTATATGTAATTAATATATACGTTCTTATCCCCAGAGCACATATGTAACCAACCTTATGAGTTTCATTAATTACCATTTCTTCACTTCTCTGTAATTTAGGGGATGATTGTATAAAAAATATAATCTCTTATTTGGGATGCGTTGCAGGCTGATAATAGTGTCAAACCCGGACAGACTGGTTTATTCTTCTTGAGCCACATTATCCGCTTGTAACCTTGACTGTTTTTATGCGTATGTGCCCATCGCTTACTCTATTCATCACGTCTTGAGTTTATTTTTGTTTAGCTATAAATATTGAGACACGCTTAATCAAATAGACTTGATATTCTTCCCCTCTCTGCTTCTTATTTCTAATGTCTGTCTGAAATAAATTCATCCAACTTAACCCATATTTGGCTTCCTATTACCACTGTCGAGCAAAATGGTTAGACTAGGTGTAATGTAAGGAGTTAAGTAGAAGATTTATGATGATAGCATATTCATGCGTTCATCCAAATCGGTGTCAGATCAGTGTGCCACAAAGATAACTCATTTTTATAAACTAGTGTTTAAGATAAAAAAATAGGTGTATAGTAGTAAAAGCTTCTTCTATACGAACTCAATGCTGGGGGAGTAGAAGGAACCTATGTCAGTGAACCAGTTGAAAGTCAAGACTACCCCGTAAGCTCTCAGTGTCGATCATGCTAACCTAGGTGTTTTAGTGGTTCAGTCAAGTAATTATTCAATAAAGGGACTTGAGAAGAATAAATCAGGACCTCGTCTGGTGCATCTTCCCCTAAGTTATCGATTAAGGAAATGTAAGCTGGTGAGTGCTTTAACAAAATGGGATGATTACTCAGCGGTTGATCTCTACTCATTAGGAGATAGGTCTAAACATCGGTTTTAATGACCAGATAGTATGGCGGATACGATATGTATGAGTCGGATAATGTACTGAACAAATTACACTAAATCAACTACATTGGGAAGGGTACTTTAGCTGAAACATTAATTCTCTAGAATGGATGAATTGTGACTACCAATGGAGTCCGGGATACACACATCATCCTACGTGGAACTCGTCAACTGGATATATCGGGATGCGTGTTGATGTTCACATTGAAATTTGAAACAAGCACCTTTCGCTTCACACGTTTTTTTACTGAGTTTCTGGGTCCAGACAGATTTTAATCACTTTTGAGATATACACAGATTGCTCCAGTATAGCCAAGTTTCCCGAATAGATGGATTGATTAATGCCATGATTTTTCATTCAAAGCTACCGTATTATAATTTAAGGAAGTTTGCAGATGAGTCAGTTAGTTGCAATTTCCTCACTGTTTACAAACAATAATTCATTATTTGGCGCAAACGAAACTGTTAGCAGTAATCATTGAATGCAATAGGCATATAATTAAATGGACGAAAATTTCAAAGAATATTCTGAGGCTTTTAACAAGTAAATTTTTCTTATAGGATCAGTGTTATAGATTCATCAGGCCTAAGAGAGAAAGTGTCGCTGTTATCGTAAATCATACCAGAATGATTGGAGATTGAAGATGATTGTTGAATCACTAAACTATCGACTAACACATAATGTAATAGGAACAGATAATAATCAAGTTATATCTCTACTAATTTTACTGAAAGAACACAGGTAATACATAACTAATCATTTTTTATATTTCCACAGAATAACGTCATGCTATCTATGCCTTACTGAACAAGAAAGAACAAATCACATAGACTATTAAGTGAGATAACAAGGAAACTGTAGATGAATACAATACAAAACATGACAACGAAGTCAAAAACATACATTGAAACGAAATCAAAATACACTAGGCTATCCTAGTGTATATATTCTCAATTAGAAAACAGAACAACTAGAGAGGAAAAGAAATTAAAAGACTATGTGATTAAGTAAACGATAGAAACATTGCAACTGTTATATACAAAATATCGAGGCAGAGTAAAAAACAAAAAGTCAACTAGATCTTCTTTCATGAAAATTAATTACAAAATGTGAACGATTTGTGCCAACACAACGTTTAAATCAAAGAAATTATCGTGATATTTGTTGTTGTTGTTGTACTGACTTCAGTTGTTCTGGTCGTAAAGGAATCATGGAACCCAGATCGAATAGACCATATGGTGGTAGGAGATTTAAATCACCAGTTAATTTCCGGACAATATTTCGACCAAGTCCAACATCAATTAACAAGTGAGTTAATGAAGTGGTTGTGTTGGTTGATGTACCACTACTATTCAATGTGGCTTCAGTTGGAGGGATAGTCACTGCAGGCGTTGTTGTTGAAGATGATGACGTTAAATGACCTTGTGGTGTCAGTATTGGTAAGCCCAATTCAGTCACCCAAACAAAGTGTTGAGCATTTCTTAACAGAATATTAGAATCAACAATGGACTGGGAAGGTGTTAAATGAATAATGCCACCAATGGAATTGTGATTGCGCAACCAATTAAACAATAAATTCGTATTTGATGATAATGATGAGTTGTCTTTATTTGCAGTATTACTGTCATCTGAATGACCAATTATCACTAGGTCAATGCGTATACTACTTGGCAGTTTGGTAACAGCTGTAGAAGATTAAAAAGAGGGAACAAGTACTAAAGTGAAGAGATCAATTAACCTCTAGAGATAACAAAAATCAACATTAATATAAAGTCAAATAGAATGCATTAAAGTGCTGTTCAAGTTAAAGTCGATGAATAGAATGCTAGTGGATAGATGAATGCAATGATATGATGTGTGGACGTGTGATACCTACTTATAGGACCGTATTATCGACTGAGGCCCTCTGAATGATTAAAAATTAAGGACAACTAGCCAGATGAATTGTTTTCCATGCAGTAACATGCTTATATATACAGAATAAACACACGAAATTAACATGTCATAGGCGATTGGAGGGAACTAGTTTATAGGTCATCCGTTCTCTAATCAATTAAGACTTGAATGTTCGGCCTAATCTTTGGACATCGTATTAAGTAAATAGACTGAATGAGGGAAAGAATGAAGTGATAGTTGCAAATCGGTAGCTAGGAAGGCAATATGGAATACTAAAATATTGGTGTATACATTTGACACAATTGTTAGCAAGGAAATATCAACTGTAAGACTGTTAGTCTTTATACATACAGTTTATTGGTGAATTCAAAAATCTCCATAGACTGAGGTGGTTAGGACATGAATTAAGACATAATTGAAACCACCGCCAATTACAACATTTGATATCAGATGATATAGCAACAGGCTGGGAAAAAAACTAACAGTAGCAAGATCAAGATATGGCATTAATCCATGAAGGTACTAACTGATTATTGGTCTGAGACATTTTAAAATATGTTGACATCATAGTTCAGGTCCATGAAATGCTTGTAATCAATGGTTGGGATGTTGAGTACACAAACCTTTACTTAATAAATGAGTTAGATTATTTTTATTATCAGAGGTGAATCTACAGTTGGCACAAAACAAGCATTAATCGCTAGTTAATCATTACCACTTATCACTGAAATGAAGGTGAAGCATATAAACCGAACATACAAATATTATTTTATTTTATCTTAAGACTTGCTATTAGCAGTATTTAATAGTGGTTGACTTTTACAAAGTAAATGTTTATGAGATACAAACATGTTGGGTAGCTGTTCTATTATCTAGAAACATGTAGAACTGAATAAGTAAATCTTAGACATTGATTACCTATAAAACTCAGTCAGTCAGTCAGCTACAACGTAGGACCAGGCACATTTATGCATCGGTCTAAGTTGCCATACCTCATTAACACAACAAGATGGACACCAGATTCATATAAGTGGTTAATTCAGAGGTGGTCATATATAAAAGAAAGATTGCAATAAGGATATAGTACAGAAAGAAAGATAGGAAGCAATTTTAATCTCTTAGTTTAAGAGAAGACAGAGAGTGTATACACCGACGCCATTGTGACCGATTCTCAGTCATGTCACCAAGAGTCTCCAACCATTGGTTACGATAGTCACGCGGACCCCAACCAAGTAGTCTGCATCTACCTACATGGCTCAGACTATAGGTTAGTGTCTTCAAGCACTGATGCCACGTTTTGGTTTGGTCGCCCTTAATTCTCTTCCAACCATCTCTAACACCCGTTAGCATTGCACGACGTGGTAATCGGTGTTCGGGCATACGTAACACGTCGCCCAACCATCTCAGTCGATGAAGATTAACAACCTCATCAACTGATTTACCATCATTACCTAATACCCTGCGTCTAACCTCACTATTACTTACCCGGTGATCCCAACAGACGCCAGCAATATTTCTAAGGGAAATAAAAACCTACACACTTCATAAATATAACAAATGGAGTAATAACATAGTGACAACAATCATAAAGAACACAGGCATCTGTGACATTTATTAATGGCTTATACAACTAACACCTTGTTTTCTTTTTACTTTAAAATTAACAAGCAAATAGAATTTAATACATGATTTTAAAGAAAACAAAAAAAAGAAATGAAACTATGGAGGAGTAAGTTGTAGTAATTAATTAAAACTCTAAAACTATGTATAAATTTAAAAGTTCTAGTTATTAGTGTGGATTAAAAGAAACAGATAAATAAATACAAACAACAAATTGGGTTTGTAAATGAATTAACAATCTGTTTAACGTTAGAAAGAAACATACTTTAGAAAAAAACTATTTTCTACATTTTTCTAGATAATTTCTAATTATGTTGTTATAGAAGGGAAGAGTCTTTATACTAAAATATTATTATTATGCTAATTTGTATGGTTTGTAATGATGGATCATCAACAAGAAATAAAGTGTATCATATCACGAAGAAGTACTTTCCAGATGTAGCTTATTGAAAACTCAGAAAGTAACTAGTCTCAAGCTACCAACTTAGACATAGAATACTGCTCAGACAAATAACATCATTAAGTAATTTAAACTGTTAATTATAAAACAATAATTCAACCAGTCAGTCATAGGCAACATAGAATCGGACACTTGTGCATTAGTTCAGGTTCTCACACCACATTAACACAGTGAGACAAAATTATTTCAAAACAAATCCCACAGTAGTAGAAATAGTAGTAACAGTATCAGTGGTGCTACAAAAGACTAGGTAAAGGAAAAAACAGTATAACGAGATCTCAAGATTAAGGTTCTAGGACGGAACAAAGAGACAATACGCAGGCATCATTGTGAACAATTCTGACCCATTCCACCTCAATTCTCTAACCACATAAATCGAATGATTTATGTTGCGCATATCTGTTTGGTGCCTCCTTGTACCAATGTTTATGTGTTTGAGTCGTAAATAAATAATATCTAACCATTGGTTACGATGATCACGCGGACAATAACCAGGTGGTTTACACGAATTAATATGGTTCAGTCTAGTTGTCAATGCCTTCATGGACTGGCTCTAGGTATGGGTTTGAGTGGTCCTAGCTTTCCCCTAACCTAGCCTGAGAAATGGCTATCACATCCAAGGACGGCAGCAGGGGCGAAAATTACCCACTCCCGGCACGGGGATGTAGTGAGGAAAAATACGGATAAGGGACTCAATTGAGGCTCCGTAATTCGAATGAGTACAATTTAAATCCTTTAACAAGGACCAACTGGAGGGCAAGTCTGGTGCCAGCAGCCGCGGTAACTCCAGCTCCAAAAGCGTATATTAAAGTTGCTGCAGTTAAAAAGCTTGTAGTTGAATCTGGGTCGTGCGGTCGCATGCCGCTGCTTGTTCACGGTTTTGGTTACAATCAGGACGTGTTCAGCCCGGTGTAGTGGCTGTGCAGCCTTCCAGCCGTGTCTGTGTTAAACGGGTGCTGGTGGGTTGACGAGTTCGTCTTGTTGACCTGTTGGCATGCTTCCGGATGCCTTTAAACGGGTGTCGGAAGCGGATGGCATCTTTACTTTGAACAAATTTGAGTGCTCAAAGCAGGCCTGTGCGCCTGAAAATTATTGCATGGAATAATGAAATAGGACTTCGGTTCTATTTTGTTGGTTTTCGGATCCGAAGTAATGGTTAAGAGGGACAGATGGGGGCCTTTGTACGGCGGTGTTAGAGGTGAAATTCTGGGATCGCCGCCAGACAAACTACAGCGAAAGCATTTGCTAAGAATGTCTTCATTGATCAGGAGCGAAAGTCAGAGTTTCGAAGACGATCAGATACCGTCGTAGTTGTGACCATAAACGATGCCAACTGACGATCCGCGTTGGTTTTATAATTGACATCGCGGGCAGTCCCCGGGAAACCTTTAAGTCTTTGGGCTCCGGGGGGGTATGGTTGCAAAGCTGAGACTTAAGGGAAATGACGGAAGGGCACCACTAGGAGTAGAGCCTGCAGTTTAATTCGACTCAACACGGGAAAACTCACCCGGCCCGGACACTGTGAGGATTGATGGATTGATATCCCTTTCTTGATTCGGTGGGCGGTGGTGCATGGCAGTTCTTAGTTGGTGGAGCGATTTGTCTGGTTAATTCCGATAACGAACGAGACTTTAACCTACTAAATAGTAGACTGGTCCTCTGTGCTCGTTTAGGGTACGACTTCTATTGCTTCTTTATGGAGTAGTGTAATCGTGATCCGGCGGGTGAGGATCGGGGCTTGCAATTATTCCCCGTGAACGAGGAATTCCTAATAAGTGCAAGTCATAAGCTTGCGCTAATCACGTCGTTGCCCTTTGTACACACCGCCCGTCGCTACTATCGACTGAATGGTTTAGTGAGGTCGTTGTAGTGGCTTTGCAGCTCGACTGATGCTGAGATGACCAGAATACTCTAGAATCTTCTCATGTAAAAACTATAAATATACTAACGTTTTCCCTATTGTGCTTCTTACTTCCATCTAACCTTTTTATTTGGAATATAATCTCTTTCCTGTTCAACCGTGTTCTGATTTGGGGACTTGTAGAGTGAATTGGTGTCCGAGAATACTAAGCAATAGGAATAGCTGGGTCATAACCGTAAGAAAGAGATTATAACACACCAGAAGACACTGTCCGTCGAGGTAGCCAGTGGTCGGGCATGTATAACACACTTTTCGTGGTTTTATTCTCTGAGCTCAACAAAATTCCAAAATCATTCACCTGAGCTACAAATCTTCACCATCTCATTTATAACACATGTCCAAACTAACTTATTTGATGAAAAGTCATTGCCTCATCAATTTTTTTGTTGCGTTTACCTAGTAGCGTATGTTTAACTTTGGCATTGCTGACTTCGAAGATACCTATGGATGAATACCAGTAATCCAAAAATACCCTTTATTCTTAACGGTCATTTTTCATAATAATTTAGTAGAACAGAATAGACGGATATCTCGCTCATATCACAAGTGGTGCAGGTTATCAAAGACTAACCGAGCTTTCTAAATGTGCTGAAACCAGCTCATTAGAACTGATGAGGCTCTCAAGATCAGTGAAGCGGTTAATGTGTTCAACTACTTCACTTCCTATCATTAATTCAGGCGCTAACGAACTGCCGCGTATTATACACGGCCCTTAGTTGGTGGGCGGATAAATCGTTTACACCAAAAGCGACACACACTGAGGAAAGTCAAGTGAGTTTTTCGAAATTATTGCCGATATTTCGTCAAACACTAACCTAAAAAGGTTGACGAAAATTCCAGAATAAACGAAGTGATTGACACACTCAACTAATTCACTTACTATCATCAATATTAGGAATCTAAGGAATGGTTAGCTGCAGAGAATGATATACCTGAGAAATGATGTTATTTATTCCTGTCTGTTTACTTGACTTCATTACCACGATTATAAGTGAGCTTGCAATGGTCAGTATTTATCTAAATTACAAAAACAACAACAGCCCAGAAAATTGTTAATAGATTGAAAAAAATGTGTACAAGTATACTACTTACAATTTGGACGACGTATAATTTTCAGTCCAGGCATACGACTCATCCATATACGTCCAACTGAACTATGATCGACAATACTACTGATATCGGAATAATTGAGACAACTCATATTATCAAAGTCAACATCATTATGTTCACGAATATTCGCAGAAGATGAACCAATACTGATACTATTATCATCAATTGTATGACTCCCATTATCATTATTATTAAATGTATAGAGTCCAGGTATTTGTTTATTATTCTTATTATCATCATGATTATTTTCGTTATCTGTTCCCCGCCCATCATCACTGTATTGGTCTAATTCATCATCTTCTTCATCATCAAGATCATCTAGTCCATACTGATTTGGTTTTGGTGCTAAATTCATAAGTAAGTGTAATTCCTGTCGATAGATAGTAGACATTATGGAATTATCAGTAGGATATTCATCACTAACATCTTCGGAAGTAGCAGTAGTAGTGTCATTCACTGAATTATTATTATTAGTTTTAGCACAATACATAGATGGAGTGACTAATAGAACACAAGCTCCAAGTGTAGATAAATATCGAGCTATATTCAACGACAATACTGCACCTAAATGATTAGATCCATTTGATATGATTAGAATGCGAGCCGGAGGTCTATGAATAATCCTGTGAGAAAGGTGAGGTAATAACAGAAGAACAGGGGAAACTTTTTTATAAAACTCGATTACAAAAATTAAACATTCTTTTCTATAATACCATTAAATAATATGACTTATATGACCTTGTTCTTGTGTTAAACCAATGACACGTCAAAACAGCAAAAGCAACCTGGAGACAACTTGGAGTCTTTATTGGTTCTCCTCGCCTAGCTTTGCCCGTTGAGTCCAAAACACAAATCTCAACGCCCACTGTATAAATAACGTAGTTCAGACATACGTAGTTTATATAAAAGCAAATCAGACCTAATCACACCACAAAATAAAAAGTAACGATTATACAAGATCAAGTCCAAAGTGGTTGTGAGTGTGAGGAGCTGTAACTAACAGATTGAGAATAACTCAAAAATAGTAAATCGTCTAATGATAGTCAATAGGTCAAATGAAAGCTTATGATAGCAAAAATGCGAATATACATATAATTTAGTTATTTAATAATTATCCAATAAAAGTATATGTAATAATAATTTCCAACAGTTATCAATCCTTTATTCTTCGTTCGGATATAACACCTTAGTTCTTGAAAATTAATGTAAAGTACATAATGGGACAGAATCTAATCTGTATCGAAATTCTCGTAATAATCTTAAGTTTTATTGTACTTTAAAATATAAGATTGATTTGTCATGCATGATATAAGAAAAGTTAGTACATGTAGTAGTAATGAATATAAGTGAAAGAGTGATTTTGTGATTGAAACATTTAACTTTCGACCATTGTATGACAGGTTTGAACACCATTTCCCACTAACCAATCAGTTAGTATTAATAAATTTCACTAGACAGATGTACTTTGAAATGGAATGATTATTAATGTAAGGTAGAAAAAAAGAAACACACAATTCTTACCTTTGAGGTGTTCTATTTAATTGACGTAAATGTATCATAATATTATCAATTAGAGGACGAGTAGCAGATTCAATAAATCGACCCCATGTAATACCATGAAATTTATTACTTATTTGAGTATCTAAATTTAATCCTGTAGTTAAATAATTAAATAAACGTTGACGCTGTTCTAATGGAAATATTGGTACACGTTGTCCTGTACATGTATACCAGTATTGATTATTACGTTGTTTTATAGAATTTATATAATATTGTTTATTATTAACATTAACATTGAAATTACTTCCTTCTGAATGAACTGTTACTGATGCTGCTAGTGGTGGTGATGATGATGACGATGTAGCTACTACTGAACTAGTAGAATTATGTTGATTAATAGATTTATTATTGGAAGTAGTTATTTGTGTATTGTTTATTTTATGCTTATCTTCATAATGACTACCAGAGGATGTGATAGTCAGTGTTGTTCTAGTTGAAGCTGTCATAGTTGTTATTAAATTAGATGATTGAGTTGGAGTAGCTAAGAGAAAAACAAACAGTCAGAGAAGCAGAGTAAGAAAAGAAAGTAAAAACAATGAATAGATAATGGTGAATACAAGCAACGTGACACTTATCTTTGATTAAGTCAGCTAAGTAATTTTTGCCAAATAAATAAACAGTGATTAAATTACAACATAATAAAAACGAACATGAATAATTATTTTATAAAATAAATGACCAAACGGACTAATTTATATAATGATTAATGTATATGATTTATTTAACAAGTCACAGATTTATGTACTTGAGTAACTGTATAGAATTAAAGGGTGGAGGGCAAATGGGGAATAGAGTTTGAATCTGTGATCCAGTGACTGAAAATTTAATTTTTTTAAATTAATAAGCTATTATTCCATCGATCTATGATGCTCAAAATATGAGGTGTAGCCAAGGAATACTAACAGAATAATATATACATATTTAATAGTTGAAACCATGAGTCGATGTAAGCTAGACCGCCATGGAAAACCTGGAAGCACTGGATGATCGTTTCGTCCCGCGTGTTCTAGTGAGAAGCCGCGACCAGTAAGTCTAACCGTGCCTGTTGTGAGGCAGTTACATATTGAAGACAATGGTGGACAGTCGTGCAATATCATGGATTGGTTGAGGTTGGACATTAATACCGTTGGATGCCAACTCAGTTGTCTAGAGGTTCAGTGTTCGCGCGTGAGACAAAAGATTACGGGTTCAAGTCCCAGGTACGAGACCGTGGATGAGCACTGCTGAGGAGTCCCATACTAGGAAGAAACGGCCTTCCAGTGCTTCCAGGTTTTTCATGATGGTCTAGCTTAAATCGACCGATGAATTCAACTATTAGATTACTACGATCTCCACAAACCCCTATTCTGATAGAAATATTTTTCAAATCTTAAATATTTCATTGACTTATTCAACACCAAATGTTTGTGTTTATACGATAACCACAAAACACATGAATCACTTACTGAATAGCGGAATTCCAACACCATCTGGACCTTCAATGAAATGTGGTAGAGAAGAAGAAACGGAAGAATTATTCATGTCAGAAGTATTTGTTATTGAATGACCTTCGCGTGAATCAACCATTTCATAGAATGCACTCTTATTAAATAAGGCTAAGTTTCCTTCAAAATCAAAATCTTCATCGATAAATTCTTCAACACAGATCCGATCCCAATCTGCTAAATTTCTTTGACCGCCGCTACCACCTCCATTTAGTCCAGTGTTCCCTCCATTCCGATGATTGTGACTATTATTATTGTTATTATCACGTGGATGACCGCGATTTTGAGCATGTCGATTAGTACTGCCACTGCCTCCACAGTTGAACTGACCTCTTGATCCTGGATTCGTATGACGATGGAACGAATCACTTTCGGCACCAGATATATCACTTGTCACGCCAGTTGTTTCTGACGCTAGGTATAGATTTTTTTAAAGTAGGAAATTAACCAATGATAATAAAATAATGGTATTTTACATAAGTACTGAGCTATATTTTGAATTATAATAGCAATAGTCCTTTAAATATTTGATAATTGTATAAACTGAGATATTTATTTATAGTGCACATTATTTTTTGATAGCTATTTCATACTGTTTGATAGAATCATTGATTTCCTCCTAATAGCTCAGACGAAATTACTGTGACCGGGTTTCGTCTTAGTTTTGTGATTATAGACAAACAGTGATATTAAGCTAATAATGGTTCCAGTGTTTTGAATTGAAGAATGTTGCACGATACGAATACAACCGAAGACTAACATGTTTTTTCTTAGCAACAACGTAGGACCCGGCACTAACATGTATACCATTACTAATGTACTACGCCATGTAAGCAGATCACGACAACCTGGTCGGGATTAGCGTGATTATCGTAATTAAAAGTTAGTGACTTTGGGTAACATGTCGGAATAGTTTGCAATGGCGCTAGTGCATTCACTGTGTCTTTCCTTAGACCTTGAATTTTCTATTTCACTGATTTACATTTTCTTGCCGAATAGTATCTTCGATGCCTAATCTTTTCTCATACTGATATTACTTTTAATACCCTGGGATTCGCTCCGACAATTTCATATCGTACTAATGGAGTATGACTATTTGAACCAATGTATATATGGGCCAGGTTCTATGTTGCATATGACTAACTGACTGATAATGTTACTCACTTGCGGAGCAGATGTATGGCTAAAGGCCTAGGAGCACAAATTGTTAGAAATTTAGTATCAATAATTGAAATGACTTGGAAAACTGTAAGCATTATTAGTTGACATAGCATGTGGAGTTTTTATCATGAACTGAAGTCATCTGGGAAACCACCGAAAACCAAGAAGTACTACTTAACAAATTTTTGTCTCATTTCGTGGTTTATTAGAAACCTGGAGGAGATCGAACACATGACCAGTGAAGTTCAACCATAAAGAGTGAGAAAATTATCACCGATGACGTTAAATGACGGTCGCTCTGTATCCCCAACTGACTAGTGTGTGAAATCCAGATCGCTGGATTCCAACTCAATAACCTAAAGGCAATCTAGTAGTGAGGGTAGCACTGTTGAGGAGTCTCAAATTAAGATAGAATAGCTAACTAGTTCTCTTCAACGATCAGTGGTTTTCTAACTGATCTTATTTCGCTAAGAAAACTAAACTTTGCATTACTCAGATGACCACAGGACTCGATATTGGGGTGAATTCTTCAAAAGGTATCATATATTTGAAAAACTGCCAGTTTTGACAAAGCAGAAGGTAATCAATCTCAAAAACCTGACTTACTTGAGTAACTGCGGCGTTTGGAATGACGGTGGTTATTAACACCATACTTACGAGCTGGACTTAAGTCATTTGGTTCGCGAATGGAAGCTTTCCCCAATGCATTGTCTAACAGTTGTAAATCGTTTGAGTGTCCAAAACCGTTATTAATATCATTAATGTTACTACCAGATCCTGGCGCACCAGCTGTCTTATGAATGATAGGCGGTGAGTCAGGGCATACATAAACACTGCAAGCGTTGGGAATGTTTCTTAACCATTCTCGACGTTGTTCGCGTGAAGAATTAGAGGACTTATTTGGGCATTTAACCGGTGTATCACTACCTGAGGATTCACCGTCACTTGCAGTTGAAAGAATGCGAATATTTTGGATGAATCTACTCCTGTAAAACCGAAATAGACAATTGTTGACATCTGGTAATATGTACATTTGTATATTAAAAATATGAAACATAATGGAAACGGACGTTGAGAGTAGTATGTTATTTAAGAATATGAAGTATATGATCATATTAAAATTATAAGTATCAATTTTATGACTAGAGAAATGCATCTATTATGAAACGTATAGATATATCAAAGAAATTAGGGAATAACTTAAACGTACGAGCTTGCTGACACCGTAAACCAACAACTAGTATTCTTTCAATGGTCACGTACAGGGATTTTGTCTTCACACGAGCACCAATGAGTGAGTTAGAGCTTACAGCAAACTGCTATCTGAAGTAGTGACTTAAAGTGGTGTTCGCCAAGGCTACTCACAATATTTGTTTTTGTCAGATCCTCCTAGAAATAATATACTTTGTTTACCCTTTAAGGAATTGAACTCCTTCCTGGAAACTCGCTAGTTGACCTGGGGCACACAGATGGTGAATATACTGACAAAATGAAGTCTATGGTGTTCCTGAACAAAGATGTTGCTTCAGAACTAGTCTAGGATGTGAATTTATGAAGTCAGTTTGGATTTGCTAACTTGTGATGTAGGCGAAACAACAGGCAGGTATACTATGTCGCAGTTTACACTGTAACTCCGCCTGGAGCCCCTCTAGGGCTACTTCCAGTCCCAAGCCCGGATAAAGGAGGAGGGTCAGGCATGGGGTTAGCGTCCCCATCCCGTCGAAAACCAACTTGCTAAAAAAATGCTGACCAGAAAAAAATAATTTAAACCATTTAAACTCTACGCTGTGAGTTAGGTCTTCATTTAGAAGAGTTATGATGCCTCTTGGTGAAAGCCGAGTCCCTTCGGAAGTCGAGGCTGATGCCCCTTCTGACAACCAGGACAGCCATTAATTTAGGTACATGGAATGCTTGTACAATGTGTGGGACTGTGAGAGTCTTCCAAATTGCTGCAGAAATGAAGAGATACAACCTGTGGGTGCTTGGAATCAGTGAAACACATTGGACGCAGGTTGGACAAAAACGACTAGATTCAGTGGAACTTCTGTTATACTCCGGCCATGAAGAAAACGTCCCATATACACAAGGAGTTGCATTGATGCTATCAAAACAAGCACAAAATGCACTTATACGATGGGAATCTCATGGAACAAAGATAATCAAAGCCTTCTTCAAAACAAAGAAATGGGGCATTTCAATGAACGTCATCCAATGCTATGCGCCTACCAACGACTACAATGAAGACGCTAAAGATCAATTCTACAAAACATTGCAGTAAGTCGTCGAGAAGTGCCCACCACAGGACTTGTACGATCTACCGTGAGCACTGGTGGGCAACGAAAGCAAAAGAGATGGAAAAGGCGGCGACTATAGGGAACACAAGACAGCTTTACAGACTAATAAAAGAAACTGGAATTAATAAGTCAAGTGTGAGATTATATCGGAAAAAGACGATACACTCATCTGCTCCCAGTCCAGGCGTTTAGAACGATGGGCGGAACATTTCAGAGAATAGTTCAGCTGGCCTTCAGCTACTCTACAACTACCCTCCATTCCCAGACAGTGTGAATGGAACATTGAAGTAGGTCCCCCAACTCTTGCTGAAGTTCAAAAGGCTATAGTTAATCTGAGACGAGGAAGGGCAGCTGGTCCAGATGGATTGACTCCAGAGGTCTTCAAGGATGGTGGGCCAATTTTAGCGATTAGGTTGACTAATATTTTAACTAAAATCTGGGAGTTAGACGTTATTCCATCTAACTGGTCACAATCACTTATCATCCCAATATATAAGAGATGGTCAAAATCATCCTGTGACAACCATAGAGGGATTAGTTTAACTAATATAGTATCTAAAATACTAGCCTCGATAATTATTGGACGCCTAACTAAGGCACGTGAACTGCAAACACGAGAGAATCCAGCTGGCTTTAGACCTGGTCGTGGCTGCATCGACCACATATTCACCATTCGTCAGATTCTAGAACACAGGCATACTTATCGGCGTCCGACAATGGTGGTCTTTCTCGACTTAAAAGCAGCATTTGACTCTGTAAACCGCGAGATTCTGTGTCAGTGTCTGTCATTGAGAGTTGTACCCCAGAAGTACATAAACCTTGTAAAGGCTCTTTACTCGAACAGTACCAGTCGAGTCAGAGCTTATGGCGAACTGTCATCTACTTTTGCAATCTCAAGTGGTGTCCGTCAGGGCTGTCCACTTTCCCCATTTTTTGTTTAACTTCTTCATAGACCTATTGATGGAAATAACATTCTCGTCGACTGAATTCTCGGGTATTGATCTCCTTCCAGGAGGTCCACTTATCGACTTAGAATACGCAGATGACATAGTCCTGTTTGGTGAAGACGCTGACAAAATGCAGAGTCTTCTGGTAGCACTGAGCAACAACGCCAGGATGTTTGAAATGCGCTTCTCTCCCTCTAAATGCAAGTTGTTGCTTCAGGACTGGTCTGTGTCAACACCTGAACTAAGGATAGCGAGTGAAGTAGTCGAACGTGTTAAAAACTTCACTTATCTTGGAAGTTTGATCAGCCCTAATGGGTTGGTGTCTGACGAAATCTCAGTACGGATTCGAAAAGCTCGCTTGGCTTTTGCCAACTTACGTCACCTATGGCGAAGGCGAGATATCCGTCTATCAATAAAAGGACGAGTATACTGCGCGGCAGTCCGTTCTGTTTTAATTTACGGCAGCGAAACATGGCCATTAAGAGTAGAAGACACTCGTAAGCTATTAGTATTTGACCACAGATGCCTTAGAAATATTGCTGGCGTCTGTTGGGATCACCGGGTAAGTAATAGTGAGGTTAGACGCAGGGTATTAGGTAATGATGGTAAATCAGTTGATGAGGTTGTTAATCTTCATCGACTGAGATGGTTGGGCGACGTGTTACGTATGCCTGAACACCGATTACCACGACGTGCGATGCTATCCGGTATTGGAAATGGTTGGAAGAAAGTTAGGGGCGGCCAAACCAAAACGTGGCATCAGTGCTTGAAGACACTAACCTATAGTCTGAGCCATGTAGGTAGATGCAGACTACTTGGTTGGGGTCCGCGTGACTATCGTAACCAATGGTTGGAGACTCTTGGTGACATGACTGAGAATCGGTCACAATGGCGTCGGTGTATACACTCTCTGTCTTCTCTTAAACTAAGAGATTAAAATTGCTTCCTATCTTTCTTTCTACTAACTAATTCTTTCTTTCTGTACTATATCCTTATTGCAATCTTTCTTTTATATATTACCACCACTGAATTAACTACTTTTATGAATCCGGTGTCCATCTTGTTGTGTTAATGAGGTATGGCAACTTGGACCGATGCATATATGTGCCTGGTCCTACGTTGTAGCTAACTGACTGACTGACTGACTGACCAAAGGACTTGACCATTCTCATGAGAGACCTAAATGCCAAGGTTGGAATGGACAATACTGGATATGTAGACATCATGGGACGACATGGACTGGGAGAAAGGAGTGAATTAAAACAGAACGGACTGCCGCGCAGTATACTCGTCCTTTTATTGATAGACGGATATCTCGCCTTCGCCATAGGTGACGTAAGTTGGCAAAAGCCAAGCGAGCTTTTCGAATCCGTACTGAGATTTCGTCAGACACCAACCCATTAGGGCTGATCAAACTTCCAAGATAAGTGAAGTTTTTAACACGTTCGACTACTTCACTCGCTATCCTTAGTTCAGGTGTTGACACAGACCAGTCCTGAAGCAACAACTTGCATTTAGAGGGAGAGAAGCGCATTTCAAACATCCTGGCGTTGTTGCTCAGTGCTACCAGAAGACTCTGCATTTTGTCAGCGTCTTCACCAAACAGGACTATGTCATCTGCGTATTCTAAGTCGATAAGTGGACCTCCTGGAAGGAGATCAATACCCGAGAATTCAGTCGACGAGAATGTTATTTCCATCAATAGGTCTATGAAGAAGTTAAACAAAAAATGGGGAAAGTGGACAGCCCTGACGGACACCACTTGAGATTGCAAAAGTAGATGACAGTTCGCCATAAGCTCTGACTCGACTGGTACTGTTCGAGTAAAGAGCCTTTACAAGGTTTATGTACTTCTGGGGTACAACTCTCAATGACAGACACTGACACAGAATCTCGCGGTTTACAGAGTCAAATGCTGCTTTTAAGTCGAGAAAGACCACCATTGTCGGACGCCGATAAGTATGCCTGTGTTCTAGAATCTGACGAATGGTGAATATGTGGTCGATGCAGCCACGACCAGGTCTAAAGCCAGCTGGATTCTCTCGTGTTTGCAGTTCACGTGCCTTAGTTAGGCGTCCAATAATTATCGAGGCTAGTATTTTAGATACTATATTAGTTAAACTAATCCCTCTATGGTTGTCACAGGATGATTTTGACCATCTCTTATATATTGGGATGATAAGTGATTGTGACCAGTTAGATGGAATAACGTCTAACTCCCAGATTTTAGTTAAAATATTAGTCAACCTAATCGCTAAAATTGGCCCACCATCCTTGAAGACCTCTGGAGTCAATCCATCTGGACCAGCTGCCCTTCCTCGTCTCAGATTAACTATAGCCTTTTGAACTTCAGCAAGAGTTGGGGGACCTACTTCAATGTTCCATTCACACTGTCTGGGAATGGAGGGTAGTTGTAGAGTAGCTGAAGGCCAGCTGAACTATTCTCTGAAATGTTCCGCCCATCGTTCTAAACGCCTGGACTGGGAGCAGATGAGTGTATCGTCTTTTTCCGATATAATCTCACACTTGACTTATTAATTCCAGTTTCTTTTATTAGTCTGTAAAGCTGTCTTGTGTTCCCTATAGTCGCCGCCTTTTCCATCTCTTTTGCTTTCGTTGCCCACCACTGCTCACGGTCTTTTCTTAGACTTTTTCTTAACCTAGATCTGATTTGTTGTCGCTCTTCATCATGTTCAGAACCTGATGGGACGAGTTTGCGAGAATCCATCAGTGTGATGGACTTTGAAGAAATCCACTGGTTCTTTGAAACTCTGTGGTTTATGTCGCTAATAGATGTCACTGCTGCTTCCACAGCTGCTTGTATTTCATTCCAAGCAACATCTGGGTCAGCCTCGTCTTCAGAACTACCTAATCGTGACCTCAGTTGTTCCTGGAACCTACTTTTGGTTTCCTCGCTACTCAGTTGGGTTCTAATGGGTCTTTTTACTGTGGCTTTTTTGCGTCCAGTGAGGCGCAAGCAGATGCGTGCCCGTATTAGGGCGTGGTCGGAGTCCAAGCAGGTACTCCAGAATGAGCGACAATCTTGTACCGACCCTCTCCAACGATGACTGATGGCAATATGGTCTATTTGAGTCCATCGTTGGTTTGGTGCAGGCGGTCGCCACGTTAGACGATGTCTCTCCTTATGCTTAAAATTTGTGTTTGCTAAAAATAAACGATTGTCTGAGCACAGTTGCAGCAGACGGTCACCATTATCTGTTCGCTGTGCCGGAATGCTAAAATATCCACCTAAATGCCTTTCTGTTTGGTTTAAACTACCTATCTGGGCATTAAAGTCACCTGCTACGAGTACTACGTCTGAGCGTCTAGCTTTCTGAAGAAGTTCAGATAGCTTTCTGTAAAATTCATCTTTCACATCATCTGAGCTGCAGTCAGTGGGAGCGTAGGCAGAAACGACGAAAAGGCAACGACGTGTGTCCTTATCCTTCCGAGTTTTTACGGAGCCGTTTAGCCGAACAGCACATAGACGACTGTTGACGGGGATCCACTCTAGCAGTGCTTGTTCCGCCCTCATGCTTAGTGCTATGCCTACACCCGCCAGTCCACGAGAACTGGCCATCGGGTTACCAGATACACGTAGGATGTATCTCGTTGGCTCTCCGTTTTGCCGAGGTGAGGTCAAGTGAATGACCACACTGGAATCCTGTATGCGTGTTTCGGAGACACAGCATACATCAATGGAAAGAGACTCTAGGGTTTTAGCCAAGGAAGCCTGCTGACCGATTTGACATAGAGTGCGTACGTTGAAAGTTCCAATGTGTAGTTTGGAGCGAGGTTTCAGTAGACCTGGGACAGAGTTTTGAGCACTAGAATCGTTGGCTATGGTGACACTTGAGGAGGAAGCCGGAGGAAGTTTAGGGTTGAAAGTCGATGTAGGAGGAATAATAGGAATTGAAGAGGAAGGTTGATTATGAATACAGTGGTCTTGGGTGCTGTTAGAGGTATGAGGGCGATTATCACTTCCCGGTTGCCCACACCGTGGAAGGGTTCTTCTGGAGGTACCTGAAAAGGAAATTGGATTAGAGGAGGTCTCAGTGACCTGAGGGCGTGACCGCAGTGCCCAAGGGACAACTGCTTGAGGCCGGTCGCGCACGGCCTTTTCGTGGGAGGTTTTTGACGTGTTAGCTCCGTTCTTCAAAGGGCCTTACCGCCGGAGACGGAAATCCGTGAGGTGTGAATTTTTAGGGTCGACCTTTTCTAACCCCACCCCTCCTTGTGGGAAGGCAGCATCGCCGTCATGCTGGTTGTTTGAAGGAAACACCTTACTGCTGTCACACCTCTGTACAGTCAGCAGTACGACTTCACCTTCGGACCTTGGGTTTGTTGCTTTTAGTCTTACCGCTCTTCAACCGACCTGTCTGACATGGTAGGACCTTGAGGAACGGTTGCTCCAGCCAGTATAGCTCGGTTGCTTCATCACGATATGCAAGCCCGACCACCACGTCAAGGTAGCAACAACGGTCGGGAGGTAGCAACAACGCATATACAATACCAAATGGACTTCACCGCACCACACTACGCAGAACCAAATCGACCATATCTGCATCAACTACTACAGAGAGTAACTGGAAAGGGATAAAAGAGGCAATCACTTCAACATGTCATGAGGTCCTGGGTCATAAGAAGCACTATTACAAGGAATGGATCACTGTTGATACACTGGATAAGATTCAAGAAAGGAGGAACAAGAAGGCAGCGATCAATACCAGCCGAACAAGAGCAGAAAAAGCCAAGGCACAAGCTGAATACACAGAAGTAAGCAAACAGGTGAAGAGGAGCATCAGAACCGACAAACGTAAATATGTGGAAGATTTAGCAACGACGGCGGAAAAGGCTGCAAGAGAAGAAAACATGAGACAACTGTATGGCACGACAAAGAAACTCTCTGGAAATTATCGTAAACCAGAACGACCAGTGAAAAGCAAGGAAGGCGAGGTAATCACCAACATTGAAGAGCAACAAAACAGGTGGGTAGAACACTTCAAAGAACTCTTGAATCGACCAGCTCCACTGAACCCACCCAATATCGAAGCAGCACCCACGGACCTCCCAATCAATGTTGGTCCATCAACAATTGAAGAGATCAGCATGGCCATCAGACAAATCAAGAGCGGCAAAGCATCGGGACCAGACAACATTCCAGCAGAGGCAATGGAAGCAGATGTAGCAGTAACTGCAAGGATACTCCACATTCTCTTCAGCAAGATTTGGGATGAAGAACAAGTACCAACAGACTGGAAAGAAGCACAAGATACCAAAGAAAGGCGATATCAGCAAGTGTGATAACTATAGAGACGCAAACACAGTATCTGTCGTTTAAAATGACAGTATGTTGCTCATTGAGTTATTGAGTTTCGATAGCCAATAACGCATTTAATAAGTATAAAATGTTTGATCGAAGAGTGTCTAATGTATAAAATCATGTGAATTAAGTAAGAAATAGTAAAATAAAATGACTACCAATTAAGTTCCCTATGTAATAATAATAATAATAATAATAATAATAATAATAATAATAATAATAATAATAATAATAATAATATAAGTAATGGTAATAGTAAATCAACTTCACTGACTACGAGAAAGCATTTGATAGCGTGGACAGGACAACACTATGGAAGTTTCTTCGATACTACGGCGTGCCTCAGAAGATAGTCAATATCATACGGAATTCCTATGATGGATCAAACTGCAAAATCGTGCATGAAGGACAATGGACAGACTCGTTCGAGGTAAAGACCGGTGTCAGGCAAGGTTGCTTACTCTCACCATTTCTGTTTCTACTGGTGATTGACTAGATCATGAAGATATCAACATATCGGGAGGAGCATGGGATACAGTGGACAGCTAGGATGTGGCTGGACGATCTAGACTTCGCAGATGATCTGGCTCTTCTATCGCAAACGCAACAACAAATGCAAGAAAATACGACCAGTGTAGCAGCAGCCTCAGCCGTAGTAGGTCTCAACACACACAAAGGGAAACGATTCTCTGATTCAACACAGCATGCAACAATCGAATGACTTGACGGAGGAGATTTGGAAGATGTAAAAAACTTTACATATCTGGGCAACATCAGTGATGAACACGGTGGATCTAATGCAGATGTGAAGACGCGGATCGATGGAACAACAGCAGCATATTTACAACTGAGGAACATCTGGAACTCAAAACAACTGTCAACCAACACCAAAGTCAGGATTTACAATACAAATGTCTAGACAGTTCTACTGCATGAGGCTGAAACCTGGAGAACTACGAAAGCCATCATCCAGAATATACAAGTGTTTATTAACAGCTGTCTACGCAAAATACTTCGAATCCATTGGCCAGACACTAACAGCAACAACCTACTGAGGGAAAGAACAAATCAGATCCCAGTGGAGGAAGAAATGAGGAAGAAGTGCTGGAGGTGGATAGGACACACATTGAGGAGAGCAACCAACTGCATCACAAGTCAAGCCCTCGCTCGGATCCCTCAAAGCCAAATGAGGAAAGGAATACCAAAGAACACATTACGCCGGGAAATGGAGACACATGAGAAAAATCAACAAAAATTAGATAGAACTAGAAAGGAAGACCCAGAACAGAGGGTGTTGGAGAATGCTGGTCGGTGACCTATGCTCCACTGGGGGGTAACAGATGTACGTAAGTTTGTACTGTATTTATATACAGTTATGATAAGGACAGAGAAGACGACATGTGTAGACTGCATGTTTTTGACCACATATCTTTGAGGCACTCGAGTGTGATTGAACAAAGGGGCGGATAATAGAGAGTGTATGTTGATTACCAGGATAGTTAGTTGAGGCTGTCTTCGTCGACTAAAATGGTCAAGGTGTGTATTAAGTGCGCCTAACCACCACAACCATGACGTACAGTGGCGGTTGGGACAAGAGGTTATAAAAGAGCTAGTGATGATCGATTCTATAAGTGGCATCAATCTATGAGGTCAGTGACTGAGTTCATACACTTTTTAAACTCACACTATAATCCAGCTGAAGATTTCGTCTGAGTTGGGTTCTTTGAGCTCTGTGGCTATGCTTACGCAATGCACACCATGAGATCTTAAGAATCTTAAAAGCATAGCCTGTGTAATTTGGGATCACACAGTCAGCAATGCCAAAGTTAAACATACGCTACTAGGTAAACGCAACAAAAAGATTGATGAGGCAATGACTTTTCATCAAATAAGTTAGTTTGGACATGTGTTATAAATGAGATGGTGAAGATTTGTAGCTCAGGTGAATGATTTTGGAGTTTTGTTGAGCTCAGAGAATAAAACCACGAAAAGTGTGTTATACATGCCCGACCACTGGCTACCTCGACGGACAGTGTCTTCTGGTGTAAGAATAGGTTAGGGGAAAGCTAGGACCACTCAAACCCATACCTAGAGCCAGTCCATGAAGACATTGACAACTAGACTGAACCATATTAATTCGTGTAAACCACCTGGTTATTGTCCGCGTGATCATCGTAACCAATGGTTAGATATTATTTATTTACGACTCAAACACATAAACATTGGTACAAGGAGGCACCAAACAGATATGCGCAACATAAATCATTCGATTTATGTGGTTAGAGAATTGAGGTGGAATGGGTCAGAATTGTTCACAATGATGCCTGCGTATTGTCTCTTTGTTCCGTCCTAGAACCTTAATCTTGAGATCTCGTTATACTGTTTTTTCCTTTACCTAGTCTTTTGTAGCACCACTGATACTGTTACTACTATTTCTACTACTGTGGGATTTGTTTTGAAATAATTTTGTCTCACTGTGTTAATGTGGTGTGAGAACCTGAACTAATGCACAAGTGTCCGATTCTATGTTGCCTATGACTGACTGGTTGAATTATTGTTTTATAATTAACAGTTTAAATTACTTAATGATGTTATTTATCTGAGCAGTATTCTATGTCTAAGTTGGTAGCTTGAGACTAGTTACTTTCTGAGTTTTCAATAAGCTACATCTGGAGAGTACTTTTTCGTAGTACATTGTTTATTTGGTGATACCATAATTTATGGACGAACCGATCAGACCTATGTCAGCAAGTCTTGGATTTTGGCGCGAAATTCATGAGTTAATTCGACTGAATAGCATTTTGACGTTATAACCGATGTCAGTTTGTGATTAAAACATTTAATATAATTCCTAAACCCAACGTTCAACTGTAAATCGTAATCATAACTCCTCACATAAATTTACGTTTATTGAGCCCTAGTAAGTATTTGGACATTTTCAAGTTCGATTTAACGTCACTGAAAGGTCGCCCATAAATTTTGGCTTGATCAAGAAAGTGTATAATGAAATGGAAACAGTGCGTCTGTTGCTAGGTAAGACAAACTATGAATTCATTTACAAACAGGTGTTTGTATCCACGTTCTATGTCACATACTACTGACCATCAGAATCACCCTAATGCTATTATCTTTAAGTCATCAAGAAAAGTGGATTAATGAAGCAAATTTTAGTGAAAAATAATAAGATGCAGGTTTTTGCAAAACTTATGGAGTGGAGACGACATTACTGTAAACGTGAGGAGTGAATTAATAGCCTACAAATACCTTACATTTTAAGACCAGCTCCCTCAGACACGAGCTCTGACTCCAAGTTAACTATTATGTAAATGGAGTTACAATAATACGCAGGAAGACCGCTTTCAGATAACTACATCTGAAGTGTTTTAGGCGACCAGACTAGTTTATTGGTAGAAACGTGAAAAATTCCTATAGCAGTACCATAAACACGGGAGACTCATAGTAAGTTGGTGGGTAAAGCAAATACTAAGTTTCATATAAAAAAACTAACATGTGCATAGAAAAGTATGAAATGAAACAATGAAGGAACTTACTCGACAGCAAACGAAGGGATAGTAGGAGGATAATTGTTGATCACTGCATCGGTAAGGCTGATCTTATTTTCGCTAACATTTGAGACAACACCAACAATTTTCCCAAGTTGAGATGACGTCAACTCAACCTTAAATCCAGTATACTGGCTAGTCATCGAGACACATTCAAATCAACATATTATCCCGCGTCTTGACTAGAGCTATTTAAACACTCGATTTTCGAATACCAGTAGCATTTAAATTGCTGTCAGATCTTAAATTGCTGATTTCATTTTTTTGTACCATTATTCTCAACAAAAGTTTTATTTCATTTAATGTAGTCATAAAACTGGCTCATGAAGGTTATTTATGTAAAAGAACTGGTTGGAACCTATCCATTACGGTTGACAAATTATTGACAGGTGAGCGTTATCTTAGGTCTTCTAGCGGAAAGTATTTGTTGTTAGATAGTTTTCTTCACGATCTGGGAAATCAAAACACATAATAGCAGAAGTACCGGAGAGCTCATTCGAGTAAAATTTAGTTGATACTGTCTCAACGCATGTTTTGTTATATGTTAAAGAATCAACGAGATACTAGACTTATTTGACGTCATGGTTAGTTGAACCTAAAGTGGGCTACTCAGTCTCACTCTTAATTTTTTAGCACATTCCTAGAAGTATGCCTGTGCTGGCTAGATCAGCAGGACAATGTGGTGCATCAGCTTCTTTGTTATTACATGCTCACATGATTTATCCTAACTTTTGAAGACTTTAATAACACAAGAAGCATGTGGTTAATGAACCGTTATTGGATTACCCAGACTGTTCTAGCTAATAGATTCTGTAGAAATACATGTCTTACTGAAGTAATCGAGGCACTAATACATACCTGAATGCAATGGCCATTCAAGAACTTTAAATCCTTGAACTAATAAATAAAGATGCTAGAAAAAGAAGTGACAGAAGAAAATGAAATATATTTCAAGCTACCGAGGAAGCTAAGACTTCTCACGGAACCCTTGAATATACGTTTTGATTTTTCAGTAACGCAAGGTAGGTTATGAAGTAAATGTAAGGATGTTTATAGCATGTCCTCGTTTTGAAAACATTTTTCGATCTAATCCTGGTAATTATAGTCCTGTTAGCCTGACCAGATTAGTTGCTAACATTTTAACGTAGCTTATTTTGGAAAGATTATTGAAGTGTAGCGTGGTGTCGAGTTGAGGTTAACTATGAACGCCGCTACCAAGGATCGCGTGCCAAGTGAATCAGAAGGCGAGGGTTGAACGTAACCAATGAAATCCATAAAATCCCCGAGAAGCCAAATATCAGAAGGCAATTAATGGGCCAAGTCGAGATATATTCGCTGGCGATCTCGTGGTATCGAAAGGATACCGAAATCGTGCCAGGATACAAGCTTGGTTGCAGAACGTAACCGAATTCGCGCGAAGTTACAATCAAAGTGTGTGTAAAAGAATGGAAGCAAAATATAGCTGTCATTAGCACATTAAAACAAACACTGGTACAGTTGGTTATAATAATAATTGTTTTTATTAAACCAGTCGTGTTCTCGTGATAAATGTGAGTCACCACAGAAGTATTTGATGTGAACGTCAATAGATTTTACGAATCACCATTGATTTGTAACGTACTATTCGGCTGAATAATATATCACACCTGTATTGGTAATAGTTCAAAAGAAATAGTTTCGCAAGTCTTCGACATTGTGCCTGGCTCTACTAATTTTAATGAACACACTCCCAACTGGAGGTTTTCAGTTAACCACCTTTGCCGACCTAGTTTTGTCCCTCGTTCGCTGCATATGGCTTACGATATCTAGTTAGCTTAGGTCACACATACTTCAAGAATTCAAATATAATGTCTTCTCACCCATCACTCTCGAGTTCTAGTTTGGTTCTCACTGTAGCTATTGTAAAAAAATAAGTTTCGGGTGGTAGCATTGACAATCACTGGTCATCCCTATTACCTACATACCTATTTTTCCGTTGCTATGTAAAGACAAATTGTCTCCTTTTTTCGTCGACCTACCAGTCAAATTAGCCGTATTTCTGAATGATCTTTCTTTTGATGACTATGAGTACATGTGTTTAACATTCTAAGTATAAGATTGAACTGCATGACATGTAGAGAGCTGGCTTGTAGCTCGAGAAAGTCGTGTTGTGTGATTTGTAGTAAATCATCCGTAATTTAAGAGCAATATAAAAGTCTAAAAGTTATGGTTTCCATCATTTGTAAATGTTTAGTCGGGTTATGTACTAATAAGGGCTCTCGAAAGAGAATGCTTGATAAGATAAATTGCCTATGGGAAAACTATTGATTATACGACACATATCTAAACGAAGTACTTCTTACGAGCGAAAACACAAGAATATAGAACCTCAGGAGAATGACGGATGCCAAAATTGATCAACACCATCTTCCGTCACGTAAGAGGGATTTCGAAAAACTGCTTTAGGACTTGTTACATGCTTGCGATACCACAACATAGTAGGAATGTTTAAATTGTCACTCATGGATATTTCAGGTCATAATATTACGGTTAACGAAAGTGCAGCTATGAAAATTGGGAAGTGTCTAGGAAGCAATAGTGGATTATTTGCTTACTTACGTACTTAGGCCTGTTACGCTTTGTGGTAGAACACAGGCCACCCACCAGGATTCTTCAACCAACTCTGTCCTGGGCAATCTTTTCGGGATGTTACTTATCCTATCGATGTGTACTCTCAAGTCCCGACGCAGTGTGTTCCTTGGTAATCCTCTTTTCCTCCTCCACCTAGGATTCCAAGTTTGCTCTTGTCTCGTGATGCAGTCTGATGATTTCTACAATGTATCTTATCCAGAGTTTTTTCTTAATTTCCTATTCAGATGAAATTTTGTTTGCTCTCTACTACAGTAGGCTGTTGCCGATGGTGTCCGGTAAACGGCCAAGTGTCGGTCCCAAGCTCGGGCAAAGGAGGAGGGTTAGGCACGGAGTCAGCAACCTCTGTCCCGTAGACGACAACCTTGCCGAAAAACTTTAGCCAGAATGAAGAATTATGGACAACAAGCCTATAAACAGAAAGCTCAACAAGGAAATATTTCATGGCATATTCGCTAGCATCAACTGAAAGATTTACGTTTGGTATGAAAATGTAGAATTATGGTCTACTATGATATTAGTACTGCTCTAATAATAGACCTAATCCTAAATTTGTAGATTTGTCATGATATAACTGCCTAATCTATAAGACCCTACGTGGAAGTCACATTATCGTCTACACCAACTCACTGTATCGTAACAACTACCAATACATGATGAAGAACAAGCTTAGGCTAGAGAAAGAACAATATATTTAATATGAATAAAAGATATAAGGTAATATTCCGCAGGGACCACGCCTGCATGACCGAGCCATGCCATTCGATCAACTCCAATTCATTCAATACCTTGTTCGCGCCTTCTCTATCCTTAGGTATTTCTCCGCGTTAAATATTGAATATCTATTTTCCGAGTAATCTCGTATTCAGCTTTGAGGATTGTGTGGTTATGGTCCAATGCCACTACACTACTCTCCTACTAGAATCAACGTGGTGTTGGTTCGATACCAAATGGGATGGGATTGTCGCGCGCCGGAGGTTACCAAGAAGAGGTAGAATCCTCTGGATATTGATAAGCTGAAAGATAAATCAAAAAGAAGGCGGCAGCATCTGGTCGGGAAATACATGTAATAGTTTTAAATCATCTGCCTTCATGCTTAATACGCTTGAAATGAAAATTTGGGTGAAGATTTGAGCTATAAAAAATGGGATTACCATAATAATAAAACGATGTGTGTTAATAGCCGTTGGTTAATAACTTAACGCATAGGTAGTAAGTATTTTGTGTTTAGAAATATTAAAGTAATGAATATTGTAGAAATGCTAATACTGGCATTAGTTTTGGTTTAAATTATGAAATCAGTTTACAATTATGCCGGTAACCTGTCCATATGTGATTTTCAATTGCATCTGTATTAGTAGGTTAACTGAAAGAACAAAAGTCTTACCGTGCAGAAGAATTCCAACCAGTGTTCCAGTTATAGGTATCATCACCAAGGTTTCATTTGATAATTTCGAATAAATTGAACATTGGGTTGATTGTCATAAATAAAAATAATATATTTGTAATATCCCAATGAGTAGAAAATTAGATTTTCTGACGTTTTTGATTGATCAAATATTATTATTGCATTGTTCCGTTGTACTATTTAAACTTGGATTAATCTTAATTTGGTTATTTATTCTCTGAAGAAGTGACTTACACTGAGTTACGAAACGTCAGAAAATCTAATTTTCTACTCATTGGGATATTACAAATATATTGTTTTTATTTATAGTGTTCTAGTTAGTTTGATACGGTTTATTTAGTTACGGAGAGATTTTCTCGACCTCATTTTTACTTGACCGTGATAGAATTTAGTAATACTACTAATGCACATGAATGGTTATCAAAACAAAATTTCAATACGTGAGTGACAATTATATGAATTTTGGACAGATAGCTAGGAACAAATCGTTAAACATGAGTGTATTCGTAAGAGACATGCTCTAGACTCAATGTTCTGATCTGCGGCAGACTATTTATTTATATTTATACTTGCCGGCTGATTGGGCATACAAGTTAGTTGCAAGTATGCAGTTTATCATAAGGCGGAATACGATTTAATTGAGATATAGTGGTTATTAGTTATTGAAATCAGTTAAGCCTATGTGTCATATTACTAAGTGATGTGGTGCTGCAAGATGTATTTGGCTAAATAAGTTTTTACAAGATGATTAACAGTGAGTGATGGTCATCTGATATTGAATATCTATTTTCCGAGTAATCTCGTATTCAGCTCTGAGGATTGTGTGGTTATGGTCCAATGCCACTACAAAAATATTATATGGTACATTGAAGAAACTGCGGGGTAAGATTCCACAGTTTGAATTAACGAAGTTATTTGCTTATAATGTGAATCGCAACTCAAACCGAAGGTCAAACATGATCGCGGGCATTTATTGATTGCCACATGATAAATTGTTGCTTATGTTCAAACTCTATGATAAGTCATAACATTTGATAGTCAAAGTTAGTTGACCTATGGGTTTGTTTCGTGTTTTCTAAGTGGTCCCCCTAAGTGAAACTATGAAGAAGGATGTATAGTAGGCTTCTCTCTTATAAAATCGGTGTGTCGCTATATTATGGATTTCGGAGGGAATTTAGTAATTAAAATTGCTTGTTATGGTTGGTCTTTAATTTTTCAATAAGAATTTCTTTTTTATTATTGATTGTAACTTTTGATATATATATATATATATATATATATATATTTAATAAGTGTTCCTGATAATTATAAACATGCACATATTATTTGTGTGTCTATCAACTTACTGATCTTATTCATTGTCCGTTTTCCTGCTCATAGTATTCATTGATTGTTTGGAGATCCACTAATGCTTCCACCAGATAATATTTTGGACCAGAAGGCTATGCCTTCTCCTGTTCGCGTCTCTTATCATCCGTCTAAATCAAAGGATGAATATAATGCCTGTTTCCGAAGTACTCTCGTATTTGACTCATTTTGTTCTGCGATTTACTAACCTGTTTAAGTCGGCTAATGCAGAACTAATGGCTGATTTCTATTTTATCTCTCCTCGTCTGTATTAAGTGAAGTCAACTAAAGATCAATAGATTCAAATAATTATGCTTTGTATAACATGAAAGCAAGTTTAAACTATAAATTAATGTTTCAAACGAAAATTTCGGGGTCTTCTTTCCGAAACTGAAGGATAAGTGGCTTATCACATAAACTGTTACGACCTAAATACCAATATTCGGTTTCAATGCAGAACCAACAAACCAAATTTTATTCGATTAGGCCAAATTACGTTCTTCTGTATAGCGTGTGAAGCGTTTTTTAGTGACTCGTATTAAATTATATCAAAACACAAAATCTGTACTCAATTTAAACGGTTCAAATTTAAAAAGAAAACAAACTGTATCAAAAGCACAAAATACCTCAAATGGTACAGCCTGTGCTATACAGTCAAGTGTTTCTCTAACATAAACTAACCTTCTAAACAACTAAATGAACAATTAATGAATAATAATTAGATGCCTGAGAATCAATAAAAAATATTCTCAACAAGATGGGACCACAGATCTATATTCAAGGATTCCAGTAGCCTTTCGAAACAGATAGTAAAAGGTTAACAGTCAGACGCTGAACCACAACGTGACTTTGAGTTTAATCAGACTCGACCTAGCTATCAATGGTATGGCAACACACAACAGTAAATATACGTGGTAAAAAGGTAAGTCTTCAACCAAGGCCAAATAATTAAAGTCCAGACGAGGAAGACTGAAGAACATAAAGTGCGGTTAGAAAAGACCTGAATAAATGCTAAAATACAAGACAAAAAAATGACAACACTTTCCAATAAAGTGTTGTAGAGGGATTTTCAGCTTGTACTTTCCGTTACGTGGATGGTAACGCAATTATTTAACGAATACTTTTTCGGATGAAAATATGTACTCCAAAAACTAGTATTAATTTTGCTAGTCCTGGTCTACACGAAATGCCTAACATTCAGTTCACTTGACTGTTCTTACAGTAGATACATATGAGAAATACACGTTACTATGTGAATGAATAAGAACAAATTTAAATGCTATATAAATAATAATATGTTTTTATATGGGAATATAATGTAGACGGATAAAACATAATGAAAAGGCAAAAACGAGAAAACTTTCTTAGCGGAACATAGCAACGATTATAGCAATATATAACAAGAATGTGCCTAATAAGTCCACATGTGGAGCGAGAAAGTGTTCACTAAAAGAATATAGAGTGTCTGTACATGGAGACTTAGATGACCTCAACAACAACTTTATTAAAGTTGTACAACCAAACTGTTATAAGGAGTGACTTACACAATAATCTGGAGCATTTTACTTCTATTGGTAAAACAGTTCCTGGTTGAAGTACTCCAGCTTGTCTGGCCAAAAAAAAACAACACTTAGTGAATTAAATACTCTTTACTTCAGAATGATGTGCCTCCATCTTCTCTGATTCAACCGCGATAGATAAATATACCGACAAATCTGTATGCAAGCCGAAAGGCCCAACCAAAACGCATGAACAAGCACCACGAAACCGAATTTCATTACGAACGAACAGAGTCAACAGTTCCAATACTTCAACTTCGTTGACATTTATACGACGAGAGGCTAACTTTGTTGCACCTGTTCCCCAAATCATCATCTTCAAATTAATCAAACCTTTTGTATCTGAAACGTCATCGCTCTTTTTGTCTTTGAGAACACGGAGTCCACATGACATTTGAACAACGTCAACAAAGCCAAAATCGACTAAGTTTCAGACAGTTACAGATTTTTCTATCGAAACTTCAACAAGTGAAACTTATCTTTTTATAAGGTTTCTACAGATCCTTTGGTGGTTCGCCAAATAATAAACTATGGAGTTTCTATGAGTTATTGCCATTAATAAACGATCTTACTACTTTTAGTTATTGTTTTTCTTGTCCCAATTCAACCACGATAAGATTGAACTGAGGAATAAAGTCAACGATCCAAAAGAATGGACGAATAAGTGCCACGAATCCAATACCTGTATGAACGGACTAACACCAAAGTTCCAACACACGAGCTTCATTAAGTGATATCAAAATGATAAACATCCTGAGGTCTTCTTAGCCATCAATCTGATGTTTTTAAGTAAGATACGATATAATTACCTTTATTTGGATATCTGTAGGTTCAGTTCCTAGTTATAATGAAATTAAGACTTAAAGTTGACAAATAGGATGGGTAAATATCTTATATGATTTGCGATAGGGTTGCTTATGCCCGTTATACTTCGAAAAACAGACTAACACACTGTGTACTATGGAATGAAATTATAATGTTTTAGGTATGTGGTTTTGAGTCTATGGATGTGTTATGTCCTTAGCTATATGATTATATACTATTGCCAATTTAGATTCGTTGACTTATACAACCGAACTAATGACTCATACACCAGTACGGGCAGTCCACAGTTCCGATTGGTCATTTTTCTGCCTAGCCCTGCCTGTTAAGTCCAGAACGCCAATCTCAGCCTCCGTTATATCGAATCTTATATTTCCAGCATACTTGGTGTATATACAAGCAAAATCAGGCTACATCATACCATAGTATAAAAAATAACATTTATGCAAGATCAAGCCAAAAGTGGCTGTGATTGTCAGAAACTGCGACTACTAGATTGAAAATAAATTGAGAATAACAAATCATATAACAATAACCAATAGATCAAATAAAAGCTTATAACGAAAGGAATCTGAATATACATATAATTACTTGATAGTCATACAATAAGAATATTCGTTAATATTAGTCGATAAATAATTACTAGCGGTTACCATTCATTTATTCCCGTCTGGATATAACGGCATGTGTACATTAAAAGCCAGGATCAAACGCCACACTAATTTGTGCCATGTGATATATATTTGTATTGGTTACCTGATTTTCCTATTAGATTAGAATTATAGAAAGCCAGGATAACAGATTCTTAATTAATCGCCCAATCTAGATTTATCAGCTCCCACTAAGAATCCGACTGTGTTAAGAAGTACCTAATTAAATTTCCACCCCACTCATTATTATTCCTTTTTGAATTATATGTAACAGTGACATCCACGACTGATTTACAAATCTGACGGTAGTTTAAATATGATTAGGCCATATAGCTCAATTTGTTTGGATAGTCATAAATAACTCCATAAAAAAGTCAACATCACCTACAAAACCTTTCAAAGTAGGAGTATTCATGTCCAAATTGAGAACGAAATATAGTTCAATTAGTTATTATTGATAATTGAACCAGATCAAATGAACGAATAATGACATAGAAAGTGATAAAGATTGTTTGATTATGATTGTTTAAATTAATAATAATAATAAGAAGAACAAATATCATTCATACTTTTGTTGGCTATTCTTGTTGACTCGGAGTTCCAACCATAAATTCTAAAATCACCAAACATGAAACTAACTACAAATAGGACTACAAATATAGAGATGTTGGCTCCAACAGATGAGAAGTTAGTATGATTTGTGGTGGATCAAAGTGTAAATATTTTGGCAATAGTAATATTATCCGAAAGCAAACATATAAAAATGGTCCAATTTAAGCTAGACCGCCATGGAAAACCTGGAAGCACTGGATGGCCGTTTCGTTCTATTGTGGGACTCCTCAACAGTGTTTATTCACGATCCCGCCTTGCGAGACTCGAGCCCAGGAACTACCAGTCTAACACGTGAACGCTTAACCACTAGACAACTGAGTCGGCATCCATCGGCGTTAATGTCTAACCTCAACTAATCCACGAAATTGAGTGACACATTCACCATTGTCTTCAGTGAGTTACTATCTCACAACAGACCCGGTTGAACTCCACTGGTCACTGCTTCCAACTAGAACTAGCTTCAATCGACCCACGAATTGAACTATTAAATTACTATAATATCCACGAAACCCCTCCTGATATAAAAGTGAATTGATAATATGTAAAATGAATGTATATCTTTATATGTAGGCTATACAGCAGTTATTTGCAAATTATCGGTGGCTGGATGATCAAGAGATCTTAAAATTAAGGTCATAATTGTAATAAACAATTGATGGTTCCCAAATGCTGGATATACTCTGAAATAATGATGCATGATTGACTGAATGATAATGAAAGTCATAATCTATAAATATATGTAACGGTTATATTAATAAAATGTGTTATATAACAGCGAATCGAGTGATGAAACGAGATGCTGCTATACTCCGGTCACGAAGAGGAAAATACCCCACACACTAAGGGAGTTGCTCTGATGCTGTCCAAAAAATTACAAAATACGCTTATAGGATGGGAATCTCATGGATATAGAATCATCAGAGTATCCTTCAAAATAAAGAAGAACAGAATCACAATGAATGTTATTCAATGTTATGCACCCGCCTATGATAGCAACAACGATGAGAATTATCAATTATATGAGAGGCTGCAATTAATCATAGTGTAGTGTTCAGGAAGCAACCTGACCATCCCGATGAGAGACCTAAACGCCAAAGTTGGAGTAGACAACACTGGATATAAAGATATCATAGGACGACATGGACTGGGGATGTGTCGCTCAGTTTCGTGGATTAGTTGAAGTTAGATATTAACACCGTTGGATGCCAGCCGGCTCAGTGGTCTCGAGGTTAAGCGTTCAAATCTCACAAGGCGGGATGGTGGATGTACACTGCTGAGGAGTCCCACAACAGAACGAAACGGCCATCTAGGTTTTCCATCGTGATCTAGCTTCAATTCACTCATAATCTTAACTCTTGAAATTATTACAGTCTTCACAAAACTTCTGATACTAAACAAAAAATCATAATTATTATTTAATATCATCCTTAAAATCTATTGGAAATTATCACAAATTTCTTTTAAATAAGGATATAACTCATTTGAAAACACATTTGTTTGTTTATTTTTCCTACATTAACCTATTCTATCTATAAAAATAAGATTAGTGTTTAATTAATCTTAAGGAGAAGAAAAGAAAAATACTGAGAACTAAATGGTCTAATAATTAAAATAACCCATAGTATCATTGTGAATAAGAAAAAGGGAATTCAACGAAGAAAATTGTCTTTTCGACAAAATCATTTACTTAAGCTATACATTCGTCTATATAGTTATATATGGAAAATATATGTGTCTATAGGAGGACAGAAAAAATTTTGCATCACAAAAATGGATTCGAGAATAAATAACAGATGACGTTACGTATTAAATCATAACTATGAATATATATATATATATATATTCAATGATGTAAATAACAACCAATCAAATTAAAATACTTTTCTCTCTCCCTCCCTCTCTCTCTTTCTTTCTCACATTATGAATGAACTGTTAAGAAATATTTATGTTTTTTTCTAAGAGAAAAAAACTGATTGGTTAATTGATTTGATTAAAAAGAAAATCTAAAATGAGAAAAGTTTATTACCATCTGAATTGTTTATTTATTCATTTAGTATCTTTCCCCCCTTTTTTTCAGTACTAGTTAGTCATTATTATTTTCAATTGTAATAATAATGAATTCATTTATGATTTCTTCAATTATGAATTCAAATACAAATGAAATTTATAATATAAATAATAAATATTGGAATATATTAAATTTATCTAATTTTATATTAAATAATGAACAATTAAATAATACAATTATCAATAATAATTATAAATTAAATTTAAAACAAAATTTCAATTTATTTAATCAAATAAATGATAATGAATTCATTTTAAATTATCAAAATTATTTAAATTTATTTATAAATCAATATAAACAAAATGATTTATTATATAATAAATCAATAATCAATCATCAATTATTATGTAATAAAAATAAATATACAATAGAAAAATTGAATAATAATAGTAATAGTAATAATGAAATCAATATAAATAAAGAATATTTAAATAGAGGTAAGTGTATTGAATAATATTGATATAATTAATTTTCTTGAAATTGATTAAAATGAACTTAATCTAATGAATGAATCAAATGAAAATAGATCGTATATGTGGATATATGTATGAGTAGGTGAATGTATGTTATGATTGGGGATAGTCAGTTGAAAATGTTTTTTTTCTCTCTCTCTCTAAAACCATTGAATTTTAAAATGTGAATCATTTATGGTACTCGATGTGATAGATGATTTTAATCATTTTACCTCTATGTATGTATATTATAGATCGTTGGTGTTGGTAGAATTTTTTTAGTCAGAATGAAAACATGTATCATACAATGATTTTTAGTAATCTATATTTGTTGTTGTGAGATAGTAACTCACTGAAGACAATGGTGGATGTGTCACTCAGTTTCGTAAATTAGTTTAAGTTAGACATTAACACCGTTGGATACCGGCTCAGTGGTCTAGTGGTTAAGTCCTCGCGCGCGAAACCAGTAGGTCCTGGGTTCGAATCTCGCAGTGGGCGAGGTCGTGGATGCGCACTGCTGAGGAGCCCCACAGTGGGACGAGACGGCCGTCCAGTGCTTCCATGTCTCCCATAGTGGTCTAGCTTCAAATGACTCATGATCTCAATCATTGAAATTACTATAATATCCACAAAACCCATCTGATATTCTATATTTCTTCAATTATTGTAGAGCTAGTGACGAAAATGAACTAAAAATCGGAATTTTCTCAGATTTCTTTAAAGATTAGTTTGGATTATTTAAAATGATATTTACTTAACTGATTACTAGATTATCTTATATTTCGTCAATGATTTGCACTAGAATGAAATTTCATATTATTATGCTTCAGGAACCGTCCTCAGAAATCGAATATGAAACCTGTAGTTAGGATCTAGTAACCTGTCTTTCTAACGTTCAATCAACTTAAAATATTCCGCAACTATCAACGCGGTTATTTAGTAATTTCGACAAACCTATCTATAATATAAAAAGAGGCAGAAATCAGTGAGATTACATATTCTATCTAATTTGCTGTTCGATGAGACGAAACTATGTTTTAAAACTTCGTTTTTCATCATGTACTGAAGTCATTTGAATAGTTTGATGATGCTTCCTAAAGTAGGATTCTGTCCTCGGTAAAATAACCATGTAATCACTTAGTCAAGTGAAATTAGACTGTATTATACCATTTCGAATGTTACGCATTTTATGTTCATTACCAGTAAACTATTCTTTTATGGTAAGAATAATCAGTCCTCACGAATAACTCAATTTTCTTTTTAGAATAAAGATCATGTTTTATTCAGATTAGTGAAATATTTTATTTATCTAAATAAGTTAATAAGTAATATTTGTTCTGACTGTCAACGTTGTTGATATACTAGATAAAAATAACTCTGCTTTTTAATTTATTATATACACCCACCCCCACATCAGTGGACACTTTCTAACATCTTTCTCCTTTGTACTCTACAAACCTGTCGTCGAACAATTAATATTTTAAAGAATTGTGTAACCGATTATCGTTGTTTTAAAATGAATATGAAAGTTAATATTTACAAATGATTGATCATCGAGTGGTGACCAATGTCATGTGTGTCATGTCCTTGTTAGTGCAGATCGAATTCTATCGACCAAGTTGCAATATAGTTGCTAGTCTAGGTGACTTCATCATCATCATGTGCACTATGTTGAGATGTAAGGTGGAGGTTGAATATAATGAACAACCACTAACTTATATAAAAACCAATAATTTGTGCAATCATTACCTTTTTAATAACAATGAGCTCAAGGAATCCCGTTCACATTCAAGTTCAAACTTAGTTCAAAGTCAGAAACAATTTCTTTTACAACATTCTATATCTTCATATATTTAGTGTAAAATAAATACATGAATTCTAATAAATTTATCTTTCGTTTCTCCCAGGCGGTAAATGATAAGTAGAATATGTCAACAAATGTAATGCTTCAATATTTTACATCTCAGTAATTTGTAAGCCTTTCATAATATCATATAGTCGTCCACAATTAAAATTCATAATTATTCAGTTTGAACAAGTCTAACTCGGGAATGTTTATTGTACATGATAATGATCATGTTCATGATCTCAATCAAAAATTTAATAATCTCCACAACCCTCTCTACGAATAATTACCATGTGCTCTCTAGTGACTAGCTTCGTGAGGGACTTTTCGTAGTTCTAATGAGAAGCCATGAAGAATGGAGCTAATCCATATCGGGTAGAGACAGGTATCTACCTCAGTATAATGGAAGATGATCGCGCAATTTCACGGATTGGTTGAGATTAGACATTAACATCATTGGATGCTGACTCAGTGATCCAGTAATTTAAGCGTTCTTGCACGAGACTGCTAGGTCCTGGGTTCGAATGCCGCCAGTGGGATCGTTGATTCGCAGTGCTAAGGAGTCCCACAATAGGACGAAACGGCCTCCTAGTGCTTCTAGGTTTTCCATCGTAGTGTAGCTTCAATCGACTCATGATTTCAACTATTGAAATTACTAATATCTCTACAAAACTCCTTCTGATAACAATTTCTGTATATTAATTTTATTTTAATTTTACAGATTTAAATAGATTTCAATCAACATCTAAATTATCTAATTTTATTGATTCATCTTCTGAGTTATCATTAAATAATCATGATCAAAATTACAATAATAATAATAATGAATATTTCAATAATAAACAGAATGATTTAAATCAATTAAAGAAAATCAATAAACAAAATAATAATCATAATCATAATTATTCTAGAAATCGTACAGCATTTACAGATTATCAATTAATTTGTTTAGAACGTGAATTTTCTCACATTCAATATTTATCACGTATTGATCGTATTCATTTAGCGCAAAATTTAAATTTAACTGAAAAACAAGTGAAAATATGGTTTCAAAATCGTCGTGTACGTTGGAGAAAAAGAAATTCATTATAGATTTGAAAGAATCAATAGAAAAGAAATTCATAAACTTTGGCACCTTTTTTTCGCTTCTTTTTCTTCTTCTTCTTCTTCTTCTTGTTCTTCTTCTTTTATTTTTGTTTTTGTTTTTAATATTTTCTATCTTTTTCTTTTTTAATTGTCCATAATGATGAACACGTAAATTGAAATGAATTTTAGAATAAATTTTGATTGTATCAAGGAATAATGATTAATTATTGTTTATTTTTGTAATAAACGTTGATGTTTTACTTTTTCTACGAATAAATTATGAAGAAAATAGCTTGATAGTGACTTTTTTTCTTCTTTAGAAAAAAAGTTGTAGAGAACTGAATTCAATGGAATGTACTTCGAAATTTTGTATATACACTTGTGATGATATCTGATTTAGTCAATGTTAGACGCTTTCTAACCTTTAATTAAAGCAGTGATGTAAAAATGAGAATGTACAGAAAGCTTTATGTCAAAAAATCGAGTGAATTTGTAGAGAATTCATTTGTTCGGATATAGATTATACTGAAGTGATCTAGGAGAAAAAAGAAACTATATGGTCAACAATCTTACGTAGATGAATAACTTGTCAACATAAAACAGCTTAGTCATTCTTGTATTTTATACTTTTATGTGACTTTGTGATTTGTCTAAAATCGTCTGGTTTATCATCTCTTGATTGATAATACTGATTAGACGCATTAATAAGTTACTTAAAATTCTTTGGATTTTTGAGGAAAAGTTCAAAGACATATAAGATGTTTACTTGTTGTGTTACGTTCATCTATATGAGACTATCCCTTTTTCAGTTATCTTAGGTCATTTCACAGAAAAATCACGTTATTAAACATTGTTCACAAAATCTATGTCAATATGACAATCATATACTCATTAGTTGGTAGCTAAGATATTTCATTGAAAAGCTATGATTTGCACAATTCAACCATGTACGACCAGTGGAGTCCAATCCGTGTCGTGTAGAGTCATGTATCTACCTAGGACAATGGATGAATTGTTGCGCAAGATCATGGATCGATTGAAGTTAGACATTAACACCTCTGAACTTCGGCTTAGTGGTCTAGAGGTTAAGCGTTTGCGCGCGAAATTGAAGGTCTAGTGTTCGAGTCCCCCATGTAGAATTGTGGATGCGCACTACTGAGAAGTCCTATGCTGGGACGAAACAGCCGTTCAGTGGTTCCGAGTTTTGCTTGGTGGTCTAGCATAGATCGACTCATAAATTCAACCATTAAAATGACTACAATCACAAAACCCTATTATGATGTGGGAAATAAGACAACTGTCAATGTTTCCAATGTATGATCTCTGTATTATCAAGTGAATCTCTTGACGTTGCAAATAGGATTACGACTCAGTGTACTCGATGGTGAAAATATACAGGTGATTGGCTTATCTGAGGTGAGTAATACTAAGGAGTCAGAGAATTGAATGAAATCGGTATTCATTGTTTCGTAATCTTCAACAGCTTTTCAAAAGATATCAATGTGTAAAGAGAATTCATTTTGAAAATTAAAAAAGTTCTGTATAATTTTCTTATTATCAATAATGAAAACACGGTATACTACATGGATCTAATCTCCAAAATAAAATCACCCTGTAGGCATTTTTATTCTTTGCAAATAGCAAAAGAAACACTAACATATTTCTCTGTACGTAACTAAATTTACTGTAGAATTAAAATGCTAATACAATGGGTTAATTCATATGTGAATATATTTGCATTAGGTGATGTGTGTGTGTGTGTGTAAATGATCATTTTTATTACAAGTAAACAAATTACAAATAAAAGCAATAATAAAACAATCGAGTTTTCATGTTACTTTCCATTGTAACTAATCCGGTCATTCTATTTCTTCACCTACCCCCCCCCTGAACCACTACTGTCCGGATCATGAAACTAAACTTCTATGACTAAGTTTTCTTATTTTTTTTTTAGTGATCATCAAAGCAAAGAAATTTAACATAGATGAAAGTTTTGATAGAAATTAAGAAGAAACCGAGAAAATACGCTTACCTCTCCTTTCACTACACTTCAATAAAGATTTGAAAAAAAATAAATAAATCGCTTGAAAAAGTAAGTACAAAGGGAACTCACTAAAAAAAGTTTTTTTTCATAAATAAAAAGCTGAAAAGAATCATTGAAATAGATAGTTGAACAAACACCATAATTGGGTGACTAAACAAATGCGTAGGTGGATTCATACACACGGGTATGTATGTGTGTATATGTGTGTTCATCTATGTGTAGAATTAAATAGACATCATCATTTGATTGGTTGACAACTATTAAGATGAATTCAGTAGTTCACTTATGATCCAACTAGAAAAATGTGTAAATAAGTTAGTGTTTATTCATTTATTGTTTCATTAATGATATTTCAAGTGAAATGGATTATTAAAAAAATAATAATAATACAAAACAACTACGAAATCGTATATCTATTTTTTTTTTTAAATCAATAGATCGCCTATTATAACTAAAGCTATGACGAGAGAATACTTTTTTTGTATATTTAGTAACCAAGTCTTTGTAAATGGTGATAGAAACTTAAAGAGGAAATACCCATGATACTGGTAAATAATAAACATTGAATCAATGAATGAAATTATTAGACAAATAATTTTGTTTTCATTACATTTTCTCTTCTTTTTTTTTGAATCATTTATTTCTATGGTTAAACACATTTTCAATATGGTTACAATAAACATTGAAGAATAAGACAAGTTTATACTTAGTTGAGCAAGAGAATACAGGAAATTCATAATTTTCTGTATGTATACAAGAGCTATATGCAGATAATTATTTTATTAAATAATAATAATATAATAATTTCACAACCTTTCGGAATAAATCATCTTCGAATTGTTTAGTTAACTAACAAACTTTTTAGTGGGAATTTAAAACTTTCTTGAACTGATCAACACCTTTTAGATTGATGTAAAAAAACAACACAAGTATGTAAAACACACTTAAAGTAAGCTGATGATTGGAGGTAGTCGATAAGAAACCTTGGACCTAGGTTTCCTGCTACTTGGTATTCATCATTAAGATGTGCCTGTAATCTTGAGAAAACTGATGCACCTTAGAGGATTCAATCTTGTTTCACCCAGCTTCAAAGTTCTCAACAGTATCATTGAGTCAGCTGGATTGAGATTGGCCTTCTGTAGGAATGAGATGTATTTACAATTGATTAATCACTGGGTAGTGACAAATCCTTGTTAGTACTAATCGAATTCTATTGATCAAATCGTAATGTGGCCATTAATTGACTTGAGATCATGTGCAGCATATTGAGATGTAAGGTGATGAATGACGGCATATAACATTGGTTACAACTCAGAGAACATTTACATTTCTATAGTGCTCATCAAGTTTATGAATTATAATAAATGTAAGTGATGATAGTTGCTTGTAAAATATAATATTAATGACTTTATTAACATTAACAACAGTATGGATAAATTCAATGTAAGTTCTAGTATGGATGATATAAAATGTTAAAGATTATTGAAGATATCTCTCTTATCTTTAATGAAAAATTGGATTTGTTTTAGAACAAATACGAACTTTAAATAGATACTAGATCCTATTTCTATCTATCTATTCTTTCAAATTCATTCATTACATTAAATAATCAGTTATGTAATCATTTATTCCGTATCATAAAATTCACATGATCACTTCTCTTTATTATATGAATTCTATTGTGTTATGATTTAATGTTAATATTCATGTGACAATATCACCGGTTAGAACAACGATTTATACGGTCTTGGCCCTGTGTCAAACTAATGTCACTTTAACTAGCACGAGAAACCTAGTTAGTTATTAGTTCTTCCAACCTAGCCCTGCCAATTGAGTCTAAACCACAAAGCTCAGCTTCCATTGTATGAATCATGTATTTCAGACAAACTCAGTTTATATACAAGCAAATCAAACCTCATCATATTATAAAATAGAAAATAACAATTATACATGATCAAGTCAAAAAGTGGCTATGAATGTGAGATACTGTAACTAATAGACTGAGAATGATTTAAAAAATAGTAAATCGAATAATAATAGTCAGTAGGTCAAATGAAAGCTCATAATAAAAGAAATATGAATATACATATAATCTAGTTACTTAATATTCATCCAATAAGAGTATATGTAATATTAGTTCATAAATCATTCCTAACAGTTACCATTCATTCATTCTTTGTTAGGATATAACAAATTGATTGAAACAATTTATCCTGCTTTGTTTTATGAGGATATCTTCATACTTACGTCAATCCATGTTTATATACATAAAAGGATCTCTTTTGAACAAATTTATTATCATGTTATATAATATATACGATGTATTACAAGTGATATATATTCATTTGAGTACTTCCCCCTAATTCACTATACAACCATATCTGATTTATTTCTATTCATTATCACTATTACTAGTTATTATCATATCAGTTGAATAATCAAAGGTGATGGAAATACAATGAATTTTTCTTTTCACCTTAATCATATTAATCCGTTAATTAAATACTCTTTTTTTTCTCTTTTTTTTTTTAAAGACGATCACATCGATAATTAGTAGTCTATGAACATGGATTCATAAATTGATCAAAGTTATTTTTCTAGTTTAATGATTTCCAAATGGAAAATAAATAAACAATCACTTTTTCTTATATCAAAGTATTAGAGTAGATAGGAATAGTTTTAATACACTTGAAAATTCATTCATTCATGTTTAAATGTTGTCTTTTTTGTCTTGTTATTGAAAATAATTAGTTCCTTGAAAATATGGTTTTATTATATGTTATGCATGAAAATACTCATGTATGTGTATGTGTGTGTGCTCATGTGTATTTAATGGTATATTCAATTTAATACACATTGTAAATACTTTCTATTCGATTGAGTTTGAAACTTTCAAATTACATATTAAACACAAATATCTTTCAATAGTTCAGATCATATGTCAATCGAAGCTAGATTATGATGGGAAAACTGGTAGCACTGGGTAGCCGTTTCGTTCTATTGTGGGACTTCTCAGTAGTTTGCATCCACGATCCAGCCTCTCGAGATTCGAGCCCAGTACCTATCCATCTTGCGCTCGGATGCTTAATCTCTAGACCATTGAGCTGGCTGGCATCCAACGATGTTAATGTCTAACTTCAAATAATACATGAAATTGAGTGGCACATCCACCACTGTCACCAGTCAGTTACTATCACACAGCAGACACGGACGAAACGGCTAGCACGCGAGATTGATAGGCACTGGGTTCGAATCTCACAAGGCGGGATCATGGGTGTGCACTGCTGAGGAGTCCCACGATGAGACGAAACGGCCGTTCATTGCTTTCAGGTTTTTCATGATGGTCTAGCTTCAACTGACTCATGATCTCAACTACTGAAATTACTAAAATCTCTACAAAACCCCTTCTGATGCAAATATCTTTATTTCTTTTTAGATGAACTTGTTGTTATTATAAGTGGGATGATTTAATTGTAAAGGTTTGATTATTGGCTTTTATTTTATAAATTAATAACTAACAGTTTATACGATTGGCATTAAAATTAATTGTTTAATGTCTATAATTGTACTGTCATCATTGAGACATTTAATTTCAACTGCTATCTTCTTAGATTAATTTCTAGCTTTATAATTATCTATATTTAAATGTTTATTGTTATATCTCGATGAGACTAATGAATGGTAACTGTTGGGATCTATTTCTGGAATAATTGCTAAATAACTAAACTATTCATATTCATGTCCCTCTTATTATGAGCTTTATTTTGACCTATGAACTGTTATTATACGATTTACAATTCTTGACTTATGCCCTATCTATCAATTACCATCTCCCACATTCACAGACACATTTGGCTAAATTGTCTACAAATGTTGTTTCCTATTTTATGGTACGATGTGGTCTGTTTGATTTGCATATAAACCGAGTATATTTGAAATAAATGATTGATATTGCAGATGGTGTGATTGGTGTTGTGGAGTTAAGAGGTGGGACTATGCGGTAAGCAGAATCGATGAGGACTGTAGACTGCTCGTACTTGTTTTATGCGTGATTGGTCTAGTCGATGATTCACTGTTCTTTAATTGGCGGTATCATCACGTTATAGGACACAGGCCACAAGTTATAAAACTTATCAGCTAGCATTTGTTAGTCTTGATAAATTCGATACTCTCGACGTTGCTTTCGTTCAAGTTTTTAATATCTACCCAGTTCAAGCTCTGTCAATATATTATCTTCCATATGTGTAGGACAACTCTAGATGATTTCTAATAGTTTACATCTTCTGAAAGTTTATCCTGATAATATTGTTAACAAAGATAACAAAATGTTTACAAGCAAACAACTCAGCTCAGAGAACAGAACAGCTACAAAATCATCCTTCTGAGCAATCACTCATGAACATCATACAATAAGTGTTTCACAATCTAGATAAAGATAAAGTGAAATGAGCATCATCAAGCTTATTGAAGAACTACCATTTTCATTGACTGAAGAATTTATAATTAAGAAAATTTATATCAATGGAAGTCATGTTTGAGGAAAATGTTTTTCATTTAGTAACTGCCTCCCAACAGACACGGCTGAACTCCACTGATCACGGCTTCTCACTAGAACTCACTTGAATTCAGTCACTAATGAGTGCATGATAATTAGCAGTATAGCGTTGTGTTTTTAATTGTTAATTGATAATTTGTGTATGAAACATTAAAGTTTTCACATTGTTCATAAAATTTTCATGATTAGATGGTAATTTGTTCGAAGTGTATTACCGTGAGAAGTCAACTGCACGCTTTCTACCGACTATTCATGAAAACGGAACGAAACACTAGTTGTCTTTTTCATCTACTAACTTTATTCCACGTTTATTTATTATATATAACGCCATACTACTTATTAATATTCAGTAGCTTATGTATTATCAATCATTTCGGACAACGAAAGCTTAACAAATCAACTCTTACTCAAATAGGTTAACATTGTACAGAGATCCATTCCAGCTAAAAATCTTCTCTATCATTCGAAAAATTAACAACTTACAACGTACGGTATTTCTGTAGTAAAATGTACTTTAAAACTTAAACATTTAAATAATTACCTGATTTTAAAATGATTTTCTTATTTATAATAGAAACCCCTTCTTTTTATTATTTATTCCTGATCACATGTATTAATTACTGAGACTTTGCATGTTCGGTACAGCTGACCTGATTCGGTACCACCGTTGTTGGTTCATTTTCGTTCACTTTTAGAGCATATTTGACGTAGCTGTGTGTTGTAGCTTAATTAATGGAGACGGTGGATTCGACATGTCATCAAAGCCTAAAAATCTTATGAGGTTTGTATTCTTTATTGCTTGCATTGACTCTCTTAATGATACCACGTCCCAGAAGAATTTCATTTTTTGATTTCAAATTACAGGTGTAATCGGCTTTCCAGTCAATATCCTCGAAAGGATTCTTGATCACCATTCCAAGATTTTATTGGCATTTTCTAGCAGTTCGCAAGCTGGTAACCTTTATACTATACTGAAATTGCCAAGGGACCACTAATACAAATAATCGTAGTTTCATTGAATAACACAACAAATCGGCAGTAAATTTGTTGTAAGTAAGGTCTGTAATAAAAGTCTGAGTTAGAGACTGATAGAATTCAAGGAGCATTGATGGATCAAACTAAAATAACGTTGATCATCATTCGGTGATTAATTACGAATATTTTAGTCCTGCAGGAGACCAGTCGTCATCCGGATAGTTCTATGGTAGTGTCTCAGGCTAGGAACATGAGTGGCTTTGGTTCGAATTCAACAGGGATCATGAGTTCCTCGAAAATCGCTGACAAGTGCTGACTAGCAAGAAATCTATACACAGAAATTTATATCAATTACCTCTAAGAGCCTAAAATTCTAAGTTATGCTAAGCACAATAATGAATTAAGTGAACTGATGATAATTTGTTAATAATTGTAAACTAGCAGAATTAATATCCAGAAAATTTATTTTGAAAACTACTATAGGTGAATGAAGACATTCAACAGAAATCCCAGAACTCGAAATGTTTTTAGAAAACTGAATTTTCCTCAGCCCTCATAAGTTATAACCGAAGTCATTTGATAATTATCATAAGATGTGACTAGCATCACATTCTAGGTGAATACTATTTACCTAGTTAAAACATATTTGATTTTTGAATACCTACACAAAGCACTCTGATTATTAGCAGGGGATTATAATCAATGCCATTATATCTTCAATAAATGAAGACGAATTCTACAAATTATGCTCATGTAATTTGATAAAGTAAATTAGTTTAATGATTATCAACCAGATTTGATTTCATTAGAAATAAATATTAAACAGAATAAAACGAATTACTTTTTGGTTGTTTATTTACAACATGTTGGACTTATATCAACTATACATAAAAATTGTATGTTTCTTTCTATTCTATCTCAATTATCTTCTCCACCATCTCAACATGAACTTATTATTCTACTAATCAAAAGAAATTTTAATCAATGTTCACCCCGATACAATCATTCTTACATTGTTGCTATTTTCCACATTTTATCTTTCAGAAATAGATTCAAATATTACTGAGATGGAAGTTTAATAATAATAATAATACTGTCCAGTTAGTCAGTATTGTCTTCATTATTTATGTTGTTAGACATTAACACTGTTGGATACCGGCTCAGTGGTCTAGTAGTTGAGTGCTCGCGCGGGAAGCCAGTACGTCCTGGGTTCGAGGCCGGCGTGATGCGGGATCGTGGATACGCACTGTTGAGGAGTCCCATACTAGGACGAGACGGCCGTCCAGTGCTTCCAGGTTTCCCATGGCGGTCTAGCTTCAATCGACTCATGATTTCAATCTGTGGAATTTATGTTATTATTATTGTTGTTATTAGTAGTAGAGGTATTGGTAGTATTAATATTAGTATTAGTAGTAGTAGCAGTAGCAGTAGTAGTAGTGTGAGTACTAGCGGTAATAATAATATTTTATATTAGATATCTCCTGTGTTTTGACTTTGAATAAAATAAATCTTAGTCAAATTTTTACTTGAATCCTAAATAATATTGAACAGTGAATAAAGAAAGATCTATACAGTGAAAATATGTTAGCATACTTCATTTTGAGATGGTGAAGAAAATTTGTAGCTCATGTGGATAATTTTGATGGAGTTTTGTTCTCTGAGATGGATGGTTTGGTTATGGAGCTTTCATCGTTCTTCTGAACGACATCATTAGCACAAACTTCTACCTAACTACTTCATTTTACTGTTGATATTTTTATTCATATCATTATCATGCTATCATATATTAACTGATATTGTAAGTCATTAATTAATTATAAGCTAAATTATGCATTTCGTCTTTTTTTTCAACGTCATCAACTACGTAAGTACAATTGGCCTTTACATACATAATTCAGACTATAGTATTTGAAGTAATGAAATAAAGTTATTCTATATTTTTACACTATTTTATATTTTAGGGACTGTTGAACTTATTTATAGATTATTGAAGATTTAAGGGATTTGAACCTGGAGAAAGTGACAGAATAGTTATTTTGATACATGTGTTATCCCCAAAGAACTTCAGATCTTCTTCAGTTTATTTAGTACATAAATGATGCATATTACAGTGTAAGTTTTATTGACAATTTCATTTCAAGGGGCTTAATTTATCTACAACTCTCGGTTATGAATTATATCAGTGTAGTACAGCTGATTTGATGAATTTAAAAGAAATACAGTGAAAGTTGTAACTTCGAATGAAATGTTCGATAAAAATTATATTGCGATATACAATACCCATTTACTAAGTAAGCGGAAAAGTGTACATCACAATTATTAGACATAGAGGATATTGCAAATGACTCCATCCTTCAAAGCTAACTCATAATATTACCATAAGGTTTTTATGGAGATAACTGAATGTTCATATTTACAAATCAAACGATATTTATTTGTAATTATACACTACGAACTGAATTCTGTAAGCCAACAATTGAAACCCGGGGAATAATGAATATCTGTTTTAATCATAATGGTACGAATGCACAACCATAAGAGAAAATAAACACAGGTCCTTTAGACTCCATGGTCAGTGTTTGACCTTTAGACTACTGACCTGGTAGTTAATCGTTTAAATATTTAATTCCAATCAATTCGTACTATTATACCATCGTCATCCGCTGGCAATGGTAATATTTATTATAATTCTGATATTTTTGAACTCCATTGGTGATAGATTCACAATAGAACTCATGGAATTACCTCTCAGAATTAGTTACGAGTAAAGATATAATAATTTCTTGTAGTATCAAGTGGATCATGAATCCCTATCGCTATAGTATCTCACAAATGTACGTAACAGCTGTTTAGTGTTTCATCATTTTCCATAGTTGTCTTTGTTATTCAACAACTTCCATACCTTGCTATCCCAAAGAAAGATATTAATTATATCATAAACATCCCCAAACGTTTGGAGATTTTCTAGAAGAAAATTGCTGTAATTAACAATATAACTGGTACGTTTAACCAATCATATTAGAAAACGTGAGAAAGAGTAAACATGTCTTGTTCTGTAATTTACCGGAATTTATCAAAGGTAGTGATTCTTTTAGAGTAGTATACTTGGTGTTTTTCGAATTTTATAGAGGTTTTAAGAGATAATTATTGACACTTTATTAACAAAAAGGTAATAAATAGCGTAAAAAACAAAAATTTTTAATGTATCACACAACTAGGACTTGGATTACTTGTTTCCTTACGCCTGTTACTCCCCAATTGAGCATAGGTCACCAACCAGCATTCTCCAACACACTCTGTCCCACTCTGCCTTCCTTTCCAGTTCTATCTAATTCTTGTTCATTCTTCTCATGTCTGTTTCCGTTTCTCGGTGTAATGTGTTCATTGATATTTCTCTCCTCATTTGGCGTTGAGGATCCCAAGTGGGGGCTTGCCTTGTGACGCAGTTGGGTGCCTTCATCAATGTGTTTCCTATCCACTTCCAGCGCTTCTTTCTGGTTTTTTCCTCCACTTGGATCTGGTTTGTTCTTTCCCACAGTAGGTTGTTGCTGATAGTGTCTGGCCAACGGATCCGAAGTATTTTGCACAACTTGAATACATCATTTTAAATAGTATATGTTAACGTGACTGAATTTCTTATAAGAATTGTGGTGAAAATAGAAAATCTATAACTGCTAGTTTGTTTCTTCTATATTTCATAATACCTCCATGAAATAGATCACGTTAATATTAATGATACACTGTACGAAAATCTAGTAGGTTATACCCTGATGTTTTGTAAACATCTACTCAATAGTGAGTGATGAAGAACAGGATATCATTTACCAAGATGACAGAATGTATCTCTTTGAAGGTTATATTAAAGAGAAACAAGATAACACAAGTAGCTATAGAAAAAAAACTAGTACAAGAAGAAAGAGTATACTAAACGTTCGCTGATCTCTTATCTAATTAGAAAATAACTCTTGTAAATGGATGGTTTATACAAAACAAAAAAGTAATCGGAAGAAATAACAAATGTAAACATATTTGATATATTTAATGAATATGTTAAAACTTTCCTAAAAGTTACTCTGCTTGTTAGTCAAAAGAACAATGATGTATGAATTCATCCACATGAGTATAGATTATCCGTTTCCTCAAACCATTATGATGTGTCAAGTTGGTTATTTAAGAAGTAGATTATTAAGAGACTGAGATTTGTCGATAGACTAGGAATTAAGTGTTAGTATATAGGGGTAATGTCTACTGACCTATTATATGCAGTCTATAGAAACAGACTTGTGTATTTGCTAAGTTCTACGCTATCTTCTTTTACTCTTTGATAATGAGATGTAAATTTTTGCAATCATTTTAACCATATAAAGAGGTTACATTTTTTATTAAAATTGGTTCATCCTTATACTACACTTTCATTATACAACCCAAACTAAAGTAACTTAATTTAAGCATAAAATAAACTTCGTGGATTGGTTGAAGTTAAACATTACCACCATTGGATGCCGAACAGCTCAGTGGTCTAGTTGATTAAGCGCCTGGCGCGAAACTGATAGGTCCTGGGTTCGAATGTCGTGGGGGCAGGATCATGGATACGCACTGCTGAGTCGTCCCATACTAGGGCGAAACAGTCGTCCAGTGCTTCCAGGTTTTTCATGGTGATCTAGCTTCAATTGACTCATGATTTCAAACAGCATAAAATAAACATCAATATTTGTCTATAAACTTTTAATCAATATGAATACATTCAAATGAAAATAAATATACACCATACTGTTCAGTACTCATTATTGATTATTATTATTCTTGTTGAAACTTAAGTATTCATCAATTGTAAAGAATCTTATTTACCAGTAAACTAATTTAATTACTTTTAATTATTACATCATCATTGTAATGCATTTTCTATGATGTAATCATGATAATAATAATAATAATGATTACTCTCATTATATTGAATGAATATATAGTTCATATATATGTATATTTACTGTTTCTATATACTATTTAGAGTGAAATATGTATACTTCAATTTAATGAATTTTCATAGAATGAAAACTATTTTAGTATATTATTATTATCTTTTTTTTTACAGCTATTCACTCTCTCTTATTAAGTAGAAACTTCTTTGTATTAATACCGCTGATATGTGTGTTTAATTGACAAATGTCATTGAAAAGATTATTTTAATGAAAAAAGAAAAGAAGAAAGAAAGAAAGAAAGAAGAGAAAGAATACAAGTATCAATATTATTTATAATGACATCTTTCTTTTTGATAAGTTCATAATTGAATGAAATACCGCTAATGTTCTAATAACCAATAAAATCGTTGCATTTATGGCGGATCATTCAAACTCTACTAATTGTCTTTTAAAACATATATATATATATATATATATATATATATATAAAGAGAGAGAGACATTTAATTATTTACTAAATAGATAATGAATAGTGAAATTACTTCAATATACAATTGCTCTGTTTTTAAAAATTAAAATTGAGTTGATCATTTGAAAATGAGATTCAATTAGTTCATTTATATTTTATAATATTTCGTTGAGAATATAGAATATTTAAGATTGAAAAGAGAAGAAAGAAAAGAAAAGAAAGTATAGTTGATGAATTAAAGATTAATATTGTTTTGATGAAGTTATATATTGGAGGCTCTTTGGTAAACACAGATAATTGACATCTTGGTGTTACCTTTTCCTCTGATCTCTCTTGGTTTTCTCACATTTTACTGTTATCGAAGAAGGTTTTCCGTCTGACTTACTACATAAAAAGATTGCATGCGTTTGGAATTACTCGTCATTTACTCTTACAATTTGTCAATTCTTGCATATTACCTATTATTCTTTACTGTTCTCCATTATTCTTTCACGGGCTTTTGAGAAAAGACTTTGCTGTATTGCGGAGAGTGCTGAAGGCAGTTAGCAAGATGTGTGGTTAATCTTTCGAGGTCATAATTAATATGGTTGTGGATAGACATCTAAAGTCATGCAAACTCCTGGCAGCTGTTATTTTATCAGATACTAACCATCCCCTTCACTCTTATCTTTCTCCTTGTATATCTCCTGGTAGAACGAGACGTAATTACATTAAAATCCATGCACGCAAGCAAAAGTATGAAAGTTCGATAATACCGTATCTAACAAATATACTCTGTGACCAATAGGTTGTTAGAGTTAACCTAATCAATAACCTGCATTCTGAACATGTCTCTAATTTGAAAAGTTGTACAGTTTTTCGGGTTTTTTTAAAACCTTTTTTCCCTTTTTTTGTCTTTGTTACTGCTTCTTTTTTGCGTAAGTAACTTGTTGAAATACCCTGTGCTAAAAATTCCATATTGTACCAAAATGTAATATTGAATAAAGCCATTAATAATAATAATTCAATACTCTTTAAGCTGGATGGTTTGATCATAGAGTTTTCATTATTCATTCAGTTCAGAAAATAAAACTCTATCAAAAATGATCTATTTGAGTTATAAATCTTCTCCATTATTAATACGGTTTGTTATGATAGATAATGATATTAGTCAATTATATTGTAGGTATCATTATCAAGGTTTGATTTGATCATTTTGAATAAATTGAGTATTAGATATGTTATATCCTAGTGAAGATTACATTACGAGTAACGTCTGAAACCTATTAATGGATTAATATTATTTATATATTCTTATGGTATAACTTTTCAGTAACTAGATTATGTATCTCTATATTCCCCTTGTTATAAGCTTCATTTTGACTTATAATTTATTATTGTACGATTTACTGTTCTTAAGCTATGTTCAGTTTATTGACTACTGTCTTCCACATTCACAGTCAGTTTTTGGCTTTATTGTGTATGAATGTTATTTCTTATTTTATGCTGCGTTACGATCTGTTTGGCTGATATAAAAACCAAGTATGTCTGAAATAAATGATTTGCATAGTGGAGGCTGTTGTTGGCATTCTGAACTCAGCTGGACAGGCCAGGTGAGCAACGGACCAAGCTGATCAGACCGGTCGGACGTCATTGGTTTAGTACAGTATAAGAAGTGAATAAGTTGTATTTTGATTGGCGAATAAATTATTTAATAACTAGCGGGCCATAAAGTTACAATAGGGTAGATTGTTATAAATAAAGATAATGTATTTGTAATACCCTAATGAGTAGAAAAAAATTAGATTTTCTGACATTTCGTGACTTAGTGTAATCCTCTTCTTCAGAGATTATATTGTTTAGATCTTAATGGTATGTTTTTATTCCATATGAAATTCTTTAGTTGAATATACTTTTATCTTAAATAAGTGTATATTTCATACCAGAATAAAAATATACTAAACTGATAATTTTGAAATAATTATTAGTTAATAAGGAAATAATGTCACAGGTTGAAATCATGAGTCGATTGAAGCTAGACCACCATGGAAAACCTGGAAGCACTGAACGGCCGTTTCGTCCCAGCATGAACACCTCAGCAGTGTGCACCCACGACCCCGTACCACGAAGGACTCGAACCCAGGACCTACTGGCTTCGCGCGCGAGCACTTAACCACTAGACCACTGAGCCGGCAAGGGAATAATATTTAGTTACTAAGTAATTAACAATTAAAACTAAGAAAAGTTACAGTTGAATTATAGTTTGATATAATTAATGAATTTTTACATATTAAACTATTCATTATAGTAAAAGAAAATGATTAAGTTTACATATTGGGTGTCAGGTTTGTGTATTGAGTTAAGGTTATAACTGTATAGGGTTTTCGTAACTGGTTAACATTAGTTATGGTTGTTTAAATAAGTTCAAACAGTATTTTAAACAATTTGTGATATTTGAGTTATGTCATACTGTGTAAACTGAACTGTTTCATTGTTATTGTATATAGAATCTTCCTGAAATATGAGCTGATAACGACTATATTATCTAAAAAGACAATGGAAGCTCTAGAATTAAACGACCCAGCTCTGAGAGTACAACATCTGCGTGTTGTTTTTCACTAAGTGCAAATGTTGTCCATGATTAGAAAATGTAAAATATTTAAAACTTTGTATTAAAGCTATGAAATGATATATGCAAACACGCATTTATATAAACAGAAGGACGATCCTTGAATACTAATTCACATGATGAAGAATGCTTAGTAATGATCATGTTAAGAAATTCACTCCACTGGTCACTACTTCTCACTAGAACTCCAGGATATACCTCTTGAAGCCGGTGGAGTTCAAGCGGATCTGTTGTGAGAGAGTAACTCACTGAAGACAATGGTGGATGTGTCGCTCAATTTCGTCGATTAGTTGAATTTAAACATTAACACCGTTGGATGCCATCCGGCTCGTTGGTTTAGTGGTTAAGTGCTCACGCGCGAAACCAGTAGGTCCTGGTTTCGAATCTGGCAGTGGGCGAGGTCGTGGATGCGCACTGCTGAGGAGCCCCACAATAGGACGAAATGGCCGTCCAGTGTTCACAGGTTTTCCATGGTGGTCTAGCTTCAACTGACTCATGACCTTAACCATTGAGATTATAAATACATAACTTAGGGTAATTGCTATATCCTCATGAGAATAATGAATGGTAACTGTTGGGATCTATTTCTGGAACAATACTATACATATATTTTTATCTTATAATTGTTAAATAACTAAACTATTCATATTCATGTCCCTCTTATTATGAGCTTTATTTTGACCTATGAACTGTTATTATACGATTTACAATTCTTGACTTATGCCCTATCTATCAATTACCATCTCCCACATTCACAGACACATTTGGCTAAATTGTCTACAAATGTTGTTTCCTATTTTATGGTACGATGTGGTCTGTTTGATTTGCATATAAACCGAGTATATTTGAAATAAATGATTGATATTGCAGATGGTGTGATTGGTGTTGTGGAGTTAAGAGGTGGGACTATGCGGTAAGCAGAATCGATGAGGACTGTAGACTGCTCGTACTTGTTTTATGCGTGATTGGTCTAGTCGATGATTCACTGTTCTTTAATTGGCGGTATCATTACGTTATAAATTAATAAGACACAGGGCACAGGTTATAACGGAAAACAAAAATAAAAACGTCTAGGTTAATATACCAAACCGAAGAATTTATAGAGAATATATTATAAAGACAAAGACAATTAGAACTATGTGATATGTTTGCCCAATACATTTCGAACAATCTGATCACATATATACCTTTTAAAAATACTTATGTGTAAGAAATAAAAGGTCACTTATACAAATGGAAGGTATAAGGAAATAAACACAATAATCAAGAAAATAATGTGAAAAACAGTATGAAGCTCAACACTCTGGATGATAAAACAATATTATTATTATAACGCTTGGATTTTAACATTTACATCAATGGGATGTTAATTCACTTTAGACGAATATCTACACTAGATTCCATCCCAGTGTCTATTCTACACGACTTCAACACAACTCAGATCAACAACACTTGATTAACCTGATCACAATGTAAATATATTTCCACAACAAAACCCGACACAATCCAACAACAATGAACAATCAATAATGAGTGAGTGACAATAATAATAATAATAATAATAATAATAATAATAATAATAAGGATAGGGTAATATATAACTCATCTGACAACTGTCAGACTATCTACATGTCTAATTAAACAGACAACTAATCATGACCATTCTCACCCACACATCAATTATCCAGGTAGATTTAGTGTGGGCTCAAATTTAAATAAAAATACAAACAGGGTTTGAAATCCCATATTAATAAGGCTTAGCTAAACTTTGGTATACGTCTGAGACAACCTTTAGACATAATCACTAAGTCTGAGTTAAAATTATAGGTTATCAATGAATGTGTTCTATGTGGATGGTGACGGTTTATTCAAGTTGAACAGGAATGATGTGACCTCCCAGCTTACATCGAAGTCACGCATCGTTCTTAATGCTTAATCTGGATAATGTTATCGTGGCAACCAGGTGAATCAACTTCCCAAGTGACTGGCTAAAATAAATAATCTCAATAGGCAACAGGATATATGAATATTAGCATGTCACAAAAATCCAATATGGAGCCACTACCACATGTACCTGACCATGGTGTGCAACTGATTATTCAACGTTGATTGTCCTTGATGTTGACGAGGCTTGGCAAACTATTTGATATTCAGAGACTTACCTTCACCTTGAGATCTTTCCCGTAATCCCGATTGGTTTAGGATTATACTTACTTTTAACTAAGGTGTTCAGTGATCATTTTTTAGTATAAAGGTTGTTCGTTTTTCTGAAGAATTTAAATCAATGTGGATTTATTTGAAGCAATAGTTGTCTACCGTTGATTAGTTTCTTCACATAAGCCATAGAAAAACCACTACTACTATTAGTGATGATTAGTAAACTAAAATTATTTTTCACTAAATGACCTTCATAAAATTAAATAAAAGCAACGTCAATATTAATAATAATAACGAACAAAGGGTCAGCCAAATAGAAAGAATGGAAAATCGCTGAAATTAGCAGTCGGACAACTTGAATTCATTTCATTACATACGAATTTTACTAAACAATAGTATAATGAATAGTAATAATCTAATAAACACTAGAAGATACTTGTTTACATGTGAAGTGTAGTTTATTAATTATTCAATAATTTTGTGGATTTGTATGTATATAAAAATACTTACTTACTTACTTACTTACTTACTTACTTACTTACTTACTTACTTACTTACTTACTTACTTACTTACTCACACCTGTTACTCCCCAATAGAGCATAGGTCAACGACCAGCATTCTCTAACACATTCCGTCCTTGGCCTACCTTTCCAGTTCTATCTAATTGTTGTTCATTCTTTCCATGTCTGTCTCCATTTGTCTGATTAGTGTTGTTTGGTCTTCCTCTTTTCCCTTGGCCTTGAGGATTCCATACGAGGGCTTGCTTGGAGCCCCCCTGGGGCTACTGCCGGTCCCAAGTCCGGATAAAGGAGGAGGGGTGGGCATGGGGTTAGCGATCCTATCCCGTAGAAAACTAACTCGCTAAAAAAACGCTAACCAGAGTTACTATACTACAACAACAACAACAACAACAATAAAAGTTGCCCACTGTTTCATGTCTTTTAATGATTGTTTGACTATGATCAATTTATGATGTAAACTATAAATGAATCTTTCCATTCAGAAAAATTTTCTTTTATATCCTACAATTTTTGATTTCAATGTTTACAATATCCTATATACTGTTTGAATAGAACAGGAATATATTCTATGAAAGAAGTGATCATTAAAACTTTTCTTTATAATAATATGAATGTATGAAATAGACCAATAGATAAACAATACAAACTAACCTATTCTAACTGATGGTGCTTTTTTTTATTGTAACTCAATGATATTAGAATAAAAAAAACGTATTGAATGACACATTTTTATTTTAGATTGTTTAACCATATACACTATCAATTTAAAAAACTAACTAACTAACTAACTAACTAACTAACTTGATCTGCATGAATTTAACTTGTATTAATAACAGTGATGTTGTTATGTTATTTATTTTAAATAATTATAATGCTTACTAAGCAACAATATTACATACGCCATAAATACCGCTGTGTATTGTATATGTATTCATTTATGCTCGTTATTAGTGTTATTACATTTTCTACTATTGATTAACAGTGGTAATTTAGTGGCAAAATTAGTGATTTGTACACAAGAAAGAAAAAAGTCAGTAGAAAGAAGAATAATGAAAAATTTAAATGCTGTGAACATTTAATCTGATGATACATTTATCTATCTATCTATCTATCTATCTATCTATCTATCTATCTATCTATTATACATATCTCTCCATATATCGATTAATATTAGAGTTTTTAAGAAGAATACCCATTGTTTTATACTAAAAGGTTGTTTATCTTACAATTTATTGGAACTGATGGAAAATGAATATTCAATTCATTTTCTTGTTTTTCAGAGTTGAATGATAATGGAAGCTTTAATATTGAATTAATAAATTTAGAAAACACAGTTTCAAGGAAACTATGCTCCTGAGATACAAATTTTCTTCATTCTTCTTCGTCAAAACAACCGTCATCTTGAATTTTTTGAGCAATTTTACTAATGTTAACTATTAAGAAATGACTATAGTTGTCTCCAGCTTCACGTGAATATCTTGCTATCATATAATGACTTTAAAAATACATCTTTATTCCATGATTATTTAAAATATCAAACTCATTGGACAGGTTACAAACTCACCTTTGAATTCAATCAGTCAACTTTCATGAGGTATATTAATTGTAATGTGAAACCCACATGGGTTATTCTAGATTCCGAACAGACCGGTTTATTCATTCTTTATGTGTAACATCTTGACCTTGCCAATTATTCGCTTATTAACTTTGACTGTTTTTATATGGGCGTATATAGTAATTCCTTACACTACTGATCACATATCTGTAGATTATTTTTGTCTGACAGTTATAACAACTACAAACACTTAGATGATGATGTCGTCATCAGAAGCAATATCATCAGTGCTAAGACAGTACAACTAATTCATTCATATACTAAAGTAATTGAGGTTCCGTCCTCAGTAATTGACTGCATAATTGACACTCATAAACTAATTAACTGATCATATAGAAAATAATGTAATGAACGAGTACTCAGGTGGGGACAACCAGTTATATTTCAAAACGAAATTACAAAGTTCTTTGGTGAAATGTGAAAACCATAAGTTTAATACTTAATTTGCACATCATCCATCATTTGTCTCAAACTTCATCGCTCATTCATCGCTATAACGATTACTCTCTGTTCCCGTTCTCTTCGATTCGATCTTTCCAACCTTCTGTTGTCAGACCTGATTGATGTTATATACTACTTATGTCGACATAAGTAATATACACCACAATAGAACCACTAAACAACTGACTAGATTTATGGATAAATTAGGTAATCAAGTCTGTCATTTCATGCACAAAGTGTATTTAATCCAGCTAGTGTATACAATTGGACAGGTCAAAAAGCAGCCAATTAGCAACTCATTCATATATAACGTAACATTTATATATAATAAGAGAAATGTTCCTAATTAGGAATAAATACAATGAATATACAGTTTAATTGGTATTATTTTTTATTATTTGAACACATAAATATTGATGCAAGAAGGCACCAAATATAAATGCGCCACACCATATTTGTGTGTGTGGGCTGTGATACTGCCCGGGTACCCAGACCGAAGCAAGTGGTTTCCTTAGGGGGTCACACCCCGAGCCCTCGACCTAAAGGTCTGACCCACAAGGTAGTGGAGCATCGTGAGGTGATGCATTCCCATGGTAGCCGGTGACCAACGATGGCTTCATACGTCATTTGTTCCTTCAGGACACTGGAGCCCATGTCCACCATTGGTTTGGAATCCGGTTGAAGCGCTGGACATTCGCTTTTCGTCCTCTTATTTTCGTAAACAACACCCCTGACACGAGAAGGCAATGAGTAGGACTTCCCTGGCAGAGGCTGTATACGCGTGACCGTGTGAGAGCATTTCGAGAGGGAGGGACGACCCACCCAACTCTCGGCCATACCAGGGCCGATTATCATTGTTTAAATCATGTTTGATAATAAAACTTCTCTTGGTAAACGGAATACACCCATTGTGACATTAAATATTAGAAAGATTAGTTCAGTAATGAGTTCTATTTTCGGTGAATTGTAAATATATAATTACAATAATAATGATAATAAACTTCTGTTAGACATGATAATAATGAGGTAGAATAAAGAAAGGAATTGAAAAAAAAACGATTTTTAACCAGGGAAACTAATAATCGTTTGATTGTTAAGAGTTTACATATTCATCGTGAAGATAGATAGGGAAATAATCGTTGGGAAAGTTTGGATTAGCATGATGAGATAAAATGTTGAAATTGAGATGAAATGTAATCAAGAGGATCATAGAAACAGAAATAAACCATTGGGGGGGGGAAGGTTGAAGGAGAAGATGGAAGGGGAAGCAGATGGATATAAAGGAAGAAGAATATGAAAGAAAAAAATTTAAGACTATGGTAGAAGAAAAGGTTGTACTAATCTCTTTTGGACACACGATTCTGGTTTTCTCATATTTATAGCTATTGCTTCTGCAGTGTTAAGAAGTTTCAATATAACTGCCCCTGCTATCTATCTTTATGATAAATATTTAAACTTTTAACAATCAAACGATTATTAGTTTCCCTGGTTAAAAATTGTTTTTTTTCAATACCTTTCTTTATTCTACCTCATTATTACCATGTCTAACAGAAGTTTATTATCATTATTATTGTAATTATATATTTACAATTGTACACCTTTGAAAATAAATTCACCAAAAATAGAACTCTCCACTGAATTGATCTTTCTTCTATTGTTCAATTAAAAACTTTATGATATAAGATGGTGGTTGGAGGTAGTCAACAGGACCTAGTTTTTATGCTACTTGGCACTTGTCAGCAAGATGTACCTTTAATCATTAGGGAACTGATGGCCCCTGACGGATTTGCTACCGTGTCACCCAGTTTCACAGTCAGAGACGTTAACACTAAACTCTCCGGACCGCAACTGACCTCCTTTAGGATTAAAATGCACTTACAATTAATTGATCACTGGATAGTGATCAATGTCATGTATGCTAGGCAGATCATTCTTAGTGCAGATCGAATCTTATCTTATCACAATGTCAAGTCACCTAGACTGGTGGCCACATTACAACTTGGTCGATAGGATTCGATTTACACTAAGAAGAACCTGTCTGACACAAATGACATGGATCACCACCCAGTGATCAATCAATTTTAAATACAAATTATGTTATTTTATAAATCGATTAAAACCAAATATTATAATGAGTCAACTTGAAATATATTACGTCATATTCAATCAGGTTTTTCTTTTTTTCTTTTTCTTTTTTTTAATTTGATAACATGAAAGAAAAACTTTTTGATAAAGTTTTTAATTATGATTGTATAATGAAATTTGAATGAAAAAAACAAGCAAATTATTCTTTTCCTCCTAGGTTTATACATGATTCATATTACACACTTATACAATTACACTATGTCCTTTACATAGTCATATGATTTACTCTCACGATCATGCTGGAAACAAAAAAGTTTTTTTATTCTTTATTTCTACATGAAAAATTAGTTAGTTTACAGTTAACTTAAATTTTTTTGATTGAGATCATGAACTGATTGATCTTAGACCACCATTGAAAACCTGGAAGCACTAGACGGCGCGAGACTTAAGGCCCTGGGTTCGAATCCCATGGGGTGTGGGATCGAGAATGCGCACTGCTGAAGAGTTCCACAATAGGACAAAACGGCCGTTCAGTGCTTCCAGGTTTTCAATGGTAGTCTAACATCAATCGGTTCATGATCTCAATCAAAAACTTAACAATCTCCACAACCACTAAACTGAGAATTCTTTTTTATGGTATTTTATTTACTTGAAGATGAAAAAAATTTTGAACAAGTAACAAACATTATAGAACAGTTAAATAAAAGTTTACTGAACTTTTAATTTAAAAAACTATTGGAAGACTGTTATTTTTATTTTTTTTTTGTGAAAAAATAAGGAGTTCAACTGGGTCTGTTGTGAGATAGTAACTCATTGATGACATTGGTGGACGGTGGCGCATTTTCGTGGATTAGTTGAAGTTAGACATCAACACCGTTTGATATTGGCTCAGTGGTCTAGTGGTTAAACGATCGTGCACGAGGTCAATATGCTTTGGGTTCGAATCTCGCAAGGCGGGATTGTGGATGCGCACTGTTGAAGAGGACGAAATGGCTATCCAGTGCTTACAGGTTTCCATGGTGGTTTAGTTTCAATTTACTCATGATCTCAACTATTAAATTACTATAATATCCACAAAAATTGTGCTCTGAGAATATTTGTTTATGGAATGTATCTCTTGCAAATGTATGTATGTATGTATAGGTTAATGTATTTTATAGGATCCTTCTCATTACTATATTAGTAAGCGTAGAGCCTAGTACATTTGCTCCCTGGTTTAAAGTTTTATATACAATATGATTCAAGAACAATGAATTTATGGGATAGAAGGGTTTAAGATAATTTTACAATTTATGATCTGTGAGAAAACTAATTGTGAATGAATCTGAGACATCATGGTCAATACAGAGCCACATAATATACCCATAATCTCCAATCTTCGGTCACGATAATCGCACATATCCTAACCAGATAGTCTGTACCTACCAATATTGGTTTAGTACAATAGTCAATAGCTTTGTCGACTTGTTCAAGGATATTTTCTGGTTGTATAAACGTAAGTTGAAAAACACAAATTCTTTACAAAAAAATAAGCGTTCGCACGCGAGACTGACAAGTCCTGGATTCGGATCTCGCGACGTGGGATCGTGGATATGCACTGCTGAAGAGTCTCACAATAGGGCGAAATGGTGTCCAGTAATTCCAGGTTTTCCATGGTGGTCTAGCTTCATTCGACTCATGATCTCAAATATTAAAATGAAATTATCTTCAGTATTTAGAAACTATATCCATAAACTAACTATTTTATTCCACACTATAAATATTTGATTATAATAGAGAATAACTGGATATGAATAAAAATTCAATGGATTAATATTATAAATTATATGTCAACACCTAGTTGTAGCCAATTTAAAACTGAAGCTAAAAAAGAACTGGACAAGTGGACAAACAGCACTAAAAAGGCTCAGAACAGCCTTCCTTCGAGATACTGACAAACTCAATGAATTCAAGATAGCTCTCAACAACAGGTTCCAAGCCCTACAAGATCTACTGAAAGAAGAAGAAACTACTATGGAGGACAACTGGAAAGGCATCAAGGAAGCATTAACTTCAACGTGTCAAGAGGTTCTCAGTCTAAAGAAATACCATCATAAGGAATGGATCTCTACAGAAACACTGGACAAGATCAAAGAAAGGAAGAACAAGAAGGCAGCAATAAACAACAGCCGAACACGAGCAGAGAAAGTCCAAGCACAAGCTGAATACATAGAAGCAAACAAACAAGTGAAGAGGAGCATTAGAGCCGACAAGAAGAAATACGTTGAAGAACTAGCAATGACGGCGGAAAAAGCTGCTAGAGAAGGAAATATGAAACAGCTTCCACTAGTTATTGAAACCTCCTAAGAAAATAAATAAATCAATAATTGATTATATAGGATACAAGTTAATTAATTATAATCGAAATCATTAATAGCTTGGATACAATAATAATAGGTTCTAGAAACAATAACCACATAATATATTGGTATGTATTAAGGTATGATACGGTTTTAACTGGAAACAATATTGTTCACACTCATATATATGTTATTTCAATTTCTCACAATGGGAATTTTTTAGATTGTGTAAGAAAATCTGAGACTGATTACACTGATAACTAACATGATTGCACATGTTTATTGTATTCTCCATCGTCTTTGAACCAAATATGAATACACGTATAGATAAGTCAATGAGGCTTGATATGAAAACAGGTTTGTATAAGCGTGAATGTATAAGAGCTCATTTGTGTTTGATATATTTTACTTATAATAAGCCTTATAAATGTAAGTAACATTTGAAGAGTTTTTAATTTGAATGGATTTAGAATAAATGTGTTTGTTACAACATTCTCTTCGCTACACATTTGAGAAATATAAACATCATAGTAACGCAAGATTGTGATTTAATTAATGAACCTACTTAATTACTCTTCAATCGGATGCTTCAAATACTCTTGACTCAGTTCCTGATTGTTAAAAAGATAAAAAGGAAAACAATTCTTTACTGAGAAGAATAGTTTCTTTAGTAGAATACTTCTATTACCAATTTTTCAAGGCCTACTATCAGTTTTTTTAATCCAAGTATTGCAGAAATACGACTACATAGCCATATTAATCTGAGTACAAAAATATTCACCCTAAAGGTTATTTTCTGAAATCTTTCTGATAACCACAGATAGCTTTCTTACATGATTGGAGGTAGTCGACATGAGACTTTGGACCTAATTTTCGTGCTGTTTATCACACATCAGTAAATGTTAGTTGTAATCTTCAGGGAACCGTGCTGTATGAACAACTCGATCCCATATCACCTAGTATCATAATCCGAACATCTTATGTGTTTGTTTTGACAATCTTACTATAAAAAATAACAGATAAGGAACATTCTTCAAGAATTTCAAACATTCTGAGCATTGCATGTCAGTATTTTTATCACACCATTCAATATGAAGAAAAAAAGAACCATTAATTTGAAATCAGATTATAGTTTTATCCATTCTGATTAACTCGCTCCTACATTACACTTTTTCCAGTCAATCTCTTTATGCTATATATCCTGTCACTTTTTTTCTACCGTTAAGTACATGCCGGTTCTCGTTGATTCTTTAGTGTTTTAATAAGTCAATTGTTTTTACTCCATTTCTAAGATCACTGTCAGCCTAATCGATCCTATTTTTTCTGGATAGCTCAAATAAATCGTCTAGTTATGACATGATTCTCCCATTTGAACTTAAATAGACAGAAAATGGATGTTGTCAGCTATGGAAGAATAATCACAAAGTATCTTGATTCATTATATGATAAATAGTTAGCAACCAGATCGTATTTCAGATCCGTGGACATTAATATACACATTAAAAAGATGAATATACTTAGATACTACTACTACTACTACTACTACTACTACTACTACTACTACTACTATTACTACTACTACTACTACTACTACTACTACTACTATTACTACTACTACTACTACTACTATTACTACTACTACTACTACTACCAATAATAATAATAATAATAATAAGTAATTGTGTACAGTGATAATTTTGTCAGAATAAAACTACGAATGAAAGTTAATGTTGACATTTTTTCCACAACAGTTGTTAATTCATTATTATTTGTAGAGGTAATGTTCACAAGAAGATGAATGTTTCAATGAAATTAAATTCCTGAGATTTTTTCTTTAAAAAGTTGCATAATCATAACATTGGTATTAGGAAAACATAACTAGTTCACTTCACTTCAATACGTTTACAGTATAAGAGTTTGTAGTTTAGAAAACAATAATTATGCATAGTAAAAATATTCTAGTGATAATAATCAAAGAAATATTGGAATCTTAAATTAATAAAACCTAATTTAATGGGTAACAATAGGAATTTACATATTTCCTTGTTTGTTCAATGACAATAACAACATATTTTCACTAGGTAGTGATCAATGTTGCGTATATCTAGTCCTTTAATAGTGATCAAATTCTATTGAACAAGTAACTAGACACTGAGAAATAGTAACTTTTCAAACTATGAAGATGGGAGACAAGGATTCGACTCCAACACGAAGTAAAAACTCCCACATAGATGGAGGTATATCTGACTTATGAATATTAAGTAATATGATGCCTAAATTAAGGATTTCCTACTGAATATCTCAAACCACATTATAGAAATTAATTATTTTCATTATGAACTCAGGTCAGTTAGTGGACTGTTAAAAAACTATTAAATAGCTGTCTACTTTGATTCGCCCCATATCAACCAAACATAATCATGAACCTTAAGAGTTGTGTCTCCTATTGATGGCTAGTCCGAAATAAATCTTCTGAAAACCAATAAGGACTGTGCTGGTTGAAGAGATTACAATTACACTATTTAAAAGCAGTATAGTTCTTTTTTTTAAGGATATCATGGCAAGTATATAATTATTGTATGTGTTAACTGCCAATATTATAGCTTTCATTTGATTAGAAGATAATCATATATATCTCCTACATTCATCTATACTATTTAAATTTGTGTCCAGTTAATTTGGTTACTTTTTTACTCTTTGAAGATTCAACTTCAACTAAGCAGTAAAACCTCAGAAGGTCAAATTTCTAATCATTAGAATATCACGAATATAATTTGGTTGGCTTTTTTAGCAAGATTTTTTCTGCGGGATAGGGTTACCGACCTCATGCTCAATCGTCCTCCTTTACCCGGGCTTTGGACCGGCAGTAACTATAGAAGAGCTACAGGCGAAGTCAACAAATATCAAAGTGAGAATCTTCAATAGATTAAAACAATCCTACTGTATGGTGTTGAAACGTGGAGAACTAATACAACCATCATCAAAACACTACAAGTATTTATAAATAGTTGTCTACGCAATATACTCAACATTCATTGGCCGGATACCATTAGCAAGAGCCTACTGTGAGAGAGGACAAACAAGCTTCCAGCTGAAGACGAAATTAGGAAAAAACGTTGGACGTGGATAGAACATACATTACGAAAATCGCCAAACTGCATCACGAGGCAAACCCTAGCTTGAAATCCTGAAGGGAAGTGGTAAAGAGGAAGGTCAAAGAACACACTGCGTCAGGAATTGAAAGCAGACATGAAAAGTATGAATAGCAACTGGAAAGGATTGCCTAGGACTAGGTTGGATGACGAGTGCTGGTTGGTGGCCTTTGCTCCTCTACGAGGAGTAACAGGAGTAAGTAATCACCAAAAAAATCATTGTTTTTTTTAAAAAAATGACAATACATTCATTTTATGTATTCTTCGTTTTTGAGGAAACGAATACATATTATGCGATGTATAACAATGATACTGTTTAAGTTTATCGGTACTATTACATATACATATTCAATGAAACTCTGTCTACTGAGATTTTTGTGTAATGTACTTTTTATCAATGTGTTTAACATTAATTAGATATGATCAAAGGAAAAAAAACTTTAATCAATGCTAGGTGGTAATAAAATTTGTTTCATGAAACTTTCAATGATTCATAAGTGAACAATTTCTTTATTCATCAATACTTATTTGTATATATTATTCTTATTAGTTTGTTATGAAGTTTTGAAACTGTAGAAACAATCTATATCGAATGTTCTATTACCTAAAAAGAATATTTTTAAACTTACACACTTTCGATTCTTTATGATCAATTTGTGCAAAATAAGAATTCATAATTGGTACCATTCAAATGTGTCAGGAATAAAACAGTTATCATTAGTGACATTGGATGATAGTTAAACTATATTATAAATTACTTAACATTAAAATAACACTATTGGAGACTGATCCAGTAGTGTTAATGATTGTGTTCATCATGAAAGTTGAAGGTGCTGGATTCGACTTCTGAATGAGTCGTGGTTGCTTGCTACCAACGATTTCCATAATGAAACCTAACAAATGTCTAGTACTTCCTGGTTTTCAGTAGTATTTCAATTGATATCACTAGGTGGTGAACACAAACTCTAAATTAAATCAATCTCCACAAAATCTTAATAATTGAGTTCATAAGTCAATTAAAGCTAGACCACCATAGGAAACCTGGAAGTACTGAACTGCTGTTTCGTCCTAGTAGGGGACTCCTTAACAGTGCGCATCCGTGATCGCGCTCGAGGGAATCCAACCCAGCACCTTCAGTCTTGCAGGCGAGTGTTCATCATTCTGTTTCAAGATATCTAATAAGTTTATGTGAATATTAGAATGAGGAGAAAAACGTTTCAAAATTGCAACAGAATTCATTCCGATATTATTAAATAAATAAATGATCTCAAGTTTCTTTGTTTGACTAAATAGTTCATCATAATTTTAGGTTACTTTACTTTTAATAACATGATAAACTTTGAAATAAGTAGTGAGTGTATATTATATAACTAAAATATACGTTGCTTTAGTACTTTATTTTAACTTGATATTTTAAACAAACATGTATCCATGTAGAAACATGTATCATTAGAAAATGTAACTATGGATTTTAGAATAAGTTGAAGTCATTTAATTATTAATTAATGAATTAGAATAAATGTCACTGTTTCGTGTAAAACGTCATAGCAACGATCCGACAAACATTTTCGACTATGGTTAATTTTGGTTAAGCCCTTTTATTAACTTACTTATTTGAACAGTAACAATTCGCATATTTCTGTGTACTGTTATGATCATTAGAGCACATGACACACTCGAGCTAAAATGTTGATCACTTATATATCAATCAATGATTCATCCTCCTCCTCATGTATATATGTACTCAAATCCTGTTATAAACTTCTGCATTACCTTGATGCGTCGTTATACAATTTGACTATAAATTTACCTGTGTATTTACTCGCATATACATATTCTCCTCTCTGCTCCAAATTCGCTTGACGTGCTTATAGCTTTGTGATTTACGCTATCCTCTAATAAACTGTAGTTACCGTCTCTCATTGCTTTCTGATTTCAAACACTGTTAAGATTTCTATTATAACGGTTATCAAGTTGATCACTTAACAAAACAAACCCACTACAATTTAACTTTAATAAACTTATCTCAATTAATCATTTTCAATTCTAGAAATAAATCTACTAGATAATTGAACATTCAAACAATATAATTATTGTTAATAGTAAACACTTCATTATCAATTAATGTGAGAGAGAGAGAGAGTATAAGTGAACACATGAACGTTTACTCATTAATTGAATCCTATGAAAATATGAGAATAAAGTTGAAATCATTAAGAGAACAGTTGAAACAAGGAAAATATATAATTATAAACAATTAATTTTCTATAATATAAAACTAAGACTGAAACATTAATACAGCCAATGTTATAGAATAGTGAGTCAATTGAAGCTAGACCACCATGGTGCCGGATCGTGGATGCACACTACTTAGGAGTCCCATACTAGGACGAAACAGTCGTCCACTGCTTCCAAGTTTTCCATCGTGGTCTAACTTCAATCGACTCATGATTTCAATCAGTGAAATTTCTAAAAATCTCCACAAAACCCCTACTGATCATAGAATAGTGACGAACGAGACTTTTAAAAAAAAAAAAAGTTTCAACAATTTGATGAACATAGTTTTCAAAATTATGTAAATCTATAGAATATTTTAAAGTATCACTAATACACAACTTATGTAATACAAATTAATATACATAATAGAAGACAAATAAAGTAAATATGGCAACAATTTGATTAACCAATAATATCATAATGGATAGATAGATAGATATGCACACTCAATAAAGCAAACTATAAATAATTTCAATATTCTAATGATCATTGCCATATTTAATAAATTTACAATGTAAGAGAGAGTGCATCAATAATAAACTAACCCTACTAATAATTTATACATTTCTGATTGGTTGATAGATCTGATACGTGTGACCTTGAAAGGAAAAACAACCAATAGAAATCAGCACAACAAATAAACCAATTATCTTAAGAATAGAGAATTTAAAAAAAAATCACTATAATATAAAAAGAAACAAATTGTTGAAAAGATTTAATAAATGCAAATGTTATTAGTATAAAACTTAATTCTATAATCATGCAACGTCCACCGCCAATTCCTATATTAAATCGCCATTCAATGGAATATAAATCAGGAGGAAATTTATTAAATTCTATTACACCATGTAAAGAATATTATACACATGAATCATATGGAAAATCTAAATACTGTATTGAAGTTGATTTACAAGGTTATCCAGCAGAAAGTATACGAATTACAAGACAATTACAAGATGTTACAATAAGTTTAAATCATGAAGAGATTAAACCAACTGGTGAAAAATATAAACAAGAATTTAGACGTGAAATTCAATTACCACAATCTGTTGATTTGAATACATTAAAAAGTACTATTTTAAATAAAAATACATTATTATTATATGCTGATGTAAATAAACGTGAACAACCAATTTTAAAAAGTTCACAAATGAGTCCTAATTTAAAACGTCATATTAATTGGGGATTATCATGTTCACCACCATTACGTAATTCAGTATTAGATTCACCTAGATTACGTACATCATTTTCTAGTGAAATACGACATCGTAATTCATCATTTACAAATTTACCAAATGATTTTAATAAATCATTTCATATTAAAAAACAGAATTTATCAAATTATCAAAATATACAACGACTACCAAATCATCAGCATAGAAGTAATTCTTTTACAAAATCGGAACCAATTAATATACCTGTACGTGTTGAAACGAATCAAAATCATAATCAATTCACTCCTATGAATAATGTACAAAATATTCGTGTAGAAATAACAAAAAATCAACCAATTCATTTGAAACAATCTTCTAAACAATCAACTTTAAATCATAATCAATCTCAATCACAAGTTCCACAGAATAATCATACTACTACTGCTACTACCACTAATAGTAATAATAATTATTATTATCAAAATGAACATAAATTGCTGAATAATAATAGTACATTAAAATCTCAACATCCATTACATATACTACCAGTTACAAATAATATCGATGAAAATGATCCTATAAACAATATATCAATACAAAATAATTATAATAATGCTATAAATCGTTTAATTAATCATACAACAGCAACAACAACAACGAATACTACTAGCAATAATATAAGTAGTACTAATCATTTGACTAAACCTATGAAATTTTATACACAAAGTATGAAAGTTGGCTTAGATGTAAAACCGGAAGATTTAAATATTCATTTAAAAAATGGTTTATTAACAATTATGATTAAACAAAAAGGTAATAATATTGAAAATAATCAACAAACTAAAATTGCACGTGAATTTCTACATGAAAATACTATACCAATTAATGTTGATCAAAATAAATTAACAGCAAAATTAGATAGAGGTATATTAATTTGGGAAGCACCATATATGACAACGTCATCAACTATAACAACATTAACAAATGATTTAATTGATATTCCAGGATAAATGATGCTAAATATACTACTAATAATACCACTACCACTACTACTACTACTAATAATAATAATAGTACTAATACTATGTAAAAAATGAACATATTTAATGAAAACAGAGATTAATAGAAGATAATGAATAGATTCACTTAAGTTTATTCTTTCTTTCTTTTTTATATATTTTACGCCTTTGTTTTGTTTTCTTTTTTCTTGAAAGATTCATTTATTTTATGTGAAAAAGTAAACACTATTGATATTAAGATGAACATAAAATCGATTATATTGTATATTCATTAAAGTGAATTTTTCCATTTATTAATGAACCAAAAAAAGAAAGAAAAAAGAGATTGGAATCATTGTTTATTCATTTATTTATTTGTTTTATTCTTGTCAAATATTTTAGTCTTATTCAGATATGTTTATAATATGTATTAATAATAATCATAATAATGGGCATGTATTAATCTATTTTTATCAATATATATATATAAGTATCATTACCAAGGCTTGACTTGATAATTTCGAATAAATTGAGCATTGGGTTGATTGTTATAAATAAAGATAATATCCTAATGAGTAGAAAAATTGAGATTTTCCGACGTTTCGTAACTTGATATAAGCCACTTCTTCAGAGAATAAATAATCAAATCATAATTAATCCAAGTTTATTTATTATATATATCGATATTTTTGTGACTTTATATCTGTTACCAGATTGATCATATAAATGATTATTATTAAAATATACATGTCGCCAATCCTCTTATATATATAATCATCGACTTAACTCATTTTAGTAAATAACTGAATTAATTAAGTTAAATACAAGAATAGGTATGTTTCATCATATAGTCGTTGATCGGTAAATGAAGCAAAACAAAGTGATGCGTATATGGTAAAGACAAGTGTGTCAACTCAATTTAATCAAGTATAGATCTATATTTATAATCAGACCAAAGAATAAATTACAGACATGTGATGAATAGGATAAGTACACATACATGTGCTCATATTAAAAAAAAACACAATGAACATTAATAAGCAAATAATTAATAAGATTAAAATATATCTTGAAAAGTATAGAGAAATTAATTTATCCAGAAACTAGTATAAGTTATCTAGGCTCGACATAGCAACTGAAACTATCATATCATTCTTATTCATTATTGTTTTACATTGTTAAATTTTTTTTAATGATTCGTTAATCGATAAATTAAAAAAATTATTATTATTATATCCACTTTTATACTTTCTTGTTATGACTAGTTTAAAATGGTTTAAATCAATAGATTTAAGTGAATTTATCAAAATTAATTTGTTTAGTTTCGATGCATATATATATATGAAGAGAGAGAGAGAGAGTGAGGGAGAGGGAGACACAGAGACAAAGAGTATATATATATATATATATATATATATGGCATAACGATGAAAATGTGCTTTAATACAATAACGTGAATTTATTTTCATCATGTTAAAGTGAATAAATTATGAATATTATTATGGTAACCATGAGAATGATATTTTAGGAGTATGATTATTATTTTTTCTCAAACAGAAAAAAATATTTCAATAGTTGAGATCATGAGTTAGTTGAAGCTAGACCACCATGGAAAACCTGGAAACACTGGATGGCTGTTTCGTCCTAGTATGGGACTCCTCAGCAGTGCGCATCCACGATTCAGAACCCAGGACTTGTCAGTCTCGCACGCGAGCGGTTAACTACTAGACAACTGAGCGAGCCGGTATCCAAAGGTGTTAATGTCTAACTTCAATTAATCCATGAAATTGCGCCACCGTCCACCAATGTCATCACTGAGTTACTATCTCATAACAGACCCAATTGAACTCCAGTGGTCACTTCTGTCATATATGTAATACATAGTGATAATTGAATTATTTAAAGGAAATACTCTTATAATATTATTAGAAATTTTTTTAGATAGAATCAACTTAGATGTTTTTTTGGACTTTCAAGATTGTTTAGTAATAATAATTGACTTGATAATTTAGTTCTTTTGTGAAATGTGATTTATCAACTTTAAAGCTTTAAAATAGATATGTAGAGTTAAAATTACAGTTGATTTATTACCAGTGTTATGTTTGTTTAGATCTCTTAATGTTGACTGAATTTTATTGATCAAGTTTTAATATGGTGATTAACTTAAATGAATGGAAGTTTATTGAAATATTAGATGGTTATAGGTAGCCAATAGGATGCTTTATGTTTCGTACTATTTAAAATCTGTTTGAAAATTGTACTTGCAATTTTGCTGAATCTAATGCTTCTCTTTCTAATAGTGTTGAATTTTTGTTGTTGTTGTTGGAAGGCTGTGCGTTATATCGTAGAATTATATTTATCGGTTTGTTTGAACAGAAATCTAAAACTATTCAATCAAACATTCATTCAAGTGAAATATTGATTGTTAACTTACTTATGTGATTAAACAGTTGCAAGTATAAAAGTTCCCTACCAGTCAACAACAATACATAAAAATGTGATATCTGGTATTGTTATGAATCATTTGTAAACAACTTGAAATTTGTATAAATATTTTATGTTATTGGATAAACTGAAGTCTTAAGATAATCAGGTCAAAACGATAACAGTTCACACAATGATCAACTGTTCGTCTTAGTTGTCTTAATATATAATATCATCATTTCTAGTCATTTTTTAACGAGTCAACCAAAAAGAATTTCGAATATTCAGATATTTTATTGAGATCATGTACCGATTTAAGTTAGACTACCACTAAAAACCTGGACGCTTCGAGAGGAGATTTCCAGAGTTCTAGTGAGAAGTTGTGACGAATGGAGCTAATCTGTGTCAGATGGGAGAAAAGTACCCACGGAACACAATGAAAGATGGTCGTGCGCTATCATAAACTCATTAAAGTTGGACACTAACACCATTGGATATCAACTCGTTGGTCTGGAGGTCGTGTCCTCACGCGAGACCGAAGGACCTGAATTCTATTCTCTTGTGCAGGATCGTGGATGCGCACTGGTTGAGAGTCACATACCAGAAGGAGATGGCCATCCAGTTCTTCAAGGTTTCCAGTGGTGTTCTAACCTAAGTCGGTTCATGATTTCAGTGAAATTCAACAATCTCCACAGCTCCATACTGAAAATTAAAATATCCTTGTGAGCTTTTACTGTTGGTGACGTTATTACCATAGGGGGTATATAGTGGTTGTTGAGATTTTTCTAGCTTCCATCACGGACAGATCACTTCTGATCTTCGCTGGGGTTTTGAAGTTTTACTGCCGAGGAGTACAGGAACAAAGCAGCTATCCAGTACTTGATGATTTTCAGTGGTTATTTAACTAAATGAGTTACTAATGTAAGCCATGAAATTCAATACAATTCAAAGAGTATTATGTAAACTTCACTAGAATTCGACTAATAACTATCTAAATTTCTTGTCCTTCCTACTCTCACAATATTCTCTTGGTTTACAAATTCATTTACATCTCTCTTTTTCATATTGCTTATTATTTCTTATCTTCAAGCCTTACCAAACTTTACAAAATTACTGAAGTCAGTAACAATTCCGTACTCTTTCAGTGATTAGCTATTAGAGACTGTTTTCTTAACAGTATTGTTGGGAGCCTTTATTTATTAAATCAACCCAAGTAAAAAATATGACAATTAGCTATATATGTTACAGGATGTTTATGACAACGTTATTAGAGTAAGTCCGATGAATTTAAAACGATAGACAACTGAGCTCTGGCTTGTTGGATATATAAGGATATTGCGTGTTCACTGTAAATAACTGATTGTTCAATATAGCATTTAGTAGGAATACTGATGAATAGTTTTAAACTAGGACAAAGCAGATGTTCAGTATTCAATATTTTAAGGTTCTCAATGGTCCTTCAGCATTTCTATTTATTGATAAATATTATTTTCAAACTATATAAATCGTTAAATAAAACACTTGACCAAATAATTGATTACTTACAGTCGTCCAGTGTTAAAAGGATTTATAGCTACTGAATATTGTGTTATTAATCTATATAACACAACGATGTTGAAAAATTTCTACTTTTCTTATCTTACAGTAAAGCATGTCGAGCATTGATTTTCAGCTGGAATTAGGTCACTTAAAAAGTTTGTCTTGAGTTGTGTATTTATGAAGTATGCCTTAGCCAACGTCTTAATTTCGTTTGAAAATGAGTCATTCAATTCAAATAGATTTTTGCAACAACTGATGTATGTAGAAAAATCAAATTTCTGGATTTCCTGATATTTCTTGACTGAATGTAAGCTACTTCTTAAGAGAATAAATAAACAAATTGAATTAATTCAAGTTTAAATAGTACAAGGGAACAAAGTAAAAATGTTTGGTGCGATCAATAAAAAACGGGTCTAACTGAGTCAATGTCATGTCATTTCGGTCAAGGTGATTTATGTGAAGCATGTCTATGTATTTGTATATATATGTTCACTTGTTAAATATATTACTTATGTGTGGGCGAGAATGATTCCGCCTGTAGCTCTTCCAGAGTTACTGCCGGTCCCAAGTCCAGGTAAAGGAGGAGGGTTTGGAATGAGGTTAGCGACCCCATCCCGTAGAAAACTAACTCGCTAAGAAACGCTAACCAGAAAAAATAATCCAAGCCATTTCAACTCTGCCGGTCCTGGGAGTTAGAAGGTTTTCAGTTAGAAGAACTATAACGCCTCATGGTGAAAGCTGAGTTCCTTCGGAAGCCACGAGGCCGATGCCTCTTCGAACAACCAGTCAATTTTTTTTATAGGTACATGGAACGTCCGAACAATGTGGGAGACCGGGAAGACCAGTCAAATAGTAACGGAAATGAGGAGATACAACTTGGCAGTACCCATTGGACCCAGGCTGGACAACAAAGGCTAAATACAAGAGGGATGCTGCTGGCCACGAAGAGGAAAATGCTCCATACACTCAGGGAGTTGCCCTAATGCTGCCCAAAGTAGCACGAAATTCACTTGTAGGATGGGAATCTCACGGATCCAGAATCATCAAAGCATCATTCAAGACAAAGAAGGAGGCGATCACAATGAATATTATCAAATGTTATGCACTCACCAATGATAGCAATTCTACGAGCGGTTGCAATCAATCGTAGAGAAGTGCCCAAGAAAGTACCTCACCATTCTAATGGGAATCTAAACATCAAAGTCGGAATAGACAATACCGGATATGAAGATATCATGGGATGACAAAGGCTGGGTGAGAGGAACGAAAATGAGGAAAGATTTGAAAACCTGTGTGCATTCAACAAATTGGTCATAGGAGGCACATTATTTCCACACAAACGTATACACAAAGCTACATGGATCTCACGGGACCACACTACAGAGAACCAAATAGATCATATTTGCATCGATGAAAAATTCCGAAGGACAATGGAAGATGTGAGAACCAAGAGAGGAGCTGAAATAGCTTCAGATCACCATCTAGTTGTGGCCAATTTAAAATTGAAGCTAAAGAAGAACTGGACAACTGGACAAACAGCACTAAAAAGGCTCAGAACAGCCTTCCTTCGAGATACTGACAAACTCAATGAATTCAAGATAGCTCTCAACAACAGGTTCCAAGCCTTACAAGATCTACTGAAAGAAGAAGAAACTACTATGGAGGACAACTGGAAAGGCATCAAGGAAGCATTAACTTCAACGTGTCAAGAGGTTCTCAGTCTAAAGAAATACCATCATAAGGAATGGATCTCTACAGAAACACTGGACAAGATCAAAGAAAGGAAGAACAAGAAGGCAGCAATAAACAACAGCCGAACACGAGCAGAGAAAGTCCAAGCACAAGCTGAATACATAGAAGCAAACAAACAAGTGAAGAGGAGCATTAGAGCCGACAAGAAGAAATACGTGGAAGAACTAGCAATGACGGCGGAAAAAGCTGCTAGAGAAGGAAATATGAACCAACTTTACGATACAACGAAGAAACTAGCAGGGAAATACAGTAAACCAGAGAGACCAGTCATGAATAAAGAAGGCAGGAAAATCACTGAAATTCAAGAACAGCGGAACAGATGGGTAGATAACTTCGAAGAACTCTTGAATAGGCCGGCTCTAATGAACCCACCGGACATTGAAGCAGCACACATAGATCTTCATATAGATGTCAATCCACCAACGACGGAAGAAATTAGAATGACCATCAGACAAATCAAGAACGGGAAAGCAGCAGGACCCGACAACATACCAGCTGAAGCACTGAAGTCAGACATCGAAGCAACCACAAGCATGCTTTATCTTCTATTCAAAAAAATTTGGGAGGAAGAACAAGTACCGATGAGCTAGAAAGAGGAACACTTCATCAAGATTCCAAAGAAAGGAGATCTGAGCAAATGTGAAAACTACAGAGGCATCACATTACTGTCAGTGCCAGGGAAAGTCTTCAACAGTGTTACTGAATCGCATGAAAGACCCAGTAGACGCTTAACTTCGAGATCAACAGGCTGTATTCCGTAAGGATCGGTCGTGCACAGACCAAATTGTGACACTATGGATCACCGTTGTGCAATCAGTTGAGTGGAACTCGTCACTATACATCAACTTCATGATTATGAAAAGGCATTCGACAGTGTAGATAGGAGGACGTTATGGAAACTTCTTTGACACTAAGGAGTTCCTGAGAAGATTGTCAATATTATCCGGAACTCATAAGACGGACTACAGTGCAAGGTCGTGCATAGAGGACAGCTGACAGATGCATTCCAAGTAAGGACCGGAGTCATACAAGGCTGTTTACTCTCCCCTTCCTCTTTCTTCTGGTGGTCGACTGGATTATGAAGACCTCAACATCTGAAGGAAAACACGGAATACAATGGACAGCTCAGAACCAATTAGACGATTTGGACTTCGCAGATGACCTAGCCCTCCTATCACGTACACACGAACAGATGCAGATGAAGACAGCCAGTGTAGCAGCAGTCTCTGCATCAGTAGGCCTCAACGTACACAAAGGGAAAACTAAGGTCCTCAAATTCAAAGCGGAGAACAGCAATCCAATCACTCTTGATGGCGAAACTCTGGAAGATGTAGAGTCCTTCACATACCTGGGAAGCATCATCGATGAACGAGGAGGATCCGATGCAGACGTAAAGGCGAGGATCGGCAAAGCAAGGGTCGCATTCCTACAATTGAAGAACATATGGAACTTAAAACAACTTTCAACCAATATCAAAGTGAAAATCTTCAATACGAACGTCAAGGCAGTTCTACTGTATGGAGCTGAAACCTGGAGAACTACAACAACCATCATCAAGAAGGTGCAAGTATTTATAAATAGCTGTCTACGCAAGATACTCAACATCCATTGGCCGGATACCATCAGCAACAGCCTTCTGTGGGAGAGAACAAATCAGCTTCCAGCTGAAGAGGAAATTAAGAAAAGTCAATGGAATAGAGTCAGATATGAAAAAAAAGAGTAACAACTGGAAATAAATGTAAAGGATTGTTGAGGACAGGGTTGGATGGAGAATACTGGTGAGTGACCTATGCTCCTCCACGAAGAGTAACAGGCGTAAATAAGTAAGTAAAAGTAAAACAGTTTATAGTTTGGTTATACTGATCATTGAATTTCAATTAATCGGATCAAAATCAATTACCTTAAAAACCTGTTAATAATAAAGCCGTATAATTTATCCACTTAGCATCCACATATACCACTCTCCCTTAAATTAAATATTTAAGTTTCATTAAAAATAGAATGCAATCCAGCTAATGATTTGAAAATAAATGGTTACCATTTATAAAAATGTACTAACTTTATAATGTATACTTACTATTGATGGCTAAACGATTTCTGATTTAACTATATGCAGGAGACTCAAGTTTTCATTTCGACACTTTAATGTAGATACACTAAAACTTTTTTGTCATTAATATCCACATGTTGATTGATTACTTTACTTAAAAAGTGTTGATCAAAATTTCGTTTGATTTAATTTACCAATGACTTGTCAGTTCATGCTGAATCATTACATGAATTTCTTTAAAATTATATATTTTTTTGGACAGGACAAAACTATGGAAGCTTCTTCAATACTACGGCATGCCTCAGAAGATAGTCAACACCATACGGAATTCCTGTGATGGATCAAATTCGAAATCGTGCATGGAGGACGACTGACAGTCTCGTTCGAAGCAAAGACCGGTGTCAGGCAAGGTTGCTTACTCTCACCCTTTCTCTTTCTCCTGGTGATCAATTGGATCATGAAGATGACATATGGGGAGAAGAATGGGATACAGTGGACAGCTAGGATGCGGCTGGACGATCTATACTTCGCAGATGATCTAGCTCTTCTATCGCAAACGCAACAACAAATGCAAGAGAAGACGAACAGTGTAGCAGCAGCCTTAGCACCACTAGATCTCAACATGCACAAAGTGAAAAAGCAAGATTCTCCGATTCAAGACAGCATGCAACAATCCAATCACATATGACGGAGAAGCGTTGGAAGATGTAGAAAACTACATATTTGGGCAACATCAGTGGATCTGATGATGTGATGGCGCGGATCGGCAGAGCAACAGCAGCATATTTACAACTGAAGAACATCTGGAACTCAAAACAACTGTCAACCAACACCAAGGTCACAATTTTCAATACAAATGTCTAGACAGTTCTCCTGTATGAGGCTGAAACCTGGAGAACTACGAAAGCCATCATCCAGAAGATACAAGTGTTTATTAACAACTGTCTACGCAAAATACTTCGGATTCATTGGCCATACAGTACTAGCAACAACCTACTATGGGAAAGAACAAACCAGATCCCAGTGTAGGAAGAAATTAGGAGTAAGCGCTGGAAGTGGATAGGACACACATTGGGGAAAGCAACCAACTACATCACAAAGCAAACCCTCACCCGGAACCCTCAATGCCAAATGAGGAGAGGGATACCAAAGAGCACATTACGTAGAGAAATGGAGACAGACATGGGGAGAATGAACAACAATTAGATAGAACTGGAAAGGAAGGCAGAGTGGGACAGAATGTGTTGGAGAATGCTGGTCGGTGACCTATGCTCTATTGGGGAGTAACAGGTGAAAGTAAGTAAGTAAGTAAGTAAGTAAGTAAGTAAGTAAGTAAAGTATTTTTATATACATACAAATCCACAAAATTATTGAATAATTAATAAACTACACTTCACATGTAAACAAGTATCTTCTAGTGTTTATTAGATTATTACTATTCATTATACTATTGTTTAGTAAAATTCGTATGTAATGAAATGAATTCAAGTTGTCCGACTGCTAATTTCAGCGATTTTCCATTCTTTCTATTTGGCTGACCCTTTGTTCGTTATTATTATTAATATTGACGTTGCTTTTATTTAATTTTATGAAGGTCATTTAGTGAAAAATAATTTTAGTTTACTAATCATCACTAATAGTAGTAGTGGTTTTTCTATGGCTTATGTGAAGAAACTAATCAACGGTAGACAACTATTGCTTCAAATAAATCCACATTGATTTAAATTCTTCAGAAAAACGAACAACCTTTATACTAAAAAATGATCACTGAACACCTTAGTTAAAAGTAAGTATAATCCTAAACCAATCGGGATTACGGGAAAGATCTCAAGGTGAAGGTAAGTCTCTGAATATCAAATAGTTTGCCAAGCCTCGTCAACATCAAGGACAATCAACGTTGAATAATCAGTTGCACACCATGGTCAGGTACATGTGGTAGTGGCTCCATATTGGATTTTTGTGACATGCTAATATTCATATATCCTGTTGCCTATTGAGATTATTTATTTTAGCCAGTCACTTGGGAAGTTGATTCACCTGGTTGCCACGATAACATTATCCAGATTAAGCATTAAGAACGATGCGTGACTTCGATGTAAGCTGGGAGGTCACATCATTCCTGTTCAACTTGAATAAACCGTCACCATCCACATAGAACACATTCATTGATAACCTATAATTTTAACTCAGACTTAGTGATTATGTCTAAAGGTTGTCTCGGACGTATACCAAAGTTTAGCTAAGCCTTATTAATATGGGATTTCAAACCCTGTTTGTATTTTTATTTAAATTTGAGCCCACACTAAATCTACCTGGATAATTGATGTGTGGGTGAGAATGATGATGATTGGTTGTCTGTTTAATTAGACATGTAGATAGTCTGACAGTTGTCAGATGAGTTATATATTACCCTATCCTTATTATTATTATTATTATAATTGTCACTCACTCATTATTGATTGTTCATTGTTGTTGGATTGTGTCGGGTCTTGTTGTGGAAATATATTTACATTGTGATCAGGCTAATCATGTGTTGTTGATCTGAGTTGTGTTGAAGTCGTGTAGAATAGACACTGGGATGGAATCTAGTGTAGATATTCGTCTAAAGTGAATTAACATCCCATTGATGTAAATGTGAAAATCCAACCGTTATAACAATAAAAAAATGCCTGAATGTACTAGAAACAATATAGTCAGTGAATATTGAAAACGTTGATGATGATTTCAGCTCAAGAATATGAAGTAAATATGATTAGTCAAGAAAAGAATGTAAACTACAAGTACATTAAATAATAATGGTGAATGAGTGTGCAACAAAATGTATATTTATGAAAAATAAGAACTACTTATTTTTCGGATGGCTTCAAAAAGTAGGACGAAGCCTCTAGAGGCTCTAAAGAAGTCGAAAAGATCCTACCCAATCAAAAAATGATAGAGCTTTCTAAAGTACCAATGTAGCGTGCAAAGATTAGACAGTAGCATAACTTGCCTCCTTGCCGATTGTCTGAATTATAATGATGTTATAGCTAACGCTAATAACTATAAATACTCATATTTTTTCTGTACATGTCTGATTCTTACACAATAATCCCTTTCCTTGTTTCTCCTCTCTTCTTGTTTGTGACTGTGGGGTTCTATATATTCGAATGCCGTCAGTCATATATCATATTCTACCGTAATCAAGTAGAAGACATAACACTTATAAATAAAGTACAGTTAGTATTGACGATTAAATAAAGATAGATCACATCATGGTCAAGCTGATTGATAGCGATAGGCCATTAAACTAGAATATTAGTGGTTGCCCAAGCTATAAACAGAAAGAAAATTATCACTTTTCACCTAACCTACATTGAACAAATTCTCTTTCTCTATTAAATAACAACTTTCTAAAGAAAAAAGGAATATTACAACACATGGAATTATTCAGTTTAACGTTCATTAATCATTTCATGCTTGATTAATTATTATTTTCAAAGATCAATTTACTTTTAGTTACATTCTTTTAATAAAAAACAATAAATTCTTATAATTTATTTAAACAAACAAAAAATTTAATTAAAATCAAATATTTAATTTTTTTATTGAGATCATGAACCGATTGATGTTAGACCACCATTGAAAAACTGGAAGCACTGGATGGCCGTTTCATCCTAGTATGGGACTCCTCAGCAGTGCGCATCCACGATCTCGCACCCTGCGAGACTCGAACCCAGGACCTATCGGTCTCGCGCCCGAATGCCTAATCTCTAGACCACTGAGCTGGCTGGTACCCAACGGTGCAATGTCTAAGTTCAACCAACCCACGAAGTTGCGTGACCATCCTCCATTGTGCTGAGGTAGACACCTGTTTCTACCCGACACTCGTCGCGGCTTCTCGCCAGAACTCCGAGAATTTTCTCACGAAGCTAGTCACTAGTGAGCACATGACAATTATAAGTACAGCAGTTGTGGAGATTGTTAAGTTTTTGACTGACACCATGGATGCCGGCTCATTGGTCTAGTTGGTTAAGCGCCTGGAGTGAGACTGATAGGTCCTGGGTTCGAGTCTCGCAGGGTGCGAGATCGTGGATGCCACTGCTGGGGAGTCCCATACTAGGATGAAACGGCCATCCAGTGCTTCCAGTTTTTCAATGGTGGTCTAACATCAATCGGCTCATGATCTCAATCAAAAACTTAACAATCTCCACAACTCCTATACTGATAAAGATTTAATTGAAAAATATGAAATGAATGTAAACTAATAATGGTACTGGGTTGGAATCCCAGAATGCACATCAACTCTGAAATACTGGTACATCCAGCTGACGAGTCCCACATAGGATTCCACTGATAGCCACTATCTATCTTTGCTTAGAATGCTTGTGAATTAAGACAATATCGAGGTAATACACTCAGTATGCACATATATCAATAAGAGACTGATCAATTTTAGTCCTAAATATCAATGGAAAGATTCAAGTAAACAGTACCAATTGAATTTAAATAACATTTAATTATTTTGATTTCCGATTATTCAACTGGAAAATACTAGGCGGAATCGTGAATGCGCACTGCTGGGTAGTCCCACAGTGGGACGAAAAGGCCGTCCAGTGCTTCCAGGTTTTCCACGGTGGTCTAGCTTCAATTGACTCATGATCTCAACTATTAAAATTACTACAATCTCCACAAAAACCCCTTCTGATATTTTATCCTCTTTAATCATTATGTTAATTTGTATCATTACTGGTTATTTCCTTGAAAAAGATTGAACTAGATTACTAGGTGAAACGCTGGATTTATTTCAAATTCATTCGCTGAGATTTTAAAAAATAAATTCTTCCACTTTAATGTTTTATTACTGCAGTTTAAATTCTACCATAATTGATAATCAGGATTAAATTTTAATCAGATCTTGTTGACTTATATGGATCTTATGTGAATTGTTTCAATATAGTCATTATATTATAAATTAGTATCACTGATTGAAATCATGAGTCGATTGAAGCTAGACCACCATGGAAAACCTAGAAGTACTGGACGGCCGTTTCACCCTAGTACGGGACTCCTCATCAGTGCGCATCCACGATCCCGCAGCCCGCGAGATCCGAACCCAGGACCTATCAGTCTCACTCCAGGCGCTTAACCAACTAGACCACTGAGTCAGCATCCAACGGTGTTAATGTCTGACTTCAACCAATCCATGAAGTTGCGCCACCGTACACCATTGTCTTCAGTGAGTTCCTATCTCACAACAGACCTGGTTGAACTCCACTGGTAATGGCTTCTCACTAGAACTCCAGGAGTATCTCTTGAAGTCAGCCACTAGTAAGCAGATGATTATTATCAGAAGGGGTTTTGTGGAGATTCCAATCAGTGAAATTTCTAAAATCTCCACAAAACCCCTTCTGAAAATTATTATTAGAAAAGATGAATTGTAGAATTCAGGACTTGTGTTTTGTCTTATTTGGCAATTATCACGTGAATACACTAGCATTGTAACTGTTATATCCTAACAAAGAATAAATGAATGGTAACTGTTAGGAATGATCTATGAACTATTATTACATATACTCTTATTGGATGAATATTAAGTAACTAGATTGTATGTATATTCATATTTCTTTTATTATAAGCTTCCATTTGACCTACTGACGATTATTATTATTCGATTTACTATTTTTAAATCATTCTCAGTCTATTAGTTACAGTATCTCACATTCATAGCCACTTTTTGACTTGATCATGTATAATTGTTATTTTCTATTTTATAATATGATGAGGTTTGATTTGCTTGTATATAAACTGAGTTTGTCTGAAATACATGATTCATACAATGGAAGCTGTGCTTTGTGTTTTAGACTGAATGGGTAAAGCTAGGCGAAAAAAACTATCTCACAGGAGCAATAAGAACTCAGAGTTGACTCCAGAATGCTCGTACTGGTTAACGTGTCATTGGTTTAGCACATTGCCAATATCTTATAAGTCGGTGTTTCTAGTTGGCGATTTAGTCGACGTAACTAGAACACTTATTAATAATGATGTAAATATCATACAGATTGAACAAGTCAGTGATTAACTCAACTCAGTAGCTTGGTGTTTAGTATGTTAGACATTTAAAGTGAATGGAACATGATTAGAGTCCCAGTCCAATCATTAACACTAGGATGTATGTTCAATATTTAGCTATCAACCAGTGTAAATAAAACATAAAAAACAGGGTATTCGTAATAAAGTTTTTGATACATTTTTAGTATCAAAGAAATCGTTATCTATCGTCCTTACTTTCGTTTTGTTTTTGCCAAATCATGCCAGTTCTGCTTTAGCCGAACAAAAGGTCACTTTTTTGAGTATATGATGATTGTCACTACTTCGGTCATTTTAATATTTCATCAAATTTATTTAGCTGTTATAACATAACAGACAGATATTTCATACTTTTTTATGGCTCTTCATTAGTCACTACACACGAATTTATACGGGATTGAAAAATAAAGGATATTCAGATTTCACAATGTACATAATAGTATCTAATAGGTAATATCCAGTATCATATTTACCTATTCGTTTGTTGATTATCAAATTTCATTGATAAGGTTGCAATGTGATTTTAAGTTTAAATGATTCAACATCGTATACACTTGTTCAAGATGGTAGATGGTTTTTAAAAGAACACAGAATAAAAAAATAAAGCCTTAAAAATTGATTGTGTAAATTTGATTGATAATGAAGAGTATTGAGTTTTGACCAAAATTAACAGTTAACAGTTGCATAATAGTAATCAGTTTATGAGATAAAAGAGCACGGTGTTGATTTTTAGGCAGTTTTAGACGATTTACTTAGAATTGTTTACTTGAATCTTCTCATTGATATTTAGGACTGCGATTGATAGTCTCTTATTGGTATATGTGCAAGCACACTCATCTGACGAGTCCCAAATAGGACGAAACGCGTGTCCTGGATTTCTCTGCTAGGCACTAACCGTATTTACTTATAAAGTTTTAAACGATCTCTAGGAAACCCTGTTTAACGTTAGTTTTCTGCTGATTAGCAAATTTCTTCAAAGTGTTTCTAAAATCTTGAAGAAATTACTGTTCACAATTGAGCCCGAAACCACATTACCAAGTTTCATAGTTTGAAGCGTTATCAAACTGAAATATACCTACTAATCTAAATAATTTCACATAGCATGGATCCATAGTTAAATGTAAACTAACCGGATATGATCGACAGGCAACCCTTCTTTATCTAGATCACATTTTATTCTCCATTTATTACGATTCTGTCATGTACTAAAATGTAGTGACATGATACTTTACTCAACTACAAATATTGTAATTAATTTTATGATATTAATTATATAAATATACATATACATGTATAATCATCTTTTCGTTTCTCTTTATGTTCTTCTAGTTTATTTCCTTCACAGCAGTGGTTATTGTCAGTGTAAAATTGACCTAGATTACATGTGATTAGTTAGGATTAGTTCTTAATTTAACAATTTTACACTAATTACACATAAACATACAATTGACAATGAAACAAAATTGAAACTTGCTAAAATGGCTCTTTTTTATAAACAGATTCTCTAATAAACTTTTTTTTCGAAAAAAAAGAGAATTAAGGATACTTATTGGAACAAAACGGCTATATGATTGATAAGCTGTTTAGTAAGTTATCTTAAGTAGTGATTTTTAGTGATGTATTAATGATTATAATGATAGTATTGTTTACTGTGTGATATGATTTTAAATTAAATATGTGATCAGGGAAAGAATTACAATTCGGGTGATGAAGATGTAAATCTTCATCGACTGAGGTCTTTAGAACATGTGTGTCTAATCATCGACTACATTAATAGATGATGTTAGCTGGTGTGGAAGTAGATTAGAAGAAAGCTAGAGGTGGGGATATCAAATCAAGATGTGGTTTCAGTCAATGAATTTATTGATTGTTGGTCTTATCCACGTTGGTAGATACAAACTAGTTGGTTAGGATCACTGAGATAACCACTATCATTGTTTGGATAAATTTCGTGAAATGGCTAACAGTCAGTTATAATGTCAAAGATTTATTTACTCTTTATTTTAGTCCTAATCTTGAGCTACTTCATTTATACCTTTTCATTTAGTCTTTTGAACCATATTCCTAATGTTTAGTCTTTCTATTCTTCATTGTCACTGAATTATTGAGGCCTCTTTTGTTATTTAATTTGTTATCTTTACCTTGTGTAAATGTGTTATGGCAACTTGGTCCTATAGATATTTGTATTAGGCTCTACATTGATTATGACGACCTTTATTGCGCTAATATTTATCACATTACTGTTAAGTGGGAGTATGAGATTAGATTAAAAGAAATCTGTTGTAGGATTGAAGAAGATAATATTGGCAATCCTATGATGAGAGAAATGTAGAGAACCAGATTAAAATAAGTTTATTTGTTGATTACACAGAATGGATTTTTAATGTATAAAGTCGATAAATCTTATAGATTTATTCTTCATGTGACTGTAAACATATTTGCCTGACTCGGTAGGTACGAGGATAAAATAATTGTAATTCATTTGAAATCTCACATTATTCACTCCTGGTTTCAATTATCAGATTGTCTAAATTGTGCTCTTTGATCATTTCTAATCCTCATTAATCACTTTCGTTATTAAGTGCATATGTTTCTTCTGTGCTATTCAAGTGGTCAGCTGAGTTTCCTTCTTTTTCTCTGTTATTCTAGATACTATCGTGGGGATTCTATTTTACACACTTTCATGGTATGCAGTATACCTCCAGGCTAGACTAAAACTTATCATTAACTGAATTTTACCATATGAATTAGATAGATTGGAGTTATTACAGAGGGACGAATATTATAAATATTGGGACGTTTGAAACTGGTTCTAAAATTATTATTACTATGTATATCCTTGTTGTACATTTATAAAGTAACTGGATTACCATGTATGTATATTCTGTTTACTCTAAGCTTGTATTTAACCTAATAATTGTTATTCTACTACATATTATTCCTATTCTATTGCAAATCAGTTTATTCCCCATTCACGGCCACTATTAGCTCGTTTATACATAATTGTGACGTTACAATATATATGGTGCGGTGCAGTCTAGTGTACCTGAATGTAAACTAAGTATGTTTGAAATATAATAGTAGTAGAAGTTGGCTGCTGACTTTTCGAGCTCAAAGCAGGGCATAGAGAAAGTCTTGCAAACGGCGAACCAACAGGGGCTTGTCTGTGTCGGCTCAAGGTCAACGGTAATGGTCAGGCGTACAAGTCTGGAACACTATGTTATAGAAGGAACAGAAGACACGGAATAGACAAAATTAGAATAGGAATTCTGATTGGTAGCTTAGCACGTGATACTGGTGAGCGTCTCAAGACACAACAGAAGCATTGACGTAATTTGCATATTTATTGTTCAATTCTTACAACTGGTCGTATTTATACAATGCTTAAACATGTCTGTATGTTCATTCGATAACTGAATTCACGGTCGATAGCATGACAACGACTTCATACAATAAGGTAAACAGTTCCTAGTGCTTGGTCTGTTATTCGTAAATACCTTAAAACAATGCTACTTCTAAAAGGTTTAGCGTTGAAATGCTTCAGCGCTTATTCTGATAATTAAACAAATAAACATTTTGCTTAAAGCAGTTACCAATACTGACTACTGGAAGGGAAGCATGTGCCTAAAGACCCTTGTATACGATCAGTAAAACGTTTCGGTAGCAAATGATGCTTCATCAGTTCTTTAATGGTGATATACACGTACACATAAACATAAAATGAAAACCATTTTGAAATTTGTTCAACGTCATATAAAAAGATCAAAAGGATAGATAATTTAGAAGCAATATGGAAAAGTTCTTTCAATAAACACAATTTGATATTAAGATTAGGGAACTAATTACGTGTTTTAAGACATTTATTAGCCGACTAAGAACCGTGTACAACTTTGAATTACATAGCTTGTTCACAATTAATATCAGATTCGACATTTATGGTTATTCACATTGCCATAAACTTATCAGCGTCATCCTAGAATCGAACGTGGATTTATGGCGTAGTACATAATTCCTAGTCGGATGCAATTGACTAACGTTTGAAAAATACTGAAAGAAACTAAAAATGACACTCAACCAGAACTCGAAAGCAGTTGGTTTTCGTATATACATATTTTTTTAGATTTATAGTTTAATCATATGTTGTTAAGATATTTAGAAATGAATTTAAAATAAATATATCCAAAATCTGGATTCGGCCAATCACTATAGTGTAATGCAGTTGTACTTTACACAGTATTTCGAATATCTGGACACAAGGTATGTCAGCTTGTTAACAAAAATAGACAGAATCGGGCTTATATTTTATGCATAAATCACACACAATTTAATGTATATACACATATGTCTCGAATATTATGTGTTGATTTTTTGTACTGCCATGTCGACAAACAAGGCTATTGAGATTTCCGATTCACACACCCAATATATATATCGCTTTACTGACCTACTTTATACCTAGATGTGTAAAGAACATTATTATCGCAAAGAAAACACAAATTTATTTAACAAATGTTTAGTGAGGAATGAAACAATTGTGAAAATTGGTCAATCAATAGAAGCCAAGGTGTTTATCGTAATCATATGAGACTGGAAAATAACAATCAAAATATAGAAACATAATAATTCACATATCCACACTGTTTTCATGATCCCTGTTCATTTTAACATAACAGACAAATATGAACTGTTCTTCAACAATATAATGTGATATCACTTTAAAACGATTCCAGTTTAATTTGAAAATTTAGTGAGTTTACAATACTGCATAATCTATTAAGATGCTATTTGTTATAATTTGTGACTGCAGATTAGCCGGCAGTGAATTATCGATCGGACCAAAGACGAGTAAGACAAATGAGAACAACCTAGAGTCCTGATTGGTCCTGATTCCCCGTCTAGCTCAGCTAGTTGAGTCCAGAACGCAAGTATCAGCCTCTGAGATATGAATCATTATATTTCAAACATACTCTGTTTATATACCAATCAACATAAAATAGAAAATAACATTAGACACGTGAAATAAGTATTGACCAGTAGGAAAATGACATGTGAAATAAATAATTGACCAATAAGAAATGATACCATCTGAAGTCCAAAGGATAGTGTTAGATGGTGGAGAAGATTTGTAGCTCAGGTGGATGATTTTGGTGGAGTTTTGTTCTCTGAGCTGGATGGTTTGGTCGTGGAGCTTTCATCGTTCTTCTGAACGACACCATCTGCACAAACCTCGGATAGAAATCTTAGATAGAGGAAACTCCAAAAGCACCAGAGAATTTTTAGAAGCCTGGCACTCAGCAATCAACAAACATATTGAAATCAATCCAATTTATCAACCAATCGAGAAAAGCATGCATAAATATAGGAACCAAAATCAAACCAATGGGAGACAACCAAAACAAAGAAGTAAACAATGATAAATTTAAGGTCAACAAGAACCAATCAGCATCGAGGTGCACAGAACAAGCTGTGAAACACATATGGAGAAATTCGAACACTTCACTTCTATCTGAAGTTTGTGCTAATGATGTCGTACAGAAGAACGATGAAAGCTCCACGACCAAACCATCCAGCTCAGAGAACAAAACTCCATCGAGATAGCGTTAGACTTAACAGAATAATTTTGGGATATTTTTCTGAATATCCCAACACTATTCAAATGTACTACATCAATTTTCTTATAAAAATTAACGTCATCATAGCAACATAAACAATAAAAATACGAACTCAGTCTATTTACGTTGATAAAAAGAATGTAACAGGCATATGCATATATATATATATATATATATATATATATATATATATACACGTACATTTATCAAGAGTATTGTTTATCTAAGAAGTAATGAATGATAGAAAAAATTCTTCCAGTCACTTGTTTTGTAACAACTGTCTTATTTCTTTTCCTTTGATCCTCAACGAATAACATCTTTTATATTGAATTTCTGTACCAATGTGGATGATATATTTTTTTCTCTAAATATACTTATTTCTTTAAGACAAAACATCGAAAACTGTGCCGGAAAAAAAACACAACACAATCAGATAATAACATTTAGAGGATTAACTATTCCATGAAGTTGTCTGGCTAGTATACTGTAGTCGATAATGATAATAAGGACTATATTGATCTTAGTGGAATATAGATAATGTGAAGTAAAGTGTTTATGTACAGAAATAAAAAGAATGTAAGACAAAAAGTTTAATGTCAGTTCAGTTGAATTCAATCTAGGCTTTTAACAAATAAAAAGTTCATGTTAGTTTTTCATAAAAGTAAAGAGACGGTACTGATTGGCCAACTTCAAGGAAACAGCGTAGGATTAGATTTCTATCCCCAGAAAGAAATAGTTTGCAATATAAATTTTTAGCTTTTTAATCAAAATATTTCTGTGATATTTACGTATTTGTTTTTAAGTAATGGGTTCACAGTGGTCCATTTTAAATCCTTTCATCGTTGTTTGTTTTATTCTAACCAAAAGTACGTGACAATCATATTCCTCTACATAGTTGTGCAGTAGAATCAGGAAAATCAATAGGTATATCTGTATATTCTTTGGAATCATTTTTAATCAACTTAGAGCCTGGTAAATATGTCTGTTTCCCCAAGCTATCGTGAGATGTGGACAGTATTAATTGTGTGGATATTTGAATAAGTGGTCCATGTTAGTTGGATAGTCAGGCCTTCTTTCTTCGTTTTTTAGTTCCACGGGGTTATCTGGGAGTATTTTCGTGTAGCTTAGATGTTCCTTGGTACGAGTCCTGATTTCATGAGAGGACTCTACAATATACAATTAATCACAATTTAAGTATAATAATCTGTAGATATAAATCTGTGTCAAAGTGAAAAGGATTTCATCTTTTATTTGAATTGAAGTATTTCAAAGAATCATCTTTGTTTTATAGAATGCGTTAATTCTATGCAATCTAAGGATTCGTTGTAGTTCTTTCGTTGTACTGTTGTGAACAATAACACATGTGGAAACAGTAAATGTATGTTTAGTAAAACATATAAAGTTCTTTCATCAAATGTGAAAACCACACGTTCAATACTTAATCTGCAAATCCTTCATTAATTGTCTCAAACTTCATTGTTCCTTCATTGCCATAACAATTACTCTGTGTGTCCCGTTCTCTTCTATTCAACCTTCCCAATTTTGTTTTGTCAGGTCTGATTGGTGTTATATATTACTTATGTCGAAATAAGTAGCATACCCTGCAGTACCATGATGATATGGTAGAATTACAGTGTACTAACCATTGATGGTACATTTTATTTATTATCATTTGATAAAACAACATCTCGTTTTAATGTAGTTTTAATAAAATTCATTATCCGGTGGCCGGATACCATCAGCAACAGCCTTCTGTGGGAGAGAACAAACCAGCTTCCAACTGAAGAAGAAATTAGGAAAAGACGATGGAAATGGATAGGACATACATTACGCAAATCATCCGACTGCATCACGGGGCAAGCCCTAACTCGGAATCCTGAAGGAAAGAGGAAAAGAGAAAGGTCAAAGAACACATTATGTCGAGAAATAGAATCACATATGAAAAAGATGAGTAACAACTGGAAATAACTGGAAAGGATTGTCGAGGACAGGGTATGATGGAGAATGCTGGTGGGTGACCTATGCTCCTCCACGAAGAGTAACAGGCTTAATTAAGTAAGTATATGCCAATTATATTTCATTGTTCTTTTTATTTCTCTTCATCCAGTGTAATGATCTTTGATGAATATTTGAATAAGTTTAAAGTCAAAGAAATTTTTGTCATTATTGTAAACGCTCTGAGTTGAAATGAATATAACAACGAATTGAATAGGTCAACTTGCGATAAATGATTCAATTTAAACTTTCATTTGAATTCCTTTTGATTAAAAAGTCTACAAATGGTTGTTCATTGAGTTTATTTTTATTGTCTAAAATGAATTTGATGTAAGCTAAGAAAGTATTGATCAAATTAGAAGAGTTGTTTTTTCATAAATGTTATATCCCGATAAGAATAATGAATGGTAATTCTGAGGATCCATTTATGGACCAATACTATGAGTATATTTTTATCGTATAATTGTTATGTAACTAAACTGTTAACATTCATGTCCCTTTTATAATGAGTTTTATTTTGACCTATGAACTATTATGATAGGATTTACCATTCTTGAGTTATGGCCTGTCTATTAATTACTACCTCCCACATTCACAGACACATTTGGCTAAATGTTGTACAAATGTTGTTTTCTATTTTGTGGTACGATGTGATCTGTTTGGTTTGTATATAAACCGAGTATATTTGAAATAAATGATTGATATTGCAGAGGCTGAGATTGGTGTTCTGGACTCAACTGGCTGGGCTAGGTGGAAAGCAGGACCAATCAGGACTCTAGGCTGCTCACACATGTTTTATGCGTCACTGGTTCGGTCGATAGTTCGCTGCTCTCTGATTGGCGGTATCGTTGCGTTATACAATAAACAGGGCACACAGGCTCACAAGTTATAACAATAAATAAATAAAAAGAGATTATGTTATCTACATATCTGAGCCAAATGTTTGATTTAATAACACTTGCAAAAATATATGATTCTCTATGGGATGTCAATAAATTAACAATCATTAGTGGTACAAAGGATCTCATAAACGCTTCATTTGTTTGTTTGTAAAGAAACTCTTTGAACTTAAATAAAGGTGAATTAAGACAAAGTTTGAGAGATTTCATTATCAAGTCAATAATTAACGGAGGTCTTCTAAATGGAGTATTATTATTCTCTAGTAGTTCATTCATAAAATCTTAGGATCTATTAACAGGATTACTAGTAAAAAAGATGTATTATCATAACTTACGATTATTTCGCTTTTTTTAAATAGTCAAATAAGCATTTTTTTCACTTAAGAAGTGGCTTACAATAAGTCACAAAATGTCAGGAATTCAATTTTCTACTCAAGGTGACTTTACATCATTCCTACATTTGAAGAACATATGAAATTAAAAACAATTGTCAACTAATTTCAAAGTCACAATATTCAATACAAACGTCAAAACAGTCAGTTCTACTGTACAGAGCTGAAACTTCAACAACTACAACAACCATCATCAAAACACTACAAGTATTTATAAACACTTATCTACACAATATACTGAATGTTCGTTGATCAGGTACCATCAGTAACAACCTACTGTGGGAGAGAACAAATCATATTCCAATTGAAGAGGAAATTCGGAAAAGACGTTGGAAGTGTATAGGACATATATTTCGGAAATCACCAAACTGCATCACGAAGCAAGTGTTAACTTGGAATCCTGAAGGGAAACGGAAAAGTGGAAGGTCGAAGAACACACTGTGTCGAGAATTGGAAGCAGACGTGGAATGGATGAATAACAACTGAAAAGAACTTTAAAGTATTGTCCAGAACGGAATTAGATAAAGTGTACTAATGCACGGTCTATACTCCTCTAAAAAGGGTAACAGGGCATCAATAACTAAGTAATTTCATCCATATATTATTACTATTATTAGAAGATATCGATTAGTTAATAATATTTAATTAAACTATTATTATTATTTATTGATATCATGAATATTTTAAATTGGCATATGATTATTATAATTTAATAAACTAATTCAAATTCAATCAATATTTGACGAAAAAGCTAATTCACTATACACATAAAAAAGGAACGAGAAGAAGAAGAAGAAGAACAACAACAACAACAAGAATAACATTTCACAGTCAATAAATATGCACGTACACATTGTACAGAAAAAACAAACAAATAAACATTGATAGTATTGACAAAATAAAATGGATGGATATTTGATTAAAAAAAGATTTCAATAGTTGAGATCATGAGTCAATTGAAGTTAGATCACCATTGGAAAACCTGAAAGCACTGGACGGCCGTTTCTTCCTATTATGAGACTCCTCAGCAGTGCGCATCCACGATCCCGTCCCACGGGATTCGAACCCAGGACCTAACAGTTTAGCTTAAATTGACTCATGATCTCAACTGTTGAAATTACTACAATGTCCACAAAACCCCTTCTGATACTGATCAACATATGATCACAAATGACTGGCTTTAAAAGGTATATCCTGGAGTTCTAATGAGAAGCAGTGACCAGTGAAGTTCAACCGGGTCTGCTGTGAGGTAGTAACTCACTGATGAAAATGATGGACTCATCGCTTAGTTACTCGGATTAGTTGAATTTAGACATTAACACCGTTGGATACTGGCTTGGCAGTCTAGTGGCTAAACGTTACAATCTCCACAAAACCCCTTCTGATACTAAGAAAAGATTGTTTCTTTTACAATAGGATAAGAGAAATAATTAATGTGATATTAAGTTGATAATACATCTTGATAAGTAATTTACAAATTACATATAATAATGTTAAAATATCAATGATAATATAAACGACATTGAAAGAATTTTGACAAATGTTTACTTAGTTCTTAGCCAATCTAAAAATAACTCATGTAAATGGATGGTTCATACAAAAGAAAACAGTAATCGGAAGAAATAACAAATGTAAACATATTTGATATATTTAATGAATATGTTAAAACTTTCCTAAAAGTTACTCTGCTTGTTAGTCAAAAGAACAATGATGTATGAATTCATCCACATGAGTATAGATTGTCCGTTTCCTCAAACCATTATGATGTGTCAAGTTGGTTATTTAAGAGTCACTACATTGTTGTTATTTACAGTCAAGTATTGGGGATTCGGATTAGAAGTTGATTGTTATGATTTTCACTAAGAACTGACATCAGCTGTAATGTAGAAGGGATTTGTAGATATATGGATGAAAGAATTACACTGATAAATCCAAGAAGTGTTATGTGGTTAGTTTGTCCATGAAATAGATTGTTAAGAGACTGAGATTTGTCGATTGATTAGGAATTAAGTGTTAGTATATAGGGGTAGTGTCTACTGGCCTGTTGTATACAAACTGTAGAAACAGACTTGTGTATTTGCTAATTTCTACACTATCGTTTTTACTCTTTGATAATGAGATGTAAATTTTTGCAATCATTTTAACTGTATGAAGAGATGTTTCTATTGTCCTGATATTTGAATTTCTCTCAAAAGCCTAAAAAATTCATTCTCTATTCTGATTGGCTCGTCCCTATACCATGCATCTACCGGATCAACTTAGGGTGAAAAATGTACTGTTTAATTCATTGAGTAGCTGATTTATATACCACACATTTTACTGTGTCTTCGAATTACTCTAGTTTTTGTACTCTTTTCTTATGCTTTTGTTAAGGAGGGGGATTTTATGAGTGAAGGAGACTTATAATTATTGAAGTGAATGAATAAAATGTGTATAATAAAGAACAAAATTTATTGTACAACTAATGTCAGAATGAAAACTGTGTATCATTATACAACTATTCCAAGCTAATTTAAGCATTTCTGTTGAGGACGTTAATTCCCTTGAACTCACTAGGAAAAGGCCTTAATTTTGCAATTTTATTCTGAAAATTTGAATTTTATTTTTTTGCGCCAAGAGACCTTTAGTTGACTTACAGCTTACATTTCCCACTTGGAAATCCTTGAATGTCATTGGTTGAGGGATTTTTTTAATACGCGATTTCAAGGCTCTCCGAAGGGTGTTTCTGTCATTGTATAAATAAGCTTGATTTGTGTGCTTAGTGACCCCGTATTTTCTGGGTGCTTGTAGAATACATTCTCTACGCCTCATCAAGACTTCTTGATCTAGCTATCAGGGCCGAAGACAACGGATTATCGTGTCACTGCATCTTGATCTTCATTCCGTTTAACGAGCAAGGTGAACCCGTAATAGCAGTCAAACATATCAATTTCTCAACTAAATACAACTATAGCGGTAAATTAGTCACCAAAATAAATAGTTCTATATGTGTTTGGCATTGATGTTAACCTCATTAGTTTTACTGGACATACCCTAGCTGAATGAGCTCGATCACGCAACCACATCAGATCACGAGTGAGTACACCGTGCTACACATTCTTTGCAACTACTGACCAGCATAAATCACACACATCCCGACATATCGATAGCTTTTTAAATATATATTCGAACCCCTTCAGTTTTGGCCACTGATTTGATTGAACTGATATAATTCGATCCAAAAAGGTATTACGTGTAAAAGCGTTGTCAAACTCCGAATACTTATGACACCTTTACAACTATTACCTCAGCATAAAAGTGTATATTAAACCTCCAGGTTTTGTGACATATTCTTTACGAAATCATTTATACTTTAAATTCCAGTCAATTTGTGATATATCATCATGCATTACTAAGAGTAAAAAAAATAAGTGACAATCTAAAAGTATTCTAATTGTCATAAAACTTCTGGTTCGTACTCACTTGGTGTTGTTTTACTTGTATCTTCCCATTGTTATTTAGGATCGCAATTGATCAGTCTCATGTTGGCATATGTGCATCCTGTACGGATTGCCTCCATATAGCTTTAAGTCACAAGCTTTTTAAGCAAAAATGGATGCTGACTAGCAGTGAAATCCAGGACGCACGTTTACTCCTATTTGGGACTCGTCAGCTGGATGTACCTACATCTCAAAGTTGATGTTCACTCTGAAACTCGAAACCAGTGGATAACACGATATAGTTTGAAGCGCATGGTACTGGGTTCAAGTCCTAGAGTAAACATCAACTCTGAGTTGTAGGCACATCCAGTTGACGAGTTGCAAATAGGACAAAACCAATGTCCTGAATTCCACTGCAAGCCACCATTCATCTTTGTCTATAATGTTCGTGACTTTTGGATCATAGTTTCAATAATCTTATTTGATCTTATTAAATAAATAACTAATGTTAATAACATTATGTAATTGATGAATCTAATATTTAGTTAAATAAATACAACTATTGAAAATTCACTACTTACATTGTTTATGTAAATGTGTAATCTTCATGGATAAATAATATTTACCTACGCATTCCCTTTATGATTGATTCATTTAATAATAATAATAATAATAATAATAATAATAATAATAATAAAGTTCAACCTACGCTGCCTTAATTAGATTGTGAATTCATGTAATACATTTAAATATTCCCTTTTTGTTTATCATTTCCAAATCAAGTAAACACAATGAAGACAGTAAATATTAGTACCATATTTCATTAATAAATTAATTCATTAAAAAACCAAAAAAAAAGAAAACTTCTAGTCAAGGTCAAGTAATGAATGATTTTTTTCTCTTTTTTTTGTTTCACTAAAATGATAACAGATTTATCAAAAGCATGTTTCTTCTTATTACATTGAGAGAGAGGGGGGAGAGCTAGAGAGGGGGAGAGCGAGAGAGTGAGAGAGAGAAAAGCATAACAAAGGGTCAACTAAGAGAATTATGTTAATTTGGATTAGTGTCTGAACATTTAATACAAAATAAATAAATAAATAAACATCATATTCATTGAACAAATCAATAATTTATTAGACTGATTAGATTAGTATGTTAATAAAGTGATAGATATTCTGTTTGAGTCTTAGTATGAACTTAACTGATGAGTTTTGAAGATGAAAAAGCCATTGTTCATTTCTGTTTATAATAATAATGGTTGGTAATAAGTTAAGTAATTCATGTAAATAAAGCAATTAATCTTTGTGATAGTGTTAATAAAACCTCAAGTTATTTAGTTTCTTGTTAATAACTGATGATTCTTTTGTGTGTATGTGTAAGGATAACCATGGTAACATTTTGACCATCTATATTTCCACATTAACCTTAACTGTTATTTGATTATTTGTTTTTTGTTGTGTATTTAGGGTTATTTTATAACAAATTTATGTAATTAAATATCAAACTTTTAATTTTTATCAATTCACTATGTGTTTCACCTCCTAGAGGGAGAATTACTTACGTACTGACTTACTCCAGTTCCCCTCATGGAGGAGCATAAGCCGTCCACTAGCGCTTTCTATCTAATTCTGTTCTGGACAATACTTTAAAGTTCTTTTCAGTTGTTATTCATCCATTCCACGTCTGCTTCCAATTCTCGACACAGTGTGTTCTTCGACCTTCCACTTTTCCGTTTCCCTTCAGGATTCCAAGTTAACACTTGCTTCGTGATGCAGTTTGGTGATTTCCGAAATATATGTCCTATACACTTCCAACGTCTTTTCCGAATTTCCTCTTCAATTGGAATCTGATTTGTTCTCTCCCACAGTAGGTTGTTACTGATGGTACCTGATCAACGAACATTCAGTATATTGTGTAGATAAGTGTTTATAAATACTTGTAGTGTTTTGATGATGGTTGTTGTAGTTGTTGAAGTTTCAGCTCTGTACAGTAGAACTGACTGTTTTGACGTTTGTATTGAATATTGTGACTTTGAAATTAGTTGACAATTGTTTTTAATTTCATATGTTCTTCAATTGTAGGAATGTGGCCCTTGATTTGCTAATCCTCGCCTGTACGTCTACATCGAGTCCTCCACGTTCATTAATGATGATACTCAGATACGTGAAACTTTCCACATCTTCCAGAGTTTCTCGTCAAGTGTGACTGGATTGGTGTCCACTGTACTGTGTTTGAGAATCTCGCTTTCCTCCTTGTGTATGTTGAGGCCTACTGATGTAGAGACTTCTGCTACACTAGTTGTCTTCATCTGCCAGGTCATCTGCTAAGTCCAGTTCTTCTAACTGATTCCGAACCGTCCATTGTATTCCGTGCTCCCATTCAGATGCTGAGGTCTTCATCATCCAGTCGACCGCGAGAAGAAAGAGAAAGGGAAAGAGTAGGCAGTCTTGTCTGACTCCCTTCCTCACTTAGAATGCATCTGTCAGCTGTCCTAGATGAACTACTTTGCACTGTAGTCCGTCGTATGAATTCCAGATGATGTTGACAATCTTTTCAGGAACTCCATTGTGTTTAAGAAGGTTCCATAAGGTTCTCCTATCCACACTGTTAAATACTTTTTCATAATCATAGAAGTTGATGTATAGTGACGAATTCCACTCAACTGATTGTTCGACGATGATCCGTAGTATCACATTTTGGTCTGTGCACGACCGATCCTTACGGAATGCAGCCTGTTGATCTCGAAGTTAAGCGTCTACTGTGTCTTTCATGCGATTCACTAACACTGTTAAAGACTTTCCCTTGTATTGACAGTAATGTGATGCCTCTGTAGTTTTCACATTTGCTCAGATCTCCTTTCTTAAATCTCAGTGAATGTCTTGTCTTTCATGTTCTTGACTGGTCTCTCTGGTTTATTGTATTTCCGTGCTAGTTTTTTCGTCATGTCCTATATTTCCTTCTCTTGAGGCTTTTTCTGCTGTCGTTGCTAGTTCTTCCACATATCTCTGCTTGTCGCCACTGATGCTCTTCTTCACTTGCTTGTTTGTTTCAGTGCATTCAGACTGAGCTTTGGCTTTCTCTGTTATTGTTCGTCTGTTGTTAATTGATGTCTTCTTGTTCTTCCTTTCTTGAATCTTCCTCAGGGTTGCCATAGAGATCCGTTCCTAGTTATGGTGCTTCTTGAGGCCCAGCACCTTCTGACGCATTCACATTAGTACTTCTTCGATCCCTTTCCATTTGTTCTCCATAGTAGTTTCTTCTTCTTTGAGTAGATCTTGTAGTCCTTGGAACGTGTTGTTCAGAGTTATCTTGAATTCGTTGAGTTTGTCAGTATGTTGAAGGAAAGCTATATTGAACATTCGTAATGCTGTTTCCCAAGTTGTCTAATGTTTCTTTAGCTTCAGTTTTATTTTGAAAACCACCACGTAGGTGGTGATCTGAAGCTATTTCAGCTCCCCTACTGGCCCTCACGTCTTCCTTTGACCTTGTTATTTTTTTTACTGATGCAAATATGATCGATCTGATTCTTTGTAGTGTGATCTGGTGAGGCCTATTTAGCCTTTTGCATGTGTTTGTGTGGAAATATTGTGCCATCTATAACCAATTTGTTGAACGCACATAGATTTGTAAATCCCTCTCCATTCCCATTCCTTTCTCCCAATCCCCAGTCCATGTCGTCCTATGATATTTTTATACCCAGTGTTGTCTACTCCAACTTTGGCCTTAAGTCTCCCATCCGGATGGTCAGGTCGTTTCCTGAGCACTACGCTATGATTAATTGCATCCTCCCATAGAATTGATATTTCTCGTCGTTGTTGCTATCATAGGTGGGTGCATAACATTGGATAACATTCATTGTGATTCTGTTCGTCTTTATTTTGAAGGATACTTTGATGATTCTAAATCCATGAGATTCCCATCCTATAGGTGTTTTTCCTGCTTGTTTGGACAGCAACTCCCTGAGTGCATGGAGCATTTTCCTTTTCGTGACCACAGTACAGCAGCATCTCTTCCTTTGTTGTCCAGCTTGGGTTCAATGGGTTTCGCTGATTCTGAGAAGCGCCAAGTTGTATCTCCTCATTTCGGTTGCCATTTTGATGGTCTTTTCGGTCCCCCACAATGTCCAGACGTTCTATGTACCTATAGAAAATTTTCCTCTAGTTGTTAGAAGGGGAACTGGCCTCGCGACTTCTGAAGAGTTTTGGCTTTCACCATGACGCGTCATAATTCTTCTGAATTAAGATCCTTCAACTCCCAGGGCAGGGTTTAAGCGGTTTAACTTGTTAATTCTGGTTAGCGTTTTTTGGCAAGGTTGTTTTCTAGGGGATAGGGTTTCCGACCCCATGCCAACCCCTCTTCCTCTACCCGGGCTTGGGGCCGGCAGTAGTCCTAGAAGAGCTACAGGCAGAGTTAAGGGGGAGTATTGGTACGGTATTATATGTCAGTAATCGTGTTTATCGAGTTCACGTAAACCTACTTGCTCATTAACAGAAAATCTCAGTCGTGTTGCTCATTCAGAATCGCGAAATTTGATTGATAGCATTCTATGGAATCGATGAATATAGACAATTCAATGTTAGGTTAGTAATTGTTTCCAATGAAGGATATGACTTATGCATATGTCCTGAAGATTAAAACTGTAGAAATATGAGACTTATTAATGTCTCACCTATTGCAACGCATCATTATGATAAATTGAAAAAAAGAGAAAATATGATAAGTGGAAAAACGAGGAGACTTCAGTGATAATCTTCATTACAGAATGACACTGAAAATGAAGAAACTTTAAAGACTAAATTAATCTTAAACGGCTGTTTCGTAATAATTTGAGTCATTTCATCCTCCGAAATTTCGACAGACACAGAAAGCTCGGTTGATCGTTGCCTATTTGCATCATTTGTTGTGTCTGTCCGCCAAACAAACGAAGTGGTTTTTGAGCAGTAGACCACTCCTTGTTACATTGGGGATGTAAAACATGTTTTTTAAGTAGCATATATGCTCCGGGAACAGGTTTCTGATCACAGGTTTCTTCGAGGTAGTGATTGTGTTTGGTGGAAAAACTGAGTTAGCATATACATAAGGTACGAGGTAAAAATAGCAAATCGGTTGATGAGGGCACAAATATTCATCGACTGGGGTTATTAAGACATGTATTACAGATGGTTAACTACCACCAAACTCGACAGGAATGGTTTGGCGATCTAGCTAGTTTAAAGAAAGCTAGAAAGGGCCAAATCAAGACCTGGAGTCATTTCACGAAAGCGGTGGTCTTTTATATGACCTGTGCTGATAGATATAGAACACCCGGTTGGGATCAGTGAGATAATCACTATCAGTGGTTGAAGGAGGGGCGACCTGACTCAGAAATCGCTCAGTATTTATCTTACTCCCGATCTTGAATTACGGTATTATCCCATGAATACTCTGCCATTCCATTTTCTTGAACCGTAGTCTCAATAATTAGTATTTCACATTACTATTTCTAACACGCTACTTTAATCTATTTTTTATTTATCTTGATGTGCTTTTGTGTGGTAGCATGGCTAGCGAGAGCACAAGTGGAGATAACCAAACACATAAAATTAGCGAGTTATTTGGTAAAATGTGAATACCATACATTCAATCCTTCATTTGCAAAATGTCCATCAATTGTCTCACATTTAATTATTCCTTTATTTCTACATCAATCACTCTCTGTTCCCGTTCTCTTCTTTTCGATTCTCTCAACCTTCTGCCGCCAGTCATTTCACTTTCGATTGGTGTTACATACTACTTATGTCTGTCGACATGAGTAGCACACATCACAATAGGAATTTAGTCCAGTGTACATCTATGCCCAGTTGTTTGCTGACAATAAATGACTGAGTGATACGAATTGATTATTTGTTTATTTCCTAATTATTAACTGAATTAAGCTTCAAAGTAATGTAAATAAATCTTTTATTTGTTCGGTCGACTTGTTCTTGGTGTTTACCTTTTTATCCTCATTACTTTCGATAAATTTGTTTTTTGATTGTTTTTTTCACGCGAAAAGTAGTAAATTTACTATTTAAATTTCGCTGGTTGAAATCATGAGTCAATTGAAGCTAGATCACCATGGAAAACCTGGGAGCACTGGACGGCCATTTCGTCCTAGTATGGGACTCCTCAGCGGCAGTGCGCATCTACGATACTCCTGGACTTCTAGTGAGAATCCGTTACCAGTGGAGTTCAACCAGGTCTGTTGTGAGATATCAACTCACTGAAGACAATGGTGTACGGTGGCGCAACTTCATGGATTGGTTGAAGTCAGACATTAACACCATTGGATCCCGGCTCAGTGGTCTAGTTGGTTAAGCGCCCGGAGCGAGACTGATAGGTCCGGGGTTCGGATCTCGCGAGCTGCGGGATCGTGGATGCGCAGCGCTGATGAGTCCCATACTAGGACGAAACGGCCGTCCAGTACTTCTAGGTTTTCCATGGTGGTCTAGCTCCAATTGACTCATGATTTCAACCAGTAAAATTTCTAAAATCTCCACAAAACCCATTCTTATTATCTAAACTTTGTTCATACTTTTTTAATGAATCCACCATTACCACCTACACAAAAATCCTGATCATACAGATAATATCCATAATTTGACTTTATGATGATGACCTTATTCTGTTATTCATTGTGATAAATATTTATCTGTTGTCTTTCTAAAAATATGTTTATAGTTGTATACCTTATACTCATTGAATTAGTGTGTAATAGCGTGGGTGGATTATGTAATAAGTATTGAAACAAAACAATTAGGTTGTGAGAAATTAAAAGAATGAATTCAAGACATATATGGACAACGATTTTATGTTGAAATTGGGAACCAATCCATAAGAAGTTTTAAATCTTTGTTCTATTTGTTCTATTTTGTTCATGCTCTTAAATAAATCAAAGGTCACAAGAAATGTGAATCATAGTCATATACTGCCTTTTGTCTAAGACGTTTTAATCGTGTTATTCATAATCAGATTAATTTCCAACAGGACTGAAATGTTTGAATTAGGTAATTACTAAGTCATAAATAGTTCAGACATTTGATGTTACTAAAATTATATTGATAGAATATTTTACGTGATCAAGACAGAAGTTAATTTCACAGCTTACATCACTGACTGAGCATTGGAAACCAGTGTTTCATCGTTTTCAATGATTTTCTAACAAATTTCAATTTATGATGTAAACTAAGGAATTCAATGATCTCTACAAACCTTCTATGTCAATCATAATCATGTAATGACTAGTGACTGGTTATAAGAGGTAATTCTCGAAGTATTGATGAGAAGTCATAGGAAGCGAAGTTCAAATATGTTGGATGTAAGATAGTTAATGTTATGTCCAATGGCCAAAATTAACATTATATTTGAATATATATATAACTACATGTAGTGATCAGCGGTGTGATCATATTGTAGACTTTTCCACTGCAGGATGATTCACACAACTGCTTATTCAAAACTGATTACCACTCGATAACCGATTATCCCACAATATGATCAAAATTTCATTTGAAGAGGTTTTGTGGAGGTTAGCTTAATAATATGGACTAGATGAAATAGTTACCCAGTGCTCCCTAACCTGCAATTTTATCTCAAATAAGATCTTTTTTTAAAATTTTATTTCAACACATAGATATTGGTACACGGAGGCACCAAATACATACGCGCCACACAAATCTCAATTGATGTGTGAGGGCTGTGAGACCGCCCGGGTGCCCAGACCGAAGCAGGTGGTTTTCTTAGGGAGCCACACCCCGGGTCTTCGACATGAAGGTCTGATCCACAAGGCAGTGGAGCAACGTAAGGAGATGCAGTCCCATGTAAGCCGGTGACCATTAATTGGTTCATACGCCATTTGTTCCTTTCGGATACTGTAGCCCATGTGCACGATTGGCTTGGAATCAAGGTTTTCCAAATCCCCTATGTGAACTCTCCGTGTTCACTAACGCGGTTAAAGCGCCGGACGTTCGCTTTTCTTCCTCTCAATTTCGTAAACAACACCCCCGCCACGAGAAGGCAGTGATTAGGACTTCCCTGGCAGAGGCTATATACGCGTGGCCACGTGAGAGCATTTCGAGAGGGACAGCAGATTCTCCTCACTCTCGGCCGTACCAGGGCATCAATAATGAATTTTATCCACAATGTAAAAATTGTTGTAATCTGTTTATTATTAAGTGAATCTAATGTAGAAAGATCATAAGTTATGTATAAACAATGAATGAAGACTATTGCTTGGTAATTTAAATATCCCACGTCTGTTTTATGTTCACACATTCAATAAACCTTGTATTATGTTTTCTCAGAAGTTAAAAAAGTACTTTCAAGTTGTGGTGGCATTTTTTGTGTATGAATATACTTGTTTTCAGTAATTCCATTTATTTTTATATCTGTAATATTAATGTTTTTTGAAATATGCACTATTCTACTATTACCAGTGTATAAATAACTTCAATGGAATTCTAATGACGTTAAAAAATATCCTAGGTCACTAGTCCTCAACCAATCAAATTTATTTAACCGAATTATTGACCTTGACACCACATAGTACTCTGAATTTCCCATGATAAATTTAATCTAAAGGGAATTTTAATATGCACTTTATCGATATCAGTAATTTGGGAAAACAAGAAGGTTGAAAGATAATTCACTTGGTTTTGTTTACTTGAATCTTTCCATTGATGTTTAGGACTAAAATTGATCAGTCTCCTATCGGCATGTGTGTGTACTGTGCGTATTGCCTCGATATTGCCTTAATTCACAAGCATTCTAGGCTGACGAGTTCCAAATAGGACGAAACACACGTCTTGGATTCCATTGCTAGCTACTAGCCATCTTTACTATTGACAAAAGAAACACTATTTTGTGTGGAAAAGATATACAGACAGTTCAGCAAAGAAAAATTTCATTGAAGATTATTTCGACATTCTAAATATCAAAAAGGTTTGCGTGATAACCAATGAGTTAGAGAAGAGTGGGAGGATGAAAATAATTTATGGGTCAGAATTATGAGAGATTATTGTCTACTTTAGAGGTATGTAGAAATTTTTTTAAAAAACGTGGTCATAATAACAATTGAATAATAACCATGAAAAATTATAAATGGATACATCCAACCTCTCATCCTCCTTTGACCCTGATTTTTTCTGCAGTATGTTTTGGCTTAGTTTCGTCTCGACTAATTTTTTAAAAACATCTTTTGTTGCCTATATTATTTGCCAGAATATGTACAATCATATTTATATTCATTTGAAATACGTAACAGTCTGCCAAGAAACGAAGTGGTATCGCGTCATAAATTATTCAAAAATGTCAAATATCGAAGGAAATTTGTGTAGTGGTCTAACGGCTAATGAGAAAATGCTAAGATGAGGATAGTTCAAAGATGAGACGTAATTATCTACTGAAGGCAGATGATGAAAAGAATAATTTGTAATTATAAGAAAAAGTATTAAGGGAGTTGTTATGGCTTGTGAATCTGATTGATATTACTGTTATGTTGCCTAATCAGAACTCAGATTATCAATTAGTTCACCTATATTGTCATTAGGACCGGTGATTTTCTTAGTACTGATTGGTACACCAATCAATGAACCACGATCAAGGCCTTAACACTTATTAGTTCTTGAGCTCTTAGTCCAGCATCCAGTCAGAAGACGAAGATAAGAAGCAGATTAGTTCTTTATCGTACCCACTTCAATCATGAGTCAAAGGGATACAATGATATACTTAAAATAACTGATCACACAGCACATCAAATAAGAAATCGCACTTGAAACATAAACATGTCATGAATGGTAAAGAAGCAAAGTAAACAGTACATAATTAATTAGCGATAAATGTGGGATATTAGAATTTATGACAGCGGTCAATAGGTTCACTGATGATTCACAATGAGGGTAACAGAACAAAAACGGTTATCTACTGATCTTACAATAAAATTATAAATAGTAACCATAATCCGAAAAACAGTTCCAAAAGTTCCAACTTTTCTAATACTGGCTACCCTGTAGCATAAACTATTGGATTCAGCCTCAGTGGTCCAGAAACTAAGCGTTCGCACGCGAAACTGAAGGTCTTAGATTCAATTTCTGTTAGAGGGATCGAGGATATGAACTAGGATGTAACAAGTATCCAGTGCCTCTTGGTTTCCACCCCACGATATTAACTATGAGATATAGGTTTCAATATAGTGAAAATTCCCATTTTGCCATTTGGTAAATAAACAAGGAACGAATTGAGCGAAGAAACTTCTTTTCAATTAGTTTTTCATCATGGCTCTACACTAATATATATACGTTTTACAATAATAATATAATACTCATCGAGTGGATACGTTACGTAATAATTACATAATGACATTTAAATGAACATTGATTAATTGGAAGAAAGAGGATTATTAATATTCAAAGTGATCAAGAAGTTGCTAAGTTGCGTAATGTAAGAAACAAAGAAGGAACAGAATTTTAACGGATGGTCAATAGGATGGTAGTTACGTAAGAATCAAGAGATGAATGTTGAGAAGTTATTAAGTTCAAAAGCAACAGAAATAAAATTACAAAAGTTAAAAATAAAAAATAAAAAAAACAAATGGAAGAAGTATGAAAAATAGTTCTTTTGAAGGAAATCCTAAACTGATGGCCAGGGCAGGGAAAGTGGTTGTACGAATCTCTTTTGAATGCAAAGGTCAGGTTTGTGAACATGGATTGCGATGGCTTCCGCAATGTGCAAGAGGCGCACTCGTAAACCATGTGGCAAATTAGATGGGATATTGTAGATAACCTTAAAAGCTTTATTCAATTCGACTTGATGACCTGTGTCAACCAAGTGAGAGAGAATAGAACTTTTAATCACTTTTACCTGTCCTTTGTTTAACCACGACGGATGATGTTCAGTAATGCGATGACGGACTTGCCGAATTGTACGCCCAATATAACTGGCTCCACAGGAGCAGTTGAAACGATAGATACACATAGATTTGGCGAATTCAGGCAGTCTGTCTTTGTTGGCTGTTCTTATCTTAGGATAGTTGTAGAAGATTGCATTTAATCTGGCAGCATTAAATGTTTTTTGTACGGCTCTTCTTAGTTTCTGAGTTAAGGTTTCTTCAATGGTGTCATTTATGAATTGTAGTTTTATGAATAGTACCTTCTTATGGACGGTGGGTATCTTTGTCCTTGTTTTCTTCTCCATCATATGTTTGTCGATGAATTTCATGGGATACCCATTCATGCTAAGTAGGCTCCGAATATTATTCAATTCTTCTTCGATGGTGTCTTCAGAGCAAATCATTCTAGCCCGATGTGTCAAGATTTTTATCAAGTTCCTTTTGTATCTGATTGGAACTGCACTATAGAAATGAGTGTATTGTCCTGCTGAAGATTTTCTGTGTACCCCTCTTTTTAAAGTTCCGTCTGCTCTTCTTTTTAGCTGAACATCTAGAAATGATATGCTGTCGTTCTGTTCATCTTCTGATGTAAAATTAATTGATGGATGAACGTTATTAAATGTATTAAGTAAATTGTCCTTATCATTCTCTTTTTCTAGTACTATGAAGGTGTCGTCTATATAGCGATAATAAGTTGGTAAATGGCTAATTATGCTTTTAAGTGGTCCGTTTTCCAGTTTTGCAAGGAAAATATCAGCCAGTAGAGGGCCCAATGGTGATCCCATGGCAACTCCATCTAGCTGTCTATAGTATAGTATAGTATAAAAAATCTATCAGTCAAGAATAATTTCATGTTATCACTTGATGTATCATCTTTATTCACTAACATTCCATTACAAGAAACAGTTGATTTTATTTGCAATGAACTAACAGAGAGACGCATAGAAACCCCGATTCCAGCATCCGCGATAAAACAATTAATTCTCAGATGCACAATGAATGCACAATTCAGATTTGACAACGAATACTATAGACAGCTAGATGGAGTTGCCATGGGATCACCATTGGGCCCTCTACTGGCTGATATTTTCCTTGCAAAACTGGAAAACGGACCACTTAAAAGCATAATTAGCCATTTACCAACTTATTATCGCTATATAGACGACACCTTCATAGTACTAGAAAAAGAGAATGATAAGGACAATTTACTTAATACATTTAATAACGTTCATCCATCAATTAATTTTACATCAGAAGATGAACAGAACGACAGCATATCATTTCTAGATGTTCAGCTAAAAAGAAGAGCAGACGGAACTTTAAAAAGAGGGGTACACAGAAAATCTTCAGCAGGACAATACACTCATTTCTATAGTGCAGTTCCAATCAGATACAAAAGGAACTTGATAAAAATCTTGACACATCGGGCTAGAATGATTTGCTCTGAAGACACCATCGAAGAAGAATTGAATAATATTCGGAGCCTACTTAGCATGAATGGGTATCCCATGAAATTCATCGACAAACATATGATGGAGAAGAAAACAAGGACAAAGATACCCACCGTCCATAAGAAGGTACTATTCATAAAACTACAATTCATAAATGACACCATTGAAGAAACCTTAACTCAGAAACTAAGAAGAGCCGTACAAAAAACATTTAATGCTGCCAGATTAAATGCAATCTTCTACAACTATCCTAAGATAAGAACAGCCAACAAAGACAGACTGCCTGAATTCGCCAAATCTATGTGTATCTATCGTTTCAACTGCTCCTGTGGAGCCAGTTATATTGGGCGTACAATTCGGCAAGTCCGTCATCGCATTACTGAACATCATCCGTCGTGGTTAAACAAAGGACAGGTAAAAGTGATTAAAAGTTCTATTCTCTCTCACTTGGTTGACACAGGTCATCAAGTCGAATTGAATAAAGCTTTTAAGGTTATCTACAATATCCCATCTAATTTGCCACATGGTTTACGAGTGCGCCTCTTGCACATTGCGGAAGCCATCGCAATCCATGTTCACAAACCTGACCTTTGCATTCAAAAGAGATTCGTACAACCACTTTCCCTGCCCTGGCCATCAGTTTAGATTTCCTTCAAAAGAACTATTTTTCATACTTCTTCCATTTGTTTTTTTTATTTTTTATTTTTAACTTTTGTAATTTTATTTCTGTTGCTTTTGAACTTAATAACTTCTCAACATTCATCTCTTGATTCTTACGTAACTACCATCCTATTGACCATCCGTTAAAATTCTGTTCCTTCTTTGTTTCTTACATTACGCAACTTAGCAACTTCTTGATCACTTTGAATATTAATAATCCTCTTTCTTCCAATTAATCAATGTTCATTTAAATGTCATTATGTAATTATTACGTAACGTATCCACTCGATGAGTATTATATTATTATTGTAAAACGTATATATATTAGTGTAGAGCCATGATGAAAAACTAATTGAAAATATATAGGTTTGTTTAACTTTTGATTTTTAATTTTAACGGACTTTATTTAATGAATATTTCATTATAGGTACCAACACCCACTTAAATGCAGATAGGTTGGTATGATATGAATTGTATGGGAGTGGGGGTCAGCTTTATTAAGTTTCCTTCTCTCTCTCTCTCTCTCACTCCTTTTATTTAGATGGGGTTCACTTCAAGGATTTATCATAATGATTACTGGTTATAAATACTCACATCATAATCACAAAAGATTAAACAACAGTTTATTCCACAAGGGATATTTACAATTAAGATTTATCAATTGCTCCACTTATTGAACATTTAATATTTAGTAAAAGAAAACCTCTTAAATTAAAATCTCCCGCTGACCAGTAACCTATTTCAATGATTAGTTGGCAGGTCCTATCAATTAAATTATATATATATATATATATATATATATAACATAATTACTGCCAACTATTTTTCGATGTTGTACTGGATCAAGTTTCTATAAAAATGTTATATGAGTTTACTATATTAAATCATCAAACATTTCACATTTTTCATCCAGTTTTTACTACTAGATTGATTTGTATTACTGATAAACATTATAATTCAGTAATTTCTTTAATGATTTCAAAAATAGTTTCCTTTTTTTTATAGATAAAGTAGTTATTTTAACTAAGCTATCTAGTACAAGACAATCTTATTGGTTGTTCAAGGAACTTTTTAAGAAGAGAAAGAGGGAAAACATTCCTAACTGTTAGTGTTTTTTTGGAAAGTTCTCGAAGACAATTCTTTATCTCTTCCTATCTGATTATTCAAGTACCGAAGTAAAGTATCAATACTCGTGTGAATTTTTTTGGGGGGAGAGGGGCGGGAATAAAGAAAAACTATTAAACTTGCAAACATTCACTTGTTTTTAGTGATTGAATTAACCATACAAGTGAAAATTCTTTTCTATATGATGATATCGAATGGAGTTCAAATGTCAAAGATTTAGAGTGTAATCATCCAAGAAGTCAGACATTTGTTTAATTTATCTGATGATCATAATCAATAGATATCTTGAATGACACAGATAGTTAATGTCTAATAAACATTTTAGACAATCAATAATCGTTGCAGAGGGATTGTTGAATTCTTATGATGAAATTGTTAAATAAATCTTGACTAAGATGGTTAGATATTGGATTTACTTTCGATGAATACTTATCGATAATTCGTCAACTTACAGGGCTACGTAATCATGAAAACCTTTAAATAGATCGAAATAGGAATAATAAAAATTGCTTATTTAACTATAGAATCAACTAATAATATTATCTTGTCTTCTGTATTCAGAGATATCCTTACCTAGAGAAGAGAAACCGTGACTAATGGAGTTCACTAGTGTCGGATGCGAGAAAGGTACCCACTGAAGACAGTGGAAGATGGTCGCACACTATCGTAGATTGGTTGAAGCCAAGCATCTAACTCATAGATGCTGGCTTGATGGTTCAAAGATTGGCCTTTTTCACATTGGACCAAAGGTCCTAGGTTCAAAACCTAGTTGAGGGACTGTGATTTTGCACTACTGAGGGTGTAACAGCTGTTCAGTGCTTCCTAGTTTTCAGTGATTGTTTAACTTAAATCAGTTCACGATTTCAATAGAATTCAACAATCTGTGCAAACTCATACAAGTGAATTTCATAGCACCAAATAGTTTATTATAAAATTAGGGATATTGCAGAACAGAGTTTTTTTTGAAAATAATGTTACATGTGAAGTGATCATTTCTGTGATTGTATTTCCACTGATGTTGTCAATACAAATTTATAATTTATGTTGAAACAGTAAATCTCTGTAAAAATAAGTGAGAATGCTACCGATAACAGCTACCATGATAAAAATTATGTCATTTAAATCATGAAACGATATCAGTTAGGCTACCATTGAAAACCTGGAAGCAATGGACGGTCAATTTGTCATAGTGTGAGACTCCTTGAAAGTGTGCATCCACGATCCTGAATGTAAACTTACTTACTTACTTACTTACTTACTTACTTACTTACTTACTTACTTACTTACTTACTTACTTACTTACTTACTTACTTACTTACTTACTTACTTACTCACTCACTCACTCTACTTCACTCACTACTCACTCACTCACTCACTCACTCACTCACTCACTCACTCACTCACTCACTCACTCACTCACTCACTCACTCACTCACTCACTCACTCACTCACTCACTCACTCACTCACTCACTCACTCACTCACTCACTCACTCACTCACTCACTCACTCACTCACTCACTCACTCACTCACTCACTTACTCACTCTACTTACTCACTTACTTACTTACTTACTTACTTACTTACTTACTTACTTACTTACTTACTTACTTACTTACTTACTTACTTACTTACTTACTTACTTACTTACTTACTTACGCCTGTTACTCCCAATGGAGCATAGGCCGCTGACCAGCATTCTCCAACCCACTCTGTCCTGGGCCTTCTTTTCTAGTTCCATCCAATTCTTGTTCATTTTTCTCATGTCTATCTCCATTTCTCGGCGTAATGTGTTCTTTGGTCTTCCTCTTTTCCTTTGACCTTCAGGATTCCATGTGAGGGCTTGTCTTGTGACGCAGTTGGGTGCTTTCCTCAATGTGTGTCCTATCCACTTCCAGCACTTCTTCCTGATTTCTTCCTCCGCTGGAATCTGGTTTGTTCTCTCCCACAGTACGTTGTTGCTAATAGTGTCCGGCCAATGGATCTGAAGTATTTTGCGTAGACAATTGTTAATAAACACCTGTATTTTCTGGATGATGGCTTTCGTAGTTCTCCAGATTTCTGCCCCATATAGTAGAACTGTCTTGAACTTTTGTATTGAAAATTCTGACCTTGGTGTTGGTTGACAGTTGCTTTGAGTTCCAGATGTTCCTCAGTTGTAAATATGCTGCTCTTGCTTTGCCGATCCGCGCCTTCACATCTGCATCAGATCCACCCTGTTCATCAATGATGCTGCCCAAATATGTAAAGGTTTTCACATCTTCCAAATCTTCTCCGTCAATTGTGATTGGATTGGTGCATTCTGTGTTGTATCGGAGAATCCTGCTTTTCCCTTTGTGTATATTGAGACCTACTGCTGCTGAGACTGCTGCCACACTGTTCGTCTTCTCCTGCATCTGTTGTTGCGTTTGGGATAGAAGGGCCAGATCGTCTGCGAAGTCTAGATCATCCAACTGCATCCTAGATGTCCATTGTATCCCGCGCTTCCCTTCAGACGTTGACGTCTTCATGATCCAGTCGATCACCAGGAGAAAGAGAAAGGGTGAGAGTAAACAACCTTGCCTAACACCGGTTTTCACTTCGAACGACTTTGTCAACTGTCCTCCATGCACAATTTTGCAGTGTAATCCATCATATGAGTTCTGTATGATATTGACTATGTTCTGAGGCACGCCGTAGTGTCGAAGAAGTTTCCATAGTGTTGTTCTGTCCACGCTATCAAATGCCTTTTCGTAGTCAATGAAGTTGATGTAGAGTGATGAATTCCATTCAATTGATTGTTCCACAATGATCCGTAGAGTTGTGATTTTGTCTGTACACGATCTATCCTTACGGAATCCTGCCTGTTGGTCTCGAAGTTTGGCGTCTACGGAGTCCTTCATCCTGTTTAACAATACCCTGTTGAAGACTTTTCCCGGTATTGAGAGAAGAGTGATGCCCCTGTAGTTATCACACTTACTGAGATCGCCTTTCTTCGGTATTTTGATCAGAAGTCCTTCTTTCCAGTCTGTTGGTACTTGTTCCTCATCCCAAATCTTATTGAAGAGAATGTGGAGTATCCTTGCAGTTGCCGCTACGTCTGCTTTTAGTGCCTCTGCTGGGATGTTGTCCGGTCCTGCTGCTTTGCCACTCTTGATTTGTCTGATGGCCATGCTGATCTCTTCAATTGTTGATGGGCCAACATTGATTGGGAGGTCCGTGAGTGCTGCTTCGATGTTGGGTGGGTTCAGTGGAGCTGGTCGATTCAAGAGTTCTTTGAAGTGTTCTACCCACCTGTTTTGTTGCTCTTCAATGTTGGTGATTACCTCGCCTTCCTTGCTTTTCACTGGTCGTTCTGGTTTACGATAATTTCCAGAGAGTTTCTTTGTCGTGCCATACAGTTGTCTCATGTTTTCTTCTCTTGCAGCCTTTTCCGCCGTCGTTGCTAGATCTTCCACGTATTTGCGTTTGTCGGTTCTGATGCTCCTCTTCATTTGCTTGTTTACTTCCGTGTATTCAGCCTGTGCCTTTGCTTCCTCTTCACTTGTTCGGCTGGTATTGATTGCTGCCTTCTTGTTCCTCCTTTCTTGAATATTATCCAGTGTATCAACAGTGATCCATTCCTTGTAATGGTGCTTCTTATGACCCAGGACCTCATGACATGTTGAAGTGATTGCCTCTTTGATCCCCTTCCAGTTGCTCTCCACAGTAGTTCCTTCTCCATTGAGTAGATCATGAAAGGCCTGGAACTTGTTGCTGAGGACTATCTTGAATTTGTCGAGTTTGTTAGTATCCTGAAGAAAGGCCGTATTGAACTTTTGTGATATTGTCCGCCCCGTTGTCCAGTGTTTCTTGAGTTTCAATTTCATCTTGGCGACCAGCAAGTGATGATCTGATGCTATACCAGCTCCTCTCTTGGTTCTCACGTCCTCTATAGTCCTCCTGAACGTTTTGTTAATGCAAATATGGTCGATTTGGTTTTGTGTAGAGTGATCCTGTGAAGTCCATGTGGTTTTGTGTATGCGTTTATGTGGGAATATGGTGCCGCCTATGACCAGCTTATTGAAGGTACATAGATTTGCAAATCTCTCACCATTTTCGTTTCTTTCTCCCAGTCCGTGTCGTCCCATGATGTCTTCATATCCAGTGTTGTCCGTTCCAACCTTGGCGTTGAAATCTCCCATCAGAATGGTCAGGTCCTTTGTTGGGCACTTCTCGACGATTGACTGCAGCCTATTATAGAATTGATCTTTGACGTCTTCATTGTAATCGTTGGTAGGCGCATAGCATTGGATGACGTTCATTGAAATGCCCCATTTCTTTGTTTTGAAGGAGGCTTTGATGATCCTTGGTCCATGAGATTCCCATCCCATAAGTGCATTTTGTGCTCGTTTGGACAGCATCATTGCAACTCCTTGTGTATGTGGGGCATTTTCTTCTTCATGGCCGGAGTATAACAGAAGCTCTCCTGTAGTTAGTCGTTGTTGTCCAACTTGTGTCCCATGTATTTCACTGATCCCAAGTACCTCTAGGTTGTATCTTCTCATTTCTGCAGCAATTCGGAAGGCTCTCCCGGTGTCCCACATTGCATGAACATTCCATGTACCTAAATAAATGGTCGCTCTGGTTGTCAGAAGGGGCATCGGCCTCGTGACTTCCGAAGGAATTCGGCTTTCATCATGAGGCGTCATAATTCTTCTAAATGAAGACCTTCTGACTCCCAGGGCAGAGTTTAAAAGGTTTGAATAATTTTTTCTGGTTGGCGTTTTTTTAGCGGGTTAGTTTTCTATGGGATGGGGACGCTAACCCCATGCCCAACCCTCCTCCTTTATCCGGGCTTGGGACCGGCAGTAACCCCCGGAGGGAGTTTGAATGTAAACACTTAATCTCTAAACTATTGATCCGGAATCCAACCGCGTTAATGTGTAACTTCAATCGATTCACGACATTGAGCGACCATCGTTCATTATGTTCGGTGGGTACCTTCCTTACACCCTGCACGGTTTATATCATGTTGGCTACAAAACATGTATATCTTTGGTTTACTTATATACGATGGTGTGGATATTTACCACTGATCAGTTATAACTTAGAACATAGAATAGTTATCCAATACTTATTATCATTTTACAATTCATGTTGAAAGTTAATTAAGATTTCTGCCAGATAATATTTGTATGGTTACTTGTAAGTTATGTAGGGGTGTGTGGACATTTACTGGGTGATCATATGGAAATAATTACTGGTACCATAATAAATGGATTCATATTTTGGATGATAAATCATAATTAAATATGTACTTTTATAATTTTCCTGATAGGTATACACGTACAACTGAACCCAAATACAGTAAAAACTCGATTCGAATAACTGGTTCTGTTAATCAGTGTTTCTACAAAAGAAAATTGATTGTATGTTTGATTAAAGTAGGTTTATTACATTTCAGTCCACTATAAGTTAATTCATTTATTATTTTACCCGCTGAGGTAAAACATTCAAAGAATGAAAGGTTACTGGAAGTTGTTCAATTTAAAGTTGTGTGCGCTGTAAATTTGATTTAGATTGTTAACTAGCTGTTATGTATTAGTCTTGGGTCACTCAGGAGTGGGTATATACAACTGTATCAGGATTATGGATCTGGCCATCGGATCAATCACGTTATTTTTAGACCATTTACTTTTTGGTAACACTGCCAAGGATTGCTTTGATAGTTTCAAATAAAATAAGCAATAAGTATAAAGTTAATAATAAGTATATTTTTTGTTATATGTCAATGAGTAGAAAATTGTATTTCTGATGTTTTGTAACTTAATGTAAGCCACTTCTTCAGAATGAATAAATAACCGAGTCATATCAACATAATTTTAAAAAGTACCAAGGGAATGATGCAGAATATTTTTAATACAGTTGAAATCATAGTAGATCCGAATATGTCAATGTCAGAAGTCTAGAAATTGCCCTTTTTTCTAGAACTGGTACTCGAAAATCTTCTGGATAAGCAATTACATGTATTATATCAAAAAACATCTCACGTATCAACAAAACAAATATCCCTTCCTCCTAATGTTTCCAAAGACAAATAGAAGGCTTTGTGCTCAGTGAAGAAAGAACGATTATCATTACCAAAGCTGATAATGGTAATACAAATGGTCATGAACAAAAGCTACTTTGAAGACAAACCTCTTAAACATCCCTCGACGGAATCATATTTAAAGATTAATTCAAAAAAATTTTCAAGTGATTAAAAATAAATTTAAATCAGAGACAACTAAACTTATGAAAGAATTAAAACCATTTATTGGCGTTTCCTTATGGATTACTTGATGCCCTAAATCCAACACCACATCACTCTTCTATGGACTTCCAAATATTCACCAACCTGACATTCCCTTAAGACTCATTGTGGACTTCACAAATACTCCCACATATGTTTTATCTAAATATCTAAGCAACATACCGAAGTCACTTCAAGATAATCTAATTAATGTAGCAAATGATTCATACGAATTCAAATCAGAGATCTCGGAATTATCCATCAACAAGAATGAGACAGTGGTAAGCTATGATGTTGTATCATAATACACCATCGTTTCAATTGATAGATGTCTGGACGTCATTAATAGTTTACTACAGAATGGTGTCCAGCAGATGTCCATTAAGTATTATTTGAATCATGAAATCCTTTAAACTATGCCCGAATTCAACAATTCACTTTCAAAGGGATTTTCAGTATCTCCGGTGGTTTCAAATTTGTTTATGTCCCACATTGAATCGCTTATTTATGCCAGCACCATCAGACCACGCATCTGGCTCAGATATGTAAACGACACATTTTTCATTATTAAAAAAACTCTTTTTAGAAATTTCTCCAAACACATAATCACGCACTCAGAACACATCAAATTCATTTTCGAAAATGAAGATGAACATAGTGATCCACTATTATTAGGCTGTTTAGTTAAAAGAAATTCTAATGGAAGTCTAAATCTAACTATATAAAAAACCGGTACATTTAAATCGGTATATTGGTTTTAACTCTGTACATCCATTCAGTGTGAAAATTTCCCTAGCCCTGAATCTTTTCAGGAGAGCCACCAGAATTATTGCTTTCGAAGAAGACAAACTGAAAGAAAAAAAGAATATTATAAACATCTTACGTTTCAATAACTTTCCTAAGAATATTATTAAAAACATTTCAAAACAAAATTGTCCTACTAAAAATAACAATTCTAATAAAAGATCCTGGATTGTTACTGTGGTTTTACCTTACCTCCAAGGTACAGCAGAATAAATACAGCGGATCTTGAAAGCTTACAAAATTAAAGCCTTCTATAAGACAGATAACACTTTAAGCAACGCTTTAGTTGGAATAAAAGATAAAATCCTGTTCATCTCCACACAAAATTTTGTTTACAGATTAGGTTACATCGATTGTGATGAGTTCTGCATTGCAGAGTTTTCCCGTGAGATCTCGGCTTGTGCCAAGGAACACTTATGTTACACAAAAAGACCTAATAATCCTGTAGAATTGGAAAATTCACATGTTAAATCACCAATGACAGTACATACTATTTACAATAATCCCCTAACTGATATTGAAAATATCAAAATAATTCAGAAAAACATTCCCGACTATAAACAGAGGCGAGTAGCCGAAGCCTTTCACATATTTGTAAATCCCTCTACCCTCAATGAGAAAGAAGGCCTGGGTTGTTTATCCAAACAACCATATCTGACCTCAACCTTATTTATTTTACAAAAAAATTACACACACACGCACACCCAATATCAACCCGACTACTACATGTTATAAATGATGATGCACAAATTAATACAGGAACAGATTAAACAAATTTACTCCGACCAAAAATAACTTGGCATAGACATATTCAGACCTATTATGATTAAAAATATTCCTCATCATTCCCTTGGTACTTCTTAAACTTATGTTGATATGACTCGGTTATCTGTTTATTCTGAAGAAGTGGCTTACATTAAGTTACAAAACATCAGAAATACAATTTTCTACTCATTGACATGCAACAAAAAATATATTTGTCATTTACTTGTTGTTGTGATCCATGATATTCTGTTCAGAAATATATATCTTTCTTGTGAAATTGTAGTATCGGTTTCTATGTTAAGCCCACATAGCTTATTTTAACTTCTGGACAAATAAGCTTCTCCATTCTCCTCAAGCTACATTTTGACATTGTTACTTTTCCGCTTGTCAACCTTGACTGTTTTTATATGAGCGTATGTGTGTGTACTTCTTATCCCATTCATCACATGTCTGTAACTTATTTTTGTTCAACTATGAATATTGATGAACGCTTGATTAAATCGAGTTGGCTCACTAACGCGAGTTAAGTCGATAATTTTATACGTGGATTGACGATATCTATATTTCAATAACATTCATACAATCCAACTGAAGTCAGATATCGGACCACTAAACACTTGCCTAACCAACTATACGAGTGGAATGACTGAAAATTGACTAAAAAGCTGATAAAGCGGAATAATTAGTTACTCAAAACATTGATATATATATATATAATAACACAGGAAAGATCACGTAATCTGAAACCTTGACTAGAAGCATAATTAATTTCCTCTAATGAAGTGTCTCGGTTATAATTTCTGACATAACGGATGGTTTACAGTATTTTACCTCTATTACACGTATATTACGATAAGACATTAATAAGACTAATCACGTTATATCAGAATCAGGATTCGCGACTCGAAATAGAGAACCAGATTAATACTAAAGAGTACTTTATTCAATACAATTGCAAGCAGTGCACAATCAATCCAGAATAGAAATCAATAATGAGAAAGGAACTCACATATTTAATAATCCGTAGACTGTGACTGTTCGTCTACGTTTAACGATCAATCATATTCTACTTTCACTGCCACACATCAGTTTCTCACTTTTTGATTTTGAAATGGCATTTCAACACATGTACTTCGGAATTATGATAAAAAACATCACATAGTCTTGGTTATAATATACACTACTGTATCTTTGTATGTGTGCGTGTGTATCAGAAAATATGTAAGTTAGAAACTGCTAGGATGGAGTGGAATAATCCTAGGTAACTTTCTAATTCATCTTACCTCACTGACTTTTGTCATTGTTTTTGTGTGGTACTTTCCATTGTTATTTGTTGTTTAAACAAAGTTGTTGCATTGTAATTTCGAATTATTAGAACGTCAAGCTTGTCTTGAATTTCTGTTTTATCTCTTCGATCACGGGAGAGATTATTAATGTTATTGAAGTGTTTTGGGGATTAGTTGCTGAGCTATCTAGAATACCCTCTTATTAGAGGACACCTTTCATTTCGAAACAATAATTTTAAGCCATCTCATTATAAATGAGAAATAAATGCAATCTTGATTTATTGATAGAATGGAATTTATAACCTTCGTATAGAGTTAGGGATATGACGATGGTCTTAAATGTATTTTGCCCACTGAGCAACACAGTTTGGTTGAGAGGTTTTGATTGTTACCTAGGACGACGTCTTCAGCTCTTTCTTCATACAGAAGTGAGTTGTTTAGTTAATCCACAAGTGCTAAATCAACTTGTTCTGATGACTGTAGCTGTGAAATTATTGCTTTTAAAGGTTTGCTTAGTTTTATTTTCCTTTGTATTCTTGTTGAAGATTTTGTTCTGTACACTCGTGGGTGCATGACTGGTTGACCTTTTCTGTATTTATTGATAAGTATGACCAATTTGCAAATGCATATTGAATGCAGACTGAATTAGATGTTATGATTCCAAAACAATTCACTGACATTTTTTGCATTGCTTCGTTCCAGAAGTTCAAAAATTTTCCAGTCGAACCCATGCCCATTTACATTGATATTATTAATAATAAGTCATGTCATTATCAGTATACGTTTGTGTAAATTGTTGAGTACCATTAAAGTCATGAACCGATCAATGTTATACCACCACTGAAAATGTAAAAGCACCGGAAGACGAATTCGTCCTAGTATGGGACTCCTTAGAAGTGTGCGTCCTCGACTCCGCACTCGGAAATCGAACCCTGCACCCTCGCGTGCATACGCTTAACTACTGGAACACTAGGCCGGCATCCAAACATGGTAATGTCTAACTTCAGGAGGTCCACGGTATTCTGCAGCAATATTTTCTTTTCTTCGGTGGTTATCTTCCTCACACTCAACACGGTTGAATTCCACTGACCACGACATCTCTCTCATATCATTTTATCGACAGTTTGTATTTGTGTATGCAGTGATGAATGAGGCATTCACTTTTTCTAGTGTTATATTTGTTAAACTAAACGTATTTTAGTTTGTATATGATTTTACATTTGTTCTCGTTCGTTAATGTGTCTTTTGGTTTGCTTAAAATGGAACTAAGTGTTTCTCTTAGCTAGTGAGTGACTTCGATTCTGAAAGATTTTAAAATACGTGAAGTGATTTCTGAGAAATTTCTCATATAAAATACATTAAATTTATCAAGCAAAATATCTTAAAGCAACATATATTACAAATCCAATATGTGAAAATCACTGCTTAACATTGAAAAGAAAAGAATTAAATCGTCATTACCAACTAGAGATGGTGGAGAAGATTTGTAGCTCAGGTGGATGATTTTGTTCTCTGAGCTGGATGGTTTGGTCGTGTTCTCGATGGCTGTTGTCAAGATTTCCAAATGTTCTGACTTGAGTGTCCTTTATAGCTTCATCTTTTGGTCCTCTATGACGTGTTGGTATTTGCGGATCTTGTAATGTGCATCCGTTATCATTAGGTGTACCATTTTTCTTCCACTTTGCTCAGCTATTCTTCATCCCAATGGGTAGTTGATTGGAGGTCTGTATCTTACACTTGTTGGTAGAACATGCTGACGAAGACATGACCAAACCATCCAACTCAGAGAACAAAACTCCATCAAAATTACCAACTAGATAATACTGTGTCAAATATTTTACCATACATAGAGAATCCATTGAGTTAATGAATATAGTTTCTGCCTTGGTGAAATAGACCTCATAAAACGTATTAATAAGCAGTTTTTTTGAAAATTCAAGTGACCCATGTATTCATTTGTTTACATCACGAACTGACTTTAGTTAAATAACCATTGAAAACCGAGAAATACTGAGCTGTTGTTTCGTCATAGAATGAAATTTCTCAACAGTGATTATCCGCAAATCCACTGAGGATAGAACTCGGAATCTTCATGTTCCATGAAAAGTCTTAGTTCAGTCCTTGGTGTAATCTTATTATTATTCACCGCTAAAGAGTAACATACGTGAATAAGGCGACTATTTAATGCTTTTTAGTTTCCAGTAGTTAACTAAATTGTTAGTCCGTAATTTAAAACTACAAAATTCAATAAACCCTATAACCTCCATATACAAAAAAACTGAAATTACTTGTCATTATGTGACAAATCATTCATAATGTTACCGGTTATAATCAATAATGCTGGAGGGAGGGAGGGAGGAAGGGATTACTTAATTGAATTATCATAAATCTATGGTAATAACAATAATAATAATCATAACAGCGTTACTTTCAATAAAGGATAAATATGACGAGGTTGTTCGAATTTTCTAGATGGAATCAAGCATACACAAGTATTTAAACACTCATGAATTATGCTAAATAACACTATTACCACCCACTGTAAAGATAAATTAATTTATTATCATGATTACAATAGTAATAATAACATTAAACTAATAGGTAATCAACAATTTAATGAAACTTGGAATTTATGCGGTAAAGATATATTGTTTATAGCAAAAAGAGTAATATTGATTGACATAATTAGGGTGTAATAAAGTAACATTAAAAATCATAGTAGATAGAACAGATATTTTCACCATAGTCTGAGATTAGTCACCAATGTTCACTTAGGAGAACCAATTAGAAATCGAATCCGATGAATTTTAAGTTTCTATTTTACATGTTTGTTAATCATAAAAATAAATTTAATTACTCGAGTGCCTACTAAGTGATTGGTTGCTGACATACTTCAACTAGTCAAAACTTTAAAAAAACGATTAAGATAAACCTTTAAAACAATTGTTCATGTTTTACTTATCTTAACAAGACAATTTACTAAATCAAAAGTTTTGTGGAGATTTTAGAAATTTCACTGGTTGAAATCATGAGTCAATTGAAGCTAGATCACTATGGAAAACCTGGAACCACTGGACGGCCGTTTCGTCCTAGTATGGGACTCCTCAGCAGTGCGCATCCACAACCTCACCCCCTGCGAGATTCGAACCCAGGACCTACTGGTTTCGCGCGTGAGCACTTAACCACTATACCACTGAACCGGCATCCAACGGTGTTAATGTCTAACTTCAACCAATCCACGAAGTTGCACCACCGTACACTGTCCAGGTTTTCCATGGTGGTCTAACTTCAATCGACTCATGATTTCAACCAGTGAAATTTACTAAATCAGTTGTAAATTTTAGCGTGTTTTCTAGTAGCGTCTAGTATCTCAAGGTTACACACAATACAAGAAATATCATGGTATTCAGTTTATTATCTAACAATTATAACTTAAAGATTTATCTAAACTCCATTCGGATAACCAAGACCGATCGAATTCTGAAGACAATGAAATAGTTAGGAAGTTAGTGTTTACGCTTTAAAATACGGGAATCATTATATACTATAGAAAGTTCTATTAATTCATCAAGTAAACAAAATTAGTTCTATAACTTACAATGAAATCGCTTTTATAAATCTTCAGAATATCATCTTGTAGACATTAGGATTCGACTTAATAATGCAAGGTTTAACGAAACAACGGTGAAGAGGTATTTGCGCTTTACCATATACACTGAAATAAATGTAAACTAGCAAATACATTGTATATATATATATATATATATATATATATATATATATATATATATCCATACATCCATGTATCCACATATCGACATGACCACGCATTATTACAAAATGTTAAATCAATCCATTTTAATTCAATGTCAACAGTGAAATAAAAGAGGAAATCGATCACACTGTCAACATTCTGTAAAGATCACATGAGACAGATCATATGGTTAAAGTAATTTAGTAAGAAGAGATTAATTTAAGTGTGGTAAAATGATGATAAAAAGCACAAATAGTTAACTGACGAAGATGACGTTAAATAAAACATATTAACGTTGAAAAACGCGACAATTACAAAATATAAAAAAAACGGTACAAAATAGAATGTACGAATGCAAAATATATGTGTGCACAATTATCTAAAAGCGAATGGACAATAATCAGAAAAAAGTAGAGCAGAAAGAGGAAAACGGTAGACGAGATAAAAATAAAAGAAATAAAAAGGAAAAAAAGTAAAAAGAGAGGAAAAAATGAAAAAATAAAGCCATTGCAAACGATGTTGAGCCATGTCATTCAGGGTCTCTAACCATCGATTGCTATCATCTCGTGGTCCCCAACCAGGTAGTCTACACCTACCAACATGACTCAGTTCACTTGTCAGTGACTTCATGGACTTGTGCCATGTTTTGGTCTGGCCGCCCATAGCTTTCTTCCAACCTACTCCTATACCACTGAACATAGCACGTCGAGGCAGTCGGTGGTTGGACATACGTAACACGTGTCCCAGCCATCTCAACTGATGAAGTTTCACTACGTCATCAATTGATTTGCCATCCTTACCTAGTACCCGTTTCCTAACAACTGTGTTACTTACTCGATGGTCCCAGGATATACGAGCAATATTTCGAAGACACCCATGATCAAATACTAGTAACCTACGAATATCCTCTACTCTTACAGGCCACGTTTCACTGCCATAAAGCAGGACGGAACGAACTGCTGCACAGTAAACACGTCTTTTGATTGATAGACGGATAACTCGCCTACGCCATAAATGACGCAAGTTGGCAAAAGCTAGTCGAGCCTTCTGTATCCGTGCTGAGATTTCGTCACACACCAGACCACAATGGCTGATGAGACTTCCAAGATAAGTGAAGCGGTCGACACACTCAACTACTTCACTCCCTATCACTAGTTCGGGTGTCGATGTAACCCAATCCTGAAGCAACATTTTGCATTTCGAGGGAGAGAATCGCATCCCGAACATGTTAGTATTGTTGCTTAGAGTGGTCAGAAGACTCTGCATTTTGTCAGCGTCTTCACCAAATAAAACTATGTCATCTGCATATTCTAAGTCAACAAGTGAACCTCCCGGTAGAAGTTCAACCCCTGGAAATTTAGATGAGGAGAGTGTTATCTCTAAAAGTACGTCGACCACAAATTTGAACAAGAATGGAGAGAGTGGGCAGCCCTGACGAACACCATTTGAGGTAATCAAATTTGATGACAGTTCGCCATAAACTCTCACTCTAGCAGTTGTGTTCGAGTAGAGAGCCTTTATAAGGTTAATTAACTTCTTTGGTACTCCTTTCAGTGACAAACACTGCCATAGAACCTCACGATCAACAGAGTCGAATGCCGCCTTAAGGTCGAGAAATACTACCATTGTGGGGCGTCTGAATGTGTGTCTGTGTTCTACAACCTGACGTAGCGTGAATATCTGATCTATACAACCACGTCCAGGTCGAAAACCGGCCTGGTTTTCTCTAGTCTGCTCTTCACGAGCTTTGATTAGGCGTCGAAGTATTATTGAAGCTAATATTTTAGACACTATATTAGTCAAACTGATTCCTCTGTGATTGTCACAAGAGGACTTTTGTCCTTTCTTATAGACTGGCACAATCAGTGATTGAGACCAGTCAGATGGGATTACGTCCAGTTCCCAAATTCTACCTAAGACCTCGGTTAATCTCATTGCTAATACTGGACCACCATCCTTAAAAATCTCAGGAGTAAACCTGTCAGGGCCTGCTGCTCTCCCTCGTTTCAGATTTCGTATGGCTTTTTCAACTTCGTAAATAGACAGAGGACCTACATTAACTTGCCATTCAGGTTGACTGGAGATCGTGGGAAACGGAAGTGTGGCTGAAGGCCAGTTGAACTGATCCCTAAAGTGTTCTGCCCATCGATCCAATCTCCTGGATTGAGAATGAATAATATGTCCATCTTTCTCTGAGATTGTTTCGCTAACGGTCGGGTTCCTAATTCCGGTTTCCTTAACGAGTCTGAACAATTGTCTGCTATTACCTTTTGCCTCTGCCTTTTCCATCACTCTTGCTTTCGCTACCCACCACTGTTCGCGATCATTGCGTAGACTTCTTGTGAGCTTGAGCTTAAGCTGACTCCGCTTTTCATTATGTTCAGAGCCAGGTGGAATGAGTTTCCGAGCATCTGTCAGTGAGATAGATGCTGTTGAGATCCAGTGTTGCTCCCTAACCTTCTGGTTTACCTTACTAGCAGATATCATTGCTGTTTCCACAGCTTTTCGGATATCATTCCATGCTGCATCGGGGTGGGCATCATATACATGGCTGCCTAACTGTTTTCCTATTTGTTCCTGAAATATACTCTTAACTTGACTATCATTAAGTAGGCCGCTAAGAGGTTTCCTTGCAGCGTCTTTCCTACGTCCAGTAAGACGCAAGCAAATACGCGCTCGCACTAGAGCATGATCTGAATCTAAGCATGTGCTCCAGAATGAGCGACAGTCTTCAATCGAGCCCCTCCATCGGTGGCTGATAGCGATGTGATCTATTTGGGTCCAACGTTGGGACGAATTAGGGGGTCGCCATGTTAAAAGATGTTTTTCCTTATGCTTAAAGTTAGTATTTGCAAGGAACAGGCGGTTGTCTGAGCATAGCTGCAACAGACGGTCGCCATTATCTGTTCTTTGAGCCACGACACCATAAGATCCACCTAGGTGTCTTTCCCTATCGCTTAGTTTACCTACTTGAGCATTAAAGTCACCGGCCACTATTACTACATCCGAGCGCTTAGCTTTTCGGAGAAGGTCCGAAAGCTTTCTGTAAAACTCATCTCTTACATCATCTGAGCTGCAGTCAGTGGGAGAATAGGCAGAGACGACGAAGAGGCAACGACGAGTGTCCCTATCTTTCCGGATTCTTACTGTTCCGTTCAGTCGGACAGCGCACAAACGACTGTCTACTGGGATCCACTCTAATAGAGCTAGTTCTGCCCTAGGACTCAATGCTATACCTACGCCGGCGAGGCCACGGGAAGCAGAATCAGGGCTTCCAGATACACGAAGCGTAAATCGAGTCGGTTCTTTATTTTGGCATGGTGAGGTCAAATGAATGACGCTACTCGGACCCTGTATGCGCGTTTCGGAGACGCAGCACACATCGATGGCGCGAGATTCTAAAGTTTTAGCTAAGGAAGCCTGCTGCCCTATTTGGCAAAGTGTTCGTACGTTAAAAGCTCCTACGTATAGTTTAGAGCGTGGTTTCAGGAGACCAGGAATGGCGTTCCACGTACTCGAATCGTTTGCCCTAGCGGTGCGAGGTGATAAAGAGACGTGAGGAGGGTTAGTCGTGGAGATAAGAGAGGTATTAGGAGGTGTAGGAGGGATTTGAATGTGACCACCTTGGTCTCTTGTGCTGTTACGGGTATGAGGGCTGATGTCACTTCCCGGCTGCCCACACCGTGGAAGGGTATTTCTTGAGGAACCTGAAAAGGAAATTGGATTAGTGTTGGTCTTGACAACCTGGGAGCGTGACCGCAGACCCCAAGGGACAACTGCTTGAGGCCGGTCGCGCACGGCCTTTTTGTGGAAGGTTTTTGACGTGTTAGCTCCGTTCTTCAAAGGGCCTTACCGCCGAAGAAGGAAATCCGTGAGGTAAGGCGAGGTGTGACAATTTTAGGATCGACATTTTCTAACCCCACCCCTCCTTGTGGGAAGGCAGCATCGCTGTCATGCTGGTTGTACGACGGAAAAACTTTAATGCTGTCACACCTCTCTACAGTCAGCAGTAGGAATTCGCCCTCAGACCTTGAGTAGATGCTTTTAGTCTTACCGTTCACAAATCGATATGCCTGGCATGGTAGAACATGCAGGAACATATGTTCCAGCCAACAGAGCTCGGTTGGGTCATCAAAATAGGCAAGACCGACCACCACGCCAAGGTAGCAGATTCGATCGGGATGTCTGTGAATAAATATATATACATTATATACATACATATATATATACATATATATATATATATATATATAAATTTAATTATTTATTTATTTATGCGTATGTGCGTTTGCTTGTTGAAAATGGGTTGTTTATCAATATACTACTGAATAGAGTTGAACGATTCAGTGTTGGTTGTGATGCTGATTTTGTGTTGATTTGGTGGATTGGGTGTTGTATTTGTGTTGAAATAATGCATAGTGATGTGTGTGCATGTTGACTGGATCTATTGAAGAGAGGTTTGTGTGAGGTGTGCAAATGAGTGAATGAGCGAGATAAACAAGTTGTATGTTATGAGAGTGAGTTAGTGATGTCCAATTATCGTACTCGCTTCGGCGGTACATATACTAAAATTGGAACGATACAGAGAAGATTAGCATGGCCCCTGCGCAAGGATGACACGCAAAATCGTGAAGCGTTCCATATTTTCCACACTCCATCCTCACCTCCTAAATCCACACTACTTGTCATCACAACCACTCGGTGTGGTGGATGATGCCACGGAGTTCATTCACTCTCCATCCTCCCTGATTCACCAACAGTGGGCTACACGGTCGGTCCTCAGAGTGACCGCAGACTGACGAGTGGTGATCAGTCAGTGGGTGGTGACATGTGACTGAGCGTTTGTTTCACTTCATCACTAACTAACTAACTAACTAACTAACTGATTCCCATTCACATCACTCACTCAACAACAATCAACAGAAGATCGTGTTGTGACGACCGAATACATCATGACTGGTGGTCATTGCAAGATAATTCGGTCAAGTCGAACAGGACGTATTGATGTGAGTGGAGACAAGAAGGAAGCAGTGGCGATGTACACAGTCACCAAAATCTGTTGCAACTGATGATGGTGGTGTACAACAACAGCATCATCAGATGACATTGTAGTGGTCTCCAATTAACCCATATTCCAACCTATCTGTTAACACACATTTCATGTTGATGAATGCACACAGATTAAGACCGTTTGTGTTCGGTTGTAATGTGTGTTTCAATGAAGACGTTTGAATGAGAATGAGTGAAACTTCGTGTTAATTGTCGTTGTGTTTTGTCTCTGGTGTTATTGTCGTGTGTGATAGCATGGTTTGTTTGCCAATTCGGTTTGCCATAATCACATGTTAGTTGTCGAATCGGGTCTTCCTGATTACCGACATTCGTGTCTGCCTACAAATCAGTGAGAAACCGAGAATACCGTTTCCTTTCCATGTTACACACTAACATGAGTTGAGATGAGGTGGGGGTTTGGAGAACAGTGTGGAGTGTGATGTGATGATACTCGACATAGTTGATAGTGTGTGAGTGTGGGTGTGTGGATGTGGACTTGATTTCGGTATGCTTTTCAACTGTCTTTCATCCAACGTGGTCTACCATACAAGCAACATTGACAATGATCTGATGAATACAGCACACATTATACATCGGACAGTGGTCCTGACGCTTACACCAGATATTGTGATGAATTGAAATGAGTTGTGCTTGCAGCACACAGCACAGACGGCCATCTGCAAATGAGCATACAGGGGGTGGCATTCAAGTAGAAGCACACAGTTACTGCCACAACTACAGATAAACACACAGACGAACGGAACGACAGAAGCATATTCTACATTCGGTTGTCGATGAGATATTCATGTGAATGTACATGTTCAGTGTATAAGTGGTCTAGATGTATTGTTGTCAATCTCATCCACCTTGTTTTACAAGGAGGGATAGCTCATAATGAATTGGTTTGGATTGTTTTCCAAATCTATTTATTCAATGTACCTGTGTGTGTGTGTACATATATATATGTGTGTGAAGAAATATATATACATTATATACATATATGTATATATATTTATTTATTTATGCGTATGTGCGTTTGCTTGTTGAAAATGGGTTGTTTATCAATATACTACTGAATAGAGTTGAACAATTCAGTGTTGGTTGTGATGCTGATTTTGTGTTGATTTGGTGGATTGGGTGTTGTATTTGTGTTGAAATAATGCATAGTGATGTGTGTGCATGTTGACTGGATCTATTGAAGAGAGGTTTGTGTGAGGTGTGCAAATGAGTGAATGAGCGAGATAAACAAGTTGTATGTTATGAGAGTGAGTTAGTGATGTCCAATTATCGTACTCGCTTCGGCGGTACATATACTAAAATTGGAACGATACAGAGAAGATTAGCATGGCCCCTGCGCAAGGATGACACGCAAAATCGTGAAGCGTTCCATATTTTCCACACTCCATCCTCACCTCCTAAATCCACACTACTTGTCATCACAACCACTCGGTGTGGTGGATGATGCCACGGAGTTCACTCACTCTCCATCCTCCCTGATTCACCAACAGTGGGCTACACGGTCGGTCCTCAGAGTGACCGCAGACTGACGAGTGGTGATCAGTCAGTGGGTGGTGACATGTGACTGAGCGTTTGTTTCACTTCATCACTAACTAACTAACTAACTAACTAACTGATTCCCATTCACATCACTCACTCAACAACAATCAACAGAAGATCGTGTTGTGACGACCGAATACATCATGACTGGTGGTCATTGCAAGATAATTCGGTCAAGTCGAACAGGACGTATTGATGTGAGTGGAGACAAGAAGGAAGCAGTGGCGATGTACACAGTCACCAAAATCTGTTGCAACTGATGATGGTGGTGTACAACAACAGCATCATCAGATGACATTGTAGTGGTCTCCAATTAACCCATATTCCAACCTATCTGTTAACACACATTTCATGTTGATGAATGCACACAGATTAAGACCGTTTGTGTTCGGTTGTAATGTGTGTTTCAATGAAGACGTTTGAATGAGAATGAGTGAAACTTCGTGTTAATTGTCGTTGTGTTTTGTCTCTGGTGTTATTGTCGTGTGTGATAGCATGGTTTGTTTGCCAATTCGGTTTGCCATAATCACATGTTAGTTGTCGAATCGGGTCTTCCTGATTACCGACATTCGTGTCTGCCTACAAATCAGTGAGAAACCGAGAATACCGTTTCCTTTCCATGTTACACACTAACATGAGTTGAGATGAGGTGGGGGTTTGGAGAACAGTGTGGAGTGTGATGTGATGATACTCGACATAGTTGATAGTGTGTGAGTGTGGGTGTGTGGATGTGGACTTGATTTCGGTATGCTTTTCAACTGTCTTTCATCCAACGTGGTCTACCATACAAGCAACATTGACAATGATCTGATGAATACAGCACACATTATACATCGGACAGTGGTCCTGACGCTTACACCAGATATTGTGATGAATTGAAATGAGTTGTGCTTGCAGCACACAGCACAGACGGCCATCTGCAAATGAGCATACAGGGGGTGGCATTCAAGTAGAAGCACACAGTTACTGCCACAACTACAGATAAACACACAGACGAACGGAACGACAGAAGCATATTCTACATTCGGTTGTCGATGAGATATTCATGTGAATGTACATGTTCAGTGTATAAGTGGTCTAGATGTATTGTTGTCAATCTCATCCACCTTGTTTTACAAGGAGGGATAGCTCATAATGAATTGGTTTGGATTGTTTTCCAAATCTATTTATTCAATGTACCTGTGTGTGTGTGTACATATATATATGTGTGTGTGAAGAAATATATATACATTATATACATATATATATATATATTTATTTATTTATGCGTATGTGCGTTTGCTTGTTGAAAATGGGTTGTTTATCAATATACTACTGAATAGAGTTGAACAATTCAGTGTTGGTTGTGATGCTGATTTTGTGTTGATTTGGTGGATTGGGTGTTGTATTTGTGTTGAAATAATGCATAGTGATGTGTGTGCATGTTGACTGGATCTATTGAAGAGAGGTTTGTGTGAGGTGTGCAAATGAGTGAATGAGCGAGATAAACAAGTTGTATGTTATGAGAGTGAGTTAGTGATGTCCAATTATCGTACTCGCTTCGGCGGTACATATACTAAAATTGGAACGATACAGAGAAGATTAGCATGGCCCCTGCGCAAGGATGACACGCAAAATCGTGAAGCGTTCCATATTTTCCACACTCCATCCTCACCTCCTAAATCCACACTACTTGTCATCACAACCACTCGGTGTGGTGGATGATGCCACGGAGTTCATTCACTCTCCATCCTCCCTGATTCACCAACAGTGGGCTACACGGTCGGTCCTCAGAGTGACCGCAGACTGACGAGTGGTGATCAGTCAGTGGGTGGTGACATGTGACTGAGCGTTTGTTTCACTTCATCACTAACTAACTAACTAACTAACTAACTAACTAACTGATTCCCATTCACATCACTCACTCAACAACAATCAACAGAAGATCGTGTTGTGACGACCGAATACATCATGACTGGTGGTCATTGCAAGATAATTCGGTCAAGTCGAACAGGACGTATTGATGTGAGTGGAGACAAGAAGGAAGCAGTGGCGATGTACACAGTCACCAAAATCTGTTGCAACTGATGATGGTGGTGTACAACAACAGCATCATCAGATGACATTGTAGTGGTCTCCAATTAACCCATATTCCAACCTATCTGTTAACACACATTTCATGTTGATGAATGCACACAGATTAAGACCGTTTGTGTTCGGTTGTAATGTGTGTTTCAATGAAGACGTTTGAATGAGAATGAGTGAAACTTCGTGTTAATTGTCGTTGTGTTTTGTCTCTGGTGTTATTGTCGTGTGTGATAGCATGGTTTGTTTGCCAATTCGGTTTGCCATAATCACATGTTAGTTGTCGAATCGGGTCTTCCTGATTACCGACATTCGTGTCTGCCTACAAATCAGTGAGAAACCGAGAATACCGTTTCCTTTCCATGTTACACACTAACATGAGTTGAGATGAGGTGGGGGTTTGGAGAACAGTGTGGAGTGTGATGTGATGATACTCGACATAGTTGATAGTGTGTGAGTGTGGGTGTGTGGATGTGGACTTGATTTCGGTATGCTTTTCAACTGTCTTTCATCCAACGTGGTCTACCATACAAGCAACATTGACAATGATCTGATGAATACAGCACACATTATACATCGGACAGTGGTCCTGACGCTTACACCAGATATTGTGATGAATTGAAATGAGTTGTGCTTGCAGCACACAGCACAGACGGCCATCTGCAAATGAGCATACAGGGGGTGGCATTCAAGTAGAAGCACACAGTTACTGCCACAACTACAGATAAACACACAGACGAACGGAACGACAGAAGCATATTCTACATTCGGTTGTCGATGAGATATTCATGTGAATGTACATGTTCAGTGTATAAGTGGTCTAGATGTATTGTTGTCAATCTCATCCACCTTGTTTTACAAGGAGGGATAGCTCATAATGAATTGGTTTGGATTGTTTTCCAAATCTATTTATTCAATGTACCTGTGTGTGTGTGTGTACATATATATATGTGTGTGAAGAAATATATATACATTATATACATATATATATATATATATTATTTATTTATGCGTATGTGCGTTTGCTTGTTGAAAATGGGTTGTTTATCAATATACTACTGAATAGAGTTGAACAATTCAGTGTTGGTTGTGATGCTGATTTTGTGTTGATTTGGTGGATTGGGTGTTGTATTTGTGTTGAAATAATGCATAGTGATGTGTGCATGTTGACTGGATCTATTGAAGAGAGGTTTGTGTGAGGTGTTCAAATGAGTGAATGAGCGAGATAAACAAGTTGTATGTTATGAGAGTGAGTTAGTGATGTCCAATTATCGTACTCGCTTCGGCGGTACATATACTAAAATTGGAACGATACAGAGAAGATTAGCATGGCCCCTGCGCAAGGATGACACGCAAAATCGTGAAGCGTTCCATATTTTCCACACTCCATCCTCACCTCCTAAATCCACACTACTTGTCATCACAACCACTCGGTGTGGTGGATGATGCCACGGAGTTCACTCACTCTCCATCCTCCCTGATTCACCAACAGTGGGCTACACGGTCGGTCCTCAGAGTGACCGCAGACTGACGAGTGGTGATCAGTCAGTGGGTGGTGACATGTGACTGAGCGTTTGTTTCACTTCATCACTAACTAACTAACTAACTAACTAACTAACTAACTAACTGATTCCCATTCACATCACTCACTCAACAACAATCAACAGAAGATCGTGTTGTGACGACCGAATACATCATGACTGGTGGTCATTGCAAGATAATTCGGTCAAGTCGAACAGGACGTATTGATGTGAGTGGAGACAAGAAGGAAGCAGTGGCGATGTACACAGTCACCAAAATCTGTTGCAACTGATGATGGTGGTGTACAACAACAGCATCATCAGATGACATTGTAGTGGTCTCCAATTAACCCATATTCCAACCTATCTGTTAACACACATTTCATGTTGATGAATGCACACAGATTAAGACCGTTTGTGTTCGGTTGTAATGTGTGTTTCAATGAAGACGTTTGAATGAGAATGAGTGAAACTTCGTGTTAATTGTCGTTGTGTTTTGTCTCTGGTGTTATTGTCGTGTGTGATAGCATGGTTTGTTTGCCAATTCGGTTTGCCATAATCACATGTTAGTTGTCGAATCGGGTCTTCCTGATTACCGACATTCGTGTCTGCCTACAAATCAGTGAGAAACCGAGAATACCGTTTCCTTTCCATGTTACACACTAACATGAGTTGAGATGAGGTGGGGGTTTGGAGAACAGTGTGGAGTGTGATGTGATGATACTCGACATAGTTGATAGTGTGTGAGTGTGGGTGTGTGGATGTGGACTTGATTTCGGTATGCTTTTCAACTGTCTTTCATCCAACGTGGTCTACCATACAAGCAACATTGACAATGATCTGATGAATACAGCACACATTATACATCGGACAGTGGTCCTGACGCTTACACCAGATATTGTGATGAATTGAAATGAGTTGTGCTTGCAGCACACAGCACAGACGGCCATCTGCAAATGAGCATACAGGGGGTGGCATTCAAGTAGAAGCACACAGTTACTGCCACAACTACAGATAAACACACAGACGAACGGAACGACAGAAGCATATTCTACATTCGGTTGTCGATGAGATATTCATGTGAATGTACATGTTCAGTGTATAAGTGGTCTAGATGTATTGTTGTCAATCTCATCCACCTTGTTTTACAAGGAGGGATAGCTCATAATGAATTGGTTTGGATTGTTTTCCAAATCTATTTATTCAATGTACCTGTGTGTGTGTGTACATATATATATGTGTGTGTGAAGAAATATATATACATTATATACATATATGTATATATATTTATTTATTTATGCGTATGTGCGTTTGCTTGTTGAAAATGGGTTGTTTATCAATATACTACTGAATAGAGTTGAACGATTCAGTGTTGGTTGTGATGCTGATTTTGTGTTGATTTGGTGGATTGGGTGTTGTATTTGTGTTGAAATAATGCATAGTGATGTGTGTGCATGTTGACTGGATCTATTGAAGAGAGGTTTGTGTGAGGTGTTCAAATGAGTGAATGAGCGAGATAAACAAGTTGTATGTTATGAGAGTGAGTTAGTGATGTCCAATTATCGTACTCGCTTCGGCGGTACATATACTAAAATTGGAACGATACAGAGAAGATTAGCATGGCCCCTGCGCAAGGATGACACGCAAAATCGTGAAGCGTTCCATATTTTCCACACTCCATCCTCACCTCCTAAATCCACACTACTTGTCATCACAACCACTCGGTGTGGTGGATGATGCCACGGAGTTCACTCACTCTCCATCCTCCCTGATTCACCAACAGTGGGCTACACGGTCGGTCCTCAGAGTGACCGCAGACTGACGAGTGGTGATCAGTCAGTGGGTGGTGACATGTGACTGAGCGTTTGTTTCACTTCATCACTAACTAACTAACTAACTAACTAACTAACTAACTAACTGATTCCCATTCACATCACTCACTCAACAACAATCAACAGAAGATCGTGTTGTGACGACCGAATACATCATGACTGGTGGTCATTGCAAGATAATTCGGTCAAGTCGAACAGGACGTATTGATGTGAGTGGAGACAAGAAGGAAGCAGTGGCGATGTACACAGTCACCAAAATCTGTTGCAACTGATGATGGTGGTGTACAACAACAGCATCATCAGATGACATTGTAGTGGTCTCCAATTAACCCATATTCCAACCTATCTGTTAACACACATTTCATGTTGATGAATGCACACAGATTAAGACCGTTTGTGTTCGGTTGTAATGTGTGTTTCAATGAAGACGTTTGAATGAGAATGAGTGAAACTTCGTGTTAATTGTCGTTGTGTTTTGTCTCTGGTGTTATTGTCGTGTGTGATAGCATGGTTTGTTTGCCAATTCGGTTTGCCATAATCACATGTTAGTTGTCGAATCGGGTCTTCCTGATTACCGACATTCGTGTCTGCCTACAAATCAGTGAGAAACCGAGAATACCGTTTCCTTTCCATGTTACACACTAACATGAGTTGAGATGAGGTGGGGGTTTGGAGAACAGTGTGGAGTGTGATGTGATGATACTCGACATAGTTGATAGTGTGTGAGTGTGGGTGTGTGGATGTGGACTTGATTTCGGTATGCTTTTCAACTGTCTTTCATCCAACGTGGTCTACCATACAAGCAACATTGACAATGATCTGATGAATACAGCACACATTATACATCGGACAGTGGTCCTGACGCTTACACCAGATATTGTGATGAATTGAAATGAGTTGTGCTTGCAGCACACAGCACAGACGGCCATCTGCAAATGAGCATACAGGGGTGGCATTCAAGTAGAAGCACACAGTTACTGCCACAACTACAGATAAACACACAGACGAACGGAACGACAGAAGCATATTCTACATTCGGTTGTCGATGAGATATTCATGTGAATGTACATGTTCAGTGTATAAGTGGTCTAGATGTATTGTTGTCAATCTCATCCACCTTGTTTTACAAGGAGGGATAGCTCATAATGAATTGGTTTGGATTGTTTTCCAAATCTATTTATTCAATGTACCTGTGTGTGTGTGTGTACATATATATATGTGTGTGAAGAAATATATATACATTATATACATATATATATATATATTTATTTATTTATGCGTATGTGCGTTTGCTTGTTGAAAATGGGTTGTTTATCAATATACTACTGAATAGAGTTGAACAATTCAGTGTTGGTTGTGATGCTGATTTTGTGTTGATTTGGTGGATTGGGTGTTGTATTTGTGTTGAAATAATGCATAGTGATGTGTGTGCATGTTGACTGGATCTATTGAAGAGAGGTTTGTGTGAGGTGTTCAAATGAGTGAATGAGCGAGATAAACAAGTTGTATGTTATGAGAGTGAGTTAGTGATGTCCAATTATCGTACTCGCTTCGGCGGTACATATACTAAAATTGGAACGATACAGAGAAGATTAGCATGGCCCCTGCGCAAGGATGACACGCAAAATCGTGAAGCGTTCCATATTTTCCACACTCCATCCTCACCTCCTAAATCCACACTACTTGTCATCACAACCACTCGGTGTGGTGGATGATGCCACGGAGTTCACTCACTCTCCATCCTCCCTGATTCACCAACAGTGGGCTACACGGTCGGTCCTCAGAGTGACCGCAGACTGACGAGTGGTGATCAGTCAGTGGGTGGTGACATGTGACTGAGCGTTTGTTTCACTTCATCACTAACTAACTAACTAACTAACTAACTAACTAACTAACTGATTCCCATTCACATCACTCACTCAACAACAATCAACAGAAGATCGTGTTGTGACGACCGAATACATCATGACTGGTGGTCATTGCAAGATAATTCGGTCAAGTCGAACAGGACGTATTGATGTGAGTGGAGACAAGAAGGAAGCAGTGGCGATGTACACAGTCACCAAAATCTGTTGCAACTGATGATGGTGGTGTACAACAACAGCATCATCAGATGACATTGTAGTGGTCTCCAATTAACCCATATTCCAACCTATCTGTTAACACACATTTCATGTTGATGAATGCACACAGATTAAGACCGTTTGTGTTCGGTTGTAATGTGTGTTTCAATGAAGACGTTTGAATGAGAATGAGTGAAACTTCGTGTTAATTGTCGTTGTGTTTTGTCTCTGGTGTTATTGTCGTGTGTGATAGCATGGTTTGTTTGCCAATTCGGTTTGCCATAATCACATGTTAGTTGTCGAATCGGGTCTTCCTGATTACCGACATTCGTGTCTGCCTACAAATCAGTGAGAAACCGAGAATACCGTTTCCTTTCCATGTTACACACTAACATGAGTTGAGATGAGGTGGGGGTTTGGAGAACAGTGTGGAGTGTGATGTGATGATACTCGACATAGTTGATAGTGTGTGAGTGTGGGTGTGTGGATGTGGACTTGATTTCGGTATGCTTTTCAACTGTCTTTCATCCAACGTGGTCTACCATACAAGCAACATTGACAATGATCTGATGAATACAGCACACATTATACATCGGACAGTGGTCCTGACGCTTACACCAGATATTGTGATGAATTGAAATGAGTTGTGCTTGCAGCACACAGCACAGACGGCCATCTGCAAATGAGCATACAGGGGGTGGCATTCAAGTAGAAGCACACAGTTACTGCCACAACTACAGATAAACACACAGACGAACGGAACGACAGAAGCATATTCTACATTCGGTTGTCGATGAGATATTCATGTGAATGTACATGTTCAGTGTATAAGTGGTCTAGATGTATTGTTGTCAATCTCATCCACCTTGTTTTACAAGGAGGGATAGCTCATAATGAATTGGTTTGGATTGTTTTCCAAATCTATTTATTCAATGTACCTGTGTGTGTGTGTGTACATATATATATGTGTGTGTGAAGAAATATATATACATTATATACATATATATATATATATTTATTTATTTATGCGTATGTGCGTTTGCTTGTTGAAAATGGGTTGTTTATCAATATACTACTGAATAGAGTTGAACAATTCAGTGTTGGTTGTGATGCTGATTTTGTGTTGATTTGGTGGATTGGGTGTTGTATTTGTGTTGAAATAATGCATAGTGATGTGTGTGCATGTTGACTGGATCTATTGAAGAGAGGTTTGTGTGAGGTGTTCAAATGAGTGAATGAGCGAGATAAACAAGTTGTATGTTATGAGAGTGAGTTAGTGATGGCCAATTATCGTACTCGCTTCGGCGGTACATATACTAAAATTGGAACGATACAGAGAAGATTAGCATGGCCCCTGCGCAAGGATGACACGCAAAATCGTGAAGCGTTCCATATTTTCCACACTCCATCCTCACCTCCTAAATCCACACTACTTGTCATCACAACCACTCGGTGTGGTGGATGATGCCACGGAGTTCACTCACTCTCCATCCTCCCTGATTCACCAACAGTGGGCTACACGGTCGGTCCTCAGAGTGACCGCAGACTGACGAGTGGTGATCAGTCAGTGGGTGGTGACATGTGACTGAGCGTTTGTTTCACTTCATCACTAACTAACTAACTAACTAACTAACTAACTCTGATTCCCATTCACATCACTCACTCAACAACAATCAACAGAAGATCGTGTTGTGACGACCGAATACATCATGACTGGTGGTCATTGCAAGATAATTCGGTCAAGTCGAACAGGACGTATTGATGTGAGTGGAGACAAGAAGGAAGCAGTGGCGATGTACACAGTCACCAAAATCTGTTGCAACTGATGATGGTGGTGTACAACAACAGCATCATCAGATGACATTGTAGTGGTCTCCAATTAACCCATATTCCAACCTATCTGTTAACACACATTTCATGTTGATGAATGCACACAGATTAAGACCGTTTGTGTTCGGTTGTAATGTGTGTTTCAATGAAGACGTTTGAATGAGAATGAGTGAAACTTCGTGTTAATTGTCGTTGTGTTTTGTCTCTGGTGTTATTGTCGTGTGTGATAGCATGGTTTGTTTGCCAATTCGGTTTGCCATAATCACATGTTAGTTGTCGAATCGGGTCTTCCTGATTACCGACATTCGTGTCTGCCTACAAATCAGTGAGAAACCGAGAATACCGTTTCCTTTCCATGTTACACACTAACATGAGTTGAGATGAGGTGGGGTTTGGAGAACAGTGTGGAGTGTGATGTGATGATACTCGACATAGTTGATAGTGTGTGAGTGTGGGTGTGTGGATGTGGACTTGATTTCGGTATGCTTTTCAACTGTCTTTCATCCAACGTGGTCTACCATACAAGCAACATTGACAATGATCTGATGAATACAGCACACATTATACATCGGACAGTGGTCCTGACGCTTACACCAGATATTGTGATGAATTGAAATGAGTTGTGCTTGCAGCACACAGCACAGACGGCCATCTGCAAATGAGCATACAGGGGGTGGCATTCAAGTAGAAGCACACAGTTACTGCCACAACTACAGATAAACACACAGACGAACGGAACGACAGAAGCATATTCTACATTCGGTTGTCGATGAGATATTCATGTGAATGTACATGTTCAGTGTATAAGTGGTCTAGATGTATTGTTGTCAATCTCATCCACCTTGTTTTACAAGGAGGGATAGCTCATAATGAATTGGTTTGGATTGTTTTCCAAATCTATTTATTCAATGTACCTGTGTGTGTGTGTGTGTACATATATATATGTGTGTGAAGAAATATATATACATTATATACATATATATATATATATTTATTTATTTATGCGTATGTGCGTTTGCTTGTTGAAAATGGGTTGTTTATCAATATACTACTGAATAGAGTTGAACAATTCAGTGTTGGTTGTGATGCTGATTTTGTGTTGATTTGGTGGATTGGGTGTTGTATTTGTGTTGAAATAATGCATAGTGATGTGTGTGCATGTTGACTGGATCTATTGAAGAGAGGTTTGTGTGAGGTGTTCAAATGAGTGAATGAGCGAGATAAACAAGTTGTATGTTATGAGAGTGAGTTAGTGATGGCCAATTATCGTACTCGCTTCGGCGGTACATATACTAAAATTGGAACGATACAGAGAAGATTAGCATGGCCCCTGCGCAAGGATGACACGCAAAATCGTGAAGCGTTCCATATTTTCCACACTCCATCCTCACCTCCTAAATCCACACTACTTGTCATCACAACCACTCGGTGTGGTGGATGATGCCACGGAGTTCACTCACTCTCCATCCTCCCTGATTCACCAACAGTGGGCTACACGGTCGGTCCTCAGAGTGACCGCAGACTGACGAGTGGTGATCAGTCAGTGGGTGGTGACATGTGACTGAGCGTTTGTTTCACTTCATCACTAACTAACTAACTAACTAACTAACTGATTCCCATTCACATCACTCACTCAACAACAATCAACAGAAGATCGTGTTGTGACGACCGAATACATCATGACTGGTGGTCATTGCAAGATAATTCGGTCAAGTCGAACAGGACGTATTGATGTGAGTGGAGACAAGAAGGAAGCAGTGGCGATGTACACAGTCACCAAAATCTGTTGCAACTGATGATGGTGGTGTACAACAACAGCATCATCAGATGACATTGTAGTGGTCTCCAATTAACCCATATTCCAACCTATCTGTTAACACACATTTCATGTTGATGAATGCACACAGATTAAGACCGTTTGTGTTCGGTTGTAATGTGTGTTTCAATGAAGACGTTTGAATGAGAATGAGTGAAACTTCGTGTTAATTGTCGTTGTGTTTTGTCTCTGGTGTTATTGTCGTGTGTGATAGCATGGTTTGTTTGCCAATTCGGTTTGCCATAATCACATGTTAGTTGTCGAATCGGGTCTTCCTGATTACCGACATTCGTGTCTGCCTACAAATCAGTGAGAAACCGAGAATACCGTTTCCTTTCCATGTTACACACTAACATGAGTTGAGATGAGGTGGGGGTTTGGAGAACAGTGTGGAGTGTGATGTGATGATACTCGACATAGTTGATAGTGTGTGAGTGTGGGTGTGTGGATGTGGACTTGATTTCGGTATGCTTTTCAACTGTCTTTCATCCAACGTGGTCTACCATACAAGCAACATTGACAATGATCTGATGAATACAGCACACATTATACATCGGACAGTGGTCCTGACGCTTACACCAGATATTGTGATGAATTGAAATGAGTTGTGCTTGCAGCACACAGCACAGACGGCCATCTGCAAATGAGCATACAGGGGGTGGCATTCAAGTAGAAGCACACAGTTACTGCCACAACTACAGATAAACACACAGACGAACGGAACGACAGAAGCATATTCTACATTCGGTTGTCGATGAGATATTCATGTGAATGTACATGTTCAGTGTATAAGTGGTCTAGATGTATTGTTGTCAATCTCATCCACCTTGTTTTACAAGGAGGGATAGCTCATAATGAATTGGTTTGGATTGTTTTCCAAATCTATTTATTCAATGTACCTGTGTGTGTGTGTGTGTACATATATATATGTGTGTGAAGAAATATATATACATTATATACATATATATATATATTTTTATTTATTTATTTATGCGTATGTGCGTTTGCTTGTTGAAAATGGGTTGTTTATCAATATACTACTGAATAGAGTTGAACAATTCAGTGTTGGTTGTGATGCTGATTTTGTGTTGATTTGGTGGATTGGGTGTTGTATTTGTGTTGAAATAATGCATAGTGATGTGTGTGCATGTTGACTGGATCTATTGAAGAGAGGTTTGTGTGAGGTGTTCAAATGAGTGAATGAGCGAGATAAACAAGTTGTATGTTATGAGAGTGAGTTAGTGATGGCCAATTATCGTACTCGCTTCGGCGGTACATATACTAAAATTGGAACGATACAGAGAAGATTAGCATGGCCCCTGCGCAAGGATGACACGCAAAATCGTGAAGCGTTCCATATTTTCCACACTCCATCCTCACCTCCTAAATCCACACTACTTGTCATCACAACCACTCGGTGTGGTGGATGATGCCACGGAGTTCACTCACTCTCCATCCTCCCTGATTCACCAACAGTGGGCTACACGGTCGGTCCTCAGAGTGACCGCAGACTGACGAGTGGTGATCAGTCAGTGGGTGGTGACATGTGACTGAGCGTTTGTTTCACTTCATCTAACTAACTAACTAACTAACTAACTAACTGATTCCCATTCACATCACTCACTCAACAACAATCAACAGAAGATCGTGTTGTGACGACCGAATACATCATGACTGGTGGTCATTGCAAGATAATTCGGTCAAGTCGAACAGGACGTATTGATGTGAGTGGAGACAAGAAGGAAGCAGTGGCGATGTACACAGTCACCAAAATCTGTTGCAACTGATGATGGTGGTGTACAACAACAGCATCATCAGATGACATTGTAGTGGTCTCCAATTAACCCATATTCCAACCTATCTGTTAACACACATTTCATGTTGATGAATGCACACAGATTAAGACCGTTTGTGTTCGGTTGTAATGTGTGTTTCAATGAAGACGTTTGAATGAGAATGAGTGAAACTTCGTGTTAATTGTCGTTGTGTTTTGTCTCTGGTGTTATTGTCGTGTGTGATAGCATGGTTTGTTTGCCAATTCGGTTTGCCATAATCACATGTTAGTTGTCGAATCGGGTCTTCCTGATTACCGACATTCGTGTCTGCCTACAAATCAGTGAGAAACCGAGAATACCGTTTCCTTTCCATGTTACACACTAACATGAGTTGAGATGAGGTGGGGGTTTGGAGAACAGTGTGGAGTGTGATGTGATGATACTCGACATAGTTGATAGTGTGAGTGTGGGTGTGTGGATGTGGACTTGATTTCGGTATGCTTTTCAACTGTCTTTCATCCAACGTGGTCTACCATACAAGCAACATTGACAATGATCTGATGAATACAGCACACATTATACATCGGACAGTGGTCCTGACGCTTACACCAGATATTGTGATGAATTGAAATGAGTTGTGCTTGCAGCACACAGCACAGACGGCCATCTGCAAATGAGCATACAGGGGGTGGCATTCAAGTAGAAGCACACAGTTACTGCCACAACTACAGATAAACACACAGACGAACGGAACGACAGAAGCATATTCTACATTCGGTTGTCGATGAGATATTCATGTGAATGTACATGTTCAGTGTATAAGTGGTCTAGATGTATTGTTGTCAATCTCATCCACCTTGTTTTACAAGGAGGGATAGCTCATAATGAATTGGTTTGGATTGTTTTCCAAATCTATTTATTCAATGTACCTGTGTGTGTGTGTGTACATATATATATGTGTGTGAAGAAATATATATACATTATATACATATATATATATATATATTATTTATTTATGCGTATGTGCGTTTGCTTGTTGAAAATGGGTTGTTTATCAATATACTACTGAATAGAGTTGAACAATTCAGTGTTGGTTGTGATGCTGATTTTGTGTTGATTTGGTGGATTGGGTGTTGTATTTGTGTTGAAATAATGCATAGTGATGTGTGTGCATGTTGACTGGATCTATTGAAGAGAGGTTTGTGTGAGGTGTTCAAATGAGTGAATGAGCGAGATAAACAAGTTGTATGTTATGAGAGTGAGTTAGTGATGGCCAATTATCGTACTCGCTTCGGCGGTACATATACTAAAATTGGAACGATACAGAGAAGATTAGCATGGCCCCTGCGCAAGGATGACACGCAAAATCGTGAAGCGTTCCATATTTTCCACACTCCATCCTCACCTCCTAAATCCACACTACTTGTCATCACAACCACTCGGTGTGGTGGATGATGCCACGGAGTTCACTCACTCTCCATCCTCCCTGATTCACCAACAGTGGGCTACACGGTCGGTCCTCAGAGTGACCGCAGACTGACGAGTGGTGATCAGTCAGTGGGTGGTGACATGTGACTGAGCGTTTGTTTCACTTCATCACTAACTAACTAACTAACTAACTAACTAACTAACTGATTCCCATTCACATCACTCACTCAACAACAATCAACAGAAGATCGTGTTGTGACGACCGAATACATCATGACTGGTGGTCATTGCAAGATAATTCGGTCAAGTCGAACAGGACGTATTGATGTGAGTGGAGACAAGAAGGAAGCAGTGGCGATGTACACAGTCACCAAAATCTGTTGCAACTGATGATGGTGGTGTACAACAACAGCATCATCAGATGACATTGTAGTGGTCTCCAATTAACCCATATTCCAACCTATCTGTTAACACACATTTCATGTTGATGAATGCACACAGATTAAGACCGTTTGTGTTCGGTTGTAATGTGTGTTTCAATGAAGACGTTTGAATGAGAATGAGTGAAACTTCGTGTTAATTGTCGTTGTGTTTTGTCTCTGGTGTTATTGTCGTGTGTGATAGCATGGTTTGTTTGCCAATTCGGTTTGCCATAATCACATGTTAGTTGTCGAATCGGGTCTTCCTGATTACCGACATTCGTGTCTGCCTACAAATCAGTGAGAAACCGAGAATACCGTTTCCTTTCCATGTTACACACTAACATGAGTTGAGATGAGGTGGGGTTTGGAGAACAGTGTGGAGTGTGATGTGATGATACTCGACATAGTTGATAGTGTGTGAGTGTGGGTGTGTGGATGTGGACTTGATTTCGGTATGCTTTTCAACTGTCTTTCATCCAACGTGGTCTACCATACAAGCAACATTGACAATGATCTGATGAATACAGCACACATTATACATCGGACAGTGGTCCTGACGCTTACACCAGATATTGTGATGAATTGAAATGAGTTGTGCTTGCAGCACACAGCACAGACGGCCATCTGCAAATGAGCATACAGGGGGTGGCATTCAAGTAGAAGCACACAGTTACTGCCACAACTACAGATAAACACACAGACGAACGGAACGACAGAAGCATATTCTACATTCGGTTGTCGATGAGATATTCATGTGAATGTACATGTTCAGTGTATAAGTGGTCTAGATGTATTGTTGTCAATCTCAACCACCTTGTTTTACAAGGAGGGATAGCTCATAATGAATTGGTTTGGATTGTTTTCCAAATCTATTTATTCAATGTACCTGTGTGTGTGTGTGTGTACATATATATATGTGTGTGAATAAATATATATACATTATATACATATATATATATATATATATATATTATATTAATTTTTATTTATGCGTATGTGCGTTTGCTTGTTGAAAATGGGTTGTTTATCAATATACTACTGAATAGAGTTGAACAATTCAGTGTTGGTTGTGATGCTGATTTTGTGTTGATTTGGTGGATTGGGTGTTGTATTTGTGTTGAAATAAGGCATAGTGATGTGTGTGCATGTTGACTGGATCTATTGAAGAGAGGTTTGTGTGAGGTGTTCAAATGAGTGAATGAGCGAGATAAACAAGTTGTATGTTATGAGAGTGAGTTAGTGATGGCCAATTATCGTACTCGCTTCGGCGGTACATATACTAAAATTGGAACGATACAGAGAAGATTAGCATGGCCCCTGCGCAAGGATGACACGCAAAATCGTGAAGCGTTCCATATTTTCCACACTCCATCCTCACCTCCTAAATCCACACTACTTGTCATCACAACCACTCGGTGTGGTGGATGATGCCACGGAGTTCACTCACTCTCCATCCTCCCTGATTCACCAACAGTGGGCTACACGGTCGGTCCTCAGAGTGACCGCAGACTGACGAGTGGTGATCAGTCAGTGGGTGGTGACATGTGACTGAGCGTTTGTTTCACTTCATCACTAACTAACTAACTAACTAACTAACTAACTAACTGATTCCCATTCACATCACTCACTCAACAACAATCAACAGAAGATCGTGTTGTGACGACCGAATACATCATGACTGGTGGTCATTGCAAGATAATTCGGTCAAGTCGAACAGGACGTATTGATGTGAGTGGAGACAAGAAGGAAGCAGTGGCGATGTACACAGTCACCAAAATCTGTTGCAACTGATGATGGTGGTGTACAACAACAGCATCATCAGATGACATTGTAGTGGTCTCCAATTAACCCATATTCCAACCTATCTGTTAACACACATTTCATGTTGATGAATGCACACAGATTAAGACCGTTTGTGTTCGGTTGTAATGTGTGTTTCAATGAAGACGTTTGAATGAGAATGAGTGAAACTTCGTGTTAATTGTCGTTGTGTTTTGTCTCTGGTGTTATTGTCGTGTGTGACAGCATGGTTTGTTTGCCAATTCGGTTTGCCATAATCACATGTTAGTTGTCGAATCGGGTCTTCCTGATTACCGACATTCGTGTCTGCCTACAAATCAGTGAGAAACCGAGAATACCGTTTCCTTTCCATGTTACACACTAACATGAGTTGAGATGAGGTGGGGGTTTGGAGAACAGTGTGGAGTGTGATGTGATGATACTCGACATAGTTGATAGTGTGTGAGTGTGGGTGTGTGGATGTGGACTTGATTTCGGTATGCTTTTCAACTGTCTTTCATCCAACGTGGTCTACCATACAAGCAACATTGACAATGATCTGATGAATACAGCACACATTATACATCGGACAGTGGTCCTGACGCTTACACCAGATATTGTGATGAATTGAAATGAGTTGTGCTTGCAGCACACAGCACAGACGGCCATCTGCAAATGAGCATACAGGGGGTGGCATTCAAGTAGAAGCACACAGTTACTGCCACAACTACAGATAAACACACAGACGAACGGAACGACAGAAGCATATTCTACATTCGGTTGTCGATGAGATATTCATGTGAATGTACATGTTCAGTGTATAAGTGGTCTAGATGTATTGTTGTCAATCTCAACCACCTTGTTTTACAAGGAGGGATAGCTCATAATGAATTGGTTTGGATTGTTTTCCAAATCTATTTATTCAATGTACCTGTGTGTGTGTGTGTACATATATATATGTGTGTGAATAAATATATATACATTATATACATATATATATATATATATTTATTAATTTATTTATGCGTATGTGCGTTTGCTTGTTGAAAATGGGTTGTTTATCAATATACTACTGAATAGAGTTGAACAATTCAGTGTTGGTTGTGATGCTGATTTTGTGTTGATTTGGTGGATTGGGTGTTGTATTTGTGTTGAAATAAGGCATAGTGATGTGTGTGCATGTTGACTGGATCTATTGAAGAGAGGTTTGTGTGAGGTGTTCAAATGAGTGAATGAGCGAGATAAACAAGTTGTATGTTATGAGAGTGAGTTAGTGATGGCCAATTATCGTACTCGCTTCGGCGGTACATATACTAAAATTGGAACGATACAGAGAAGATTAGCATGGCCCCTGCGCAAGGATGACACGCAAAATCGTGAAGCGTTCCATATTTTCCACACTCCATCCTCACCTCCTAAATCCACACTACTTGTCATCACAACCACTCGGTGTGGTGGATGATGCCACGGAGTTCACTCACTCTCCATCCTCCCTGATTCACCAACAGTGGGCTACACGGTCGGTCCTCAGAGTGACCGCAGACTGACGAGTGGTGATCAGTCAGTGGGTGGTGACATGTGACTGAGCGTTTGTTTCACTTCATCACTAACTAACTAACTAACTAACTAACTGATTCCCATTCACATCACTCACTCAACAACAATCAACAGAAGATCGTGTTGTGACGACCGAATACATCATGACTGGTGGTCATTGCAAGATAATTCGGTCAAGTCGAACAGGACGTATTGATGTGAGTGGAGACAAGAAGGAAGCAGTGGCGATGTACACAGTCACCAAAATCTGTTGCAACTGATGATGGTGGTGTACAACAACAGCATCATCAGATGACATTGTAGTGGTCTCCAATTAACCCATATTCCAACCTATCTGTTAACACACATTTCATGTTGATGAATGCACACAGATTAAGACCGTTTGTGTTCGGTTGTAATGTGTGTTTCAATGAAGACGTTTGAATGAGAATGAGTGAAACTTCGTGTTAATTGTCGTTGTGTTTTGTCTCTGGTGTTATTGTCGTGTGTGACAGCATGGTTTGTTTGCCAATTCGGTTTGCCATAATCACATGTTAGTTGTCGAATCGGGTCTTCCTGATTACCGACATTCGTGTCTGCCTACAAATCAGTGAGAAACCGAGAATACCGTTTCCTTTCCATGTTACACACTAACATGAGTTGAGATGAGGTGGGGGTTTGGAGAACAGTGTGGAGTGTGATGTGATGATACTCGACATAGTTGATAGTGTGTGAGTGTGGGTGTGTGGATGTGGACTTGATTTCGGTATGCTTTTCAACTGTCTTTCATCCAACGTGGTCTACCATACAAGCAACATTGACAATGATCTGATGAATACAGCACACATTATACATCGGACAGTGGTCCTGACGCTTACACCAGATATTGTGATGAATTGAAATGAGTTGTGCTTGCAGCACACAGCACAGACGGCCATCTGCAAATGAGCATACAGGGGGTGGCATTCAAGTAGAAGCACACAGTTACTGCCACAACTACAGATAAACACACAGACGAACGGAACGACAGAAGCATATTCTACATTCGGTTGTCGATGAGATATTCATGTGAATGTACATGTTCAGTGTATAAGTGGTCTAGATGTATTGTTGTCAATCTCAACCACCTTGTTTTACAAGGAGGGATAGCTCATAATGAATTGGTTTGGATTGTTTTCCAAATCTATTTATTCAATGTACCTGTGTGTGTGTGTGTACATATATATATTTGTGTGAAGAAATATATATACATTATATACATATATATATATATATATATATTTTTATTTATGCGTATGTGCGTTTGCTTGTTGAAAATGGGTTGTTTATCAATATACTACTGAATAGAGTTGAACAATTCAGTGTTGGTTGTGATGCTGATTTTGTGTTGATTTGGTGGATTGGGTGTTGTATTTGTGTTGAAATAATGCATAGTGATGTGTGTGCATGTTGACTGGATCTATTGAAGAGAGGTTTGTGTGAGGTGTTCAAATGAGTGAATGAGCGAGATAAACAAGTTGTATGTTATGAGAGTGAGTTAGTGATGTCCAATTATCGTACTCGCTTCGGCGGTACATATACTAAAATTGGAACGATACAGAGAAGATTAGCATGGCCCCTGCGCAAGGATGACACGCAAAATCGTGAAGCGTTCCATATTTTCCACACTCCATCCTCACCTCCTAAATCCACACTACTTGTCATCACAACCACTCGGTGTGGTGGATGATGCCACGGAGTTCACTCACTCTCCATCCTCCCTGATTCACCAACAGTGGGCTACACGGTCGGTCCTCAGAGTGACCGCAGACTGACGAGTGGTGATCAGTCAGTGGGTGGTGACATGTGACTGAGCGTTTGTTTCACTTCATCACTAACTAACTAACTAACTAACTAACTAACTGATTCCCATTCACATCACTCACTCAACAACAATCAACAGAAGATCGTGTTGTGACGACCGAATACATCATGACTGGTGGTCATTGCAAGATAATTCGGTCAAGTCGAACAGGACGTATTGATGTGAGTGGAGACAAGAAGGAAGCAGTGGCGATGTACACAGTCACCAAAATCTGTTGCAACTGATGATGGTGGTGTACAACAACAGCATCATCAGATGACATTGTAGTGGTCTCCAATTAACCCATATTCCAACCTATCTGTTAACACACATTTCATGTTGATGAATGCACACAGATTAAGACCGTTTGTGTTCGGTTGTAATGTGTGTTTCAATGAAGACGTTTGAATGAGAATGAGTGAAACTTCGTGTTAATTGTCGTTGTGTTTTGTCTCTGGTGTTATTGTCGTGTGTGATAGCATGGTTTGTTTGCCAATTCGGTTTGCCATAATCACATGTTAGTTGTCGAATCGGGTCTTCCTGATTACCGACATTCGTGTCTGCCTACAAATCAGTGAGAAACCGAGAATACCGTTTCCTTTCCATGTTACACACTAACATGAGTTGAGATGAGGTGGGGGTTTGGAGAACAGTGTGGAGTGTGATGTGATGATACTCGACATAGTTGATAGTGTGTGAGTGTGGGTGTGTGGATGTGGACTTGATTTCGGTATGCTTTTCAACTGTCTTTCATCCAACGTGGTCTACCATACAAGCAACATTGACAATGATCTGATGAATACAGCACACATTATACATCGGACAGTGGTCCTGACGCTTACACCAGATATTGTGATGAATTGAAATGAGTTGTGCTTGCAGCACACAGCACAGACGGCCATCTGCAAATGAGCATACAGGGGGTGGCATTCAAGTAGAAGCACACAGTTACTGCCACAACTACAGATAAACACACAGACGAACGGAACGACAGAAGCATATTCTACATTCGGTTGTCGATGAGATATTCATGTGAATGTACATGTTCAGTGTATAAGTGGTCTAGATGTATTGTTGTCAATCTCAACCACCTTGTTTTACAAGGAGGGATAGCTCATAATGAATTGGTTTGGATTGTTTTCCAAATCTATTTATTCAATGTACCTGTGTGTGTGTGTGTGTACATATATATATGTGTGTGAATAAATATATATACATTATATACATATATATATATATATATATATTATTTATTTATTTATGCGTATGTGCGTTTGCTTGTTGAAAATGGGTTGTTTATCAATATACTACTGAATAGAGTTGAACAATTCAGTGTTGGTTGTGATGCTGATTTTGTGTTGATTTGGTGGATTGGGTATTGTATTTGTGTTGAAATAAGGCATAGTGATGTGTGTGCATGTTGACTGGATCTATTGAAGAGAGGTTTGTGTGAGGTGTTCAAATGAGTGAATGAGCGAGATAAACAAGTTGTATGTTATGAGAGTGAGTTAGTGATGGCCAATTATCGTACTCGCTTCGGCGGTACATATACTAAAATTGGAACGATACAGAGAAGATTAGCATGGCCCCTGCGCAAGGATGACACGCAAAATCGTGAAGCGTTCCATATTTTCCACACTCCATCCTCACCTCCTAAATCCACACTACTTGTCATCACAACCACTCGGTGTGGTGGATGATGCCACGGAGTTCACTCACTCTCCATCCTCCCTGATTCACCAACAGTGGGCTACACGGTCGGTCCTCAGAGTGACCGCAGACTGACGAGTGGTGATCAGTCAGTGGGTGGTGACATGTGACTGAGCGTTTGTTTCACTTCATCACTAACTAACTAACTAACTAACTAACTAACTAACTGATTCCCATTCACATCACTCACTCAACAACAATCAACAGAAGATCGTGTTGTGACGACCGAATACATCATGACTGGTGGTCATTGCAAGATAATTCGGTCAAGTCGAACAGGACGTATTGATGTGAGTGGAGACAAGAAGGAAGCAGTGGCGATGTACACAGTCACCAAAATCTGTTGCAACTGATGATGGTGGTGTACAACAACAGCATCATCAGATGACATTGTAGTGGTCTCCAATTAACCCATATTCCAACCTATCTGTTAACACACATTTCATGTTGATGAATGCACACAGATTAAGACCGTTTGTGTTCGGTTGTAATGTGTGTTTCAATGAAGACGTTTGAATGAGAATGAGTGAAACTTCGTGTTAATTGTCGTTGTGTTTTGTCTCTGGTGTTATTGTCGTGTGTGACAGCATGGTTTGTTTGCCAATTCGGTTTGCCATAATCACATGTTAGTTGTCGAATCGGGTCTTCCTGATTACCGACATTCGTGTCTGCCTACAAATCAGTGAGAAACCGAGAATACCGTTTCCTTTCCATGTTACACACTAACATGAGTTGAGATGAGGTGGGGGTTTGGAGAACAGTGTGGAGTGTGATGTGATGATACTCGACATAGTTGATAGTGTGTGAGTGTGGGTGTGTGGATGTGGACTTGATTTCGGTATGCTTTTCAACTGTCTTTCATCCAACGTGGTCTACCATACAAGCAACATTGACAATGATCTGATGAATACAGCACACATTATACATCGGACAGTGGTCCTGACGCTTACACCAGATATTGTGATGAATTGAAATGAGTTGTGCTTGCAGCACACAGCACAGACGGCCATCTGCAAATGAGCATACAGGGGGTGGCATTCAAGTAGAAGCACACAGTTACTGCCACAACTACAGATAAACACACAGACGAACGGAACGACAGAAGCATATTCTACATTCGGTTGTCGATGAGATATTCATGTGAATGTACATGTTCAGTGTATAAGTGGTCTAGATGTATTGTTGTCAATCTCAACCACCTTGTTTTACAAGGAGGGATAGCTCATAATGAATTGGTTTGGATTGTTTTCCAAATCTATTTATTCAATGTACCTGTGTGTGTGTGTACATATATATATATGTGTGTGAAGAAATATATATACATTATATACATATATATATATATATATATTTATTAATTTATTTATGCGTATGTGCGTTTGCTTGTTGAAAATGGGTTGTTTATCAATATACTACTGAATAGAGTTGAACAATTCAGTGTTGGTTGTGATGCTGATTTTGTGTTGATTTGGTGGATTGGGTATTGTATTTGTGTTGAAATAAGGCATAGTGATGTGTGTGCATGTTGACTGGATCTATTGAAGAGAGGTTTGTGTGAGGTGTTCAAATGAGTGAATGAGCGAGATAAACAAGTTGTATGTTATGAGAGTGAGTTAGTGATGGCCAATTATCGTACTCGCTTCGGCGGTACATATACTAAAATTGGAACGATACAGAGAAGATTAGCATGGCCCCTGCGCAAGGATGACACGCAAAATCGTGAAGCGTTCCATATTTTCCACACTCCATCCTCACCTCCTAAATCCACACTACTTGTCATCACAACCACTCGGTGTGGTGGATGATGCCACGGAGTTCACTCACTCTCCATCCTCCCTGATTCACCAACAGTGGGCTACACGGTCGGTCCTCAGAGTGACCGCAGACTGACGAGTGGTGATCAGTCAGTGGGTGGTGACATGTGACTGAGCGTTTGTTTCACTTCATCACTAACTAACTAACTAACTAACTAACTGATTCCCATTCACATCACTCACTCAACAACAATCAACAGAAGATCGTGTTGTGACGACCGAATACATCATGACTGGTGGTCATTGCAAGATAATTCGGTCAAGTCGAACAGGACGTATTGATGTGAGTGGAGACAAGAAGGAAGCAGTGGCGATGTACACAGTCACCAAAATCTGTTGCAACTGATGATGGTGGTGTACAACAACAGCATCATCAGATGACATTGTAGTGGTCTCCAATTAACCCATATTCCAACCTATCTGTTAACACACATTTCATGTTGATGAATGCACACAGATTAAGACCGTTTGTGTTCGGTTGTAATGTGTGTTTCAATGAAGACGTTTGAATGAGAATGAGTGAAACTTCGTGTTAATTGTCGTTGTGTTTTGTCTCTGGTGTTATTGTCGTGTGTGATAGCATGGTTTGTTTGCCAATTCGGTTTGCCATAATCACATGTTAGTTGTCGAATCGGGTCTTCCTGATTACCGACATTCGTGTCTGCCTACAAATCAGTGAGAAACCGAGAATACCGTTTCCTTTCCATGTTACACACTAACATGAGTTGAGATGAGGTGGGGGTTTGGAGAACAGTGTGGAGTGTGATGTGATGATACTCGACATAGTTGATAGTGTGTGAGTGTGGGTGTGTGGATGTGGACTTGATTTCGGTATGCTTTTCAACTGTCTTTCATCCAACGTGGTCTACCATACAAGCAACATTGACAATGATCTGATGAATACAGCACACATTATACATCGGACAGTGGTCCTGACGCTTACACCAGATATTGTGATGAATTGAAATGAGTTGTGCTTGCAGCACACAGCACAGACGGCCATCTGCAAATGAGCATACAGGGGGTGGCATTCAAGTAGAAGCACACAGTTACTGCCACAACTACAGATAAACACACAGACGAACGGAACGACAGAAGCATATTCTACATTCGGTTGTCGATGAGATATTCATGTGAATGTACATGTTCAGTGTATAAGTGGTCTAGATGTATTGTTGTCAATCTCAACCACCTTGTTTTACAAGGAGGGATAGCTCATAATGAATTGGTTTGGATTGTTTTCCAAATCTATTTATTCAATGTACCTGTGTGTGTGTGTACATATATATATATGTGTGTGAAGAAATATATATACATTATATACATATATATATATATATTTATATTTATTATATTTATTTATGCGTATGTGCGTTTGCTTGTTGAAAATGGGTTGTTTATCAATATACTACTGAATAGAGTTGAACAATTCAGTGTTGGTTGTGATGCTGATTTTGTGTTGATTTGGTGGATTGGGTGTTGTATTTGTGTTGAAATAATGCATAGTGATGTGTGTGCATGTTGACTGGATCTATTGAAGAGAGGTTTGTGTGAGGTGTTCAAATGAGTGAATGAGCGAGATAAACAAGTTGTATGTTATGAGAGTGAGTTAGTGATGTCCAATTATCGTACTCGCTTCGGCGGTACATATACTAAAATTGGAACGATACAGAGAAGATTAGCATGGCCCCTGCGCAAGGATGACACGCAAAATCGTGAAGCGTTCCATATTTTCCACACTCCATCCTCACCTCCTAAATCCACACTACTTGTCATCACAACCACTCGGTGTGGTGGATGATGCCACGGAGTTCACTCACTCTCCATCCTCCCTGATTCACCAACAGTGGGCTACACGGTCGGTCCTCAGAGTGACCGCAGACTGACGAGTGGTGATCAGTCAGTGGGTGGTGACATGTGACTGAGCGTTTGTTTCACTTCATCACTAACTAACTAACTAACTAACTAACTAACTAACTGATTCCCATTCACATCACTCACTCAACAACAATCAACAGAAGATCGTGTTGTGACGACCGAATACATCATGACTGGTGGTCATTGCAAGATAATTCGGTCAAGTCGAACAGGACGTATTGATGTGAGTGGAGACAAGAAGGAAGCAGTGGCGATGTACACAGTCACCAAAATCTGTTGCAACTGATGATGGTGGTGTACAACAACAGCATCATCAGATGACATTGTAGTGGTCTCCAATTAACCCATATTCCAACCTATCTGTTAACACACATTTCATGTTGATGAATGCACACAGATTAAGACCGTTTGTGTTCGGTTGTAATGTGTGTTTCAATGAAGACGTTTGAATGAGAATGAGTGAAACTTCGTGTTAATTGTCGTTGTGTTTTGTCTCTGGTGTTATTGTCGTGTGTGACAGCATGGTTTGTTTGCCAATTCGGTTTGCCATAATCACATGTTAGTTGTCGAATCGGGTCTTCCTGATTACCGACATTCGTGTCTGCCTACAAATCAGTGAGAAACCGAGAATACCGTTTCCTTTCCATGTTACACACTAACATGAGTTGAGATGAGGTGGGGGTTTGGAGAACAGTGTGGAGTGTGATGTGATGATACTCGACATAGTTGATAGTGTGTGAGTGTGGGTGTGTGGATGTGGACTTGATTTCGGTATGCTTTTCAACTGTCTTTCATCCAACGTGGTCTACCATACAAGCAACATTGACAATGATCTGATGAATACAGCACACATTATACATCGGACAGTGGTCCTGACGCTTACACCAGATATTGTGATGAATTGAAATGAGTTGTGCTTGCAGCACACAGCACAGACGGCCATCTGCAAATGAGCATACAGGGGGTGGCATTCAAGTAGAAGCACACAGTTACTGCCACAACTACAGATAAACACACAGACGAACGGAACGACAGAAGCATATTCTACATTCGGTTGTCGATGAGATATTCATGTGAATGTACATGTTCAGTGTATAAGTGGTCTAGATGTATTGTTGTCAATCTCAACCACCTTGTTTTACAAGGAGGGATAGCTCATAATGAATTGGTTTGGATTGTTTTCCAAATCTATTTATTCAATGTACCTGTGTGTGTGTGTGTGTGTACATATATATATTTGTGTGAAGAAATATATATACATTATATACATATATATATATATATATATTTATTAATTTATTTATGCGTATGTGCGTTTGCTTGTTGAAAATGGGTTGTTTATCAATATACTACTGAATAGAGTTGAACAATTCAGTGTTGGTTGTGATGCTGATTTTGTGTTGATTTGGTGGATTGGGTGTTGTATTTGTGTTGAAATAATGCATAGTGATGTGTGTGCATGTTGACTGGATCTATTGAAGAGAGGTTTGTGTGAGGTGTTCAAATGAGTGAATGAGCGAGATAAACAAGTTGTATGTTATGAGAGTGAGTTAGTGATGTCCAATTATCGTACTCGCTTCGGCGGTACATATACTAAAATTGGAACGATACAGAGAAGATTAGCATGGCCCCTGCGCAAGGATGACACGCAAAATCGTGAAGCGTTCCATATTTTCCACACTCCATCCTCACCTCCTAAATCCACACTACTTGTCATCACAACCACTCGGTGTGGTGGATGATGCCACGGAGTTCACTCACTCTCCATCCTCCCTGATTCACCAACAGTGGGCTACACGGTCGGTCCTCAGAGTGACCGCAGACTGACGAGTGGTGATCAGTCAGTGGGTGGTGACATGTGACTGAGCGTTTGTTTCACTTCATCACTAACTAACTAACTAACTAACTAACTGATTCCCATTCACATCACTCACTCAACAACAATCAACAGAAGATCGTGTTGTGACGACCGAATACATCATGACTGGTGGTCATTGCAAGATAATTCGGTCAAGTCGAACAGGACGTATTGATGTGAGTGGAGACAAGAAGGAAGCAGTGGCGATGTACACAGTCACCAAAATCTGTTGCAACTGATGATGGTGGTGTACAACAACAGCATCATCAGATGACATTGTAGTGGTCTCCAATTAACCCATATTCCAACCTATCTGTTAACACACATTTCATGTTGATGAATGCACACAGATTAAGACCGTTTGTGTTCGGTTGTAATGTGTGTTTCAATGAAGACGTTTGAATGAGAATGAGTGAAACTTCGTGTTAATTGTCGTTGTGTTTTGTCTCTGGTGTTATTGTCGTGTGTGATAGCATGGTTTGTTTGCCAATTCGGTTTGCCATAATCACATGTTAGTTGTCGAATCGGGTCTTCCTGATTACCGACATTCGTGTCTGCCTACAAATCAGTGAGAAACCGAGAATACCGTTTCCTTTCCATGTTACACACTAACATGAGTTGAGATGAGGTGGGGGTTTGGAGAACAGTGTGGAGTGTGATGTGATGATACTCGACATAGTTGATAGTGTGTGAGTGTGGGTGTGTGGATGTGGACTTGATTTCGGTATGCTTTTCAACTGTCTTTCATCCAACGTGGTCTACCATACAAGCAACATTGACAATGATCTGATGAATACAGCACACATTATACATCGGACAGTGGTCCTGACGCTTACACCAGATATTGTGATGAATTGAAATGAGTTGTGCTTGCAGCACACAGCACAGACGGCCATCTGCAAATGAGCATACAGGGGGTGGCATTCAAGTAGAAGCACACAGTTACTGCCACAACTACAGATAAACACACAGACGAACGGAACGACAGAAGCATATTCTACATTCGGTTGTCGATGAGATATTCATGTGAATGTACATGTTCAGTGTATAAGTGGTCTAGATGTATTGTTGTCAATCTCATCCACCTTGTTTTACAAGGAGGGATAGCTCATAATGAATTGGTTTGGATTGTTTTCCAAATCTATTTATTCAATGTACCTGTGTGTGTGTGTGTGTACATATATATATGTGTGTGAAGAAATATATATACATTATATACATATATATATATATATATATTTATTAATTTATTTATGCGTATGTGCGTTTGCTTGTTGAAAATGGGTTGTTTATCAATATACTACTGAATAGAGTTGAACAATTCAGTGTTGGTTGTGATGCTGATTTTGTGTTGATTTGGTGGATTGGGTGTTGTATTTGTGTTGAAATAATGCATAGTGATGTGTGTGCATGTTGACTGGATCTATTGAAGAGAGGTTTGTGTGAGGTGTTCAAATGAGTGAATGAGCGAGATAAACAAGTTGTATGTTATGAGAGTGAGTTAGTGATGGCCAATTATCGTACTCGCTTCGGCGGTACATATACTAAAATTGGAACGATACAGAGAAGATTAGCATGGCCCCTGCGCAAGGATGACACGCAAAATCGTGAAGCGTTCCATATTTTCCACACTCCATCCTCACCTCCTAAATCCACACTACTTGTCATCACAACCACTCGGTGTGGTGGATGATGCCACGGAGTTCACTCACTCTCCATCCTCCCTGATTCACCAACAGTGGGCTACACGGTCGGTCCTCAGAGTGACCGCAGACTGACGAGTGGTGATCAGTCAGTGGGTGGTGACATGTGACTGAGCGTTTGTTTCACTTCATCACTAACTAACTAACTAACTAACTAACTAACTAACTGATTCCCATTCACATCACTCACTCAACAACAATCAACAGAAGATCGTGTTGTGACGACCGAATACATCATGACTGGTGGTCATTGCAAGATAATTCGGTCAAGTCGAACAGGACGTATTGATGTGAGTGGAGACAAGAAGGAAGCAGTGGCGATGTACACAGTCACCAAAATCTGTTGCAACTGATGATGGTGGTGTACAACAACAGCATCATCAGATGACATTGTAGTGGTCTCCAATTAACCCATATTCCAACCTATCTGTTAACACACATTTCATGTTGATGAATGCACACAGATTAAGACCGTTTGTGTTCGGTTGTAATGTGTGTTTCAATGAAGACGTTTGAATGAGAATGAGTGAAACTTCGTGTTAATTGTCGTTGTGTTTTGTCTCTGGTGTTATTGTCGTGTGTGACAGCATGGTTTGTTTGCCAATTCGGTTTGCCATAATCACATGTTAGTTGTCGAATCGGGTCTTCCTGATTACCGACATTCGTGTCTGCCTACAAATCAGTGAGAAACCGAGAATACCGTTTCCTTTCCATGTTACACACTAACATGAGTTGAGATGAGGTGGGGGTTTGGAGAACAGTGTGGAGTGTGATGTGATGATACTCGACATAGTTGATAGTGTGTGAGTGTGGGTGTGTGGATGTGGACTTGATTTCGGTATGCTTTTCAACTGTCTTTCATCCAACGTGGTCTACCATACAAGCAACATTGACAATGATCTGATGAATACAGCACACATTATACATCGGACAGTGGTCCTGACGCTTACACCAGATATTGTGATGAATTGAAATGAGTTGTGCTTGCAGCACACAGCACAGACGGCCATCTGCAAATGAGCATACAGGGGGTGGCATTCAAGTAGAAGCACACAGTTACTGCCACAACTACAGATAAACACACAGACGAACGGAACGACAGAAGCATATTCTACATTCGGTTGTCGATGAGATATTCATGTGAATGTACATGTTCAGTGTATAAGTGGTCTAGATGTATTGTTGTCAATCTCATCCACCTTGTTTTACAAGGAGGGATAGCTCATAATGAATTGGTTTGGATTGTTTTCCAAATCTATTTATTCAATGTACCTGTGTGTGTGTGTGTACATATATATATGTGTGTGAAGAAATATATATACATTATATACATATATATATATATTTTTATTTATTTATTTAATTATTTATTTATTTATGCGTATGTGCGTTTGCTTGTTGAAAATGGGTTGTTTATCAATATACTACTGAATAGAGTTGAACAATTCAGTGTTGGTTGTGATGCTGATTTTGTGTTGATTTGGTGGATTGGGTGTTGTATTTGTGTTGAAATAATGCATAGTGATGTGTGTGCATGTTGACTGGATCTATTGAAGAGAGGTTTGTGTGAGGTGTTCAAATGAGTGAATGAGCGAGATAAACAAGTTGTATGTTATGAGAGTGAGTTAGTGATGGCCAATTATCGTACTCGCTTCGGCGGTACATATACTAAAATTGGAACGATACAGAGAAGATTAGCATGGCCCCTGCGCAAGGATGACACGCAAAATCGTGAAGCGTTCCATATTTTCCACACTCCATCCTCACCTCCTAAATCCACACTACTTGTCATCACAACCACTCGGTGTGGTGGATGATGCCACGGAGTTCACTCACTCTCCATCCTCCCTGATTCACCAACAGTGGGCTACACGGTCGGTCCTCAGAGTGACCGCAGACTGACGAGTGGTGATCAGTCAGTGGGTGGTGACATGTGACTGAGCGTTTGTTTCACTTCATCACTAACTAACTAACTAACTAACTAACTGATTCCCATTCACATCACTCACTCAACAACAATCAACAGAAGATCGTGTTGTGACGACCGAATACATCATGACTGGTGGTCATTGCAAGATAATTCGGTCAAGTCGAACAGGACGTATTGATGTGAGTGGAGACAAGAAGGAAGCAGTGGCGATGTACACAGTCACCAAAATCTGTTGCAACTGATGATGGTGGTGTACAACAACAGCATCATCAGATGACATTGTAGTGGTCTCCAATTAACCCATATTCCAACCTATCTGTTAACACACATTTCATGTTGATGAATGCACACAGATTAAGACCGTTTGTGTTCGGTTGTAATGTGTGTTTCAATGAAGACGTTTGAATGAGAATGAGTGAAACTTCGTGTTAATTGTCGTTGTGTTTTGTCTCTGGTGTTATTGTCGTGTGTGATAGCATGGTTTGTTTGCCAATTCGGTTTGCCATAATCACATGTTAGTTGTCGAATCGGGTCTTCCTGATTACCGACATTCGTGTCTGCCTACAAATCAGTGAGAAACCGAGAATACCGTTTCCTTTCCATGTTACACACTAACATGAGTTGAGATGAGGTGGGGGTTTGGAGAACAGTGTGGAGTGTGATGTGATGATACTCGACATAGTTGATAGTGTGTGAGTGTGGGTGTGTGGATGTGGACTTGATTTCGGTATGCTTTTCAACTGTCTTTCATCCAACGTGGTCTACCATACAAGCAACATTGACAATGATCTGATGAATACAGCACACATTATACATCGGACAGTGGTCCTGACGCTTACACCAGATATTGTGATGAATTGAAATGAGTTGTGCTTGCAGCACACAGCACAGACGGCCATCTGCAAATGAGCATACAGGGGGTGGCATTCAAGTAGAAGCACACAGTTACTGCCACAACTACAGATAAACACACAGACGAACGGAACGACAGAAGCATATTCTACATTCGGTTGTCGATGAGATATTCATGTGAATGTACATGTTCAGTGTATAAGTGGTCTAGATGTATTGTTGTCAATCTCAACCACCTTGTTTTACAAGGAGGGATAGCTCATAATGAATTGGTTTGGATTGTTTTCCAAATCTATTTATTCAATGTACCTGTGTGTGTGTGTGTGTACATATATATATGTGTGTGAAGAAATATATATACATTATATACATATATATATATTTATTTATTTATTTATTTAATTATTTATTTATTTATGCGTATGTGCGTTTGCTTGTTGAAAATGGGTTGTTTATCAATATACTACTGAATAGAGTTGAACAATTCAGTGTTGGTTGTGATGCTGATTTTGTGTTGATTTGGTGGATTGGGTGTTGTATTTGTGTTGAAATAATGCATAGTGATGTGTGTGCATGTTGACTGGATCTATTGAAGAGAGGTTTGTGTGAGGTGTTCAAATGAGTGAATGAGCGAGATAAACAAGTTGTATGTTATGAGAGTGAGTTAGTGATGGCCAATTATCGTACTCGCTTCGGCGGTACATATACTAAAATTGGAACGATACAGAGAAGATTAGCATGGCCCCTGCGCAAGGATGACACGCAAAATCGTGAAGCGTTCCATATTTTCCACACTCCATCCTCACCTCCTAAATCCACACTACTTGTCATCACAACCACTCGGTGTGGTGGATGATGCCACGGAGTTCACTCACTCTCCATCCTCCCTGATTCACCAACAGTGGGCTACACGGTCGGTCCTCAGAGTGACCGCAGACTGACGAGTGGTGATCAGTCAGTGGGTGGTGACATGTGACTGAGCGTTTGTTTCACTTCATCACTAACTAACTAACTAACTAACTAACTGATTCCCATTCACATCACTCACTCAACAACAATCAACAGAAGATCGTGTTGTGACGACCGAATACATCATGACTGGTGGTCATTGCAAGATAATTCGGTCAAGTCGAACAGGACGTATTGATGTGAGTGGAGACAAGAAGGAAGCAGTGGCGATGTACACAGTCACCAAAATCTGTTGCAACTGATGATGGTGGTGTACAACAACAGCATCATCAGATGACATTGTAGTGGTCTCCAATTAACCCATATTCCAACCTATCTGTTAACACACATTTCATGTTGATGAATGCACACAGATTAAGACCGTTTGTGTTCGGTTGTAATGTGTGTTTCAATGAAGACGTTTGAATGAGAATGAGTGAAACTTCGTGTTAATTGTCGTTGTGTTTTGTCTCTGGTGTTATTGTCGTGTGTGATAGCATGGTTTGTTTGCCAATTCGGTTTGCCATAATCACATGTTAGTTGTCGAATCGGGTCTTCCTGATTACCGACATTCGTGTCTGCCTACAAATCAGTGAGAAACCGAGAATACCGTTTCCTTTCCATGTTACACACTAACATGAGTTGAGATGAGGTGGGGGTTTGGAGAACAGTGTGGAGTGTGATGTGATGATACTCGACATAGTTGATAGTGTGTGAGTGTGGGTGTGTGGATGTGGACTTGATTTCGGTATGCTTTTCAACTGTCTTTCATCCAACGTGGTCTACCATACAAGCAACATTGACAATGATCTGATGAATACAGCACACATTATACATCGGACAGTGGTCCTGACGCTTACACCAGATATTGTGATGAATTGAAATGAGTTGTGCTTGCAGCACACAGCACAGACGGCCATCTGCAAATGAGCATACAGGGGGTGGCATTCAAGTAGAAGCACACAGTTACTGCCACAACTACAGATAAACACACAGACGAACGGAACGACAGAAGCATATTCTACATTCGGTTGTCGATGAGATATTCATGTGAATGTACATGTTCAGTGTATAAGTGGTCTAGATGTATTGTTGTCAATCTCAACCACCTTGTTTTACAAGGAGGGATAGCTCATAATGAATTGGTTTGGATTGTTTTCCAAATCTATTTATTCAATGTACCTGTGTGTGTGTGTACATATATATATATATGTGTGTGAAGAAATATATATACATTATATACATATATATATATTTATTTATTTATTTATTTAATTATTTATTTATTTATGCGTATGTGCGTTTGCTTGTTGAAAATGGGTTGTTTATCAATATACTACTGAATAGAGTTGAACAATTCAGTGTTGGTTGTGATGCTGATTTTGTGTTGATTTGGTGGATTGGGTGTTGTATTTGTGTTGAAATAATGCATAGTGATGTGTGTGCATGTTGACTGGATCTATTGAAGAGAGGTTTGTGTGAGGTGTTCAAATGAGTGAATGAGCGAGATAAACAAGTTGTATGTTATGAGAGTGAGTTAGTGATGGCCAATTATCGTACTCGCTTCGGCGGTACATATACTAAAATTGGAACGATACAGAGAAGATTAGCATGGCCCCTGCGCAAGGATGACACGCAAAATCGTGAAGCGTTCCATATTTTCCACACTCCATCCTCACCTCCTAAATCCACACTACTTGTCATCACAACCACTCGGTGTGGTGGATGATGCCACGGAGTTCACTCACTCTCCATCCTCCCTGATTCACCAACAGTGGGCTACACGGTCGGTCCTCAGAGTGACCGCAGACTGACGAGTGGTGATCAGTCAGTGGGTGGTGACATGTGACTGAGCGTTTGTTTCACTTCATCACTAACTAACTAACTAACTAACTAACTAACTAACTGATTCCCATTCACATCACTCACTCAACAACAATCAACAGAAGATCGTGTTGTGACGACCGAATACATCATGACTGGTGGTCATTGCAAGATAATTCGGTCAAGTCGAACAGGACGTATTGATGTGAGTGGAGACAAGAAGGAAGCAGTGGCGATGTACACAGTCACCAAAATCTGTTGCAACTGATGATGGTGGTGTACAACAACAGCATCATCAGATGACATTGTAGTGGTCTCCAATTAACCCATATTCCAACCTATCTGTTAACACACATTTCATGTTGATGAATGCACACAGATTAAGACCGTTTGTGTTCGGTTGTAATGTGTGTTTCAATGAAGACGTTTGAATGAGAATGAGTGAAACTTCGTGTTAATTGTCGTTGTGTTTTGTCTCTGGTGTTATTGTCGTGTGTGACATTGTAGCGGTAAATAAATCCCCAAAATAAATAGCATTAATTTTTCGACATTGGATGCTGACCATATGTTTTAGTGGACTCATCTAGCTGAAGGCGCTCGGTCAGGCATCCGCACCAGATCACGTGTGGTAACGCCGTGCTCAACATCAACCGCAATCGCTAGCCAGATTAGATCAGAGAATTCCGATATATTGGTCATCGCCAAATATACACTTCCGATCTCCTCGACTCTGTCTTTTGATTTCTCTTGGTGGGAACGAAATATATTAGAAGGTGTTACTGGTAGAAGCGTTGTCAAACACTAAATACCTGTGACATCATCATTGGTGAACCCAACGTGATCTGGTACACCTAATTGTAACTGTGAGTCTGTTCCTTTTTGGGATTTTTTATATATCATTGCCTTATTTTTTATTTTTTTTTGAACATTGTGATTTTTTTTCGTGTTTTTTCTTGGATATATATATTTTTTCCCCTCGTTCATTATCGTACTTCATACTTCATCATGACTGAACAGACACCTAAAGTACTCAAGTTTAAGACTTTGTCCCCACCTTCGTTTCAACTGATGCCTTTCTGGCCCGACAACATCGAAGCCTGGTTTTGCTACGCAGAAGCCGACTTCCACGAGCACGGCGTGATCGACACACGTGCACAATTCCTCGCAGTAGTCAAGGCACTACCGCGCGAATTCAACAGGTACGTAACACCTAGTATGTTTACTAGTGATGTTTCCGATCCTTACGAAATCTTAAAACGCTCGATTCTTAAACGAGGAGATCTAACCGATCGACAAAGGTTAGATCAACTCTTCAATAACATCGACCTGCAACACGGTTCTGCGACAGACATGTTGCAACGGATGAGAGAGGTTATAGGCCTAAGAACTTTCGACGAAGGTCTATTCAAACAACTCTTCTTGTCAAAACTTCCCCAACAGGTGCAAGCAGTTCTGGTCTCGTTCCAGAACAACAGCTTAGACGAGCTAGCTGCATCTGCCGACCGCATTCTAGAAATTACGAAACCTTCTACTACCGAGGTATTTTCAGTCAAAGAAAGGCCTCACACGACTCAGAATGATATAACCGACTTATGTCACACACTCACGCGTTATCTTAGTCTTCGTACCGACCGTAAGAGATCGCGCACACCACGTAGAAGCATTTCTCGTAAGCGATCTGTCTCTAGACCACGAGAGACAGATAACCCCGACTGGTGCTGGTATCATAACCAGTATGGAAAGCTTTCCAGAAATTGCAGAAAACCCTGCAATTTTCCCAACACGAAACCGACTGATTCGAAAAACAATTCGGGAAACTTCCAAGCCGGCACGCGTTAACGGCAACCGTAGCCGGCGAACAAAGCCGTCTGTTATTCGTCACAGATGTGACAACGAGAGTTCGCTACCTCGTCGACACTGGCGCAGAAGTTAGCGTTCTCCCAGCAAATCCTAACGACCGACTACACGAATCGACCCTAAACTTACAGGCGGCAAACGGAAAACCGATCGCTACATATGGCAAAAGGTACGTTTACCTTAACGTGGGTTTACGCAAACCCATACACTGGATTTTCGTTGTTGCAGATGTTTCTATGCCAATCATTGGTATGGACCTTCTACAACACCACAATCTGATCATCGATACGCGCAAACGGAGGCTAGTAGACGGGAACACTAATTTGTCCGTTTGCGTAACTTCTTTTACTGGTTGTAGAGTATCCCCAGTCACAGTTAAACATATGATAGACCCACTCTATCAACCATTACTCGATAAGTACCCTGGGATACAACAAACTCAACCGAGATTACCGTGTGTAACCAGCAATGTTACACATCACATCACGACTACAGGACCACCTGTATTCTCTAAAGCACGACGACTAGCTCCTGAAAAGCTAAGGTTAGCGAAAAACGAATTCGATCACATGATGGACTTAGGAATCATACGACCGTCAAGTAGCCCATATGCATCTCCGTTGCACATGGTCCCTAAAAAGGACAGCAACGATTGGCGTCCAACTGGTGACTATCGGCGATTGAACGCGAAAACCATTCCCGATCGTTACCCGTTGCCTCACATTCACGATTTGACAGCTACCTTGGAAGGTACAACTGTCTTTTCGAAAATCGACTTGGTTAAAGCGTATAACCAAATCCCTATGGCTACTGACGACATACCGAAAACAGCTATCATAACTCCTTTCGGACTCTATGAATTTTTGCGAATGCCTTTCGGTCTAAGGAATGCTGCTCAAACATTCCAAAGATTCATAGACGACGTTTTTCGAGGTCTCAACTTCGTACACGCGTATGTTGATGACTGTCTAATCGCAAGTCCGGACAGAGAAACACATCTCAAGCATCTGGATCTTGTTTTCGAACGACTTCAAAAACATGGCATTACTGTAAACGTTCAGAAATGCCAATTCGGAACCGACTCGTTAGACTTTCTGGGACACACTATCGATGCTCAAGGTATCCGACCCCTTAGAACCAAAGTGGCGGCCATTCTGGATTACCCAGAACCGACCACCGTCAAGCAATTACGCACGTTCAACGGCCTGGTAAGTTTCTATAGACGTTTCATACCCAAATGCGCATTACTTATGAAACCTCTGACCGACCAACTTCGTGGAAATGCGAAATCCATTAATTTGGACGACACCGCACGAAAAGCATTCTCCACAGTTAAGGAACTGATTGCTAAAGCAACAATGCTCGCACATCAGGACACCCGAGCACCCATTAGCATCGCAGTAGACGCATCCGACTCAGCAATCGGAGGAGTCTTACAACAATGGGTTAACAACTCCTGGCAACCCTTGGCATTTTTCTCTAGAAGGTTGCTAGACACCGAATCGAGGTACAGCACATTCGGTAGGGAACTCCTAGCTATGTATTGTGCTGTACGGCATTTCCAACACTACATCGAAGGTCGTGAATTCACTCTTTTCACGGACCATAAACCGCTCACTTTCTCGTTAAGCTCTCCTTCTGACAAGTACTCTCCTCGTGAGTCTCGACAACTGGACTACATTTCGCAGTTTACTTCAGATATTCAACACATCTCTGGAGCAAACAATGTAGTTGCAGACGCTTTATCTCGTATAACTTCCTTGAACAGTTTCCAAGGAATTGACCTTCTTAAACTCGCCGAGCTTCAAAAAGAAGACAGTGATCTTCAGCACGAGTTATCGTCCACAACACTTAAACTACGCATCAAACAGATGGGAACAGGTAAGGAAACTCTACTTTGTGACACATCTACAGGTAGGGATCGCCCAATCGTGCCGAAACATTATCGACGCAATGTCTTCAACACATTGCACAAACTTTCGCATCCAGGTGTTCGTGCAACCATCAAGCTTATAGCAGAAAGGTTTTGCTGGCCTGGAATGAATAAAGACGTGAGGGAGTGGGCACGCTCCTGTGTAAGCTGCCAAAAATCTAAGGTTATCAGACACAATAAATGTCCCTTAGGCTCGTTTAAAACTCCCGATGCCCGTTTCGACCATGTTCATCTGGATTTGGTAGGACCTTTACCAGATTCAAATGGATACTCTTATCTCTTAACCTGCGTTGACCGTTTCACTCGATGGCCAGAAGCAGTACCTATCAAGGACAGCACTGCTGAAACAGTGGCCCGCACCTTCGTCGAACGATGGGTAGCAAACTTCGGTTGCCCTTCAACCATCACTACAGACCGCGGACGTCAGTTTGAATCTGATCTTTTCCGTCGTCTGACCACACTTTTAGGAATCACTCGCTTCCGAACGACCGCCTACCATCCACAAGCAAACGGGTTGGTAGAACGTTTTCACCGACAACTGAAAGCTTCGCTATCAGCAGCAAACGTTTCACAGTGGACCGACGCTCTTCCACTCGTCTTACTAGGTATCCGCAATGCAGTGAAAGCTGACATTGGATACACTGCGTCTCAACTCGTTTATGGAACGACACTTCGACTTCCAGGAGAATTCGTGGATCCTTCATCCTCTTCAATGAACATGGATCTAACCTCCTACACGAACAGGCTTACAAACGCAATGCGTTCAGTTAAACCTGCTTTCACTCGACCTCAATCAACTGATGTTTTCGTTCAACCTGGCTTACGATATAGTACACACGTTTTCATTCGTCGAGACTCGCATCGACGACCATTCGAATCAGCATACGAAGGACCCTTCAAAGTTCTTCAACGTGAATCTAAGTACTATATAGTCGATAAGAACGGAACAAACGATAGCATCAGCATCGATCGCTTAAAAGCAGCGTATTTAGAAGGAAATCCTATCCACGTCGATTTTCCTTCGGTACAATCGAACGACACGACTCCAACACTTACAATACCTCATCCGACAACCAACACACACGATGATACTTCGACAGTATCCGAAAATAAACTTAAAACGACGCGTTCTGGAAGAAGGGTGAGATTTCCAGAACATTTAAACGACTATTGCACGTAAGGCACTTCTCGACATTTTATATTATTTTTAAAAAAAACAATTTTAATATGCTTATATATTTTTATTTCTATTTAAAAAAAACAAAACAAAAAAAAACAATTTTTTTAATGCTATTACGTGTTCATGAGTTTATTTTCCATTTTTTCCGCCGACATTGTGTTTTTACGCACATACGAGTGTATTTCGACATGCACTTACATTTTCTTTTTTCTTTTCCAGGACGGCTGGAAAAGAACGATGACGTTTATGAGGATCCGAAATTTTCATTGTACATTTTCTTTTTTTACTATGTTGTACCTCCGTCCCATATAGTAAGGAAAGACGACCAGACGCTGCTAAATTTAGTAAGCTATCAGAAGAGTGTTTACCAACGACAAACTCGTTGGGTTTAAACTTCTGGCTGGCCACGTCTTAGGGTCGTCACTGCCCCACTAGGGGGGGAGTGATCTGTAGCGGTAAATAAATCCCCAAAATAAATAGCATTAAGTTTTCGACATTGGATGCTGACCATATGTTTTAGTGGACTCATCTAGCTGAAGGCGCTCGGTCAGGCATCCGCACCAGATCACGTGTGGTAACGCCGTGCTCAACATCAACCGCAATCGCTAGCCAGATTAGATCAGAGAATTCCGATATATTGGTCATCGCCAAATATACACTTCCGATCTCCTCGACTCTGTCTTTTGATTTCTCTTGGTGGGAACGAAATATATTAGAAGGTGTTACTGGTAGAAGCGTTGTCAAACACTGAATACCTGTGACATCATCAACAGCATGGTTTGTTTGCCAATTCGGTTTGCCATAATCACATGTTAGTTGTCGAATCGGGTCTTCCTGATTACCGACATTCGTGTCTGCCTACAAATCAGTGAGAAACCGAGAATACCGTTTCCTTTCCATGTTACACACTAACATGAGTTGAGATGAGGTGGGGGTTTGGAGAACAGTGTGGAGTGTGATGTGATGATACTCGACATAGTTGATAGTGTGTGAGTGTGGGTGTGTGGATGTGGACTTGATTTCGGTATGCTTTTCAACTGTCTTTCATCCAACGTGGTCTACCATACAAGCAACATTGACAATGATCTGATGAATACAGCACACATTATACATCGGACAGTGGTCCTGACGCTTACACCAGATATTGTGATGAATTGAAATGAGTTGTGCTTGCAGCACACAGCACAGACGGCCATCTGCAAATGAGCATACAGGGGGTGGCATTCAAGTAGAAGCACACAGTTACTGCCACAACTACAGATAAACACACAGACGAACGGAACGACAGAAGCATATTCTACATTCGGTTGTCGATGAGATATTCATGTGAATGTACATGTTCAGTGTATAAGTGGTCTAGATGTATTGTTGTCAATCTCATCCACCTTGTTTTACAAGGAGGGATAGCTCATAATGAATTGGTTTGGATTGTTTTCCAAATCTATTTATTCAATGTACCTGTGTGTGTGTGTACATATATAAATATGTGTGTGAAGAAATATATATACATTATATACATATATGTATATATATTTATTTATTTATGCGTATGTGAGTTTGCTTGTTGAAAATGGGTTGTTTATCAATATACTACTGAATAGAGTTGAACGATTCAGTGTTGGTTGTGATGCTGATTTTGTGTTGATTTGGTGGATTGGGTGTTGTATTTGTGTTGAAATAATGCATAGTGATGTGTGTGCATGTTGACTGGATCTATTGAAGAGAGGTTTGTGTGAGGTGTTCAAATGAGTGAATGAGCGAGATAAACAAGTTGTATGTTATGAGAGTGAGTTAGTGATGGCCAATTATCGTACTCGCTTCGGCGGTACATATACTAAAATTGGAACGATACAGAGAAGATTAGCATGGCCCCTGCGCAAGGATGACACGCAAAATCGTGAAGCGTTCCATATTTTCCACACTCCATCCTCACCTCCTAAATCCACACTACTTGTCATCACAACCACTCGGTGTGGTGGATGATGCCACGGAGTTCACTCACTCTCCATCCTCCCTGATTCACCAACAGTGGGCTACACGGTCGGTCCTCAGAGTGACCGCAGACTGACGAGTGGTGATCAGTCAGTGGGTGGTGACATGTGACTGAGCGTTTGTTTCACTTCATCACTAACTAACTAACTAACTAACTAACTAACTAACTGATTCCCATTCACATCACTCACTCAACAACAATCAACAGAAGATCGTGTTGTGACGACCGAATACATCATGACTGGTGGTCATTGCAAGATAATTCGGTCAAGTCGAACAGGACGTATTGATGTGAGTGGAGACAAGAAGGAAGCAGTGGCGATGTACACAGTCACCAAAATCTGTTGCAACTGATGATGGTGGTGTACAACAACAGCATCATCAGATGACATTGTAGTGGTCTCCAATTAACCCATATTCCAACCTATCTGTTAACACACATTTCATGTTGATGAATGCACACAGATTAAGACCGTTTGTGTTCGGTTGTAATGTGTGTTTCAATGAAGACGTTTGAATGAGAATGAGTGAAACTTCGTGTTAATTGTCGTTGTGTTTTGTCTCTGGTGTTATTGTCGTGTGTGATAGCATGGTTTGTTTGCCAATTCGGTTTGCCATAATCACATGTTAGTTGTCGAATCGGGTCTTCCTGATTACCGACATTCGTGTCTGCCTACAAATCAGTGAGAAACCGAGAATACCGTTTCCTTTCCATGTTACACACTAACATGAGTTGAGATGAGGTGGGGGTTTGGAGAACAGTGTGGAGTGTGATGTGATGATACTCGACATAGTTGATAGTGTGTGAGTGTGGGTGTGTGGATGTGGACTTGATTTCGGTATGCTTTTCAACTGTCTTTCATCCAACGTGGTCTACCATACAAGCAACATTGACAATGATCTGATGAATACAGCACACATTATACATCGGACAGTGGTCCTGACGCTTACACCAGATATTGTGATGAATTGAAATGAGTTGTGCTTGCAGCACACAGCACAGACGGCCATCTGCAAATGAGCATACAGGGGGTGGCATTCAAGTAGAAGCACACAGTTACTGCCACAACTACAGATAAACACACAGACGAACGGAACGACAGAAGCATATTCTACATTCGGTTGTCGATGAGATATTCATGTGAATGTACATGTTCAGTGTATAAGTGGTCTAGATGTATTGTTGTCAATCTCATCCACCTTGTTTTACAAGGAGGGATAGCTCATAATGAATTGGTTTGGATTGTTTTCCAAATCTATTTATTCAATGTACCTGTGTGTGTGTGTACATATATATATATGTGTGTGAAGAAATATATATACATTATATACATATATGTATATATATTTATTTATTTATGCGTATGTGAGTTTGCTTGTTGAAAATGGGTTGTTTATCAATATACTACTGAATAGAGTTGAACGATTCAGTGTTGGTTGTGATGCTGATTTTGTGTTGATTTGGTGGATTGGGTGTTGTATTTGTGTTGAAATAATGCATAGTGATGTGTGTGCATGTTGACTGGATCTATTGAAGAGAGGTTTGTGTGAGGTGTGCAAATGAGTGAATGAGCGAGATAAACAAGTTGTATGTTATGAGAGTGAGTTAGTGATGGCCAATTATCGTACTCGCTTCGGCGGTACATATACTAAAATTGGAACGATACAGAGAAGATTAGCATGGCCCCTGCGCAAGGATGACACGCAAAATCGTGAAGCGTTCCATATTTTCCACACTCCATCCTCACCTCCTAAATCCACACTACTTGTCATCACAACCACTCGGTGTGGTGGATGATGCCACGGAGTTCACTCACTCTCCATCCTCCCTGATTCACCAACAGTGGGCTACACGGTCGGTCCTCAGAGTGACCGCAGACTGACGAGTGGTGATCAGTCAGTGGGTGGTGACATGTGACTGAGCGTTTGTTTCACTTCATCACTAACTAACTAACTAACTAACTAACTAACTAACTAACTAACTAACTAACTAACTAACTGATTCCCATTCACATCACTCACTCAACAACAATCAACAGAAGATCGTGTTGTGACGACCGAATACATCATGACTGGTGGTCATTGCAAGATAATTCGGTCAAGTCGAACAGGACGTATTGATGTGAGTGGAGACAAGAAGGAAGCAGTGGCGATGTACACAGTCACCAAAATCTGTTGCAACTGATGATGGTGGTGTACAACAACAGCATCATCAGATGACATTGTAGTGGTCTCCAATTAACCCATATTCCAACCTATCTGTTAACACACATTTCATGTTGATGAATGCACACAGATTAAGACCGTTTGTGTTCGGTTGTAATGTGTGTTTCAATGAAGACGTTTGAATGAGAATGAGTGAAACTTCGTGTTAATTGTCGTTGTGTTTTGTCTCTGGTGTTATTGTCGTGTGTGACAGCATGGTTTGTTTGCCAATTCGGTTTGCCATAATCACATGTTAGTTGTCGAATCGGGTCTTCCTGATTACCGACATTCGTGTCTGCCTACAAATCAGTGAGAAACCGAGAATACCGTTTCCTTTCCATGTTACACACTAACATGAGTTGAGATGAGGTGGGGGTTTGGAGAACAGTGTGGAGTGTGATGTGATGATACTCGACATAGTTGATAGTGTGTGAGTGTGGGTGTGTGGATGTGGACTTGATTTCGGTATGCTTTTCAACTGTCTTTCATCCAACGTGGTCTACCATACAAGCAACATTGACAATGATCTGATGAATACAGCACACATTATACATCGGACAGTGGTCCTGACGCTTACACCAGATATTGTGATGAATTGAAATGAGTTGTGCTTGCAACACACAGCACAGACGGCCATCTGCAAATGAGCATACAGGGGGTGGCATTCAAGTAGAAGCACACAGTTACTGCCACAACTACAGATAAACACACAGACGAACGGAACGACAGAAGCATATTCTACATTCGGTTGTCGATGAGATATTCATGTGAATGTACATGTTCAGTGTATAAGTGGTCTAGATGTATTGTTGTCAATCTCATCCACCTTGTTTTACAAGGAGGGATAGCTCATAATGAATTGGTTTGGATTGTTTTCCAAATCTATTTATTCAATGTACCTGTGTGTGTGTGTACATATATAAATATGTGTGTGAAGAAATATATATACATTATATACATATATGTATATATATTTATTTATTTATGCGTATGTGAGTTTGCTTGTTGAAAATGGGTTGTTTATCAATATACTACTGAATAGAGTTGAACGATTCAGTGTTGGTTGTGATGCTGATTTTGTGTTGATTTGGTGGATTGGGTGTTGTATTTGTGTTGAAATAATGCATAGTGATGTGTGTGCATGTTGACTGGATCTATTGAAGAGAGGTTTGTGTGAGGTGTTCAAATGAGTGAATGAGCGAGATAAACAAGTTGTATGTTATGAGAGTGAGTTAGTGATGGCCAATTATCGTACTCGCTTCGGCGGTACATATACTAAAATTGGAACGATACAGAGAAGATTAGCATGGCCCCTGCGCAAGGATGACACGCAAAATCGTGAAGCGTTCCATATTTTCCACACTCCATCCTCACCTCCTAAATCCACACTACTTGTCATCACAACCACTCGGTGTGGTGGATGATGCCACGGAGTTCACTCACTCTCCATCCTCCCTGATTCACCAACAGTGGGCTACACGGTCGGTCCTCAGAGTGACCGCAGACTGACGAGTGGTGATCAGTCAGTGGGTGGTGACATGTGACTGAGCGTTTGTTTCACTTCATCACTAACTAACTAACTAACTAACTAACTAACTAACTAACTAACTAACTAACTAACTAACTAACTAACTAACTAACTAACTAACTAACTAACTAACTAACTAACTAACTAACTGATTCCCATTCACATCACTCACTCAACAACAATCAACAGAAGATCGTGTTGTGACGACCGAATACATCATGACTGGTGGTCATTGCAAGATAATTCGGTCAAGTCGAACAGGACGTATTGATGTGAGTGGAGACAAGAAGGAAGCAGTGGCGATGTACACAGTCACCAAAATCTGTTGCAACTGATGATGGTGGTGTACAACAACAGCATCATCAGATGACATTGTAGTGGTCTCCAATTAACCCATATTCCAACCTATCTGTTAACACACATTTCATGTTGATGAATGCACACAGATTAAGACCGTTTGTGTTCGGTTGTAATGTGTGTTTCAATGAAGACGTTTGAATGAGAATGAGTGAAACTTCGTGTTAATTGTCGTTGTGTTTTGTCTCTGGTGTTATTGTCGTGTGTGACAGCATGGTTTGTTTGCCAATTCGGTTTGCCATAATCACATGTTAGTTGTCGAATCGGGTCTTCCTGATTACCGACATTCGTGTCTGCCTACAAATCAGTGAGAAACCGAGAATACCGTTTCCTTTCCATGTTACACACTAACATGAGTTGAGATGAGGTGGGGGTTTGGAGAACAGTGTGGAGTGTGATGTGATGATACTCGACATAGTTGATAGTGTGTGAGTGTGGGTGTGTGGATGTGGACTTGATTTCGGTATGCTTTTCAACTGTCTTTCATCCAACGTGGTCTACCATACAAGCAACATTGACAATGATCTGATGAATACAGCACACATTATACATCGGACAGTGGTCCTGACGCTTACACCAGATATTGTGATGAATTGAAATGAGTTGTGCTTGCAACACACAGCACAGACGGCCATCTGCAAATGAGCATACAGGGGGTGGCATTCAAGTAGAAGCACACAGTTACTGCCACAACTACAGATAAACACACAGACGAACGGAACGACAGAAGCATATTCTACATTCGGTTGTCGATGAGATATTCATGTGAATGTACATGTTCAGTGTATAAGTGGTCTAGATGTATTGTTGTCAATCTCATCCACCTTGTTTTACAAGGAGGGATAGCTCATAATGAATTGGTTTGGATTGTTTTCCAAATCTATTTATTCAATGTACCTGTGTGTGTGTGTACATATATAAATATGTGTGTGAAGAAATATATATACATTATATACATATATGTATATATATTTATTTATTTATGCGTATGTGAGTTTGCTTGTTGAAAATGGGTTGTTTATCAATATACTACTGAATAGAGTTGAACGATTCAGTGTTGGTTGTGATGCTGATTTTGTGTTGATTTGGTGGATTGGGTGTTGTATTTGTGTTGAAATAATGCATAGTGATGTGTGTGCATGTTGACTGGATCTATTGAAGAGAGGTTTGTGTGAGGTGTTCAAATGAGTGAATGAGCGAGATAAACAAGTTGTATGTTATGAGAGTGAGTTAGTGATGGCCAATTATCGTACTCGCTTCGGCGGTACATATACTAAAATTGGAACGATACAGAGAAGATTAGCATGGCCCCTGCGCAAGGATGACACGCAAAATCGTGAAGCGTTCCATATTTTCCACACTCCATCCTCACCTCCTAAATCCACACTACTTGTCATCACAACCACTCGGTGTGGTGGATGATGCCACGGAGTTCACTCACTCTCCATCCTCCCTGATTCACCAACAGTGGGCTACACGGTCGGTCCTCAGAGTGACCGCAGACTGACGAGTGGTGATCAGTCAGTGGGTGGTGACATGTGACTGAGCGTTTGTTTCACTTCATCACTAACTAACTAACTAACTAACTAACTAACTAACTAACTAACTAACTAACTAACTAACTAACTAACTGATTCCCATTCACATCACTCACTCAACAACAATCAACAGAAGATCGTGTTGTGACGACCGAATACATCATGACTGGTGGTCATTGCAAGATAATTCGGTCAAGTCGAACAGGACGTATTGATGTGAGTGGAGACAAGAAGGAAGCAGTGGCGATGTACACAGTCACCAAAATCTGTTGCAACTGATGATGGTGGTGTACAACAACAGCATCATCAGATGACATTGTAGTGGTCTCCAATTAACCCATATTCCAACCTATCTGTTAACACACATTTCATGTTGATGAATGCACACAGATTAAGACCGTTTGTGTTCGGTTGTAATGTGTGTTTCAATGAAGACGTTTGAATGAGAATGAGTGAAACTTCGTGTTAATTGTCGTTGTGTTTTGTCTCTGGTGTTATTGTCGTGTGTGATAGCATGGTTTGTTTGCCAATTCGGTTTGCCATAATCACATGTTAGTTGTCGAATCGGGTCTTCCTGATTACCGACATTCGTGTCTGCCTACAAATCAGTGAGAAACCGAGAATACCGTTTCCTTTCCATGTTACACACTAACATGAGTTGAGATGAGGTGGGGGTTTGGAGAACAGTGTGGAGTGTGATGTGATGATACTCGACATAGTTGATAGTGTGTGAGTGTGGGTGTGTGGATGTGGACTTGATTTCGGTATGCTTTTCAACTGTCTTTCATCCAACGTGGTCTACCATACAAGCAACATTGACAATGATCTGATGAATACAGCACACATTATACATCGGACAGTGGTCCTGACGCTTACACCAGATATTGTGATGAATTGAATTGAGTTGTGCTTGCAACACACAGCACAGACGGCCATCTGCAAATGAGCATACAGGGGGTGGCATTCAAGTAGAAGCACACAGTTACTGCCACAACTACAGATAAACACACAGACGAACGGAACGACAGAAGCATATTCTACATTCGGTTGTCGATGAGATATTCATGTGAATGTACATGTTCAGTGTATAAGTGGTCTAGATGTATTGTTGTCAATCTCATCCACCTTGTTTTACAAGGAGGGATAGCTCATAATGAATTGGTTTGGATTGTTTTCCAAATCTATTTATTCAATGTACCTGTGTGTGTGTGTACATATATATATGTGTGTGAAGAAATATATATACATTATATACATATATGTATATATATTTATTTATTTATGCGTATGTGCGTTTGCTTGTTGAAAATGGGTTGTTTATCAATATACTACTGAATAGAGTTGAACGATTCAGTGTTGGTTGTGATGCTGATTTTGTGTTGATTTGGTGGATTGGGTGTTGTATTTGTGTTGAAATAATGCATAGTGATGTGTGTGCATGTTGACTGGATCTATTGAAGAGAGGTTTGTGTGAGGTGTTCAAATGAGTGAATGAGCGAGATAAACAAGTTGTATGTTATGAGAGTGAGTTAGTGATGGCCAATTATCGTACTCGCTTCGGCGGTACATATACTAAAATTGGAACGATACAGAGAAGATTAGCATGGCCCCTGCGCAAGGATGACACGCAAAATCGTGAAGCGTTCCATATTTTCCACACTCCATCCTCACCTCCTAAATCCACACTACTTGTCATCACAACCACTCGGTGTGGTGGATGATGCCACGGAGTTCACTCACTCTCCATCCTCCCTGATTCACCAACAGTGGGCTACACGGTCGGTCCTCAGAGTGACCGCAGACTGACGAGTGGTGATCAGTCAGTGGGTGGTGACATGTGACTGAGCGTTTGTTTCACTTCATCACACTAACTAACTAACTAACTAACTAACTAACTAACTAACTAACTGATTCCCATTCACATCACTCACTCAACAACAATCAACAGAAGATCGTGTTGTGACGACCGAATACATCATGACTGGTGGTCATTGCAAGATAATTCGGTCAAGTCGAACAGGACGTATTGATGTGAGTGGAGACAAGAAGGAAGCAGTGGCGATGTACACAGTCACCAAAATCTGTTGCAACTGATGATGGTGGTGTACAACAACAGCATCATCAGATGACATTGTAGTGGTCTCCAATTAACCCATATTCCAACCTATCTGTTAACACACATTTCATGTTGATGAATGCACACAGATTAAGACCGTTTGTGTTCGGTTGTAATGTGTGTTTCAATGAAGACGTTTGAATGAGAATGAGTGAAACTTCGTGTTAATTGTCGTTGTGTTTTGTCTCTGGTGTTATTGTCGTGTGTGACAGCATGGTTTGTTTGCCAATTCGGTTTGCCATAATCACATGTTAGTTGTCGAATCGGGTCTTCCTGATTACCGACATTCGTGTCTGCCTACAAATCAGTGAGAAACCGAGAATACCGTTTCCTTTCCATGTTACACACTAACATGAGTTGAGATGAGGTGGGGGTTTGGAGAACAGTGTGGAGTGTGATGTGATGATACTCGACATAGTTGATAGTGTGTGAGTGTGGGTGTGTGGATGTGGACTTGATTTCGGTATGCTTTTCAACTGTCTTTCATCCAACGTGGTCTACCATACAAGCAACATTGACAATGATCTGATGAATACAGCACACATTATACATCGGACAGTGGTCCTGACGCTTACACCAGATATTGTGATGAATTGAAATGAGTTGTGCTTGCAGCACACAGCACAGACGGCCATCTGCAAATGAGCATACAGGGGGTGGCATTCAAGTAGAAGCACACAGTTACTGCCACAACTACAGATAAACACACAGACGAACGGAACGACAGAAGCATATTCTACATTCGGTTGTCGATGAGATATTCATGTGAATGTACATGTTCAGTGTATAAGTGGTCTAGATGTATTGTTGTCAATCTCATCCACCTTGTTTTACAAGGAGGGATAGCTCATAATGAATTGGTTTGGATTGTTTTCCAAATCTATTTATTCAATGTACCTGTGTGTGTGTGTACATATATAAATATGTGTGTGAAGAAATATATATACATTATATACATATATGTATATATATTTATTTATTTATGCGTATGTGAGTTTGCTTGTTGAAAATGGGTTGTTTATCAATATACTACTGAATAGAGTTGAACGATTCAGTGTTGGTTGTGATGCTGATTTTGTGTTGATTTGGTGGATTGGGTGTTGTATTTGTGTTGAAATAATGCATAGTGATGTGTGTGCATGTTGACTGGATCTATTGAAGAGAGGTTTGTGTGAGGTGTTCAAATGAGTGAATGAGCGAGATAAACAAGTTGTATGTTATGAGAGTGAGTTAGTGATGGCCAATTATCGTACTCGCTTCGGCGGTACATATACTAAAATTGGAACGATACAGAGAAGATTAGCATGGCCCCTGCGCAAGGATGACACGCAAAATCGTGAAGCGTTCCATATTTTCCACACTCCATCCTCACCTCCTAAATCCACACTACTTGTCATCACAACCACTCGGTGTGGTGGATGATGCCACGGAGTTCACTCACTCTCCATCCTCCCTGATTCACCAACAGTGGGCTACACGGTCGGTCCTCAGAGTGACCGCAGACTGACGAGTGGTGATCAGTCAGTGGGTGGTGACATGTGACTGAGCGTTTGTTTCACTTCATCACTAACTAACTAACTAACTAACTAACTAACTGATTCCCATTCACATCACTCACTCAACAACAATCAACAGAAGATCGTGTTGTGACGACCGAATACATCATGACTGGTGGTCATTGCAAGATAATTCGGTCAAGTCGAACAGGACGTATTGATGTGAGTGGAGACAAGAAGGAAGCAGTGGCGATGTACACAGTCACCAAAATCTGTTGCAACTGATGATGGTGGTGTACAACAACAGCATCATCAGATGACATTGTAGTGGTCTCCAATTAACCCATATTCCAACCTATCTGTTAACACACATTTCATGTTGATGAATGCACACAGATTAAGACCGTTTGTGTTCGGTTGTAATGTGTGTTTCAATGAAGACGTTTGAATGAGAATGAGTGAAACTTCGTGTTAATTGTCGTTGTGTTTTGTCTCTGGTGTTATTGTCGTGTGTGACAGCATGGTTTGTTTGCCAATTCGGTTTGCCATAATCACATGTTAGTTGTCGAATCGGGTCTTCCTGATTACCGACATTCGTGTCTGCCTACAAATCAGTGAGAAACCGAGAATACCGTTTCCTTTCCATGTTACACACTAACATGAGTTGAGATGAGGTGGGGGTTTGGAGAACAGTGTGGAGTGTGATGTGATGATACTCGACATAGTTGATAGTGTGTGAGTGTGGGTGTGTGGATGTGGACTTGATTTCGGTATGCTTTTCAACTGTCTTTCATCCAACGTGGTCTACCATACAAGCAACATTGACAATGATCTGATGAATACAGCACACATTATACATCGGACAGTGGTCCTGACGCTTACACCAGATATTGTGATGAATTGAAATGAGTTGTGCTTGCAGCACACAGCACAGACGGCCATCTGCAAATGAGCATACAGGGGGTGGCATTCAAGTAGAAGCACACAGTTACTGCCACAACTACAGATAAACACACAGACGAACGGAACGACAGAAGCATATTCTACATTCGGTTGTCGATGAGATATTCATGTGAATGTACATGTTCAGTGTATAAGTGGTCTAGATGTATTGTTGTCAATCTCATCCACCTTGTTTTACAAGGAGGGATAGCTCATAATGAATTGGTTTGGATTGTTTTCCAAATCTATTTATTCAATGTACCTGTGTGTGTGTGTACATATATATATGTGTGTGTGAAGAAATATATATACATTATATACATATATGTATATATATTTATTTATTTATGCGTATGTGCGTTTGCTTGTTGAAAATGGGTTGTTTATCAATATACTACTGAATAGAGTTGAACGATTCAGTGTTGGTTGTGATGCTGATTTTGTGTTGATTTGGTGGATTGGGTGTTGTATTTGTGTTGAAATAATGCATAGTGATGTGTGTGCATGTTGACTGGATCTATTGAAGAGAGGTTTGTGTGAGGTGTTCAAATGAGTGAATGAGCGAGATAAACAAGTTGTATGTTATGAGAGTGAGTTAGTGATGGCCAATTATCGTACTCGCTTCGGCGGTACATATACTAAAATTGGAACGATACAGAGAAGATTAGCATGGCCCCTGCGCAAGGATGACACGCAAAATCGTGAAGCGTTCCATATTTTCCACACTCCATCCTCACCTCCTAAATCCACACTACTTGTCATCACAACCACTCGGTGTGGTGGATGATGCCACGGAGTTCACTCACTCTCCATCCTCCCTGATTCACCAACAGTGGGCTACACGGTCGGTCCTCAGAGTGACCGCAGACTGACGAGTGGTGATCAGTCAGTGGGTGGTGACATGTGACTGAGCGTTTGTTTCACTTCATCACTAACTAACTAACTAACTAACTAACTAACTAACTAACTAACTAACTAACTAACTAACTGATTCCCATTCACATCACTCACTCAACAACAATCAACAGAAGATCGTGTTGTGACGACCGAATACATCATGACTGGTGGTCATTGCAAGATAATTCGGTCAAGTCGAACAGGACGTATTGATGTGAGTGGAGACAAGAAGGAAGCAGTGGCGATGTACACAGTCACCAAAATCTGTTGCAACTGATGATGGTGGTGTACAACAACAGCATCATCAGATGACATTGTAGTGGTCTCCAATTAACCCATATTCCAACCTATCTGTTAACACACATTTCATGTTGATGAATGCACACAGATTAAGACCGTTTGTGTTCGGTTGTAATGTGTGTTTCAATGAAGACGTTTGAATGAGAATGAGTGAAACTTCGTGTTAATTGTCGTTGTGTTTTGTCTCTGGTGTTATTGTCGTGTGTGACAGCATGGTTTGTTTGCCAATTCGGTTTGCCATAATCACATGTTAGTTGTCGAATCGGGTCTTCCTGATTACCGACATTCGTGTCTGCCTACAAATCAGTGAGAAACCGAGAATACCGTTTCCTTTCCATGTTACACACTAACATGAGTTGAGATGAGGTGGGGGTTTGGAGAACAGTGTGGAGTGTGATGTGATGATACTCGACATAGTTGATAGTGTGTGAGTGTGGGTGTGTGGATGTGGACTTGATTTCGGTATGCTTTTCAACTGTCTTTCATCCAACGTGGTCTACCATACAAGCAACATTGACAATGATCTGATGAATACAGCACACATTATACATCGGACAGTGGTCCTGACGCTTACACCAGATATTGTGATGAATTGAATTGAGTTGTGCTTGCAACACACAGCACAGACGGCCATCTGCAAATGAGCATACAGGGGGTGGCATTCAAGTAGAAGCACACAGTTACTGCCACAACTACAGATAAACACACAGACGAACGGAACGACAGAAGCATATTCTACATTCGGTTGTCGATGAGATATTCATGTGAATGTACATGTTCAGTGTATAAGTGGTCTAGATGTATTGTTGTCAATCTCATCCACCTTGTTTTACAAGGAGGGATAGCTCATAATGAATTGGTTTGGATTGTTTTCCAAATCTATTTATTCAATGTACCTGTGTGTGTGTGTACATATATATATATGTGTGTGAAGAAATATATATACATTATATACATATATGTATATATATTTATATATTTATGCGTATGTGAGTTTGCTTGTTGAAAATGGGTTGTTTATCAATATACTACTGAATAGAGTTGAACGATTCAGTGTTGGTTGTGATGCTGATTTTGTGTTGATTTGGTGGATTGGGTGTTGTATTTGTGTTGAAATAATGCATAGTGATGTGTGTGCATGTTGACTGGATCTATTGAAGAGAGGTTTGTGTGAGGTGTTCAAATGAGTGAATGAGCGAGATAAACAAGTTGTATGTTATGAGAGTGAGTTAGTGATGGCCAATTATCGTACTCGCTTCGGCGGTACATATACTAAAATTGGAACGATACAGAGAAGATTAGCATGGCCCCTGCGCAAGGATGACACGCAAAATCGTGAAGCGTTCCATATTTTCCACACTCCATCCTCACCTCCTAAATCCACACTACTTGTCATCACAACCACTCGGTGTGGTGGATGATGCCACGGAGTTCACTCACTCTCCATCCTCCCTGATTCACCAACAGTGGGCTACACGGTCGGTCCTCAGAGTGACCGCAGACTGACGAGTGGTGATCAGTCAGTGGGTGGTGACATGTGACTGAGCGTTTGTTTCACTTCATCACTAACTAACTAACTAACTAACTAACTAACTAACTAACTAACTAACTAACTAACTAACTAACTAACTAACTAACTAACTAACTAACTAACTAACTAACTAACTAACTAACTAACTGATTCCCATTCACATCACTCACTCAACAACAATCAACAGAAGATCGTGTTGTGACGACCGAATACATCATGACTGGTGGTCATTGCAAGATAATTCGGTCAAGTCGAACAGGACGTATTGATGTGAGTGGAGACAAGAAGGAAGCAGTGGCGATGTACACAGTCACCAAAATCTGTTGCAACTGATGATGGTGGTGTACAACAACAGCATCATCAGATGACATTGTAGTGGTCTCCAATTAACCCATATTCCAACCTATCTGTTAACACACATTTCATGTTGATGAATGCACACAGATTAAGACCGTTTGTGTTCGGTTGTAATGTGTGTTTCAATGAAGACGTTTGAATGAGAATGAGTGAAACTTCGTGTTAATTGTCGTTGTGTTTTGTCTCTGGTGTTATTGTCGTGTGTGACAGCATGGTTTGTTTGCCAATTCGGTTTGCCATAATCACATGTTAGTTGTCGAATCGGGTCTTCCTGATTACCGACATTCGTGTCTGCCTACAAATCAGTGAGAAACCGAGAATACCGTTTCCTTTCCATGTTACACACTAACATGAGTTGAGATGAGGTGGGGGTTTGGAGAACAGTGTGGAGTGTGATGTGATGATACTCGACATAGTTGATAGTGTGTGAGTGTGGGTGTGTGGATGTGGACTTGATTTCGGTATGCTTTTCAACTGTCTTTCATCCAACGTGGTCTACCATACAAGCAACATTGACAATGATCTGATGAATACAGCACACATTATACATCGGACAGTGGTCCTGACGCTTACACCAGATATTGTGATGAATTGAATTGAGTTGTGCTTGCAACACACAGCACAGACGGCCATCTGCAAATGAGCATACAGGGGGTGGCATTCAAGTAGAAGCACACAGTTACTGCCACAACTACAGATAAACACACAGACGAACGGAACGACAGAAGCATATTCTACATTCGGTTGTCGATGAGATATTCATGTGAATGTACATGTTCAGTGTATAAGTGGTCTAGATGTATTGTTGTCAATCTCATCCACCTTGTTTTACAAGGAGGGATAGCTCATAATGAATTGGTTTGGATTGTTTTCCAAATCTATTTATTCAATGTACCTGTGTGTGTGTGTACATATATAAATATGTGTGTGAAGAAATATATATACATTATATACATATATGTATATATATTTATTTATTTATGCGTATGTGAGTTTGCTTGTTGAAAATGGGTTGTTTATCAATATACTACTGAATAGAGTTGAACGATTCAGTGTTGGTTGTGATGCTGATTTTGTGTTGATTTGGTGGATTGGGTGTTGTATTTGTGTTGAAATAATGCATAGTGATGTGTGTGCATGTTGACTGGATCTATTGAAGAGAGGTTTGTGTGAGGTGTTCAAATGAGTGAATGAGCGAGATAAACAAGTTGTATGTTATGAGAGTGAGTTAGTGATGGCCAATTATCGTACTCGCTTCGGCGGTACATATACTAAAATTGGAACGATACAGAGAAGATTAGCATGGCCACTGCGCAAGGATGTCAAGGTTGTAAGGAAGAAAATAAATAGCGATATTAAAGTCAATCCTACCTCCGCGAAATTAATCGTAAAATCGAAAGCTGATCATAGCGACGGATCAGCTATTTTTCATAGAATCAAGGAGAGCGAGAGCTCTGAACCTATAGCTCGTTTTGAGCAGGACATTGTGCTGATTAAGCAGCTGCTTAATCAACTCACGCAGTTACAGTAACCTGGCTGACACAGGCTATAGATATTATGGAACTTGATTTCGAGGGTTTTACGTTAGTAAGGGCCGACGGAATACAAAAGTGTAAAGGAGGGGGAGTAGCTCTATTCATTAAGAATGCTATTCCATTTGCCATTATCGAAAGTGTATCCCATGAGAGTGGGACGTGTGAATTAGTTAGCTGCCGCTTGAAATGCAAGTGACAAGAGCTGCTGATTGGTTTGGTCTATCGCAGTCCAAGCTGTGAGGTAAGTGACGTCCTGCTAAGCAGTCTCAATACTTGGTCACAAAGTGGCCGATGTCTAATCCTAGGGGACTTTAATGCACCTATGGTGGACTGGGAAAATCTGCGAACTGAATCGCCGGAAAGTTCCTTCGAGCAGGAACTAGTTGATGCGGTTATCACATGTGCCCTTGTGCAACGTGTGAAAGAAGCGAGAAGATACGACCCGGACACTGAGTCATCCCTACTAGATCTTATACTGACTCACTATGAGGATGACGTTGCGAACCTTCATTGTATGCCACCCCTAGGTAAAAGTGATCACGCAGTTTTAATTTTCGAATTCCATATAACTGTCAGTCACGGGCACGCGTCAGTGCAATCCAGACCAAACGTCTAGAAAGCAAACATACCAGACATCATGCACTCAGCATCGTTAGTAGATTGGACAATAGACTCAGAGTCCTCAATTGAAACGGCCTGGGACGCATTTCGAAATTCATACTTAAAAGTTACCACACCCTACATCCCTTGGACTATACCAACGGTGCCGAGAAAAACTCCCTACCATGGTTCAGTAGGGAGGTCCGCATCCTTCTCTGTAAGAGAAGGAAAATGTGGGATAGATTTAGGTTACTGGGGACTGATTAGACAAAATCTCAGTATCGAAAAGCTCGGAATACTTGTGCCTCGACTCTCCGTAAGTTTAGAAAGTTGTACGAAGAAAAACTTGTTAAGGAATCCATAGAATGTCCTAGACGCTTGTATTCCTTTATAAACCAAAGGATAAAGAGAAGAGGAAATATTCCTGCTCTATGGGGAGACAGTACTGCCGCATCATTAGTGGAGGACGACTTTGGTAAGGCTCAAGTGTTCTCAAACTACTTTAGCAATGTATACACCATAGAAGCACCCTTCCCATCAGTGCACACAGATCCCCACACATACACTGGATAGCGTGACCATTAAAGAACTCGATGTCTTTGGTCTACTAAATAAGCTTGACATAGGTAAATCCACGGGGCCCGACGAATTTCATCCTAGGCTACTGAAGGAATTATCTAACTTCGTTGCAAGCCTTTTAAGTATATGCTTTAACCTATCCGTAACGCAGGATCGTTTACCCAAAGACTGGAAAAACGCCATAGTAAGTCCTGTCTTCAAAACAGGTACGAAAAACAAACCTGAGAATTACCGCCCCGTTAGTCTAACTAGTGTGGTTGTTAAAATCTTAGAAAAGATTATTCGGAAGGAGCTGTTTAAGTATCTCGATAAAAACCGGATCCTTTCGGAGAAGCAGCACGGTTTTAGAATAGGTTATTCTTGTCTCACTAACTTATTAGTGGCTCGTGAAAGCTGGTGCGCTCTTAAGGACCAAAAGTTACCTGTAGACGTAGCCTACATTGATTTCAGCAAAGCTTTTGACAACGTTCCGCACAACCGGCTGTTATATAAGTTAAGAAATGTCGGGATTAGAGGCAATTTATTGATGTGGATAAAAGACTTCTTAGTTGGGCGTCAACAAAGAGTAAGGGTGAACTCGAAGTTATCTAGCTGGGGAACTGCGCTTAGTGGAGTGCCCCAGGGCACAGTTTTGGAGCCAGTGCTATTCCTCTTGTATGTAAATGGCCTTCCTTGTCTCCTATCATCATCGGTCTTGCTATATGCTGACGATGTCAAGATATGGAGAACGACACGGTGTGAGGGTGATAGCTTAGAACTCCAAAATGACCTGAAGAAATTATCTGAATGGTCTCAAACCTGGCAGTTGCCAATAAATACTTCAAAGTGTGTTGTGATGCATATCGGTCATCAAGGTACAGATACATACACGATGAACAACACTGAGCTACCTGTTGTCCAGACATATAATGACTTAGGAGTTATCGTTAGCCAAGACTTAAAGACTACTGCACACTGCCGTGCAATAGCCGCCAAAGGTTTTAGAACCTTATGGTCAATACATAGGGCTTTTAGTCATGTCGACGCTAAAACGTTTTTGACTTTGTATACAGTGTTCGTACGCCCTAAACTTCAGTACTGCATATAAGCGGCCAGCTCCTGCTTAAAAAAAGACAGTGAGCTTCTGGAAAAGGTTCAGAGAACGGCGACTAAGCTGATTCCCGGAATAGCGAAGCTTCCGTATGAAGCTCGACTGGCCAAGCTGAACCTTTTCCCGTTGTCATATCTCAGAACTAGAGGCAACTTGATTACAGTCTTCAAATAGCTTAGTGCCAAATTTGCACCTGATATGCCCTCATTTTTCTTGTCTTCCAAAACAGAGAATTTACGAGAACACTCCAAAATGTTCACAAGCCCAGAACAAATTACTTGTCAGCTGACTATCGACTTTCCCATCGAATCATCAACGAGTGGAACTCATTACCTCAGCACGTGGTTGAGGCTCCATCCGTCGATTCTTTCAAAAGAAAGTTGGATCAACTGAGAGACCACCATTGCCAGGATTAACACAGGCCATCAGGCCTCCTGTCCTTCCCAAACTGAAACTGAAACAGATTCAACGGCCGTTTGAATCAGTACCAAACATGTTGGGAGCAGTCGCGCGCCGGAGAGTGTCAAACGGATGTTATAAATCCTCCAGTTATTGCTTATCTGTAAAACAAATGGAAAGGAGGCGACAGAAACTGATCGGGAAAACAGCGAGTAATAATATGTTGGTACGACGTTGGTTAAACGTAAAGCGATTAACCATAGAAATAATGAAAAGAACAAAACGTTTTATTGTTCTATCAAGTCGCGCTGAAATATATAGCTTTGATAAGTAATTCAGTTCCTCTGATGAGAAACGTTAAGTTTGCCGCAAGAGTAATGATGCTATAGCGATAGTAGGATAAGTGTGCTATCAATCGATGCCGAAGTCTATACTGCCATTGATTTAAATTTGAATGCCGGACAGTGTCGTTGACAGCTTCTAGTTATATCTATATCTAACAGACTAACCGTAAGTACAGAAGTATAACCGTGAAGAGTGGTCGTGATTTCGTTGTGTGAAGCTATTAATCAACTTGTAGTCAGAGTTAGAAAAGTCGATGACTGCCGTCACAGTCAGTAAGGGTCGAAAGCTGCAAATTGACAGCAAAGGTGGCACGGTGAAGTCTCTAAAAGATGATAAACAGTGAGTGCTGTGTGTTTGTTCGGTTAGTGAACAGAAAAATATCTAAAAGAACATAAGAAACCAAGAGTGTCGCTTTGGACTCATGTCAATGATACCAGTGAAAAACACTGTCAGTGTTGGGATAGAGGCGATAATGTAGTTTCCAGTTTGCAGAAGATTCGCTCGACTGCATAAACTGATGATTCGCGCGAATGATAATGTCGTCAGACCACCAATTGGACTGGACAGGTTGTAAATCGTCGGGTAGTTGAACAGCCGATTGATGTACCGGAATCATCTGTTAAATAACAGCCACGAGGAAACAATACTTCGTAAAATAAAGTACGACGTCGAAGTAGAATAACTACAATAGTTCGGATGTGTTATAAAGTCAAATCTAAATAATATCGTTCTTACGTATACTGACAGTTGCACTGAACGTTCGTTTAGGTATTATTTGCGTCACAGTTTAACGTGTGAATAAAAACATATACGAAAACTATGGTTGGGTTCGTGGAGAATTTTTGAGGACGATTAGATATTTTCCAAACCCGTATTGTATACAAATAAACCGAAAATGGAATTAAAATGACTGTCGTGTAATAAGGAAATCGAGCCATGATTTACCGTGTGAAATAATAGCAAATACAAGGAGTATAATAAACATTAATTAAAATGGTAACCACCAATGTAACTAAAGTTTAGAGGGTTCAGGTAACATCCCCATTTCGTAAAAGGCTGATACAAAGGGCTCATTACCCAGCGTTAAGTGACATATTAAGTACGACAACGTGTGTACTTGGGACATGGACTAAGCGTGCTCGTGTACATGCAATATGTTTTACCACAGTATGTCGACTAACGCAGTGAACCTATAAGCTACCGACTAGTGGCTCTCTCTACCTCCAAAAATTATAGAGTCTCTGATATGCGAAGGTATGCACGATTATTTATTATCCATAAACTTCTGTTCACTCCAACAGTATGGTTTCAGGAAGAGGCATTCTAGTATAACCAACCAGATTGGCAACCACGCTTGATCGCAAGGGAAGGTTGATATCATTTAACTTGACTTCTCAAAAGCTTTTCATAGGGTCAACCATATATGTCTAATGAATGAGTTCAAACGATTAGATATCAAATCACCTCTAATTGATTGCCTCACTTCATATCTAAGAAATCACTTTCTCTCAGGCTGTGGAATATCTTAGTTGATCTCAGATTCTAGTCTCATGAAGAAAGCATACCGTCACTCAACCTTTACTCATTAGAGCATAAGCGTCCTAGAGGTGACCTATTAACTAACAACATCCTTTGCACTTCTAGACATCCCGTTGAAAATCTACTTAAGCTTAGTCCTAACACATACCTTAGGGGTAACACCTAGAAACTCTAGACATAACACAGTAGAACGAACTGTAGGCACACTTCTTACTTTCTAAGAATGGTTAAATACTGGAATTTGCCGCCAGCTGAGCCAGTCCAAGCGACTTATCAGGAGTTCTATAAGAGGAAACGTGACCTATTCTTAAGGACCGCGAACAGTATGTCACTATGATTTACTAACATTTTTTCTTTTCCCTCTTTTATTGATAATATACCTAGGTTCCTGCCTGGAGGCATCGGTGATTCACTGCTACCAGATATACTTAAGATATTCCTCTCTAGAAGTATTCCAAGTTGAAGAAGATTTAGGAGTCATGGTACCCTACGTTTTGAAGTCGTACACTAAATGTGACAAAAATGCCTTACGAGCAAACCTTGCACTGGTAACATTGAAGCGCTTTTTGGCCGGTTCTACGGAAGAACTCTCCACATAATTTTCAACAATTTTATTCGCCCCATTTAGAGTACGAAACATAGTATTACCTCCCCCACTCAAAAAGGATAAGGACACTCTGGAGCGTACCCAATGGCGAGCCACGAAATCAGTTAGGAGACGCAAATTCAAGCCTTATGAAGAGCGTTTCAAATCACTAAACCTTTCCCTATTAAAGTATAGGTGTCTTAGAGGCGACCTTCTAATAAATTTCAGCATCCTTAACACTTCTGGACTAAGGATAACATTTTATTAGGATTTACCAATTTCTTTTTTCCCTCTATTACCGTTAATATACCTAGGTTCCTGCCTGGAGGTATCAGTGATCCAGTGCTACTGGACACGGAAGCCCGTGAGCGAAAGCTTCTTCTATTCTGTCCACAACCATTTGAACCATTTAGAACCATTCGAATCATTTGAAGTGCCGTCTGATCGTACATCTATGGTGTTCAAATGGTTCAAATGGTTGTGGACGGAATAGAAGAAGCTTTCGCTTAACAGGCTTCCGTGTCTAGTAGCAGGGGATCACCAAATCCTCCAGGCAGGAACCTAGGTATGTTAACAATAAAAAAGGAAAAGAAATTGGTAAATCATAATGTGATGCTGTCCTTGGTCCTTAAGAATAGGTCAAGTTGCCTCTTGAAGGACTCCTGAGAAGTCGCTTGGACTAGCTCGGCCGGCAGCGAATTCCAGCTTTTGACAACTCTTAAGGAGTAGAAGTTGTGTCTACATTCCGTCTTGCTATGTTGTGTTTCCAGTTTCTGGGTGTTACCCCTTAGATTATTATTCGAACTAAGCTTAAGTAGGTGTTTAAGAGGATGTCCAGAAGTGTTAAGAATACTATAAGCCATTAGTAAATCACCTCTAAGACGCCTATATTCTAATGGGTAAAGGTCTAGTGAACGGAGGCGTTCTTCGTAAGGCTTAGATTTGAGTTCTCGAACTGATTTCGTGGCTCGCCGTTGGATACGCTCCAAAGTGACCTTGTCCTTTTGGAGTGAGGGGGGGAGTACTATGTTTCCGTACTCTAAATGGGGACGGATGAAGCTATTGAAGATTGTGTGGAAAGTTCATCCGTCAAACTGTCCAAAAATGCGCTTCAACGTTACCAGTGCAAGGTTTGCTCGGAAGGCATTTTTGTCACAGTTAGCGTAAGACTTTAAGTCATGGGGCACCAGGACTCCTAAATCTTTTTCGACTTGGGATACTACTAGAGAGGAGTTTCCTAAGTTGTAACTGTAGTTTGCGACATGTCGCAGATGGACTACTTTACACTTTGAAGTGTTAAAGGTAAGTCCGTTATCGTCTGCCCAACTTTGAAGTCGCGTCAGATCCTCCTGAAGTGCCTGTGTATCGTCTTGGTTGCGTATCTCTCTCCAAAGTTTCACGTCGTCGGCAAAAAGTAGTAAGTCTGACGTTACCTGTTGAGGAAGATCATTTATGTAGATCAAGAAGAGAAGGGGCCCTAGTACTGAGCCCTGGGGGACCCCACTAGGACATTCCATAGCCTGAGATAAAGTGAAATTAACCCTAACCTTAAAGTGTCGATTTTTTAGGTATGAAGTAAGCCAATCGATTAGGGGTGGTTTGATACCTAGTCGTTTGAGGTTGTTGATAAGACACAAGTGGTTAACCTTATCAAAAGCTTTTGAGAAATCAAGGTAAATGACATCAACCTTTCCCTTGCAATCGAGGATGCTTGTCCATCTGTCCACCGCAGTCAGCAGGTTGGTTATACAAGAGTAACCCTTCCTGAAACCATGCTGTTGGGGTGAGAAGAAATTTGAGGACAGTAGATAGTCATTTAAACCGTCGCATATCAGGGACTCCATGAGTTTTGAAGGTAATGACAGAAGAGCCACCGACCGATAACTTGAAGGTTCATTGCGTCGACCTCCTTTGAAAATTGGTGTGATGTGAGCCAACTTCCAGTTTTCCGGTAATTTGCCTCGGCTAAGCGAGTGTGAAAACATCACGCTAAGCGGTGTTGCCAGGATTGAGGCTGCCTCTCTCAGTATGGCAGGATGAACCGTATCCGGGCCAGGAGAAGTATCTAGTATTAAGTGCTGCAATTTCCGGAACACCAAGTCAGCGCTTAGGTCCACTTCAGAAAGTCCTGTGGAACTGCAGATGAAACTGTCGTCAATAAAGTTGATGTCAGCCGGTTGAAATGTTTGAGAGTAATGTGCCGCCAGAAGGTTAGCGGCGTCGCCATCGTTGTTGGTCGGGCCGTTAAGATCTAGCAGTTGAGAAACTCCTGTTTTGGCTTGACGAAGAGAGGCTGCATAACGGAATAGGCTTCTAGGGTTAGAGGCGAATTTGTCCATAAGCTTTGTTTGTTACTGAAGCCTGTCTTCTCTTATAGCCTTCGTGCATGTGTTCCTGATATGTTTGTATTGCCTATACGCTCCATCGTTATTAGTTCGTTTGTATTCCGCCCAACAGTGCCGTTTGCGGCTTAGGAGGCGAAGGGTACGGTTCTTGATTACTGTAGGTGGCTTGCAGCTTTTGGGAACCGTTTGAGGAACTGAATGGTCTGTAGCACATAAGAGCGTGTGCAGTAAGAAGTCCCAATGACCATCCACATCGATTTGAGGGTGAACATCCCAAACCACCTGTTGTAGATAGTCATGTAGAGCTGGCACATTCAGCCGTTTAAAATTCCAACGCAAATTATTGTTGGGATACCTTAGCTTAGTTTTGATGACAAAACTGAAGGCTATGACGGCATGATCGCTTTTTCCCAGAGGAGCCAGGATTGAGAGGTTGTCGACTAGGAATTCTTCGTTAGTGAATACACAGTCTAAGCGCGATGGTGTCTGACTGTTTCTCCAACGAGTTGCCGACCTCACATTTTCATATAAGCCCAAGTCATCGATGAGGTTGAAGAACCGAGCTTCAATTGAGTTGTCGCCTCCAGTGTACGTGTGTTCCGCGAAGTTGACTCTAGGGAGATTAAAGTCCCCTAGAATCAGGATGTGTGTGAAACCGAGACGGATAGAGCGGGATAGTCCTTCCAGCATACGACTATCGTACTCGGTGTCGGCAGTTGGCTTCCTGTAAATGACTCCGACTAGACACCTCGAAGTACTAGACAATCTTACAGAGCACCATATGGATTCCTCAAGATTGTTAAACTCGAGGTTGTGAACCTGGTGCACCTCCAAGCAAGAGCTTATGTATATGGCTACTCCGCCCCCAATTCCTGTTTTTCTGTCGTTGCGGAACAAAGTCATCCCAGGCAATGCTAACTCTTGGTCCGAGAACTGAGAAGATATCCATGTTTCAGATATTCCTATCAGATGGGCCTTATTAGCGTTGCTTAGTTCACGTAGTTCATCCAGTTTGTTTGGTAGACTCGCGGCGTTCATATATAAGCAGTTTATGCTTTCAATTTGGAACGCGTGAGCTTCGTCCTGTTTTTCTGTATGAACCTTATGTGAATGGACAGGTAGCCCACCTATGTGAGGTTTGCCGAGGTGGTAGGCCTTGTCCTTTACACGTTTTTTTTATCGTTTAGACAGTCCACAAGTGGAATGGTCAGCTCCAACTTGTCTTTGTTCTTGGTCCTAACTTCGTATGGCCTATCCGGGTGCATGTGGATTCCAGATGGCAATCGACGTCTATTAGCACGAAATGCTTCCAGAACTGCAGCCGCCATGTGGGAAGATGGGAAGGTTATCTTCATTAGACGGGGTCTAAGATCACCGTCCTTCTTGGCTAGTCTCGTCACATGCTGAGTCAGTATGTGTTTGAGCCTCAAGGACTGTTTGATGAATTTCCATTCCCTGATGTCAGAATTTGATTGAGTAGGGTCTGCATTTTCCGGTATACCTTGGACAATTATGTTTCTTCCGCGGAAAAACTTCTCACGAGATTCTTTAGGGACGTTTCGTATGATACTGCGCTCAGAGTACGGTATGTCGGGCAGTATTCTTACGTTACCATCTGATTTCAGCAAGTGGCTTGCTAGCAAGACGTCCTCTACGTCGGTAGCAGCCTTAAGTGTTACTCGGAGAAGCCTCGGGTGATTTAGATGCTTAGAATCCTTTCCTCGAGTGAGCCGGGTGACCGTCAAAGGCTCTATTCTAGGAAGTTCGAGCTTCCTGTTCAATTCACCCCAGAGCATCCTGTCGTTTTTGTCCTGCAGACTGAGAGGAAGATCAGGCTTGTCAACGAGGTTCATGATAATGAGAGAATCGTCACGAACTGTTGTTAATTTACCAGGTTTCACGATGGGTTCAGGTTTAGTAACTTGTTGTTTGGAGGTCAGTGTGCGTTTATGAATCATGGGCTCTTTATTGACCGGACGAACAGTCTTGGGGGTAGACTGTGCGACTAAATTACCAGTTATTTTCCGTGCAGCAACTCTTGGGTTGCTCGGCTTAGGCGGTGATGCCTGGTTCTTTTGGGCTCTCTTAACGTGGGTCGAATCACATGCAGGGTTTTTGGCAACCACTGTTGTGTTCGGGGACCCTGAGCTGGGAGACCCGAGTTTGCCTAGGGAGTTCAGTACCGTCGACGTAATGATGGTACTGAGCCTCGGCACGTCGTCGTTAGTGTGGATGGATGCTCCATCGATGGAATACCTACCGATATCCCTGTTTTTGAGTCCGTTGCACTCTCTTGTTTGTATATCAGTTTTTTTACTATCGTATTCCAAGTTAACTGACAACTTGTTCCGAAGACTTGTCAGTAGGACAATGATGTTACTCAGCAAGACTACGGAGTCTGTGTTGCACGTGACACACACCCACTTTTGCTCTGACTTGCTGAGTCTGTTGTAAGCAGTTGCTGTCAGATCTGTGCATGCTTCGTGGAACCAACCTTTGCAGTTGTCGCACTGCATGCCAGTTGTGACAGCAAAACGGCATCCCGGACGTTTGCATGAGTTTTTCATGACGGTGTTGAAGCAAATTATGTTATAGATGCTTGCAAGAGCCTAGGACCTTTTAAAAAAAAACACTAAAAAGCACACTGAAAACGGACAAAAATGGACAAAACGAGTGATATAAACTGAAACTAGTCTATACGTGAAAAACAAAAAAAACCGAATAGTAAGCTGAGGCAAAACCACAGGTAACTATTAAATATAGTGAAACTCAAAAAAAAGTAATCTGCCGAACGTATAGCTCAGGATAGATTCTTTAGAACTGAAATGGTACTTTTGTTGCGTAAGAACACAGCAAAAGTTTGATAAATGCAAATCACGTTAGGACTAAACTTCCCGTTCGAAAAGCGCGGTCGGCTGTAAGTTTGAAGACAAAAAGATACTTAAAGCTGTTATAGTGTAAACTCATAAGTTCAGTTTACCCTCTATCAGAAGAAATAAACATTATCAAAATGAACGTTATGCTATTCTTTACCTTGTTCAATTGACAATGAGCTAAAGATAAGCGCACTGTTCCTTAGGTGTGTTACTTAATCGCTTTCACACATGTGCCCGGCGTGTAGTTTCGTTCTAGAGAATTCTTACTGAAAATTTTATAGCCTCAAAGTTTACAAGACTGACCTATGTTTAAACTAATTTATTACGACTCATAACTATCTCACTTTTATCTTTTGTTGTCGTTGGATGCTCCTAGTACCACATCATAACTTACCAAGTTATCCGATCTCGTATACTACTCAGCATAACATCGTTATTAAAGTTGGTATTGGCTCCATTCGAAAGCATTATTCTCGTTTCACATATGACAGTAATCTTCACCTGGGATCTGAATAATTCTGTAGTGAATTTTGTTTTGTCATTAGTGAATTTGTCATTACATCTAAATCTCGACATTTGTACATCACAAGTCCGTGATGTACAAGAGTTGATCAATCTCAATCGGTTTATAATAGTAACATGGTTTGTATCAGACCAAATACAGTTCTCATACATGGATTCATACGATAGAATTTCTGCTCCATAATGATGAATCAGTCCCATTAACAGTTCACTGTGTTTTTAGCATGCAATTCAGTTATATCCCTCAATAATATCTCTTAAGCTGTTGTTTCGCGGCCCAAGGTTTAGAACTCGCATTCTCAAACTCAGTTGTGTTGGGAAGGTAGTATATTTTTGCTCATACATATGTACTATAAACATTATAGTGTATCATTTAGCTGTCTATTTGTTTCTATCCGGTCTTCGTTTGAAGCCCTGAGATCGAATGAAGTTATGTATATTACTGACAGATGTAATAGGTTCGATCGAAATTAAAATCTGGGAAGGATGTGATTGAACATGTAAACATCTTTAAACAGAGATTTTTTAAATATTTACTTACGAAAGTAAACGATAAGACTTAGTAATGGTTAGACGCAAGCTGTGGTCAATTCGGCAATCAAAACAGAAAAATACCCTCACATAGCTTACAGTGACACTAAATCTTTTAGAACACTGTTCTAAGTACCCGATAATGTTTCCATACGATTGGAAGCTAAAAGTTTTCTGCAATTCTTAATATTTGTAAAATAATGGGCATTATTCCGTCATATATAATAAAGTAGCTCATATCGTTAATTTCATCTCTCTTAATAAAAGTCCGAATATAATTAGATGTTAGATGTAATGACATGCAGCAAATATTAGTATTAGTCTGGGATCATGTATATCAAATTTGATCTGCTTTAAACCTCGTAGCTTCTCTATCATATGTAGAATTTAACATGTTATCATGTTTTATTTATTGGCAGTAAAATTTGAGTCATTTGAAATCCTCTTGCCGTCTTGAGGAATGTCTATTACCGTGTTTTAAGGCTCTAAAGGTAGATCGAACATTTTCTCCTATCGTTGAACTGACTCTCAGTTTAGAAGAAAAGTTCTACTAAAACACTAAATATCTATCCAAGTTGTTTCATATGCTGTTCTGGTATCTTCTGCTTTTTTCTTTTGTTTAGTTGATTTTCAAATATGGAATCTGTCGATATTCATTGTTCTGCCTTATGCACAGCTAAAAATCGGCACCTGTCACTTCCTACGTCTACAGATGTCTCAACTCCATTTCGTTTTGTAATTATTGCTGACCCACAGCTTGGTTTACTTGAACAGTATGTGGAGAAACGTCCTCGACCCCACCACTGGGATAGGGAAGTGAAGCTTGTTAGTAGGGCAGTAAGTATCATAAATCGTCTTTGTCCGAAGCCAGCTTTTGTTATCATTTGTGGGGATCTTGTTAACGATCATCCAGGTGGTTCTGATAGATGTAAACAAACATCTGATTTGCTGGAAATACTGTCTCATCTCAACAGTGATATCCCTCTTATTGTGCTTCCAGGAAATCATGATGTTGGGAACCGCCCTGATGTAAATGACGTGCAGGACTATATAAGCATGTGGGGAGATGATTACTTTACTTTCATATTTAACCGAACAAGGTTTATTGTACTTAATACTCAATACCTAGTGAATGACTCGAAGTTCCAATCTTCGTCCAGTGAATTTCGTCAGTGGTTCAATGAACAACTCTCTATAAAAAATGAAAATTTTGATATGTCGGTTGTATTCCAGGTAAATATACATATTACTTCAAAATAAGTGATAATCGATAATGCTTTGCCCGCACTTTTTGGTCCTATATTTCCATATTTTTCAAAACATCACGCTTTACATATCTCCGTCATTTTCCATGGTCTGACCACAATCTGTATTATGAAGTTCTTCCTGGCGTTATAGGTTATTTAAGTCAAATAGTGGTTTTTGACTCTATCCTAAAATAGTGGCAAGATATAGTACTCATTTGTGACCACAAATTGCTATAAAAGTCTACGTTGACTAAGGTAAGAACACTGGAGAAACTTTAGCACGTGTAAATTAACACGTCGCACCTATTCGTGGTGCTGTTTATTTCTCAATTCAGCTTTTTTTATTGCTATTTTTCACAGTTGATTGGAAATACTAGCTATCTATAACAAAAAACTCCTGTCACAATTGGCAGTAGGAAGAAAACGAGAGAAATCATACAGACTAACAAAGGTAAAAGTTCTGAAGAGTATAAACTGATATAAAAAGTGCGACGAAGATAAATTCCATACATCGCAAAACGTACACTTCAGTGTTCGTGAAAAATAGCCGAAAACTACCGAAATATTATCAGTAAATAATTTTGGAGCCATTCATGGTAAAATCTTGGCTATTGAGTTACAGTCTCCATGACCTCATCTAGGAGTAGTAGATTATCACACTGACTAATTGCATGTTCTCGTACTTGCCTTCGTCCCGACGGTTGCTGCTGTGTTGACGTGGTGGTTGGGCTTGCCTGTCGCGATAAACCAATCGAGCTATACTGTCTGGAACCATCATTCCTCAAGGTCCTACAATGCCAGGCAGGTCGGTTGAACAGCGGTAAGACTAAAAGCAGTAAACTCAGAGTCTGAGGACGAAGCCGTACTGCTGACTGTACAGAGGTGTGACGGCAGTAAGATGTTTCCTTCAGACAACTGGCATAACAGTGATGCCGCTTTCCCACGAGGTCAGTCAGTCAGTCAGTAACAACGTAGAACTTCGTACGTACGTACATCAGTTCGAGTTGCCACATCACATTAGCACAGAGATGCAGTGGTCGATTCAAATCCCGTAGTGGAAGAGGTAATAAGAGTATAAGCAGTAATCGGGAAGATTAGTGTTTGGAGATGCTACTTAAAGAGTATAATACAGTGAAATAAATTTGAGAAGAGAAAAAAAGAGACAAGGAGGGATAAGGAGATCAAGATTTGGGAGAACACAAAGAGTGTATGCACCTGCGCCGTTGCAAACGATTTTGAGCCATGTCATTCAGGGTCTCTAACCATCGGTTGCTATCATCTCGCGGTCCCCAACCAGGTAGTCTACACCTACCAACATGACTCAGTCCACTTGTCAGTGACTTCATGGACTTGTGCCATGTTTTGGTCTGGCCGCCCATAGCTTTCTTCCAATCTACTCCTATACCACCGAACATCGCACGCCGAGGCAGTCGGCCGTTGGGCATACGTAACACATGTTCGAGCCATCTCAACTGATGAAGTTTCACTACTTCATCTTTAACTAGTACCCGTTTCCTAACAACTGCATTACTTACTCGATGGTCCCAGGATATACGAGCAATATTTCGAAGACACCCATGATCAAATACTAGTAGCCTACGAATATCCTCTACTCTTACCAGCCATGTTTCACTGCCATAAAGTAGGATGGAACGAACTGCTGCACAGTAAACACGTCTTTTGATTGAGAGACGGATATCTCGCCTACGCCATAAATGACGCAAGTTGGCAAAAGCTAGTCGAGCCTTCTGTATCCGTGCTGAGATTTCGTCACACACCAGACCACAAGGGCTGATGAGACTTCCAAGATAAGTGAAGCGATCGACACGCTCAATTACTTCACTCCCTATCATTAGTTTAGGTGTCGATGCAACCCAATCCTGTAGTAACATTTTGCATTTCGAGGGAGAGAATCGCATCCCGAACATGTTAGTATTGTTGCTTAAAGTGGTCATAAGACTCTGCATTTTGTCAGCGTCTTTACCAAATAAAACTATGCCATCAGCATATTCTAAGTCAACAAGTGAACCTCCCGGTAGAAGTTCAACCCCTGGAAATTTAGATGAGGAGAGTGTTATCTCTAAAAGCACATCAACGACAAATTTGAACAAGAATGGAGAGAGTGGGCAGCCCTGACGAACACCATTTGAGGTAATCAAATTTGATGACAGTTCGCCATAAACTCTCACTCTACCAGTTGTGTTCGAGTAGAGAGTCTTTATAAGGTTAATGTACTTCTTTGGTACTCCTTTCAGTGACAAACACTGCCATAGAACGTTACGATCGACAGAGTCAAATGCTGCTTTAAGGTCGAGAAATACTACCATTGTGGGGCGTCTGAACGTGTGTCTGTGTTCTGAAACCTGACGTAGTGTGAATATCGGATCTATACAACCACGTCGAGGTCGAAAACCAGCCTGATTTTCTCTAGTCTGCTCTTCACGAGCTTTGGTTTGGCGTCGAAGTATTATTGAAGCTAATATTTTAGACACTATATTAGTCAAACTGATTCCTCTGTGATTGTCACAAGAGGACTTTTGTCCTTTCTTATAGACTGGCACAATCAGTGATTGAGACCAGTCAGATGGGATTACGTCCAGTTCCCAAATTCTACCTAAGACCTCAGTTAATCTCACTGCTAATACTGAACCACCATCCTTATAAATCTCAGGAGTAAACCTGTCAGGGCCTGCTGCTCTCCCTCGCTTCAAATTTCCTATGGCTTTTTCAACTTCGTAAATAGACGGAGGACCCACATTAACTTGCCATTCAGGTTGACTGGAGATCGTGGGAAACCGAAGTGTGGCTGAAGGCCAGTTGAACTGATCCCTAAAGTGTTCTGCCCATTGATCCAATCTCCTGGATTGAGAATGTATAATATGTCCATCTTTCTCTGGGAGTGTTTCGCTAGCAGTCGGTTTCCTTAACAAGTCTGAACAATTGTCTGCTATTACCTTTTGCCTCTGCCTTTTCCATCCCTCTTGCTTTCGCTACCCACCACTGTTCACGATCATTGCGTAGACTTCTTGTGAGCTTGCGCTTAAGCTGACTCCGCTTTTCATTATGTTCAGAGCCAGGTGGAATGAGTTTCCGAGCATCTATCAGTGCGATAGATGCTGCTGAGATCCAGTGTTGCTCCCTAACCTTACTGGTTACCGTACTAGCAGATATCATTGCTGTTTCCACAGCTTTTCGGATATCATTCCATGCTGCCTCGGGGTGGGCATCACATACATGGCTGCCTAACTGTTTTCCTAGTTGTTCCTGAAATATACTCTTAACTTGACTATCATTAAGTAGGGCCCTAAAGGTTTACTTGCAGCGTCTTTCCTATGTCCAGTAAGACGCAGACAGATACGCGCTCGTACTATAGAGCATGATCTGAATCTAAGCATGTGCTCCAGAATAAGCGACAGTCTTCTATCGAGCCCCTCCATCGGTGGCTGATAGCGATGTGATCTATTTGGGTCCAACGTTGGGACGAATTAGGGGGTCTCTATGTTAAAGGATGTTTTCCCTTATGCTTAAAGTTAGTATTTGCAAGAAAGAGGCGGTTATCTGAGCATAACTGCAACAGACGGTCGCCATTATCTGTTCTTTGAGCCACGACACTATAATATCCACCCAGGTGTCTTTCCCTATCGCTTAGTTTACCTACTTGAGCATTAAAGTCACCGGCCACTATTACTACATCCGAGCGCCTAGCTTTTAGGAGGAAGTCGGAGAGCTTTCTGTAAAACTTATCTTTTACATCATCTGCGCTGCAGTCAGTGGGGGAATAGGCAGAGACGACGAAGAGGCAACGACGAGTGTCCCTATCTTTTCGGATCCTTACTGTTCCGTTCAGTCGGACAGCGCACAAACGACTGTCTACTGGGATCCACTCTAAGAGAGCTAGTTCTGCCCTAGGACTCAATACTATACTTACGCCGGAGAGGCCACGGGAAGCAGAATCAGGGCTTCCAGATACACGAAGTGTGAATCGAGTCGGCAGCAGTACGACTTCGCCCTCAGACCTTGAGCTGCTGCTTTTAGTCTTACCATTCTCCAATCGACCTTCCTGGCATGGTAGAACCTACAGGAACATATGTTCCAGCCAATATAGCTCGGTTGGGTCATCGCGATAGGCAAGCCCGACCACCGCGTAGCAGCTTCGGTCGGGCTTCCTACGAGGAGGGGTGGAGTTTGAAAAGGTCGACCCTAAAGATACACACCTCGCCTTATCCCACGGATATCCGTCTCCGGCGGTAAGGTCTCAGCAAGTACGGAGCTAACACAAGAATTACTCATAAGAAGGTAGTGTGTGACCGACTTCAAGCAGTTGTCCCATGGGCATTGCGACCACGCTCTCAGGTCACTAGAACCATCTGTAACCCAATTTCTTTTTTCAAGTACCTCCAGAAGAACCGTTCCACGGTGTGGGAAATCTGGAAGTAATAACCGCCCTCATCCCCTAATAGCACTCAAGATCATTGTATTCATAACCAATCTCCCTCTTCAATTCCTATTAGTCCTCCTACCTCGACTTCCAACTCTAAACTTGCTTTTTTGACTTCCTCCTCAAGTGTCACCCTGACCAACGATTCTAGTGCGCGAAACACTGTCCAGGGTCTGCTGAAACCTTGCTCCAAATTACACCTTGGAGCCTTCAACCTACCCATCCTATGTCAAATCAGCTAGCAGGCCTCCTTGGCTAAAGCCCTAGAATCTCTTACCATCGATGTATGCCGTGTCTCTGAAACCCACATACGGGGATCCTAGTGTGGTCACTCACTTGATACCTGACGAAATCTCTGCGCGGGTTCAGGAGGCTCGTTTGGCTTCTACCGACTCACGTCACAAGTGGAGATGGCGAGATATCCGTCTATCAATTAAGGGATGATTATACTGTGCGGCAGTCCATTCTGTCCTACTTTACGGCTACGAAACGTGGCCACTAAGGGCAGAAGATACTCGTAAGCTATTAGTATTTGACCACAGATGCCTTAGAAATATTGCTGGCATCTGCTGGAATCACTGGGTAAGTAATAGTGAGGTTAGACGCCGGGTATTAGGGAAGGATGGTGAATCAGTCGATGAGGTTGTGGATCTTCATCGACTGAGATGGTTGGGTCACGTGTTACGTATGCCTGAACACCGATTACCACATCGTGCAATGCTAACGGGTGTTAGAGACGGTTGGAAGAGAATTAGGGGCGGCCAAACCAAAACGTGACATCAGTGCTTGAAGACGCTAACCTTTAGTCTGAGCCATATTTGTAGATGCAGACTACTTGTTTGGGTTCAGTGTGACTATCGTAACCAATGGTTGGAGACTCTTGGTGACATGACCGAGAACCGATCACAATGGCGTTGGTGTATACACTCTATCTTCCCCTAAACTGTGAGATTAAAATCGCTTCATATCTTTCTTTCTTCCTGTACTATATCCTTATATGCAATCTTTTATATATTACCACCACTTAATTAGTTACTTCTATGAATTCGTTGTTCATCTCGTGCTAATGAGGTGTGGCAACTTTTACCGATACACATACGTGCCTGGTCCTACGTTGTAGTTGACTGACTGAATTGCCTTCGAGCTTCATGTACTGAAACGGAGGTAGATAAAGCACAACTCAATTTCGCAGCCCCATCCGTTGTCACGATGTGTTTTAACAGATAAATGTTTCAATACTCTCGATAAAACACCGAATAAGAATGTGTGAACAGTTTCTTACGTCACTTAGAGTTGCTCTAATTTGTGTTGATATTTGTAGGCTTTCATTTTTAATTTAATTAGGACAAATTAATGATTGAAGAAAAAAGTCAAATCATTCACTAGGCACTTGGGTGTGAGCTACATTAAGTCCAAGGACTAATGATACTATCCGGCTGCCAAAATCGAAGTAAGCAAAGCAAGTTTCGAACCAGGGACTTAGTGGTTGAAAGTCGGTGATCTTAACCAACGTCAAATTTTGTGGTTAAAAACCAGTTTTAGAGACAGTTTCATTCATTTCTTAGTGAATACTAATCCCTTGATTTCTTTTTTACCTATATATTGTATTGCCCCAACGAGTATTAGTTTCTTTTTTGTTTCTTAATTGATATGTTAAATCTACGAATTTGATATTTTACTGATTTGTACCTTTCTCTAGTTATGGTGAACTATCATAAAATCTCGTCTGTCACTGAAAAGGATTTAAATTACATGATACAGAGATCATCTTTATTGTCATAATTGTGGCTTAGAATTAGTGTACGTGATAAAAATTCCTTTTAAAACTAGGTTTAATACTCACGATTTCTAAAATTAGCATTTTATCCCCATTTACCTAACAAACCGAATCTTTGAACTAAATAAAATTAGTTTCTTGTTACTCCTATCACTTCGTTGGCTAAAGTTGTTTTATTTTTATCAGAACAGATAGACATAATCAAAATAGAGCCTGGGACAGATGTGCGTGTTGGCTCAAGTTGTCATACCTGATTAACGAGACGAGGCGAACATGTCTAACATTGTTAGTCGTAACCAGCCAGTTAACTATCTAACACTAAAAATCAAGTAACCACTGAGAAATTGGATTTCCACTAAACTGATTACTAGTAATCACTTTGAATCCAAGTAGTTATAATAGTACCATTGAACGATTTGTTGACTGTTCATATACACATAATGCATATTATTTATTATTCCCAAATTCATTATCCTCACTACCGTTGATATTGTTATTATTGGTCTCATTCTTTTGGTTTCTATCTTGTTAATATTCCTCCCTACTGCAATATTATGAGTTTTAGCAAGTTCATACTGTCTATGGATGAATGAATCAGTGTTTTAAAAGCGTAAAACCTAGAAAATTCAAGTAAACTATTTTTGTGTAAATCTCCCTATTTATCTTTTATGTCTCAATAGTACAACTATTGTTTTCGAGGCATAGTGATTAGTGTCATGATTTACTGACCAAAACAATAGACTCCCAATCAGTAGGTCATGGGTTCGAACTCATCCTTACCTAACACAGTTTAGTGCATTATGTATTTTCACTAGCTTATACATAGAAAATGTGGGCTGCAGCTCATCATACAAACTTGTACTTAGTAAGTAATTTTTTTAAAGCGATTTATATTCACATACGTCATTCTAACCGTTGATGTCGATTGCTTCGTATGCCACTAATCTATCGCTGCTACATCTCTTTCTACATAACGTAAGTCTGGTCATCAAATCTATAAAATATCTTGGTATATGGTAGCTTTTCACTTTTGGATTGATTGAGTGAATCAATCAATTTTTCACATCCAATCATATTAGTATCAATAGTCTAGTCAGTCTAATTTATAATTTTTCTCGTTCAACTTTTATTGTCGTTGTTGTTCTTTTCCCCCTATTTTTTCTCTTTAGCATATTCCATTTTTCTTAGAAGATATAAATGAACCAGATAATTATTTCAATATACCAATAAATTATCGTAAAGAATTTGTCAATAAACTTTATCAACATAAAATTTATTATGCATTCGCTGGTCATTTACATAAAAACATTATAGCAAATTATACCCCATTAATAATTAATGAAAATAATGATCACACCAATAACAACAATACTGATAAATCATTTTCAATGATCAGTTCATCATCTGTTTGTGTCCAATTAGGTAATGATCAACCAGGAATTCGTCTTGTGCAAATTGATACTAATAATAATAATGAAAATGATGACTTTCTAAAGCATGTCTATTGGACGCTGGATGAATTAGAGGAAATTTTAAACTCTGGTAAACAACCAGAAATCTAACGGTTCTTAGACATTAGGTTATTTTACAACCTTGTTTTCTTACAATGTGTAACGTCATAATATTTGTTTTTTTTTTGGATGGGGGCATCATGTGAGAGGACTTACGTTTGTTTTTGAGAAAAAGTAGGAAAAAAAATAAGAGAATGTTTCTTGATAATGATCTGTTTTTTCTTGTCTTCTCTCTATTTCTTAGTCATATATGTCATGTTTGTGATTGAATTTTCTACGGTTTGTTTTAATTGCATCATTGCTCTAATCAATTGAATTGCTTGGGGTATTTTTTCGCTCTTAGTGTACTATTAATTTAATCATAGATCCAAAGTTCCAATAATTTGCGTTTAAAAGTTGATATTATTCAACTGATATATCATTTCTTCTAGACATACATATGTACGTTGTTCAAAAGTAATTTGAATAATAAAGTTATATCTTATGTTTTTAGATTCTTATCTTAAATTACACACATTTCTAATGCTTCATGACCAAATCAGTATTGATGATTATATTGAAGCAAAAATAATAAAAACGCAGGGTTCAAATCTGTCATCCGTCTGTTTCTAGGGTATTAATGAATTTATAACACTAAGAATTATACCCAATGTAATTTATTATCGATATACAAGTTAATGTATTTGATTTTAATCCATCCTTTTCGTCAATGAATATTTATCAATCCCTAGTCAAAGTAGATGGGGTAGGATTCGGATATAAAACCTAAGAATTAAAAGTTGAATATCCTAACATTCAAGTCATCATTCTACAGCATTATACTTTGTTAGTTCCAGTGTTAATTCACAACAATAATGTTAAGTTTATTAATAACTAGTGGAGATGAAGTTGATTTATCAGTAGTTACACCTTGTAGCCTAGTTGATAGAAAGAAGTTAATTGGTTAATCCCTAAGGCTAGACTAATCCTAAAAAAATTAATCAATCTGCTTGATAAAGCTGTGTGAATATGAAAAAGTGTATGGAAATCCGAGTCACGTGTTAATTCCCATTAATAGATTGATCAAACAGAAACATCCTCATTCAGACATTCATTAAAAAGGACTAATGGTTTTACATTCTAACTGTACACTAAATATATATGATAACCGAATATTAGCATTATACTAATAAAAGTAATGATTTCCAAGAAAAACATGTTGATCAGTTGTTGCTAGATTGGATATATGGTAAAAGAGTTAACAAGATATTTTGATCGAAAGTAAATTTTATGGTATTTGCGTTAGAACAAACAGTAGAATTTATGAACTATATAGAAACACAAACTGAAAGAAAATTAGATGGTTTTGAATGAGCGTGATGAATCAGTGTTCTGTTGTAATCCACTTTTTTATGCTATATGTCGTCTGCCTAAGTAAGCATTCTACAAACATCCTTTAAGTACAAAGGTTAGGTTTCTAAATGTGAATTCTTATAGTTGTACAGTGTGTAAAAGACGGGCCGTTAGATCATGCCGTAAAATTTAATGCAGTATGTTGGTTAACTTTGAAAGCTTTATTTCAGTTAACTTGGTGTCCCATATCAAGTAAGTGACTGGGAATAGAGCTCTTAATTGCCCTTAACTATTCTTTGCTTAACCAAGGCAGATGATGTTTAGTGTTACGATAAATCTCCATTTCCAGTTCAACAATGAATAAGACGAACAATCTGATTGTGTAGCCATGAAATCGCCACTGGGTATTTTTCTGGCAGAGATTTATCTTACAAAACTAAAGAATAATCAGTCAACAATTAACTGTCGTATTCAGAGTAATATCTTCATAGTATTGAAAGATAAAGATGAAAAAGTTACTTTATTTAACCTTGTAATTAACATTCATTCATCAATGACATTTAATTTTGATGAAAAACATAAAGTAACATCATACCACTGGGTTCTGTCTGGCTTAATTGAGTAAAAGATTGTTAGGGGCGATTAAAAGTTTTATTCTCTATCATTTAACTGGCGAAAGATGTCAAGCTGACTTAAATAAAACTTCTAAAGTTATCCATCATATTCCATGAAATAACTTGATCTCTTTTTGCTGATATATGGTGTAACAATTTGAACTAATTCACATATGTATCAGTAATTACATTGGTTACAACTGATATCTGATAAGTAAATTAGTCAAAATCTACTTTTTATAATAACCAGTTAAGATAGATCTTTTACTATATTTGTTAGTCACGAAACTCACCTCACTAATCATATATTGATCATCTCGTAAATTCGATCTACAAAAGCTTATTTATTATTTTATTTATTTTAACACATAGATATTGGTACAAGGAGGCACCAAATACATATGCGCCACACAAATCTCATTCGATATGTGTGAGGGCTGTGATACTACCCGGGTGCCCGAACTGAAGCAGGTGGTTTTCTTTGGGAGCCACCCTCCAAGCCTTCAACCTGAAGGTCTGATCCACAAGGCAGTAGAGCATCGTAAGGAGATGCAGTCCCATGAAAGCCGGTGACCATTAATTGGTTCATACGCCATTCGTTCCTTCAGGATACTGGAGCCCATGTGCACCATTTGTTTGGAATCCGGTTAAAGGGCCGGACATTCGCTTTTCGTCCTCTCATTTTCGTAAACAACATCCCCGCCACGAGAAGGCAGTGGGTAGGACTTCCCTGTCAGAGACTGTATACGCGTGGCCATGAGAGAGCATTTGGAGAGGGAGAGCTGACTCTCCCCACTCTCGGCCATACCAGGGCATTCGTGGGCAAAAGCTTACAGTTTTTTGTATGATACTGGATACTTTATGGTTGGGTATAACTTAACATCTTATAGAATAAAAATGAGTTAATGAACACTCATTACAATTTTCTTCTGATTTATTTAAAAATAAGATTTATGTATTTTAAATTATTCTATTACCATAATTATTTACTGAGTTTTTCATCTGTTTTAGCAAACTAATTCATTAAAAATATTCGCTTAATCAACATTCTCATGATTAAATGGAATAAATTGATGTTCACTTATAAAGTTTCCAATTTAATGAAAACTTTCGTTACAAATAATTCATCATTAATAATACCTGTTGGATTTGTTCGGTATTATTCAATTTCTTTTAGTATTAGAATGAATAGTACTACTATTCAAACTTATAATAGTAGTCGCTTAATTTATAGAAATTTATCATTTACTACTAATTTATATCAACCATTATCACAATCATCATCGACATCAGTAAAACCGAAAGATCATCAAACCAATTTAAGTTTGGGAATTTTTCATCCGAAGAAGAAACGTGTAGATAAAGTGAGTGTAATATATATGTACATATATGTATACTTGTTTTAATGGAATTATTATGAACTGACTAAAAAGAAAATTATTTATTTCGGTTATTTGAATGATTCACAGGATGTTTATTGTAACTTCATTAAAATTGACGACTAAATCGGATATAAAATTTTAGCTTTGATCAGTAGTCTAAATGAAAACCAGGTTTTCTTTATCATGCCCTTGAAATCAACTAATTAAAATACATGATGTGCTTGTCTATGTTCTACACATAGGTAGGAGAATTTTCTTTAAAAGATAAACATTAATAATTCCCGACCGTTGTTGCCACATTGACGTGGTGGTCGGGCTTGCCTACCGAGCTACACTGGCTGGAACATATGTTCCTGTAGGTTCTACCATGCCAGGCAGGTCGATTGGAGAACGGTAAGACTAAAAGCGGCAGCTCAAGGTCTGAGGGCGAAGTCATACTGCTGTCTGTAGAGGGGTGTGACAGCAGTAAGGTGTTTCCTTCAGACAACCAGCATGACAGCGATGCTGCCTTCCCACAAGGAGGGGCGGGGTTAGAAAAGGTCGACCCTAAAAATGCACACCTCGCCTTATCCCACGGATATCCGTCTCCGGCGGTAAGGTCTCAACAAGTACGGAGCTAACACAAAAATTACCCATAAAAAGGTCGTGTGTGACCGACTTCAAGCAGTTGTCTCTTGGGCATTGCGGTCACGCTCTCAGTTCAGTAGGACCACCTGTAATCCGATTTCCTTTTCAGGCACTTCCGGAAAAACCGTTCCACGGTGTGGGAAATCTGGAAGTGATAACCGTTCTCATACCACTAACAGCACTCAAGACCACTGTATTCATAATGACTGACTGACTGACATTAATAATTCGTCAATCTACTTAGCAGGTTTTTTTTGAATATGAGATGTAACCACGTTTTCATGGTGGAGTTTTATTTTTTGTTACCATTATGCATCGTAATTCTGTAAAGGGCTTTCAACTCTCAGGTTTTATTTTATAATTATTTGTAACAATTCTTAACCTCGTAACGCGAATCCCATTAAAATTACAGATCATTTAATGTATAGTTTGCAGTGTTCTCAACAAAACCATTTTGTTTCGATAACGATATTAAACAATAGAGAATTTGTTAATTCTTATTATTCTCATCAAGGTCAATGTTGAACCCCATTAAAGAATGTCATAAATTTATATAGTTCAGATCCTATGTCATCACACTATTTGTAGTAACGCCGCATTCTCCTACATTTCATTATCGACATGTATGATTAAAACCTAATTTTTATGGAAAAAAATGGACGAAGATGTATACCAGGTACTGGTGTACACAACCTAGTCTTCAACGATGCAAAACCAGGGTAATAAAAGAATAATTTATTGATTCCAAATCTGGAGTAATAAGACATGACAAAGATTTATAAATCAAACGAAAGCTTATAAATACGATTCTATAAAATCGTTGACTAATTATACAATAGAAATATAAGTAGTATAATAGTCTTGAGAGTTATACTTTCGTACTATTCATCCCACTATGTTAGTGTTCGAATGAGAAAGGGGAAAAAGCCAACTGAATATAGAAATAGCGCAATCAATAATTAAATAGGATGTCGAATTATGTTTGGCAATAAGATGATTTCCGATGACGATGATTAAGTAAAAAACATGCAGCAGGTTTGTGTGCACATCAAACTTATGAACAAAATCTGAATACAGCACAAATTTTACTTAGATCCAGTGATTCAGTGACAAGACACTAGCTACTAAAACTGATGGCTCTCTGACTAAATAACTGAAGGACTCGTCTGTATTAAAATTTTGACCAGTTAGTAACTACGATTGTGAATTAATTTTAAAAATCTCTTTTGTTTGTTTTCAAATTCGCCAATTTCTGTGGTACAGTAGATAAACTCTGTTGCTCAGTTTAAAAATGATCATCATACACTTGTGTACAAGATTTACTAGTGTTTTGGTGTCAGTTTAGTTAATTAAATTACCACTTATGGATGAAATTCTATAGTCGCATCAAAATTTGATTTTTGCATCGTCTAAGTGTATTCATATTATATACTGTTTATCAAATGAATAATCATTACATTGGTCAGAGTTATATTTTTCCAATCTTTAGTACTGATCTAGTTTTACCGATCAAGTTCCATTAATCTAAGTGGTTCAACATTGCGTTCACTATATTGTAATGTTCGTATAGCTTAGTAATAGCGTCCTGAAGAAGAGCACTAAGTGATACAGGTTCAGACCACATGGTTACAAGTTTTTTCCAAGCATCACTGACGAGTGACAGATAGCATAGAAGGGCTGGACAAACATGACACTAGTCATTACTCACTAATTGATTAGTCGTAAACCTCTTAGTCGTACAATGGATCGGTCTCAACCCGAATAGCACAATGGTTACGTCCCAGACTGTGGGACTGTGTAACGCGGTTTTGAATCCACTAAGGAAAATCAGATTCTTATAGATTGCAAATATGCCTTACCGAAGAGTGCTGGCTAACATGAAACCTTGATCCAGAGTTTCCTGCTAGCTCCAATCGTCTAATATACTGCTTATTGACACTATACTCTTATCTAATCGTTTCCTATTATTTTATTTGTTTTAAATTATCATCTTGTATATACAGGAAATAGTTGACTTAAAACAATCCGGATTTTACGATATCTCAGGTTATGGTTTTGCACAGTACACTAATTTAAAAATGCTCCACTCTTATCTTTCCAAATTTGATCATCTGTACAAATTCCCTACATTACCATCGGAATTATCATCAGAAGTATTGCTAGTCTCTCAATTATCTAAAATAGATACGGAAAATATTAATCCATGGGATGCATTTATTTTCAAGTAAGTGTGTTTGTGTACGTGTCTTTGTTTATGTGTAGCATCTACTCATGGGTATACTCACCGACCATTGGATAGCAATCGTTAATCTCACTATTGTCTGATTGATCTCTTTGATGTGTGATGTTGTAAATCATCGGAGGTAGTTGGTAGATCGTCTAATATTTAGGGCTTTTTTTACATTGTAAGGGTCCTTATTGTTGATATCTACAACAAAAGACAAAAAGGACAGGCACTAGATTGAGTCACGGTTATTACTAAAAGATGACAATTCTGCTCAAATCAAAGGTATGATTTATGAGCACAACTCATTTGCTAACAGTTGAGTGCTGATATACCACAAATCTATAGTTATTTAGCCAGGTGTTGCATTTGAGTATGTTATGTCTATGTTGAATACTGTAAAATTGCAACGTGACTGAACTGAACGACTCAATTAGAGAAAATGACTGACAAACCTCATTCACAATACCTCTGATTGTTCCTTGATCCTAGACACTAACAATTAAGAGTATAAAATAACTTCTAAAGTAATTCGTTGCTTTTATTGATGATAACATGGTCAAAAGTGTATGTTCTGTTATTGATGTTCAGAACTGAATTTTGACTCATCTTTGTTGGCATACATTCCTTCTATGCGGTTGGCCTCAATTTAACCATTTTGCCTCAAGTTTTCTTTTGAGATGAATAGTTTGTGGCTAGCAGTGAAATTCAGAACGAACTTTTAGTTTTATTTATAACTTGTCAGCCTGATGTGTATGTATCTCACTGTTGATGTTCACACTAGGACTCGAACCACTACCTTTTGATTTGGACTCTAAACCGTTATACAGTGAGCTACTGAGTCTATTGCAAGTTAGGAATATTAAATGGTCGTTTCTCAATGTTTCAAATTCATTGGGGTAGCGTAGGGCGCTTGTGGAACCTAAACTCTCTGAACTGAGGATGTTCGGCTACTCTGTGTTCTATCACTGTTGTTTTGAAAAGATTACTGGGAACCAATGTTAACACTATGTTAGTAATGTCAAGGTCCGGCAATATGTATTCGGGCTCAGTGATAATAATTCAACTAGTATCACCAGCTTGAAATGTATACTTTGATAACTTAGTCGTAGTTCACGAATTTCATCGTAACGACTTCCTCATCATCAGTCAGTCAGTCAGTAACAACGTAGAACTTCGTACGTACGTACATCAGTTCGAGTTACCACACCACATTAGCACAGAGATGCAGTTGTCGATTCAAATCCCGTAGTGGTAAAGGTAATAAGAGTATAAGCAGTAATCGGGAAGATTAGGGTCTAGAGAAGTTATTTAAAGAGTATAATACAGTGAAATAAATTTGGAAAGAGGAAAAAAGGGACATGAAGAATTCAGAATATTAGAATTTGGGGGAACACAGAGAGTGGATGCACCTGCGTCATTGCAAACGATTTTGAGCCATGTCATCCAGGGTCTTTAACCATCGATTGCTATCATCTCACGGTCCCCAACCAGGTAGTCTACACCTACCAACATGACTCAGTCCACGTGTCAGTGACTTCATGGACTTGTGCCATGTTTTGGTCTGGCCGCCCATAGCTTTCTTCCAACCTACTCCTATACCACTGAACATAGCACGTCGAGGCAGTCGGTGGTTGGACATACGTAACACGTCCCAGCCATCTCAACTGATGAAGTTTCACTACGTCATCAATTGATTTGCCATCCTTACCTAGTACCCGTTTCCTAACAACTGCATTACTTACTCGATGGTCCCAGGATATACGAGCAATATTTCGAAGACACCCATGATCAAATACTAGTAGCCTACGAATATCCTCTACTCTTACCAGCCATGTTTCACTGCCATAAAGTAGGATGGAACGAACTGCTGCACAGTAAACACGTCTTTTGATTGAGAGACGGATATCTCGCCTACGCCATAAATGACGCAAGTTGGCAAAAGCTAGTCGAGCCTTCTGTATCCGTGCTGAGATTTCGTCACACACCAGACCACAAGAGCTGATGAGACTTCCAAGATAAGTGAAGCGATCGACACGCTCAATTACTTCACTCCCTATCATTAGTTTAGGTGTCGATGCAACCCAATCCTGTAGTAACATTTTGCATTTCGAGGGAGAGAATCGCATCCCGAACATGTTGGTATTGTTGCTTAGAGTGGTCAGAAGACTCTGCATTTTGTCAGCGTCTTCACCAAATAGAACTATGTCATCGGCATATTCTAAGTCAACAAGTGAACCTCCCGGTAGAAGTTCAACCCCTGGAAATTTAGATGAGGAGAGTGTTATCTCTAAAAGTACGTCGACCACAAATTTGAACAAGAATGGAGAGAGTGGACAGCCCTCATCATACACTGTTTTTCGATGTTGACATGGTGCAAAGAGTTGAGAGGTGGTCAGCTTATGACATGATACTGTTGTGTGAAAGATAGTTATATACGACTATGATTGATTAGCTCATCACGACCCCACTGTTGGGGTCCATGAGATGGTGAGATTCAGTGACCTGAGACACTATCAAATATAGCTAACAGCAATCCTACCATGGTTCTCTATTGCTCTTCATGATAGTCAAATAAGGTTAATTCACCGATTTTTTTTCCTAGCTATATTTTCAACCGAACTGTAAATTATTTTTTTCATTTCTTCATTGATTGTACCATCATGATATTAGAAGATATTCGAATTAATATACTAGCCTGAAACTCCCAGAAGTTTCTGATTCAAGTCAGATAGAACTCGATGAGCACAACTGAATTTACTGTATTTGCAAGTCGTAATAAGTGCGAAACAATCTACAAAAGAATCATTACTACATACAAACATAATAACTATTATTCTCCTACATTTCTTCACATTATTATTTCATTAGTGAGGTGTACATTTTTTTGCATATCTTATTGAACCAATTTTGTGTGACTAGGAATTTTGGGCTGTTTACATTTAAATAATTCGCAGCTGCATTTGTATTTCATCACAGCTAGTTATAACAGCGTTTAAGATTGTTTCAATTACCATAATTGAAATTTGATGTGATAGTATTTGAACAGTAGTATTGAGGGAAATTTAACCCACAATGAGAGTAGCTTGTTTCTCTCAAAAATACTGATATAACTACTGTGATCGAGTTTTGAACGAAAATTGATTCAACAATAGTTACCACATGTTTTCGTTTATTTCGATTAGAAGATTTTTCCTAGCCTCAATGTCAAGATAATGTAACACAGTTTATCATGCGAATTTTCAACCGCATCTTTCTTTTTTCAGTATAACAAAAAGTATATTCAGCTGTTATATCTTCCTTTTTTTATACTTTCAGTAACGGAGTGGCTGTGTTTTGGAATATGCCTGAGGAAAATGTAAGTTCATCGGCGTTTTTTCTCGTCGTACATTTCCTTTCAAGATTTCTTCTCTTTTTTTATCAAAAGACTCATTCATTCACTGTTTGCTGCACATTTTCTTTCTGTTTATCTAAAATTCATAATCGAAGAAATTAACAATTAAATATTGACACTTAATTGCCGAATATTAATTCAACGTTGAATTAATGGTTAATAGTTTTGTTTATGGAATATTTCTAGTTAGATAATCATTAAAAGAATCATATAGCATTGTTTGATACTATTTCTATCCTAGTATACAACTTTTCAACAGTATTCCCACGTGACCTCAACAAGAATCGAACCCAAAACTTTTAGATTTCATTAAAACCACGCTATCTTTAGACCAGTGAATTCTAATGTTAATATTAGAAAAAATCATTTTAGGCTATTGAATAGAGCATGTCTAAGAGTAAAACAATTGTTAAGAAAGGAATTAAATGGGAGATTGTTGTTTAATTTTTGTACCAGTATTTTTTGATAGAGAGCAGTAATTTAAATATAAGTTAATTGACGTTACTAACATTTCATCCATTTAAATTAATTTCAAATAAGCCCATATTTTATCAGAAGGGGTTTTGTGGGGATTTTAGTAATCTCAATAGTTGAAATTATGAGTCAATTGAAGCTAGACCACCATGGAAATCTTGGAAGCACTGGACGGCCGTTTCGTCCTACTGTGGGACTCCTCAGCAGTGAGCATCCACGATCCCGCCCCCAGCGAGATCCGAACCCAGGACCTATCAGTCTTGCGCGCGAGCGCTCAACCATTAAACCATTGAGCCAGCACCCAACGGTGTTACTGTGTAACTTCAACCAATCCACGAAATCACTCCACCGTACACCATTGTCTTCAGTGATGCACAATGCTGAGGAGTCCCACACTGGGACGAAACGGTCGTCCAGTACTTACAGGTTTTCTATGGTGGTCCAGCTTCAATTGATTCATGATTTCAACTATTAAAAGACCATATTTGTCATAATTTTATAGTGTACACTTCAAGTAATAATTCTGTTGTTAATCCGGTCACTGATTAAATAATTCACATTAGTTACTGAATACTAGTAATATCAAGTAATTATCCAATTAGTTCTTTGTTTTTATTGATTACTCGTATGGTGATATCAATTTGAAATAAAAATTGTATTCACACTTGTTGATGACCTATAGTCAATTAGTTTGAGATATATCCTTATTGAACAGCTTGAAAATACTTATCTGTATTTATTTATAGAAAATCTGAATTTCGTTCCCAATTTGGAGTTTTTTAATACTATAAGTGGTATAATTATAGTTATAGCAATACATTAGTTACAGTTCACACGCTTCAACAATGTCCAAAGTTATATGTTGATTACATTTGGCTAGAATTAAATTTGATGACTTGTATTTCAATCAGTTGTTTGAAGCTGATCAGCCGAACATATCTGAGTGTAGATGATTCTTGCTACAAGAGTTGTATCATAGTTTCTACAATAAGATTAAATCAAGACAAGATCATAGGCGACATTAAGTCATTTTTACAAGGAGTTTTTACGTATTAAGAGTTTCAACAAATATCATTTATGACAAACCCTAAATTTTAATAACAGTTGTTAATTGTTAAACCAATAGTGACGAAAATAATTTAATAACGGTAAATTTAACTCATTGATATTGTAACCAATGAATATTAGGCCGAAGATTCACCTGAAGCAATTATACTCACTAGGATCCATGTACATTCGTCCAATAGATCACTATATATAATATTATATATATTTAAATAGTAGAATCTGATAATTTCCGTAGATATCCCGTTTGGTTTACGCCCGATTACGTTATATGGATTGTATATGCAGAGTTACTCTTAGTGTTTCCGGTAAGAGGGCCGAACAGAAACCCACACGTGAACGCTTAGCCTCTGGACCACTAAGACGGCATCCAACAGTTTTAATGTCTAACTTTAATCGATACATGATCTTGCTCAACCCTTCATCCATTGTCTGAGGTGAATAACTGTCTCATATCATTAATTTTTGAATTGTCATTAAATTGTTTGTTTATAAATAGCATTTCTTCAAACATAGGGTGTTTCGTGGATATAAAATCCATTTTAGAATTCATTTTGTAGAGTTAAATAGTTATGTCTAACGCTTACATGTTTATTGTACTATATTCTCTGGCAATACAAACCTATACCTGTCATTACCATTGATTTGCATTTTTATGACAATAAAATTGTGATACAATATCCAAAGATTAATTCTAACAGCCGAAGAATGAATAACCTACAGATTAATTTCCTTCTATTGCTTATAACATTTTATCATGTTTATTTTGTATATAAGCATGTTCTTTTTATTACATGAAGAACTATTCATCTGACTAGTTATCTTGTTTTTGATTTTTAATCATTCTGGGGGCCTAAATGAATTATACAGTCTCGTGTGTAACCATCACTTGGCCACACATCATATCATTGAGTTCATCTATCGTTTAGCATTCTATTCATTGATTTTAACAGTGGTCATTTCGTCTAATCAAAACAGAAAAAACCTCCTCTAACATATTCGTAACTAAAAAACTCTTCTCTGTCATATGTTAAGTAATTGCAAGCTAATTGACAGCATGTTCCAATAATTACTAAGTATGTACAAACCATACATTGATTAGTTTTCTAACGATTTTCTTCAATTATCATATGTCATGCAAAGTATATTATAACGTTGTATTTTGTAACTAACTGAATGACTGTTAAAAAATAAACTTTATCTATAAGATACCAATGACATGGTGTCGTGGCATGAAAGAAAGCTGCAAAGGACTGACTTCTGTTGGTCCTTCACTACTCCCTGGTTGGGATCCGAGAGATGGTGCTACACAGTGGCTAGAGACGTTATCAGATATGGCTCAGAATAGAAGCCAATGGCGACCCTGCTGTAACCTTCTTTTACTTTCTTCATAAAAAGTGGTTGTGTCTTCCTTACCTGAAAAATTTCTTCCGATTGTACCTTTCCGTTCCCTCATTACTACCACACTACCTTACACCAATCTCTTCGTTATTGTTCTCTTTTTTTACGCTCCTTACCTGTTTTTTTCTTTTTTCTCTTCGAATTCTCATTGTTTTGTGTGGCGCATATATATTGGCGCTCTCTTGTACCAATATTGATGTGTTCAAATAAATAAATAACACTATAAATTAAACAATATTTAATAACCTTAAATTTACCAATCTGACATTCTTTCACTCAATATATACATAAAGTATGATCTCATGTAATAATTGAAGTGACCTTGGTATATTTTTCTGAAATCCATGCTTAATATTGTCATAGATTTTGTTACCATTTAACTGAAGAATATATATCGGTATCTTATATATATTCATACTTTACTAAATATTTAGCACCAATTATTGTTAAAAGAATTTCGTCAGTTCAGTGAAGGAATTTTAGAAGAGAATCTAATTGAACGTGAAGATTTAAGATATTGTTTAACCAAGTGAGTATATTGTTATTTTTTTCTTTTAACTCACTTTCCATTTGAAATGTACTTCAATTAACTGTTCAACCTTGATTGGTAATTTTAACAATTAAATAATGTGACTGACTTCAAGAGGCATATCCTGGAGTTCTAGTGAAAAGCCGTGACCAATGAAGTTCGACCAGGTCTGTTGCGAGATATCAGTTCACTGAAAACAATGGTGGACAGTGGAGCGATTTCGTGGGTTGGTTGAAGTTAGACAGTAATACCGTTGGATGCTGGCTCAGTGGTTTAATAGTTAAGCGCTCGCGCGCAAGACTTGATAGGTCCTGAGTTCGGATCTCGCTGGGGGGATCGTGGATGCTCACTGTTGAGGAGTCCCACAGTAAGACGAAACGGCCGTCCAGTGCTTCCAAGATTTCCATGGTGGTCTGGCTTCAATTGACTCATAATTTCAACTATTGAAATTACTAAAATTTCCCCAAAACCCCTTTGAACATATATTTACACAGTTTGTAAAGGTTTGTAATTTTCTTGTCAATGTTGAAGATTGTAATTGATCAATTTCTGTTGTCATTTGTGCATCATGAACAGATTGGGTTGATATTATTATTTAACCATGATTTCCTATTAAAGTTGGATGGTGACTAGCGGTGGCATCCAAAACTCTCTTGTCATCTTATTTGATGATCGGTTAGAGATGAATATACCTTCATCCCAGTGCTGATTTTCACACTGCGACTCCTGATCCAATCCCTTTCGTTCTGAAAACTTATAACGAAATAGAATTATAGAGTTAATCCTTTACAGATGCACATATATAAAAAAAGACTGATCAATTGGAGACCTTAACATCAACAACGATAAAAACATGTTTAGACAATAGGTATCATTACTAAGGTTTAACTTGATAATTTCAAATAAATTGAGCCTTGGATAAATTGTTATTCATAAAAATAATCTATTTGTAATATCCTAATGAGTAGAAAAACTAAATTAACCCAACTTTAAATAGTACAAAGGAACACTGAAAAAAAATATTGAATATGATCAATGAAAAATAAAACAGGTCAATGTTATGTCACTCCAGTCAATTTGATTTATGTGACATTTGTAATATAAAAGAATAGAGTTGAATTTGTATGTATGATAATATTATGTGATATCTGAATAGAATCAGACATGGTGATCCAATTTTGATGGATGATACAGCTTTTTTTTTCTATTGGAGGCCGTTGGATTTAGCAATATATGAAAAGCTTCCGCTACTTGTCTTTCTTCATATCTGGGAAAGCCTTTTTGTATTATTTTGATATTTTTAATATCGACTTGATAGTTACTGAAAATGGCATGGACTGTTGTTGCCGATTTGATTTGGAGTCTTTCCAGTTCTACAGAATTATTAGGCGGTTTCTTTGTGCACCTTAGATGCTATCTGGATCGAGTCAAGATTTCACGAGATGACTCTTTAATATATAGAAGAGATCACAATCAATACATCGCAGTACTGTGTTGACATAAGGAGGATCTCATCCTTCATGTGAATCAAAGCATTCCTAACGGTGTTGGTTGTTTTGTAGTATGATTTAATTCTGTATTGTTTTAAGATTCTTTGGAGTTCTTCTGTTGTGCTGTGGCGGTATGGTGAAACTACACTACCAATTCATGGTATTTCATTCGAATTATTATTTAGCAGTAAATCATATCGTTTTACTGCATTTTTAATAATCTTAGTGGGAAAATTATTAAATTGTAAGATGTTTAGACAATATTTAAAATATCTCTTTTAACGATGTGCAGTTGTATATCGTATTCATTAAATAACTGATGATTGGCTTAATGGCTTAATTGGCTTATTACTTTGAGCATTATAAATATCTTATTGTATATCATTATTTTTATACTTCACAAACTAACCTTTAGACAGATTTGACTTATTCTTGTTAACGGTGTACATAAATGAATTATCTGTGAATAAATCATAATGGTTGATTCTCTTGGATGAACGAAAGGATTGACCTCGATGAACGACTGACTTTTCTAACTCCAGTGAAGGTAACGTGATATATGAATACTGAGTTGGTTATATATTCCAGCTTGTTCTCGAAATCGTTCCTTCAATAAGCTCTCTCCTGCTTGGGTTTGGGCACCCGGGCAGTATCACAGCCCTCGCACAAATCAAATGAGATTTGTGTCGCGCATATGTATTTGGTGCCTGCTTGTACCAATATCTATGTGTTCAAATAAATAAATAAATAAGCTCTCTACAGAGCCAATAAACAAACTACATGAGGTATAATGGCTGTATGAAATGTAAGATGTATATATAAGTGGTCGACATTGAACTACATGAACTATTTAGCTAAAAAATGTCACTATCTACTTATTTGTTATGTGATCAGTTTGTTTAGTTATAAATACACATTAGCTTTAAGCATATTTATTCGATAGTTGATAACGCGAATTCCCACTCAATCATTAATTCCTCTATCTACTTGAGCTTGTCGAGGGTCGAAAGCTCGTTCTAATAACTCAACTAGATAATACATTGTATTCATTCTATAATCGAATTAGTTTATTTAAATTAAGTATTTTCATTTGACCAATATCATTCCTTTTTTTCATAGTGATCATACCCGTGTTGTCAGTGAAGACATTTACTTACATATTCCATCATTCGAAGATGTGTCACATCACACAGAACAACAATCGCACAAAGTGAGGTATAAAAAATGTTGTTTGTATGGTATTAATTTTTAATTTATTAGGATCTAACATTACAAGACCAATATCCAAAGGTAGCATCAACTCCTTTGACTGACGATAATTCACTGTTGGAAAAATTTGCATTTTCTGATGCTTTAGCCTTGTCAGGTAGGCCTTTTTTCCTTTTTTAGATTTTATTTTTAAAAAATATTTCCTTCATTTGAGATCATGAACTGATCAATGTTAGACCACCGTTGGAAACCTGGAAGCACTGGACGGCCATTTCATTTTATTATGGAAATACTCAGCAGTGTGCACCCACGATCTCACAATCGTGGCTCAAACGTAGGACCTTTTGGTCCCGCGCGTGAAATATGAACCTCCAGACCATTCAGCTGGCATCCACTGGTGTTAATGTCTAATTTCAACCAATCCACGATATTGTGTGGCCATCTTCCATTGTGCTCCATAGATAACTGCCTCACATCTGACATTGATCCGTTCATGATCTCAACAGTTCCTTTTATTATTTATTGTTATTGCATGGATAAAACTAAGTGTTGTTATTTTTAATCAATCTATGGTTTCATAAAAGAAATTATTTTATCCTATAATTTACTGAGGTTGTATGCATTATTGGCTGCACTGTTATCGTTATGTGTTGAAATCTTAGTGCTATAAATTGAATAAGTATCACACTAATGACATTGAATGTTAACTGCATTATATCAGGGATTTATTGAAGTTTAAAATGCTGTAGACTATTAAGTTTTTCATTTAAAATAAGTTGAAATTCACTGTCCGTAAATCTTCAACAACTAAAGTTACCTGAATGAGGTTCATACAGTTATCATAACTAACTAGTCGGAGACATTCATTGATATTGTCTAGAATGAATAATAATGAAACAGATTCATTCACTTTTTGTCCTCCATTAGATCTTGAGTTTTTAAATTATCTTATGCTGCTTTTAATTCCTCAAATTTGTACTTTCTTCGCTAACCATCAAATGAATATGACACGTTTCAACTTGATTCATATTGTCTTTGACTATTATTTTCCACTATCACTGGTACCTTTGTTATTCTTCTACTACACTGATATTTATCTTGACATTATGAGTTTCTAATTTAATATTCTTTTTGTGATTTAAATCAAGAATCAATGATTTGATTACAGATTTCTCTTTTTTCGTCTCAATGTTATTACATACTACTTTTTGTTATTTTATAGCCACCTTATAATTTCACATATATACTACACATTGAAATTTGCTCATTACATAATAATGGCACTATCTACCTTCTCAGATCTCAGTAAATATGATGATACATATTTAAAGCTGCAATCTGTTGATTATAAACCATAGTGTTTAGATTCAATTCACTTACTTATTTACTTAGGCCTGTTACCCCTCGTGGAGGAGAATAGGCTTCCACCAGCATTCTCCATCAAACTCTATCCTGGGCAATTCTTTCCTGTTGTTATTCATCCTTTTGATGTCTGCTTCCAATTCTCGACGAAGTTTATTCTTGGATCTTCCTCTTTTTCATTTCCCTTCAGGACTCCAAGTTAGGGCTTGCCTCGTGATATAGTTTGATGATTTCTTCAATGTATGTCCTATCCACTTCCATCGTTTTTCCCTAATTCCCTCTTCAGCTGGAAGTTGGTTTGTCCTCTCCCACAGTAGGCTGTTGCTAATGATATCCGACCAAAGGACATCCAGTATCTTGTGTAGACTATTGTTTATAAATACCTGTAATTTTTTGATGATGGTTGTAGTAGTTCTCTAAGTTTCACTTCAGTACAAAAGGACTGTCTAGATATTCCTATTGAAGATTCTCACTTTGATATTGGTTGATAATTGTTTTAAGTTCCATGTGTTCTTCAACCAATTGTTTAACTATCCAAGTAGAGATTATAATTTTATATGAGTTATAACTACCGTGTTGATCTTCATTGTTTGTTTATATAGAGAATTAAGTCACTGGTTCATTCATAATAGACAATGATTCATAGTGTATTTTTAAAAATTGTATTTGATTGTAGAATAGTGATTTTCTTCTGTGAACATTTAATTATTTTTTATGGTTTTCACATTTTTTTAAACTGCACATCATAATGTGTTTAGTGAAACTCTCTCTATTAGAGAATGGATTCGATACAGCAGTTGTTGAAATTGAACCATGGATCGAAGTAAGTGACTAGTTGATTGTTAATACTTTCTTTTTTTTCATGCTTCTTATTTTGATTTACTCAGCTATCTTTTTTCCCCGACCGAAGCTGCTACCTTGACTCGGTGGTCGGGCTTGCCTATCGTGATGACCCAACCGAGCTATATTGGCTGGAACATATGTTCCTGTAGGTTCTACCATGCCAGGCAGGTCGATTGGAGAACGGTAAGACTAAAAGCAGCAACTCAAGGTCTGAGGGCGAAGTCGTACTGCTGACTGTAGAGAGGTGTGACAGCAGTAAGGTGTTTCCCTCGGACAACCAGCATCTGCAGCGATGCCGCCTTCCCACAAGGAGGGGTGGGGTTAGAAAAGGTCGACCCTAAAAATGTCACACCTCACCTTACCTCACGGATTTCCGTCTCCGGCGGTAAGGCCCTTTGAAGAACGGAGCTAACACGTCAAAAACCTTCCACAAAAAGGCCGTGCGCGACCCGCCTCAAGCAGTTGTCCCTTGGGGTCTGCGGTCACGCTCCCAGGTCGTAAAGACCAACACTAATCCAATTTCCTTTTCAGGTTCCTCAAGAAATACCCTTCCACGGTGTGGGCATCCGAGAAGTGATATCAGCCCTCATACCCGTAACAGCACCCGTAACGGCTATCTTTTTTCTCGATTCGAACTCTTGATTGTTTTATTAATTTGCATTCAATTTATCAGTGAAAATAACTAGGTATTCAGTTTGTAGCTTGAATACATTATAGATCGACCTTAGTTGATGTATCAGTGATGACCAAGGAGATAAATCCCTGGCTATTTCGTCTTTATTTGGAAAGGCCTACGTGTAGTGTGCACTCAACATCTTCAAGGAGTGAACACAATGTGTTCAAGTTTCGTGATGAACGCCTAACTGTTAAACCATTAGGTTAGCATTCAGTTGTTTATCTTTCTAGCTTCAACCAACTCGGGATTATTTAATGACTTTGGTAACAACTGTTTTTGTTTCCGACTTATCTGGACTCTGTCAGTTACAACTTTACATTCAAATTACAAAAAACTCGTCTCGAAGTAAATCGCCAATCAAAATACTATTGTAGTTTTGTCAAACGGAATTTTTACGGAGACTATCACTTATATATGAAAATAATGTTCAAAAAACTTTTAACAAAATTATAGGTATCAGAAGGAGTTTTTTGTGGATATTATAATAATTTTAATAGTTGAGATCATGAGTCAATTGAAGCTAGACCACCATAGAAAACCTGGAAGCACTGGACGACTATTTCGTCCTGTTATGGGATGACTCCTCAGCAGTATATATTCACGATCCCGCCTCGCGAGATTCGAACCCAGGATCTACCGATCTCACGCACGAACGCTTAACTTCCAGACCACTGAGCCGTCCAGTGCCTCCAGGTTTTCCATGGTGGTCTAGCTTCAATAAACTTGTGATCTCAACTATTAAAAAAACTATACGTATTTAACGCTGGTAAAGTTGTTTAAGTAAATAACTATAATCACATTCATGTGACTAGATTGAACTGCATGAATTTCGTCTTCTATTTCAAATTCTTGTCAATAATAAATTTGGTTTCTTAGGCGAATATAAAAAGAGAAAATCACAACTATTTCTTTTTCGAAAGTGAAAGTAATATTTCAGGAATCATTTTGTTAATGATTATCAAAGTTAAATGCAACTGATGTATCTTATCTTAGAACAATAAAACAATGTACTGAACAAAATGAAGAAAAATAAAGTGATAAATTATAATAAAAGTAGTAACGATCTCATCTGGTCAAAAAAAAATTTTGAATGAAGTAATGGAAACTTATTCATGAAACATTCAACCATAACATTTACAGAATAATATAGAGAATCAATGTATAGTTATGACAATCCAATCGATTTTGTGTCATAATATCATTCAATGAGTATTATGTAGGTAGGTAAGTAGGTACGTATCAATTTGATAGTTTATATTTATCAGTGAATATCGACCAAACCAATGAATTCAATCATTTCACTGAAACTAATGTTATATGTTTGTTTAGTAACCGTTAATACTGAACGTAACTTGATCATTATATTGTTTGTTTTTTCAAATCAAAACATGGTTATATTTTTGAATATTTTTAATTAATGTAAAAGTGAATTTTGTTGTGATGGATGGTGTCCAAAATCTGATACTGATACACGTGTTGCTATGCACTAACCTCCAACTGACTACTTGAGCGGGAACTCAAGAGTAAGCGAAAAAGTGCATTGGAATACCGAATAAAATGCACAAATATCCATTCATAAATATATACAACCACACAATTCTTAAGAAATTGACCCATTTCTCAGCCAATGAAATGCATTTGTCCTTTAGGTCACTTCTGATTACCATCAAATTGACCTTCTCAATGAGTTACTTTTGACTGGCTCTCCATATCAAATTTCTTTTGATGTTTTGTAATCTCATTTAACCATTCAGTCAGTTAACATTTGAAATTCTATCTTCACTATTAACATGAACCTGTAAAAGTTGTTTTATTCTCTGAAAATGCAAATTATATAAAATTAAGAAATGCTAGAAAAAAATTTATCTTTCTATTCAGTTGAAATATTCGAAATAATTTATTATCGAAAATATTTTTGAATTTTTGTAATGATGACCATGTTTTTGAGTTGTCAAGACAAATAAATCAACTGACGACTAATCCAGGATGTATAATAATGATTTAATGTTGTCGATTTATTGTTGCTAATACGATCGATCCAAATAAAATGAGTATCGAAAGATAACGTAATTAATCAATGTTATATGCCTTTAAGAATTCCTTGATAATGTCTTTAGAAGCTGAGAAAAAAGCAAAATGTTTTTGTCTATTCATCATTTAATGGAAGCTCCTAAGAAATTTCTAGAAAACTGATAGATTGTGTGTCATAATCTTGTTGAATAATCACCCATTTCGTTACTAAATGTAATCTATTTTTGTAATCCTCCAGAATCTCAAGGCCACACGTAGGCCTATGAATATCCTTGTTTTCTGCAATTAACTTAACCTTGGAAGAAAAGCTCCGTTTTGTACTTCCCTTCAAAGCACATTCAAGTACCGGACGTTTCAATCAGTAGAATGATGTTTAAACACAAGAATAAACATGATTTCAAGTCATTTTGAAAGATAATTTATTAGAAGCTACGAGTTTCGTAGATCATTCAAAGACTATTACGATTAAGACTTAATTTTCAGTTATTACTCTCTCCATTTCGGGATCATTATTTGCTGTAGAAAATTTGTCCAGGGACTAGTTATGCACAGTAACTTGACAATTATTAGTTTAAGTCATTAAAGCGGTAATTATAACTTTTTGTGTTTATCGTCTTTTGTAGAAGATGAAAACAGGTCGTGGTGCTAGATTCCGTCAATCTGCAGTTTTACGAAAAACTGGTGAATTGTACACAATTAAGTAGGTTGCTTCTTATGGTTTAAGGCATCAATGCGGTAGTTGTATGATATGATATTCTCTAGAGGTTTACTATTCAACTGTGAGAGTTTTTAAAATCATCAACCTAGGATGCTTTATCAACATCACTTTCTATGGAACGAACACATAAATATCCTGCGTATATGTACCACCTGTATCCCATAAATAAATATTGGTTTTCCAACCAAGCTTTAAAAATTATATTCATAATGTCCGGTCAAATACCAAGTTATAGCAGAGATATTTTCTCAATAAGTACCAGTTATTTTAAAAAATTTTGGGTTTCATCATATAATGTGAAATAATTTAACTCATATTACCATATTCATGTTAGATATTTAAAGAATCAGTACTTTGTGACAAGAATGTAGAATATCTTAATTGAACAAATAAGTGTTGGAAACTCTAGGGTCTAAAATAATCAGTCCTGATGGACTAGTTTGTTACAAAATCTTGGCATCTATTCAGAAAGCTCAGTTAGTTTTTATCAACTCCCATCACTTATGAGATAAACGATGTCCGTCTTCCAACTAATGGACTTGTACATTTTCCAGAAGCTCTCGCTGTTCTAATTAATGTCCGTGAAAATTGGTCATTAAGAATAAAGGAAATTCGTAGGTTACTAGTATTCGATCATAAGTATCTTTGAAGCATTGTTCGTGTATTTTGGGATCACCGGGTGACCAATGTTTAGGTTAGGGATAGGATACCAAGCAGAGGTGGTAAATTGGTTGACAGGGTTGTGAATCCTCATGGATCTAAGTCAGTCAGTCAGTAACAACGTAGAACTTCGTACGTACGTACATCAGTTCGAGTTACCACACCACATTAGCACAGAGATGCAGTTGTTGATTCAAATCCCGTAGTGGAAGAGGTAATAGGAGTATAAGCAGTAATCGGGAAGATTAGTGTTTGGAGATGCTACTTAAAGAGTATAATACAGTGAAATAAATTTGGGAAGAGAAAAAAAAAGAGACAAGGACGGATAAGTAGATCAAGATTTGGGAGAACACAAAGAGTGTATGCACCTGCGCCGTTGCAAACGATTTTGAGCCATGTCATCCAAGTTCTCTAACCATCGGTTGCTATCATCTCGCGGTCCCCAACCAGGTAGTCTACACCTACCAACATGACTCAGTCCACTTGTCAATGACTTCATGGACTTGTGCCATGTTTTGGTCTGGCCGCCCATAGCTTTCTTCCAACCTACTCCTATACCACTGAACATAGCACGTCGAGGCAGTCGGTGGTTGGACATACGTAACACGTCCCAGCCATCTCAACTGATGAAGTTTCACTACGTCATCAATTGATTTGCCATCCTTACCTAGTACCCGTTTCCTAACAACTGCATTACTTACTCGATGGTCCCAGGATATACGAGCAATATTTCGAAGACACCCATGATCAAATACTAGTAACCTACGAATATCCTCTACTCTTACCAGCCATGTTTCACTGCCATAAAGTAGGACGGAACGAACTGCTACACAGTAAACACGTCCTTTGATTGATAGACGGATAACTCGCCTACGCCATAAATGACGCAAGTTGGCAAAAGCTAGTCGAGCCTTCTGTATCCGTGCTGAGATTTCGTCACACACCAGACCACAAGAGCTGATGAGACTTTCAAGATAAGTGAAGCGATCGACACGCTCAATTACTTCACTCCCTATCATTAGTTCAGGTGTCGATGCAACCCAATCCTGTAGTAACATTTTGCATTTCGAGGGAGAGAATCGCATCCCGAACATGTTGGTATTGTTGCTTAAAGTGGTCAGAAGACTCTGCATTTTGTCAGCGTCTTTACCAAATAAAACTATGCCATCAGCATATTCTAAGTCAACAAGTGAACCTCCCGGTAGAAGTTCAACCCCTGGAAATTTAGATGAGGAGAGTGTTATCTCTAAAAGTACGTCGACCACAAATTTGAACAAGAATGGAGAGAGTGGGCAGCCCTGACGAACACCATTTGAGGTAATCAAATTTGATGACAGTTCGCCATAAACTCTCACTCTACCAGTTGTGTTCGAGTAGAGAGTCTTTATAAGGTTAATGTACTTCTTTGGTACTCCTTTCAGTGACAAACACTGCCATAGAACGTTACGATCGACCGAGTCGAATACTACTTTAAGGTCGAGAAATACTACCATTGTGGGGCGTCTGAACGTGTGTCTGTGTTCTACAACCTGACGTAGTGTGAATATCTGCTCTATACAACCACGTCGAGGTCGAAAACCGGCCTGGTTTTCTCTAGTCTGCTCTTCACGAGCTTTGATTAGGCGTCGAAGTATTATTGAAGCTAATATTTTAGACACTATATTAGTCAAACTGATTCCTCTGTGATTGTCACAAGAGGACTTTTGTCCTTTCTTATAGACTGGCACAATCAGTGATTGAGACCAGTCAGATGGGATTATGTCCAGTTCCCAAATTCTACCTAAGACCTCAGTTAATCTCACTGCTAATACTGAACCACCATCCTTATAAATCTCAGGAGTAAACCTGTCAGGGCCTGCTGCTCTCCCTCGCTTCAAATTTCCTATGGCTTTTTCAACTTCGTAAATAGACGGAGGACCCACATTAACTTGCCATTCAGGTTGACTGGAGATCGTGGGAAACCGAAGTGTGGCTGAAGGCCAGTTGAACTGATCCCTAAAGTGTTCTGCCCATCGATCCAATCTCCTGGATTGAGAATGTATAATATGTCCATCTTTCTCTGAGATTGTTTCGCTAACAGTCGGTTACCTAATACCCGTTTCCTTAACAAGTCTGAACAATGGTCTGCTATTACCTATTGCCGCTGCCTTTTCCGTCTCTCTTGCTTTCGCTACCCACCAGTGTTGCTCCCTAACCTTACGGGTTACCGTACTAGCAGATATCACTGTTGTGTCCACAGCTTTTCGGATATCATTCCTTGCTGCCTCGAGGTGGGCATCACATACATGGCTGCCTAACTGTTTTCCTAGTTGTTCTTGAAATGGATCTAAGTGAGTACGTTAAATGAAAGTTAGACCCAGCCAAACCAGAACGTGACGTCAGTCTCTGAAGTCGTTGACTGTTGGTCTAAGCCATGTTGATTGATGCACACTGTTCGGTTGGAGTCTTCGTGATTATCTTAACCGATGGTTGAAAAAGCCATGTGACATTGCTCAGAATCGATCGTAATGGCTTATTTGCATCTAATCTTTGTCTTCTCGTACGTTTTGAGTACTATTTAAACTTATGTTAGTTTAATTTCGGTTATTTATTCACTCCGAAGAAGTGGCTTACATTAAGTTACGGAACGTCAGAAATATGATTTTTCTACTCATTGGGATATAACAAGAATATATTTATTATAATCCATAATATTAAAAAAATACACTATACAATTCAAAACACTTATATCGCTTGTAAAACTTATGGTAAACAATTGTATTGTCCAAGCTGAATGGTTTAACTGTGAAGCTTTTATTATCTCCATGAATGTTCTTATGATGTTGTCTAGAGGGACAGTGAAATCTTAACGATTAAATTACCCAGTTAATGTAATGCGACCTCAGCAATATCATCATCTTCCTGAGCTAAAAAGTTACCACTTGTAAAGTTTTTTTAATCTTAATAAAGCTACTGAATTGTACTGTTATATATGATATTTTGTAAGTTCTGTTATTCATTATTATATATAACATCATTCTATATCTTGAGATATGCTGGTGAGCGGCCTATGCTCCTCCACGAGGGGTAACAGGCGTAAGTAAGTAAGAATATCTTGCGATGGTGAAGATTTGTAGCTCAGGAAAACTGGAGACATATCGGAAGCTGACCAGCACAAATCAATTTCAGTAGCAACAATCCAATGACTCACAAAATCAACTGTATACAAACTTTATTCGAGCGGATGAGAATTCACTTCAGCACACTTGCAGCGCGTAAAAGATGAAGCGTTCTAATGACTATCCTTCAAAAGAACGGCTACCCACATAACGTTCTCAATAAATATCAATCCGACTCGTCAGTAACAACGAAATAAGGCATAGAAACCAACAAATGGATTATCTTACTATATATAAAAGACGTATCAGAAATTACAACGAGGTTATTAGGGTCATTTTATTATTTACATTTTATCAGATAGTTGTTGGGGATACACAGAAAATTCCTCGAAAAAAAAACCCAAAGGGTCCTTGAATACACTGGGTAACATCTTATGCAACCAGTATTCAACAGAAGTTTACCAAAACCATCTAGAAAGTGAAAATTCACGTCATATCTCTGATTGGACAAAATGCTTATCCTGTTACTATGTTTACAAGGGTTTCAGAAATTTCCAGAAGCCCAAGGTTATCTGAAATGTTATAAATACCCTCGATTTTCTGTACACAAACTAACCTTGGAGTAAAGTGTTCTGTCTATATTTCGCACCCTTTTCTCCTATGTTCAAGTTGTCGGGTAGATTTAACCTGAGGTTATACTAGAAGCGCTTAAAAAAATCCGATTCAAGCGTTTAATTCGAAGATTTATCATCTTTTAAGTCCAATGATCTGTTAAATATCTTTCTTTTTATTTTCTAAATTATAGACATTTATTGAATGTTAGTACTAGCTTAATTGAAACACCTGATTTCTATTGGGAAAGACCAAATGTTGAGAAATTATTTGAAAAATTAAAATGTGTCCTAAGTGTTTCATCTAGAGTAAAGGTATGTTTAATTAATATATATTTATATGTGTTTTCCAATTAATTTAATTACTTAAATTAAGTGTGAGATTATAATTTATGGACGACCTTTGAGTGATGCTACAATGACTTTGAGAATTTCCATCTATTAACTAAAGCTAAATAAGGATTATAAGCCAGTGTGAGGAATTAAGATTATGATTTTTAGTTGATAGTTATAGTTAGGAACTAGATTTAGGATTTTCATCACAAACTGAGATTACTTAAAATGCCAAAACGCTATTTAACTAAATGGATGAATAGATTTCGCGCCGAAATCCAAGACGTGTTACCCTAAATCTATTTGGTTCGTCTATAAATTATAGTCTCACCAAGTGATTAGAGTAAAATTTAAAGTTATTTTAATGCTTCAGATGTAACAATGTCAAGTGTATTTTTCATAAATATTTGGATTATGCTAAATCTATAATAATTCCAGTTAACATATTGGAAAGTTCAATGTTTGTATATGGGGATAACTTATCATTCATGTAAGAAGTTGATTTGATTATAAAGTTAGCTGATAGTAATTAATAATGGATACGAATTGTATGTCTAACGTTTCTTACAAAAATAACATTTGTTTTTTTTTCGTTGTAATTTATTTATTACTACATGCGGATTGTCTTGATATTGCCATTTAGGCACATGCATTACTAGCGGAGATGAATAGCGACTAGCAGTAGAATTCAGAATAAGCGTTTCATCCTAATCAGCGAATATCTGGATCCAGTAGCTATGTGTATAACGTGATGCTGATCGAAGTAAACATCAATTCTAGAATACAGGTAAATCCAGCTAACGAGTTTTATATAGGATGAAACTCACGTCCTGGATTCCACTGCTAAAATCTATTCGTTAAGAATATATACCCAACTTAATAAACCTTGATAATTGTGTAAAAACAAAAGAGTCTTGATAAATTTCATAATTTTTTATTGCATAATTTATTGATTTACATTTACTTCTTTCTAATCGATTTAAACATGTCATAATCTCAAATTCATTCGACAGTATAGTTTAACTTTACTGTTCATGTTTCAATGAATAATGTTAGTTGTTGTTTGTTTTTGTTAAATTTCAAATATCCTACAACTTTATGTAGTTTCACTTAAAATGCTTCTTATTTTATAATGTGTCTCTTTAAACAATATAGGTTTTAAATTCACGTTTGGATATGTGTAATGAATTAACATCAATTCTAACAAATCATTTATCTTCCATACATTCAGTACGTTTGGAATGGATGGTAATTATTTTAATTTTTGTTGAAGTTATCTTTGAAGCAGTAAATTATTATGATAAAACTGGAAAACATTAATAATTAATTATATTATTGTACATGTATTATTCTTTAAGATTTAATATAATCAAATAGAAATTGATCATTTAATGATTAAGTCATTTTGTTTTTCTATTTTCTTCTGATATCTAATGGAATTTAAAATAAATAATCCCTTTGTATTATTTCGCTTGTATCTTCCCATTAAGGTTTAAGACTGCAATTGATCAATCTGTTATCGGCATATGTTCATACTATGCGTATGCTTCGATATTGCCTTAAATAGTCCCTTTTGATAAATTTCAATAATGCAATAAGAAGATGAAGTTTATCAGAATTATGTGATATAATTCACTTGGTATTGTTTTACTTGAATATTCCCATTGATGTTTTTAGGACTGAAATTGATCAGTCTCTTATTGGCATATGTGCATACTGTGTGTATTGCCTCGATATTGCTTTAATTTACATAAGCATTATAAGCAAAGATGGATAATATACTTCTTAAGACATTTTTATAGAAAAATTAAAAGGTCAACTAGACAGATTAAAAGTAAGCCGTAACAAATAATAATGATAAAGTACACAAAACAATGAGATTACCAATCTGGATAATAAATCAATATTACCAGGGTTGGTTAAGGGTAAGGACAGATTGTTTTTGAACGCATAAAGGGGGTTTCAGTTTCCGTATAGCCAAAGCTTCAATAAACCTTAGTATACGTCCTTGAAGGTTTTTGTATAACACTACAGATACTTACTTAATGTCAATCTTATGACGACCCTCAATCAAATGTTTTACAATGGAGGATGATGTCTGTCTATCCTGTGTGATCAGATTGTTCGAAATGTATTGCGCGAATATATCACATAATTCTGATAAACTTCGTCTTCTCATTGCATTATCAAAATCTGATGGAATGACAATATAATAATCCATAGATTACATCCATGTATTTTGAAGAAGAAAAAAGTGGGTAGTACTGGAATTAAATGAATGATACTAAGTAAAAATAACAAATTGGTTAATAAAATTAAATAGTTATAAATTGAAATTACCTTTCTTTATGTTACACATGTCTGATCACACACACTCTGAAGCCCAAAATTGTGTAGTAGGAAATAGGTTGTGAGAAATTCAGGGGATAGTTGGATCAAGATATTGCATGATTCAATAAGGTCATTAGTTTTTGATCTGAGTTATGTTGATAAGTACAAACATAGTTGTTAGGGTCACACTAGTAGTATTTCTCGACCTTAAAGCAGCATTTGACTCTGTTGATCGTGAGGTTCTATGGCAGTGTTTGTCACTGAAAGGAGTACCAAAGAAGTTAATTAACCTTATAAAGACTCTCTACTCGAATACAACTGCTAGAGTGAGAGCTTATGGCGAACTGTCATCAGAATTGATTACCTCAAATGGTGTTCGTCAGGGCTGCCCACTCTCTCCATTCTTGTTTAACTTTGTCGTTGACGTGCTCTTACAGATAACACTTTCCTCATCTAGATTTCCACGGGTTCAACTTCTACCGGGAGGTTCATTTGTTGACTTAGAATATGCCGATGACATAGTTCTATTTGGTGAAGACGCTGACAAAATGCAGAGTCTTATGACCACTTTAAGCAACAATACTAACATGTTCGGGATGCGATTCTCTCCCTCGAAATGCAAAATGTTACTACAGGATTGGGTTGCATCGACACCTGAACTAATGATAGGGAGTGAAGTAATTGAGCGTGTCGATCGCTTCACTTATCTTGGAAGTCTCATCAGCCCTTGTGGTCTGGTGTGACGAAATCTCAGCACGGATACAGAAGGCTCGACTAGCTTTTGCCAACTTGCGTCATTTATGGCGTAGGCGAGTTATCCGTCTATCAATCAAAGGACGTGTTTACTGTGCAGCAGTTCGTTCCATCCTACTTTATGGCAGTGAAACGTGGCTGGTAAGAGTAGAGGATATTCGTAGGTTACTAGTATTTGATCATGGGTGTCTTCGAAATATTGCTCGTATATCCTGGGACCATCGAGTAAGTAATGCAGTTGTTAGGAAACAGGTACTAGTTAAGGAAGAAGTAGTGAAACTTCATCAGTTGAGTTGGCTGGGACATGTGTTACGTATGCATGACCACCGACATGCGATGTTTTATGGTGTAGGAGTAGGTTGGAAGAAAGCCAGACCAAAACATGGCACAAGTCCATGAAGTCACTGACAAGTGGACTGAGTCATGTTGGTAGGTGTAGGCTACCTGGTTGGGGACCGCGAGACGATAGCAACCGATGGTTAGAGACCTTAAATGACATAGCTCAAAATCGTTTGCAATGGCGCAGGTGCATCCACTATTTGTGTTCTCCTAAACTCTAATCTTCTGAATTCTTCATGTCCCTTTTTTCCTCTTTCCAAATTTATTTCACTGGATTATACTCATTAAATAACATCTTCAAACCCGAATGTTTCCGATGACTGCTTTTACTTTTACTACCTCTACCACTATGGGATTTGAATCAACAACTGCATCTCTGTTCTAATGTGGTACTCAACTCGAGCAAACGTACGCATGTACGGAGTTCTACGTTGTTACTGACTGAGTGGTTAGGGTTCAAACAATTAGTCTTCTTATTGCTTAAAGACATCAGTGCAATAACTTGTTTGATTTCATTTTTTACCTCGCTTTAAAAGATATGTCTTAATACTTCATAATATTTTAGTCCTTTATCTCCAAACATGTTGTTCAAATATATTTTTTGTTTTTACTCTGGACACCTTTACTACTTTTAAGTTTTTGCATCCCATTTGATTGATTTCATCTCTGTACTGAAATAAGGTTCGTCAACTTAAGTCGATACATATTCGAGTCTCTTCTTACGTAGCTTATAAGGGACTGGATTTCTTTCTTTTCGGCAAAATCACTATTTCTTCTGCTAGATAAATATTTGTACTACAGCCTTCACTGTAAACCACCTCAAGATTTAACTGAAGATAATAAAATCAGTCTAAAAAATCCATTCTCTCAGAATCTCAGCAGTTGTTTCTTTCATGTAACACTCAGCTTTTGACTGCTTGGAATATTTGGACACGGTGGAAAATAATTTTATGGTTCAGTTTTTACCTACCTTTTTGATGTGTGGGATAGAAAAATAATTACTGGTTGCTTGCGTAGTCAGACTAGTAGATAGTCTAACAGGTATTTAGATGTTTCATATATTTTCCTACCCTTACTACTATTTTGATTGTTGGTGTGAAATATACTTACGTTCTAGTCAGGCCAGTCATGTATTCTTGATCTGAGTTACGTTGGATTTCTGTAAAATAGACACTGGGAGGATATATAGTGTAGATAATCGTCTAAAGTAAATTAAAGTTCAATTTGTGTAAAGAAGGAAATCGAGCGTTATTTCACTTTTTTAGTAGTACCCCTTTTGTACCTGCTTTTGCGTTGGCCACTTCATTTAGACAAAGTTATTGACCACTATCGTCCTTTTGGACTATTTAAACCGAAATGTAGTAACGGGATTTAAATTTCGGAACGATATTTGTCTGATTTTGTAGTCAGTCTTATCTTATTTGTATTGAGAGACTAGAATCCGCCTTAATACCTGTGAACAATGTTGTCGCTCATGTTAACTGGACATCGAGATAAGCATGATTTCACGTTGGAGGTTTCATGATTCTTGAAAGCTCGTCGGGGTAAATTATAAATGCCAATAAATTCTATGCACACGGCTGGAGTTATAGCACATTCAAAGTTAAACTCCTCGATTCAGAAGAGCTGAGTGCTTATGGAGGAATGTGTCATTCCCGACATCTCTGTAAGTCACTTCGAATCGCGTTTCGTTTTGTGTTTTCTTTCCGTGATTTCATAGTTTTGTTACAGTTTTAGGTGCTTCGGTGTGCAGACCATACGCTAGTTATGGACGTTTGACGACAATCGTATTTGATTTTATCTGGTGAATCATCTTTTTGATGTTGGGGTTAATTTTTAGCGTTTCTAGTAATGAATATATTGACATCGTAGTGGACCCGCACGAAAACTTAATCAAGATATAACAATGCGCAAAGCAAATAAAAATATGCCAAAACGAATAATAATAATAATAATAATAATAATAATACGACAAACCGAAGTAGCAGTATCCAAATAAATAAACGGTAAAAGCATAACATCCAAAACAAAGTGGTATGTTGAGTGAGGAAATGTGGTAAGAACAGTTATGTAATTAATACTACTTGGAAGATCGCTCAATCATTAAATATCCATATGGACAGTTCGTACCAACAACATGAAAAGAAATATAAATTCAGTGGCGTTATTGGGAAGTAATCCAAACCAATAGTCCCTTGTGGTGTAGAGTGGCTTCAAAGGGTATTACAACATTATCATATCCCTTAATAACGAGCCGTAGTCAATAGTGCAGAAAAAAGCTATGTAGGTAGTTTTTTAACACTAATGGTAATTTAGGTGTCAATCAGTTACTTAATATTGCCAGTCCATACGACTAAGCAACAGATATTAATTATGAACATGATTACTAGATTTAAATTTCACTACTAAAGTTATCACAAGTTACCTTCAGGTCTCTCAGATTTGTGTCAAACCTTATCGGTATTGATCGTAATTTGTATCCTTGATTCTATCAGTGACCGGCTTAAATTCTGGTTCAATACACTCGGTTTTTTTCCCAACTGATGTGTGCCTATTCCCAAAACGATTTCTTTATTTTAAAAAATGTTGATATACTGTAATATAAATTGCGATTGACTACACGCCAGTCCTCTGATTGCGGTCTCATATGCTTTTGACATAAGGTATGGGAAATGTATAGAAGTAGGACTACTTGTATTACGTTTGAGAACTTGCGGCTCTTGATTCATTCGATGAATTGACTTTACTCTCGAACGTAATTCCGAAAGTTGATATTATGTGGGAGGTGCTCTATGAGCAAAACCTAATTTTTACTAGGATCAATCATAGTCAGTTAAAGTATAACAACACCGAAGTCACTAGGAAGTAGGAGTTTTGTTCAGGATTTAGAGCGATAATTCTTTGGATATTCTGTAGAAATTGTTTGTAAAATTCCCACTGTCAGTCAACACTTTGGTTCTTCGTATATGAAAATGATGGTATTTTTCTAGTCAGAGGAGATTTCTTGGTAAATATGGTATTCAGCTACTTTTTCTTGTTATTCATTATATGTGTAAATGATTAATAACATTCTTGTTACACTATTCTAACAATATATGTATATATACACATGACGCCACAATCCACTTCAATTTATTGTAACAGTGTTGTTATATGACCATGTTACTCACTCCATTGTTCCTGACTATAATTCCTTACCTACCTTATATTAACAGATAGAAATTCACTCCAATAATCAGTTGGTAACCAGTATTTTTTGTTCCACTTTACGAACGATTTATTCGAACCCCTTTAACTTGTAAAAAAATCTCTCGTACAATTTCTTAGTAGAATTTGATTTTTATAAAATTCACTCATGCCATTGACAACTGACGATATGTCATCACACATTTTTTAACATTGGAACTCGTCGATAATAAATCTGAAGATATATTTGTGGCAGAATTATTCTCCATTTCTCTTCACAAAAGTGGTGTAAGGTTAACATGACTGCGCATCGGAGGTTGTTACGTATGTATCGATTTATCACTGTTGTTAAATTTCAGATATGATCAGCCAAGATTTCTTAAATGGAAAATTTTATGATGGCATATGACACGTTTGCTAAGTTATGCCATCTAGACTATAGAAAGCTAGAAAACTAATCAATACATTTCACTTAATATTGATCATCTTTTATTGTGGGATTAAAATGTAGACAATTATTGAGTATAAACCATCGAATAATGCATAAATTCAAGCTAACATACATGACACAGCTAAGCACTACAATACAATTATTCATCATTTTTCTAATTTTCATCACACTCACGTTTTAGATACGAATCCGTGCAATCAATATTTCCAATAATATACAGTTAGTCTGACAACATTCAATTAAAACGTGACATAACATAATGTTTAACTACAGGCAACTAGTTTTTCAATTACGTACAATTATGCAAAGTTAAAGAACATCTCATTAAAGTTAGACTACCTTTTTACCATGCGTAGAGAAGGTTAACTGCAACGAGATTTCTCTGTGATGTTAAACCTGATACAAAGTACTGAAAACAGAGTAAGAAAACTATTCTTGAGAGCATTCATTTCTTTAGGTAATGGTAATTTGCATCTTTCACATGTTTAGCTTCAGCCAACACATGAAAAACGTCAGTTTATGTAAGGAGTGAAAGAAATTAAAAAAGGGTATAATCAAGTATAGTGTTAAAGAAGTTTATAGCATACAAGAACCAAATGTAACTTAAGACATAATAAGCTGCATGGCTTCAATAATTTGAGTGATAGTGGAACAGAAGCATCCAAAACTCAATCTGTTATAACCTGTGGTCTTGTGCCGTACATGATACCTCCAGTTAGACAACAGTGACTTAGATGATCAAACCAATATCCCATAAACCCGTACAAGCAGTCTAGAGTCCTTATCGGTCCTGCTTCCTGCCTAGCCCTGTCCGTTAAGTCTAGAATACTAATGTATTTCAAACATATTGGGTTTATATACAAAACAAACAGACCACATCACACCATAAAATAGAAAATAACATTTGTACAAGATTCACCCAAAAGAGGCTGTGAATATGGGAGCTAGTAATTGATAGAATGAGCATAACTCAGGAATGGTAAATCGTATAATAATTATTCATAGATCAAAATAAAGCTTATAATAAGAGGAACACGGATATGAATGGTTTAGGTACATAATATTTATACAATAAAAATATATCTATAGCATTAGTCCAGAAATATATTCCAACAGTTACCATTCATTATTCCCATCGGGATATAACACAATCTACTTAAGAAAAACAATATGTCACAACTGATTGATCACTGGGTGGTGATCAATGTCATGCTTTTCTAGTCCTTATTAGTGCAGATCGAATGCTATCGATCATGTTGCAATGTGACCACCAGTCTAGGTGACTCGACACTGCGGGCACTATGTATTGAGATTAGATGGTGGTTGGAGGTAGTCAATAGGAAGCCCTGGGCCCGGGTTTCGTGCTACTTGGCACTCGTCAGCAAGGTGTACCTGTAATCTTGAGGGAACTGGTGCTCCCTGGCGGATTCGATCTTGTGTCACCCAGCTTCACAGTCAGAGACGTTACCACTGAGCTGTCCGAGCTACGACTGACCTCCTGTAGGACTGAGATGTAATCACAATTGATTGACCACTGTTGACTACCTTGAACCACCATCTAATCTCAAAGACAATATGTACATATACATGATTTGATGTAGTGAAACCGATCGGCTGAAAGACAGTGCTCACATTTTTGTATGATCAGTAAAGCATTAACCTAAACGGATGTCACTTTATCAGCCTGAAATTTTCGGAACACACGCGTAGTATAAAGCTTATAAATACAAAACGTGAACTTCATTTTCTTATATCAGAATATTAAGTTTAAGTGTTTATTTAATAGAGCATAGGTATGTACCTTCGGCCATGTAGACCCTCGAATTACTTCACCAAGTGAAAGTTCCAGATACAAAGGTCTAAAGTCAATTCGTGATCTCCGATAAAAAATACCCCTGCTCAGTTCAAGGAGGGATTCAACGACTTTTAAATTCCCAGATTCCTCGGCAGCTCAATGTGCACCAGATCACAAGCGGTTAACCTATGCTATGCGTACGTTAGATTTGATTCAGACGTAATAGAAAGCCCCATAGCTGTACGTTGCGAACGTGATGCTGAAAGGAAAGCAGGGGCAGTAAAGTATATGGACATAAACCCTCGACAATATTTAACTACTTGTAGTAGAACAGACAAAGAAATGGCAACCTTGTAGACGAAACTCAAACAAGCAGCTATTACTAGGATGAGTTGTGCATAAAGAGTATTTATATGGAAGGATACATTAATAAGTAACAATAAGTTATGATGTGTAACAAAGTGGAGTGACCTCGAACGATGGAGGGAAATTCGTAGTGAGAACTGGGAAGAGAGAGTGAAGTTTTAAGAGATGCTACCAGCCATATCTTGAATTAACCATTATTTTTTATTATTCTCATATTTTGGTCTGTTAACAGCCAGTTGGTCATGACGTAAAAGCCTGAAATAACAAGTTATAAGTGATCTTAAAGGAATGTCGAATCCAGAATAAAATTGAAACATGATTCTGAGTACACCAAGTTCACAACCTCGAGTTTAACAATCTTGAGGAATCCATATGGTGCTCTGCAAGATTGTCTAGTACTTCCAGGTGTCTAGTCGGAGTCATTTACAGGAAGCCAACTGCCGACATCGAGTACGATAGTCGTATGCTGGAAGGACTATCCCGCTCTATCCGTCTCGGTTTCACACACATCCTGATTCTAGGGGACTTTAATCTCCCTAGAGTCAACTTCGCGGAACACACGTACACTGGAGGCGACAACTCAATTGAAGCTCGGTTCTTCAACCTCATCGATGACTTGGGCTTATATGAAAATGTGAGGTCGGCAACTCGTTGGAGAAACAGTCAGACACCATCGCGCTTAGACTGTGTATTCACTAACGAAGAATTCCTAGTCGACAACCTCTCAATCCTGGCTCCTCTGGGAAAGAGCGATCATGCCGTCATAGCCTTCAGTTTTGTCATCAAAACTAAGCTAAGGTATCCCAACAATAATTTGCGTTGGAATTTTAAACGGCTGAATGTGCCAGCTCTACATGACTATCTACAACAGGTGGTTTGGGATGTTCACCCTCAAATCGATGTGGATGGTCATTGGGACTTCTTACTGCACACGCTCTTATGTGCTACAGACCATTCAGTTCCTCAAACGGTTCCCAAAAGCTGCAAGCCACCTACAGTAATCAAGAACCGTACCCTTCGCCTCCTAAGCCGCAAACGGCACTGTTGGGCGGAATACAAACGAACTAATAACGATGAGGCGTATAGGCAATATAAACATATCAGGAACATATGCACGAAGGCTATAAGAGAAGACAGGCTTCAGTAACAAACAAAGCTTATGGACAAATTCGCCTCTAACCCTAGAAGCCTATTCCGTTATGCAGCCTCTCTTCGTCAAGCCAAAACAGGAGTTTCTCAACTGCTAGATCTTAACGGCCCGACCAACAACGATGGCGACGCCGCTAACCTTCTGGCGGCACATTACTCTCAAACATTTCAACCGGCTGACATCAACTTTATTGACGACAGTTTCATCTGCAGTTCCACAGGACTTTCTGAAGTGGACCTAAGCGCTGACTTGGTGTTCCGGAAATTGCAGCACTTAATACTAGATACTTCTCCTGGCCCGGATACGGTTCATCCTGCCATACTGAGAGAGGCAGCCTCAATCCTGGCAACACCGCTTAGCGTGATGTTTTCACACTCGCTTAGCCGAGGCAAATTACCGGAAAATTAGAAGTTGGCTCACATCACACCAATTTTCAAAGGAGGTCGACGCAATGAACCTTCAAGTTATCGGTCGGTGGCTCTTCTGTCATTACCTTCAAAACTCATGGAGTCCCTGATATGCGACGGTTTAAATGACTATCTACTGTCCTCAAATTTCTTCTCACCCCAACAGCATGGTTTCAGGAAGGGTTACTCTTGTATAACCAACCTGCTGACTGCGGTGGACAGATGGACAAGCATCCTCGATTGCAAGGGAAAGGTTGATGTCATTTACCTTGATTTCTCAAAAGCTTTTGATAAGGTTAACCACTTGTGTCTTATCAACAACCTCAAACGACTAGGTATCAAACCACCTCTAATCGATTGGCTTACTTCATACCTAAAAAATCGACACTTTAAGGTTAGGGTTAATTTCACTTTATCTCAGGCTATGGAATGTCCTAGTGGGGTCCCCCAGGGCTCAGTACTAGGGCCTCTTCTCTTCTTGATCTACATAAATGATCTTCCTCAACAGGTAACGTCAGATTTATTACTTTTTGCCGACGACGTGAAACTTTGGAGAGAGATACGCAACCAAGACGATACACAGGCACTTCAGGAGGATCTGACTCGACTTCAAAGTTGGGCAGACGATAACGGACTTACCTTTAACACTTCAAAGTGTAAAGTAGTCCATCTGCGACATGTCGCAAACTACAGTTGCAACTTAGGAAACTCCTCTCTAGTAGTATCCCAAGTCGAAAAAGATTTAGGAGTCCTGGTGCCCCATGACTTAAAGTCTTACGCTAACTGTGAAAAAATGCCTTCCGAGCAAACCTTGCACTGGTAACGTTGAGGCGCATTTTTGGCCAGTTTGACGGATGAACTTTCCACACAATCTTCAATAGCTTCATCCGTCCCCATTTAGAGTACGGAAACATAGTACTCCCCCCCTCACTCCATAAGGACAAGGTCACTTTGGAGCGTATCCAACGGCGAGCCACGAAATCAGTTCGAGAACTCAAATCTAAGCCTTACGAAGAACGCCTCCGTTCACTAGACCTTTACCCATTAGAATATAGGCGTCTTAGAGGTGATTTATTAATGGCTTATAGTATTCTTAACACTTCTGGACATCCTCTTAAACACCTGCTTAAGCTTAGTTCGAATAATAACCTAAGGGGTAACACCCAGAAACTGGAAACACAACATAGCAAGACGGAATGTAGACACAACTTCTACTCCTTAAGAGTTGTCAAAAGCTGGAATTCGCTGCCGGCCGAGCTAGTCCAAGCGACTTCTCAGGAGTCCTTCAAGAGGCAACTTGACCTATTCTTAAGGACCAAGGACAGCATCACACTATGATTTACCAATTTCTTTTCCTCTTTTATTGTTAACATACCTAGGTTCCTGCCTGGAGGATTTGGTGATCCCCTGCTACTAGACACGGAAGCCTGTTAAGCGAAAGCTTCTTCTATTCCATCCACAGCCATTTGAACCATTTGAGTAGCGAGCGTACGAGAACAACCTTAATGCACTGATTGATTGCCTCGTTCCCTGCTTGTTTACATGTTTGGATAGAGAACCTCACTTGCTGAATCTGAATTCTTACTCGGCAAAGCAAATTGGTGATCATGCTGGATTACCCAGAACAGACCATAATCACGCAATTACGTACGTTCAGCGTCCTGGTAAGTTTCTATCAATGGTATATACCGAATTGCACGTTCCTCATGAAACCCTTAACAAACCAACTTTGTAGAGATGCGAAACTCATCAATTTGGGTGACAATGGGAAAATGTATTGTCCATTGTCAAGAAATTATTGCAAATACAACTATGCTCGCCCACCTGGACATCGAATCACCCATTAGTATTGCTGTAGATGCATCCAACTCGGCAATCAGAGTGCTACAAAAGTGGATAAACTTTACATGGCGACCAATGGCATTCTTCTCAAAATGATTGCAAGACATTGGATCGAGGTGAAGAACTTTTAGTAGCAAACTCCTAGCCATGTATTGTGCTGTACGGCACTGTCAATACTTTGTGGAGGACCAGGAATTTACTCTGTTCACCGGGTCGTCTTCAAACAAGTACTCCCCTCGAGAGTATCGACTGCTAGACTACATTTCGTTGTTTACCTGAGATATACAAAACCTTTCTAGAGAAAATAATGTAGTTGTAGGCGCCTTGTTCCGTGTACCTTCCCCGAAACTACGATTTAAACAGCTGGTAACAGACAAGGAGACGTTAATATGTGACACATACAGGTATTATTATTCCAATATTGCGGAAACATACCAAACACTTCTCAATACATCCGCAACTTTCCAAATATATCTTCATCTCTGACTTGTCTGATTAGTTTGGTGTTCTTCGATCAAACAAAAGCATTCTCAGATCCTAAATATTTGCGACATCTTCAGTGATGAGTTGACGTGACCTGGTGCACCAAACGTTAACTGTAAGACCGTTCCTTGTTGCAACATTATGTGGCTTTTTTTAACCTTTATTTTTATATTTCGTGATCTTCTTTTCATACCGTCAGATTGTCTTTGTCCATTTGTACATTATATGCTCGTAATGACAGGATGGATATCAAGACATGTAAAGATTAAGATTTTTACTCCTTCACTGTTAAACTTATGCCATTTCGGTCTGATTGTATCAAAGACTGGTTCTGCTACGCAGAAGTTGATTTCCACGAGCACAGTATAGCAACTCACGCGCAATTGAGTTTGTTCACATTTAATTCGGTTAAGTCATTTTGTAAACTTATTAACGAACTGAGTCATTCTTACAACAACAACTTATCTATACCATTTTGTCTTTATTATTGTTGCGAATGTATGAACATGTATGCTTGAGCATTGCTTACTGCCAACGCAAATATTCGCTCTGCTAGCCTTACTATTAGTCGCTTAATTGATTCGATGATTTATTTATTTCACTATGTATATATACATATATATCCATTTTATTCATGTTCATTGCTCTCTCGTTTATTAGCTCTCCCACTTATCTGCACTTGCTTACTCGTACTCGTATTCGCTAACTCGCTCGCTCGTTTGCCTGCTTGCTTTTCGGTACAACTCTTTCATGCTTGCTTAACGCACCTGTAATTTTGTATATCTGTGTGTGGGCCCATAATAAATGTGATCAACACTTCGTATTCGCCTTCTGATTAATATACCATCGGGGTGTTGTCTAGTGACGGTTATCAAGACGAACTGTTTACGAAGTTTAAGGATTATATTGAGTACCGTCTATCACAACAATGTGGTAGAATTCTCGCAGTAGGGAAGGCGTGAGTTATGCAGTTACGTAACACCTAGTATTTTTACTATTGCTAAGCCCGAAGTTGTACTAGGAGGTGATCCTGTGTCTGATATCGCCCTAGCTTCTGTGAACAAAAGAAAATGAAACAGGTTGACGTGAAAGTAATTTGTGTGTTATTGAATTTTGGAGGAGGCTGTGACAATGATAGTTGCATTGGGACATCTACATGTGGTCGGTAAGTTCGCTTGTGTGCCAGAAGAGTGATTCGCGTGTGTGCAGTGTTTGTCTTTAATGACCGATATAATATTATATAATAAAATATTACTTACTTACGCCTGTTACTCCCGGTGGAGCATAGTCCGCCTACCAACATTCTCCAACCCACGTGAGGGGCTGCCTTGTGACGCAGTTGGGTGCTTTCCTCAATGTGTGTCCTATCCACTTCCACCACTTCTTCCTAATTTCTTTCTCCGCTGGAATCTGGTTTGTTCTCTCCCACAGTATGTTGTTGCTAATAGTGTCCGACCAACGGATCTGAAGTATTTTGCGTAGACAACTGTTAATAAACAACTGTATTTTCTGGATGATGTCTTTCGTAGTTCTCCAGGTTTCTGCCCCATACAGTAGAACTGTCTTGACATTTGTATTGAAAATTGTGACCTTGGTGTTGGTTGACAGTTGTTTTGAGTTCTAGATGTTCTTCAGTTGTAAATATTCTGCTCTTGCCTTGCCGATCCGCGCCTTCACATCTGCATCAGATCCACCATGTTCATCAGTGATGCTGCCCAAACATGTAAAGGTTTTTACATCTTCCAAATCTTCTCCGTCAATTTCGATTGGATTGGTGCATGCTGTGTTGTATCGGAGAATCTTGCTTTTCCCTTTGTGTATATTGAGACCTACTGCTGCTGAGGCTGCTGCTACACTGGTCGTCTTCTCCTGCATTCGTTGTTGCGTTTGGGATAGAAGGGCCAGATCATCTGCGAAGTCTAGATCATCCAACTGCATCCTAGATATCCATTGTATCCCGTGTTTTCCTTCAGATGTTGAATTCTTCATGATCCAGTTGATCACCAGGAGAAAGAGAAAGGATGAAAGTAAGCAACCTTGCCTGAAACCGGTCTTTATTTCGAACGACTTTGTCAACTGTCCTCCATGCACGATTTCGCAGTTTGATCCATCATAGGAATTCCGTATGGTGTTGACTATCTTCTGAGGCACGCCGTAGTATCGAAGAAGTTTCCATAGTGATGTTCTGTCCACGCTGTCAAGTGCTTTTTCGTAGTCAATGAAGTTGATGTAGTGATGAATTCGATTCAATTGATTGTTCCAGAATGATCCGTAGAGTTGCGATTTGGTCTGTACACGATCTATCCTAACGGAATCCTGCCTGTTGGTCACGAAGTTGGGCGTCTACGCAGTCCTTCATCCTGTTTAACAATACCCTGTTGAAGATTTTTCCCGGTATTGAGAGAAGAGTGATACACCAGTAGTTATCACACTTGCTGAGATCGCCTTTCTTCGGTATTTTGATCAGAAGTCCTTCTTTCCAGTCTGTTGGTACTTGTTCATCATCCTAAATCTTATTGAAGAGAATGTGGAGTATCCTTGCAGTTACTGCTACGTCTGCTTTCAGTGCCTCTGCTGGAATGTTGTCTGGTTCTGCTGCTTAGCCACTCTTGATTTGTCTGATGGCCATGCTGATTTCTTCAATTGTTGGTGAGCCAACATTGATTGGGAGGTTCGTGGGTGCTGCTTCGATATTGGGTGGGTTCAGTGGAGCTGGTCGATTCAAGAGTTCTTTGAAGTGTCCTATCCACCTGTTTTGTTGTTCTTCAATGTTGGTGATTACCTCGCCTTCCTTGCTTTTCACTAGTCGTTCTGCTTTGCGGCGATTTCCAGAGAGTTTCTTTGTTGTTTCATACGGTTGTCTCATGTTTCCTTCTCTTGCAGCCTTTTCCGCCGCCGTTGCTAAATCTTCCACATATTTACGTTTGTCAGTTCTTACGCTCCTCTTCACTTGCTTGTTTACTTCTGTGTATTCAGCTTGTGCCTTGGCTTTTTCTGCTCTTGTTCTGCTGGTATCGATTGCTGCCTTCTTGTTCCTCCTTTCTTGAATCTTATCCAGTGTATCAACAGTGATCCATTCCTTGTGATGGTGCTTCTTGTGGCCCAGAACCTCATGGCATGTTGAAGCGATTGCTTCTCTGATCCCCTTCCAGTTGCTCTCCACAGTAGTTCCTTCTTCATTGAGTAGATCATGAAAGGACTGGAACTTGTTGCTGAGGACTATCTTGAATTTGTTGAGTTTGTTAGTATCGTGAAGAAAGGCCGTATTGAACTTTTGTGATATTGTCCGCCCCGTTGTCCAGTGCTTCTTGAGTTTCAATTTCATCTTGGCGACCAGCAAGTGATGATCTGATGCTATATCAGCTCCTCTTTTGGTTCTCACGTCCTCTATAATCCTCCTGAACGTTTTGTTGATGCAAATATGGTCGATTTGGTTTTGCGTGGTGTGATCCGGTGAAGTCCATGTGGTTTTGTGTATGCGTTTATGTGGGAATATGGTGCCGCCTATGACCAGTTTATTGAAGGCACATAGGTTTGCAAATCTCTCACCATTTTCGTTCCTTTCTCCCAGTCCGTGTCGTCTCATGATGTCTTCATATCTAGTGTTGTCCGTTACAACCTTGGCATTGAAATCTCCCATCAGAATGGTCAGGTCCTTTGTTGGGCACTTCTCGATGATTGACTGCAGCCTATTGTAGAATTGATCTTTAGTGTCTTCATTGTAGTCGTTGGTAGGCTCATAGCATTTGATGACGTTGATTGAAATGCCCTCTTTCTTTGTTTTGAAGGAGGCTTTGATGATCCTTGGTCCATGAGATTCCCATCCTATAAGCGCATTTTGCGCTTGTTTGGACAGCATCAATGTAACTCCTTGTGTATGTGGTGCATTTTCTTCTCCATGGCCGGAGTATAACAGGAGCTCTCCTGTAGTTAGTCGTTGTTGTCCAACTTGCGTCCAATGTGTTTCACTGATCCCAAGTACCTCTAGGTTGCATCTCCTCATTTCTGCAGCAATTTAGAAGACTCTCCCGGTCTCCCACATTGACTTCTAAAAGAACTCGGCCTTCATCATGAGGCGTCATAGTTCTTCTGACTCCCAGGGCAGAGTTTAAAAGGTTGGAATAATTTTTTCTGGTCAGCGTTTTTTCAGCGAGTTATTTTTCTACGGGATGGGGACGCTAACCCCATGCCCAACCCTCCTCCTTTATCCGGGCTTGGGACCGGCAGTAGCCCCCGGAGGGACTTCAGGCGGAGTTATAATCAAATATAATATTATACAAATTCACTTGGTGTTGTTTTACTTGTATATTCACCCCATTGCACAAGCTTGTGGCTATCAGCACTCTGCAGCTAGATGGATAACGCGATGGCGTTTGTAGAGAATGGTATTTGGCTCTGGTCTTAGAGTGAACATCTAACCTGGGATGCATAAACATCCAGCTGACGAGTCACAAAGAGGACGAAACGCGCGTCTTTGTCCTCACTGCTAGCCACTGTCCACCTTTGCCTATAGTATGACATGCATTGTGAATTTAACATTTTTAGAACTCGTGCCACTTTACAGGCATTAAGTATTTAATATACATGGTAATATCGTATGTATAAACCAAGTATTTTAGTTGACTTTTCAATGCTTTTTTAGTTTGATAATATTTTTCTCTAGTACATTCATCACATATGTTAGCAGTGAAAGGAATCAGCCAGGATGTTTCATTTTTCCAAGTTCAGATACTGTTGATATATGAATGGTGCGTTTAAGGTCATTTCCTGCGCCATAACGAAACGATTATAACCATCTGCAGGCAAAGAATATAAGACAGAGGTAGAGAGTATGGAACATAGAAGGCATTATTTACTATGATAGATTAGTCAGGTCTACCTTGATAAGTATTTCAGGTTATTTCATGACCTAAATTTCGTGTTTGATAGTATTCAGGTAGGTTAAGATTGTTAGGGACGAAGTGCAAACCAACAACAGGTCGATAAGTTTACTTAGTGAGTTCAGCATTATAAATGTCTGTAATCTCACTTGTGGAATAAGAAACACTTGTGGTGGCATTGGACACTAACCACACGTCCTTTGAAGCTGGGCATATAATTGCTGAAAATATTTATATTCAACAGTTGGCACGAGGAGAAGGTTAACAATGGAGAACTCGGGAACATCCATGACTTCAGTCGAGTGGCATGGCTCAGCCTCACAGATGTGGTCATTCTGTACAACTTGTATTTATCCACATTAGATATATTATCTTATCTCCAGTTTAAATGTGTTCTTCAAAAGTACTCAGTATCATATTGTTAATTGTTACGACACGATGAGTAGACAATGATGTGATTCCCACGTAAGACATTATAGATTAGGCAGTCACGTTATGACACATCTACAACTCTAGGATTAGGTCTATTATTGAAACAGTATTAATAACGAAGAAGACCGTAATTCTACATCCTCATAGGTGTAAGTACATCTAAAGCATTTTCAGAGGATAGATGAGAACCGATGCAGCAAACAGAGATAGGAGTGATTTCATCTCCCGGAAAGATTTCTGTAAATTATTCTAGGGTCTGGAAAATTTAGAATACGTTTGTTCCACCAATAACAAATAGTTACAGATGTTATGATTAGAAATTTACGCATACTGAATTCCTTGACCGGGTGTAAAGGATAGTTTATTAAGCATTTTGAAGAATACTAGGTTTAGTTTGAGTCTCATCTTCCACAAAGGGTTGAGTGCAATCCTGTTACATCTGAACTTACAATTTAGGGTACAATCAGTCCAAAGAATGATAAGTGTAAATCGTTTCTGAATGGGTTCTAGCCTTAATATATCCTTAATAAGAACACTATTAAAAATAAACGTTCAGTATTACAGGAGTGACCAAACACATACTCTATACATCAAAATAAGTGACTCGTTGTTGTCAAGGTTATGAGTTAAGCAACCAACAAGACGTTGGGACCAGGAGTTCTGTTTCGTGGCCTGTTCTGTGAAAGATAGATTGTAGGAGTACCTACGTCTTAAGTCTACTACTGTTTGTAACCTAGATGACTCTTCGCCGTTTATGGTAAGACCTTAGTTGAGCGATATATTGCTGAAGTGCATCCACCCATATTTAGCCGCGTTAGACCCCAACTGCTATGGCACACACCACTTGGTTACCTTGTCGAGATCCATACTGATTCAATTTCGTGTAATGTCCAGTTAATCATGAAGATATGAATGAACTATTTTACGATCATCTACATATAGATTTGGCTCAATCATAAGAAAGCAACCGCAAATATAATTGATATAAGCTAGAAGGAGCAAACGACTAAAAACACTACCTTGTACTACATATTTGACCATTTGGTGTCGGTGGCCGAAGAAAGAATTAAACCAAACAAGCAGATTGTTTTCAATCCCGTAAGATGGGAATTCGCCTATAAGAAGCTTATCGTTAGCTATGTCTAAAGATTTAGAATTGTCAACATATAGCACTTGGACTAGATAACCTTGGTTAAAATGAGTAAAAACTAAATTAAAGAATTGAAAGAGGAAGGTCGAACAAGATCGATCTTTAAGAAATCCGCGTTTGGAATCATCAATAAATTTTTCAGTGAATAAGTAGCTGGACAGTACGCCGCTAACAGTTTTTTCCATAATCTTCCAGATAACTGAAGTGGAATGCATGAGCCCATAATTGTTAATGTCATTCCAATCTGCAGATTTGTAAGATGGTACGATATGTGAGGTTTTTCAACATTAAGGGCAAGTGCCTGTTTTCAGAGAAAGTGAGTAAACATCTTTAGAAGAAGCAGTGATATGTATAGCCCACCATATTTGTAGAAGACGGATGAAATCTTGCCTTCCACGCGGATCTTTGTAAACTTAAAGGATTTTATAAATGTATCAGTTTTAGGCATGTAAAGGAGGTATATTTTCTTGATCCATATAAGTGGTTTTATCTACGACTACACAAGCACTCCTAAGCTTCGTAAGTGTGCAAATTAACCGTTCGGATTCATTCCGTTTTTCAGCTAATAAATCTGAATCGAATCTAAAACAGTTAGGGTACAAGAAATTCTGGTGCTCTGTACCAAGGTGAATACATAGGCATGGACTGTCTTTCACGAATTTGAGCGTCATTTTGTCAGGTAACTATAGATAATCGTGTTATTATTACGGACTATTCGCTTTGCAAATTCGCCAACGATAAAATCGGCCAAAGTTGCTGCTTTGATAATGACTTCAAGGTCCACAGGAACCACGTTCTTCAACAGCGGCAGCATAAAGGATGACCAGGCCCTCATTTCTTGCTTGAGGTCATCATGTCTTGATGAGGAGCCCGCAAATGACTTCACTTCAGATTGCGTATTGTCTAATTTCCTGTACACGCTGTTTAATTCACTTCGTACACTATCGATGCAAATGGATCTCAGTGTAGGACTAACAAGTAATTTAAATACTGAGTCATCCAGCAGCTTCTGTGCCTGGTTCTAAGAATAAGGGTTCCAATAACTAAGTGTATTCTTACCTTCATATATAGAAGAAATACATCTTAATAACTGATGCCGCTCTTTTGATAGCAAAGGTGGACCCCAAGAAACGAACGGTTTGTTACTTCTGCCCAGGAAAGTTTGTTTGGTGAACTCGTGGTGTGTGGGTTTTTCTTTGAGATATCGCCCGTATTCTCATGTTTGAACTTTATTGTGAGCTGATCTTGAATGTTACAAGACGATGGTGTAGAGCTCAAGATAGCATGTTGTTGATTAAAATGGATTTTTCTACATCCACTCATTAGTCTTTACTATTTTTCTTTGTGCTTCTTGTAGACCATTAGGCTAACCGATAACGACCCAAGCTCCCAATTTTGGGGAAAATTTGACCCATTTTCGGGGATGTAAAACGAACATGTGACGAACGAATTTTAAAATTTGAAATTCTGCAGAATCTCAGGCCTAATTTCAACACATGATCTGTAACGTCACCTGCTAATCTTTTTCAATGATTTCTCATAATATTTTTACCTGAAAAACTTGATCTTCAGTAAACTTTCAAAGATTCATTTTTCCATAACAATGTTTTTGTCTATCCAAGTTCGATCCCAAAGACAATCGTTGACTACTCACGGCGGTTCACAAAATAGAACTACTTTGTCTTTCATATCGATTTTACATCTAGCATTTTGTTTAAATTTCTTAATCTGACCTTGACATCAATACGCGCTCCCCCAGGTTGTTTCGTTTTCTTCGCTACTGGCTCGACGTGTGGCTCCCTAATGGCGTCGGCTAGCGATCTTTTATCAACCTTCAAGAAGGATTTGGAGAATCTCAAAGACAATGATAAATACAAAATAAATGCTTTGACTATCGTTGCGCGCGATCATAAAGATACCATTGGGGTTGCTCAGAGCATTGTGGATCTTACCCTTAAGCATGTTCAAATGGTGAGTTATTTAGTATCTTCTACTTGTTATGTCCTGTGCACAACTGTACAGATGAAAAAAAGAACAATAAATGTTTTTGTCAGTTTTGAATTTTTTGTATCATATGGGTGCTGGGTTTGGGCGAAGCGATAACTAATTGCTTAAGCGCTTAATCTAGCCTTCGTATGCGATTTGTCTATTAATAGTCGTGTAGAACCTCGTGAGACGCATATTGATTAGGTAGCGTTGTAGGTTTCACGAAAAACGAGTTGTTTTTGGAATACAGTTATCAAACCTTTTATTACAGATACCGGCAGGATTGAAGCTACTTGGCTTGTACGTAATCGACTCAATAGTTAAAAACGTAGGTACACCCTACAGAAAGTTGTATACCGTGGATATTGTTGATGCCTTTGTGCATTCTTTCCAATCGGTAAGTTACTACGCGGAAATTGTCTTAATACTCTATTTAGATACGAGATGAGAAGGGGCGGTTGAAACTGTACAATTTGAGGACAACATGGAAAGATATATTTCCAAATTCTAGGATGTATGAATTGGATATTCGAGTGCGTGAGCATGATCCAGCTTGGCCTCTTTTAGCCAGCGCTCCTGAAGCGAAAGCTGCGTTTAGATCTTTACCAAATGTCCCAAAAATACAAACTAAAACGGAACCTGTGGTAGTTAGTGTAAAGCAGGAAGCGAGGGAAACTTCTTTGACAACGAAAACCGTCATCTCAGCTTCACGTGATCCGCGGCTTAATCGGAAACGAAAGTCACCCCAAGAATCTCATTCATCTGAAGAGTACCTTATCGATCGTTCAGGAGATCAAAATATGGAGTCAGTTGCTCGAAAACAAGGTAAACAGGCGGATGCTAGTGAGTTATCTAAAAAGGTTATGTTGTTCGGTGGTGAGGACTGTGATATGCGTTCACAAAACACAGTACCACCTTCTCCCGCTAGATCATCAGGTTGGTCAGATTACATTGGAAAGCATAGTGAAGTCTGTTCTCGACGAGAAACGAAAGACATAGATATGCGTTTTGCTCCGTCAGACCCTCCACTTACCTGTTCTCCAAGTTTCAGTATTTCTGAGAAGATATCGAAAGGACCATTAGATGTGTTAGCTATTAATAAACCTGACGCCGTAACATCAATACCTCCTGTGTCCAGGTACGACACAGAAGAACGCCTTCCACCGAGTGAAGTACAGTCTGGAAAAAGTTTTGGTAATTGTAATCCAGACGTAAAATTACGTCCTGAGATTTTAAAATCTGAAAATATTCCACCTCGATACTCCAAAGTAGATAATTTCGTCCCAGTGAAGGAACATCATCCACCACCTCGCATTGCAGATTTCCCCAGAGATAGACCACAGTTAAATTCATCCTTCCAGCCACCTGCAATCCCACCTATCCGTGGGCCACCGATTCGTGGTCCTGTATGGAGTGTTGAGATCAATGGATTTCCAGACATGGTTAATATTGGCGTCGATCCACGAATGCTTAGTCTTGTAACTCATCCCAAGCCACCAAGACGGATAACTATTGATGGTCAACAGTTCACACTGTTATTAGATAGAGTTCAACCATTAATAGCAATTGGGGATCGCATACATGCTGTACGATTCCGGTGTGAGTTTGCTACTATTGTTATTGATGGTCATTGCTTCAACATTCCTGGCACAGGTTTTACTCGTGTTTCCATTGGACCTAGATTCTATGTGGCATACCTAGGTGGTCCGGGTCATGAACTTGTTATCGATGGTCGTCCACACACTGTCCCTACAACATCCCACCTAACTTTTATAAATGTCGGTCTTCATTCAGTCGGTGTAAAATTTGTTGGAAACGTGCCAAGGAATGTTAATGTCTTACCACCTATTCCTCCTCGTCTACTCAAGTGGGCAGGTCAAGGTTTGTTTGGTTCACCTAAAAATCTGTTTATGGCACCACTCAACCCTATCAAGGAACTTGCACGCCTCGCCGAACATGGATATAGTTCAAGAAACCATGCTTCTTTTGTAAACAGACCTGTAGGCAATGGAAAGCGACCGTCACCTATGCATCCTACAGATGCTCCAAATAGCAGTAACCAAAGTAATGGACAAAAATTACCAGAGTTTGCGAACCCTGATATCAGTAGTAAGAGCGAAAAACCTATACCAAACAAAGATGAGAGCTCATCGAATACAAGTACTCCGCTTAACATAGATGTGCATGAGTTATTCAAAAAGTTGGTTAAAGCTGGTATAGTGCCCAGTACAGAACATGAAAAGAAACCAGAACCTCCTGAGCTAGGGAGCTACAGCTGGGAGCGTTTTAAGAATCCATTCGCTGTTGAGATTGACGAATTATATAATGGTCACCAATGTGGTCAGTGTGGTCTGCGTTTCCAAAGTGACCTTTCACCGGAGTTTGCAAAGCACCTTGATTACCATTATATGAAGAATTCAAGTTATGGACAAGAACGACGCAGTCGTAACTTCTATCAACCATTACAGTATTGGTTAATTAGTGAAATGACACGAGAGGGCGCCCCTCAATTCGAGCCTGGTAGTCCGATCCACGATTTACAAGAGTACAAATGCACAGCATTCGCGGATCCATCGAAAAATGTAAGTCACTTTCAGTTATCACTTTCGTTTTCACTTTTTAACTTCTCACAGGTCACACTCTGGATAACATTTCTGCCTTTATGGAATCCCACTAGACAATAGAGACTCTATAGAACTTGACAAAGTAGTAACTACTTGGATAAGTGCCAGAATGCGTTGTAGAGCCGTAAAGAAATATATGCAAGTATGAACCAGAAAAAGGATTCGAGTATTATCAGCTTCTCGTTGAATACAGATAAGTAAAATAATCGTGAAGAATACCATCCTAGGATCTCACTACTTTTTTCGCTCGTGCACTGAAATCTTATTGCTTTTAATAGTACCAGAAACGTACTATTGATGAAATGAATTTCAGACTGCCACGAAGTGCGCATTTAGACCTTATCGTAATTCTGATATCTCGTAAATGTCACTAGGTTATCTGTGAGGTTTTCTCACACTTAACAGTTTTATAAATAGTACTCCCTAAATTACCCAAAACCTAATAGAATACATTTGACCCTGGTAATCCTATCGAAACCTCTGGATAACTATAGATTTTACAAAAAGATTACTTTCTGCTCAGCATTCCTATGTTCTAAGAGTATCGCGTTGTATACAACTGAACTGTTATTTATTTAACAATTCTTAAGACTGTCGTAATAGTTCTAAATAAATTATATTCCCGGGTAACGGTGTTGGAAAATTTTTAGTACCAAGACTTCTATCGCTTTCTAATAAGGCAGATTATATATTATAAAATACTAACAGTTACACTCAGTCGAAATCTAGGGTTCAGCTCTAAGTATTCTCTAGAATGATTCAATGGTATCTCTTGAAATACGGTTAATCAATGGGTAATCAGTAGTTCTATGTTTATCGTACCCAACGGTATCTAGAACCAACACATTTTAAATTGCTGGCCACGAAACGCGATTCTTACCTTCAAGTAACTTGATACTCTGGTGGTTTACATTTTACCGTTTACAAATTTATTGGTTGTTTTAAGCTTCTCATGCGTTTTGTAAATTGCGATACCCAGCGTTCTAATTTATTGTCGTTTGTAGATGCTTGGTTGGAATGTAATTGTATTTCTCAGTTTTTAAATTGATCTTAAAAGTCGTAACTACACTATTTTAATTAGCTTCGCTTAGTTTTGGAGTTGATAAATTGTTCATTTCCGTAGCTAGTTGTATAAATAGCGGATAATATGGTAACTGCGTTTATCTATGTGTCAATCGGTATGTATTAACTCCTTGGTTCATATATGTGTATGGAACGGTAGGTTGTCACTGCTGTGAAGTCCGCGATAAGCGTAAACAATTTCTGTTAATGTTAGTTTTCTCTCAAGAAGGCTGCCATTAGAAGACGTTCTTTCATCCTAATTGTTATCTTCCCTAAAAAAGAAAACTTGGACAAGCAGTGAGGTTTGGTTTATAAATGCGAGTGGAAATGACTTCGATCTTTCCTGTGTGTGCAGCTGACAAATTTCGTTTCAGAAACTTTTTGTGGTGATTTATAATTTTATTCTTAGCAGACCAGGCGATAGCCTGGTCCAATATGGCACCAAGAAATCATTACGCTTGCGGTATGTACTTTGGAAGTTTATCCAGATATAAATTATGGGGAGGGGTGTGGCTTTATGACTCCATTTCCTTTAACCCTTTCTTCAGTATTTCGCAAATTTTATTTAGGAACTGAAGAAATGCTCAAGAGTACTTTGTATACCAGCCATTTTGGTTGATAACACTCGTCTTTGCAAACAAGGTCAATAGACTTAGTTGACAAACCAAATCACATTACATAGAATCCAGTAGTTATATATTTCTGCTTCCTATGATTAACATGTTAGTAATGCGCTTTTAGTGACTAGGATTATTTATCTCACATGCTAGTTTTAAATGTATTACTCAAAATTTTCTGATGTTTTAAGTTATTTTTTGGAAATGTATTAGTGCCCAGTTTACATTGCGATCGCTGTAACTAATACAGAGATTCATTTTAAATTTGGATAACCAAAAGCTAGCGATCGTTTTGTTAGCTCTTTTTAGAGCCAAAATAATGCTCATAGGCGGTACCATATAGGTTTGATGTACTAACCTGTAATCATAATGTGTTGTAGGGGATAATTACATAACTTGATGTTGGAAATAGATGGATACAATTGAGTTAAAGCCAATAACTCCTTGAACTCTTTAAATACTGGCCCATATCTTTGACTAAACTGCTAGCAAAAAGTGTACAACTTTGCTTATCCGTCGACGTCGCTTGGATTCACCTCGTTTGTGATTTGGAATGAACATAGTTTACCTTGGTAAATCTTCTAAGGCTGTTTTTGTAAACTCAGAAGGATATTATTTAGGTTTTGGTGTTCGTATCGAATTGATACGATTTGGTGCTCTAATTCAAATAGTCTCATCTTTCTAACAAACAAGATAAAGAATTCCAGGAATTCATATTACAGACAGATACACTACGTGAGATCTTGAATAAATATTTATTAGTTAAGATTGCTATACTTGCTGCTACATGAACAAGTTCACAGGAGTAGAAATATAATATACGGCTGATAGTGAAATCTTGAAATAAATAATTGGTAGAGAAAAGAATAAAATTGGTTACTAAATCACGAGAACTAAGGAAACTATCACAACAATCCACTTAGTCAATACGGTCTACTGATTTACTGTCTTTTTTAGTACCAGTCGGATTGTAACATGTCTCACTTAAGAGGGGATAGAGAATTGCATCTGACATGTTTTAGTGTTATTATTCAAGGAGCTTGTAACACTGTATTTATTCGACATCGCGAGACGGATTTATGTGATTTAAGCACTTCAGGTCTACTAGGGAGTTTTAATTCAAGAAAACGATTTCCAAAAACCTTAATGCAGAATACGGTAACTAAGAGTATGTTGATTAAAAGTAAAAGATTTGAACAGCTCTAGTGGATACCAGTGGATATGGTTAGCGCAATTTATTGTAACCTCTGACTTCGTTTACGAAATGCAAGTTATCAGAGTTAAATAAGTGACTATAATGTATTGCCAGTGACTTCAAAAGAGATAATTACGTGTAGTGATGATCAATTATGAGTTGAAGAATATTAATATACATATCTCAGAGCGTGTGATTCGACGTAAGCCAAAAAAGAATAAAGTCGTCACGCATTTGCAATTGCTTTAGGAGGATTTAGGGGACTGAGTAATCGTTTCCTGTACAGATACTATCATTGAATCGTTGAGATCAGTAGTAATAAACGACAGAATAAGCTCTATCCCTAGTCTACACTTCCTAATTATTTCCTGTCAAGAAATGTATTCGGCTCATCAATAATTACCTTAACTAATGGGATATCACCGATAACCTCAATGGTATTTCTCGCCACCTGAGTATTTTCTAACCGGATTTTAATCTTGAACGATATATGTAAGTGTAGACGATAGTCAGGTACCCATAACATGTAACGACCATCAGTGAAGGTTAACTGTCCTCTTCATTTAGTGTTTTACTTATATGATCAGTTTTACTGTCATATGAATCCCAAAATACGTGACCACTTCTTTGAAAGCATACAGGACCGAATATTAGCGACACGCCCCCTGTCTTTCACGATGTTTTATTCATTTATTTATTTTAACACAGATATTGGTACAAGGAGGCACCAGATACATATGCGCCACACAAGTCTCATTTGATATGTGTGAGGGCTGTGATACTGCCCGGGTGCCCACACCGAAATGGGTGGTTTTCTTAGGAGACCACACCCGGAGGCTTCGACCTGAAGGTCTGATCCACAAGGCAATGGAGCATCGTAAGGAAATGCAGTCCCATGGTAGCCGGTGACCAACGATTGGTTCGTACACCATTTGTTCCTTCAAGATACTGGAGCCCATGTGCATTATTGGTTTGGAATCAGGGTTTTCCAACCCCCCTAGGTGGACTCCGTGTCCACTAACCCGGTTAAAGCGTCGGACATTCGCTTTTCGTCCTCTCAATTTCGTAAACAACACCCTCGCCACGAGAAGGCAGTGATTAGAGCTTCCCTGACAGAGGTTATTATACGCGTGGCCATGCGAGAGCATTTTGAGAGGGAGTACGGACTCTCCCCACTCTCGGCCGTACCAGGGCATTTGGGGTCCCCCTTTCACCATGATTTACGTCGTAAAGCAATTCTGCGGACTACTCAGCATTTTAATTGGTTTTTAAATAGATAGACGTCTCTTTAGGTCCAGATAGTGAAGATAAGTGGAACACAAACACATGTTTCCATCCAAACTTTTTCAAATACCACTACACCTGGGCTGGTAAGACGACCAGAATAAGCGTGGTGGTGGATGCTCACAACTTCTCTATTATCAAACGAGGTATGTAGAATATTTAACCCAACCTCACCTGAATCTCGTCTCCTTCCCCCTTCCTCTCTGTCTCTACCATATATATATATATATATATATATATATATATATATATATATATATATATATATATATATATATATATATATAAATGCGCGTCTTGACAGTTTTATGTTATTCGTAACTGTGTTTGTGAACACCCGGAACAATTTAGGCAATTCGTGCCTGGTATAGCTATTTGCTTACGATAACCCTGTTCTAATTAGAATCAGCTTCGCTCACATACAGTAACAATCAGACCATCATTTAGTATATAGTCTGTTGACATTAACTGCACTTAAAACAATCGGTTTTGAGAAATTGTGTTTAAACTGCACATCATTCAATCCCTCAATAAATATAAGAAGTATATCTAAATGGTTCATTCTAACTAAGCGCAGTTTTATAGAATACTAGTTCTCCACATAGATTCCTGTGATAACATTTTCCTGAAAACTATGAAACGGAAAGAGGTTAAAATAAGTGCATGGGTATCAGTGTCTTCACTTTGGTTATGGCGTGTTGGTTTTAGACTTATTTTCGACAAGCTCCAAGAATTATAATGGACTAATTTAGTTGACCCACCCTAATGGAGGGTGTACGTGGTTCTGTAAGAAGTGTTGGTTCATGAAAGTAAAATGGATGTCCTCATATAGAGTCTAGAATTAATCGAATCAAATGAAATGATGCTTGGTAATACTACTAGATAAAGATAATTGATAACTTCATATGGATCAAAGTACTGGAATCCTGACTGTCTTATGTGTTGTACATTTTTTCGTCATACTATAGAAAATAGACATTGCTTGATGAATCAAGCGTTTTAAAGAGGTAACTGCCCTTTCCAAAGCAAATAGATCCGGTGTAATTAACGTACTTCATTATCAAATAGCTTGGTCGTATCTAAGGTTTCTCAATTTCTATCCAATTGAAGGAAATTGAAATGCCACTGTTAACGTGATATCACTCACTGGTTAGCAATTAGTCAGGAATTCGGAAGTAGAATCAAAGCCAGTTTAGATTTCGTGAACCTCATACACATAATGTTAGGATTTCTAATAAAAGTGTTGGTCCTGATTTTTTTTAGTACATAAATGTTGAAAAACCAACTTGTAATATAACGGTGTCAGTCATCTTAGATGATAGCAATATGGGTCCATGTGTATTTGTTCCATGTTGTAAAGTGATGAAGAATGTATGAGATCGTTCGTTCATAATTAATTCACAATTTTCAGGTCGGAACTACTTCTTATGTAAGCCATTATGCAAATGTCGTGTAAATATTTTACTTTTAGAACCGTTAGCTCAAAGTATGGAGCATTTTGATTACGCATTCTTTGAGTATGTTTTCTTTAAACTTTAAAAGACTTCTGGATTACACGTTGCAATACATCAGATGAACTTAAGTGTTAACAACCAAATTCCGACTAGCAGATCGTGACTTAATACTTTACTGTATCAGTAGTCTTGTATTGTCGTGAACACCATCTGAGGGTTATATATATACATATATATTCTTTGAAAAATTCAATAGTACTGTTTTGTTGGTAATGTCAAGGTTATCGGTTGTTTATGTCAAATTTATTACTGGGAACTGTTAATTCCACTTCATCGGGTGCTTCAAAGCAGTTGTAAGGTCTAATAATGTTTTTCGTTTATTTTTGCTTGGTTGATACGTAATCCAGATTTTTTTAATTCATTACTGTTCCACAATTTGTTTTTTACTATAAGTGTACACTGCTTTTTTGAAAAATACTCATCGTTCTTATTGATAGATATTTGTGTATACGTATAGTAAATATCTGTTACATTTGTTCTGGTCGAGCGCAGCAGCGATGTATATGCACTGATTAGATTTGACCAATTTTAGAAACGGAAGTAAAGGGAATGAATAAATAAATGTTAACTGTGACCATATTAACATTAATTAAGTATCTAAACAACCGTTTAAAACCTTAATGATAATTTCGATAATGCAATGAGAAGACGTAGTTTATCAGAATTATGTGATATATTTGCGCAATACATTTCGAACAATCTGATCACACATATACTTGTTAAGAACATTCATATATAAATGTTCTTAACAAGTATATGTGTGATCAGATTGTTCGAAATGTATTGCGCAAATATATCACATAATTCTGATAAACTACGTCTTCTCATTGTATTATCGAAATTTATCAAAGGGACTAATTGTTTTAAATTTAATGATAATTACCTAACATTTAAACATAACTTCAGACGATTGGGAATGATTCGTAGTTGAGCGGTCGACAGTATGTTATCTAGAAGACAATTAATGGCCTACCATATACAATAAGATAGCTCTATTGTCGTCAGTTCAGTAATCATTCATCCTAGATTTAAATGTAAGAAACATAGCGCGAAATAAACATAGCAATTTTTAAGTCTAGTTTCGAGTTTATGTTTAATGGAAACTTTTGACACTGATATATATTTCATTCTCAGAGAGCAGATTTACTGTTATGCTTTAATGGTATTGCAACCGGTAAAAATGCTATCACTACCTAAATCAACTTTAAAGTACTTTCACATACTTTTATTTTATAATTGATTATGCTAACAATAGTTTTCATGTCGCCCTTACTAAACTCAATGAGATACAAACAGTAATGTAATGCTGAATTGGGCTTGATAGTGTCATAGTGGCTTCCTAGCAATCTATCTGAATATTGACTTGATTTTTGTCGTTGAACTAAACTTTAGCGTAGTTAGTCTACGATACGGTACATGTTCGCGTTTAGAGCTCATTTCAAAGCTTTATTAGTCTTCTATATTACAAATTATTCCATTTTTTGTTTACTTATCCGTTTTTGTACATTATTTCTGCTTATCCTCTCTATTTATCAAACTTTGACATATTTAACCACTGAACTATTGCACAAAATTATGTTCTATCTACCTAAAGGTTACGCGACATGTAATTATTCTCAGTTGAAACTGAAATTCTTCTTTTCATCCATTTGAGGAAGAAAAGGTAGTTTACTGAAAAAAATCCTCGACAACTTCATGCGCTAAAGCTGTGTAATCGTACAGTCATATATTTATATTTGTGGATTTGGTGCTGCAAAAATTGCGCTCCCCTATTGTAGGTGTTTTTTCCAAAGAATCATCTCGAGAGACCAAACGTTCTTCAGTCGGTTTGTGTTTTAGATTTCTCCCTAAGTTGTTCACTTTACATCTTTGAGGTGCTTCATTCACAATTTATTATCAATATATTTTGATTATTACCCTGAAAAAGTCCAGACAAGTTAGCTAGACGAAATGTTGGAATTACTTAAATTTTAATCGCTGAGATTATTTCAAATATAATTTCCACATATAATTATTATCAATGTGTTTTGTTATTCAAGGTATGTGCTGTGTGCTACGAAAGTTTTGAAGTAGTTTGGGATCATGAAGAAGAAGAATGGATGCTAAAAGATGCTATTCGAGTTGATGACAAGGTATATCATCCTATTTGTCAAGAAGATGCAGGAAAAGAATTCTCAATTAAGGATGTAAGTTGAATTTATCGCAAGTCGATTTCTTTTCTTGTATTAACTTGTATAAAGGCATCTGGAAAAAGTAATTGTACACTCAATCTTAAATGAATGGTAAATTTAAATTAAATTACTATGAATTCTGGAACGCCTGATTTCTAATGTCTGATAAACCCTAGTTAATAATATTTCATTTTCATACATTAACCACTGAATTCCCTAACTGATGCTTCGATTTTTAAAATCCTGTAGTGAACAAACAGTGTAGCAAGTTCGGAGTATACATTCACTTAGTAACAGATTCCCGGCCGCATCTGATACCGTGACTTGGTAGTCGGATTGGAATATCTTAAAGATCTAATCAAGCTATATTGGCTGAAACTTGTTATTTAGGTGCTAATACGTAGAACATGGTTAGAGAGCAGTAAGACTAAAAGTGCCAAACTCAAAGTCCGAGAACAAAGTTGTGCTGGAAACTGTACTTAGGTGTTGTGGTAGTAAAGTATTCCCCCAAAAAACTAACGTCTCCAGCGATACTACATCCTCGTAACGAAAGGAAGGGATCAGAGAAGGTTGCGTCTAAAAATACCGTATGCCGCCTTGCCCCGCGGGTCCCAGTCGCCGACGGTAAGTTTTAAAAGGTACAAAGCCGACACATCTGGGTCAATTCACGTAAAACATATGGGATGACTAACTTGATATCTTCCCCCAAAATGTTGTACACTAAGGCGTTCTTAAGCTCTTGGATCAATGTTAATTTTGCTATTTGGTTGTACATTAGATATTTTGTTCATTACTATTTGCTTTACACAATTCATATTCGAATTTATTCTAGGAAAAGAAATTTCCTTCACCTGACCCTACTGAAAATAATAAAGAATCAACTTCCTCACCTGAAGGTGTTAAGGAAGAGGCCGTGGATGAAAATGCATTTACTTGTGATGATTTTTCAACGAATACGGTTATTCCTGGTCTTTCACCTTCTACCTCTCCACAACAATGTGAATCAGAGATGTTATCGTCGAATACGGAACCTGAATGTGAATTTAATATGTCGTTGAAAACTGAATCAATTTTGTCCAACTCAACAATTAGTGCAGATCCTTTGGCTGCTTTAAAAGCTGTCTTAAAAGGTGATATATCTTCACTTAGCGCTCAATCTCATTAACATCTGAACTAATTCACTTATTATTATTAATATACCTTTGTACATATACTACTATACAGATTTCTATTCATATAAAATTGTGTATGAATTCATTTTTTTGTAGAGCTTGTAAATATTTCATACAAATAAATGGTACCATTTTACGATGTCATATGTTATTAAAAATGCTCATTGGTTAATTAAATATAATACGGTTATCATATATGTAAACTGTTCTGTTTTGTTGTTTGTTTTTCCTACTAAATAGACAGAAATACTAATATCTAAGATTTACTGTAGTCAAATTATTTCACGTTACACTTCAAACAGAAATATCGTGTGAGTCAAAACAAAATGTGATTAAATACTACTACTACTACTACGTTAATAGTAAGACAGGAATATCTCTTTCATTCCGTCTCATTATAATGATATTATGTAGTAACATAGATTGACTCATATTCGTTACAGGTATTATGCTTATTGTGACTGGTCAACGTGGATTGAATTTTAGGTGTATTGTAATTTAGTTTGATCTTATAAAGAAGACTGTTTTAGCCTATATATCTAATGAACAAATCGGTAACCGTCTGCTATAACTATGCTCAAAGATTTTTTGGAAAGAACCAACTTTCAGCATAGTCATTGACATGGTCATCACTAATGTCAACCCAAACTACTATGGATACAAATGAACAATATCTTCATCAGCTGTCATTGCAGAGACTCGACCGAAATCCGTTTCCTATTCTGAAGATCATGTTTAGACTCGAATCATTTCTCAGTGCGATCGCACGTTTACCTGGATCTTACTGGACCCAGAACAGCTACAGCAAGAAGACACTATAGGTCATGTCAATGGCAAGATGTCAAGAGTGTTTCAGATACAACTACAAAGGTGGTTCGTCAATCATGAAAGTGGTGTCTACACCTAGGTGGCTTAGCATGATGTCCCAACAATAATGAGATCTACCAGCAACTTAAAACAAGTGGTCAAGAAACACCAGTCTACTTTCGTGACACTTCGTGAATGGACAGACGCTCGGAAACTAATCTCGTCAGGTCCCGAAACTGATCAGTAGCGAAGACAGTTTAGACGTGGATTGACAAAAAGTCTACGTAATGATTGTGAGCAATGGACAAAGTAGTGGTGGTAGATAACTATTCAGACTCATCAAAGAAACAGGTATTAGAAATCCGACTTAGTGAAAGTTTCAGAACAAGACGGGATCATTGTCCACTTTCGGTCCAGATTAGAACTATTTAATCGAAAATTCGAATTGACCTGCGGCTACCCACTATTCATAAACAATCCGAACGGGAGATTAGAATACCCTCAGTGACTAATCTAAATTGCGTTAGAGCTATTGTTCATGATAGGTTAGCCCCAGAGATCTTTAAGGATGGTGCAGTTTCAGTTTGTAGTTTGACTGAGATATTAGCTGGTATTGGATCTAGTCGTAACTGCATCTGATATCAAGATTGCTGGTCGTCCAAGTTCATAAGAAAGTATAGAAGTCCGTGTAACAGCCACAGAGCAATCGGTCTGATCAGTGTAATATCTAAAGTATTAACTTCAATCACCATCCAACGGTCATCTACGGCTCGTGAAGAACAAACCTGGAAATGTCAGGTTGGTTTCAGGTTACTAGTATTTGATCATAAATACCTTTAAGTTATGGCTCATGTATATTGGGATTATAGATAAAACAATTCTGATTTTAGACGCAAGGAACTAAGTAAGGATGGTAACTCGATTGATGAGTAAGTGAATCTTCAGTAACTAAGGTAGTGGAGACATGTGCTATCTATCCCCGACCAACAGGTACCTTCATACACTATAATGAATAGTGTAGAATTACGTTAGAAGAAAGGTAGCGATCTCCAGACCAAGACGTGGTATCAATTCATGAGGTTATTGACTGTTAGACTAGGTGTTGTAGGTAGGCGTAAACTACGTGGTCGAAGTTAGCGCGATTATTGTGAGCAATGGTTAAAGTACTTGAAATATGTGGTTCAGATGCATCCAATCTTTTTCTTCCCTTAAATATCAATTTTTTTGATTAGCCTGAAATATGATTCTTATTTCATGAATCCATATTTTTTTTCGAATTCTATCTTTTGTATCTAGTGTTTTCTACTACTACCAATATTGTTACTACTTCTACTACTGTGGAATCTCTCTGTGCGTAAGTGGTGTAGCAATTTGAACCAATGTAGAAATGTGCTAGGTTCTACTTTCCGTATAACTGACTAACTAGAATACAAATAAATGAGAATTAAGTTTTTTCACAAATGCCATGATTATTTCCAACGTATGAGTGTTTCCAACTCGCGTATGACTGACTGTTTGATTCCTTGTAAATCGGTCTTCAATCTAACTATCGGTCTAAACTCGGTGTGTTTACGAATAATTTGAAAGTCTGATTCATTTGAATTTATTATTACCATGTAGGAAGTTGAGTTAAGATATATGAATATTTGACTAATCATTCTACAACTGTTAAAAATGAAGTTAGTTCTTTTCACTGAGTGATTTTTAATTGGGATTTAAAATAGCACTGGGAACCTGTATCAGACACTTCAAAAGATGTGTGCTCATTACTTCAACCCGGAACAAACCAAAGATATCTAAATAGCACGATGAGCGAAGTATTTAGAACATTCATCATAACTTAAAAATAATATGCGATTAATCAAGTAGTGTATAGGAAAGGCATTTTTGTATGTTTCTGTAACTATGTATTAATAGATTTTAGGTCTTTGCCGACTTATCCCTGTTCTCGGGATCAAATTAATATTTACAATATTATTAGTGTAAAGTTTCATGAGGAAAGATCATAAACATAAGATTGACATTCAAAATGTTGATATACATTCCAAACAAATTACCATGTTTTTGTTGTTGTTGTTGTAGTTGTTGTGAGATCTACATTGAGAAACAAGATTTTTCACTATAAGATTAGTGTTCAACATAAAATACAATATAGTAAATAGGAATTTTTTTTTTAAACAATATCCTAAGTCATTCATGATTACATTTTATTCTTAATGAATCCCTATTTCTGTTTGGATGAAATTCATTCTAGCAAATATGCTAACTGATAATTTTACTGCTCTAATATTTAATTCATTAATAATTATCATTGTCATAAAATCATTGTAATCGGTTATATAAGCTTACTATAGTTATGTTCACTTATAATATAAATAAATCACACTGCTTAAGAAATTGTCACGATACACTATTCTACATAAATGTTTGTAGAAGTTAATTAATATTATCTTAATGATTTTACTACATTATCAGCTCTTTCTACTAATATTATGTATGATTTAATATTCAAGTAAACAATGCTTGTAATACACCGAATCTCATTAACAGTGGTGAAATGAATAGTACAGTCAACTTACTTACTTACGCCTGTTACTCCTAATGGAACATAGGCCTCCTACCAGCATTCTCCAAACAGTACAGTCAAACTGTTTATTAATTTTTTTTAAAAGTCTATCATTTTAGAACTAAGTTAACGATACTTAGAAAAATTCATAACTTGGATTGTCTTAAATGTTATTGTTATGAATCTTATTTATGACTAGTGATGTCGACTATACGATTCAGATGAATGATCCGTAACAGAAGTATGCTCTAATTTCCTATTTTTTTTAAAAATAGTTAAAACCAGTCTCTAATAATTGATAAAATGAAGAAAAATTAAGCTCCGACTGACGATGATACAGCGTTAAGTAAAAGGGGTTTTACAGAAAATTTTGAGTTATTCTTTGTAATCCCTTATTAAACATACAGGTTTCAGGGGACCAGATTAAATTGTGTGTATTTGGAATAGAGATTCAAATAAATACTTTTTTGGGAAATTGTTATTTAATCTCCGAAAAATATCAGATTTTCCAATACATCTGTTATGTCCTTTGACTCGTCAACTATCACGTGACAAAATTGCTAATCAGAATACCGACTTCTATGACGTTATCCCTGTGTTAAACTAATGACGTGCCAACCAACACTAGGAGCCTTGAGTCAACTCTGAATCTTTATTGGTCCTCTGCAAAGCAGCTTCTCGCCTAGTCCAAGTCGTTCAGTCCAGAACACAAGTACTAGGCTTAGGCTATATAAATAGTAAATTTCAGACACGTGGCTTATATACAATCAGACCAGACCGCATCACACCATAAAATGAGAAATAATAATTATTCAAGGTCAAGCCAAAAGTGGCCGTGAGTGTGGGATACTGTAACTGACAAATTGGGAATAATTAATGATGATAAAGCGTATAGCAGCGGCCAATAGGTCAAATAAAAGCCTACGATAAAAGGAATGGGAATACATATGTAATCTAGTTACTTAATAATTATCCAATAATAGTTCATGAATAGTTCTTCGTTCGGATATAAGAACATTACCTTCTTGAGTTATTTCTAACTCCATTTTTACAAGTTTAGCGGTAACTGCTCCATTGAATGGTGTCTCTAGTCGATCTATTTTCTTAGTAAAAACGACCTGTAGCCTGGCGTCAGTTCGTGTTTGACCCCTTAACCAGTAGAATGTTCAAGATTTTCTTTTTTTAATAACCCTCTCTTTGTGTGTCGAAATTATAAGTGGTTTTTATACCTGATATAAGTACCTTTTCTAGCATATACCTCTTACCCATCACCGCTTATGAAATAGCTATACATAGTGGCCATGGAGAATATTGTATGTATTGCATCCACGATCCCACACGTCAGATTGTAAAACAGGAACTTCAGTTTCACGCTCTAGACCAATGAGTCAGCATCCAAAGATTTTAATGTCTAACTTCAATTGACCTATGATCTTGCACAACCCATCGTCTATGACTATCCGTGACCAGTGGAGTCCAATCCGTGTCGGGTGGAGACAGTTATCCATCTCAGGCAATCGTCTAGGGGTTAAGAATTCGGGCGCGAGACCGGAGGTCTTGGGTTTGAGTCCTGTATGCTGGATCGTAGATACGCACTAATGATAACTCCCATACTGGGACGAAACGGCCGTTCAGTGTTTCCAGGGTTTTAGTAGTGGTCTAGCTTAGATCGACTCGTGAATTCAAATATTAAAATTACTATGATCTCCACAAATTCCTATTCTGATAATATCTGAAGTACTCTGACTTTTCACTGTTTTATTTGCGCTGATCAAAAGTCAGATTTGTATTAATCAATAATTTGATGGATATATAAATTGTTAATATCATGAATTTAAATATTCATAACCAATATAAATGACTCATGAGTAATCATTCTTGAAATATAATAGACGATCGAAAAGGACAAAACAATTATGTAGGCTACCGAGACTCTAATTAAACAACTTGAAGTGATAAACCTTAGGCGAACTAAAAGAAAGACAGTGTTGTTCTACTATCCTGTCTACAGTTTTGTGTTTAGTATAGAAGTTATATAGTGCATTGAAACCACTAGTTAGTCAAAACAACCATTTAATTATTCCTAGCTTTCATTGGTTCGTCATTCATCAATCGTCGTGATCGAATTCTATACAATACTTGTTTAAAATATAGTAAAAAGACATTCTATTTATGTGTATTGATGAATGGGAGGTAATATACCTGTCTTTTAAATATATTTGAGTTTCGGTTAAAAAAACAACTTAATTACATATATAGTGAAATGGAAATGATATCCGAGATCTATATTTTAAGTTAATAAGTAAAGATAATTAGAGCTATCACGATGCTGAATAATGTCTAGAACAATTTGTTACACAGAGTATACAGTATATGGGACTAAATTTTGTGAGAAATGATTTATTAAAAGAGAATTTTGACCATTATAAAAAAACCCGGTGGCATTTTCAACTTTATATCTTACAGCAATTATCTGAACAGTATGTCGTTGATTATTACTCAGCAATCGGTCAGTGTTACTCAATTTTTGTGAATTTTACTTTAGAAACTCAGCGAAATCTGTTTCAGAGATAACTATTAGTGAGCACATGATTATAGTCTAATTTACAGGATTATGGAGATTAGTTTAACTGTAAAGCTGAGCTATAATCTCCAGGTAGTGGTGGACGTGAGAATTCTTCAGGGTCACGACGCATATTATCAATCAAACGTGTTATTCAACCGGCAATTACGAATGTGAATTTTGATGGTTGTTCACATTAGGACCAATTCATATGAGTAAACGTAATAAAGGAACTACAAAACGTTAGAATGTTGACCAAAGGAGACCAAATATATGTCTAGAAATATAAGATTCATTGATATTCTGTTGTTAAGACATCAGGGTTGAGATTTCAGGGCTAAGGTTTAAACGTTAAGGGTAGGATATCTAGGTTAGAGAGTTCACAACCAACGTTATAAAATGCAACAATTTTGTAAAATAGAAATCCTTTCATCTTCTATTTGATATAAGTCTTTTATTTTTGATGAACTAAAACTGGTTTTATTCTCAAGGTTATTCACTGATAAAGTTCAGCTTTGCTACGTAAGTTTATAAATGGAGTTTAATACAAGTTAGCATATCTTTGTTCTTGTGTATTTTAACTTACTAGATTACATAGTAATTACTAAATGTAATCAGATTTGATAATACACCAGAAACATACTATCATTTTTGAATATTCAACATTACTAGTTAAATAATCAGCTAACTTTAAGTAAATTATTATTGGTTAAACACGAACATTATGTTCATCGTATTTATATTACCGAAATGATCAAGTCGAAGTAGTTTGCATCACTAACTAATATCAACTACTTTCTGTGCAGTTAATCAAACAGTTAATGAACCAGCATTTCATACCTACAACAGGATTAAAAAGGTAAAATAATCCGAATTAACTAAGGTCAAAAATGAAAAACACTGGTAACTAAATAATTAAATAATATCGTGCTCTTTGTGTGAAAAGATAGATTTGTGTACATATGTACCCGTCTATTCTATATAAAAAGCATATTAATTATAGTTTATAACAAATTCCCAGCAGATAAATAAATCGTTCCTTACAGGATAACCATTGGAATGCATTACAGAATAAATTAATAGAATGAAAAAGCTTTGATCGGATACAGGCGTATAGAAGGCAAGATCGTATTCTGTATGTCATTGAAATAAAATATCAGCTAGTACTTGCAAATTCCTGTTATCTGTAGATAAAAATTTTGATATTTTAGAATTAGCGAAATTGATCGATAAATCTACGCTCAAAAATTGTTTATGGTATCAAACAAGGAACTTATCCTTCATAAAGAAATAACTGAGTTGGAATCAAATTGAGGAAAGTAACCTCAACAGCACACATAAGATGAACAATTTGAAGTATTAAAAATAAATGTAGACCCATGTGTTAAATGTTTATGTACAGCCAGATATTACCGATTTACCATCATAAGAGAATCAATCTGTAAACTAGCGGTTTACCATCATATATATTGACAATCATATACTTACTAATTATATTGTGAATGTAACTTGAGTAAAGACTAGCCAGTCATCTTTCACCAGTATAAGACTATATAGCTTAAAAAAATAAGAATCTCCTTCGAACTTTCACTTGTTAATATTAATGATCCGATTTAACCTTGTCTTTGCAAGGCTCCAATAAATGAACACTATGTGTTGTTATGGTTACGGTAACAACAAACAAAATAATCAATGTATATATGTAATAGATAGATTGATTAATTAAATGTCGCTAACAGTGAGCAACAACTCCAGCTGATGAGTCCTAACCAGTAAGAAATACACCTCAAGGGTTTATAGATAAAATCCAAACCATTACAAATCAAGTTAACATTTTCAGAATAGTTGGAGCATTTTATTTTCAAGAATAAAAAACTTTACATTGATAAATATATATCAAATCGAATATTCTAAATGGTGACAACTAAGAAACAGTTATTCAATGTACTTTGGTTTTCTGTGATTTAACCACCATTCTTAGTATATATATATCAGAATTTAATGCTAGCTAATGATTAGCAAACGATAATAATATATGAATAAAATTTGGCTCCAATTATTGATATCTTGCTAATCTCCTCTATTTTTTTCACTCAAACGTTTTGATGAACAAGTGTTTTAAATATCGGTTTGAGTCTAATATTCAGTATTCTCTTCTAACATTATTATTGAGAACTTTGATTTTCACAAAAACGGGAAAATACTAGACAACTACAACTTCTTGTAACACTGGGGACAGAATTAACTCAAACATTCTCAGGAGTTATACTACTTTTGATATTTAGATATTTTTTTATCTCATTATTCTAAAAAGTAAAAGCTAACTTTAGGAAAAGCATCTCACCACATAATAAATTTATACCACACATATACATCATGTTATAGCCTGTTCTGTCAACGCTTTATTTGTTACGTTTTTTGCTTGTATCGTGATATACTTTTAATATTTTTCATAAAAACAGTTTTTTTTAACTTACTTACTTACTTACGCCTGTTGCTCCTAATGGAGCATAGTCCACCGACCAGCATTCTCCAACCCACTCTGTCCTCCGCCTTCTTTTCTAGTTCCATCCAATTCTTGTTCATTTTTCTCATGTCTATCTCCATTTCCCGGCGTAATGTATTCTTTGGTCTTCCTCTTTTCCTTTGGCCTTCAGGATTCCATGTGAGGGCCTGCCTTGTGACGAAGTTGGGTGCTTTCCTCAATGTGTGTCCTATCCACTTCCACCACTTCTTCCTAATTTCTTCCTCCGCTGGGATCTGGTTTGTTCTTTCCCACAGATGGTTGTTGCTAATAGTGTCCGACCAACGGATCTGAAGTATTTTGCATAGACAACTGTTAATAAACACCTGTATTTTCTGGATGATGGCTTTCGTAGTTTTCCAGATTTCCGTCCCATGCAGTAGAACTGTTTGTTTTTTTAAACCCCATGCTAATTGTCGTTTTTGTCTCTCTTGCACATTGTAGTCGTAAGTATATTAACTGTATCATGTATTCAAATATGTCTAAAGTAATCATTAGTTCTAAATTGAATTACCAGTCTATCACTATCACAGAACTCATCTACCCTGAAGTTGATCAAAAGTTTAAAATATAGTTATACATTGAGGCTTTAATATAAACTCACTGAAATTGATAATCTGAACTATCAAGCTGAATGAAAATGATATTTTCGTTTTCGTAAGAACCAAAAGTTTTAAGTTCGATCCCTTGTATCTTGGTGGGTACTCAATATTAGTGTTTCTTTAAACTGAGACCAAACATTTTATAAACGGAATTCCCTGTTTGTTTTATCTACTGTCAATTATTCAGAAAAACAGTTAACCCTAATGGAGAAAATTCAATTCAACCAAGTAAATATTTCTTTTTATTTAACTCCTCATCGTGACTCAGTAGTTATATATATATATATATATATATATATATATATATATATATATATGTTTTCACTGACATTTGAGCATAAAAATGAGTACGAATTAAGTAGTAATAATAATCATAATAATTACGAACTGCGAATCACCTGATTATAAGTTGTGCTATGCTTATCTGTGGAGTTCGTAATCAGTTGGTGGGTATAGGTGAGAGTGGGTGATTAGCCCGATCTCCACCACCCGGGGACATATTACATATAACTGTAGATGTAATAACTTTAGGTGTGAGTTTGAGTCTTTCACAATTAGCCAATTATTTCTAATGATTACAAAACAAGAATAACATACAAGAAATATAAAGTAAACAAAGGTAATCCATTCTATTTATTTAAGAAGAATTAAAGATAATTCATTCAACAAATTTTTTGTTCGAAAATATCATTTACTTAATCTGTACAATCATGTTTATTGTGATTATGGTGGTATATTGAAAAAATAAGAGAAGAATTACATCATAAATTGTTGTCCGAACAATCCAGGTGTCAAAAATGGGTTGAGTAATGAACAAGAAGTCAGTGAGAAATAATTAAACAAAACCTAATTGCATGAAAGATAATTGTGCATTTAATGTGCATGCGAAAGGTGATTAGTAAATTATACAAAAATATCCGTAAAACTGATAGCAACGAATGATTGAAAACTTAAAAATTCGGTATAAGATGGTATCAACGACTGATTTACCAAGGATAAAAAACCATGTATCAGCATCATGTGGTAGAATATTAGCATATACGCGTCAATTTGAACACAGAATTCTACTTTGGGAAGATGAATCCCCATTTGTGAGAGTAATAATCCTTATTTCCATTAAAAGCTTTCCACAGTTTTAACTTCCACATGTTCACTGTTCCTTTCTACTAGATTCTTTGACATTCTTCAGATACTGATTGCAGACTGATATTAGGATCTTGTTCAACTCGATAAAATCGGTGTTCTGATATCTGCATCTACTGCAGATTGTAACCGACATACAAAAATAAGGCCTTTAAATTTATCAGAGGACATTTCCTGTAAACTAAACCGCTCACATTCCCGGTTCACGATGCTTGCATACGTCGTATAATCAACCTATTGGTTTTTTCAGGAGTTGGAGACACTGGTATCTAGTGTGAAAAACTGGTTATTCTTCACCGGATATACGTGTCAAGTACTCGACGGTTTCTCTGAAGGTAATGTCGGTTGGCTTCTTTGGGAGTATAAAGTTACAGAACTTTTCATATTCAGACACTCCGAGCTTCCGTAATAATAATCTCAGTTTTTAACCTTCGTCCCACTCTTTACAATCATTAATAAATAAATCCTCATGGCGTTTAAACCATGCCTCAAAAGTAATCCCACATTCTGGACCAAATCTAAATTCATCTATTGAGTTTGCAATAAAATCCAGAGTAATAGTGGAATTAGATACATTAGTGCTTGGGGATATTGACATACTTTTCACCAATAATTCGATAAGAGAATTTTGCAGTTGCAATTACGTTTTCAGATCATCCATTTTATTGTTATAAAATCCACTTTAACTGAATATATAGGCCTAGATTCATTTTAGTCACAGTCGACAACTGTTATAACTTGTGGTTTTGTACTCTTGGTTCATTGTTTTTCACCCCGTCACCAATTGTTATAACGCTTGGTTTGTCTAAAGTTATAACGATTAGGTTTCCATGTTTACATGTATGGGACGTCGATTTACCTTAAAAAATTATCTAAACTAGATCCCTCCCAATGTCTATTCTACAGGACATCAACACAACTCAGAACAAGAACACGTAATTAGCCTGATCTTATAAAGGGGTCATTTTTTTCTCTTGTCTCCTAGTCTCTCACACTCGATTCTCTTTATACCATCTTAGCAAGCAACTTACCATTCAGTTAGACTCACTATTGAATGTTATACAACGTTTATGAATATGCAACAAGCGGTATTTGATATTAGTGAATCCAATACGTCCATAAAGTTACGATTGTTGTCTTACTAAAATTGACTTTAATTATAACCCATCTGTTTGTTAAGTATTATCTTACGTAAATACTATCATAACAGTTGGTATATTCACTCTATAAAGTAATATTAATTTGAATATGAACAGTTAAAAATAAGTGATATTTTTTAAATGCCAAAACTGATTACTGAAAAATACATAAATTAATGAATGCTTGCCTACCTACTTTGTTTACATCTAGGAAACTTTGAAAATCTGTACTCGTAATGAAGATTTTTCTAAAAGATATATTTTAATGTACGTTTTGAGGACATCCACTCAACTGCTTTACGGTAAGGATTCTAATTTCCAGGTGCCTGAAAATCGTAAATCAGTCTTGATTATTACTCTTTAAGTACTTATATATATAAACTGCTATGTTTGAAGAGATTATGACATCACCTAAGAATCGGCGAACGGAACAAACGATCGGTGAACGGAACAAACGATCAGCGACGCAACAACTAGACATCTAAAGTTACCCCTTTGTGTCCCAGCCCTGCTAACTAGAAAGAGAATTTCAGGTTCGGATGAGAGAAGTATATTCCTCAAGCGGCTAAAAGCACAGTAATAAGCACAGAACCCAAGCGTATATATACAGTATAAAAATATCTTTGGGAAACATCACAAAACAGCATAATAAAAGAGCAAACCAACCAATGACATTTTGGATCCTTCCAAGAAGGAAATACAATCTGAAAGTAAAAATATGAACCTTTGACGCGAAAGCGGCAGAATAAAATTTTCAAAAGAAAATTACAAAAATAAGACGCTTATCAAGTGAGTTCTAGGGATCTAACATCCCCAACATAAACTGACAAATACGATATGATATGAAATACTGTTTTTATGTTTTATCTAACTTGGAGTTTATATAACTATTTATTTTATTACTAAAGTGTTAAGAAAATGTCGACATTTATCTATGGTATTGATAATAGAATAATTTCTGATATTAGACAGCCTTTATATCAGGACATAAATTTGGCCACTTATTCATTCTGTACAAGTTTTTAGATTAATTATTTTTGAATTCATTCCCTAGTTTTAATCTTATTAACTGACCTTATCAATTACTTTTATGATATTTAATAAATGTGACGTATTTTACATTTATTTAGTAGGTGTGATCTTCATATGTGATTGAAATTCTTGTTGGATATTACTATAGAAACAAACGAATTAGTATCGAAAACTCGACTTTCAGACATTGCACAAAATTTAAGTACCGCGTATAGTGATCATAAGAAATTCCTCTTTATAATGTTCAGAACATTTGAAATGATAATGAAAACTCACTTCATGCCACCATAGAGTAAAAATGATAGTGTAGTGGATGCTACTCACAAGATCGCTTGTAAGTAGTATGTTGTGTTAATGGTAAATTAAAATGACTGTTGCTTATTGAACTGAACATAGTCGGTTAATTAGTTATAAATAATGTAGAACTTTTTATTTATACCGGTTTAACTTGTCACTACGCCATATCAGCACAGTGGGATGAAATTTTCATGACAAGTACCTGAGTAGTAGAAGTAATAACAATATCAAGTGATCATAGAAAATATTAGGGATATACAGTATAGTTCAAGAAAAAATTAATCTGTGGAATAGGAAAAATAAGTGTTTTAAAACAAAAGACGAATACTTTGTGTCTTTCCAACAGATTTTGAGTTCTATCCTCTACAAATAAATAATATCCTATGCAAGTACGTTTTTTTTATTAAAGAGAACTTCGGATTAATTCGATCAAGCCAGCTAGGTTATTCATTTTCATTTCACATACCATTAATAATGTCAGTTTGTTGATTCTACTTATTCTTGAGCAGATAATTTATATACATGTATTTCTTACAGATTAAAACATTTCCGATTAGAAATTTGACTTAGTATTTTAACACAGAATATATTGTGCAGTATCTAACTGGGTATTCTAAACCAGTGTTCATTGTACTATCATACATTCATTGAAAGTACACTTTTACAAATCGGAATTCAGTTTGTTTAATGTTGTATTTTTAAATTTCTTTTCTCGTTACTGACATTGTTTTTTGTGATAGTTATTGTTTTACCATTACATAAGAAATCTGAATAAAAATTAACCCTGTAAATTGTCTATTCTTGCGCTCATAAGTGTATAAATCCTAGCGAAGATCAAATGATGGGTAACTTCTGTGAACTATTTACGGACCAATATTACAATATATATATATATATATATATATATTTATATAAGGTTTATTTTTACCTATAGACTATTATTATGCGATTTGGTGTTCTTAAGTTATGTCTACTTTATTAATTACCGTCTCCCACAATCACAGCCACTTTTTGACTTGACCTTGTTCAGATGTTATATTCTATTTTATGTTGTGATGTGGTCTGTTTGGCTTGTATATAAAGGAGGTATGTTTGAAATAAATAATTTGTATAGTGAGAGCTGGTATAAGTGTTCTGGACTCAGCTGACAGGACTAGGAAGAAAAAGAACCAATAAGGAAACTAAGCTGCTCATACCGGTCGAACGTCATTACTTTGGCACAGTGCTAATTTTGTATAAATCGTATTTCGATTAGCAAATAAGTCACGTGACACCTAACCGGTTAAATATCACAACAATTTGGCGACGGGGATTTCGTGAGGAAAAAAAACAAAACAATAACTATTTCGAAGAATTTCTTATTGAAATGAAATGTTTTTTTAATAACTAGTCATTAAATAATAATCATAACTATGTTATTAAGTTTTTGGCACTATGTTTTTGTTGATCATGCTATCGTGTAGCTGGTAGCCGAAGTGACTCAACTCAAAGGTAATGATTTATATTATACTCAATAATGAGATGCCATTTTATAAGAAACCTTATCTGACATAACTTAATACTCCACATCATGAGCCTATATATATGGACTGTTGAAACAGCTAATACTCTCTGTTTCTATAAGTTTAAACTATCTACTACAACAGTGTCAGAGTTAAAGGTTCTGTTATTATTGTTTTACTTCCACCTTATCTCCTTGTAGAACTTAGATACTTAGTTTGTCTTGGAACATTCTAACTTATTAATATTTAGACACAAATAACTATCAATTAATAAATAAACTCCAAACCATTAAATCGGATCTAATTTAAACGGCATAGAAACAAAAAAAACAAATAGTGTGAATTATCGATCGTTTAAAAAAATTTTTATCATAAAGAAGAATAAATTACGTAATTCTTTTAGTGACTAATTCTGGTCGATTAATTTGTATAGTTAAGATACTTTATATATATACGTAACATTTAGGAAAGTAGAATAGCAGTTTCTAAATTTATACTTATTTTTTTAAAAATTTTACTTGAATGGGTTTTGTGGAGATTTATAGAAATTTCACAGGTTGAAATCATAAGTCAATTGAAGCTAGACCACCATGGAAAACCTGTGAAACTTCTAAAAAATCTCCACAAAACCCCTTCTGATAATAATCATCTGCTCACTAGTGACTGACTTCAAGAGATACTCCTGGAGTTCTAGTGAGAAGCCGTTACCAGTGGAGTTTAACCAGGTCTGTTGTGAGATATCAGCCCAGTGAAGACAATGGTGTACGGTGGCGAAACTTCGTGGATTGGTTGAAGTTAGACAATAACTTCATTGGATGCCGACTCAGTGGTCTAGTTGGTTAAGCGCCCGGCGCGAGACTGATAGGTCATGGATTCGGATCTCGCAGGGTGCGGGATCGTGTATGCACACTACTGAGGAGTCCCATACTAGGGTGAAACGGCCATCCAGTGCTTCCAGGTTTTCCATGGTGGTCTAGCTTCAATTGACTCATGAATTCAACCTGTGAAATTTTATTTGAATTTAAATTGACTAATTTATTTAATTTCAATGGTTAAGATCATGAGCCTATTGAAGCTAGACCACCATGGCAAATTTGGAAGCACTGGACGGTCGTTTCGTCCTATTGTGGGACTCCTCAGCAGTGCGCATCCAAGACCTCGCCCTCTACGAGATTCGAACCCAGGACCTACTGGTTTCGCATGCGGTCACTTAACCACTAGACCACTGAGCCGGCATCCAATGGTGTTAATGACTCATGATCTTAACCATTGAAATTACTAGAATATCCATAAAACCCATCTGATAATAATTTAATTAATTTTGAAATTATCTTTTGAATCTACAAGTTTAAATTTAAAGTGTTCGGTTAGTTTGTTTTATATTTTTTGTTTGTTTGTTTTATAATTGAGAACATTTTAATATCAGAAGGGGTTTGTGGAGATTTTTAGAAATTTTCACAGATTGAAATCATGAGTCAGTTGAAGCTAGACCACCATGGAAAACCTGGAAGCACTGGATGGCCGTTTCACCCTAGTATGGGACTCCTCAGTAGTGTGCATACACGATCCCGCACCCTGCGAGATCCGAATCCATGACCTATCAGTCTCGCGCCGGGCGCTTAACCAACTAGACCACTGAGTCGGCATCCAATGAAGTTATTGTCTAACTTCAACCAATCCACGAAGTTTCGCCACCGTACACCATTGTCTTCACTGGGCTGATATCTCACAACAGACCTGGTTAAACTCCACTGGTAACGGCTTCTCACTAGAACTCCAGGAGTATCTCTTGAAGTCAGTCACTAGTGAGCAGATGATTATTATCAGAAGGGGTTTGTGGAGATTTTAGAACTTTTCACAGATTGAAATCATGAGTCAGTTGAAGCTAAAAGAATATATCATTACGACTGGTTAAGTTCAAGTTCTTTTTGTTCTAAAATAATGATAAATGAGATAGATGTAAAAGATTAAGTGGTGTGAAATAATATAACTATAGTATTCACTTTTTGGGTGGTTAGATATCATCTGACTCAATTTATATCATATGATAATTGTTATTGACATATACATTCCACTAACTGTCGTATATAATCTGATGTGAACAGAGAAACAAGAAGACTTGACAAACTACGGAAGCTATTTTTCGGGACGTTATTTCATTTAATTCACAGCTTGTAAAATAGTAATATTTATTTTTGACGCCAGTCTATTCTACAGATTATAAGCTTTCGTTTGATGTATGATTCACTACTATAGCCCTTTTTGTTCCAAAGCTATTGTAATTTAAACGTATTATTATGTAGTCCATTTTCTACTCTAATCCCCAGTTTTGTATTTTCCTAATTATTGTACTTTGTGGTCGGGTTAGTCATCTATTTATTCATGTATCTTTTTACACTGATCTGAAATCGGGAAATCGGGAACCAGATCGGAATTGAGAATAAAATCGAGTAGTGTTCCAGTTGAATTGTCTTCTCTCACTTGTGTGCTTGTCAGCCAATCAGGTGATAGAATAGTTTTCTTCTCTGTCTCCCACTTCGTACTTACGCATACTAGCCTCAAGGTCAGGCCGGTCAGCCTATCGCGTCAAGGTCTTAATCTAGATTAGACAAGTTATCCTCAGCACCAAAAGTGGATGGACAGACCCAAGGACGTAACATTACCATTGACTTATAACACGTTAGTAAATAGCGGAATTAAATAAATATCAGAATGGATTTCTAATACGTATTTTTCATACAATCGTTGATCCAGACAGATGATCAGAGAAACGAAGCAAAGGAAGTGAAGGGGAGAAAGCAAAGTGAAACGGATTAGAGAAGGCATTTGAGCAAACACGATTTAACCGAGCATGAATCGATATTAATAATCAAACGAAAACAAGTTACAAACATAAGATAAGAAATGCATACATGTACGATCATATAAAAACAGTCAGGATTAATGAGGTCAAAATGTAGCTTGAGACGAATGAATAAATTGGTCTATCAAGAAGCTAGAATAATCTCTGTAGACTTGACAAAGCCAGCCATTTTACTCTCTATCTCTATTTTATATTTGCCCGTGTTAATCATTCATGTTATAATTCAGTTTTTAGGGGATTGGTATCAAAGAAAGAACAAAAGATAATGTAGAAAAAAATTGTCATTTCTTTACGATAGAATGCAATTCATGCATTGTGTCTATCCTGACGCATTATGATGATTGTTGTAGGGGAAAGTTGAAAGAAAGCTAGAGACAATTGAAACATGAAGTAGTATCAGTCTATGCAGTTATTGATTGTTAGACTGAACAGTGTAAGTAGATACAAACAGCTTCGTTGGGATCTACGTGATTATCGCGACCGTGGGTTAGAAACTTTGGATGACATGATTCAGAGTAGTCCAAAACAAGGCAAGTTCATTCACTATTTCTCTTCTCTTAGATCTCACATTTCTTAATTATCTTGTTTAGTTCATTCTATCAATCCACATTTCCTTCTCAAATTCTATCTTCTATGCTTAGTCAATTCTATTATCATTAATATTGTTACTCCGTCTACTACTATGGCATCACCCTACGCTTATACGATTTGGCAGCTTCAACCAATGAACGAATGTCCTAGGTTCTAACTTGGGTATGATTAACTAACTGAAACAGAATACAGAAAATTGAGATTTTTTTCACAAGTGTTAGGATTATTTCCAAAGAATAAGTATTTCTTTTCAGATGATTAACAACAATTCAGTTAACAAATACTGTGTTATAGCCCAAAGCTGCCAATCAGAAGCAGCAAATTATCGATCGGACCAAGAACGCGTAAAACACGTGCGAGAAGCCTAGAGTCCTACTTTCTGCCTAGTCCAGCCAGTCAAGTCCAGAACACCAGTCTCAGCCTCTGCAATATGAATCATTATATTTCAAACATACTGAGTTTATATACCAATCAAACAGATCACAACGTACCAATAAAATATGAAACAACATTTGTACAAGAATTAGTCAGATGTGGCTGTGAATGAGGGAGGTAGTAATTAATATACTGGGTATAACTCAAGAATAGTTAAACGTATAATAATAGTTTATGGGTCGAAATAAAGCTTATAATAAGAAGAATATGAATATGCATAATTTAGTTACTTATAAATTATACAATAGAAATATACGTTTAGTATTGGTCCATCAAAAAGATCCCCAAAGTTACCATTCATCATTCTTGTCGTGACATAACATACTGTCTTATACAGAAATTTTATCATTCAAACTAAAAATCTTATATACATATTAATCGAATTCAGGTGAGTAATTTGTTACTCAGCTAATAGTTCTTTGCTTTTCTTTTCCATGCAGTTAAATGACTGCATTTATTATTTTAGTCTTTATTATAAAGAAGAATAATTGAAAACTTCTTTTAATATTTAGTAATAGAATGATCAGAACATACACTGATAGATTAATTCAGTTAGTTACATGTGTTGGTTATAATAATAATTTAATTTAATGATATCGATAATTGCGTTTTATATATCAATTTATTGATTTATTCAATATGAAGTGCTCTTAATATCAATTTAGTCAAATCTGACTATTAATCAAATATTGATAAATTAGTGAATAATCAAATATAGTTTTTGATGTATTTTTCAATGTATAGCCAATCAATATCTGTAATGTTGTTCCTCTTTCTTTCAACTAATCATAATCGTTTGCTTTGTTTTAAAGAGAGCAAGAACAAAGGTTAGTGCAGAATAATATGAATTCATTTTATTTCTTTCGGTTCTCATCAGCTGCTTACAACCTAAATTATTTGAAATTCAAAGTTATTATAGATATTGACATACTTATACATCAGAGGGTGATGAAAGATGAATATATATATAACATGATGTAGCAAAGATTTCGTTAGGGTTAATGAGGTCATAACATGTTCTTTGACACAATCAAAGGTCGACAAGTATCCCTTTCACGTTACCACCAATTGTGCATACAAATTTACATGTATCTGCCAAAGCAGTTACATTGGTAGAACAGAAAGGAGAGCCTACGTCCGATTCAAAGAACATATTCCGAAGGGTTTGAGATCAAACGGACTAAAAGCATTCAGCAGCGGTATGGCAAGACATCTCCTTGACACAGGACACGAAGTCGATATATTGAAGTCCTTCAAGGTGATCAACAAACCTTTTGAAAATTGCCGAAGCGATAGCAATCAAACGTTTAAAACCAGATCTTTGTATACAAAAAGAAACAGTAATAAATCTTTCTTTACCCTGGTAACATTAAACCCCCTTTTTTATTTATTACGTCATTCCAACTCTTTCTGAATTTTATAATTACATCATTCATAACTGACCAATTTCAATTCATATCTCTCTTTATTAACATGAATCTATTTCCAGCTACTTCATTACATAATCGTCTAATGTGTTTTAATTCCATGATTTCTAATCACTATTTCAATGTTCTGGAACCTTCCCTCCCAAACTATATACATTCGAAACAAAAATTTTATGACCTCATTAACTCTAACGAAATCTTCGCTACATCATGTTACATATATTCATCCTTTATCGCCCTCTGATGTATAAGTATCTCAATATCTATAATAAAGTTGAATTTCAAATAATTTAGGTTGTAATCAGCTGATGAGAACCGAACGAAATAAAATGAATTCATATTATTCTGCATCAACCTTTGTTCTTGCTCTCTTTAAAATAATAAAGGGAACTATGTGTATGAAGTTTGCTTTGTTTTTTTTTAGGTCAACAATGATGTAAACAGAGAAATAAGAAAAAAACCATGACAAACAACAGAAACCATTTTTTCGAAGATTGTTTCAATTAATTCAAAGTTTATAAAATACTAATATTTAGTTTTCACCATGGTGATTGTATAAGTCATAAGCTCTCGTTTGATGCATGATTCGCTGTCATATACTTTCGATTCTAAAGTTATTATAATTCAAACCCAACCTTTTGTACTCCAATTTTTCTACTCTGATGATTAGTTCGAACTCAGTTGTATTATTGATTGTGAGTTGTGGTCATTTTAGTTATCTATTAATTTATACTATCTTTATACATTAATCCAAATCGGGAATAAATCAAATAGTGTTCGGGTTGGCTCGTCTTCTCTCTCGCGCGCGCGTCTGTTAACCAATCAAGTGATAGGATAGTTTTCGCCACTCTGCGCAGGGACGCTAGTTTCAATTTAAGCCACTTCTTCAGAGTAAATAGTTATGGTATATTTGAAACGTTTACATAAGTTAATGACTTGGGTGATTTTCATCTTAATCTCAAGCCTTAATTGTTGTTTTGGCTTTATTTAAACTTATAAAGGGGAACTAACTGTGTACTGTGATGCGACTTAGTCATCATCATATTTCTAACAGTTGACCGACAAATAAGACTATGGTTGTGTAGACAGTTGTACTGTCAAATACCGAATAATAATAATGTTTACAGTTCATAGAAATTTTATAGGCTTTCAAACTGACAAGAATGTGTGAACTCTAACAGTGGTTAAATTAACAACTAGCATCATAATACTTTTCTAATTCTTCCAATGAATTACATGATTAAATGTAATATTGCAAAAGAATAGATAGTTCTTATGCACAACTAAACATTTAATGTGTTTAACAATTTGTACACCATTTACTTACTAACGCCTGTTACTCCTCGTGGAGGAGCATAGGCCGCCCACCAGCATTCTCAATTCAACCCTGTCCTAAGCAATCCTCTCTAGCTCTTTCCAGTTGTTATTCATCCTTTTCATATCTGATTCTATTTCTCGATGCAATGTGTTCTTTGACCTTCCTCTTTTCCTCTTACCCCTCAGGATTCCAAGTTAGGGGTTGCCTCGTAATGCAGTCTGATGATTTCCGTAATGTGTGTCTTATCCATTTCCATCGCGTTTACGTAATTTCCTGTTCAGTTGGATGCTGATTTGTTCTCTCCCGCGGAAGGCTGTTGCTGATGGTATCTGGCTAATGGATGTTGAGTATCTTGCGTAGAGAGCTATTTATAAATACTTGTACCTTCTTGATGATAGTTGTAGTAGTTGTACACTAAGCCATCACCATAAAAATTAGATAAATATTTATTATATCTGGTACATTTAATCCTATAAGACAGTGAATTCCAAAAGGGTTTTTGAAGTTTCGCTAATCTATAATACTTAAAAAATAAACAGATTTAAAGGCTGAAATATAAGTGAACTTTTAATTTCAACACCAGTTTGACTACATCAACCATGAGGTGTTGGTCAGTGGTCAAGAGAACTGGATATGTGGACGAGAATCAAAACGAATGGTTGTCGGCTTAGACACGTAGATAGTCGGACAGGTGTCAGATAAGTTATATATTCCCTTATCCTTATTATTCATTGTTACTGAATTGTGTCGGATTTTTGGTATGGAAATATACTTACTTTCTAGTCAGGTGAATCACGTGTTCTTGATCTGAGTTGTGTTCACGTTCTGTAGAATAGACACTGGGAAGGAATCTAGTGTAGATCATCGTTTAAGTTAAATTAACGTCCCATACGTGTAAATGTGGTAAACCGACCGTTATAATAGAAATACTGAAGTTCTACAAATTGGAATTATTAAAGATCTGTGATGTTAGCCATTTATGCGACTGATTTCTAAAATTTACTGCAAAACATCAATATGTTATGAATATCAAACCTGTTAATTTAAAAAATTTTCATATAGTGAAGTCTATTAATTTATCTAAATAATTTTAGGCTACTACTCATAAAAATAAGTAGTATGTTTTTTAAATAAAAAAGATAAGTTTTCAAGTTTCTGAAAAAAAAATGATTGAACTTGCCCATTTATAAATCAATATTGCTTTTCTAATTTAAAATATTCTGAAAATCAACAAAGTAAATCATCATTTCAGTACAGAATATTGATTTATTGATTTTCAATCTTCAATATTGATTGATAGTATTAGAATTTCATTTAAAAATTAAATTTAAAATTGCGTAAAAATTGAATTGTACTTTCAGTATGGATATAATTGATTATACTATTTGTTTCAATTAAAATATTTAAAGAATTTTTCATTGACATCAGTTTAATGATTTAGTAATCAAAATAATAATAATAATTACAGTTTTATTATCATTAAAATGATTCCTATATAACTTTTGTAATATTCCATATCAGGTAGTGTAGTGAACAAGAACATAAGTGTGGACAATCGGATTATTTGAGCATAAAATTGCAGATCATCTCACTAAAATGTGAGAATCATATACTTACTTACTTACTTACTTACGCCTGTTACTCCCGGTGGAGCATAGGCCGCCGACCAGCACTCTCCAACCCATTCTATCCTTGACCTATCATCCCAGCTCTATCCAATTTTTGTTCATTTTTCTCGTGTCTATCTCCATTTCCTGGCGTAATGTATTCTTTGGTCTTCCTCTTTTCCTTTGGCCTTCAGGATTCCACGTGAGGGCCTGCCTTGTGACGAAGTTGGGTGCTTTCCTCAATGTGTGTCCTATCCACTTCCACCACTTCTTCCTAATTTCTTCCTCCGCTGGGATCTGGTTTGTTCTTTCCCACAGATGGTTGTTGCTAATAGTGTCCGACCAACGGATCTGAAGTATTTTGCGTAGACAACTGTTAATAAACACCTGTATTTTCTGGATGATGGCTTTCGTAGTTCTCCAGGTTTCCGCCCCATACAGTAAAACTGTCTTGACATTTGTATTGAAAATTGTGACCTTGGTGTTGGTTGACAGTTGCTTTGAGTTCCAGACGTTCTTCAGTTGTAAATATGCTGCTCTTGCTTTTCCGATCCTCGCTTTCACATCTGCATCAGACCCACCATGTTCATCAATGATGCTGCCCAAATATATAAAGGGTTTTACATCTTCCAAATCTTCTCCGTCAATTGTGACGGGATTGGTGCATAGTAAATAGTTAATTTGCAAAATATCAGCCCATCATCTCAAATTTGACTGTTCCTTTGCAAATTTCAGTCGATTGTCTCAGATTTCATTGCTCGTTCATTTTCATATCAATTGCGTTCCATTCCCGTTCTTTCCTTCTCGATCTTCTACTGAAATATATTTTATGCCTGACCACCGTTATATACTACTTATGTGGAAATAAGTAACCCACATTACAGTATAAGTAATCAGTGCAATATTTACCATTTAGATAGTAATGTCATGAGTAAATATTGAAAATATTTTATTCAGAATAAATGTTTCGCCTTTTCGTTTAACATTCTTTAAGAAAATATATCAATATTGTACTAACAAGTGAAACTTAATTGTATTTTGACACCGAATGCAATTTGAATGTCATATAAATTAATTTTAATAGCAGGAATTTAATATAGTTTTCAGTTATTAAAATGAAACATTTTCTAATAGACCAATCATTTTTCTTTAAGAGAATTAATGTAGTTCAAAAATAAGACAAATTTATTGTAATCCTGGACCGATGTAAACTGCACCATTATTGAGAACCTGAAAGCACTAGATGTCTGTTTCATCTTAATAACTGTCTTTCAGTAGTTGAGTGTCTATGACCCTTCACACGGCGATCGTACCCAGGACCCTCGGTCTCCCGCATGAACCATTACCTTCTAGAATACTGAGCCTGAGTATAAAGGCGTTAATGTTTGACTTCGATTGAGTGTGAGGCAGTTACCCGCCGAAGAGGAGAGGATCGCGCAATATCATGGGTTGATTGAAGTCAGACATCAGCACTACTGAACACAGACTAAGTGGTCTGGAAATTAATGGTTTGCGCAAGAGACAAAGGGTCCTGGGTACGATCGTCGTGTGTGGAGATATGAACGCCTACCGCCCAAGAGACCTTTACTAAGACAAAACAGATGTCCATTACTTCCAGGTTTTCAATGGTTGTCCAACTTAAACTGTTTCAGGATTTTAACCAAATACAACTATCTCCACAATCCCATGTAGTGAATGAGAACTCAATTGAGAATAACCAAATTATTGTTTAACGCAAAATTATTCAATGCCTTTGTAAAATATGGAAATCATTTTCACATCTTCGTTGTGTTATAATGCATATGCTCAATTATTCCTCTAATTTCCTTCCTGTTCTCTTCAATTCAATCTTCTGCTAGCAGGCATTCTGCTTTCAAATGCTACTACATAATACTTATTTCTGTCAACATAATTAGCATACAGGACACCTGTACTTGTAAAACAATATACTGGTTCATACATTTGTAGGTAAACCCTTTTTTAAAAAAATCTTTTTAAATTATCAGTGTAGTGTATGCTACTGATGCAAACAGATATAAGTAGTATGTAACACCAATCGAAAGTGGAAAACCTGGCGGGAGAAGATCGAAGAGAAGTGAACTACAACAGAGAGTGATTGATATGAAAACGAAAGTACAATAAAATTTGAGACAGTTGATGAACATTTTTCAAATGAAGTATTTACTGTATAGTTCTCAATTTATACCATATTATTTCAATGTTATTATATTGTAATAACAAAACGAACGTCAATTTCACTTCATTCTATACACTATTGATTATTTAAAAAAAAATAAATGAATAAATTTCATATTATTAGTTTTGTTTTATTATAATCAGATAATTTTAGAAGTAAATATGTGAATAAACAGTATTTTCAAAATAAAGATTAACTAACTACTGTCAATACCAAAGAAAGTCTTTAACAGATTGTTGCTGAACTGGATGAAAGATGCAGTAGACGCCCAACTTCGAGATCAACAAGCTGGATTCCGTAAGGATCGGTCGTGCGCAGACCAAATTGCAACACTACGGATCATCGTCGAACAATCAGTTGAGTGGAACTCATCACTATACATCAACATCATTGATTATGAAAAGGCATTCGACAGTGTAGATAGGAAGACATTATGGAAACTTCTTCGACACTACGGAGTTCCTGAGAAGATTGTCAATATTATCCGGAACTCATACGACGGACTACAGTGCAAAGTAGTGCATAGAGGACAGCTGACAGATGCATTCCAAGTAAGGACCGGAGTCAGACAAGGCTGTTTACTCTCTCCCTTCCTCTTTCTTCTGGTGGTCGACTGGATTATGAAGACCTCAACATCTGAAGGAAAACACGGAATACAATGGACAGCTCAGAACCAATTAGACTATTTGAACTTTGCAGATGACCTAGCCCTCCTATCACGTACACACGAACAGATGCAGATGAAGACAGCCAGTGTAGCAGCAGTCTCTGCATCAGTAGGTCTCAACATACACAAAGGAGAAAGCAAGATCCTCAAATACAACACGGTGAACACCAATCCAATCACACTTGATGGCGAAACTCCGGAAGATGTAGAGTCCTTCACATACCTGGGAAGCATCATCGATGAACAAGGAGGTTCAGATGCAGACGTAAAGGCGAGGATCGGGAAAGCAAGGGTCGCATTCCTACAGTTGAAGAACATATGGAACTCAAAATAACTTTCAACCAATATCAAAGTCAGAATCTTCAATATGAACGTCAAGGTAGTTCTACTGTACGGAGCTGAAACTTGGAGAACCACTACAACCATAATCAAACATGTACAAGTATTTATAAATAGTTGTCTACGCAAGATACTCAACATCCATTGGCTGGATACCATCAGCAATAGCCTTCTGTGGGAGAGAACAAACCAGCTTCCAGCTGAAGAAGAAATTAGGAAAAGACGATGGAAATGGATAGGACATACATTACGCAAATCATCAGACTGCATCACGAGGCAAGCCCTAACTTGGAATCCTGAAGGGAAGCGAAAAAGAGGAAGGCCAAAGAACACATTACGTCGGGAAATAAAAGCAGATATGGAAAGCATGAATAACAACTGGAAGGAGGTGGAGAGGATTGCCCAAGACAGGGTTGGATGGAGAATGCTGGTGGGTGGCCTATGTTCCTTCACGAGGAGTAACAGGCGTAAGTAAGTAAGAAATGAAAATAAAAATCTGTTTATAAGTTATTGATTGAGATTTTGAACCAATTGATATCAGACCACCAATGAAAACCTGGAAGCACTGAACGGTCGTCTCGTCGTATTGTAGGACTCCTCAACAGTGCACATCCACGATCCCGCTCGCAGGATTCGAACGCAAGTCCTTAAGTCTCGCGCGCGAACACCTAACCTACTTGACCATTGAGCCGACATCCAACGGTGTTAATGTCTAACCTCAACCAATCCACAAAATCGCGCAACGATCTTCCATTGTACTGAGGTAGATACCTGTTTTTACCCGACACAGAATAAACCCACTAGTCACGGCTTATAACTAGGTTTCGAATCCCGCGAGCGGGATCGTGGATGCGCACTGCTAAGGAGTCCCACAATAGGACGAAACGGGCGTCCAATGCTTCCAGGTTTTCACTGACAGTCTAACATCAATCAGTTCAAGATCTCAATTAATAACTTAATAATCTCCACAACTCTCTACTGTTTATAATTAACAACATTCTATGTAATTACATAATCACAAAGATGCAATGAAATTTTCTTTTATTTAATATAAAGGAAAGAGTAAACGATTGAAAAAAAAAAAGAAGTTAGAGAAAAAATCTCGAAAAAACAAAGAAAAAAAATGATATATTTACTTATAAATCATTAAGTTTATCCAATATGAGATAATAATCGAAATTCTTTGAGAATATACAAACACACACACACACACACAGTTTCTCATTTATTGCTATTCAAACTATTTGAGACAATTTCAATAAAACAAAATAAAAATGTTTTGAGAATATTTTTTCTTAGTGTTAGGCATGAATTTTACTATTTAAAAAAATAAGTATGTCAAGGTCACCTAAAATGTATGGCACGAAATAATGATTTAAACAAGAAAGTTATCAATGTGATGTAATGCAGTTTAGTTATGTATAACTAATATATTTATAATTATGCTTTAAAATAATAGAATTCAATTGAAATGTAGATTCTATTTGAACTCAATAAATATTGTATGTTTGTCATAGAATGAATAATATTCTAAGTGAAGTAAAAGCAATGAAAACACACTTGGCACACAAGGTCTATACTGAATTTGAATGTAAGTTATAAGTTGATATGATCTTGACAAGAATAATGAATGGTAAATGTTGGGATCAATTTATATATATATATATATATATATATATATATATATATATATATATATATATATATATATATATATATATAGTATAATTGTTAAGCAACTAAACTATGTATATTCATATTCTTCTTATTATAAGCTTTATTTTAACCTCTAGACTATTATACACTTTACTATACTTGAGTTATGCCTAGTTTATTAATTACAGTCTCTCACATAAATAACTACTATTGGTTTGATCTTGTACAAATGTTATTTTCTATTTTATGGTATGATGTGGTCTGTTTGGTATGTGTATAAATCTAGTATGTTTGAAATACATGATTAATAATATGAAGGCTAAGATTTGTGTTCTGGATTAAACAGGCAGGAAGGATTGATAAAACTCTAAACTGGTCGTACGGGTTTATGCGTCATTAGTCCGATTGATAAGTCACTGTTCTTTAATTGTCGGTCTCTTTACGTTATATATTGATAGGGCATAAGACTACAACTCATAATATAACTATCGACTTAGAATACGCAGATGAAATAGTCCTGTTTGGTGAAGACGCTGATAAAATGCAGAGTCTTCTGGTAGCACTAAGCAACAATGCCAGAATGTTTGGAATGCGCTTCTCTCCCTCTAAATGTAAGTTGTTGCTTCAGGACTGGTCTGCAGCAACACCTGAACTAAGGATAGGGAGTGAAGTAGTCGAACGCGTTGACAACTTCACTTATCTTGGAAGTCTGATCAGCCCTAATGGGTTGGTATCTGACGAAATCTCAGCACGGATTCGAAAAGCTCGCTTGGCTTTTGCCAACTTGCGTCACCTATGGCGAAGGCGAGATATCCGTCTATCAATAAAAGGACGAGTATACTGCGCGGCAGTCCGTTCTGTTTTAATTTACGGCAGCGAAACATGGCCACTAAGAGTAGAAGACACTCGTAAGCTACTAGTATTCGACCACAGATGTCTTAGAAATATTACTCTCATCTGCTGGGATCACGGGGTAAGTAATAGTGAGGTTAGACACAGGGTATTAGGGAATGATGGTAAATCAGCTGATGAGGTTGTTAATCTTCATCGACTGAGATGGTTGGGCCACGTGTTACGTATGCCTGAACACCGACTACCATGACGTGCAGTGCTAACCGGTGCTGGAGATGGTTGGAAGAAAGTTAGGGGCGGCCAAAACAAAACGTGGCATCAGTCCTTGAAGTCACTAACTTCTAGTCTGAACCATGTTGGGAGATGCAGACTACTTGGTTGGGGTCCGTGTGACTATCGTAATAAATGGTTGAAGACTCTTGGTGAAATGGCTCAGAATCGACCACAATAGCGTCGGTGTATACACTTGCTGTCTTTCCTTAAACTAAGAGATTAAAATCGCTTCATATCTTTCTTTCTACGAACTAATTCTTTCTTCCTATACTATATACTTATATGCAATATTTCTTTTATATATTACCACAACTGAATTAACTACTTTTATGAATCCGGTGTTCATCTTGTTGTGTTAATGAGGTATGGCAACTTGGACCGATGCATATTTATGCCTGGTCCTACGTTGTAGCTGACTGACTGACTATAACATAATTGATTACAGATACTGAGATGTCAAATATGATTAAAGTGCTTATCTATCACATTGTATCGTAGTTTACGGGAGAGTAGTATGGTGTTTGTAGCATGAACTTATGGTGTATTTAAAACTTTTGAGTAATTATAAAACTATGTTGAGGAAATTCAAAAAAAACATCTATTGAGATAAATAGTTTAATATTTGATTGTATTATATTTGATTTCGTATAGTTGTATAAAAGTCAAACAATATTCATCTCAGTTTCCTCTTGTGGTTAACATACACTTATTTAGTATAGATAAGATACTGTAGATTTAAATTTACCACTAAAGTCAGGAAGATGAATTCTAATTTTGATAATGAACTAATTACCTGTAAATTCAGAAAAATGTTCAACATTAAATAAACATGATTTTTAAAATATTGTTTTTATCAAAAAGTGTTAGATTTTTTCAGATATAATGTCATTTCAATTTATGTATATTATCACAGATTGAAATCATGAGTCAGTTGAAGCTAGACCACCATCAGTGGTCTAATGGATGAGTGCTCGCACGCGAAGCCAGTAGGTCCTGGGTTCGAATCCCACGGGGTGCGAGATCGAGGATGCGCACTGCTGAGTCCCATACTAGGACGAAACGGCTGTCCAGTGCTTCCAGGTTTTCAATGGTGGTCTAGCTTCAACTGACTCATGATTTCAATCTGTGGAAATTTCTAAAATCTCCAAAAACCCCTTCTGATATTATGTATATTAAACAATTTGTCGTAGATATTTATGTGGTGTAAGTCAATTCATCATAAGCTTTTAGTAACGAATGTTACAAAAAAAGAATAATAGAATACATAGGAATTATGCAGCGAGTAGTACGTTTGAAATGTTTTCGTTGTAAAATGAATAGCAGTCAGGAAGTTAGTTCATTTTAAATCTGAGATCTTCAACAATTTGCATAGAATTGAACCAAACATTGATTGATGTACATCCATGAAGTGAGACATATAACTTGTCGAATGGAATGAATATCACGCATTAACTCAATATGTCTCCATCACTTGGATAATATAACGTCAGTGGACTAAAAACTTTGATTATAAACATGAATGGGAGTGCCAGTTAAGATTAGACTGTATCACATGATAATTTATGTATATCGAGTAAATAATTTTTAGAAGAATAAGTGAACTTTTAACGTAATTGAAGGATACGAAAGGAAACTAGGTTAATGAATGTGGTGGTTTACAGCATATTGTACACTATTATCTTGAAGATAGTTCTCAGAGATTCTAACACACATCATTCACTATTGTAATTAGTGAAATTACTGTTGGATCGTTTTCAACCACTTAACGCCAAAATAGACAACTATAATGAATTACTTACCATTTGACAAAATCCTATCATCATTACAAACTAAACAGTATGACATATGTTCTTATGCAACGATCGGTTGGTGTGGTATCTTTACATTTATTCCCTTTTTCTATAACGTTATTTCCACACATATAGCCTCTTATGAGGACGAGTAGATTGAATCTCCTCTTCCCACCGAAATGATCGTAAAGACGAGGCGTTTAGTTTACTTCCTCTAGTGTTTTTCTGAAAGTGGACGAAAAGCAAAAATCAAAACTGGTCAATCGATACAGAGTGCCTCCCCAGGGGATTTGCAAAACCGATTGCCACGGGATTGTATTTTCTGATAGTGTTGTACTATCTTGCGGACTAGATCTTTAGGTTGCATGCTAGGGTAGTAGCTCTCTGAGAAAACCACCTACTTCGCTTCGAGCACCCAGGAAATAATCCATACGACAGAAATATGAAAAAACAAATATTTTGAGAGGTAGCAAGTTAAAGCATTCTCTACACCAGACAGTGGATGGTTCACTACATATAACTAAAGGTATTAAGATTACTGAGATATGGGTAGTCAAGCTACGCACATGCTAATGGAGAACAATTTTCGTACCCGATAAATATAACTATAAAACGTCAGACAACATTTCAAAACAGAGTTACTGAACGGGAAAATATGTACTATTCGTTGCAACTGTTAAAAGGATCACATTAAAATATGTGCGAAACCGACTACTATATTAAGTGATGGATATGCATAAAATGAACTATTTAGTTTATATTTTGTTGCATACCTTCCAGTTGTCTATGCCAATATGGAATAGATTTCAAATTATAGGCCTCTGATCATTAATATTAACAGTTTAAGTTGCCAAACAGTAGACTAGCTAATCGCGGAGTCAAAATACATTTTCGACGATGCATAACCTAAAATCTGTTTAGAGCCGGTCGTCGATTACATTCAAAATCCAATTCTATATCTTGCTGGCAGATTTCGCCTTGTTTTTTTTCGAATGAAATGATGTTTGACATTTTTACAATTAACTGTTTCTACAACAACAGTGAGAACCAGTATTAAAGTTAGACAGACGATAATTGAATTTTCATTATCACTTTGTGGAGATTACTGAATTTCAGTGGTCTAGAGGTTAAGCATTCTCGCGCGACCGGAGGTCATGAATTCGACTCCTACGTGCGAAGACGTGGGTGTACACTGCTGAGGATTTCCATATCAATACGAAAAAATCATCCAGGCTATCAATAGTAGTCTCACTTAAATCGGTTCATGATCCAAATAATAATTGAATTATTAATGAAACTCTGTCATTTTTCTATAACAACTAACTAGAACAGTGCGTCAATAATTAAATTATTCGGCTTTCAATGACCAGATCACAGCTTTAAATCTAATTTCATCTACTTCTGTTTGGGTACTCAGAAAACAAAAATCACTAGCTCATAGCATACTGAGAATGTGGCATACAGTTAACTACACAAATCTATATCGGTTAAATGAGTTATGCTTGATTATTATATTGTTATAAACATTTAATGAACAAATTTGAAACAGAACAAATCCTACATTTGATTATTAGTCATTAGCATTTACTAAAAGGTACAAAAAACCCTTTTTTCCCCTCTAAATTATCAATGAAACAAAGATGTAACGTAATAATTGAAACAGGCAAATCATTCTTAGTTTAAATGGTGTTAAGTATATACGAAAACATTATTTAGTTCTAGAGTTTATGGTACTCTTTAATCATATGGGAACTATGTTGAATTTTCTTTACTACTCACTTCTCTCTTTTACTATTCCTTCTTATTGATTGATTTATCCCATAAACTATGTAATATTTACAAGGGGAAAGCAAAAAACAAGGACAGGATATTCTTTTCCAAAAATATTGATAAATTTAATAACTACACTATTGCTATACTCTTTTACGTAAGATAAAAGTCACAGAAAAAAAGCCAATTAAGAGAAGCTAGCAAGCAATTGAAAGAGAAGTAATGGGGAGGGGAAATAAACTAAGCAAATAGTACATGTTTTCTGTTTTTGTTTTTTTTTCCTATAAAATACATAACAATAACAATAATAATGATAATGAAAAAAGTCAGAGAACTAGAATCGAAATCACTAAGGCAAATAAGGCTAAATTATTGAACAAATATTAAATCTCAAATAAAGAAAACAAAACATCTCTGTGAAATTGGTATATAAGTCCGTAGGCGTAGGCGGTGAAGTAGATGATACATGCATACAATGAATGTTCGGTTGGACAGGTGAGTGCGCACGCACGCACGCATATACAGAAATACTAAGGCGCAAAGAAGTGCAGGAACGAAGGTACTACATGTTCGACTAATAAAAGAATATTAATATTATACTGAGTATCCGGTTTTAATAATAAAAAACGGCTGTTGTTATTATTATTACTCTGATATTGTCATCACACTTATCAGTAGTAATAGTAGTATAATTGCTACATTAAAAAGCGGTTATAATCATATTGACAATTAGTGACCATTTTAATATCCTGAGAAATATCCCATATATATATTCTATAAAATAGTGATTATCTGTCCAGTGAAGAGAAAGGATTGTTGTGGAGGCGCACAGTTAGTTTGAGTGCTGGTCAGTTTATAATCTATTTGAAATGGATCTCACAAAGGGTTTATCAAAACAATAAGAGTAGCTTGGCGACAAAAAAGATATATGGTCTTTTATCAGACAAAAATAACCTGAGTGCTATAAATATTTTCTTCTTTGTTCAAACGGGATAAAGACTAGTTGAAAAAAGACAAGGAACACACGTACACATTAGTATAGAACACAGCATGACCGAGAAGTTAAGCTTCAGAAAGTACCTCAGACTTGACTAATTCCTTGTTTAGTTCATCTTGACAGCCGACTACACGTGTAGTCATCAATGAAATACGACACCTAATACAGACTAATACGATGAAAGTGCAAATTAGTACAAAGAAACAAGTTAACGCTGCTGCTCCGATTAGAAAAGTCATCATAAAACGATCTCCATGTAATAATGAAGAAAATGATAATGATGATGACCAATATAAATTATTCAACACAGGTGACAACTGATTATTGTCATAATTATAATTGTGTGAAAGTAATGGTTTGAATAAATCGAGTGAACGGAAATCTGGCAGATTAATCGATGATAAATAAGCCATTAAACTATGTATATGAATTGGACGAATTTCTTTGGTAAAATTTAATTGAACACCACGATTAGAATTTGGACCATAAATAAATAATGGAATATGCATGTCAGGTAGTTCTGGATCATAACCATGCATTCCTTTAGGATCGATTAAATTGTAATGACTCATTTTTAATGGCCATGCATTGGAATGAAATATATAATCCGGTGAAGCGATTAACAATATCGGTGGAAATAATGAATTATTATTATTCGTCATAATTTCCCAATGTGAAGGGATTGTCGATGAATTGTATACAGTGAAAGGAGATTTACTTTGTTGAATTAGTAAGCGATTATAAACCTAAATGTTTCGAAGATGAAAAGAAAAGTAAGCAATTGTGAAGATGAAAATCTACTAAATAACATTAACTTAGAATAATTAATTATGAATATATATCTTCAATATGAACTTCAAGACAGTACTACTGTACGGAACTGAAACTTCGAGAAGTACCACAAACATCATCAAAAAAGTATTTATAAACAGTTATCTACGCAAGATAATCAATGTCCATTGACTGGAAACCGTCAGCAACAGCCTACTGTGTGAGAGAACAAACTAGCTTCCAGCGGAGGAGGAAATTAGAAAAAGAAGCTGGAAGTGGATAGAATATAAATGGAAGAAATCAAAGTGCATCATGAGGGAAGCGCTTACCTGGAATCCTAAAAATAAACGAAAAAGTGGAAGGCTAAAGAACACACTGCATCAAGAATCGGAAGCAGACATGAGAAGGATGAATAGCAACTGAAAAGAATTGCCCAGGACAGGATTGGATGGAGAATACTGGTGAAAGGCAGCGATTATTGATTAAATCTATATGATTAGGACTCAAATGTATGGTATAGTGAAAAAAAACGTCATACTGAATAAAATACATAACGAAAATGACCATGATACACTAAAATATAATTTTGAGATAATCGGTGATCTTATACTTCTTACTACTTGTTCTCCTTAAAGAGTAGTAAAGTTTCTCTATTGATCTTACGGAAACTTTCTTTTTTTATGAAATTGTTGGTTTTAAAGGTATGTCCCACCATGGCGTACTATTTAGTTCCTTCCCAACTGATGTTTCCGTGTTGATATTTGCAACTGGTCAACAGGATGGGGTAAAAGTTGTCAACTTGATAGAAATGTAACTTGGTTACCCAGTTCAGGTTTATGAATTTATCATCTAAGTCAGACGGTTATGGTGAGGGATAACAAACTACTCCCGGTGAAGTTGGATTTAAACCCATAACCTACTAATTGAAAGTAGAGTGCTCTAACTACTAAGCCATCACTCTAGACATTAATATCTCCATTTTGTTTTGAACTGTTATAGAGAAGGGTTTTTATAAAACTTATGATCATAAGCATGCTTTACTTGTTAAAATCATGATTAGTAGATAATCTGTAAAAATACAATATGTTCGATGAACAAGTCACTTCGTCATAATTAACGTAGAGAGTGGTATAAATGTAGGCTGATCCAAGTTGCTACACACAAGACTATTGAGATTGCCAAATATCGAAATAATAAATGCAGGAAAAAACTAACTTTAATCTCATTAATCAAACGTAGGATATTGATAGAACAATCAACATGAATGTAAATTTGCATACTAAACTTCAAGATTACAATTGAGGTTTTAAAAAAATAAGAAAACGAACTAGATAAATGGGGGTTATTGATGTGTGGGCATGAATGATCATGATTGGTTGTCTGCTTAGTCAGACATGTAGATAGTCTGACAGGTGTCAGATAAGTTATATATTCGATTATCCTTATTATTGGGACGCACTTATTATTAATTGTTCATTGCTGTGGATTGTGTCGGTTTTTGGTGTGGAAATATATTTACGTTGTGGTCAGGCTAATTACGTTTTCTTGATCTAAGTTGTGTTGACGTCCTGTAGAATAGACACTGGGAAGGAATCTAGTGTAGATAATCATTTAAGATAAATTAACGTCCCACATGTGTAAACGTGGAAACCCAACCGTTATAACATCAGACGAAGTAAAACCAAGCGCTATAACAGTTATATTGTTAAACACAATGACAGATAAGCGGTAATCAATGTGTTGAATTTTGTTGATAACAACTTACATTGTTTTCAAATTCTGGTTTAGGCCAGATCCACAATGTACTTCCACGATTCAGTACTCTATCCAACTCTGAGCTACAAACAAGGAAAAGCAACAAAAAAATACATCACCTTTAAAAATTGACGAGTAGTTGCACAACAGTTACAATAACTCTACTGGTATACAAAATTTCCAGATCTATACTGGTTTTGTACGATGATATCACTTGTGTGAAAATGGCTTAAACGTCAACAGGATTAATATAGTCATACTATTCGTGATTTAAACTGTTAAAATTCTAAAATCTCCACAAATTCCCTACACTACTAATAGTCATGTTCTCACTGATGACTTGGTTTGAGATGTAACTTATGGAGTTCTAGTGCGATGTCGTGACCAGTGAAGTCTAAGCCGTGTCGGGTGTGAAACAGCTATCCAGAGTAGGCAAACGATGATGGTTGCGCAAGATCATGGATTAACTGAAGTCAGATATTAACGCGGCAAGATGTCGGCCCAGTGACCTAGAGGTCAAGCGGTTGCGCACGAGACCGAGGGTTCTGGGTTCGATTCTGACTGCGAGTTCGTTGATGCGCACTGCTGAGGAGTCCCATGCTATGGTGAAAAGGTAGTTCAGTGCATCCACATTTTCAGTGGTAGTCTAGCTTAGATAGACTCATGAATTCAACTGTGACAATCTGAATTCATTGAATAATGAAGAAAAAATAATGTTAATCAATTGTTTTAAGAATTATGAAACAAGGCACGAAGATTTTTTTCAACTATTAAAGTACTGATTTGTATGTTTAACTTTAAACTGTGTTGTGCTTGAGTGTGTAGGAGAGGGACCAATGATATTAATGCAATCTATTAATATTGAAAGTTTAAAATTTTAGACGTGTTGCACCCAAACACTCTATTAAACGTACGTTAAAATAATGCCCAAAATTAAAGACAACAAGCATCACATGAAATAACCCATATAATATCTCTTCTACACTAATAAGACACTAAATTCCTTAGGACGAACAATGAACGATTTGTCAACCCGATCTCTCTATACTAGATACTCAGCTAGTACTATTCTACAAGGTATCAACACAACTCAAATCAAGAACATGTGATTCACCTGACTAGTACGTGTATTAGCTAACAATCGAGTATGTACAAAGGGTCAGGGGAAGATGTATGACACATCATATGTCTATCAGTCGTCTCTCTGAGAAAACAACCAATGATTATTTCCTATCACCCACATAACAACGAAATGAGATGAGGCACCTAAAAGCGTGAATTTCATTCAATGAAAATATATATCCCTTCTACCCCACTACTACTAAATTTGTATCGAGAAGCCGAAAATCTGTAAAAACTGCAATCACTAGTCGGCTAGATTTATCAAAACACAGATTCAAGGAGAATTTCGTTTAAATATTATTATTTCAAAAACTGTTGTTATTTTTAGATATTATTATCATCAATTTTAATTGACGACTGTACAGCAAGTAAATTTTAAAGAAAAAATTATAAAGAAACATTTAACTAAGTAAAAACGAATTTAAATTCTGTACTAATCGTGAACAATAATTACATAACCAAAGAATAGGCAATAGTATATAAGAATCAATAGAGATATGTTTACTGATCAACTATTATCCTACATTGATTCATGTGACTTAACAAAACAAACTAATTCGTAGAAAATCAATGTACAACTAATTCATTATGACAATATCTACATAATCACTTTGACAAAAACAAAAGCATAGAACAAACAACAAATACAAATTTAAAAAAATTGTTCGTAAGTTGTAAAAGATCGACTATGAAATGATCAGTGCTTAGTAGCTCATTAGACAGTCAGTAAGTTAGCTACAATGCAGAATCAATCATATATATATATATACATCGATCCGAGTTGTCATACCTCATCAGCACAACACGATGAACACCAAATTCATAGAAGTAGTCACTTCAATGGTAATAATATATGGAAGAAGGATTGCATATAAGAATATAATAAAGGGAGAATTACTTCGCAGAAAGAAAGGTAAAAAGTAATTTTAATTTCACGGTTTAATGGAAGACAAAGAGTGTATACACATACGCCATTGTGATCGATTCTGAGCCATACCACCCAGAGTCTCCAACCAAGTCCTTTGCATCTACCAACTTGGCTCAGATCAGAGGTTAGTGACTTTATGAATTGATGCCAAGTTTTGATTTGGCAAGAGAATTTCCGCTAGTTTGGTGGAAAAGTATGGAAACTATTGAAGTAGGAGTAGTGTGGAGAAAGTGAGACTCCTAACATTTTTTTTCTGAAATTACAGTTAGACAATGAGGAACGTCAGATCAACTCGGATGACGATTGCCTACAGCAATGTCAAGATCTAAGTAACAACATATTTCCCGGTATATATATATATGGATATGTGAGGGTAATTACAACAAACAAATGTATTAATATACCACATCTCACCATTCGACTTTGCTAAAAAGAAATCGATCAAAAGTAGTTAATACATATATGGAGATATGGATGAGAGAATTTCCACTTAAGGTATGCTTTAGGCTTGAAATAAATAAAAATTCTGCCAGTGTATTATTTATGATGAAGAGGTTAGATCTTCAAAACACTTGATACATCTGTAAACTATACTATCTGGGAAAAACTAGATAGGATTATCACTAGTTCAATTAAATTAGTTTAACATTAGGATATTTGCAGGGATATTAAAATTCGGATGAATATAACACATATTAATTATTAACTGCTTTCATAACCAGTAATAGTTGTTCGAAACAAATTGAACATATTTTATATTACACAGCCAAAGAATATTTTTAATGTTAGAAAATTAATTGTAATTCTGTAACACGTTCAAAACCTTATACTATCAACTTTCTGTTTCCATTAACGAATTGTCGTAATCTCACGTTAGTGTTATTTCTGATTGTTGTCAAATGCTTTCGTTATTAAATATAAATGCAATCTATGTGCATACCGAGTCGTCGTTTCACTTTTTCTATTGTTTTTCTCTGTTCTAGGTAATCTCACTTACTACTTCTAACACTCCCCCAACACACAAGATACCGACCTTTAAGCCAAACATAAACTTACCAAAGATTGAACGTCACACTCATAACCTATTCAGTGAAATTGTATGTTTGATTAATGCATTCTAAACAGAATGTAACAAAATATACTTTGATACTGTTCAGATGTATTTAATGATTTTTTTGGAAGTCATCATTCATAAGATCAAGGTTTAAAATGTTCAAAGTTGCAAAGTACCATGGCAAGGACAAGGAATCGGGAAGTTTACAATTTTGCCCAATCATTGTTTTAATATGAAGTACGATAAAATATATGCCATATAGCACATGATAACAATTAATGAAAACGTTTGATAAAGATGAGGAAGATATTGAAGTAAAAAAAAACCAATGAAATGGGGTTGATGCTAGACAGTAATACTAACCACAGGAAAAAAGATTATTCCTTGTTATCTGAGACTTTCAACCAACAATTTTTATCATTCTGAAGAATTTACTAACAAATTTTAGATCACTACGTGCAAAACCAAGTCAATAGTTAGTGATTTTGTGGAAATGATATCATGGCTTGATTAAATCCCCTTTCATGTTATCACAGGCTAACGTTTACTTCAATCAATACTGTGTAATAAGTGTAAATAATGATGTGGGGAAAAAAAAATAAAACAATAACACATTTCTTACTGTCGAAATTCAATTTACAGTTGTGCTTCATAAATGAAGTTCGAAATGTTAAAATAAACAAAACACAAACATGAAGGTCATGTAAATATGGATTGGCCAAAAAACAAACATAATTGGTAGTCGAGTATTAAAATAAAATGCCAATCAATAATAATAATTCCTATTTAATTACTAATATCTTATACTGATCTCGTTTAGTGGAGTAAAAGGAGTTGAAGATTTTCAGCAACAATTTACCTTAACTAATTGATTTTAGAAACTGAACATTTTTCATGATGAAATAATGAAGATGCAACCGAGATGGAAAGTTAAATGAACATTTAAAACAGTAAGATAAACTAACTGAAATGTCAGAATGGGGGTTTGTGGAGATTGTAGCAATTTTAATATTTGAATTCATGAGTCAATCTAAGCTAGACCACCGTTGAAAACCTGGAAACACTGAACTGCCGTCTCGTCCTAGTATGGGAGTTCTCAGTAGTGCGTATCCACGATCCTACATGCAGGACATTCTGTCTCGCGCGCGAACGCTTAATCGTTGCGCAAGATCATCAGTCTATTGAAGACATCAACACCGTTGGATGCCACCGGCTTAGTGATCTAGAGTTTAGGCGTTCGTCCGTGAGACCGAAGGTCCTGGGTTCGAGTCCTGCATTCAGGATCATGGACGCGCACTACTGAGTACTCCATACTAGGATGAAACGGTAGTCCAGTGTTTCCAGGTTTTCACTGAAATATCTCGTCTAAATATTACATCAATTGGTTGAAATAAAACTAAAGTCAGATTAGCACTAATGTTTTACAGATTATACGGCAAAGGATTTTATCGACTCATTTATTTATAGCAAGTAAAAACCCCAATATATTAGGACAGTAAGAAAATGGGCCTCATGAATAAAATGATGATATCGGGAATAAAATCAGAAGCGAGGAGGCTCGCGTACAGTTAAAATAAGTAAATGAACAAGAACAGTATTTATTGAGGAAAATACAACCAGGAAAGATTTCCTCCAGTTAAAAAGGTTCATCTCACTACTATGGATAATGTAACGAGAAAATGAATCACAAAATATACTGACTTCTACACTGAAGCGTATCTTATGAACTATAAATTATTCTGAATAGTTCGATGATTGTGGTAAAAAGATTATCTATGATAAAGAGTGTGATAGTAGAACTAGCATCTACTGATAATTCCTAGTATTTCTATAATTGAAGTGGCTCTCTCATGTCAGAGTTCACAAGCTTATCAACTTAAAGTTGATTCATGATACCTTTTAGTAACTATGTGGTAAAACTGCTATTCCAGGTTGGATTTTAAAAAAATTAACCAGTCAGTTTTGATTAATACAGAGCTTGCCATAGATGTGCATTATCCCAAGTTAACATAGCACATTAGTAGTAGTAGCAATAACAATGAAAAAGACTAATAATTGAAAATATGATTTAAAAAGGTAGAATGAAAACGTATAAACAAAGGAATACTAGAACTAGAGATCTAGGGTAATATAAAGAATGAACGAACCTACGATCCATAATAAGCCAAACTACTCAATGTCTTGAACCACACAGACCCCGATCTGGTAGTTTGGATCTAACAACACAGCGCAGATCGACGGTCAATAACTTTATGGACACTTTAGCGATGGTAACAATAAATTGTTATTTCAAAGTACAAATTTTCGTTTAATTACACAACTAGATAGCAAACATATTACACAGGCGAAATAGATTTTGATGCAAACACACAAAAAAACATGATGATGGTGGTTTAAACAAAGATAGAAATCACATCTTACCCTTTAAAATAACGATCAGCATATGCTTGATGTGAGACAGTCGCCATACCATGGTCAGAAGTTAGCATTAAATTTAAATTTGGTATAGATTCTATGATGTTCAATGCATGGTCTAAAACATGATCCAAATACACTAAATGTTTATGAACTAATTCATTAGATAATGGACCATATCTATGTCCAATACGATCTAATTCATCGTAGTATACCACTGAAACAGAGAAAAAGATAAAAAAAGAGTAAACAAAAAACAACGTATGTAATATTCACTATGTAATAAGTCCATATTTTTTTATTAAAGTTGTATGATGGGTAGCAGTGAAATTCAGTAGTTGATCTTCGCCCTATCAAAGGTTCAGTCAGATAAATGTACCTGCATTCCAGTGTTAGTATTCACACTGAGACCTGAACCCAGTATCGTTCGCTCCAAGAACCAATGCGTTATTTCATGAGCTAGAGTTCAAATAACCTCTGCTTTGTAGCTGAGTGAATAACGCGTTGATATTTGGAGTAAAAGGACTGTGTTTAAATCTTAATGAGAGCATCAACAATGGGATATGTGTACATCCGGTTGGTTTGGTCCCAAACAAGACAAAATGCGTGTCCCCAAATCCACACCACACCATTATCCAAATTTAGTAAAACACATGTGACTAAATGACAACAGGGAAGGCATTCACTCAGGATGCATATATGTTAAAAAGTCACTGATCTATTGCACACTTTAACAACTAGAAAGTAAAATCCCTTACAAATGATAAATCCATATATTATATCATATCTTTTGTGAGATAATTAAGAATAAGGCAATTCAGACAAAAATGAATGCAAAATACTGTGTTAATTTAAGTGATCTCCTAAAATCGGACAAATGATTATACAAATTAAAAAGGAAGTGATAAATCTAAACCTATTGGGTACCAAAACCAGTGATTTGTGAAGGTTAAGTCCTTCATTGGAGTCGTAAATTTTCTAGATCCGATTCCTGGTAGGATTGTGGATAGGCATCATTGAGAAGTACCATACTACGATGAAACAACTATTACTTATTTTCTGATCTTCAGTGATTTTCTAAGTAACCTTAGTCTCTTTACAACTTCCTGTACCAAAAAAAATTAACGAATTATTTTATCCGATTAGAGTCCATTTTTGTGATAGGTGCATATCGAAACGATGAAATGTGGACTAAGTGTGAGTATTTTGGGAGGAACACGCAAAACAATTGACAAGAGTACAATGATAATTTGAGCCAACTAAAATGATTTGCGCAAACATTTTACCCATGACAAAATGCTGCTTATCTGCTCACCAACAACTAGCCAACATACTCTTAGTAAAATTTTCATACACAACTGTCATAACTGTTAACTTAGACTGTCTTATTATTACAGGCGAAGATATTTGTTTGAAATCTATCTGCTGCATAGTCTGCTCATAGGTTGAGTGAAAATACAATGATTTCAGAAGAAACTAAATCTAGCCCATCCCCTTCCAAAGACATAAAAAAATTGAAAATTTCAAACTTCAATAAAACGAATAATCACTATAAACAAAGAGATGACTGGTGAACAAATTCATTAGCCTAATCCATAAATCTTTGAAGATTGAGCCGATGTTTGGTTACTGAGGTTTGAGAATTCGAACAAGAAAACCAATGACTATTGAGCACACACTAGGACGAAGCAAATTAGGAGTATTTTTAAATTCTATTGTTAGATATTAACAAACTATTTCTTAAAAAATAAATAGGGAAAAAATCTATTAGAATGGTTAGTCAGAATAAGAGATGAAAACTATTGTAGATATTTCATTCAATTTTATGATACGGACATTCTGTATGGAACTATAGGAACAATTAAAAAAGAAAAAAAATTGATCAAATAATTTACAATGGTTCAAAATTTTGTCTACCCAAACAGGAAGTGAATATAATTGTGACCGAACAGACAATTTTTTTGATTTTATAGTTAAAATTAACTTTAACAAAGTTCGAATAGTTAATAACTATGCATGAATTTATCATTATGCATGATTTATCAAGTAAGTACTTAGGATTGATGACGTGGATGGTAACATTAGTCGTTATGGAGAAACTTGTGGCTCGAAATCGAATTGATATACACGTACTTACCTACTGAATTACATAACTTAACATTTATATTACACGAGCCAGTCAAATTTGTAAAGAGTTGGTTTTTATGTCACATCATGCGCAGTAACTGTGAATTTAACATTCAACCTGTGAGTTGTAAGTTTGAAACTCGTTATATCTATGAAAGTTACGATGATAACAAAATCTTTACATAATGAGGCTTATAACCCAATAAGCATAAACATGTGATGACTTAACTAAATATAAATAAGAGACAGTAAAAAAAATAATGAAAATGTCACGACACCCATTAAATCCCCTTAGTCGATGTTGATAAACAGAGGAAAAACATCAGTTACAAACCTAATCAACATCTCGGCAGACACGTTAGATTTACAAGAAATTTAGATATAGAGCAAATTACAGTGCCATATTTTGTAAGAACACATCATTACAATGTAAAAATTGTCCAGCTAGCTAAAAGTTAGCAACTGAGACTGGGAATCCCCAAAATAGCACATTTAGGAAGAAAGAAATCCTAAAATTCACATATTGATTTAAAGTGAACTTAGTTCATTGACTTTCAATGTGTTTTCATTTGTAACAGATTATTCAATGTGAATTTAGTTCATTTTATTTTCAATTCATTGTTATTGTATTAATGGATCAACCGTGATTTTGTGTTCAAATGTCGATTATTTTGTTTGATGAAATCATTGAATAATCGATTTATAATTGAATTGACTTGAAATGTAAATAGATTTTTTTTCTGAGGTCGCCACCGACAAATCGTTCTTACAAGATTTCTCTCTCATCCATCGTGCAGAGGATAATCGTTAAAGTATTGTGTAGTAGTCATCCGTCATTCAGTTTATCAAGTTAGTATAGATCCTGTTCCATATTGAAAGAATCTCCCATTTGTTCACAATTCAGAAAGACCTAACCTAACTGAAACTCAATTCATAAGGTGACACTTCTATTAACTTTCACAGTGCAACAAAGAATATAAACTTTTACCAAAACTGTCAGTATTAGATACACGCACAAACAATATGAGGATAGGACAAGTAAACATTTGTGAACAAAATTTCAACCATTATTAGTTAAAACAAAATGATCGTTGTTAGAAAATGTAGTTAGAGAGAAATTATATATTAAGCACACTCACACACAGAGATTTACTTACCATGCAAACACAGTTCTTGACTACTTAGGTACTTTAAGGCATAATAATAGTAACGATAATCGTACAAAAAGTGGAAACTACATAGATGATTAGTTAACGTAGAGAAAAGGGAATGTAAATTAATAACGAAACTGAAAAGCAGTACTCCGATGACATTGTCTATTTTATTCTCAAAATAGTTCAAAAACGTCTGATCATGAAAAATGGACCTTGTTTAATGTCCCGATCAAGTTTATCGACAACCATTTCTTAGATGACAAACGAGGGATAAAAAAGATTTGGGAAATTGGAAACATTTAAAAACCAACAAACATGATAGAAATACACTTCGCAAGTCATTATCTGTATTCTTCTAGGTTAAACAAAACACCAGGGAATTCCAATCAGCGAATAAAGTGACACTTTTGAGTACCAAGAACAAGACTTGATTGTTCACTTGTCATAGTGAGGAAGGTAACATTACGCGGCTGTAAAGTAAGATGAACAGCTAAAAATCTTAGCATACAGCCACTGACAGGGAAGTTCAAAGCCTCATTCACCCAACTTAACTTTGCCGCAAAGGTAGCATCATTAGTTTTCATGCAAGTAAAATGTGACTAAAATCCAAGAACATGAACCTGTATTTGATAAATGAGTCACACTTCTTTCATATCATGTGAAAAAACTGTATTACCAACTCCATGATCCCATCATCACCCAGAGACATCTTGAAAAAGTCAACGATCAGACATTCGTAACTTATTTATATTTTTTTGAAATTTAGTGGGTATAGAGCTGACAACTGTAACGAGATACAAAACTAATACCAACAGAAGCTGATACATAGCGATACCTGGTAGTAGTAAAACATGCAAGGACCTATTATTAATTAAAGCATCCGAATCCGTTAAAATCCACCAACAGTCATAGATTCTACGGACTGCTGAAGTGATTTAGTCAGGTTATCTTTAATCTTTTTAAACACTAAGTTGCCGAAGTAAAAACAATAGTATAAAAAAGAAAGAGATTAAAATATGAAGTAGTCTAAACATTAATTTGACCTAAGAACTTAAATATCATTGATCGAAAAAGAAATAAAATTAGTAGTTATGTGCAGCTTCTAAAAAATTCTTTTATTTAAGTGCTTTCTGTTAGGAACTACCTTTTAAATGCAATGAATACAAGATACATCTATTTGAAGTACGGATAACCAGGAGATTAAAATGGAAATAGACCTAAAAATCACAGGTTATTTCGTAACTTTTGACACGATATATATATTTTTTGTCTCTTGCACAATGAACTAAGTTTATTGGTCAATGTTAAGCAAAATGAGATCTGACACAGCTTTATGGATCAGTTCAAATTACTACATTTTACAATATCGCATTTACTATGTGTGGAAATTAACAAGGTGAAAATGTGAAAAGACAGTCGAAATCAGTAAGGATGATGATGAATGATCACAAAATAAGATGAATACAAAATAATGAATAAAGGTTAATAAGAACGTTATATATATAATGAATACCTGCTAAATGAGCACTGCCATTTTTTAACCCATCCACAGCTTTTTGTATTGTAGCATTCAAATTCATAGGATTCATAACTTCTTGACTATACGGTTCACAATACCAACTATTTTCACCGCCAACTTCAGTAGAACATATAGGCAAATGATAAAGATGAACACCTTTATTCTGTGTATGGAAAATAGAAAGAAAAAGTCAAAATGAGTATAATTTAGTCAACATTTATGCTGAAGTACAATATATATCTTAGTGACAAAACACTTGAAGAATGAAAATTAGGTAAAGATAAAGAATAGAAAATAGAACGAAGAACTCACTTGTTTTACTCCTGTCTCCCAAAGACCTTCAACTTGTGAACGAATGGGTTTACCATTAATCGTTGTATGTTCACTAAATGTTGTTGGCAGAATAACTCCATGATCAATTGGGTGACGACCTGTTAACGAAAATCGGAGCATCATTTCATTTGTAAGCGTTAAGAAACTATCTAAATTATCTGTATATGCGATAGAATAATAACAATACTTGCGATCATTAAGTTCGTGTTATTATTAGGAAACAATTGTCCTAACATTAATTAAATGACTTAAAAATTTATAGCTTCCTACTAGATAACGAAGTCGCTCGAGATGAAGCCAGTCACTTGAATATGATAATTGTATCGCGAAGAGCTATTGGTGTAAGAAACTGATTCATTAAAAAAAATATGTCGGAAAAGGGCAGTTGAAGAAATTCAATTTGCAAGCCGGCTATAGGTTGGGTTAAAGCATGTTGTGGATGGTTTGAGTTGGAGCACGCCGGTTGGTTGTTTCTTAACTAATCAGTGGTAGCAGATACTTGAAGAAGGCTCTGGAATCTTCTTATGTAAAAATTAAAAAATATACTAACAGCTTTTCTTTTTGTGATGCCTGCTTCTATCCAACCTTGTTATTTGGAATATGATTGCGTTCCTGTTCAATCATGTTCTGGTTTGGGGACTTGTCGAGTGGAATAGAGTTCAGAAATACTAAGAGAATTCATAACACAGTATATAGACTTAAATATATCTCGAATTATTTCCTCACCACTGTGAAACTAATGATTTCCCCCTCAACCACTTATTTATTTTTTACTTTCTTATAAATCATAACAATCTTAACAATTATGAGCGATTTTTGGAATATTTCGAATAGCCATCAAGTAAGATGATAGAAATACACATTACGTCAAATGCTACCCAGTAGAACAATGATAGAGCTGTGTCGGGTAGTTGTTCTTGGACTGTATGAATTACGCGATGATGCTATGTAATAACCATAGTATGCCAGGATATGTTTACAGAAAAATGAGTGAAATCGTCTTTAAAACAACCGACTTTATGGTTTAGATGTTTGCCGTAATATGTCAAGACAGTTTTCGTATAAAACCACCATTTTCTGACACTAGAATTAGTTGAATAAACAGGAGAGGTGGTTGGTTTATTATATGGTCGTGAAGTGAAAGAACATTGTAACCAATTAGCATCTATTGCGACTATTTGGGTGGATTTATGAAGACCATGGGACCTGTTTTCAAAGGCTATCGAATATGACTTAAAATCGAAGTTAGTAACCATTCCAATGAGACTTTATTTCGTTTTTTGCCTAAAGTCAGATGTACTACTAATCAAAATGAAATGTTTGCCTTAACTTATACTGTTTTGAAATGGTTTTATAACATAATCGGGAATAACATGATTTTACATCTTTCATTTCCTTACAACATAATCATCTTGTTTACTGGAGTAACTCTTAATTTATATGAGATATCAGTGGTTAGGATCATCATATTAATTTATCAATTACTTGGTAGTTTATTCGCAAATCCTTGAGCTATATTCAACTTACTGTATGTAATTGATCGTTTTAGACACGAAATGCTGGACCAGTAAGTCATGGATCCATATTTAAGCTCATTTTGTATGCTTCGATCAGTGAGTCAGATAACAGAACTGGCATTCAAATGCTTTACGTGACTGACAGCTTAGCATATGCAACTAGCTTCGTAGATTTTCTGAGATGTTTGAATTTAACCATGAAAAAAAGTTAAACTAAATGAGATATAATACATAAACACTGTATACCTGTGAATAGTGAGTAAATATTCGGATAACATTCTGCGGGAAATACAGGAGTGAAACGTTGCAAATATGCACCATTTTTTTGTAGTCGTTTGAATCCGAATTCATTAGTATTACTTTCTAAATGACCAGCTATTACATCCCATCTTAGTCCATCAATTAGAAGAACCAGTAAACGAGATGCAGAACCTGACGAGTCATTATCTACGATTGTCGTTGTCACTGTTGAAATATTCGTATTGAATAAACAAACTAAGATGTACAGAAATGTGTATATGTTCATATTGGGAAACTGAAAAAACAAGTAGAGAAAATTTTAAAATAACACTGGGATTTAGTAATGAAATGTTGATTTGAGAAAAAGAACTAGTCAGTGAATGAACAGGTATATATTTTCATGGCCATAATATTATAAATACAATTTAATTAATTCATCACTAACAGCTGAAGGTGTTAGGACACCCAGATCTGTTATAAGATAATTAATGTAACATGGACTTGTATAGTCTACTCGAGGCATTTTTTGCTCAATTACGGGAACTCTTTGTGCTTCAACATCAGCCCATGCTGTTTTCATTTCCGGAAAATCGCAGTTATTTTCATCATGAGTTAAACAGTTGTTCCCATCTGTTAAAATTAATAGAGTTGATGGTGATAATGATCCACACTCATGATCATAAGACCATTTGAACTCATCAGGAATATGACGCTGATCAAGAGGATAACATCGCATAAATTTAAAAGATTCTGCAAGCACATAAACTGGTCTACCGAATGAAGATGCTGTCATTGCAATTAGTGAGGAACCAAGCATATTTAATATTCCACCGCTTTCCACTACAGCTTCAGCTCCTAAAACAACAAGGTCGACTTGCGGCATTAGGTAAGCAAGAGAGTTGTCTGGAACAAGAGTACAGGAAATTTTTAATTTAGCTAACGCTTTCGTCATTTTTGCACCCAGCCCGCTAGGTGCACACGTTGTCACATAACAATGAAGACGCTTTTGAGTAGATGCAGCATACGCCAGTGCAGCAAGAACAACACGGGAATAAGAGTGTAAGAATATCACTGAACCATTAGGGATGTAGTTCAGGAAGTTTTCTGCTATTTTTCGCCTACATGAACCGACCTGTAGTGAAAAAAAATTCCTTAATTATTAGTAGTGAACTATGTATTCAAATATTGAGATTTTAAAAAATGTTACCAATCAAGAATATTTCGTAGGCACACATTAAATTGCAACTCATGGGTAGTCAGAGGTAAAAATAACACAGGACTGTGAGAACTAAAATTGCTTTAGTAACATACTAACTGCCATTCAAGAAGTGGAATACTTAAGCTTTTTGAATGCTCGACACATACAAAAGGAGGGAGTTAACTGACAAGGCTAGTGATGATAATAAGACGATATACAAATATAGGAAGCGAACGGGATAAATTGTTAATGTGTTAGTATCTCTCAAAAGTAGAAATTTTGCGAACGATGAGAATGACAGTTCAATATAAAAACTAGCGTCTATTCATGATGCATGATTCCGTCGCAAGGTGTAGGCAATGCTTCTCGCCTTTTTACTATTTGTACAACCGAATTGATGTCAATAAGAGTTTGCCTTAGAAACTTATGCAAAGCATAATGTGATTTGTGAGTCGTCTTTTACAAAATACAGGAATTTATATGCACGCGAACTTGGATGCGAAGAAATGACACCCGACATTTACAATACCATCTAAAAGAAATATGTTGCTAGAGTAATAAAATATTTCCATCATTACGACTTTTCCTTTAACAAAAATAATGTTAACAGTTGGAAGACTAATGATTTCAGCTAACCACAGTCCCAACTGTGACTCTGAGTTTGAAGAAGCTACGTTGAATAGGGCATCTATTCGATATCGAAGTAGTCAACAAATGTAGTAGGTCAAGTGATAAATCGGTGGTAGGTGCTGCAAACAATGGTAGTTTTTGGATAAAAATAAACGTGAAGCAAACAAAAAAGACAAAACTTAGAAGTAATACATACCCAGGAAATATAAAACAGACGGTTATTAAGTCATTAGGTAGACTTTCAGGTAGTTGGGGTCTATGAATACATAAATTAAGATTCTTCTTAGCTTACACGAGCCTGAAGTAAGCATAGTAACTTTGTCGAACCAAAAGGAAAGCATGCTTGAAAGTGAGTAAAAACGTGTTTATTTTATGCATGGCATAAAACTTAAAATGCACAGGATATCAACGCTAAAACAGAAATTACCACCCATAAAGGTACAATGTGTTAGCCTTACAAAATAGTGCATAAACGAGGTTTTAGGCGATAAGGCTGGATACTTATGCATCTGCCTCTTTCCTGGTGATTATGAATTACTCTTAGTTATCGCTCAGTAAATATTTTAGGGATAGGCATTTGAACATGAACTAAGACATTGGTTTGCATTACGAATCACAAGAAATCCCAAGGAGGCAGAGGTACCATAAACCCGAAGTACAACGTTTAGTGAAAACATTTTTAAAATTCAGGTTCTCCTTTTTATCGGTGCCGATTCAAATGCAGAACACTTATAACTGATAGGGTAACTTCAATGTTGGGTAAGTGTTTAAATTTAGGATGGCGAAAGCCTCCGACCATTTTTTCACGTCAACCTCTTGAAAGACTGGCCTTAAAAGAAAGGTCTTTGTAGTTTTACCAGTAACAAGTTTAAGGGATATTAATTAGTCGGTATGCGTGCATTAATACACCAACTAAGGACCAATTAATTCCTTCGGCACTATACGGAAGCAAAGTTTCAAGCTATTCGTCACACAATATTATAGTCAAAAAGTGTACTTATGTAATGAGAACCATTAACTCAATACCGAGACAAAACATCGAAAATATTAATTCCCTGATTAGAATGGTTGAGATTATACTCGCCTTTCTGATAAATATCTGGGCCCTCTCAGAAAGAACTTTTTTGCATTCATCAAAATCGACTGTATCCAGTGTTGCTAGCGTAATAAAACGCTGGAATAATTCACAAGCTGATATAACCGAGAGATTGCTGACTCCCTCTTTCCACATACGCTCTATAGCTGTATTCATTACATCATGAAGACCTTGAACTGTTGTGACATCGGAGCATTCATGAAGTTGCGCAAGGACTTCAATAGCAACAACAGCTTCTGACTTATCTGGATTCCTTTCACACAACACCTTGAAACGCCTAACTAGGTCTAATATTTGACTAGTCATCGTGTGTGAAGGACGTTACTGTCGACCTTCAGTTCACTTCAATTCTCAAGTGTATATCTATCCGATAAGAGGCTTTTTATGATCTATGTTTGTAACGTTCAAAATCAATATTTTATCTGAAGGACGTATAACTTTTCGTTTGTTCTTGAAGATCCCAGAAAGAAAAATGTACGTACGTTCTCTTCATTTTTGGAGAGTAACGTTATTGATATGGCGGTATCTGGTAGTTTTCTTACGACGAGAGTACATTCCTGCAGACCTAGTCCAGTTTAGTTGCCTCTTGAATAGGTTCTTTTATTTTTGATAGACTGCTGTTCACTGTATATGCCGGATAAATATTGAACACTAATATCCGCTGAGAGGTTACGAGAGATTCTAGTGAATGTTTTTGGTGTATCATGTCAAGCAAATCGTAATTTGTAAGTAAATATTGTTAAATAATTTCACAGAGTAGCTAATTTTTTATAGTTTGTTCTTTAATCATCTTAGTTCCTTACAACTTGACAGTAGATATGTGTAGCTGCAGTTTGGGCCATGTGAGTTTTGAATCTCGATTCAAGGTAAATTTGTCTGGGATAAGGTGAATTTTTCACTGAATAAGGAGATTAAATCCAGTTGCAACTTGATCAAAGAAGGAACCCGAGTGTTTTGTCCATCTTCCAGTTAGAATCAGATTCAATCAAGATTCCCGGATAAGCAAAGTTAGTTCTTTCTGGGTATTGACAAAATATGGCTGAAAAACAGACTTCCCAGTCTTGTGAAGGAGCTTTCATGTGGTCATTAATTGCGTGAATCCCAGTGGACTGCCTCATCAACTTGGAAGATAAAAGCAATAGTAGCCTAAAAATCTACTAGTATTTTGAAGCTCAACTGAACGGAAGTACAGTTAATGTTGATGGGCCTAATCATTGTTATTTCAACATAATAGAGATTTGAACCTTATTACCTAATTACAGTCTTCTGATGTTTCACATGATGAGACCCAAAACTGTATATCAGTATCAGTAGTGTTTTTAGACAAACTTGTCGATTTGACTGTTGTTACATGCGTAATCTTTGTTTCTTTTTTTGACTCTATAACATTTGGCAAGTTGCGACCAATTGCGTTATTTGTTCATCTGAATCTACATCAGTACTTGTCAAAAGGTATTTCAACTCTGTATGTTTTCAGTAAACATTAGTTGAATATTGCAATCAGTTCTGCAAGGACAATGTGAATTATTCATCACTTCGTATTTACAATTCGTATTTTATGCACACAACTGTACAAAGACTGAAAAGCATATAACTTTAATTTTGCTTCATGTAATGTTCCTTTCAAATGGTTAGAATAGTTCTGTAGTGTGGCGTCGAGTTGAGATTCACTATGAACACCGCTACCAAGAAACACGTGCCAAATAAATCAGAAGACGAAGATCGAACGTAACTAGATTTATTTCGTTGGCGATCTCGTGGTATTGAACGAATACCGAGATCGTGCCAAGGAATGGTACAAGTGGAAGCAGAAGACAGGAGTACGTGCGAACAGTACCAAAAACCTCGGAACAATCATGGAAGGTAATGGAAGCACAAAATGGCTATAATTAGCACAGTTATACAAAAGCACATTAAAACAAACACTGGTACAGTTGGTTATAATAATAATTGTTTTTATTAAACCAGTCGTGTTCTCGTGATAAACGTGAGTCACTACAGTTCTGCACGAAGTAAAAAAGCTTTTGCCTGACGAACCTTTGTATCTAGTAGCAGTGGATCACTGATACCTCAAGGTATGTTACTAGGTACATAAACGGTGAAACAGGAAAAAGAAAAATATTAAAAAATCATAGTAAGATTCTGCCCTTAGTCCTTAAGAACATGTCAAGTTTTCTCTTAAATTTCTCCTAAGAATTCGGTTGGACTAGTTCAGCAGCCCCTACGAGACTAGAACAGTTCGTATCAGATGTTTCCATCCCTATTGTACCTGTCATTATTATTTATATTGTTAAAGATGGTACAGGCATTCTGAGTTTGATAACACCTTAACCAGTAACACGTTCTATAATTGAATCGTGCCCACCTAGTGGAGGTTCGAAAATATATTTGGTGGGCTATCAATATGTTGGAAATCGACTGACCTAAAGTGGCTAGCGACTGCAGGGGAAGTTGTGCATGGTGTTTCCACTCGTGATCTGGTGCGGATGCATGACCGAACGCCTTCAACTAGGTGAGTCCATTAAAACTAATTTGGTCAGCATCAACTGTCGAAGACTTACAGAGCTAGTTATTATGGGAACTTATTCACCCCCACATATGTGTGAATTTCAAGTCAAAATACAAGACCTGTCATATTACGTCTGATTTCTCTCCTTTTTCCTCATAACGCTCTCACAGAACAACTGTAGAGCTTCTGACGCATGAAACACACTTAACGTACGCATTTTTTTTAAAGAGACAGGTGATATCAAGCGCTCTATAAATCTACTTTAAAACAACTACAATTTCAAAACGTTGTATTGCATAAACATTTAGAACAACCGGATTTCTCACAATAACACCAAGTTCGAAAATGGTGTGCGACGTAGACGAGATGCCATTTTTTAAAAATATTTAAAAAACTGCACTCAGCATAATAATATAACACAATCCTAACCAGAAGAAATGGACTGTCTTTTAATTTTATTGATTTCGCTTCGCTAGCAACCCTACTCGGGAGGTATATTGTAAGCAAACCAATGCCGTAACTTACAGACCATGTCTGCAAATTTTTTGTGTACCCGCCCCGGCGGAAATATATGGTAACAACCATTAGTTATATTCTTGCATCTTTTTTCGTCGAAATAACTATGAGTCCTTTTGCTTGTAATAGTATGTTTTCTGTAGGAAGTGACGCCAATCTAAGGTTACAGACATGAGTCAAAGTGGTATTTGGCATAATTAATTTGCGTCAGTTGTTTTCGTTATTTACATTCCACTTGACCATAGTGAGCAATAATTCTAAAAACTGTTTCGTCCTACAAGCATAAGTTGGTTGAAGTTATCTCCCCATTATTTAGCTTAAATAATTATGTAAGTTATTAGGTACTGGTCAGATTATATATGGCCTAAAGCATTTATTGGTCCACAGTATGCATCCCAAGCAGAGTTGTTAAATAAATGTAATCTATAAAAGTGGATATCAGTTCATTCGTCCAGATATACTGAGTAATTTTCAAAATATTTTCCAAAGTGGCATCGCGTTCACGTTAAACACCAGATCCAGTCTCCGCAATATTGTGTTAGGATTTTGGTCGTGTTAAGTATTTATACACAACAGCTTTTTAAGTTTATAGTTGTTATAAAGTAGACTTGTAGAACACTTGGTGTGAACTATGACCCTGGGAAAACACGAACGTCTAGCTTGTCTCAGATGTCAGAAGTTCCATAGCTTGCCCTCAGAACAAGAGTCTGAAAAAAAGGGAAACCAAGGAGTAGCAAGACACTTGGATATGAACGACCGACAATACTTAACTGTTTGTAGTGGAAAAGACAGATGTATGATAAATCATTAGATTAAATTCATACTAGCTCTTGTAGCTATAGTGAACTGTGATCAGTCTCCAAGTGAGTGAATGTAGCAATAAAGAACAAAGAATTGTGATATTTAACAAGGTGGAGTAAGTCCAAATGAAGGAAGGGAAGTCAAGGTTGGAATGAGGAAGGCTGTTTCATTAGAACAGGAAGTATATATATATATAGTAAAGTCCTAAGAAAACTAATAACGACATCTTTCATTGTCTGTTTTAAAAAAAATTTTCCAGCCAGTTCCTGCCAAACAGTATTAATGCGAAAGTCCGATTTAGCATGTTATAGGTTATTTCAGTAGAGTAGCTAGTTCAGCATAAACTTGGAAACATGTGTTTGAATGGGGAGCGCAGGGGAAGAACCTTAATATCACAGATTGATTGACCTGTTCTCAGACATAAAGAGCCTGATACAAACAAAACATTCTGCCCCCCAAACTTTGGTGGAAAATAATCCGTTCTTTTCTGGATGTACCATTTTCATGGTTGATAGAGTTCCTTATGGACAGTTTCTGAGTGTTTCTGGTTTTTCACCCTAGTAGACTTCAGAATCATTAAGCTTTTTTCAATCGTGGTTCAAGGCATTTCTAAGGCCACGTATGTGTAACACCATTAGTATATTTCGGATTTCAGCTGGTTATGTTAGCAAACACAGCCATGTATAGGTCAAAAAAGGAGTGGAGGTAATCTTCAAGACAGTTCATTAAACGATGTATCTGTTGATGAATAATATCCCAGTAAATAATTATACTAAGATCACTGGGACAGTCATATCAATATCATAGCGAATATGATAACTAAATATTCATAATATGTTTTGTATAATCAAAGATACTGAAACATGCAAATATTCTCACGAAGAAATTGATATAGACCATACTTATAGTGTGAACAAGTGGACGTAAGTAAAAACAATTCAATTACATAATTGATGTAGCAACAAAATATTTCAACTTTCCATTGAAGATGCTTGTAGGAATGAACGTTCTATCAGGTTCGTTTAGTTCATATCTGAAAGAAAGTCAGGTTTTATGTGTGTATCAAAGAAACGGTCATAACCAAAGCGGCCTGCTTGAAATCTGGGCTATTTGTTCCTGCCATTTGGATATTTTAACAAGTTATTTGTTTTCTTGTTGCTTTTAACACGTCGTTATGCCTGTTATTCGCATAGGCTACTCAGGTACGTTTGTGAAAGTTTTACGGCATCTCTCTCTACAAGTTACGAAACAAAACAACCAGAGACATCGTGGTTGTTGACAATGTGCATCGAAAAAATATGTACTAATCAGACGTTGATTTCTGAACCGCTAACATCAAACTGATAACCACTCAATATTTATAGCTAGCGTCGATCAAGGAATCAGAAGAAGAAACGTTTTGGAATACTTTGCGCTGAAAATTCCATATTGCACCGAAAACATAATACTGAATAAAGCTACTAATAATGTTATAGCGGTAAATTAATCCCCATTGTTTTTTGATGGACTCACCTAGTTGAAGGCGTTCGGTCATGCATCCGCACCAGATCACGAGTGGAAACACCATGCACAACTTCCCCTGCAGTCGCTAGCCACTTTAGGTCAGTCGATTTCCAACATATTGATAGCCCACCAAATATATTTTCGAACCTCCACTAGGTGGGCACGATTCAATTATAGAACGTGTTAACGGTTAAAGTGCTATCAGACTCCAAAATATCTGTGTCATCTTCATATCCATTTGGCTCAATAGAGTTCTGTCATTTTGGATTTGTGTATGTTGAGGCCTACTGCCTCAAAAGCTGCTGTTACACAAACTGTCTTCACCTGCTGCGTATAGGATAGAAAAGCTATGTCATCTGTAAAGTCAAAACCATCTAGCTGCATATCTGTTGGGGACGGCTCTCCATGAATTCAAAAAAACTCCAGAAGGGCCAAAGACATAACACTCAATCATTTGGAAGAACACCAGGAATTTCGAATTGCAGCTTTCTATAGGGATAAATGTTAAGGCCCTTTGCATGAGGACCAGATGATTCTGTTGACGAATTCGTTTTCTCTTAAAACGATAATTACCAAGTGTTTCGTACCATATCCGACTGGTTGGAATAAGATTTCCTCCAATTCGTCTTCTGTCTTGAGATATGGGATGTTCAAGCGTCCAAGTGCTCAAGTTGTACACGGTATAGCAAAAATTCGAGTTCTAGATATACAGAATCAACCCGTGATACTCTGATCACCGGTATATAAGTGTTTATCTAAAGGGATTTTATGCTTGGCATTCATTTCATACCGATGACATGTTTGTTTAGTATCCTAAGACTCATTATATTCGGTCGTTAGGTCACCTTCCTACTGACATGCATCGATCGATGCTTATCTTAATAGTGCTCTCGGAACCCTCTTGTCCCAAATCGTCTTGATTTTGAAGTATGGACCTAATTCACACTTCGCAAATAAGGAATGTAACTGATGAGGTCGAAATGTTTATCAGATATGCTTATTCACGGCCTATAGGCCGAGAATGCAATACTGGCTAGACGAAAACAGAGACAAAAATACAAGAAGTGATATCACTTTTCGGAATAATTGGCTACTGATTTTAGTTTGTTGGAAGATATGTACTACTTGCTCCAGATTCGCGTAATAATCATTAGCGTTAAGAAACTGGCATATGGAGTAATCGCTCACAAATAATTCTAGTGAAGCGGATGGCTTTATTCTCTTCTTTTCGAAAAATAAAGATCTGGTAATATCACATATATCAAAACCTCATTGCGTTTAAATATTTTTATTACCATACTTCAAGTCTCTCGCCACCGGAATTCTGAACTGTGAAGTTTGTAATTTTTTAATCAACACATAAATCTCAAATGTTTTGGGAAGGTAGCACAACTAGTTATTACTCCTGAACATCAGGTAATAACAGCTTGGAATATTAAACAGAACAAGTTTGACTGAAGATATACGAAGTGTAAATCATCAACATTGATTATTTCTGTCGGATGACTAGGGACCTACCAAATTTAGAAGGGATGGTATGACCAACAGCTAACGTCAAAGTCACACATAGGGGTCAGCACCTAACATGGATTACTCCTTCGTCGTATCAAAGTAATATGAATGCTTTGAAGGCGGTACAACACGAAGGACGTTATTACAGAAATATGTTATTTAAAGTAGGCACAAGCGAATGTTTGACCGTCACTGCATTGGCTAGTCTACGGCGTACGATTAACTTATGTGCGTTAGTTGTACTTGACGTTGACAGGGATCGATGACCTGTTCGATATTCAGTAATCCAACTTCCGGATGAGTTGGTGAGAGTTCAGTTACATTTCACTGGCTCTAAAGAAATTTCGGCTGTTTTTACTTTATAACCGTTGCTTACCATAATAAAAGCCCAAATATCCAGTTTTAGGGTAATTAGGACTCAACAAAGTCATTTCGCTAGCCATTATCATGAAATCTACTCAAACGGCCTTTATGCTAGCATATAGCACGTAACTAGACCAGATTCGTTGTGAGGATTTCACTAATAAATAATGTAATTCTGGAAGTTTAATATCACTCAAGTTTGAAAACTATAAAACCACATATTGTGTCCTTATGGCCTGTTGAAAAACCACGCGACTAAATCGCTGGCTGAAATATGACTTAATCAAGCTGACACGGGAACAAACTAACGACGCGCGAACCTGTAGGAGCAGTCCAAACTCCAACTCTGAGCCCTGATTGGATTTTTTGCCTAGCCCTGCCTGTTCGAATCCAGAACACAGCTTCTACTGCATGAGTCATGTATTTCAGATACAGTTTATATACAAGCAAATCAGACCGCACCACACAATCATGGATAATGATTAGTCAGTATTTTTTTATAGTGTAATAAATAACAGCCGAGTCAAGATACGGTGACAGTTTATGCCTCATTTAAGATTATGGGACATTCAACGAAAGGGTTAGTAAAAAAACTAAGCGAAATCAACAGGAACCAGTTGATTTTCATGATGTGTGTAAGTGTTCTGTATTGAAAAACTATTTTACAGAAGACAAATAGGATAACTATTGGTTATTTGAAATCAAAATCGAATTTTGAAACAATATGAACAAAAGTATATGGATATTGCCTTATTAACCTATTTGAGCATCTAATGAATTCATGGTAGAAACAATATCTAACAATGAAAATATACAATGGAATATATCCTAGGCAAAGTATTGTAAATATTCTTATCATTCATGATAATTTGTTTCTGGTAGAGCTAATCCAACCATTTTAGCGGCTTCCTCAGTTGTTTTCTCTTTGGATTTATACAATTCCACGAGCTCCTGAGAAATAAAAAAGGATACTAATAAGAACGCAGTACAAAGTCAGGTACTTTCTTTTCATAATATATTACTTATCATAAAAAGATAATTATGTTGTTTCCATTACTGAATTGAATAAGATGAGTTTTAAATTATTATTACTCATATAGAAATTATTAATTACCGTTCCAAAAAAAGATGAAAAAAGATTCCTTGCACATAGAAAATGAAATCTACTTTCTACTTGACTACGAGTGACTAAAAAAACTAACCCAGATTGTATAATGTGACATAAGTATATAACAAACTAGATATTTTCTATATTACCTTGGTGAATTTTAAGTGATTTAATTAAACGATTATTCGCAAAAATTCCAAAGTAAATATGGGGCATCTTTGAAAAAAGGAAATGAAATATCCTACAGTTAAGAAGAAACCTCTCTTCATAAAACTAGGCTTAAACGTGATGAAATAGCTGGAAGGATTGATTTTAGACTAAAGGCAATACTAAAATGAACTTATCCAGCAACCAAGTTGGTGTCCCTATATCAAACTAAATGCTCATTGAGCCAATTAAATGTGGACATATACCCGGCTTATACTACTTCTAATTGTGTTTACCAGTTTATATGTATGTGCCAAAACACATATATCAGAAGAACAGAATGGAAGGTTTGTGTCCGTATCTCTGATCATATTCCTCAAAAATTGAGACTAATCAGGTAGGTTTTTTATAGTGCGATCGCTCATCATTTACTCGATAGTGGGTATGTCGTTGAAATTGTGAAATCGTTCAAAATAATCAACAAATAAAGGGAATCCAGACTGTTATGTTTTGCCGAAGCTGTTGCAATAAAGAGATTTGAACGGAATTTATAAATCCAGAAGGAAACAGTTATAAATCTTGTTTTATTCTAGTGACCTTATTTTGTGTGAGATTATTACGTAAGGCTTTGTTTTTATTTTCTTCATAAACTAAAATCAAAACTCTAGTATTCTAATTCTCACTTTTGAGCTTTACTCAACTAGGTCATATTACATAATCTATCTTCTGATTCAAGAAGAAAATATATTTTCTTGTTTCCATACTCTTCTAGAATATTTAAATATTCGATCCATAAATAAGCCAACGTTTGAATAATTTTAACTCTTAAGATTATTCTACCTTCATAATTTAACTCGGTTTATTCTAAACATTTCTGATGTAAAATATGTACAAAGTGTTTTAATGAATAATACTATAGCTTAAGGTTCTAAGCAACTGAGGAGAATCCATGAAATAAATCCACGTTACTCTATTAATATATTTGTTCTTTCTTTATTAGGAGGGATTTTTGTGGAAATTTTTAGTAATTTCAATAGTGGAAATCATGAGTCAATTGAAGTTAGACCACCATGGGAAACCTGGAAGCACTGGACGACGTTTCGTCCTAGTATGGGACTCCTCAGTAGTGCGCGTCCATGATCCCACAACCCGCGAGATCCGAACCCAGGACCTACCAGTCTTGCGCGTGAGCGCTTAACCAGTATACCACTGAGCCGGCATCCAACGATGTTAATGTCTAACTTCAACTTCTTTCTTTATTGTTAGTGTCTAACATCAACTAGTCCACGGATTAGTCTAACACCAATTGGTTCATGATCTCAATCAAAAACTTAATAATCTCTACAACCCCTATACTGATAGATTGTATTCGTTTGCTTAAAGATGAAAGTAAATTTATAGTAAAACGTATACAGATAGAGAAATAAATAAATAATGACCTACTTAAAAATAGTTACTTACTGAATGTTTTCGTAAATTCTGCAAATAATTTAAATATGTTTCAGCTAGATGAACACTTTCATTCTCTCTAGCACATTTTTGAGCATCGGTTAAATGATTATTTCTAAATTCAGAAATAACGTATTGCATTACTGGTGAATAGTCAAAAGGCTAAATGAAAATGAATAATTTGTCAATAAAATATTTCTAAAAAAAATTACTAACCGCTTTTTGATTCTTTCGAACATGTCGAAGTTCACGGAGAATATTTCGAAATAGCTGAATCTTCGATGACATTGTCGACTATTCGATGATGAATTTATCTATAGTTAGTGGTAGGATAAGTATCTCATGACGAGAAAATGTAACGAATTATTTTAAGGTAAAAAATGTTGCCCATTTTAGAGATTTGACTAATTAGTGTAAAGCCATTTCATTACGAAACTACATTATTTTTTTAAGATCAATAAACGTCAGATTTAATAAGAACCACTTTGTAATTTCACTACTATTTATAGATATTCATGCTGAAGTCCTAGTGAAAATTATTTCATATTTATTTGTTTCAGAATAAAAGGATCATACAGATCATCACATAGGAATCAAGGGACTTCAAATCTATGTCAAAAATGATATGGTCAGTTATAAAGGATATGCAATCTTACAAGAGTCTGTGTCGGCTATAGTTATTACGATTCACATTAAAAAAACAATGTACACGTGAACGAGACGAAGTTTTATCTCAAGTCTTTTAATGGTCAGTCAGTCAGCTACAACGTAGGACCAGGTATATATATGCATCGGTCCAAGTTGGCAAACCGCATTAGCACAACAAGATGAACACCGGATTCATAATAGTAGCTAAGTCAATGGTGGTAATATATAAAAGAAAGATTGCAAATAAGGATATAATACAGGAAGAAAGATTTAGTACGTAGAAAGAGAGATATGAAGCGATCTTAATCTCTTAGTTTAAGAGAAGACAGAGAGTGTATACACCGATGCCATTGTGATCGATTCTGAGCCATGTCACCAAGAGTCTTCAACCATTGGTTACGACAGTCACGTGGACCCCAACCAAGTAGTCTGCATCTCCCAATATGCCTCAGACTAGAAGTTAATGACTTCAAGCACTGATGCCACGTTTTGTTTTGGCCGCCCCTAACTTTCTCCCAACCATCCCCAACACCGGTTAGCATTGCACGTCGTGGTATTTGGTGTTCAGGCATACGTAACATGTGGCCCAACCGTCTCAGACGATGAAGATTCACAACTGATCTACAATCATTCCCTAATACCCTGTGTCTAACCTCACTATTACTTACCCCGTGATCCCAGCAGATGAGAGTAATATTTCTAAGACATCTGTGGTCAAATACTAGTAGCTTACGAGTATCTTCTGCCCTTAGTGGCCACGTTTCGTAGACATAAATAGGACAGAATGAACTGCCGCACAGTATGCTCGTCCTTTTATTGATAGACGGATATCTCGCCTTCGCCATAGGTCACGTAAGTTCGCGAAAGCCAAATGACCCTTCTGAACCCGCGAGGAGATTTTGTCAGGCACCAACCCATTTTTATTTATTTATTTACTTATTTTAACACATAGATATTGGTACAAGGGAGCACCAAATACATATGCGCCACACAAATCTCATTCGATGTGTGAGGGCTGTGATACTGCCCGGGTGCCCAAACCAAAGCAGGTGGTTTTCTTAGGGGGCCACTCCCCGAGCCTTTGATCTGAGGGTCTGATCCACAAGGCAGTGGAGCATCGTCAGGAGATGCAGTCCCATGGGAGCTGGTGACCAACAATTGGTTCATATGCCATTTGTTCCCGCAGGATACTGGAGCCCATGTGCACCATTGGTTTGGGATCCGGTTAAAGCGACGGACATAAATGTAGTAATAGTAGGAAGTTATTTTGATGTCTAAGTAGGCAATACAAACTAAAGTGAAAGGCACTCATGTGAATCTTAAGTTGGTGAAGCTCAGAGGACAGAAAATGATAACCCACTGCAGCAACTATCTTCAGATAACTGTTTATTCTCAACAAGGAAGGATATCACTTATCATGACGACTCCCAAATTCGACTCAACGATTAACGCGAGTGGACTAAATTGCCATCAGTCATCTTTGAAGAGGCTCGATAAGAGATCCCCTCTAACCTAGAGCACGTGTTTAAACTCATAAAATGTTGTAATACAAACACTGTCTTAAATTTAGAATATATTCAGTTGTAAAACTGGCCGCCATAATATATAATGCACCAGCTCGTGCTAACCTTACGTACACAGTTTATGTGTTGTTAAGAGACCTCGTCTTAACTGTATGTTGAAGTTTCCAAAAGGCGAGTGCGCTTTACGAAGTGATGAAAGTCTTCGTTAACAGGGTCAATCTATTTATCATAATAGAAGGTCATATTAAGGACTGACGAGTCCCCCATTTTCCACCTAGGTACAGTCAATTTAAAATACTTGGGTACCATCAAGTAACTGATTACTTTATGGTTAGATTTATCCCACAAGAGGTTTAGAGATATGACTAAGACAGTTATTACTGCTACTGGCAAATCTATTTTGGAATGTATTGAAAGTACTGCTTTAGACTTTGACAACAATGCTATGTGTTAAATATTTCTGTCCAGAAAACAGATCGCAGACTGCTCCTTTTTATTTAGAATGCTTAATCTTGAAAACTATGTAATCCCACCTCTTTATTTAAACTTTTGACATCTAACAACAGTAACCCACCTATTATTTTGTTTTGACTTACGTAGCACTATCACTGAATCTGTTGTGAGATATAGATAACTATATACTTGGATATGAATAGTGTTGAGGTGCAGAATATCCAGTTCACACAACCCATTCATCAAAACACATTGCCAACGTTGTCAATCTACATGATACTTTGGGTTCATACGCCACCTTTCCTTCGGAGTCGTACATGAGTGATAAAAAAGACAGTTCACTGCTGATACGTTGCAGCCAAACAAGATTTTGAGCGTTATACTGGAAATATATCATTTCTCATTCGGCTGAAAGACAGGGACCTTGTTGTCGATACAGTGAATTTAGTTCACTACGAATCTAATAAACAGTTAATTACTTGAAAAGACACTAGGTTTAGGATATGGGTACATTAAATCTCGTTCTTATGTTAACCCCGTAGATTTTACCGTTAAAAACTTCATTTCTAGTGATATAAGTATACCTGTTTTCAGTAGTTAATCTTGAGAGAACTTGGCTAACTATTAGTGATAAATTATATTAGTTTACATCTCACTGATACGTCGAGAAATTATAATTTTAATATTGTTTAAGTTTACTAAAACCAAATAATTGACGCACTTAAATGCGTCTGACAATTGTCAATTTAAAATTGAACAAGATGTATTATTGAGTCACAAGTAAGTGGAAAATGTTTAAAAAATAGGCTTTTGTAGGCACAAATAAAGTTAAAACCTACTAGAAATATCTGCCAATACAGAAACAAGTGACCCACAAATCAAGCAGTACGCTTGTCCTTCAATGTTCAAATGGTTGTGGACGGAATAGAAGAAGCTTTCGTTTAACAGGCTTCCGTGTCTAGTAGCAGGGGATCACCAAATCCTCCAGGCAAAAACCTTAGTATGTTAACAACAAAAGAGGAAAAAGAAATTGGCAACTCATAGTATGATGCTGTCCTTGGTCCTTAAGAATAGATCAAGTTGCCTCTTGAAGGACTCCTGAGAAGTCGCTTGGACTAGCTCGGCCAGCAGCGAATTCCAGAATTTGACAACTCCTAAGGAATAGAAGTTATGTCTACATTCCGTTTTGCTATGTTGTGGCTCCAGTTTCTGGGTGTTACCCCTGAGTCAAATTAGTAAAGAAAACTTACATGGCTCATTATATTTTATTTTAAATATCTAATCGCTTTGGGGAGATCATTCTTGGCTCAGCATTGCTCTGGTAGGTTTGAACCATATTAATCCAGGGGAGGATTTCGTGCTATTTGGGAATCAGTTATATGTGCCTGTATCCTAGAGTTGATATTCACTCCAAGACTCGAAAATAGTACTCTTTACCCGAAGTGCAATCGCTTCGTCTTTCTTTTCTAAAGAACTGAGACTCACTTAAGCTCAACGTAAGGTCATTCGCCAAGTTCTTCCTTTTATTTATTTATTGCGTCATTCACTATTCCAACTCTTTCTGAAATTTACAATTACATCATTCATAACTGGCCAATTTCAATTCATATCTTTCTTCATTACCATTAATCTACTTTCAGCTACTTCATTACATAATAATCTGTGCTTTTAATTCCTTCAGCTTCAGTAAGCTAGCAATGATTTCTGATTCGTATATAATGTGATGAACTTGTTTTGTAAAATCTCGAGGACTGGAGGAACTTGGGAAGCTTCCTTCGGGACGCTAATTATCTCGTTTCTGTTGAAACCAGTACTTTATGAAAAACGTAATCGGTTCCGCAACGTTTTCAGCCAGCTAAGTGAAGAAACCAAGAACTTGACCTGATGCGCATTTCATTAATGCAAATAGGGTATTGTTGATTAGATACGTCAGTACAATTTTCGATGAATCATCGACGTATATCTGTAGAAAGGATCTATCATCAAGCGATTTGTCCATAAATCTTTAGAACTTTAGTAGTTCAAGTGACATACACACAAACTTGAGCGACTCAAAGGCCATAGTTATGGTTGTATTAGGAATATTTTCCCCAGCGACTGTGAATTGCATTGAATAAGTCAATCTTAGTGAATATGTTCGTACCTCGTAGGTGGTATGTTTCATCATGAGTATCAGGTACGGGGTCCCTACCTGGTTCAGTTCGATATTTAGTAGCTTTGTGATCCACAAACGGTCCGCCAGTTAACTTTTTCTTACTAAGAGATCTCACAACCGAAATGATGTGTAGTGATAGATGAACTAACTTAGAAGCCACTCACAGCTGCGGAGTATATGAAAGTCTTCAGGGAAGAATTCACAGACTGTTGTGCCGGGACATCCAGTAAAAATCGAAATTCCAGTAAGACTAGTCGTCACCACAATTTATCATAAAAACTTAAGGCTAAAAGGGGGTATCAGCTTAATTAGCTTTCCCCTCAAGAAAGTAAGAAATTGCCTACTGAAATGTGGCTTTAGTCTAATCCACAACCTTTGCTTTCGATGTAAATAACTTTTCAAGTATGTCCGAACTCTATTTAATAGATAGTTGTATCCATACGGAACTAAAGCTCAGTGCTATGGCGGGATAATTATTAAGCATAGTTGAACCGCAGATTTAACACATATATACGAACACAATATATCCCAATGTGTTCATGGACTTTTCCAGTCTTCACAATTTATATGTAGCTACCGATTTGAGAATTTCTATATCGTCAGTGATGTACAAACTACTGTTCATTCGGACAATTATTTTCACGAATAACTATATAAACGTTTATTGTAGATCCAGGTTAGTTGTTTCTCTTGCTAATGTCTTGCAAGGACAGTTATTACTCATTGACCGTGCTGCCACCTAAAATAGCTGGTGCAGTGAGATAAGATACTGTAGTCAGTGATTCATACTTTCTATTGAATTGTCTTTATCAAATGCAGAACTGTTTGTATTACTGAAATTGTCTACTCGGTCACATAAGCGAAAAGTCAACCCATAAAATAAACCCAGCTATCAAATTAAAAACGTAACAGAACAGTAAATGTACGATTTGCCTCCATCAGTATCCAACTTCGTTTAGTCAGACAACAGCATAGTCCGTTTACTGTATATTCAGCCATGCTCGAATATGAAACTTATCCGAGAATGCTCACCAGTGTGGATTTGGAACGTTAACACCCTATGTGGACCATCCTACTAAATAAAGTAAACGACCGAATCCGCTTCACTGACCCTCATCAACTCGAACCCTGCATCCGCAAAGAATAGCACAAGATCTGCCAGCTTACATATATGATATAACAGTTGACGTAGTTTAGACAGTATCACAGAACACTAGTTTCATATAGAAGAAAGATAAGAACACAAGCCATTTTTATTAATAGCAAACGATTTAAAAGGTACAATAAATATCTCCCCAATTTTATAGAATTTTAAATATTCTGCTTTTCTACTAGCCCCCCTTCTCCACTAAACATAATTGATATTTTCTAAGCTAAACGTGTAAGTAAGACAGTGAATAATAAAATACATGCACATTGAAGCAGATATGAAGATGATACAGTGACGAAAACAATCACAACAATGACGGTAAGCTAAAAGTTAAAGATAAGCAGAACAAAAATAAAACTAAATATATTGTGTGCCTGACGAAAAATGGAAAGATACTCTACACTTCAACAAGAACATATGCAAAGAATAGAATGAAGAGATATCTTAAAGTGTCATTACACAGAATGATGGACAAAAGTAGTACCAGGAACCAGTGAAGTGAATTTCCCATCCAATTTCTATAAAGCATATAAGAAAGTATACTAAAGGACAAAAGAATTAAAAAATAGACGCGAATAAACAATACACATTAGATGATTATCAGAATGAATGGTGAGTCAAACTGTCTAGATATCAAGAATATTACTCTTTACCTGTAGTAGTCTATCACAAGATAAGAAACAGAGAAGTTAGCGGAGCAAAAAAAGACATTGCCAAAAGTATCTCTTAAAATATTTACTGAGAAAAAAAGTCAACGAAACCAGAAAATGCAAAGCATAATGCGTGAAAAGTAACGAGAATAAGATATTTATTTAAACAAATAAAATATAAATATGAGATAAATGGTCTGTTGTAATGCAACTGAATTAATGACAATAATTAACACTGATAAACATGGATAAAACAATTTATTTCAGTGATATTTACTAATCATTAACACTGTCTAGACCACAGGAATTTTGAATTTCATAAAAACACGCGGTAGGATCAGGAGGTTGATGATTCCAAACAGCAGAGGGCAAGTTTAAATCTTCCATTGGTATCCATTTGTAGCCGACATTACGTGACATCTGATGAAGAAATAAAAATAAAAACAATATGTGATTAGTAACTTAAATGTTATTTCAAGAATGAATACAGGTGTGTGTGTATTACTTTAGTGAATGAATTTTAAATAGTTGTATCGCTTCTAATACTGGAATTAAATATTTTAGCGCCCATGGCTGATTGCATAACGATGGAATGCTTTTGACATTAATGAAATACATCCTATTTACTTTTGAGGTATTTTGTTGACAAATTCCGTTGATAAAAACGTAGATACGAAAATTGGACTATGAAAGGAAATGAAGAACGTATATTTCAGAAATCCGATGATACAGGAGAATGACAAGTGACGAAAAGAAATGAATTTGGACTAGAATGGCAAAAATAACCAATTCAGTGAATCAAAGACTTTGTATTAATCAAAAGTATTTTGCAATACAAGTTATCTAACCTGACAACGTTTACGGGATTTCATAAGAAATGTTAGTTTCTCAATGCTTATTATCAGTTTTCCAAACTTAGTGTCACAGAAATATCGTTAAACAACGTAATTTAACCTCCGAATTTATTCACGACTACAGTTTATTCCTGAATCTTTGAAATGGCAAAAAATACTTCTAGGTAAAATTCATCTTTATCCACAAAATCTTTACCATTACAGTGAATTTGTAGAGCTTGATTAAATCAAAGGTAACTCACAACGCAAGTCATCAAACTAATTACAATTTATTGACTTTCCACAGATTGAAATCATGAGTCGGTTGAAGCTAGACCACTATGGGAAACCTGGAGGCATTAACACCGTTAGATGCCGGCTCAGTGGTCTAATGGTTAAGTGCTCGCGCGCGAAGCCAGTAGGCCCTGGGTTCGAATCCCACGGGATGCGGGACCGTGGATACGTGCTGCTGAGGAGTCCCACACTAGGACGAAACGGCCGTCCAGTGCTTCCAGGTTTTCAATGGTGGTCTAGCTTCAACTGACTCATGATTTCAATCTGTGAAATCTCTAAAATCTCCACAAACCCCTTCTGATAATTTTCAAGACTTGTTGTCGATTTTTCGACCTTAATATTGCAGAGATATAGCTATCTAATCTCACTGTAGATCTATTCACTCTAAAACTTTCTTCCTGAATCAAACACTTATGAATACTTCTAGAGAAAATTCATCACCATTTACAAAATCTTTACTAATATATACACCGAAGAGGCACGGAGGTGAAATTATAAGAGAACCATCGTTCTTGCCATGTTAATATAGAGAATTGACGCATGGAAATTGTCATTCATTCTAGCACTCCGACTTCACCAGCTCACCCTTTGATTTAATTGACTGTAGATATCACAGTTTTTACTAAAACTTTGGTAATCAACTAATGACAAAGCCATTTCAGTGTGACTACATGATTATTGGTGATTAGAATAATTGTATGGACTACTGAAGGATCCGAAACATTAATTGTTCAATGCTGTTGTGATTTCCAGTTGACATTTTATCCGAAGATTACTTCCAACAATATGAAACAATTGAGATGAAACCATTTAGCTTAACAAGTTACTTGATTTATTGCAATCTCATCATGTGAAATTTTGTCTTATATCTCACGAAGCAGCTACAGTGACGAACTTCCTTAATAAGTGCATTAGTATGGGGTGATGATCATTATAATTTATATCACATGAGTATTAACTCAGCCTATTACTTTTTTCATAACCAACCAGTATATCAAATTTGCGAGTAAAAAAATTGTAGTTCTGATATTTTGTGACTTAATGTAAGTCACTACTTCAGAGTAAATAACGACTAATATATCATACATAGCTTTGTACTTGATAAATTGTCTTTTAAGATGTTGGAGAAGATTTGTAGCTTATGTGGATGATTTTGATAGAGTTTTGTTCTCTGAAGTTTGTGCTGATGATGTCATTCAGAAGAACGATGAAAGCTCCACAACTAAACCACTCAGCTTAGAGAACAAAACTCCGTCAAAAATGATAAATTGCCTCTTCAAATTCTTATCTCCTTAAAATAATCATCATATTGAAAACAAATCATAAGGATTGTGTATGGAAATACAAGCATATTTACAACAAATAAAAATAAACAACTATTTCCTACCAAACAAATCGATGTAAACGCATGTGATTATAGTTTACTATAGAATTATTGTATAACATTTAAAATATAAAACAAATTTGTGTTAATCATATGAGGCCTTTTCTATTGAAAATGTCATACTTATAAATATTACACATTAATTTATTAGGAATGTGTAATATAAAACAAGACGAATAAATCTTATATTTCCTACATTTATAAACATTGTCAACTTTAATCATAATCATGTCTATAGTTTGTTCAAAATTGTCAGTTAAGAAACCAAAGGAGTAAATTGCGAACAATCAAATCACAAATGAAATTTATTCTCTCAGTTGAATAACCTGATCGTGAGACTTTCACTATCTTTATAGACAACATTATCAGCTCAAACTTCAAATTTGTAGCTTACTCCTATTTGAAGTTTGTCTTGACGATGACACCAAGAAAGATAACGAAAGCTTGACGATTAAACTACATAGATTAGAGGACACAATTCCAATGAAATTGTGAATAAATACAACATAGTTGCATTAAAAATAAATCATCCAGCAATCAATCAAACAGGAACCTTATTTTTTAATTAACTAAATCAATTTTATCAGTTTATAAAGAAGAAAACACTTCTGATAACATACACAACACTTCACAATTGTCAGATAATGTCAAGATTAAATTTGAAAAACAAGCGACTACACAGAGTAGATATACATTCAAGTCAATCATATATAGACCTAATAATTTCATACACACATATACAAACTTAAAGACGAACAAAGATTAACTAAATAACCATGCAGAAAGACAACTGATTTAATCATTCTATTGTAAATGACACAAAGAAAAATAGAAGCAAATATGTGACATGATATTTATAGAGAAAAACAAAATCATAATTATTGAGAGGAACGTACTGACTCTAGGTATTATTACTAATATTTAGATTCTGAGTGTCTTCTTCTAATATATGATAAATTAACTTAAGCTATGTTAAAACATTAAGAGGGGAAAAATTGGATCAGCATGTAGAACATGCACTAAATACAAGTTTATATATTCGGCTTTCATTTAGAATCTATATACGATAATAAGTATTGATAATCCTGTTCAACCAAGTTGATAAGTTCAATGTTAAATAGAAAAGGAAACTTATGTTTACAGTTATTTCCATATATGAACTAATTTTAAGTAACAATAACTATATATATGATTTATGTGGTGCATGTGTATTTGGTGCCCTTTTGTACCAATAGTCATGTGTTTAAATAAATAAACTCCTCTACAGCACTCATTCGACTCATCCCCAAATCAACAAAAGAATAAGATTGAAACAAAAAAATATTCCGAATAAGCGAAACAATATGGTAAAAGTATAAGAATTTATATCGAAATTATGAGAGAAGAGCTCAGTACATTTTTTTTCACAATCTTTCTATTAGGATTGATTAATCGAAAATCAACCAATTAAAATGCTCTGATTTGGTCTTCTATTCACAGCATTCAGTTGTCATAATTCTATTCTTATAACAGAATGACATTCAACAATGAAAAACTAATGAATGATACTAAGCTCTGAATTTAAAAGAAAGGAAGATAGAAGAAAAGGAAAGTAACTGGAGTATTATAACAAAAATCTTGAATAAAACCAATCACTTGTTAAGCTTTTTTTTGCTTAAGTACAACCTTTGAAACAGTTAAGAATGATTTTTAATGATAATGAATTTATAATAAATTACAATGGTTATTGATATAACTATTGAACCTGTAATAGTGAATGAAACCAATGTTTTATTTTGTCATCCTTTGAGATGAACTATAATAGTTCCGAACTATAAATAGTTGAGAGTCAGTCAGTCAGCTACAATGTAGGACCAGGCACATATGTGCATCGGTCCAGGTTGCCATGAAGCATCAGCACAACAAGATGAACACCGGATTCATAGCAGTGGTTAGGTCAAAGGTGGTAATATATAAGAGAAAGATTGCATACAGAGATATAGTACAAGAAGAAAGAATTGGTTCGTAGAAAGAAAGATATGAAGTGACTTTAATTTCTTAGTTTAAGGGAAGACAGAGAGTGTATACACCGACGCCATTGTGATCGATTCTGAGCCATGTCACCAAGAGTCTCCAACCATTGGTTACGATAGTCACGCGGACCCCAACCAAGTAGTCTGCATCTACCAACAGTTGAGAGACTATTCTTCATAGGAAATAAGATCAATACCAATTAGATAGGCTTAGTGATTAATATACAACAATTTTACAATAATTATTTATGAAATGAAAGTGAGATAATTTTTGTAATAGTGATATATTATTGATAAAATCATATCTGAATTCATTTAGTTACATAATAATTAAGTTCAATGAGTATTAGTTACAAAAATTACATTAAAAACGGAATAATTTTCATTTGAATGAAAAATCATAGAGAATTAATATAAAATTTAACAAGTTAATCAGAATCAATTCTCGTGATTAATGATTATTCGTGTTATGGATCATTAATTAATCAATGAAATTTGTAATGAGAATTCATTACTATTACACTAATAAATAAAATCTCAATAGTTGAGATTATGAGTCAATTGAAGCTAGACCACCATGGGAAACCTGGAAACATTGGACGGCTTTTTTGTCATGTTGTAGAATTCCTCAGAAGTGCGCATACACGACCCAGCCTTGCCGGATTCGAACCCAGAACCTATCAGTCTAGCTTCAATTGACTCACGATTTCAACTATTGAAATTACTAAAATCTTCACAAAACTCCTTCTGATACTAATCAACGTATGCTCACTAGTGACTGGCTTCAAGATGTATATCCTGGAGTTCTAGTGAGAAGCAGTGACCAGTGGAGTTCAACCGGGTCAGTTGTGAGATAGTAACTCACTGATGACAATGGTGGATGTGTCGCTTAATTACGGGGATTATTTGAAGTTAGACGTTAACTGTTGGATGCCAGGTCAGTGGTCTAGTGGTTAAGCGCTCGCGCGCGAAGCTGATAGGTCCTGAGTTCGAATCCCGCGATCGGGATCGTGGATACGCACTGTTGAGTCCCATAATAGGACGAAACGGCCGTCCGCTGCTTCCATGGTGGTTTAGTTTCAACTGACTCATGATCTCAACTATTGAACTTACTACAATATCCACAAAACCCCATCTGATACTAATAAATAAAACTCATTATTATATGATTGAGAAAAAAATGCTCTTTTTTCGTGTTCAATTTACCAAACTTTAAGAATTTGCTACTTAAAAATAATTAAAAGTTAGATTTTAATATAATTTATAAGAAATGCATAATAATAATTATAAAACTATAAGGAAAACTATTAGAACAAGAGATAAGGTGATTTTATTGTTACGTACTTAGCTTGTATGATTACCGCGAATACGACTACGAAATTTAGATACTCGGATTTATATGACCAACAAATGACGCGTACACCTGAACAAACGGCTCAGAATCCCGATTGATCATTTTCCCTACATGTTAAGTCCGAAACACCAATCTGAGCTTCCGCGATATAAATCATACATTTCAAACACACTGGGTTTATATACAATCCAAACAGATCACATCACACCACAAAATAGAAAATATTTGTATGAGATCTAGCCAAAAGTGGTTATGATTTTGGGAGGCCGTAATTAATAAAATAAGCAAAACTTATTTATTTAAACACAGGGAGACACCAAACAGATATGCGCCACAAAAATCATTCGAGTTGTGTGCGGCCTAAAATAGTTCCCGGTCGTCCAGACCGAAGCAGGTGGTTTTCTTTGGTGGGCCACTGCCCTAGCCTTCGAGCTAAAGGTCTGGTCCACAAGGCGGTGGAGCAACGTTAGGAGATGCAGCCCCATGGTAGGCGGTGACCAACAATAGGTTCACACGCCATTTCTCCCGTCAGGATCGTGGATCCCTTGTGCACCATTGGTTTGGAATCAGGGGTTTCCAACTTCCTTAGGTGGATCCTACATATCCACCAACCCGGTTAAAGCGCCGGACATTTGCTTATCGTCCTCTCAATTTCATAAACAACACCCCTGCGTGAGAAGGCATAACTTAATAGTGAATCGTATAATGAAAGTTCATAATAAGAGGAATATGAATATACATAGTTCAGTTACTTAACAATTATACACTAAAAATATATGCATAGTATTAGTCCATTAATAGATCCCAACAGTTACCATTCATTATTTTCGTTAGGATATAACAATTATGTTTTAACTTGGCGTGATAATTTGTTAGCTTTAACTTTCGTTTTATTTCAGTTATATGATTTTTGTTCGTAAGTATTTATTCATTGTGAATTTCGTTATATATAACATCACGAATGTGTTTTTTTTTTTAGTAATTTTGTGCTAAATCTATTAGTGTACCCCCTCGTATCGGTTACATATAATGTTAGTGTTGAGAAGATCAACAAAAATTCCTTGAAAAAAGCCCAAACGGGCCCTGAAAACTCTGGGAAACATTTTATCTAATCACCTAACAATAGAAGTTTCTTCGAAACATCTTGAAAGTGAAGAGTAACGTGTCACTTTTCTGAATGGGTAAGTGCCTATTCTGCTACTATGTTTAGAAGGGTTCCAGAACTTTTACGATTGAGCATCATAACATTCAGTCATTAAGCCTAAATTAGATGGTGCGTATTTCCTAATTTCAATTAATCCATGAAATGATGTGGAACTACTCAATGTTATCTTTGAATAAATGCATGATTTTCGCCTTCATGAATCACGATTTCAGAACAAAACTTCCGGAAATTCACTGAGGAACGTAAAAAATAGAATTTTACCAACTCAATGGTTGGATAGTATTGTGGTTATCGCGAAATTCAAAAATAAAAATTGTAAATGAATTAGATTAACACAAGTCTAAATACTATAAAAGACATAAAGCAGAATATTTTCAGTACAATCTAAATTAAAATAGATTTGATTATATTAACATTGTAATTTCAGTCACGGTTACTTTTTTGTGTGAAACCTAGCTGTATGTAATTATGTGTTCGTGAGTGAAGAAAATGTGATATTTGTAATGTGGAAGAGTAACGTCAGGAATATATTTGTTAGTGGTGTGAAACGTGAATAGAATTAGTTGTGCGAATATTTGAATAAATGTTCCATGTTGTATGGATAGTTAGACGTGCTTTTCTCCTTTCTAGTTCTAGAGGGTTATTTGAAAGTGTTTTTGTGTTCTTTGGCATCAGTCATGATTTCATGAGAAGACTGTCCAGTATAGAATAAATCACCATCTAAACATCACAGTCTGTAGACATAATTCTGTGTCGAAGTGATAAGTATTTTATCTTTTATTTGAACTCGTTGTTTTATACACTGCCTAAATTCTGTGTGATCTAAGGATTCTTTGTAATTCTTCTGTTATGCCATGATGATATGGCAGAACAACAGGAACAAACCTTTGTACTATATAAACTTGTGCTAATTTATTTTCGTTCTCGGAAGAAGTGGTGGTTTACATTAAGTTCTGAATGTTCTAAGTCTTGTTTCAATTAAAAATCTTTAAACTTTCGTTAATTACTTGTTATTCATTCCTAATCATTTAGTTATTACAACTTAAGACGATATATTCATTAAAAAAAAGAGTGGAGTAATTCAAATTCATAAGAGCTAATAGTTGGAAGTTGTGAATACTATGCTACAATATCAAATGTTTGAAGACTTTCTAAATCGAACAGATCCACTCCTAGTCTTCCCTTAGTACTCGAGTCTCGGAATCTTCTCAGACCTTTTATTTCTTTTTCTCTACCTAGTCGTCTCTAACACCACTGATACTGCTTAATACTCTTCAATTTATCTCCAAATAATTTTATTTCGCTGTGTTAATGTGGGACAGCAACTTGAACCAGTGCATGTATGTGTCAGGTTATTTACATTGCGTATGACTGAATGACTTATTTCACCAAGATTCATGTTGATTTAATCTACAATACACATCGCTTGTAGTAAATATTCTTGAACAGAAAAAGTAATGCACAGGTTACTATTTGGTTATATACTTTTATTCAACATGTAGAGATAAATCAATTAGATACAGATAACACTGTTTTGATATTTCAATTACTCACTTCATTTAAATTCTCATCCAAATTAAATGGCCAAGATTGATCATCAATAGAAATACAACAACTAGGAATACGAAAAGATTTGAGTGATGTACCACGAAGAGCTGTAAACGCTTTCATATCCACAATATTAAACCAGTAACCTTTAAGTAAAAGCAAAATAAAAGTCACATTTAATATAGAATTATAAAATAGTAGAACGTGTGGAAAATACACATTAATGACAATGATCAATCTACTGCATGATTAGTGTCTGTAGTGAAGAGAATACGGAAATAACAAAAAATGAAAGCTATGTTTTGAGGTATTAATTCGCTTACTTCATAATCAATACTTATTAACATTTAGTTTATATAACTCCCTTATTTCTTTAATCACAGGCTTCCGTTTAATCTATAATCTATTGTAATTAAAACGCTAGTCATGTATCTCATTTTCTTGGCATCTTGGCATATACTAATATCTTTTTAATTTATTGTGATTTACGGTCCAATTATTCACACATTTGATCATGTACTCTTTTGAGCTAAATTGTCTTCGAATACAGATGTATCTCCTCTTGCCAATCAATCACTGCTAGCAGAGATCATTCATCAGCAAATAGGATGGTCCTCCGCCTGTAAATTAGTTATATATCTAACATTTTCAAGGTTATACTAAGTAACCTGACACATCAAGGCCGTTAACTAAATTTGAGACAAATCTCCCTGCATACCTATCAAAAGAACCAGTGGGCAGACTGAGGTCACAACAGCGTTGTTACAATAATAATAGATGAATAGGTATTCATTCACAACCCTGTTTTTTACGAAAGTGATGCGACCGCGAATTTCACATCGGATACTGTCTGAATACTTAGTTGTTTCATTTATGAATAACGCGAACATATTTCAATTCAATAGGAATAAAAAGGCCGTGCCATACAAAGTCAGATGGTAACATTACGAAATAAAATACGGAGAAGTCATATAATCTACATAAAATGGATAGGTATAGAATAGTATTTATTAATAGACACCGTTCGATCAGGAAGGTGACCACGGATAGGATTTCGCTCACTTAAGAAATTGTATCTTACTTTTATGGAGAACACAATAATATGTTATAGTGCAGAATCACCACTGGCTCCAATTATGAGTCACATTTGGTAACGTTTCAGGTTACTGGATTGTGATATATTGGATCCCACTTATAGAACTGTAATGAACCAACAGATATCAGTCCTGTCATTTATTTTACAATATTTAGGACATTGGAACCGATTTTGAGCCATTGCATTCAGTCTTTAGTCACTTTCTAAAGCAATAATCAACTAGAACTAAGTTGGCCCGACCGTTGTTGCTACCTTGAAGTGGTGGTCGGGCTTGCCTATCGTGATGAAGCAACCGAGCTATACTGACTGGAACAACTGTTCCTCAAGGCCCTACCACGTCAGACAGGGCGTTTGAAGAGCGGTGAGACTAAAAGCAACAAACCCAAGGTCCGAAGGCGAAGTCCTACTGCTGACTGTACAGAGGTGTGACAGCAGTAAGGTGTTTCCCTCGGACAACCAGCATGACAGCGATGCTGCCTTCCCACAAGGAGGGGTGGGGTTAGAAAAGGTCGACCCTAAAAATGCACACCTCGCCTTATCCCACAGATATCCGTCTCCGGCGGTAAGATCTCAACAAGTACGGAGCTAACACAAAAATTGCCCATAAAAAGGTCGTGTGTGACCGACCTCAAACAGTTGTCCCTTGGGCACTGCGGTCACGTTCCCAGGTCACTAAGACCACTTCTAATCCGATTTCCTTTTCAGGTACCTCCAGAAGAACCCTTCCACGGTGTGGGCAACCGGGAAGTGATAACCGCCCTCATACCTCTAAAAGCACTCAAGACCACTGTATTCATAAGAACTAAGTTGGGTAGCCTCAGTCTATCAACACAGCTCAATCCCATGGTCAATGTCCCCTTGGACTGATTCCACTTCTTGGTTCAAGAGTCCCTAGATTCCTCCCAATCTACCCCTACATCAACAAACAACCACCGTCGAGGAATTTTATGGTTCGGTATACGTAATACATGCCCCCTCCCCAAAAAGAACACCTGACCTTATGAAAATTTCACTACTCCATCGATCAATTTACGATTCCTTACCTATTATACTGAGTCTAACCTCAGCTATGCTAACTCAGCGGTCCCAACAAACGAGCACTGTTTCGAAAACAGCTATGGTTGAACACTAGTAACCTACGAATATCCTGTTTCCAAAAACTGTATTTCACAACAATAAAAAATAACAGAGCAAACTGTTGTATAATATAATAGTCCCTTGGTCGACACAGGAACATCTCCCCCACAACACATATGACACAGGTTGGCAAAAGCCAAACGAGTTTTCTGAACTAGTCCCAATATTCCAATAGACACATACTCAACAGGGCTGACGAAACTTCCAAGATAAGTGGAGTGGTGGACAAGTAAATTTCCTAGTATGAAATCAATCAACGATGATATCAACAGAATTATCGTTGCTAATCCCTAACACATTGGTGGACCTCGAAACTATTAGCGCCGTTCTCAAATGAATATCCTGATCTCGGATGGGTTAGGTTTTACAACCATAAAGTGAAACTGCCCCTATTAACATATTGTGCCCTCAACCTTTGACAGTCAGTTGTGATAGATCAAAAGATATTCCAGACTGGTATGAGCCGATTCGGCCCTCGCTAACCAACTGCTCTGTAAATCGTACAGAACATTTGGACAGAAGACTACGCATGAGTTGGTCGATAAATACACAGGGTCATTTTTTAGTAACTAAAACATTGGATTACAGTCTCACATGTTTTGACACACTCAATTTCATCAACATTACATATTAATATTAATTCAATTTAAACGGTCAAACTATTTGACGAGTAAGGGACGGTTTCCGTGAATTTAATTTTACTGGATGTGAAATTGTGTTTTCATGTACCTTAGTTCCCTAACCCTTAGGTCAATCAAAAAGGTAATTCCCATGGTCTAATGGAGAACTTGCTTTCAGAATAAAAACCATCAAATTCAAAAGGGCAGCATTTCACAAATTTTATTAACACCATCCTGTTGTTTCACATGTTTACATCGAACAGCGAGGCGGACAATATGCTTCGAGATATGTTTGTTGGCGTTGGATTTCTAACCAAGGAAGAGTCAGCCAGACAGCCAACAGTTGACGGGAATCAAGCTTCCTGTTATTTTACTATATTAAATAGCCATTGCAAAGAGAGGGATTTTTATATTAAATATGTATGGAGAATAAAAAAGAATCCGTCAACGGCCGATATCTTCATCAATGCAAGGTATGTTTCTCCAAATATCCTGTATATACTAAACTAGACATGCTATTAGATATGTTGGTTCTCCGTAAATGTTCATATGCCAAATGGGTTCACAACCGCACGTTGTTCATGAGCAAACTTCATGGTTCCGTCGTCTGACAGACCAAATGTAGAGCACTCTCCCTTTACTGTTGTCGGGAGTTGCAGCATTTGTACCAATCGATTCCGTTTAAGAAACCTACGGAGAACAACTTGCACAGGATGTCTGGGGTATGCGTCATCCTTTTTGGAAAATCAAACCTTCCAGGTTTGTTTAGTAGTTTTCATAATGTTTTGAAACCTTCGCAGAGCATATCATGCAGCTGGAAGGCGAAGCACAGACGTGGTGTGACGTATAAGGTCAGCTGCAGTACTATTTCTTCTGTACATGGGATACGAATAACATAGCTTGCCGGTTTACAGACATCATAGGAATTGGTGGCACCTTAAATATAATGAAAAAAATACCGTTCTACGAGTTAGTAACATTAGATACATCAATGAGGGAGACACAAGTAGCCTTTGGATTTATAGTTGGCGAGACATCTTATCTTATTGAAAGGGTTTTAGCCTTTTTCGTGCCTCTCTGGTATACTGGTAAGACGCTTCAGTAGTGACAACAGCCCTGTCATTGGCAATGCTCTAAGTGGAAACTTCCTGGCTGCACACCACACTTTGTGCAGATTTCACATCATACGGAACGTTATCGAGAGAGTAAGTAGGTTTCTAAGATGGCTCCCGATAATTATGACAATGAAGCCAGTGCAGGGTGCTCAACAGTGAATGTTCATCACTTAACACGAATCATTTAATTCACATGAATTCGCAAAATATTGGAACCGATATTAAATTTAGTATTTTTAGTATTTTCTTACAACTCTAAAAAATAATAATCATGGTAATCATTTCATTAATAGCATAAAATAGATGAATTTGAACTTCATGATAATTTGTATCCAGTTCACTGCAGTCTATTATTATATTTATTCATGATTAGTAATGTTCGTTTATAAGTTGACCTCTTTCTAATTGTTATCAGGAAAATCAATGGAATCAGCTGACCTTAATATTCCGCTACAGCTTGTTAGGATTTATGTAAGATTATATTTAACGCAATTGTAATATAGTCTTATCAGTTGGTAATTCTCTTAGAGTACTGATTCTTCAAACCATATTAATTGTCTGAAATGAATTCAATATGTTCACTTAAAATATTCATACGGTATGAGGTAAACTTTCTAAAGTGTGTTTAAGCTTGAGTTATTAGTACATGTGATAAGCACAAATCCTGCTTATCAAATATGGCAAGATAAAAAATTATCCTGTAGTATGATACATTCATACTACGTGGTTTTCACGTCACGATTGACTCTAGCTAGAAACTATTCTGTGTATTCAAAAAATACACGCTAGTATTTAAAACATCCAAAAAAATCCTTAACTGTTAATGGTTATCTTCTGCGTTCAGTTGCAAAAGTAAATTAACCTAGGTCCCTCACCAGAATAAATTCCCTTTAAAAACTTGTTACTATTATCAAGAGCATTTGATTAAAAATGTCACTCACATAGTTGAATACGGGCATAACTGATTGAAGACATCTCACTGAATGGTTTATTCAAATACGAATGGTACTTAACTCATTTCACTGTAGTTTAGTGGTTTCAAGGAACTTCTTTGTACTGCAGTCATATGAATATATAATTTGTCATATTAGTTATTTTCATCTAGTTTTCTGTGTATTCAACTTTTCTTGATAGATCGTTTATTGAGAAAACCATCTGACTTGTTTCGTTAAGTCATATATATTTTTTAAAAGTAGTATAACATATTAGCTTACTTGTAAGTGCTCAAGTCATCATTATGTTTATAGACAAAAATCCTATTACAATTTTATAATGTGCTACTATTTACAATATTACATTTATTACTTCTGTACTATTGAGTTTACTTAATTATTTTCAGATTTGAACAACCGGTTTAAGAGTAACCTCATTGGTTAAACAGATTATAGGAGAAAACAAGCACATAACCAATCGAATAAACCTCCTTAGGGGCAGAAGAATTATAAGTTTAGACACACATCGAATTCGCGTATGCAGTTGTTCAGACTAATTTGACTAGTAATATGAATTCTATATACAATTTGGAAAGAAATTACTTACCAATTAGTGTAAAATGCGACAATTGTTGACATCTCCATGCTAACATAACAAACGGATCAGGGTTGACATCATCAGGCGCTTTATACAAATTTGGTGAGTAAAAAACAAGATTTGATGAAGTAGATGATTGTGGAGCCTCGGAAAAATTGGAATAATAATTACAATCGTAAGGTAAATAATCACAATAATCATTAACATTGGTTTTAGTTGTATTGATACTATCATGAGTAGAAATGAGAGCTGAATGAGATACAACGCTTGTATCACTACCACCACCCTTATCGATAGCACTTTCCTCACATGCAGTTGGTTTCATTATCCTCAAACTATCATTCCCATTTTTTGGTAATATAATTTCTGAATTAGACGAGTATTCAATTTGTCCAACCATCTTATGAAGTGATATTGGTGCTATCAATGATTGGTGTATTTGATCACCAGACAAACATGACCCTGACGGTACCGGTAAAGACGAAGATGATGAAGTCAAAGATAGACTGGTTGAAACGGGCAGCAAAAAATTACCTGAGTAATAATTATTATTACTACAACTTTTGTCTTCATAATCAAATAGATCATAGGAAGAATCACAGCTCAATATATCAAAATCACTTGTACTATCCAGTAATAATGAATGATGTGAGGAATAAGAACTGAACATTGACTGATAATCAGAGTCAACACAGTCGTAATTATCATAATTAATAACAGCATCATAAGAAATTGTTGCTGGTGTATTGGCAATAAATCTAATGATATTGCCATTACTATTATTATTATTATCACTACTAGTAGTAATGGTAGTATATTCCGTATAATGAGAATTATTATGTAAAATACCGTTAGAATTGTTTGACATCACAGATATTATATTGAAAGTATCAATTAGATAGAAATGCTCTAAACTCATAGCAAATGTATCCATTAAATATTGTATAAGATAAGACAATGGATCTGGTTTACAATAGTATATATAAATTGAATTTAAAGGCAAAGCAGAAGGCAAAAGTTTGGTTGAAAGTAATTGATAAATTTGATTCTGTTCACCATATGGATGATGATCCTCCCTTAAATGTTGTTCACGTTCATTTTCCAGTCGACATTGCACCGGTATATGCGGTGAAGATGAAGACGTTGGCGATGAGGATGTAGAAGTGACAGAATGGGATGGTGACATCGATGAATATGATGATGGTAGTGGTAATTGATTATCAAGTTCTTGAGTAGTATTTTGTATGAAAGACATTCGTTGATTGATTGAATTCGAATGGATTGTTGATTGTTTGAGATCGTTTACACAAATTAGGAATAAAGTCACACGCAAATTAGGAAGTATTTCATGCACATGTCTCCAAATTTGATTTCTGGGATAGATGGGGAGACAAAAAGAAACTAGACTAGAGTAACAGTTTAACTGGAAATAATGATGAAAAACGGTTGCTACCATCAGCTGGCTACACGTAGTCGAGATCAAAACGTCAATAATGAACAGCAGATTCAAGTCAGTCATAATTAACGTAGAATGGGGTCATAAAAGTTTCCTCCCCCAAGCTGTTACATTAAATCAGAGCATCAAAGTGAAATTAATAAGATAAATAGCCGAGGAACTTAAACAATAGCGTCGATAATGGTTGAAGAGGCTAAATACAGTTTACTACTCCAACAAAAATTTACAGATAATGCGTTGTGGTTATCATCATCGACAACACAGTACATTTAATCGTTTAGCTAATTATTTGGATGTCTTATTTTTTCAAAACTACACATGCACTGACAATGTCGATTTGTATCTATCAATCAGCATGATTAATTTAATCCTGACCGTAAGGCTATATATATGAATTTGGATAATCATAGTATCCAAACAAGTACACAACTTTATATAACACAAGATGAACACACTTCACACCAAATGATGACCGATATTCATAACTCGACATGTAGGCAGGATTGGACAACTGTTTTGTAAACTGTTTTTTTCGTGACCTATTTACATTTGGTCACTGATTATTTCCCTGGCGAAGCTTGGAACCGACTATAGAGTGAAGAGCTAAAGGTATCTTAATTCCAATCTGAGATTAAGGGGCTTATACAGCGTTAACAATACATTTAGTTGTTGCTGTCATCAGTATATGACAATTTAAGAAATTAGGACACGGTGTTCTAAAATCTGAGTAATAGCCCAAAAGCTCTTTATAAACATACACCAGCTACCTAGACCGACAGATACATGAAACCTTGCATAATCAGACATGAGGTTACAGAACAAAAGTATGACAGTATCCAGAAAGAATAATGAGATGACGTTTTTGGGAAAGATAAACATTGAGGGTATCCAACATACTTATCCATAAAAACTCCCATTTCATTTGAAATCATTCGATCTTTATGAATGATAGCCAAAATCCTACGTTCGCCCCCTAATACTTAGACAAAAATGTGTCATTAATTTCAAGTCATCGTTTGACCAACCAAGTCTCTAGTGTCAAATACATTAAAAGACTCAGTAATTCAACGTACTTAAAATGTGTAATAAAATAATTACAAAACAACTTGATATTCCTAGTAAGTCAGTCGGTTACTTTTGATTCAGGAAATCGCATGAATGTCTACTGATCTAAGTTTCTACATGAAATCGGCACAATAAGAGAGAGAAGTAGTAAGAAAAACAGATCAGAGAAACTAATTTCAACTGATATGGAAGCAGTATACTATACAACTATTTGAAATCATAAAACTCACCTAATTATGGGAAGATCTTGAACATTGTTTTGTACAAAAAGTTTTAAAATACGAAGATGGTTTGAATTTCTCGATAAAATTAAAAGTATATCCTCCGAAAGATTTAGGTAATTAATAGAAAATTGGTTGAGGTTGGAAAATATAAATAATCTTGTATTTAAATATGACATGGATTGATTAATTTGAAATAATCTGATAATTTGTAATGATAATAAATTATGCTTTTGATTTTTTGTCAATGATTGTAATACACGACTGACTTCATAACTTCCACAATAAGTCCCACCCCAATAAAATTTTTTTAAACATTTAGCATTCATAATGACCTCACATAATGCATTTATTATTCTGAAGTTTAAATGGGAAAAAGAAAGAATAATAGCATACTTTTAAATGCATAAAAAGTAAAAATAGATAATTACATGGTCGAATATTAAAAAAACATCCTTATAGCTTAAAATACAATGAAAATGTGTTTCTCTACCAAACAGTAACGGGGTAAATTGGTAGTTGAGCCATTCGAATTTTAACCCGGTTAGGTTCCAGGCTTGAATCGAACTTCACGTTCACTGGCCCAAGCAGATCTCAAAAATAATTTCACAAGTCAAAACTGAATACATGAACCCGTATTTGGTGGCTGAATTTGGTTGAAATTATCTCTTTTTCCTTTTTAGCGAACAATAGTAAAAATCTCATTGAAATAATGAGCCCATCAACGTTAGACAACCATTTAAAACCTGCCAGCACAGGAGGGCCGTTTCTCCCTAGTATATGACTCTTCAACAGTGCGCACTAATCACCTCACAACGGGAATCAGACCCAGAACCCACCAACTCGCACGTGAAAGCTTAACCTCCGGACCACTGAACTGATGTTCAACGGCGTTAATGTCTAACTTCAACCAATCCACGATGTTGCGCGGCCATCTTCCATTGTTCTCCATGGGTAACTGCCTCACACTCGACACGGTTGAACTACACTGGTCGCGACTTCTAATAAGAACTCCGAGAATCACCTCGCAAAGTTAGTCAATTTGGATGAAATTCAACAATCTCCACAACCCCGAACTGAAAATTATCATATGCTCAGTAATGGTCTAAAGGTTAAGCGTTCGCTTGGGACCAAAAGTCCTTGGTTCGAATCCCGCGTGTGTGATCATAGAGTAGCACTGCTGAGGAGTCCTATACCAAGATGAAACGGCCATCCAGTGCTTTCAGGTCTTCACTGATGATCTAACATTGATCGGTTTATGATATAAACGAAATACAACAATCTCCGCAACTTCAAACCGAAAAGAGTAGAGAAAGATGAATATGCTTGTTTTATATTAATAGTATACTAAAAACTAAAAAATAGGAAGTTCAAATGCGGGGATGTACATTGGAATAAAAGAATCACCCTTGTGGCTTCCGATGATGATGGTTCTCGAATTTTGTAACCGAAGTGAAGTGAGTTGAACATGTGACTTACAAATGTGATATACGATCTTAGTAACCAAGTGCAAACCCGTGTATTACCGTAACCAATGGTTAGATGTGGCTTGGAGTTGTTCGCAATATCGGAGGTGCATTCACTCTTTGTATCTCTCTAGAACCTGAGTCTGAAAATCTCCTTGTAATCCTAATTCTCCATACCTGGTCTTTTCTTACTACTGCTGATACTGTTACTAGTTCTACTACTCTGAGATTTCTTTAGAGATAATTTTATCTCGCTGTATTAATGTGGTATAGCAACTTGAAATGATACACATGTTAGGATCTACGTTGCTTTCGTTTGAACTATTAATTTTGTATAGGTGTGGTAGTATTGCTAAGCTAAGCCGGATACTGTAAAAGGGATCGAACCTACAACACACGGTTTGAAAACCGTCTTTCATTTTCAAGTGACTGCTCCACCATCACTATAACCCTATTGCGCTATACTTCAGAATAACCGGAAGACGGTTAGAAATACAGGTTTGGCTGATTAGATATATTTACACCAGTAAATCTAAAAGTACGTTTGTTGCTCTTTGAACGGACAATAGGAGAATGAAGAGGACAAAATTATGAAAGTGGGGACCCACTCAGGAAATTTAAAAATCTTGAACTGATAGACAGAAATGCTTCTGGGTAGGTAAATACCTTTTGTACACATATGGATCACCCAGTTGTAGTTTATTCTTCATACAGAGTATTTAGTCGATCTCCAGTACCGTGGAAAGTATGTAGACAGTTGACATCCTCGTGGGTTACTCATATTATCAAAGATCATTTTCCCCTACGTAATTAAAACAAAAAAACATTACCAGTCTTGATGACCTCGCAACCCGATGGATTGATTGCAACGGTTAAGAAACTGTTTGGAACCTGCCACACATAACTGTTGAGCAAAATATTTTATTTTCTTATTTGCCAAGCATAGATTAGTGCAATCAGTTTCGAGACACTATGGAGGTTAGCTGTACTATTAAGTATGGAAAATCGAAGTAGGTGGAGCAGGACTCAAACATGCGGCTCACTAGCTGAAAGTTAAACCCCTTAACCATTAAGCCACTGCTCTACACATACACCCACGTACAGCACTTCTCCATAGGTGGTTGGGAACGAGTAAGTTTTAGAATACAAAACACCCCTCTGTAAAACGATATACTGCTAATTAGTCATCATAGTTTAAAACAATTCCATCTAGCTCATTATAACCGGATGTTTTTTATCTCAATTTAATCATGGAGCGTCTGTGGAATTAAGGTAACATACAGCCAGTGATCTCAAATTAATAACAGCAACTATAATACCTTATCAAAGGTCACAGGTCGTCCTGTCTACTGTAGGAAACTATTACATATAGAAGGATGACTGTTAACCCGAGGTGAAGTTTAAGGTACTTTAGGAAGGGAAGTGAGCACAAGCAGTACCCTTACGATCAATTATCTGTGGACAATTTGACTCATTTGTATAGTCCCAGGAAATCTTGGGACTCAACTCTAAAGTTATGTGGGTGAAAGATATACTAAAGTAAATGGCTTTTCTAAATAATGTAAATAAATCTCCATCAAACATATGATTTCCAGTTAATTTGCATTTGTGTTAACTGTGTTTATTTATCTCTGCACCTCTTGAATACCTTGTTAAATAAGAATGTAATTTAAATTTCTCATAATTGAAACCCTCTGAGTCTTAGACATATTTTACCAGCTATCAGTTTACTTGTTACCTTCTCGTAAATTTGAAGTCGTAAGTCATTGATAATGGAGTACTACATGGTGAAATGGGTACCTGGGCGTAGTTTAGACCTAAGCATTGCTGTTGAAAAATGACTATTCATTTATCTCAAAATTGTAGAGGCATGTCAATTTACTCGACGAAGTAGGATCCAAAAAACTGTGTCAAGTTTGTAATCCATCAACAACGTTTGAGAGACACCGAAGTGTATTTAAGAATCTTTACCCACTTACTAACATCAAAGAAAGTCATGTTATTGAGTAATGGAGACTAGAGTATCGAGTCAAATTAAGATTAGAGTTGTCAACACGGACTGACACCGACAATGCCAAAAATGAAAGTTGGCCACGGGGATTTCTGTGCCGAAATACAAAACTCGCAACCTTAGATCTGATTGGTTTGTCCATAAGTTATAATCTCGCGATAACACTATGTGGACAGACTGCATGTACATGAATAGATATGACACAGCCTGTTCACAATTTAAGTTAAAGGAAATAATTTTCCATAACATACTTTTTTGAAAGTCGGTTCGAGATATTTAAAGAGGATTTATTGTATAAAAGTTTTAATGTCGGTCGTAGGGAAATGGAATGTATCCCAGCATTCGAACACAAAGCACTCAGTGTGTATTCCAAAACAGCAACATGAGACTCATTCCTTGGGTCAAATTCAAGCGAAACCTCGTTACAAATTTTCATAGGGATAATCTGATTCTTGAGAGCTTCAACTTCTGGAAAATTAGGAGGACATATATGTAGTTTCTTCCATACAGATCTATCGGTGTATGCGACCCCACGCCAGTGTTTGCATACGGTAGAAACGTAAACAACTTCATCACCTAAATAACTGTATATACGCTTTACAATATGGTAAGGCAAAAAGCTCCAAGACTGAACCGACGAACTAAAGTCCAATGCCATACGATATAACCGCCAGTCATTTGGGGAATTGACGGCCTAACAGAATTAATAAATTAAGCATTAAAACGCAGGCCAATAAACAAAGAACATTCACGTATGACTTCACGATTAGACTGTGTAGTATACCTGCTTGTAGATGTTCAGATCTCAAATTTTCTTGGAAGAAATGGAAACCAATTTGTTTCTTAAGATATGTAGGGCTAGTGAAATTTCACTAGGCAGTTGCCAAATCATCCGGCAGTTAGGTCACTGGATGTTGAACAGTTCATCGATCGCCGTCAAGGTTGAGGACAACCAACGTGCATCAATTAACCGTACATCATAGACTCGTTCATGCAGTAGAGGTCACAGCTTTGCTTGTACCTACTCTGATATATCTCTGTTATAATATCCTTTGTGTTATACGGTCTTAAAAGCATCCTTAGTACCGTCATACGACGAAGGTGTAGTCCATGTTCGGTGCTGGACGTTAGTTGTGACTTCAGCGTTAGCTGTTGGTCACACCATTGCTATCTAACTCGAGTAGGCTCCCAATCATGCGGCATAGATTATCAACGTTGTTAATCTACCGATCTGAGTTCCGGTTAACAGACAAGATTCTTCTTTATGGGGAGGTAAAAACTTTCGTTTCAGTCCTTCAAGATACAAAAATCCTTGCATGATAGTAGGGATAACTGAGGTAAATTTCCTCAGCAATTATTCTTCAGTGCTAATGATCAACATGCAAACACATTTACACTTTGAAACTGAATATGTAGGCGGCTTTGTTCTAACAATATCCACAATCTCTTGATCTCCTTGAACAACAGTGCTAGCGTGTTCATGATTCGATTCTCTCCTCCTAAATGCAAAATGTTGCTTCAAGACTGGGCTGTGTCAACATCTAAACTAGTGATAGGGAGTGAAGTAGTCGAATGTGTCGACCGCCCCACTTACCTTGGAAGTTTCGTCAGCCCTGTTGAGTATGTGTCTATTGGAATATTGGGAGTAGTTCAAAAAATTCGGTTGGCTTTTGCCAACCTGTGTCACCTGTGTTGTGGGGGAGCTGTTTCTATGTCGACCAAGAGACTGTTATATTACACAGCAGTTTTCTTTGTTATTTTTTATTGTTGTGAAACACGGTTTTCGGAAACAGAGGACATTCGTGAGTCAGCAGTTATGGTTCATGCACTGAATATTTCCATCCATCTACTATCTTGACGGACAGTAGTTGCTGATAATAAATTACATTAGATAAATTTTGGAGACTCAAAGACCATGGCAAAAGATCAGTCCATGAAGCCGCTGACTGTCCGACTGGGTCATGTAAGTAGGTGCAGACTATCTAGTTGGAGTCCTTATGACTGTCTTGACCGATGTTTAGAAACCTTCTGTGATACTGCACAGATTCGTGCGCAATAGATGAGGTGCATTTATTCTTTGTCTTCTCTTAGATCACAAGTTTCTGAATGTCTTTTAAGTATTTTTTATCCCACTAACTTACATTTTCTTGTCGATTGGTATCATAGATGCGTAAGCATTTATATTTCAACTAACGCTTTTACCACCTATACAACTAAGTGATTTGCCCTGGCAGTTTCACCTCTTTTTGATAATGGATTTCAGTAACTTAAAACGATGTATGTGTGTGAGACGTCCTAAGCTGCGTACGACTGACTGAACAGCGAAACTAAAATTAACGTTAAGTCATTTAGTGCCATTAATACTGCTTCTGATAGCGAATTTGACATATTATAAATTCTAAAGATGAAAAAATTCATACATATTTTTGCGTCTTTATTAAGATATCTTCTTAGATATAATTTTCACTAGATTGCATTAGTAATCTATTGAGATATCGCGGATTATGACTGAAGTGAATCATCATGATTGTATTCCTCCTTGTCTGTCTGTACAACAAAATTTATCAGGCTAATGGAGGCAAACGTTTTTAGTAAGATTGACATTTAGCTTTTAGTTTCCTGTTGATCGGACTCCAATTTGAAACAACACATGAACATGTAGAATTATAGTCTAGGTTCGTTATTTGTACCGCCGTATTGATAGACCTATACATAGAACTATATAAAAACAGTCAAGGTCGATAAGCGAATAATTGACAAGGCCGGAATGTGACTCAAGAAGAATAAATAAGTTTATCTCTCTGGGAGCTAGAATACTACAATGAGTACTAAACACTACATGTTCTAGTGGACAGCATCATCGACGAACAAGGAGGATCTGATGCAGGTGTAAAGTCGAGGATTAGCAATGCAAGGACAGCATCCCTACAATCGAAGAATATTTGGAACTCAGACTGCATCACAATGAAAGCTCTAAGATGGAATCTTGAATGAAACAGGGGAAGATGAATATCAAAGAATACATTGCGTCGGAAATTAGAGGCAGATATCGAAAGAGTGAATAATAGATGGAAGCAACTGGAGCGGATTGCCCAGGACAGATTTGAACGGAGAATGCTGGTGGAAAACCTATCCTCCTCCACGATGGGTCACAGGAGTAAGTAGTAGTGCCTGCACTGTTGCTAGTCTTGAGGAATACCTTGGTTTGCTTCCCATAAAAAATGACTTATAACCCACATAAAGCGCTGATCTATAAATCGGCGAGTCAACTCCTTTGGAACGAACTAACGGTAAAAGATGCTGAAATGCTGACAATCGAGTCTACATATGGCTGATTTCAGTACGCTACAGATAACTGTTTTACATTGGAGATGTATGTCCCAAAGCAAAATATAAAATGACGAGTACAGTATAGCTTCACCCATTTGATCTAGGTATTATTAGCCCTGATCATAATACTTGTGAAAGAGTTGTTCCAGAGGCTATGCTAATCAGACTTGGTATTAGATGAAGAAATAATAAAGAGGAATATTTATCATAATACGTTTTTGGTAACAATCCAGAAGTAAGCAGTGGTACATCCTAGCTGTTTCTCTTGGTACCGTGTGTCAAAAACCCATTCACGAATCTGCATATCTGCAATCTTTTTTTGAAAGTCGGACTTAAAGTCACGGTGCATGTCTGAGATCACCCATACAGTACTAAAATCTGTTCGCGTTGTGCTCCGGAGATGCCAAAGACATTACAACTGAAGTTGAAAGTCATAAGGCCTTCGGAAATCACAGCAATTGCTTCGCATGTTTAGAAGCCCTTCATCTGAGACTTGATCTATATTCAAATTACCTAGATGTGGATATTTTTAACCGATTCAGTGATTATGTTTTATTATGTCAGGACTGAAACTGGCCAACTAAAAGTATTTATATCCAGCCGAGTTTCGGCACAATGTAATAGACTTAAGGCCCGGTTAAACAACGATCCATTTCTAAAATGGACGTAAAGAGTCCTGGGTACGTACTAGTGTTTACCAATGTTCCAGTAGCAACCTTTTCTAGGAATGAGAATGAGGGCTCGTATACTCCTAGTTAATGATGGATTCAATATCATTGAAATCAACTGATATTAAGGGGTTGACTTAGACTATCACAGTCAGAACCCTGGTTATCTGTTCTCAGATATTATCTGCCAATAAAAGTCAGTGGAATAAATAAGTTCCCTATACGTACAAGTGCACTTAACCTTGAAGAGTCATATTCACTATAACTAGATTAGATTGGGTTTACTCAAAACAGATCATGAACTTCTACCATGTAAAAGAGGTATTTAAATGACGGTAGTTGGCTCCTTTCTAAACAGCGAGAGTAGTGGAGAAGTTGGTACCTTAGAAATCATTTCTAATTGTTATTTAATCGAAAAATAGGCTCTTAATGTTTGGCCGCTTCTGACCGAGTTACTTATTTTAGGAGCATAAATATTACTTCCATCTACTGATTACTTCATTCTAAATCGCCCGTAGGATCAATATTACTATAAATGGGAAGTTACAATGTAGGTATAGCTACGTTTCGAACAAAGAAGAAATTAGGCAGTAGGTCTGTAATTACCTAACAAAGACTCACGGAAGGTAAGAAACGATAGTTTATGTATCACATTAAAACTTAGTATTAAAAGAATATAAGAACGGGACTATCTAAGTGTCTCGTACATATTCGGTAAACATATCAGCAACAATTCTTGGAAAAGTAGATCCCAAATTTACGGCTCTCACACTATTCACGTCGTTAAAAAAGCACATATTTATGAAAGCTTTGATAGATTACAGGTTACTGTATGCAGGTGGTCAGCTTCCACCTGGTCTTTAATATAAAGTAAGGAAATATCTTATTGTATTGCAAGAGAAGGAAGAAGTCGCGGATTCGGTCCTAAAGAACTATCAACAGTAAGTGCCACTCATGTAATAGTGATAAAATGTGCCTTAATCATGAGAAGAGTTACATGAATTTGTATTATCTGTTGAAGAAAGAATCCCCGCCCAGTTGAATTACTAATAAAAATCCTTATCAAATGCTGGATTAGAGAGTGGTGGCGATTTATTCGTATTTGCAGTAGGCCATTCTGCAATAATTAGGGTAAATTAGGACAGAAGTTCGATGAAGCACAACACTCATATACTAGCATATTTGACATGTGAATTATTCATTCGAAAGTGATAGACAGCTTCTCAGCGGCATCGTTTATAATGGTGTTGACCGGAATCACTAGGAAAATAAGTTAATCAAGGAACATATCTGATAGCAGTGAGTATGACTTGTTCACAGTTAAACATCAGATGATCATCTAGGTTTCTAAGGGTATCGATCAGGAACTATGATAATAATATATTTCTGCCAGGGCAGGTACACGCCAATTTTACAGGCCTGATCTGTAGTATACAACACTGAATTGCTTGCAGTATGCTTCCCGAGTAAGGTTGTTAAATAAATGGAACCAACAAAAATATGAGACATCGCATTCGTGCAGACGAATCAGAGTGCTAATGATCAGGTTTGTGTTTTGGCATTTCAGTGAGCACCTTTCAAGTGGCGTCTCTGTTTTCTTGAAACTTTGCAGGCGATGCTACCCATAAATAACATATTATAACGATTTTAAGTGCTTCGAACTATTTAGTGTTCTGAATTCACTGTCATGATAAGTGGTTCGAACAATTTTACGTGTTACTGTCCGTTAACAAATTAACTAAATCTCACAACTTCGTTTAAACTCCAGATTTTTCCATAAAATCGTTGTAAATCTTATAGCTTTCCCAAAGCCAGTGACATTTTTGAATAAGCGCTCCAAAATCTATGTGGCATAATTCGCAAAACGTGAATTTGGTACATGTAGATTGCTTACGCCTCTCAACGTAAAATTACAACCAAAATTGTTTACATATGAAAGGTACAATAGAATAGGTATTATGAAACCAAGTTTAGATTTATTTCAGCATTTCATTCTGACAACAGACTAAGAAGCCTTCGTTTCACTACTTTTTTAAACAAGGTATTGCAATGCGGAAACTTAGATGAAAAACCAACTCCCTGGTTTCAGAGCATGTGTAAAGTGTTTTCGAGGTTCTTTCAGGGGTTTTGTTTCGGCGGTTTTATGTAATTTATAATTATCTATCTAATATTCACCTTTTATCATAACGACTTTAGCAGTTTGATTGTTTCCTCAATCTTTGAGGTTTTCAAACCCCTGTATTCTAATTTATCAGGTCAGTCAAGGATGAGGTAATGAACAGACATGGATAAAAAAGCCTACATGTGGGTATCGTTAGAGTTTTAATTAAGTTATTGCGTCAGTGAATTAATTAACTAAATATTATGTATCATTGGAATAATTATTGATTCTTATTAATCGTTCACTCGCTGCAAATTGACGCAGCTTTGAGGTAAATTGCTGAAAAATCTCTACCTGATTGAGTATGATTATACTGATAGTGCTACTTCGATGTAATGCGCTTGTTATCATAAGCTGTTTCAGTGGTGAATATGAGGAGGTACAACACTGTTATGGGCAACGTCAGTTTCCATAAAAATGATCCAGGCAATCAGTGTATGGAGTCGCCTTAAGCTTGTAGTGGCATGGGACCATAACCACACAATCCTCAAAGCTGAACATGAGACAACTTGGAAAATAGATATTCAATTTTTAACGCGGAGAAATACCTAACGATGGAGATGGCGGGAATAATGTATTGAATGAGTTGGGGTTGATCGGATAGCATGGCTCGGCCATGCAGGCGTGGTCCCTCTGAATGTTACCTTATATCTTCTATTCATATTAAATATATTGTTCCTTCTCTAGACTAACCTTGTTCTACATCATGTATTGGTAATTGATACGATACAGTGAGTTGGTGTAGTCGATGGTGTGACTTCCACGTAAGATCTTATAGATTAGGCAGTTATATCATGACAAATCTACAATTTTAGGATTAGGTCTATTATTAGAGCAATACCAACATTATAGCAGACCATAATTCTAAAAGCTCACCTGTGTTTTACTTGGTCATGTGGGCTGAATGAGATATCGCAGTAGCAGTAACCCAAGCATCTTAGCATTGAGATGGGCTTCACTTGTGTTTCGTCCCATATACAGCAGCAGTAGGATAGTCAAATCACAACCAGTTACAGTGCCTACTGGTGGCTGAAACCCTTTTTGTAATATAAAACACTCCTTCTTGCTCATACTGGTACAAGTACAGTGAGTTTGAAAATAAATATTTGTTAGGAACCGTATTTTAATCATGCATGCTTATTATCACGTGAGAACTAAGTTCTTAACGAATTGGAATACGATACAATACGATGTAATAAGGGCTGATCATTTTCAACATGGAGGTAACAATAATTCAAGTTACTACATCATATTAAGGAAGTATAAGGTCATATGGTGAAAAGCTTTACATGAACCGGATGTGGTGATGAAGTTATAAGAGCAAATAAGGGCGCTGATGGAAGAAAGCGCATGATAAATTAGCAGCACTATCGAATTCAGTATAGCCAGACTAAAGAACTTTACGTTGTATGATTTGACAACTAGACACATTGAGCAATGGTAGTTATACAGTTGCAGAACTTTGAAGACACATGATTTAAAAGGCGAATAATAGAACAAATAATGACTTCCGTCTCGTCTCTTCGAAAACTGTCTTGCTCTGAAAGTCGTGTCATTGAATCTTGCACTGAATGGCACCATTTAGAGCACTTCGACATAATGTGTAAAAGGAAGCACGCAACATAACAGAATTTATTATTAAATAAGAGGTAAGTGTAGTAGTAACGTCCCATTACAAAGTAGTCAGTGAATACAGAATTGCAAACCGTAATGTTTAGACTAAGCCATTCATCTGAAGTAAGTAACAAATCACGTTTTATTATTAATTCAAAATGATATCCTGAGGAAGTCTGGGCTTGCGCGTGATCAAAGAAACTGATTTCTTACTGGTGTTGAGGATTCGTTCCAGGTAATCTATTATCGTCTTAAATGAACTCAGTCGGTGAGTGTAGTCTACAAGGCAAGAGAACTACACTTATCTTGTGTGTTGAAATTCATTAAATGATATTGGTAGATCATCCCAAAACAAGAAAAGTTTGCTCAACAGCATGCTTCTAAACTTTTTACTTATATCGGCGTAAATATTTCAGGAGTCGAAATGCTGACTTGCAGAATTATGGTCTACCATGATATTAGTACTGCTCTGCTAATAGACCTAATCCTAAAATTGTAGATTTGTCATGATGTAACCGCCTAATATATATGATCTTACGTGGAAGTCACATTATTATCTAAACCATCTCATCGCATCGTAACAATCCTCAATATATGATGAAGGACACAATTAGGCAAATCTACTAGTCACATGCAAACACGAACGTTTGCAGTATTAACACTAACCTGGACGTTTTCTATGATAGATTCTGTACTAAAGGAAAAAAGGTAGTACCAATAAAGAAATGATTTGTTAATGAACATCAAATAAGATACTGCATTTTGTAGAAGTCTATTTCTTTCAACGTTTTGTGCTTAAAACGTGGAAGCATTAGATCAAAATTTTAGGGTTATCACAAGCGTAATCAAGAACTGACATACCTTCATTTTTCTCATCTTGCAAACAGTAATGTTAACACATGTAGTCCCCCGGACTGCAACAAACTATTTCTTCGTTGACGAAAATTGGAAAGTGATTGAGTCTCTTCGTCAAGACGTGTAACAGTATTTAATTAAAAATATGCAGTTTATTGGAAGATCGTAATATGGATTATGTACATCGAGATTTCGTGCCTACGGACTGAGGCTGACCAACAGAAACATTTAGAAACCAGAAGGCTGTGACGATATGAACTATCGGTATACACCACTGTAGATAACGTTCCTCAGACATCTTTTTAAAGGTACAAAATTCCCGATCTGTCTGTTTCTTCTCAAATTCATACTGAAAAGTGATGATAGCCATTGAAAGCCAAGGACTCCATTTTTGATTCAATATTCTGTTATGTTTGCTATATTTATAATCTATGACCGAGGACAGATGATTCAACTATACACTTTATATTTGAGTAATTTGGTCAACTGGGATACACTGAGGTATTGAACAATCACACTGTAGTAGGACTGAGTGAACACAACCATTTCGAATTGATAGTAGTAGTAGATTAACACTAGACTCAGATCCCTTTGTAATTGAGTTAGATTCATATTGAGGCCAAGAATTGCGTGAGAATACGGATAACACTGGCAGCAGGATATTCTGCGTGATAAATCCAGGACTCCATTATACTAGTATGAAGTGGATTTAAACAGCCCAAGGTGACTAGTCAGTGTGTCTCAGGTATTTATATATAAATATGGCAGGGGAATTCGATTGACAGGTAGATGGATAGAAGCAACGAAATCAGGAAATGTTGGGACAATTCATGTGTAAGGCATTCTAATTAACCACAAAAGTGAGCACAAGTTAACCAGTGGGATTATTGTTATTACTATTAATGGCTTTATTCAATATTATATTTTGATACTATATAGAATTCTCAGCACAGGGTATTTCTACAAGTTGCTTACGCAAAAAAACGGCAACAAAGACAAGGAAGGTTTAAAAATATCGAACCGAAAACTGTACAATTTTTAAAATTAGAGAAATGTTCAGAATGCAGGTTATTGATTAGGTTAACTCTTACAACCTGTTCGTCACAGAGTATATTTCCTAGGTAAGGTATTATAGAACTTTTATACTTTTACTTGTGTGCATGGATTTTAACGTAATTACGTCTCATTCTACCAGAAGATATACAAGGAGAAAGATAAGAGTGAAGGAGATGGTTAGTATCTGATAAAATAACACCTGCCAGGAGTTTGCATGACTTTAGATGTCTGTCCACAACCATATTAATTATGACCTCGAAAGATACACCACACATCTTTCTAACTGCCTTCAGCACTCTCTGCACTATAGCAAAGTCTTTTCTCAAAAGCCCGGGAAAGAATAATGAAGAACAGTAAAGAATAATAGGTAATACGCAAGAATTGACAAATTGTAAGAGTAAATGACAAGCAATCCCAAAAGCATGCAATCTCTTTATGTAGTAAGTCAGATGGAAAACCTTCGAAAACAATAAAACGTGGGAAGACCAAGAGAGATCAGAGGAAAAGGTAACACCAAGATAATTGACCTTCGACACTGTGTTTATCAAAGAGTCTCCGATGGTACAAGCATTATGGGATCTCAAAATGGTGTTTAGATTCTGTTCATGTCTCATGCTAAAGTTAACAGCTTGACATTTAGACGGATTAAGTATGAGAACATTACCAACAGATCAACAATAAATACGAGACAAAAACCTATTCATTTATTTGGGATGTTAAGAGGAAGAGATAGGCATACATACAGTGAGATCATCGGCATATTTCACAAAAGTGTTTTCTGTGGAAGATGGCAGATCATGCCGAAAAAATGAGAAAAGAAATAAGTATACAATTATGTATAATTATCATATATGTATTAAATACAATAGATCATCTTATATCAGTTTCTCAACTTTTACTAATAAACACGTCAGTTCAATATTCAGTGGATTAGTTCCTATTCCATATTAAACAAATTGCGTGGCATGCTATCTCATCTGGAAAGCTTAATACAATAATCTTATCCCATATGTTACCCTTGCTTAACAAAGATCAGTCCTAATATAATATGCTTATGATCATTCCTGTTCCAAGACTTAATCCGTTTTGATGAGGTCATGTATTTTTGTACCTACTGTAAACGATGAAAACTTTTTTGGTTACTGTAATCAGCAACAACCCAAGTGGTAAGTAGATGAGGGTTACTTGTTATTTTAGCCTATGTACTACATATGATTCGTTAGGGCGCTAATTTATCGAAACAATGTTAACTTTAGTTGAAATAACTAAGTGATTCCTCCGGTAGCTTCAGTATACGCTGTAAGCTTAATAAATATGACAAATTGTGAACAAATTAAACCGCCACAAGGACCTGTACTCGTTTACAATACTGGTCTATCTCTCCATATTGCTAAGAATATGAAGAAAAGAAGTAATTAGCAATAAGTAAATACTTTATCAGAACATTAACAACGTAGTGAGTACATGTTGATACACTTTATTATGAAATAAGGTCATATTCAATCTTCGTGAATGTTCTGTGAATATGTAGGTAACTGATATTGAAATATATCTTATTAGTAACAACGATTATCTGTACAATATGTCATTCTAGAGTCAGCATTTCAAATTCTTTGTTGTTTCATATTCGAAGTTATCACTAAATTCCCACAGGATTCTTCTTTTATCTTTCCTGCTAGGTTGTATATTATGAGAAATCTCCCTCGATGGTGGTAGAAAAAAACTACATTGGTTGTTGGCGGGTTTGCGATTTCCGCCTTCTTTCATCGTCTACGGTTTCAAATTAATTAATACCTAGTAATATGAATTTTGTAATATATTGAGCATCTACTTGTAAAACTCTGACGTTTCAAAATGCAAGGAGCATATGCTATCGTGGGTTGGGGCGAGTTTGGGCTATCTTATAAATTCATTTCCAGGGGCTTAAGTGAACTTCCTAATCAGTTGGTACTTCGGAAAATATTAAACTTCGTGTTCCGTACTGAACACGAAGGTGGCTTGTCTTCTTTCATTGATGTAGAACATTTTTACCGGCACACTCTTTAAGGTTTGCAAGCACATCAAGTAATTCCGGAGAAACTTCCAGTGGATAGTTTTACTTTCCTATTCGATATTAAAATTTTCCATCTGTAAAACTTCAGCACCGATACATAAAACGGATCTTGCTCCTTTAAGTTAATCTTCAGCTGGCGATGCTGTGACACAACACTGTTTTTGGTGGAGCTCCATAAGGTTAAAGCATACTCGTTTTACTCACCTACCAGCTTATCTTTCCAGCGTAATCAGCATCTTCCGAGGTACTGTCGGACATCTGGAGCTAAACGTGATTTGATCAGTCGGTAGTGGTTAAGCCATGCATTAAAGGTAACTTGTTACTTACTGTCGGCACGAACAAGCTTTTATCAGAGGGTCTCGTGAATATGTATGACTGGTTTTATGACACACTACATATACCTTCTTGCGAAATGCCCAGAGAATATAGAACAAAGTACTATGTTGGCATGTCCGTGTTATGTTGAAATCCATTTTTGTTCCTCTAGTACAGTCCATCAAGTGTTTGGTACTTGATGTTTCCTACATAACATTAGTAAACATGTCTAGAATCCGCATGATACCATAAGTCACTTCTTTTCCCACATATCCGAAGATAATGAGACATCTACGTTCATAGTTATCTCCTGCAACAAATTGGAAAGATGAATATCCAGGTATATATTTCGAAGGTAGCTCCCTTGATATTTCCCGTTGATGTTTCACATAGAATCAGTGCGAATTACGCTCGGATATTTTGGGCAGATTTCAACTTGTTCTTATGTTGAAAAACACAACCTGACTAAACTCCAGTTCTCTGAATGAGACCTTCCCAGATTGCACTAAACACATCATACTGAGTAGGATGAGCTTGCAAATGATTTACTACATCTCCGAAAATCGACTCCTTGCCTATCAGTTGATGGTTCACGCATAGTAGGATTCATCTACAAAATGATGTCCTTCGTGAAGTTAGTTACTACTGAGTATATCGAAAACAGAGCATTAATGATCGGCCATGTACTTTGTTGCGATGTCTATGTGTCGTTCTGATATCCACCATTTCGCTCGAGCACAACCCGTAACTGAAATTCGCGCATAGGTAGTACTTCACGCAATGTCAGCAAACATCTAAAACCAGTCGACAACATGTGCTAACTGTTTATTCGTGCTGAATAACTACGATGGACGTCCACATTTATCCTCACTTGTCATCAGAGCGAAAAATATACAGAGTGACTCCTCATATTTTCTTATTTGTATTGTTCGTATGAACGACGGGTACAAATCCAGGATGCTTTTCATATAAATCGGCTTGTTGGTGAGTGACAAAAAGCCTAGTAAGAATCCCATCCTCCGAATGAAACTCTCTTAACGATCCATCGTAACGAAATAACCCAAACGCAACTTGCTGATAATTAATTGTAAAGTAAGCATTCGCAATCATGGGCCACATATAGTGAACATCACTGATGGTTTCGTTACGGAGACTATTCTACACATAATCGACAACATTGTCCAATTTTGACGTTCGGTGGGGATGAGACGCTATGTTTTCTTTCCCTCCACCTGATAATCACTGCCTCCAGATAAAAAATTACGTATTTCTAACAAGAAAAAAAGGAATAATGGTAAATTATCGTGAAACACTTTCTCTAGGTCCCCAAAGATACGTAAGCTTTTCTCTTGAGGGACCCCAAGATGTCGCTCAGACAACCTCAGGTGGCAGGGACTTTCAAAACTCTACCGCTCGTAAAGAGCAGGCGCACCTATGGTCAGTTGCGCCATATTGCGCAACTAATTTATGAGTTCCCTCTAAGTGTGTTTCAAGACTGAGCTTACTTAAGTATTTAGGGGGTTACAGAGGAGTGATTAGGATAGTGAAAGTCATTAGAAGATAATCTCGGAGATGCCTATACTCTAATGGGTAAAGATTCATTTGAGGCACTCCCCATAATGTTTGAATTCAGGCCCCGCACAAATTTGGTGACTTGCTTTTTTATACGTTCCACTGTATTCTTATTCCTCCGAAAGCAAAAATCACTATATTTTGGTGCCTGTAAAACATAAAGTGAAAAGTTCCATTTTCCCACTCACCAAAGCTAAGCCTTAAAGTTAATAATCAAAAGTTTTCTTGTTTAACGCATTTTCTCCTAGTCTGCGTGACATTTTTTTAGATAGATTGAATTGCACTTTGAAGTCTTGAAAGTAAGTCCGTTATCATCCACCACACTTATAACTCGAGTTAGATCCTCCTGAAATGTCAGTCTGTCACCATAGTCACAAACTCATCTCCAGTTTCACACGTTCTGTGTAAAGGAATAAATCAGACGATAACAGCTGGGGCATGTCATATAAATAGGTCAAAAAGGGAAGGGTTCCCAGTACTGAACTATAGAGAAGACCTCTACGAAACTCCGTAGTCTGAGACAAAATAAAGTTTACCGTGACCTTATGAAGTAGATCATTCAGACATGAAGTAGGCCAAAATATTAGAGTGATCTGACACTTAACTGTTTGAGTTTATTGATGAGACGTATCACTGGACCTATCAAAAGCTTTTCAGAAGTTAAGGTATATAACATCTATCCACGCCCTGCGATCTAGAATTGTTGTCTATCAGCCCACTGAAGTCAGCTGATTAGTTATGTATAAGTGAATTTTCTTTGGACAGCGTTGTCGTGGTGATAAACGTTTTCGATACCTAGATAAGTGCTTCCAGCCGGTAACTCGAAAATTTCATTGAGGGGGTCATTTTCGGAAATCATTGTGGTGTGCCCCCAATTCTAATTTTCTAGTACTGTGTCTTGGCCTAGTGAGTGTGAGAACATCACACTAAACTGTGTTGCTAGGATTAAAGTTGCCTCTCTCGAAATGAACAATATCCGCTTTATGAAAACTGTCCGTGTTTAGATGCTTCACTTTCTGATACATTAATCCTGCACTTAAGTTAACTTTTGAGAATATTTAATGCAGCCCAGTCAGTCTGTTACACCACGTGTTTTCGCGCAAATGTAACATATTATCGAGGGTTTTGGGATGTCGTTATTTATCAGGTATAAACAGTTTTCTTTCCGTATCACGTTTATTTTCGCGAGCTTTCAGCATATCTCTCAATGATGTGGTGACTGTAAAATCTTTGGATTCGTAGAATCCTTATATACTCATCACTCAGTCTCGGTAATGCAACTGTTGTGTTATGTTGGAAGTTCTGCGTAACATTTAGCTTCCATCTGCTGCAATGCCTAAGAAGTTGATAAGCTATACAGTTTATACTTAATGATTAATTAAGCTTACCTGTAATAGTTCGTCTTTTAACACAGGCCAGTAGCGTATGGCGGCAAGGATGTCGACACGTAACAAATAGTCTACAATTGAACTCACAAGTGTTTACATCCACTTCATAATGCTGTCCACAGTCAAACATAAACAACCGGTCGCCGTTTTCATCTTGTAGGATTCGATGACATATCCTTGATCCTCCATTCTTACACGGAACTTTGATTGGCAACTAAGGAATTTAGGCCTTCAACGTCAGATACTGGTTAAAGTTTCCACATTTTTGATACACTTCCAAACCTTCCGAATCGCGCTAATGACCAAATGTACAGTGAGACGTAACAAACAGGTATTTGAACCTGACATCCTTCAGCAACTTGGTTTCCATGTGGATTTAATGAGTATGGGTAGTCTGAGAAGGGATAAAATTATTCTTCCATACTTTTTAGACCTCTTTTAGCGCGCCACCGAAGTTGTCCCAGCATGCGAAACGCTTGTTCAATTTCAGTTTGGGAAGGATAGGAGGCTTGATGGCCTGTGTTTGTACTGGCAATGGTGGTCCCTCAGTTGATCCAACTTTCTTTTGAAAGAGTCAACGGATGGAGCCTCAACCACGTGCTGAGGTAGTGAATTCCACTCGCTGATGATTTGATGGGAAAGTCGATAGTCAGCTGACAAGCAATTTGTTCTCGGCTTGTGAGCTTTTTCGAAGTGTCCTCGTAAATTCTCTGTTTTGGAAGACAAGAAAAGTGAGGGCATATTAGGTGCAAATTTATCACTAAGCAATTTGAAGACTGTAATCAAGTCGCCCCTGGTTCTGCGATATGACAACGGGAAAAGGTTCAGCTTGGTCAGTCGAGCTTCATACGGAAGCTTCGCTATTCCGGGAATCAGCTTAGTTGCTGTTCTCTGAACCTTTTCCAGAAACTCACTGTCTTTTTTTAAGCAGGGGCTAGCCGCTTGTGTGCAGTACTGAAGTTTAGGACGTACGAATATTGTATACAAAGTCAAAAACGTTTTAGCGTCGACATGACTAAAAGCCACAAAGTTCTAAAACCTTTGGTGGCTATTGTACGAGTGTGCAATAGTCTTTAAGTTTTGGCTGACGATGACTCCTAAGTCATTGTGTCTGGACAACAGGTAGCTCAGTGTTATTCATCGTGTATGTATCTGTACCTTGATGACTGATATGCATCACAACACACTTGGAAGTATGTATCGGCAACTGCCAGGTTTGAGACCATTCAGATAATTTCTTCAGGTCATTTTGGAGATCTAAACTATCACCCTTACTTCGTATCGTTCTCCATATCTTGACATCGTCAGCATATAGCAAGACCGATGATGGTAGTAGAAGAGGAAGGTCATTTACATACAAGTGGAATAGTACTGGCCCCAAAACTGTACCCTGCGACACTTCACTAAACACAGTCTCCCAGCTAGATAACTTTGAGTTCATCCGTACTCTTTGTTGGCTCCCAACTAAGAATTCTTTTATTCGCATCAATAGATTGCCTCCAATTCCGACATTTCTTAACTTATATAACAGCCGGTTGTGAGGAACTTTGTCAAAAGCTTTGCTGAAATCAATGTAGGCTACGTCTACAGGTAACTTTTGGTCCTTTAGAGCTCACCAGCTTTCACGAGTGACTAATAAGTTAGTGAGACAAGAATAATCTTTTCTAAAATTTTAACAACCACACTAGTTAGACTAACGGGGCGGTAATTCTCAGGTTTGTGTTTCGTACCTGTTTTGAAGACAGGACTTACTATGGCGTCTTTCCAGTCTTTTGGTAAACGATCCTGCGTTACGGATAGGTTAAAGCATATACTTAAAGTGCTTGCAACGAAGTTATATAATTCCTTCAGTAGCCTAGGATGTAATTCATCGGGCCCCGTGGATTTACCTATGTCAAGCTTATTTAGTAGACCAAAGACATCGAGTTCTTTAATGGTCACTCTATCCAGTGTATTTGTGGGGGGATCTGTGTGCACTGATGGGAAGGGTCCTTCTATGGTGTGTACAATGCTAAAGTAGTTTGAGAACACTTGAGCCTTACCAAAGTCGTCTTCCACTAATGATGCGGCAGTACTGTCTCCCCATAGAGCAGGAATATTTCCTCTTCTTTACATTAAAACACAATTGTATGAACGAAGAATATTCTTTTCAATAATTTCTCATCAGGTTCTACAATTATAAATCCAGATTAATAATCCATAAAATTGACCAGATTTAAGGCAAAATACATCATTTGGAAATTGTAATATGTGAATCAGGAATTGTTTATTATATAAATAAAATTGTTAATGTTGGGGCTGACTAATATAAAGTGTTAACTTGAATCAGTTTATAAGTGAAATAAAATTGTGAGATAAATTATCAGAATAAATATGGTCAACATGGGGTAAGAGAGAGAGAGAATATTGTGATTACAAATCGGAAATTACGTAATATGTAAAATAATTAGGTCAACTATAGTAGATTCAGGGGTGGATATTGAATAAATTCATCAAAAAGGGGGTTATCAAGTGTAAAGACAATAATAATAACAACAGTGATAATAATAATAATAATAAAGTTTGGGACATAAAGTGAACATTAACCAGATTACGTCACCACATTATAAGATTGATTATTAGCTAGTTGGCCAGGGTAAAAGGAGTGGCTGAACATACTTCTTTTGAATACAAAGCTCTGGCTTTTTGATTCGAATAGCAATTGCTTCAGCCGTCTGTAGGATTCGCAGTCTGACGGAATTAGGTAGACTGCTGTTGACACGATAGACTATTGCAAAAGATTGCTCCATGTTTGCTGTATGTCCTGTTTGGACCCGTGTGGTTAAGCAAAGGTGTTGTCAAAACTGTTAACAGCTCCATCTTAGACCTAAGACTTGCCGGTGACTTGACATTTCGTTGAGGTTTACTACAGCAGTTGGGATCACAGATCAAGTTACGAAGCAACAATAGAGCCAACGTGTACACTACGAAACAGAGAACGCTAAATTAATGCTTTTGGCGGTTATCTTGGGCTTTTTAACGCAGCAATATGAAAAATATGAAAAAAATGTGAAAACACTTGATACCCATGCAACCCAACAAACCCACGGCACTCGAAATACGGAATGACCGCCTCTTGTCAGGTCGTTGAAACGAAAGCGCGGGCAACTTCGAAAGGCTCTGACGTTTTCCCGTGCCTTTAATACTGTATCACCAGGACTTCTGTAGCACCACTATCGTTGTTGGTTAAGTCATTAGGGTCTAACAGCTGGGAAACCCCGACTTTGTCCTGCCGAAGATAGTCTGCATGACAGACTAAGCTTTTTGGATTAGGGACAAATCATTCGATTAGTTTTGTTTGATAATGAGGCTATCTTTTAGTGTTTCAGTGTATAGATTCCTTGCTTGCTTGAACTCCGTTTATCTGCTGTGGTGACTAGTTTGTTTGCGACCCACCCAGTAATATCTTTTAGGCTTTAGAATTCGAAGAATGTAATTCCTTATTATTAGTTGTTTTGTAACTTTCGTGGAGCAGACTGCTTTGTAACACGTAAGTTCATGTGCGGTAAGAAATGCCAGTGTTAATCCAGAATACTTGGTTGAGGTCCGTGTGACTATCGTAACCAATGGTTGGAGACTGGATGACATTGCCCAGAATCGATCGCTATTGTGTGTATATATATATTCTCTGTCTTTCCTTAAACTATGAGATCAAAATTGCTGTGTATCTTTCTTGCTACGAACTTATTCTTTATTCCTGTGCAAATTCCTATACACAATTTTTCTTTAATACATAACCTCCATTGAATTAACTACTATAGTAGAACAACGAATTCATATATGAATTCATTGTTCATCTTGTTGTGCTAATCATGTTTGGCAAGTTGAACCGATGTATATGTATGTCTGGTCGTACATTGTAGTTGACTGACTGACTTCTACTCCTTCAGCAGATAAAGTACCTTCAAGTCAGACGAAAACCCTCCAGAGGCTAAATGTTACAGGTGACTTAACTTGAGCCCCATATAGGTGGGCTTCGTTCGTTATAAAATTTTTCGATTATTCTTTTAGTGCAGTCTATATAATGTCAACATATCCTTTAGACATATCATGTTGTACATCAAGAGACTAATAAGAGATGAGTGTCAGCCAACTGTGTCAAACCCAATGGTCTGCCATCGATCTAGATTTTACGGAAGTTTGAAGAGGTTACGAGGTAAGTTTAAGTTAAAGCTCGGCTAGATCGTGAATAAGAGGTCTCAGTATGCCTTTCCTACCATAAATTTAACCCCCAAGTGACAAAAAAGTGGGAAACTGTAGGTGAATAGAGGGGAATCATGTGTTAATTTAAGAGAAAAGTCTTTTTCTCATTATGGGGTATGAATTTTGGGGACAGTATGTACTATTTTTTAGGAAATGTTTCGGCAGAAGGTAGATCCGTAGACACGTTAGGGAAAAGTATACATCTCAAGTTCGACATCGACTTACTGCCAAATTTGTAACCGTTACACTACTTACGTTTAGCTGTCTCTAGTATGTAGATATTATTGGCAAATATTTTCGTAAAATGTATTGATGAGTCGTTCTTCTAAATAAATCACTTTAATTATGTCTAGTGTGTAAAAATATTTAGTTACCCTGCTAAATCCAAACATACCTTGATAACCTAACTATAACACCTAAGATTTTGTCACGGTTATTAACCTTACAAAGTTACAGTTTCGATATGAATTACTAGTTATTCGTATGCGACATATGTTTCAAAAGTGTTATGGTTGGTTGCAGATGTTGTTAAAAAGAGATCATATACAAATTAATAAACAAATATTTGATTATCTATCGGAGGGAATTAGTTCTCGATGTAACTAAAATCAAGATAATCAACAATACTGGATTCGACTCGTATATACCTCACCACATTTTTTATGCTTCCGTAAACACAAAGTTTACTGTGCCTAGTTTCTCCTACAAAAAGTTTGTGAGTATTTCAATGCAACTAAACTATTGGGTTTTGATGATCTTAATGGCCAGTTTTTCTTGCCATTTATATCTAAATTTTTACTACTGATGAGGTCAAAGATACCAAATGATAGCTCTTTACCCTGACCAATTGTATTCACGAAGTTACTGCGAATCTATAGTGTACAGAATATGTAATTTATTCTAGATATGATTGCAAGGACAAATATGAGAGTAAACATAAAGTTATATCCTTAATTACTTGGTCACCAATTTTCTATGGACTGTGCACAGAAAACGGTGGTCTGAACGTAGCACCACTCATGTATAACTATCAAACTTTTTAACAACTTCAGTGATAGCTTGTCTGAATTAGTTATTGTATAAAATTACACAGATATCCTGAATTTTCTACAAAATGCTCATTAATGGTTTTGTATTATAGCAACGTGGGTAGCTTGGGTTGATATTCTCAGGTTCGAGCTACACTTTGTAACGTCTGGCAGTTATAAATGTTTTCCTAGATCAAGTGTAATAGTATTTGAACTTTCTCGATAGTAGTTGAACTGTGACTCGTGTAATCACTTATTCACCATTCTGTCTTGATTTAAATGATAAGAGTGGGTTATCATTATGCTGTTAGCGTACGGTTATCCTGTGGAAATGTATTTAGATTGAATTTTTAAAAGCTTCATATTACTGTTGACAACTAACACTAGTTTTTTGCCCCGTAGTTGGAAAAGTTATTATCAATCGTTGATATTTTTAATATTAGTATTGACCATAAATTTATGTAAATTGCTATATCTGAATTAGAAATCTCGTCTTCTGAAATACTGGATGCCATGGTTGTTGGAAATAACAACATTTATCCACTTCTAGACTTATTTAGGCTGAAGTACCTTGACTAAAAGATAAGATAAAACAAAGGCATAACCATTCTATATACATCCATTTACAATATCCTTAGAGATAGGCTAACTAAAACATGAATAAACTAATCAAACAACAATAATGTTAAGGGTAACAATAAGAACGAAATTTCAGTATACCTGACACACAAAATTTATTAAATTTAAATTTGTTCAGAAAAGAAAAGTAGTTTTAATATGATGAATTTATTAAATGTTTGTAGAATTAAATATTCTCAAATCATGTTATGTAATAATTTACATTTAAATTAAATTATTTGCCAAAATTGTTCGATTCAATATTTCAGGTTTAATTCAATAAAACAACTTATGAATAATATAAAAGATGCTATTCAATGTTTCAATGTGAATTCTTTAAAACCAACACTTATAGAAGTTCGACAATTAGATGGATCAATTATTAAAATGAATAAATATGGATCAGAAATTGAAAAAAATGATAAATCTAGTCAATTAGAATCTAATTTTTCTTCTTATGGTTTTATTCCAAATTTTAATCTGGATTTACAAATGGGAAAAATAGAACTTCCAGAATTTACAATATTATTTGGTAAGTTAATTTAATTGAATATATATGAAATTATTAATAACCATAATCTTTCCATTCGCCTTTCGTCCTCTCAGTTTCGTAAACAACACCGCCACGAGAAGGCAGTGTGTAGGACTTCCCTGGTGGTTGCTATGTGAAAGCATTTCGAGAGGGAAAGCTAACTCTTCCCATTCTCAGCCGTACCAGGGTATTTGGGGGCAATGTACGTATGTATGTATGAAGTTCTACATTTTTGCTAATTGATTATCTATATGTTTACATGTTTTCTTATTGTAGGTTCTGTTGATGTAGCTCAAAATTTAAATTTGTTAAACAATAATAATGTTACACATATCATTAATCTTATTTCAAATATAATACCAAATTATTTTCCTGAATATTTTCATTATTTATCACTTATTGTTTATGATAATTTAACATTTCAATTAAATGATATTTTGAATGATTGTTTTAATTTTTTAAATATTGTAAAACAAACTAAGGGTTGTTGTTTTATACATTGTGAAGCTGGTATTTCACGTTCACCATCTATTATAATTGCTTATTTAATGAAATTTTATAATTATTCATATGATAATGCTTATAATTTAGTAAATAATTCTAGAAATATTTGTATTAATGTAAATTTTAAATCACAATTAATGAGATTAAATTGAATAAGTAATATATTTCTGTTTATTTTGTGTGTTTTTTTCTGGAATGAATTTCATTTCTTACTTTTTTTCATTATTATTAAATTTACAATTGAGAAAAGTTATGAACGTCTCGTAAGTAACTTTGAAAATGTCTATCAACTTATGGGGTCCTTCATTTTGATGTCAATTAGATCGGATGGTGTTATCGATGGGATCACCACTTTTGTAGCCCTAATTCTGACTGTAGTTAGATTGGACAAATGATCGTTATTGAATGATTGCTATCGAAATATATTTTCCAAATTATTCTCATATATAATTATTGACTTAGTCTATGTTAGTGAATAATGGAATTAAGTAAGTCAAATACGAGAATGAATTTCGAATATGTGTATTTCGTACAATCTTTTATCCAGACAAAAGATTAGATAATCAAAAAGAAGAGAGTGAAGCGAAACAAGGCGCAGTGGAAAAGGCGTATGAGTCAACTCCATTTAACCAAGCGTTAATCTATATTTATAGTCATACAAAAATAACCTACAGATATATGATGAGTAGGATAAGAAGTGCATACACATACGCTCATCTAAAAACAGTCAGGGTTGATAAGTGAATAATTAACAAGATTAAAACGTGACTTAAGAAGATTGGATAAATTGATCTGTCCAGAGGCTAGAATAAGGTATGAGGGTTAAACATAGTAACGGACATTACAAACTTACTCGAATTAAATAAGAGTTATAAACCTGTGTAAAGAATAAAGATTATGATTTATGGTAGATGATTAGAATCAACAATTAAATTTAAGGTTTTCATCACGTTGCTGATATTAGGTAAAATACCAAAAACTCTATTTAACCAAATAGTTGAATGAATTTTGCGCTACAATCTAAGATCTATTATCTTAAACCTGATTAGTTCATACATAAATTATAGTCTTGCCGGAAATATTTCTTAGATTTAGATTTATTAAGGTGAAACAAATATCTGAAATTTAATTGTTGTTGTTTTATTCTCTCTTCCTATACTAAAGTATTGTTACTTTTTTAATTGAACAACTAAAACATTTAACCGATAATAATTTCTACAGATTTTGGATCATTACAAATTGAATACATTCAATTTAGATTTTAAATGATCATTAAAGTAAAAATAGTTGTTTATCATTTTGAAGTGATATAATTCATTAAATGATACACACGTTTGTATATAGTAAGCTGTGGGTGGTCAGACCAAAACAGAGCACAAATCCATAAACTAACTAACAAGTGGAGTGAGCCATGTTGGTAAGTGTAGTCTACCTGGTTGGGATCCGTGAGATTATAGCAACCGATGGTTAGAGACTTTGAATGACATGGCTCAAAATCGTTTGGAATAGGGGAGATGCATCCATTCTTTTTGTCCTCTCAAACTCTAATCTTCTGAATTCTTTATGTCCTTTTTTTCACTTTCCAAATTTATTTCACTGGATTATACTCCTTGAATAACCTCTTCAAACCCTAATGTTTCCGATGACTCCTTATACTCTTACTACATCTACCATTATGGGGTTTGAATCGACAATTGTATCTCTTTGCCAGTGTGGTATGGCAACTCGAACCGATGTACGTACTTACGAAGTTCTGCGTTGTTACTGACTGACTGATATATATGTAAGAAACATAAATATGTTATGCTTTCTCTTTGTATGAATCAATTGAATTGCATATTTTATGAAATTGGTTATAGCTATTTTTCTCTTAATTTCCAACGTTTAATCGGTACACACGGTATCTGAACACGATTAAATCATGAACATTTAAATATTGTTTTAAGCTTTCTTGTAATATCTTTCCTTATGCATTGAAAATGAGGATTTTGTCATTCCACACGATGAGTAGTGCAAACATAAAGATTTATTGATTGTCTAAATGTTCTTAAAACACGTCGTCCTTAGACAAAAACACACATATGTTGATTTTACTAACACTCATTGATTAATATCAGAAGGGGTATTGTGGATATTATAGTAATTTCAATGGTTAAGATCATGATTCATTTGAAGCTAGAAAACCTGGAAGCAATGGACGGCCGTTTCGTCCTATTGTGGGACTCCTCAGCAGTGCGCATCTACGGTCCCGCCCTTCGCGAGGTTCGAACCCAAGGCCTATAAGTCTCGGGCGCGTGCGCTTAACCACTAGACCGCTGAGCCGCCATCCAACGGTGTTAATGTCTAACTTCAAATAATCCACGAAATTGAGTGATACATCCATCATTGTCATCAGTGAGTTACTATCTCACAACAGACCTGGTTGAAATCCACTGGTCACTGCTTCTCACTAGAACTTTAGGATATACATCTTGGAGCCAGTCACTAGTGTGCATATATTGATTAGTATCTCTACAAATGAATATCGCACTGAAACTAAAACAAATACAATGCTGATTAGTTATCATGTTGAATTAAAAACTAAAATAATATCGAACAAAAGCCACAATGAGTTGCATGTGTGGTTTTGTTCTTTTTTTATCTTAGCGTACCACATATTTCGAGAGTTGAATTCTAATAGTCTGAATTTAAGCACCAGTCAATTCTTTATGTTGAGAAACGATTTTGGGTAACATGTATGATATCTATTTTACTCCTGATATGTTTAATGTCTTACACCAATTCGGCGCCCAAATATTGTGAAACTATGCTATCAAATTTAGACAGAATTTCTTATATTTCTACTGATAGTTATTTTTGTTTAGAATCTTGTTAACTTGTAAAATTTTAAGATATTTTTCCTCAGGTTTCTGAAGGCAAATCCATGGGATATTGTTACCTGACCGGCTGGTAGCCATACTCATGTATTGGACAAAGTATTAAGATAATATCGGAGGATCCTACGGAGTGTGTCCAAAGCAATTTTTGCCAAGTCACAGTTGAACACGCTGTCCCGTAAGTCTACGATTTATGAAAAGCACAAGTATATCGTCGAAATAACCACGAATGGATAAAGATAAAACCTATTTATGCAAACAAATGTAGCGGAATTCAAATGTGTCAGTGAACTAGTGGGACTCGAATGTTCACTCCATCAAGCCTTAGCTGCGTCGCAGCAACTCTGAGATTTAAGGCATTCAAATCCCGTTAATTTCTATCTCGTTATGCTAATTTATATGGCAACAAACTCTCTCACATTGCTAGATTCTGTGTTGATTACGATTAATTAAGTACATTCAAATAATCTAGATCTAAATACACTGTATATGTGATTTGTGGGCAATTGATATTTTCAAGTCAACCGTACCGTCGACTTTCTGTGCCCTGCATATTCATTGTTTTCGAAATAAGATCTACAACTTAATTTATGGAATATACAGATGAAAATTGCTTCTTGTACGCAACTCTTACTTAAATATATTCTATGAAATATTTCGTGACTTTTGTGGAGCACTTAAATGCCGTCGATTTTTGGTTTTTATTCTTCATTTATACCGAGTTTCAATGCTCAAACACTTGGTCCCAGTATGAATGTGTTATAGGACCTGGAGATTTTAATGATTTAACCACCGTGAATGTAAATTTTGAGTTTAGACAATAAATCCTGTGGGAGTGAGGTAGTCAAACGCGTCGACAACCTCGCTTATCTTTGAACTCTGATCAGCCCTAATGGGTTAGTGTCTGACGAAATCCCTACACGGATTCAAAAAGCTCGTTTAGCTTTTGCCAACTTACATCACCTATTGCGAGGGTGAGATATCTGTCTATCAATTAAGGGATGATGGAAATTGTGTTTGTCTAGAGCAAGAACGACAAACGTAGTAGAATATGATGAACTCATTTGTTTCGTGATTTCTTTTCAGCTGCTTACAGCCTAGAAATAATAATTCACTGCAATCAATGTACGTATTTTATGTCATATAACGAAGATTAGCCAGATAACAATAAATATAGGAAGACTATAAAATGTCGAATCAAACAAATATGTCAGTGTGGGAATTCTAGAAAATGAGAATTAATTTCAGTAGTAAAATGGGTAAAGCTCAAAGATGAGAACAAAAGTGGGATAACGGAAATTACAAGTTACCAAGGTATTGCGAGATATCCGACTGTATCCTTTTGAAACAATGAGTAAGAAAATTAGGTAAAGTGTTTCTTTAGTCAACAATGATCTTACTATAACTTATTTATTTATTTTCTGTTCGGTAAACGTGTTAATATACAATTCAGTAATTAATGTAACTTTTTCTGAACGTTAAGCCACAATTTATGTATCGACCCTCTGCCACCCAAATTCATAAAATCATGTTTTGAATGCACACGACATATCTGCGCCTGGGTAGCAAAGACTATATGTAGTGCGTCAAGAATTACTCGACAGATAATTTTAAGACATCAACTAATTCTTTTGATATTCCAGTTTTTCTGTTCCCTTGATTTTCAGTATGATTACAAAGATGTCATCTTATGTCCGGGCAGTATATTTTTAGAGTACACAATAACATGAAATACTGCACAAGTATATGTTTGCAGTCTCACATTAAAGATGGTATTAGACTCACCAAAAAGTGGATAGACAACCTCACAACAATGAAAATAAATGTACGACGGTGTAAAAACACTAAGTTCGAAGGTTCATAAAATAACGAATAAACAAATATTTTACCAAATAATGTTATATTCTATATTGTAGGCTAGGTACTTATCTGTTAACAACCGTGTGTCATTGTACAGAAATTTGTATGATATTCAGGAGATCGGGTGCTAACTTCGAAATATGCAGTAACATGCCTCCGGATTTTCAATAGTTGTCTAATTAATCTATTTTTGTTGTAAATTCAAAAATCAGCAAACCCTACAAACCGCCTACATTAATACTAGTAAAAATTATGTTCTTACTAGTGGCCAATTTCGAAGGGTAATTCATGGAGTTCTAGTGACCAGTGAAGCTCAGACATGTCGAATGAAGTAGTTGGGAGACAATGCTGCAAATTAATTGAAGTTGAAAGTGTATGCCATTCCATAACGGCTTAGTGGCTAAGCACTCACTGAAGATTTTTGGTCTGACCGCGGCGAATTCATCGATACACGCTGTTGAGCCCCATGCTGGGACGAGACAGTCACCTAGTGTTCATTGATTGTTGTTCGAGTGCAGTTTGTTCTTGATGTAAAGTACGATGCTCAACAGTCTCTACAATCCCTTACACCAAAATAGAAAGGACTTGTTTGAAATATTTAAGTCTAGTGTATCTAGTCGAAAATATACATATCCACGCTTCTCCAACAATCGTCCTTCAGCATGTTGTTTGGAAAGAAAGCTTGATGTTTCAAATACGAGTTAGGACACAAAAAAGTGACTGTCCGCTTAAATATATAGTGCGAGTCGGCTGTACCTTGAACGTTAAAAAACAAAATATAACTGTAATACCTTACTACTATATATCAAAAATCAAACAACAACTACTAGTTTACTTGAGGTACTAAGTATAATGCTAAGTAAACCTGCCGGTTACTTTAACTTTGAATTTTAAGCGGCACAACCGTATAAAAGTTCGAGATTTCCCCCCATCATATTTTACAGGCTTTGAAAAATCATTAGTAATTTTAGGATTGTAAAGGATATAACTGAAGTTTCCTACAAATACATACTAGGTAGGATTTAACCATTGACAAAGCCTACGGACCCATGTTTTTTTAATCATATATATGGACAAGTGCATATAACTTAGAATAGCACGAAAAACCTTTTTAAAAGGAAAACAATAAGAAACAAGTCCACCAACTAGAAAATACATACACTCAGCCAACTTAAGAAGTTTAATTTTTAGCTAATTTTGGTAACTTCACAAAAAAGCTCTAGGTATTGTTTTCCAATCAGTCGGTAGGATTGATTCGCTAGGTTGAAGAAGGTAAAATGGCAAATGTATTCGCCCTATCTGCTGCCCTAGTTCCTAAACGCTCCTTTGACTACATGTTTTCCTACCATTTCTGAGATTCCTATTTCTATGGTGTATTACACAATAAGAGACAAGCTTAGGATATCTCAGTAAGAATTAACACTAAGTTCAAACGTTTCCTGAAATTTCCAATAATAACTCGTCCATCGTAATGTCTTCAACATCAATTGTGATGAAAACGTAATTACTCTACCTGTATATAAACATATCTTTGAAATAAACACGATTTTAGGTAGTTTTTCCAGGAAATCAAATGGACTTCTATGAGACACGATTACATTTCGGGTTATTGTAATTTTATAGACATCCAAGTTTTCTTAATGTGATTTAATAAGAATTTGAGGCAGAATAATAAGTAATCAATTAATCAGAATATACAACTAAACACTTATCCATTTCCTTTGGAAACTACTGCAATCAGTTGTTCACAAAGTCATTGATATGTAAGTAACGCAGTTGTTAGGACACGGGTACTAGGTAAAGATGGCAAACCAATTGATGAAGTAGTGAAACTTCATCAGTTGAGATGGCTGGGACACGTGTTACGTATGCCCAACGACCGACTGCCTCGATGTGCGATGTTCAGTGGTATAGGAGTAGGTTGGAAGAAAGCTAGGGGTGGCCAGACCAAAACATGGCACAAGTCCATGAAGTCACTGACAAGCGGACTGAGTCATGTTGGTAGGTGTAGACTACCTGGTTGGGGACCACGAGATGATAGCAACCGATGGTTAGACCCTGAATGACATGGCTCAAAATCGTTTGCAATGGCGCAGGTGCATCCGCTCTTTGTGTTCTCCCAAATTCTAATCTTCTGAATTCTTCTTGTCCCTTTTTTCCTCTTTGCAAAATTATTTCACTGGATTATACTCTTTAAATAACATCTCCAAACCCTAATCTTCCCGATTACTGCTTATACTCTTATTACCTCTACCACTACGGGATTTGAATCGACAACTGCATCTCTGTGCTAATGTGGTGTGGCAACTCGAACTGATGTACGTACGTACGAAGTTCTACGTTTTTACTGACTGACTGACTGACTGATATGTAGCCCTCTTCCAAATGGACAATGGACAGCATTGGGAAGTTTAGTCAAATGGACAAGTATAGTGAACACCCTGAAGTTAAAATAAGCGGTTAAACTACCGAAGAGCGTCCCAGTAGATGATAATAAGCAACACAATTACCATATCAGTAACAATAACATTGTAGAAAAACATTATTAACGTAATCAATAGGTAGAATGTACAACACCTACGAGACGGATTAATAGATAGGAAAGATAAAAGGGGATACACAAATATAGAGACGGAAAAGTACAGAAAGAAGGAAGAACTGATATTTACGATGTAAAGACGCTGAGAACTGGATGAGTATCAAGCCACAAATGTTCGACAGCAAGCTGATCGACGTTTTCAGAGTGGAAATATACACGACCATCTTGCAAAGGATAAAACAAAAGCTTAATCAGTCATAGATGTGTATGTTGCAAACAGGAATTGTAGAGAAAACAAAGAATTTACAAAAAGTGGTTGTATTAACCTAGATAAATGATTCTGACGGAAAAAAAACAAGCATACAAGTCTTAACGTTATTATTACTACTGTTGATTTTAGTATCACATCTTAAGTCAGTCACAACGCAGAACTATTACATCATTGGTATTAAATAAGTACAAAAAATGATCAGGTAAGTATAAAAACTATACGAACAGCCAAATACATATTACTAAGGAACAAGATACCACATAAGAACCACTGAAGCATTAAAGTTCAACATTATTCGAAAACGCCACTTTTCTTTGGTGTGGTCGTATGCAAGACTTGATACAATAGTGGAAACTGGAAGGTACAAGTATAATAACCGATAACAGTTAGGAAAAAATCTTGTTTTACAGAGAAATAAAAGATCGAAGCAAATCCTGTACAAAATGTCAGTGTTTGTGTATGCATGTTTAATATGATGGGGGGAAATAAGTGGTTAACTAGGTGGGATCGGCGCAATTTGGGTTGTTATTATTATGGTTACTGTTTAACACCGCATTAATGCAATCGTTCCAAAGCATATAACAAAAATATTAGTAGTAGATGCATAAAAAAACCTGGAGATTGAAGGTAATGAAGAGTAGGAGGAAGTAAATACCAAATCACAGGTTTAACTGATATGATATTTTAGCCAAATTCACTGGAATACCATCATTAACATTTTCATTTTACATATCTGTTTAGACATCTAGAAGCACATTGTGAATCGGTTAGGAAGAAAACAGGATATGAGAAGGCAGGGTGGGGGTATGCAGGATGTATACCGATCAATGATATCAAATATTGAAGAAGCACCTAGGCACTGAAGATGATTACGCTTTGTTTAAGTATATGAGAAAAGTTTAATTAGCCTCCACACCAACCAACATGTCATAATAACAAACAACGAACTTTTTTACGATCACCTTTCGAGATTAATTGCGGTGGAGGCAGTTTTCTGAGAAAAAAAACATGAAATCAAAATAATTAATTTTATTAATCAAATAGTTTATCTTCATTAGTTTGTCTAGTCACAGTCATTTATTAAGCTAAACAATTGAAACAAAACAGTGGATTTGTTAGTTAAAGTTTTCGGCTCTGCGTCATCAATCAACTTAAAATTCACCTTGATCATTTCGCGTTGGAAAACCGGTAAGTAGTAGCATTAGGTTTTCTACACAGATAGGAAAATCTAAAGCCCAGTACACAAATCTATACTTAATAAATGACCTACACTCTTACTAAACATTGAAATAGAGCTTATATAAAGAAATGTTTTTGCTTCAATGACCAGTAATCATAATCAAAATACATTATTTAGTCTTCCTCATGATTATCATTGATATCATTAGAAAAGACTCTTTCGATATTCCTCTTATTATTTTCATCTCTCCGTAACTGATATGGTATGACCGATTAACCTGATGTATTATTTGTACTAGGTTCAATGTTGACTGTAGCTGACTGGAACCAGAAAGGTTAACTTAATTTTCAAGTATTTGGAAACACAAATCTATTATTAGGCTAAAAAAACCATAGAAATCGACAAAACCAAACAAAAACTTCAAAGGTGTCATTCAATAAATAAGATAAAGTAGAAATAATTTATACTATTTCGTTAAACTGCATTGATTTATTAGAAAAATATATTATAAAAGTCCAGTTTGTTTGAGTTGAATTCGAAGTTAAATTACGTATGACTAACTAAATACTTTGAGTTTTCGATAAAGAAACATCGATTAGTCGATAGATTCAAGTCATAAATCTTATTTGAATTCTATTATTTACTCTAATTTGATGTGTATTATAATTTAGTTATGTGAAATACCTAGACTACATCTAATGAATATCTACCGTCGTGAATAAATGCTTGATGTTCGGAGGGAGGTGGTGCTAGAAACCCTACGGTCAAAGGTGCTGAAGCAGTTTCGTACTCGTCATCTTGGTGTAAAAAGAATGAAACCCGTAGCTAAAAGTTATGTATGTTGGCCTCTTATTGGTCGGCACATCATGGAGTTGGTAGGCGAATGCACGCAGTGTCAGCAAGCGGCGAAGTTTAACACAAAAATACTGCCAGTTTCAAGGCCACAGCCCGGGTATCCCTGATCCAGGGTACATGTTAACTTCGTTGGTCCAATCAACGCAACTACTTATATAGTTGCGTTTCCAAAATGGTCAGAAATCCTCCCCATTATGCCACCAACGACCAAAACGATACAGCTCTTGACGGATTTTCCTCCGCAATGGACTACCTAATGTAATCATATCAAATAACGGCGCACAATTCACCTCCGTTCGGTTCCAAGAATCCTACCGACGGTTAGCCACCAAGCATTTTTGCTCGTCCCCTTGCCACCCACAGTCAAATGGTCAAGCAGAAGGGTTTGTGGATACGTTTAAGAGGGATCTACTGCAGTCAGAAGGGGAAGTGATGCCAGACGAAACACTACAAAGCTTCTTAGTCGTTTATCGAACGACAATGAATGATATGCCACCACAACAAAAGTCTGTAGCAGAGATCTTCATAAGAAGATTGAGAACGATCCACAAGCTGATGCTTCCGAAAACCATACCACCACAGACTAAGTTCCAGAAACTGCCAACGTACGAGGTTAAATGTTCGGTGTTTGCTCGGGAATGCAAAGCAGGCCATGGTCCTTGAACTGAAGCACGTGTGGTCATAACGTTAGGCCAAATCATATACGAAGTAGAGGTAGGAATAGACAAGTGAACTCGACACCGAAACCAGTTACGGAGACGGTTAGCCCCAGATCGTCCATCAACAGAAGGAAATCTCTCACTCGAAAATCTGTTAGATACCTTCAACCTTCCTGCAGTCCCTACGCAAGAAAAAGTACAACAACAAATTGATCTCCTTTCCACAAAGTGGTCACTTCGGTGACCAACGGTCAAGATGCAGTTGGAGTCCAATAACGTACGCTGTTAAGAGAGGTGTTTGGGATGCTAGATCACCAGAAATCACTTAGTAAACGTCTTATTTTTGTAATTTAATTTTTAAAATTGGAATTTCTCATTTTCGCGACAAAAGCGCCCATTTTTATCTTCAGATTGTATTTCCCATTTGAAAAGACCATAAATGTCATTGGTTCTCTCCCTCTTTTAATATGCTATTTTGTGACATTTTTATACTGTATACATACATGTGAGTTGTGTCGCTGATTCTTCGTTTCGTTCGCCGATTTTAGATGATTTCGTAATCTCTTCAATCATAGCAATAGGAATGTGTGGAGTAGATGAGACTGTGATTTTGTTGATAGAAACAAATTGCCAGCAAAAATCTTAACTCATAAAAAAATAGTCCATCAAAAAAGACCAAACAAATTATTCAAGTTAAATAATTGTAAAGAGTGACGTGCTTAACCAGCTTTAACCAAATAAGTGTTGGGGGTGCAGTTGTACAACATCGGTTTGCTTTTTCAACCAGGTACTATTGAATGATATTAATTTTAATAATCTAGTCTAATACGTTAGTTTATTTGTATGCGTTAAACGGCAGATATTAATGTTTACAATATTCCAGGCCTAAATAGTGATTGAAGCACCGGTGAAGAAAAGATGAGGCACAGACACTGAACTAATTTATAGAACATCATTGGTTCATTATCTTAGTAATATGAACTGTTTATATAACATACCTGATAATTCGTACCATATCGTGAAACATTTTGTCTACATTAACTGGAGGATCTTTAGCACTTGTTTCAATGTAAGGAACCTAATTAGAAATTTTGGAAGAAAAAGAAAGCATTTTAGAAAATAAAAACTACAAACCTTAATCTACTTTGTACATAACACAAAAATATGGTTTTTAAATCTTCAAATTGTATCAGTAAAAACCGACTAGTGTATATATATTAGGGGGAGAGATAAAGATTGTTCATTTCTCATGAAATTACTAAAGCTTATAATGAAATTATTTACTTTTATTTGTATCATTGATACCATTATGGAATAAGCCGTTTGTAGGAAACTGTAAAATACTAGCTTTGTGTGTCGATTTTATGAAGGAAATACTACAAGCATGGAATAAAATAATTATCATACAACCAACTTACTAGTACGACAACTTACAATTTGTACTTACATTGATGAAATGAACTAGAAAAATGACATTCCAATCTGTACAGTCATTTGATATAGATGGTGACAAATCTTTATTTTATCTCTTTCATTTATAATTACTAAAAAGATTTGGAAATATTTCCTGATGCATAAAATCAATGGAGAAAATGCTTGAATTCACATTCGAATGTGTGCATTAATTCAATGCATTAATCATCGACTGACCAAGCTAATATTAACACGGAAATCTGATATGCGAAAATTAGTTAAATAAATAACACTAGATAGACTAAGTCACGAGCGATGTGTATTAATGAGATGTCTTTATTTAGTTATTTGTAGACTCTTTAGGAACTAATTCTATGCTAGCTAGTGTACACGTTGTGAATTTTATACATCTCCCACTTGTAACAAATTAGTAGATTTCGTGAAAATTATTTACATATAACTTGGATGAATATTAAGAGTGTTATATTCAGTCGTCGCTAAAAGTTTTCCGAAGGAAATAACGCCAAACAGATTAGCTGCACAATTGACATATTTTTAATTGTCGCTGCCTGTGTATCTTACTCGAATAACTTGAACAGGATTTCAACTTTCGCATACACATGGCGAAACCAATCAATCAAAAATTGAGCAACAGCCCGTCAGTATGATACAACGAAGCTTCCTATTGTTTTGGTCATGCCCTTTACTAACCACAAAGGGTGTACACTAACTCGTTGACTCAGTTGCTTGGTTGGACACCCGATATAGCTTTCTCCACGGAAGCAGTTGAATACGTAGATTTGACAAAACCAGAGGACTTATCCTTTAATTGGTATGATGTATTACAAGATACACTGGCTAAAGCAGTGATGACATATGCAGCTATCGTTTTCTAGATGACCTATAATGGTTTCTCAATTAAACGATGTTACTTGGTTGCTCCTATGGAGAAAGCTATATCAATTGTAAGGTTATACAAAATAATACTACAGTTGAGTAGTTGTGTATAATTAGAAATGATTGAAATAAAGATACAGTTTAAAATAAAAAACTTACTTGGAGATAAGTGGCTAGACGTTTACCCTCTTCTTCCGAAACTTGGCGTTGTTGAGACAAATCAATCTTATTTGCTGCCAATATCATAGGATAAGAACCACAGTCTTTACACCGTGAAATTTCTTTGTGAAATCTCTGAACTTCCTCAAAACTCTGAGGATCTGTCACTGAGTATACAATGATAAATCCTTGACCTATGCGCATATACTGCTCTCGCATTGCACTAAACTCCTCCTGTCCTGCAGTATCCAGTACTGGAAACAAACGGGAAAAACGTTGGCTTAATATATTAATCTGCATTATTTTTAAATGAGGTCGAGGTCTTAAATAAATCTGGATTATCGCTTGATTTACAGTTGTTCAAAAAAGGTGAGTCATTTACATCAGATCCTAAATGTGCGTGAGATATCTAACCAACAACCAAATTAAAAGGGTACAATAGATAAGATTAACTGGAGGTAGAAGAGATATTGATAACGTGGAACATTGGGAAATTTTGTATCAGCCCACATTACCACACTTCCATCAGTAAGATGAGAGGAAACTAACAGCTGAAACAACTAAACGAAAATATTGAGATTTAAGAAGGAAAACTAAACGAACAACAACAGGGTGAAAACAAAAATGTCACAGATTAATGCAGTATAAGAAATTGAGGATGTAATAGTAAGGTTTAGCCATTTGTGCTATGTTTTTCGATCCTAGATTATAGTCGTTAACTAATAAACGTTAAACATGAAATCTGCATTCCATTAGTTTGATCGTTAGCCTCTAAATTCATGAACTGATTTCATTTTGTGTATAATTACGATTAAGTTTTTATAAATAAATCTTATACTTACAATTACATAGTACTCTGCCTATGATATCAGTACTACTTTAATGGTTCCATCACATACAAGCGGTGCTTTGCAGACACTTGCGATCTACTATTTGTTTTTTGTATGTTTTTATTACTCTAGTGGAGCCGTGGTTTAGAAGTTAAGGCGTTCGAATTACAGCAGTTAGTCCACAGGTTCAAGTTTGGGTAGCCGGTCATTGTTACTAGCCCTAATACAAAAAGTGACTCGAACCCGAGTACACGAACCTGTATTTGGTAAATGGGTTGCAACATTTTCTTATACTCGCAGGTGTTATGCTTCAATTTTGCATAATAGTGAACGTAAGCGCAATATACGTGGGCGTTGGTAAACAAACAAACATCACACCTACATTAGGTGGACAAATGAACATTTTGTATTGGGGAAGGCATTTTGCAGGACACCAACCAACTAAAACATGAAACATCTGGTAAGGAGATTACTATTACTATATAAAGAGGTCAATCAGCTCAATTGATTCACTCCCTTTTACTACCGTAGTTTCTGATTTCAACAGGTTTTGGACAGATCTCGGTTTAAAGGGTGAGAGTCATATTACAAACCTTTAGGCATTACAATCGGCGTTTACAGAATACTAGGTGTATTTTTTCATGATCTTTACTAAATAAGACGTCTGTTGTTTACTCGGACTCGATGAAAGAATTTTAGATTAAGATTTATTTTTGAGTCATATAAAAAGGTATCGCCTCTAGTAGCATATATATGGTGTAGTTGAATAGAAGTTTGGAAATCGGATATAAAACCCTGGTTACTTATGACGACAGACTATTATAAATTACAACCTGACCATAATTTTTTAAAGTAAGAAGCCATTGGTAGTGTCAGTTACTTACTCGATTATTTTTTTAATAGCACAGATCGTCATAAGCTCTTTTGATCGACTTAAATATTTTCAGGTAAATGAATACGAGGATAGTCTCAAAACGGTAGATGTCTTTTATGATCTAAGAATGGGTAGAATACAGATTACGTTCTTGGCTGCTTATGAACAGCAGTAGAGCCTAAAATAATAACAGTAGCTGGAATCCCGGGAAAGGTTTTAATCAAACCGACTCCTATGAGATTTTTTGTCTTTATGAGCTTGAATGATCAGCAATGGAAATTAATCGGACGGAATCCTGCTTCGGTTTGAACACCCATGCAGTATTTAGCCCTCACACATATCGAATGACGAAATGTGACGCATATATATTTGGTACCTTTCTGGGCCAATGCTTGTTTAAATAAGTAAATAAACAACCGGACGGAACCACTTTTCGTTTCCCGATTGCAACTAGCATTTCAGTTCGTTCAGAAAATATTTCAGAACACCATCCTTAATCAACCAGTCATAAACGACCAGAACCTGATACAAATATGCATTTACTGGTTGTCGTGCTGCATCATAGATGAAGCAATTAAGAGATATAGAACATGAGTCAGGGCAACGATAATCTTGATGAGGTAAGAAAGTAGACATGAGTGGTTCGTAATTAGGAAATAGAAAGAATTAAGCAAGGGGGAAGATAAAAAAGAAAAGAAATTTCGTCACCATAACCGATTTTAAACCATGTCACCGAACGACGCACAATCATCTTATTCATTCTTAAAGACCTCAAGAACTTTTGGTTATCGTCACTTTTATTTACAGGCACGCCAACTCGAAAAATCCAGTCCAGAGTTGATCTACGTTGTTGGTGGGCAGTGTGCCGCTGGGCAGCAGTTTAATGGTCTCTACAAGCGCTTCATATGTTACTACAGTCGTCGGGCCCGAGAACACACGTTTGTATTATTCTATGAGTCTTACTAAACACGCGTTGTTCTATATTTAAGTTCTTTGATTAAAAAAAATATGTATTCAACAATCGACTTCGTCCCCATCATTCTTTATCGTCTATTTTCATTCATAAGTAAATTTGGCACAACAGAGGACCAAACGAATAAGTAACAGAATATTTGACACGGAACAATAGAAAAGTCAAAAGTTCAACTAATAAGTAGACAAAAGTGATGTCCCATGAGAAGAGCATAATCCATTTGAAATGCAGTCATGAGAAACTTCTCATATTAAAACGTGTTTCTCTTTCTTATGACTAAGTAAGAGCTACAGTTGGATCATCACTGGATTCCAGTATGTTTAGTCTCTGGAAATGCATTAAGTTACTGAGTCCCACGGAAATCAGAACCCCGACCAAGAAGACATAACGGATCAATAGTTGCTACCCGTACAGTTATCTTCCAAACAGTGATGCTATCATAGACCGGCCACTCGTTTCTGTTACTTATTCCTCAGTGTCGGCAAACAACGCAGAGTATGGGGTTGCTGTCACATTCGCAAAGCATGTAGTGGCCAATTTTTCAAGACCATAGAACCAATTATAAATACTTGCTAATGGTCATGGTATTTGTTCATACCCACACCTAACTACTTGGTATACAAAGATGCTTACAGAAGCTTATAAAGCTCAACATAAACGCTATTAGCCTAACTTATTTCTCTTATGATACATGCACACGAATTAACATACTATATCGTTGATATTTGCAAATTCATTGCTAAAAATAGATGTAGTAAGTAGTGCTTGATGGAGTATGAACATAAAATGGCGCAAAATCGTCGATAAATTTGCAGTATCATAGTAAATTTACAGGCACATAATATCCTTCGCTACAAGTGGTGTAGCTAATGATTCTGATTCAGTTATTCTCTTGTTTTTCTGTCCCAAACAACAGACAAGAAAGGGAGACTTACTGCCATGCCATGCACACGAGAGATAATAAAATCAAAGAACTTACCATACAACATACACAGCTCATTATCGATCTCAGCGTTTTGGATGTATGAGTCCTCAATCGTAGGATCATGTTCTTCAAGAAACATTCTCTGGAAGTACTAAATGGCATAATATACATCTGGTTTTGTTACCTGGATTGTTAGTGCAGACTTTCCAACACCTCCATCACCTACAACCACTATTTTGTAAAGCGGCCTGTCACAAGTGTCAGCGGGTAGCCTCTTAGAAGTCATATGAATAACCACTTCTTGGAAAATCTTATCTGCTCAACGACTTCTCTGACTTGAATATATAACACCATGCAGATAAGTTTACCTTGATACAACCCAAACGGATTTCTTCCAGAAGAAGCTTTTGTCCTGGCTCCGAAATGGCGGGCTGGTGTACAATGTATAAGTTTCAGTTTTGATTTGGAAGGACAGGATGCTTTATGGCCTGTATGAGTCTTGATAATGGTAGTCTCTCAGCTAACCCAAATTTATTTTGGATTTATCGAAAGATGAAGCTTCATTCACATATCGACTTATAGTTTCCAATAGGCAAGTTGATAGTCGTCTGTAAACTAATTTGTTTTGAGTTTGTGAACTTTTTTAAAATGTCCTCGTAAACTTTATGTTGTGGAATAGAAGAAAAGTGATATTTGACAGGGTTCTGGGTATTTCAGTTACCAGCTGTTGTGAGTTATCACGTATGTAGCGGTCAATAAATCCTCAAAATAGCTCAGTAAGTTTTCGACAGTGATGCTGACCACATCAACTTTACTGGAAAACCCTAGCTGAAGGCGCTCGATCACACATACGCGCCAGATCGCGAGTGGCTAAGTCGTGCCACGCTCCTCCTTGTAACTACTGGTCAGCTTAGAACCACTTTATTTCTGACTTCTGATATGACTGTGTTAGTATACTCTAATTATAAAAGTCTTACGTAAAGAGAAGTTGTCGAACTCCGAATACATTTGGAATCTTTAGCGGTGAGCCCGACGTGATCTGGCGTTTCAACCCGTATACAGTGAGTCCGTTCCTTGTTGTAAAATTTATATAATATTTTCATTTTTTTTACTTTTACATATGGTAGTGTCGTTATTGTATTTTGGGATATATTCATCCACCCACTGACATATTTTATCTTCATTATTGCGGAACGAACACCCGAATCATTCCAGGTTTTGATTATTTCACCCCTCATCATTCAAATCATGCCATTCTGGCCCGATGATATAGAAGCCTAGTTTCGCTACCCAAGAGCTAAATTTCTCGAGCACGGGGTGGCAAACCCTCGTGTAAAGTTCTTTGTTGTAGTCAAGGCACTACCATTCTGTTTTAACAGTTATGTCACACCAATCATGTTCACCAGTGATGTTTCGGGAACTTACGACACTCTAAAGTAGGCCATTCTTAAACATCGACAAAGGTAGACCAACTTTTCCAGGAGGTAGAGTCGCGAAATTGCTCGGCAACAGGAATATTTCTACGAATTTGAGGTCATTGGTCAACGGATATTTGATGAGGGTCTGCTTAGAAAGCTCCTCGAGTTCAAGCTCTCCCAACAGGTCCAGGCGGTTCTTACTTCATCCCAAAATAACGCCGTAGACGAACTTGCTTCGTCTGTCGACGGGTTCCGGAGATCACTAGAGCCACAGGCTTCGATTTTTGTTCTGTCAAAAAAGCCTCAGACAACACAAATCGACACCGAAGACCTTTGTTATAATCTGACTCGTTATCTCAGTGTTCATCATAATCACGGACGCTGCCTAAAAAGCCCGTGACGTGAAAGATCTGTCTCTAGACCATGAGAGATAGATAACTATGATCGATGGTGGCACCAGAACACCCACGGTATGTCTTCTAGAAATTGTAGATAGCCCCTTAGTTCCTCAGACTTTCCGTCATGAAAAAGCTCACGGGAAAATTACCAGCCAACATACATCAACTGTAACCGTGGCCGGTGAACACAGAGTAACCAGTAATTACACACGCCACAAGGTTGTCCAAAAACGAAATATATCACATGGTAGACCTGGGATTTATTCGACCATCAAACAGTTCATGGGCATCTCCGTTGCACATGGTCCCTAAAAAGAACAGCAACGACTGGCGTCCAGCTGATGATGAACGACGACTGAATGCGATGATCACTCACGATCGTTATCCCTCGGCGAACACCCACGACCTGAAAACTACCATAATAAAGTAAAACAAATTTCCCAAATGTCGACCCGGTTAAAGCATATAATCAAATTCCTGTCATTGCGAAAGACACACCTAAAACGGCTATCATCACTCCCTTCGGAGACTACGGATTTTTGAGCGTGCCTTTTGGTTTAAGCAATGCTACACAAACTTTCCAAAGATTCATCGATGGCGTTTTTCGAGGTCGAAACTTCTTGCATGCGTATGTAGATGACTGCCTGATTGCAATTCCGAACAGAGAAACTCGTCTACAGTATCTGGACATTGTTTTAGTACAACTGAAAAAGCACGGCATTACTGTAAACATTCAGAAATGTCAACCTGGATCTGACTTCTTTGATTTTCTCGGATATACTATTGATGTTCAAGGCACTCGCCCTCCGGATAGCTAAGTGGCAGCCATTCTGATTTGCCCATAATCGTTCACCGTCAAGCGACTACGCACGTTCAACGGCTTGATAGGTTTCTATAGATGGTCCATACAGAATTTCGCGTCTTTCATAAATCCCTTAACAGACCAACTTCATGGAAATGCGAGACTTATAAACTTGGATTAAATCGATAAAGAACGTTCTCCACAGGTAAAGAAATTATCGCAAAAGCAACATTGCTCGCACACTAGAACATCAAGGCATCCATTGTTATCGAACTGGGCATATGCATTTAGACAGTTGGAGAAGTCTTACAACAAAGGACAAACAACGACTGGCAATCTTTGGCATTACTCTCGAGAAGGCTGAAAGACACTAAATCGAAGTAGAGCACTTTCTGCAGGGAAAACTTGGTCATGTATTACGCCCTACGGCAGTTTTAACACTTTGTGGAAGGTCCAGAATTCCCTCTGTTTACCGGCAATAAACCTCTTATCTTCTCTCTAAGCTCGTCTTCATACACGTACTCGTAATTCTCGATGACCGGAACACTTTTCGAGGTTTACTACAGATATACATATTTCCAAGGCAAAAAATATAGCGGCAGGCGCCTCGTTGTGTACAACTTTTATGAACCGTCTCCAAAGATTTGAACTTAAACTCCCCCAGTTTCAAAATGAAGAAACTGGCCCTCATCAGAAGTTACATTTGACAACCCTGAAAACTACGGATCTATAGTAAGCCCATTCAACTACTGTATTATTTATCTGCTTACTGTAATTTAGACATTTAATCCACTATGTAAATTTTTGTGTGAGTCTGATTGAGCACATGTCTACACATCAATCTTGAATCTATTCTCCCATTGGTTGTAATACACAGACAACCAATAATTTATCCACACTTGATTAACACTCATAAATATATATGGATATTTAACATCCATACACATACATACTTACTCGTCTTCGCTGTGTGCCTGCTTCCCGTACGCTTGCAGATTTTACCAATCTTTAACAATAAACTATCTCTATAACTGGTGTTCAGGCTTTTGAATAATCTCGAGCAAACCCACAATTCTACTGGGAGATTTAGCCTGCCTTAAATACTCAGTTAGCGGGATATTATTTATTGGAGTCAGATATAGGGGAAAATAGCCTCTATAGATCGAACAGATGGGAACAGGTATGAAAATGTTGATTTGTAACGCCTACTCGCAGGGATTGTCCAATCGTATCGAAACATTATCGACGTGACGTCTTCAAAACGTCGTACAAACTTTCTCATCCAGATGTTCGAGCAACCATCAGTCTCATCTCAGAAAGATTTTGTTGACCTGGAATGAATAAAAACGTGAGGGAGTGGTCACTCTCCAGTATAAACTGCCAGAAATCAAAGGTGACTAAACAGAACAAAGGTCCCTTAGACTCTCGCAAGATTGCCGAAACTCTTTTCTACCATGTTTATCTTGATTTGGTAGGACCATTACCAGATTCAAGCAGATACCCTTACATCTATGCGTCTGTGGACCGTCGATGGCCAGAAACAGTAAACTTCAAAGACATCACTTCTGAAAAGGTGGTTTTCTCCCTTGTTGAGTGGTGGTGATGATATCTGGAAAAAACATACGAAGGACCCAGTGTTATCATGCTCTAGTTCGGTACTTGCACTACTATGATAGACCTAATCCCAAAATTGTAGATATGCCACTATGTAACCACGTAATCTATAAGATCTTATGTGGAAGTCACATCATTCTCTATGCTGACTCATCTATCGTGACGATTAGCAACATGACGCATGGCATTTCTGAAGAACTCATTTGAACTAGGATAAGAGTGATATGTTTCATACAAAGGCGGAAGCATATGGTGAACGCGCCTGCATGACCGATCTATAACGTTTCGATCAATTCTTCCCGCGTTCACTATAAAAATGACCTACTCCAAGTGTTATATGTTGAACGCAAATCTGTAGAACTATGGTCTACTTCGTTATTAATACTGCTTTATTAATAGACTTAATCCTAAAATTGTAGATTTATCATGATGTAACTGCCTAATCTATAAGATCGTACGTGGAAGACACATCATTGTCTATACCAACTCATCGCATCGTAACAGTCACAATATGTGGTGGAGAACAAACTTAAGCTAGAGATAAAACGATATATTTAATAAAAATAAAAGATGTAAGACAACACTCTAGAGTGGCCACGCCTGCAAGGCCGAGCCATGCCATCTGATTCCAATCCAATTGCAACTAATTCATTCAGTTTGTCTATTGGTCGATTCCTACATGTATTGCCATATTGAAACATCGATTAACACTCGAACTTAACGGTTTAGCTCAAACAAAACAACTAACCGAACATGGTTCTTTAACAAGCATTAAAGGGATGCAATTGCTTCTGTGTAATTAGTCCGTTCGGATACCAGTCAGTCGTAAATATAGTCACAAGACATGACAGTTAAGACGATTCTAAGTAGAGAGGAAGTGTGCTAATGACTGTAGGATCAAAAATACATAGATTTGAACACTCATTTTACGTTCTTTAAGCATTTTCTTTCCACATCATCTTTGTTACCGAAAGAAATTATACGTCTTATTCATTGGGTTAAATTCGGAGTTGTTCGTGGTTAGTGCTAAAGCAACATAGACGCTTTAGTTCGGACAACAAAACCAGAACAACAACAAACTTAGCTGTATAATATCAGTATATTATCGATCATTACTCACTAGTTTCATTTTCTGTTTGGTCAGGACCTTTTCGTTCCCCAAGTTTTGTGCAAACTTTGATATAAATGAACATTTCGGAACGAATTGCTCGAGCTTCGCAGTTTTTGGGTCAAAACCCGAACATGTGTACGTTAACGCATGTATACTTAATCTAGTCCATCTAACCATATAACAAAGCAAGCAAAAGGAGAAAACCAAAGGGGTACACTATGGAAAATAAATAAGCCGACTATGCAAGTAGAGAGGAAATGTTGCAGGATTATTGTCTAAATCGGCATTAAGAGCAGTTTTCTTTTCTATTAGAATAAAAGACCCGATCACGAAACTGTATGTTTGCAATGATGTGAATGCCTAGTCTATGTGGAAGTCATATCGTTGTATATTCTCACTCGTGCTATAATGAGTGCCAGAAATATTCTGTTTAGGACTTCTGAAGAACGCATTTGGACTGGGAATGGAATAACATATTTGATATGGAACAGAGGAAGTTACATATTGGCCACGCCTTTGTGGCCAGGCCATGCCATATCGAATAACTGTTCCCAAATTCACTATTTCTGACCTTCTCAACAAGTTCAGTGTGGAATGCAGATCTTTTTAGTTTTCATATATTCATCTACAGTTATTGGTTTTATGATTATTATTATTTTTTACTGAGTGTTGTATTTGTACGATATATATAACTTTCAGCATAGAGTTTCAGACTTTAATCCCGGTTTTGTGATTGGTTTGTATTGCCGAGCAGAAAATCACAATGTTTTGTTTTTCATGATTGCCTCTTATCGTTTACTAATGATTCCTTATCTAATCCCTATTCATTTAGGCTTTCAAGACATGAAATAATAACTGTACTTATTTCATTTACCCCGGATGATTTTTGTACTATCCCATACCTCAGGGAAAAAATGACTTGTTATTTCTGCCCAGTGAATTATGAAGTCGAACACAGTGCAGTACTTCATATTTCCGTATAACAGAACCATAAGTAATAGAGTTTCAGTTGACTAAGAATAATCCATTTCTTACCTTATATAAGATAAAAACAGAAGTTAAGGGTTTATTTGAAAACATTTGGTGATTTGTACATTGTATTTTGAGTGCATTTTTCCAGACTACGACTAGTTATTGTTGACTTTGGCGGGGTATCAATGTTATCTCCTTGGGTCAATGATGTTTTGGGCGAATTATCACAGAGATTGGGCATGATAGCTGACATTTGGAATGCCATGGGTTTAGAAGGAGAAAATTTGCGACTGCGAATTCATTCTCTGTCTTCTCATTTGTTCTTAATGTTGGATGAAATGTATAGTGAAGAAATCATAGCGAAGCAGTCTATCATTGACTCAATCAAAGAATTAAAGGTTCATTCTGGTTTTGTCAACCCTCATTATATTGCACAGGTAAAGATTAGAGAACTCGAGTCAGAGCTTGGGTTAACCAACAATATTCCTGAAACATCATCGCTTGTAATGACTGAAAAACTGTTTTACGATCATTTTAAAGCACTCACTGAAAAGTCCTCTTCAATTATTCAGACATACAATTTGCTTAAAGAAGAGGAGAAAGATTTGTGCGCGCGGCTTGATGAACCTTCTGTTCCTGAGACATTCATACACGTCCCAAATGCTGAACAAATTAGAATCTTAAAAGAAAACATTGATCATCTGACGCTTGAAAAAGTAACTAATGATTGTGTGATGTAATTCATCAGCGTTCTCGTTCTCTTCGTTTGTCTAGACTAATTCAAGAAATTAAAAACTTAAGAGATCTCCTGCAACAAAAGACTATCGATGACGAGGAAATAATCACTCTAATCACTGCTCCTAATCCTCTGGAGGATTTATCATTATCAAAAAATTTTCTTGACCACGTTACTAAATTAAGAAACAGTTTAGCACAGGAGTTTGTCAAGTTAGATGGTGATTGTCAAAGAATCATTAAAGAAATCATGCATATAGCAGGTCGTCTTAATATTGATAATGGTGTGAATATTCAGCAACCGGTATCTGCTCGCTTTTTACAACATGTGAGTTTTACTTATGTTTTCTCGATTATGACCATATCGTTGTTAATCGAATTGCTTGTTGAGTATTTATCTTTAGACTCCGACGGAAAGGGTAAATAGTACCAAGCTCAATTACATTTGGTATACAATGTGTGACGAGACTTTATAATTTTCATCATAGTAACTCAGCTGTTTTGTTTGCATTCACAATGTTCACCTGAATAAGTCCCCCCTAAAGAGATTCCCACGTTGTACGTTATCGATGCCGGTTAATGTGTTCGTCTACATTCAGTGTCTTGGTATCCACAATTACATTTATGTTTGTGAAACATATATATTAATGTCAATTATTACTTCAGAGTTAAGTATTTCGGTCGCTATCAGACACCAAGTTGATTGCTTTTCACTGTCATCCGACAGAAATATATTATGAATGCTAATGTTAAATTATCTTTACGAAGGATTGTTAAATAGTCGACAGTTCTATGTGGCCCCGTCTAGGAAAACCACCTGTGATTTGGAAGCCCGGGTAGTAACCTACCCGTCACACAAATCGAATGATTTATGCGGCGCATGTCTATTTGGTGCCCTCTTGTACCAATATTTATGTTTAAACAAATAAAATACTAGTTTGCTGTGAAGACGATGACAAAATGCAGAGTCTTCTGACCACTCTAAGCAACAATGCAAGCATGTTCGGATGCGATTCTCCCCCTCGAAATGCAAAATGTTACTTCAGGATTGGGTTGCTTCGATACCCGAACTAATGATAGGAAGTGGAGTAGTTGAACGTGTCGATCGCTTCACTTATCTTGGAAGTCTCATCAGCCCTTGTGGTCTGGTGTGTGACGAAGTCTCAGCACGGACACAAAAGGCTCGACTAGTTTTCGCCAACTCGCGTCATTTATGGCGTAGGCGAGATATCCGTCTATCAATCAAAGGACGTGTTTACTGTGCAGCAGTTCGTTCCGTCCTACTTTATGGCAGTGAAACATGGCCGGTAAGAGTAGAGGATATTTGTAGGTTACTAGTATTTGATCATGGGTGTCTTCGAAATATTGCTCGTATATCCTGGGACCATCGAGTAAGTAATGCAGTTGTTAGGAAACGGTTACTAGGTAGGAATGGCAAATCCATTGATGAAGTAGTGAAACTTCATCAGTTGAGATGGCTGGGACACGTGTTACGTATGCCCAACGACCGACTGCCTCGATGTGCGATGTTCAGTGGTATAGGAGTAGGTTGGAAGAAAGCTAGGGGTGGCCAGACCAAAACATGGCACAAGTCCATGAAGTCACTGACAAGCGGACTGAGTCATGTTGGTAGGTGTAGACTACCTGGTTGGGGACCGCGAGACGATAGCAACCGATGGTTAGAGACCCTGAATGACATGGCTCAAAATCGTTTGCAATGGCGCAGGTGCATCCACTCTTTGTGTCCTCCCAAATTTTGATCTCCTGATTCCTCCTTGTCTTTTTTTTCTCTTCCCAAATTTATTTCACTGGATTATACTCTTTGAATAACAACTCCAAACTTTAATTTTCCTGATTACTGCTTATACTCTTACTACCTTTACCACTACGGGATTGGAATCGACAACTACATCTCTGTGCTAATGTGGTATGGCAACTCGAACTGATGTACGTACGTACGAAGTTCTACATTGTTACTGACTGACTAAGTTTGCTGTGATGGAATCCTTTAGACGTATTTTGGACATGGTTAACCCTAGTTGTATTTAGGTTTTCTAGCCTGTTCCTTGCCTTCCATTTATACAGATGTACCACTTTTCATGTCCTGCTTTTTTGGAGCGCTCTGGAATTGTGATGTGAACGACTGTTTACTTCTGTTTAGTGTCTGTTTAAAAACCTCGAGAACTAATCTGATCAAGGAGCCTACTATGTTGAACTGTATTAAAGAGTATTAGTCACTAGTTCAACCGTATTATCGACTTTTGGATCTATTTAGATGTTTCGTCTTTAACCGTTAGACTTGAATGTCTATAAAGTTTGAGGTCTATGCTATTAGACCGTTTAAGGTTTACCTAATGATTGATTAGAGTATGTTCCAATGTTGGTGGCGTGCAGTTCTGCAAAGGATGGGTGTAAAATTATTATTATTTATTTATTCGAACACAAATATTGGTACAGGGGGGCACCAGATATATAAGCGCCACACATAACAATGAGAATAGGAAGAGACAAAAGAAGGTAAGGTGCGTATAAGGAAAAAAAGAAAAGAACAGATTAGTGTAGGGAAGTGTAATAGTAATAATAATAATGGGGGAAACGGAAAGGTACGACCAGAAGAATTCTTTCAGTTAAGGAGGATACAACCACTTTTTATGAAGAAAGTAAAAGAAGGTTACAACAAGATCGCCACTGGCTTCTATTCTGATCCGTATCTGGTAACGTCTCTAGGCAGTGTTGCACCATCTCCCGGACCCCAGCCAGGGAGTCGTGAATTACCAACAGAATCCAGCCCTTTGTAGCTTTCTTTCATACCACGACACCACGTCATACACTGACCACCTCCGCTCTTTTCAACCAGTCCCAGCGTGGGCAAATAATGAACGACGAGGAATTCTCTGGGACGACGTTCGTAGAACATGTCCAAGCCACCGAAGTCGATGTTTCGAGATGGTGACACCAATTGGATTATCATCTCTGCGCCCGAAATCACGATCCCGAACCTCTGCATTACTAACATGGTGTTGCCACTGGATGTCAGCAATCCTTCGGAGACAACGATGATCAAACACAGAATCGTCTAACGTCCTCAACTCGGAGAGGCCAGGTTTCACAAGCATAGAGCAAAACTGCTCTCACCGACGTGTTGTAGATCCGACCTTTTGCAGCCAGACTGACATCACGAAGGCACCAAAGGAGGCCCAGATTGGCATAAACCGCTCTGGCTTTCACCATACATGCATTGATCTCATCACTCACGCCACCACCAGCACTTATGCAGCTACCTAGATACACGAACTTCTCAACTAATTCTATCTGCTCACCACCCAGGATGAGTACAGGATTAGAATCCTGCCAGTCTTGTAGAAGTACTTTGTACTTCGAAGGTGTGAAGCACATACCGTACCTATGGACATTGATTGTCAACTGATTAAGTGCGGATTGCATGGCTTGGGTGTCATCGTACACTATGACAATATCATCCGCATACCCAAGGTCGAGAAGTCTTTCTCCAGGCAACGGATCCACACCGCCATTACTTACATCCATCAGAGCTGTTTCCAGAATGTCATCGATGGCAAAGTTGAAGAGGAATGGTGAGGTTGGGCAACCCTGCCTAACCCCACTGCTCGAATGAAACAATGGAGAGAGGTGGTTGTATGCCCTCACTCTACCTGAGGTGTTTGTATATAGGGCCTTTAGGATGTTAATAAAGTTCTCAGGCACACTCTTCTTCAATAGACAATCCCAGAGAACCGTCATGTCCAACGAATCAAAGGCATTCCTGATGTGAAGAAACACTACGATTGTTGGCCTTCCATACGTATGACAGCGTTCCAACATTTGGCGGAGGGTGAAGATATGATTAATACATCCTCGACCAGAACGAAACCCAGTCTGCTCCTCACGAGTCAATCTTTCTCGGGTTTTGAACAACCTACGAAGTATGACGGAAGCCAATAGCTTGGATGCAATCGGAAGTAGACTTATCCCCCGATAGTTGTTACAGGAACGACGTGAACCCTTTTTAGAGATAGGGCCAACTATCAACTCATTCCATGACGTTGGTACACTCTCTAGCTCCCACACCTTTGTAAACAACGTTGTCAGTTCCTTAGTCAGAAAGTCACCACCATCTTTAAAAAGAGCCGGAGGTAAGTCATCTGGGCCAGGTGATTTGTAACGCTTCAAGAGTTGGAGTTCCATGCGGACTTCCGTCTCATTTGGTGAATCAGTCATCACTGGCCATGGAGAACAGGACAGTCTGATCGATGTTGCCGGAGCAACAGGCCAGTTGAACTGCCCTTCAAAGAATTGGTGTAAATGCCTAAGATTTTATGTCTGCATGAAGTTAATCGAACTGTTCTTGACCAATATCAGCGCTGTTCTAAATTATTGTATCATAGGTTAGAATATACCGTGCCTTTACTGTTTTAGTTTAAATACTGTGGTTCATTATGCAATCTACCATCGAAAACTATTAAAAACGGCTCTTTTTAGATCGTGTTCCGTAGCTTTTTAAATTTACTGTTGATAAGAAGTATATCTAACTTTTTTTTGAATGTTTCTCTTCTTATAGCTGAAAGAAGAACTCAATCGTCTGAAAAAATTGCAACTAAGAAGTTTAGCGTCTATTATTTCAAAGTGTCAAGCTGAGTTAGTCGTATGGTGGGAAAATTGCTTTGTTGGTCGAGATGTTCGTCAATCATATTTAATTTCTGAAGGTCAAGAGTTAAACGAGTCACTACTTATATCGCTTGAATCTGAAGTAAATTTACTAAGTATTAAAATAAAAACTTTTAGATAACAAAATGGAAATCATTTTACTTGGAAAATGAACCACTCTTCAAGGCAATCGAAACGTGGCAGTGCATATTATCGCGTCTTCGAATGTCCGAGGTAAATACTTAGTGTATTTTTAGTTTGTAATTTTCCCTGTAACATTTAGACTCGTAATTTATATCTTTCTCTTCAGTTAGTATTTTGCTGGATAATTGACAGTAATATTCTCACAACTTTGCTTGTAATTCTGGTAACAATCTTTATATATTTATGTTCGGCTATTGTCCATTTCAACGCGCTGTAATGTTTAAACGCAGATGTTTATTGAATTTCATTTTCCGTATTCGTAGGTATTTTTTGTTCGTTATTAATACGTTGCAACGCAAATTACTTAGCATATTTTCACAAAGGTATCAATTTAAAGCGTGTATCTCACTCTAACTCGAGTTAGGATCTAAGAGGGTTCTCTCTGTACTATGGACAAGACAACGGTTTAAGTCAGTGACATAGTAAATATGAATGGAATAGCTAATAGCTAATCCGCACTCTGTGAGTTACACTGATTAGTGTAGACCAAATGTATTAATAAAAAAGGTGATATTGATCTATCTACATATATCGTTAGTTAATACAGTTTTAATGGACATTCTTACCAGTTTAACTTAACGTTATTAACTAGTGCTTGTTAAGTTGAATTATTTGTCTTATCGACGGTATGTTCACCTTTTCATGGGTAGTTGAACTTGTATGAGTTAATACGTGTGAAAATCTTTATAAATGTAAGTAATACGAAGACTGAACGTTTGAAAACCATTATCTTCGTAGTATAGTTTTTCGGAATATCTATTCGAATGAGGACTTTACTTGGTTACACAATAAAAGAATTGTTACCAGATACTTGTGTAGGATACAAATTTTAAGTGTAAGGATTAACAATGCTATCCGTGTGCTTCAATCAAAGACTGAGCGAGGTTCAAACCCGCGATTTTGTGGTTTAAAGTCGGACGCTTTAATCATTAAGCCACCTCTCCACGTTTATTTACATTTTCATATAGGAAAAGTCGATAGAAGAGCCCCATATTCAGTAACTAATGCTAAATACCACTATGATAAGGATCGACGAGAAAATGCTTTAGACTAAATTTGATTTTTTTCAGAATAGGGATCTTTAGCGGGTTGGTTACATGTATAATCACTTTCACGTAAGATGTTGTTTGAAGCTAAATAAAGTCTTGCACCTGCCGGGTTTCAATATAAAGCGGAATGATAAAGTTAATCACATCAGTCATCGTCAACATATGGGTTTGCGTGAACGTGTCATAATATGGATCAAACAAGGTTAATTGTGAATTTTGTCGTTGAGTCAACGAGAATATGATTCGGGGTTTAAGGCTTGGGTTAACAGTGCTACAATCTGATTTTCTAAAAATTAGTTATTCTATGGTTCCGTTCCCAATTGTAATTTGAATCAATATATATTTGTGTTAAGTATTGCGTTGTCCACTTCTGTTCAACTTACTTTATTAAGATGTTCAGTTTCCATTCACTCATTGTCTTCATCAACATTTGGTATCCGCTCAGTATTGTTGATTTTTACACTACAAGATCGATCATGAGCATCGTAGCTGTACTAACGGATTTACTGTCGTTGAATTTAAAGATTTTTAAAATTCAAAATTTTGTAAAGCCACCAATATTCGAGATTATCTCTGTTTGGTCTAGTCCCTGGACTGATAGTACTCGTTAAGTTGCTACTTTTAGACTTATCATTCTCCAGTCGACCTGCCTGACGTGACAAGACCTTGAGAAATAAGTATTTTAACATGGCTCAGACCAGAAATTAGTGACTTCAAGCACTGATGCCACGGTTTGGTTTGGCCGCTCCTAACTTCCAACCATTCCCAACACTACACAGCATTGCACGTCGTGGTAATCGGTGTTCGGGCATACGCAACACGTGACCCAACCATCTCAGTCGATGAAGATTCACAACTTCATCAACTGACTTACCATCATTCCCTAATACCCTGCATCTAACCTCACTATTACCTACCCGGTGATCCCAGTAGTATTTCTAAGGCATCTCTGGACGAATACTAGCTTACGAGTATCTTCTACTCTTAATGGCCATGTTTCGCAGCCGTAAAGTAGGACAGAACGGACTGCCGCGCAGTATACTCGTCCTTTTATTGATAGACGGATATCTCGCCTTCGCCATAGGTGACGTAAGTTGGCAAAAGCCAAACGAGCTTTTCGAATCCGTGCTGAGATTTCGTCCGATACCAACCCATTAGGGCTGATCAGACTTCCAAGATAAGTGAAGTTGTCAACTCGTTCGACTACTTCACTCTATCCTTAGTTCAGGTTGACTCAGACCAATCCTGAGGCAGCAGCTTGCATTTAGAGGGAGAGAAGCGCATTCCAAACATTCTGTCATTGTTGCTTAGTGCTACCAAAAGACTCTGCATTTTATCAGCGTCTTCATCAGACAGGACTATTTCATCTGTGTATTCTAAGTCGATAAGTGGACCTCCTGGAAGGAGATCAATAGCCGAAAATTCAGTCGACGAGAGCGTTATTTCCATCAATAGGTCTATGAAGAAGTTAAACAAAAATGGAGAAAGTGGACATCATTGACGGACACCACTTGAGGTTGCAAAAACATTACAGTTCGCCATAAGCTCTGACTCGACTAGTAGTGTCTGAGTAAAAAGCCTTCACAAGGTTTATGTACTTCTGAGGTACACCTTTCGATGACAGACACTGCCACAGAATCTCGCGGTTTACGGAGTCAAATGCTGCTTTTAAGTGAAGACCACCATTGTCGGACGCCGATAAGTATGCCTGTGTTATAGAATGAGCATCCGACTCGCGACTTCCTAAGGAACTCGGCTTTCGTCATGAGACATCGTAGCTCTTCTACATGAAGACCTTCTAACTCCTAGGGCAGATTTTAAGTGGTTTGGATTATTTTTCCTGGTTGGGGTTTTTAGCTAGCTAGTTTTTAATGGGGTGGGGTCACTAACTTCATACCTAACCCTCCTTTATACGGGCTTGGGACCAGCAGTAACCCCGGAGGCGCTTCAGGCGGAGTTGGCATGTCCTTATGTGCAAACTTTTTATATTACTACAATTGAAGTAACTGCTTCTATGAATTTGGTATTCGTCTTGTGCTAATGAGGTATGGCAAATCAGACTGATGCATGTATGTTCCTGATCCTATGTTGTAGGTGACTAACTAAATGACCAGGTTACTAAAATTAACAAAAGTAGTCTTTCTCCCAAACATTTTCCATATCTGACAACCTGATTGCTGTTTACAATTAAAATTAGATTAGCGTATTATAAATGACATTGTTTATTAGAATAAGTGAATAATTTGTATAACGAAGAAATGCTTTGGCACGTTTACAGGTACCATTTCGTAGAAGAGGCTGAACACCCATGAATTATGTTACGTCCATGGTATTCTTATTTAGAAATCGAAAATGAGAACGTTGATCGTCTCTATAGGGAATTGCTATGTAAAATACATAAGATTATAGTATATATACGTCTACAAATGTTCTATGTAGTTAACTGAAAATGACATGAGTTATGGTAAAATTTCTGCATCCATTCGAAATGAGTAACTCACTGTAATGTCACCCAGGCTTTTGCGGGCAAGCTAAAAAGTGGGAAAAAAGTCATTGGAACGTTTTGTTGTAACCTATTACTTGCTTACTTATGCCTGTTATCCCTTGTGGAGCATACGCCAAAGACCAGGATTCTTCAACTAACTCTGTCGTGGTCAATGCTTTCCGGTTGTTTACAATTGCTATCAAATCTTTTGACGTCTACCTCCAATTCCTGATACAGTGTGTTTCTTTTTTTCCTCTTTTCCTATTTCCTTCAGGATTCTGATTTAGGGGTTGCCTCATGATACAGTTCGGTTGTTTCCTCAGTATATGTCCTACCCACCTCTCGCATCTTCTAATTTCCTTTTCAGCTGGGGGCTGATTTGTTTGTTATTTTGGGTTTTTGCTGATAGTATCTGGTCGACGGATATTGAGTATCTTGCTCAAACAACATCCTGTACCTTTTTAATAATGGTTGTAGTAGTTTTCCACATTTCAGCTCCGTATAATAGAATTGTCTTGACGTTTGTATTAAAGATTCTGACTTTGATGTTGGATGACAGTTGCATTTTGGTAGAGTTTCGTTTTTGAGGAAGATGGTGTGGTCGTTGAGCTTTGATTATATTATCAGCACGAACTTCAGGTAGAAGTGAATTATGCGGATTTCGTCACATATGACTGTCAGCTTGTCTTGTCGACATATATTCTATTGGTTATTGTTGTTCTTTGACCTGTCATTTTCGGCCTGTTTATTTTGGTGGTATCTCCCTTTTAACTGATTTTCTGTCCTATATTCGTCTATGATTTCCCTAATTGGTTTATAGATTGGTTCAATTTCGGTGTGTTCGTTGATTGCTGATTGACTTGAGTGTCAAGCCTCTAAAAATTGCCTGCTGTTCTTAGTATTAGTTCAAGACAGGATTTCAACATTTGTCTAGTCGAATGTGTGTCCACAGTTGTTCACATGAATTGATATAAGCAAAGATATATCATGGCGTTTTACCGCTAATCGATGTTCATGCAGGCAAAGATAAAGGAGTCGTCCACCTTGTCCGGTACGGTATTTTTCATATTTGGATAGTTGATTTTGTTGATGATCGGTTTCTCTTTTGTCATTTCGTCTTTTGGTTTGCCATAAGGTTAATAGAAGTGATTTTGCTGGTTCATGTACTATTCCTATTCCAAAAGGCTTTAATAATCTCATATTTTTCTGATATTTTTTATACATATGGTGGGATGACCCTTTTGTTGGTTTCTGTATTCGATTTCTTCTTTACTGACGAGTTGGGTTGAAATGTTTTAGTGAACTTGAGTGGTTAGCTGTTCATTTGAAGGGTGGCCATTAGATATTTTTCTCCATTTTTCCGCGCTACAAGTATGCTGCAGTGTATTCTCGCCTTCGTGCATAAAGTTTGTACGCAGTTGATTTTGTGAGATCCTTTTTCGTTATTACTTTAGTTAATTTGTGTTGGTCGGCTAACGATGTACTTGCGTCTCCAGGTTTCCTGTGTCGGTCCTGGTGATCAGTACATCCAAGAATGATAGTTTGTTGTTCAACTCCTTTTTCATCGTGAATTTTATGTCATCGAAGATGTTGTTGATCAGTTTGTGGTTGTTTCCTAGCTCGTCCTCTTTAGTGATGACGAAACTGTCGTTCACATAAAAAGTCTACAATTTTGAAATGATCAGCGGTAAAATCGATACTCCCAGTCTCTGCATCACTGCTTCTGCAATAAGTTTTGATATTGGTAATCTCATCGGTTTCCCTTCCGTTTGTTTGTATATATTATTGTTGAACTGAATATATGTTGTTAAGCATGAATCGATGAGTTTTAGAAGACTTTGACTTAGAAGCTTCGTGTACTTTGGGAGTTTTGTGTCGTTGGGGAAGACCACAAATAGGATTTTATTTTGCTAAACTTGGTTTTATTGAGATCCTACGTTGTAGATGACTGACTGACTCACCAGACACCATGGTTTGTTGATAACTCTTGATTCCGATCAATTCTTTTATATTGGCCTCTGGTAGAAGCCATTTAAGGAATTACCAGGTATTTTTCGCATACTTGTTTGTCCAAAACAGTTTGTGTACTTCCCCAGTTTTCGAGAAAGAGTTAAGCGACTTTACATTCCCAGTCTTATTGCTTTATTGGTTTAGTTTTATAGTTCACGCAGGATGTTTCAACAATCATCGTACTTTAAGCTCCAGACAACTAGTCAGTTATCGTAACTCTTAAATATCTTAATATTTTTAAATACTAATAACTGTTCTTTTTTCTAAGCAAAAAATGAAAGATCCTTCCGTTTTAAAAAACCGATGCGGGATTTTGTTGGTTATTGATAAAGAAATTAAACAATTAAAGCGTGATCTCAGTCGTCAGTATTCTATCTTAAAAGAAATTTCTATGAATTACCCAAATGTAACAGTTCATGGATTATCAATTCTTGATTACTTGGATTTCTCCGAACATCAATGTAGAATAGAAAAAGAAAATCAGTTAGTTAATCTTAATACTTTATCCATCTGTCACTTTTTCTCTTTGTGTATACTAACTTGTTAAATGATCTGTTGTACCACGTCTCATGCCGTATTTTCCCGTTTCTGGTTATAGGAGTTTCAATTACATTTTGCCCTAGCTTTTGTTATACTATATCGTAAAAACGAACACGGTGTTGTCTCAGCCGAGTATGATAACAACAATCTAAACGTAAAATTATTGGAAATCAATGTTTAGACCTATGATTTACAACTATCACATTTAGCTAACTTTTAGTATTTTATAAATACAACATAGAAATTTCAAAACCATGCAAATTATCTTGTTAAATATACTTTTTTATATGTGTAACTGTAGTCCAGCATTATGACTACTTCATTCTTCACTATTGTCTCAAACGTAATTACTATTCCGCTTACATTCAGTCTTTAGATATCCAAATAACATCAATAACTGTCACAGAACAGAAATATCCCAGTAGAATGTCTTCGAGATAATTATTAGAACTTTGTATATCACTCGTTTTGGTAACTGTTATTAGATAATTCACAACGGTGTGTAAATTTTAGAAGACAATAGAAAGTATTGAATACTGTTTATTACTGTACAGCGCGGATCACAAACAAACAGCGAATACGAGCAGAAATATGGATGCGAGCGAATAGGGACGATTGAATTTATAAGATTCAAGTGCATATATATAGGAAAGCGAATGAGTGATATAAACATCAAATATTTATGGTAGTAAGAGGGATATATGTGTAGGCTATAACACGTATGGGACGGGATGGTGGGGAATAAAATTCATTAATTTCCACCCTTTCTATTTTTATCAGTTTAGGGCTGTGGAGATTGCTAAGTTTAAACTGATATCATGAATGGATCAATGCTAGACTACCATTAAGAACCTGGGAACACTGGACTGCCGTTTCGTCTTGCACGCGAACGTTTAACCTCTAGACCTATGAGCCGACATCCAACCGTGTTAATGTCTAACTTCCACCAATCCAAGATATTGAGCGACCGTCCACCATTGTCTTAAGTCAGTAACTACTTCACAACAAACATGGTTGAAATCCACTGGTCGAGGCTTCGAGTCCCGCTTAGGGGGTCGTGTATTATCCCACTAAGAATAAATTGGAATATGACTTAAATGTCAACTGTTGTACAGATGAAATACGTATAATTCCAAAATGGTGTAGTATAGGGTCTCAATGGTGAATAAACTGTACATGCGAACGAATCGGACAAAATTGGGAAGTCCCTTCTTAATAAACAAGTTTATTGTGATCATAGTTACTCGTTTTCCTGAAAACAAATTAACCTAAAGAACAAGTGAAAATAAACATGTTCCTTAGCTACAGGATTCAAGCTAGGAACACAAATAATCCACGAGAGACTAAAGGTCATGTGTTTCAGTCTCGTGTGCGGAATCGTGGATGTTCACTGCTGAGCAGTACCATGCTAGGACAAAATGGCCATTCAATGATTCCAGGTTTTCACTAGTGGCTTAACATTGATCGGTTCATGATTTCAATGAAATTATAAAAAGTATGTTTACATTTCAGTAAAGGAAATGTTTTGAACAAATTGTTACTCTTCAAATGACAATCTGTTACATAAGTTCATTGAAGGTCTTAATAAGATTAAACGTATACAGACTCAAGCGTTGGTTAAGTGCAATGATTTCATAGTATTAATTACAACTAGCTCATGTTTTATATATTATCAATCATATATTTTAGTGAAAATGTTTCTTGTCATTGCATTATTGCTTTATGTTTTTATTAATCCACACCATAGAAATCCAGGAAATCTATCTAGTTCCTTTATTAAAGTTGGAAATAGTGCTAAGAGAGCTTTTGATGCGAATAAGTCAACTCTACTTACTCCAATAAGTGGAAAAAAACCGCGTACAGATTTATTAAATGTAAGTGGTTAATTGTCACATTTTTTTGTTCAAAATCCATTGGTTTATTCTTGTGGTGGTTGGTGTTCAATATAATACTTAAACCTCGTGTACAGTTCGTCCTGATAACTGTCTTTAAATAATGCTCCAACTATGTATTAATCAGAAGGCGAATACAAAGTTTTGACTAAGTATATTATTGCACCACGCACAGATAACCGAAATTAAAGGTACGCTAAGCAAGAATGAAAGATTAGTACGGAAATGCAAGCGAGTGAGGGAGTTGGCGAATCAGTGAACAGGATTAAAATGCACATATATATGAAATGAATGAGTGATAGAATCAATTAAGCGACTAATAGTAAGGCTAGCAGAATGAATATAAATGTAGACAGTAAGCATACATATTCATACAAATGCAACAATAATAGAGGTACAAGGGTACAGATAAATTTTTATTTTACGGATGACTTTCCGTTAACAAAAGGGCTTAACCGAACTAAATGTGAACAAACTGAATTGTACGTGAGCTGCCATATTCTCTTTCTGTTTTTTAAAATTCACAACATAAGCAATAAAAACGTTCGTAACAGTTGAACATCACAATTCCTATTAATTCAATTTATACAGTCGAGTAGTTTTAATATCCTGAAAGTTTGGTACCATTGCTGTCAAAAGTCATTAGTCATGGAATATGATACACAATTTTGTGCCTACAACTGATTAGCATGTGTTCATATAACTATTATTTACACTGTTTAGTAGTATTAAATTTTGCTGCTACACCATCAATTCTAGTATTCTCGAAGAATATAAAACAACCAAAAAAACTATTATGTATAAAATTATTTCTTCAATTTTGATCTCAGTTCATGTCAAGTCAATCGTCAGTCAGTCAGCTACAACGTAGGACCAGGCACATATTATGCATCGGTCCAAGTTGCTATACCTCATTAACACAACAAGATGGACACCAGATTCATATAAGTGGTTAATTCAGAGGTGGTAATATATAAAAGAAAGATTGCAAATAAGGATATAGTACAAGAAGAAAGAATTAGTTCGTAGAAAGAAAGATATGAAGTGATTTTAATCTCTTAGTTTAAGGAAAGACAGCAAGTGTATACACCGACGCCATTGTGACCGATTCTGAGCCATGTCACCAAGAGTCTCCAACCATTGATTACGATAGTTACGCGGACCCCAACCAAGTAGTCTGCATCTACCAACATGGCTCAGACTAGAAGTTAGTGACTTCAAGCACTAATGCCATGTTTTGGTTTGGCCACCCCTAACCTTCTTCCAACCATCTCCAACACCGGTTAGCATTGCACGTCGTGGTAATCGGTGTTCGGGCATACGCAACACGTGACCCAACCATCTCAGTCGATGAAGATTCACAACTTCATCAACTGACTTACCATCATTCCCTAATACCCTGCATCTAACCTCACTATTACCTACCCGGTGATCCCAGTAGTATTTCTAAGGCATCTCTGGACGAATACTAGCTTACGAGTATCTTCTACTCTTAATGGCCATGTTTCGCAGCCGTAAAGTAGGACAGAACGGACTGCCGCGCAGTATACTCGTCCTTTTATTGATAGACGGATATCTCGCCTTCGCCATAGGTGACGTAAGTTGGCAAAAGCCAAACGAGCTTTTCGAATCCGTGCTGAGATTTCGTCCGATACCAACCCATTAGGGCTGATCAGACTTCCAAGATAAGTGAAGTTGTCAACTCGTTCGACTACTTCACTCCCTATCCTTAGTTCAGGTGTTGACGCAGCCCAGTCCTGAAGCAGTTCATGTCAAAGGATTTTTCTAGTCTTATTAGTGTATAGGCAATTCTCTATTGCATTTGTTAACAGTTATTCAATCAGGTTTGAATTCATACTTTCATAGCGTTACATGTTGATAATTTGATTAATTTTGTTGCTCAGGTTTTAACCTGAGTCAGCCATTTATAAATAATTTGTAGTAGCTTGTACAATACATTTCAACTTCATACCAAAAAGCAAAATGGTCAACACAATACTGCTATTGGCAGCAGGAAATCAACCATAAAAAATATAGTTCGAAAATAATGAATGAATTCGTGAAATGAAAGGTGCGAAATGTTGCTATGACTTATTATTTAGAAATAGATATAGAACCAGTGCAAATATACTCGTGCTACAGATTATGATCTCTGTTACCCGCCTTTTATCCGTAGACATCATGACCATACAGACTGCAACCAGGAAGTGTAAATATCTATAATTTGTTCAGACCAGTAACTACTGATCTTATAAATCGATACCAGTTAATATTTTCTCTCCATGTATCTATCTTCTCAACTATCCCTATACACTGGGCGTCATATCGCGTCGGGTTAAATGGCAACTTGGGTTTCTTAGCTAATAAGTTGGTGATGTATGGAAGTCAATTCCCTGTATCAAATCGTCCGTCCTATGTTAACTCATTTTAGTCAAAATGAGAATGTAAGTACTTTGTTCCTGACGCTTTCAGTTAATCTACTCATTTAAATCATAGTATATCATTTTGTTAATTATATTCAAGCGGCGATCTGAACTACTTAGTTATTTGAACTCATTTTAAAAAATTCCTGTTTGCTGTTCTCTAGAGGTGCAATAAACTTATACGGTGTCTAAATCACTTTACATTTCTGATAAGATCTTCTGGAGTGTACTGAATAGTCAGTCATGTTCAGTGATATATTTAGCCTTTTTTCAGAGAATTTCACAAATATCTTTTTTATTTTTCGAAAAAATCAGTCCACCATAGCAGCATTCAGTAGCAATTCCAAATTAAATGCCGTGCAATCGCCACTTTTGGCTTGTTCTAGTATGGTTTCATTACATGGAATTGGTTCTACAGATTCTTTGTCATCAGTTCACATGCCTATAACAAAGGCCAAATCTTCAGTTCAAACTCCAGTCACTTCCTGTGTTTCGTCGTCGAGTTCATCTCGGAAAAAAATAGCCTCAACTATATCTACAAAACGTCGAAGTGCAAGACTGAGTGGAAAGAAAGTCTGCTCAACACTACGTGTTTTACAGGTATAAGATTTCACATTTTACTGTTACTTACTGTAAACGTTAACATAATTTATTTGCATTTTCACATCGTTAAGAGTTGAATTTAGTTTTTTTTCAGTAGTGCACAAAATCATTTCTTTTCAAAGCAGATAATCATTTGCAAATATGTTTCTATGATTGAAAGTCAGATACTTTAAACATAAATTTTATATGAATATTATGTCATGACGCTAAACAAATTCAAGTTTTGGGTTATGGTTTTCCATCTAATCCACTTAGTAATTAAAGCAATGCATGACAACTATTTTGAAACTACGTATGGACTCATGCTCGCTGCCTTCACTGTCTACATCTTTGTACAAATCAAACTATATATCTGTCTGTCTATTTAATATTTTACTGAATACATAGAATTTGGTACAATTGGGTATCAATAATATTGTGTGACAAATATTTTTATTTGGCTTGAGATATTACCTGACCTCTTAAACCGCAAAAGTTAATTTTCCTTTGTTAGACACTTCTTAAGTCTTTGGGCTAGAGGTTTAACCCACATAGCAGTATTAGGAGATCCCGTCTTATGATAGCCGATGATCAAAATTAGGTTCAAACGTCATTTGTTTCCTCAAGATCCTGGGACCCATGTTCACCGTAGGTTTGTTGTCAGTACCTTCCAATTATAGGTAAATTTTCCGTATTCAGTAACTCAGTTTATGAGTCCGACGCACGCTTTATGTCCGTTGATTTTCGTGAACAACATCCTCTCCACGTAAAGGCAGTAAATAAGACATCCCTGATAGAAACTATAAACGCATGGGTTTACAAAAGAATTTCTAGAGGGAAAGTAGACTCTCCTGCCGTTATCCTTACCTGGAGATTTACAAGCTTATCTGTTTTTAAAATTCTCAATCACAATGTATAGACGTGTATTATCGTACTCTCTGACTTTAAATTTTTATGAGAATGCCAAGTTGTTAGTGTTTACAGATCTATCACAGATCAGTAATTAATAAGCATACCAACTTGAATGATAAGCTCCCTCATTCTACCTAAAATTGAATTCCTGTTGTTATTTTGTTAATTATTAGGTGAAAAATATACAAAACAATAGTGATAATCCTTTCCTTTCTCCTCTCTCTACGGCACCTAGATCTGCTGTGGTAAGTTAATGTCAATTAAATATGCATTTGTCTACTGCAGAAACTTTATAACTCTTTAATGATTGGATTTAGACGTTACTCTACCGTCTTTTAGTTTAGATCTTGACATCCAAGGTTTGGTGTATGGGTTGTCCAATAAATTACTTGATCCAATTTTTTCTTTTGTATTAATTGTTTCGGTTGATGTATTTTTTAATGTCTGGTACTCTATATCAAGCCCAATTTATTCATTCTTCCGAAACCACATTTTGACCTTGTCACTTACTAACCCTGACTTTTTAAAATGATTGTATGTCTTAGTTGCTTTCCCTATGCATTATGTGTTTGTAATTTATTTTTGTCTGAATGGGAATATTCAGTCACGTTTGACCAAAACAAGTTGGCTCACTCGACATTTCGTTTCTTTGATTATCTGTCTGAACCAATGAGTGTATGAAATATGCATATTTAAAATTCATCCTCGTATTTGGCTTATTTTATTCCGTTATTCTATAAAGTGAATGAAATCGATAGTTGTATACGATGGTTGGCGGCATGTATATTCCGAGAGCAATCAGCATACGATTTAACTGGAGTCAAATATCGGGCCACTAAAATTGTTTTCTAATAATCATAGACAGTTTCTCAACAAAATACTCATAATTCTGTCTATGAAACAATGCATTTAGATTGTATTTTATAACCTGTATTCACATCAGGATAATCAAGTTACAACAAACCGATCTAAACAAAAAGGGTGTTTAGTTGATCAGATCAAAATTTTAGTAGTATTAGATCCATCATTCATAATCGTTTTAGTTAATTGATATGCAGATTTTTATTCATACGTCCATGATAGACTATTCTCAGACATCTTATTTGTAAAATTGTTTCTTGTTTTTAAAATATAGAAATCTTCACGTATTGTAAATAACACGCCGACACCATCTGTGGAAAATAGAATACACAGAGCTCCATTCCGTACTTGAATTTCATTTAAAGTATTTAGTTATGTATCCTCATTTGTACAAAATCATAATTATTTTTCATATTTACTTTTCATGATTGTGTATATACGCGTACGTTAATCCATAAAACACTGTTAAATTGTTTACTTTATTTCTTTTCAAATTCTCTATTAAATCTCTTCTGTTAGTATAGAATAAGACTCGCAGGTATTGCTTGGTTAAATTTGGCTGTATCACTTTCAGCTTTTTAGTAGCATCCCACTATTTAAGCTGTGATAAGTATCAGGAAACAAAAATTGTCTAGACTATTTAACATTGCTTAAAACATTTAGAGTAACATTGTGTGTTGCAAAGTCACCCTATTTAACTAATAAGTCAGCTTACATTCTCTAATAGATAATAAATAGTCAGTCAAACATAAACAGAATTTCCATGATCTCCAAGTTTGATTCTGTGAATAATTGACGTTTCCTAAATACTTTCCCAGTGGGTTATGGACGCTGACAGCTATATTAACATCAATTGTAATAGTGTTACACAGCACGTAGATTTATATATTTTAAGTGCAACAAGTAAAACTACACTACATACGATGCTGATATGATATGGACTGGGATATAGATGATAATCTGTGGCAGACGCATGACTCTCATAATAGACTGCACATATATACTTTAGTCTCGTCATGACATCTGATCCATCTGGCATATCAAAAAGCCGTACAAAAGTTTGCGGAATGGTTTCCTGCATAAAATTTCAAATTATTTTACTTCAGCTTAACACAATGTATTTGCATTAAGAATTCATTACTTGGCATTCGTTGTCACTCTTCATCGCAAAAATCTTGTTTCCTTAGGTCCTTCGAACTAATTTTGGTGCATTACATTAAATTACTTGTGGTTTTGAAGAAGACTACGGTGATTATGTTTACAAAATATATATCATTTGACAGGAAATATATCAACGACCAACTCGCATTTGCGTGTAATTATCGTTTAGCTGGTATGCAACTTTGCTACTTGAAACCTTGTTTAATGAAGCTTTTAAATTGTAGTTTGATGGTTTCAAAGAAGTGTGCAGACTATAGACCCACACACTCTGACTGACAACCGTATGATCAACCTTTATAATGGCTACAAAGGATGACGGCTTTGTGTATTTTAGGTACAGCGAGTAAATCTACACTGTATATCTCTGCAACATAGATTGAAAAGTTAGTGTTCAGTTACCCAAGACTAGATTATATTTCATGTAGGTAGTCTTATTATCTTGATAAGATATTTGAACAATTTAATTAGATTATCATTAGGTGCTTAAAATCTGCAATATTTCAGAATCGAAATAATAATTGGGGTCTACCATACTTATAGAATCAAACGTAGTCAAGGATTTTGTGCGAACAAAAATTCTGAAAACAAAGTTTAAAGAAATCTTATTAAAATGCGACACTTAAGTAACAAATGCAACAGAAGGCTTCGTTTGTCACAAAAAGAACAAGGTATTAACAGAGCTCTATATGGTTTGAATTTACAGTGGTTATTAGATGAAGTCAACGCTGGGTAGTGGTAATTAGAACTAATTTCGGCTTGTTTAAAAACCATAGATTCAGGGAACAGCAATGTGTTCAAAAAGGGGTTTTGTCAACTGAGCAAAGGAAGATTAGCAACCGTCTGCTTTTGAACTCAGAATTTCGGATTAGTGCTTGTTTTCTACATACCTTAGGAGTTCAGTGTGATGTGTTAACTAGATCCCAGGGGATCACTGCTTGGTACATTTCTTGCTTTTAAGCACAAGGTCTTAGAAACGTGTCCAAAAGATTCGGAGTTCTCCTACCGATCGATTTGCTTCGGGGTATACACGTATTGGATACTCATTAAGCGATAAAATTAATAGTGTCTGTAAAATTCTGATTGAGTTCCTGAACATGTTCGATGGACGACGGCAAATCTAACTGTACGTTAGTTCTTGAATATTTCTTAAAATTCCTGCCTGATTAATCCCCGCGCTATTTTTTGGATCATACTACAATATTGTGACTTCATCTTTGCTCGAAAGTTTCTCTGTAGCGGATTTATTGGGACTTAGATACATCGTGGTCTGAAAAATTATTTCATTTTTTTTTTAGAAGAAGCGTATTTTTCAGACTGGTCTTGTTTTGCTTCTTGATCGTTAGGATAGTATCCTGAAACAGATTATACACCTTGTTTGAATAGATTTCTTTATAACTATTCCTCCTGGATGTTGAAATGAATAAGATCGTTTTCTCGGAAAAAATCCCATTTGTATGCAAAATAATAGACTCGAACAGGTTCATTTACACATACATTACAACTCATTTAGAACCATAAATTTCCTAATGAGCATTGTTCAGTATATATTCTTCCAATGTATGGAGTGTCGTCCTTTGCCCCGTTGTCATCATCATCTTTTCACTTTCTTCATCTTTCTGCCATAGATAAGCATCATTTAGATTGAAAAATGGATTATTATTTGTTTGAAATTGATATTCTTTCTCTTCAGGTAATTGATACGAATGCTTGTTAGCACATATATTATCATTCTTCTCTTTACCGTTTACTTGTAAATTTATTTTCATAGTATATGCATGTAACATCATATGTTTTAATTTATAATCCAAGTTAACATTATGCATTGTATAAACGTCATTCAGGTAAACGATATTAGGATGATCGAATGGACGACGAACGTAGGTGATATCACCAGCGATTGGATGACCGAGACCAACTGCGCAATGTACACGTAATTGATGACGACGACCAGTTTTAGGAATAAGAAGTACATGTGTGGCTGGTTCACCCATTAATTTGCCATAGTCCAAAACAATAACTGTTGTTAAAGATTCACGTGGTCTCTGAAATAAGATTACATACATTAGAAAGTAAAATGAAGATTTATGAATGTAGAAAGATGGAAACAGTGAACTACCTTACTTTTATTTCAAATGTAGTGTCATGCATCGTTCCTCGATCTTGGTGTTTCTCTTCAGTTTTTTCACGTTTAACACCCTAGAAAAACAGCTCTCAACTAGATCCTAGAGGTCTAAATTCGTCACTGAGGGAAAATATATTCCAGTTTTTAGTGTACTGGCAACTTCACAGTCATAATCGTTGTGAAGCTTGGCGCAAATATGATTCGACCCAAGTCGTCAGACTACATTAGTTTGACGAGGTGAAATTGACAAGATGAATAGCAAGAGAATCGAATTATTGTAGTAGCAATGAAAATGAGAAAGACTAAGCTTTGAGGATACTGTTCGGAAAATAGGATGAAAAGACACGTATAGAGGAATATTGAAATGGAAAGTAAATGCATTTGTGCTTGACAATATCATTAAATACAAGCTACCAATATCAGAATTACCCAGTTGACGATAAGTGATTTTTATAATTAAATTTAATGTACCTTTTATGGCTGTGTCCTTTGATGAAGTCATTTTGAAACATGCTTCTTCCAAACAATGTAAAATGTATATGAGGAAAATGATGCTTATAAACCTTTTAAAACGACCTCTTGACTAATAGCGTAATCAATCAATTCATAATTCCAATACTGTTAAAGACTATTTACTTACATGACATTCTGGATGTGTAATAGGAACAATTATCTTTTGTTTGCGTCCAGTGTTTGGCCAAATATATCGAAATGAACCAATTGGCATTTGGATATGATATACAAGCTTTGATTCATGTTTGACGAATGATGATGATAAATCTGAGTCACAAAATGACCCAACATAACCCCAAACTATAGCTAAATAATACTTCTTGACTTCTCTTTTCTCAAATGCACGCCTGATCTAAACATAAAACAATAGTGAAAAACACATAACAGATTGTGATATTTATTCTCAATATCACTGTTATAGATGTTGATGTGAGATCGATCAGTTGTCATTTTTCTGTTGGCTGTACCATAGAAGTGTATTTATTCCTGTTCATCTGAAAGTGTGATTATTGAGTCAAGGGAACAGTTATTTGAAGGCAGTCGTGGATGATCATTTTCTAATTTCAGAATTATTAGTTCCGTACTATTTACGACACTAGTTGGTACCGAAAATCTGGAGTGACGCACTGTGGATTTTCTTAAGTCATTTTACTCGCGGCTCAACAGGATTGCTGGAGATGTGGATGGACACCACCAGCCTAGAGGGATAGATTGTTAAGAATATCGCACAACGGGAAATTGAGAATGTTGATTCTCGAAATGGGTACGATGATGAAATATTGTAAAATTATTTTTAACTCCTTATACCACTCAAAAAGCTTACTGCTCTTTTGATCTGTGTTTCTTATTCGGTGGTACTAATGAAAAAATAATGTTCACATTATGACGAGTCATTTATTTGAACACATTAATATTGGTACAAAGGGGCACCGAACACATATGCGCCACACAATCTACTTGATTTGTTTGCGGGCTATGATACTGCCCATGTACCCAGACCGAAGCAGGTGGTTTTCTTGGGGAGCCACACCCGGAGCCTTCGACCTAAAAGTCTGGTCCACAAGGCGGTGGAGCAACTTCCGAAGATCCAGTCCCATGGTAACCGGTGGCCAACAATTGGTTCGTACGCCATTTGTTCCCTCAGGATATTGAAGCCCATGTGCACCATTGGTTTGGGATCAGGGTTTTCTAACTCCCCTAAATGGACCCTCCGTGTCCAACCCAGTTAAAGCGCCAAACATTCGCTTATCGTCCTCTCAATTTCGTAAACAACACCCACGCCTCGATAAGGCAGTGAGTAGGACTTCCGTGGCAGTGGCTGTAAACGCGTGGCCATTTCAGAGCATTTCGAGAGGGAGAGCTGGTTCCTCCCACCCTCGGCCTTACCAGGGCATTTGGGGGCAGTGAGTCATACAGTATTTGATTTATGTTTGCCGAGTTCAAATCATATCAATTACCAGGGAAAATAAACTAACTTGTTTTAGTTATTTGGATTATACATTTAAAGTTTACTCGGTTCTTCGAATGCAAATATTTTTGTCTACACAGCAATTCCTTGAGCGTGGAAATGTGGTCTGTTGGTTTAAGAACCCCGCTATCAGTCAATGGATTCGAAGTTTGGGAATAAATTAGATGCAGGGAACTGAGTAGTGCCTCATAAACACGATAGAAGTCAAATTTACCACATAAACCTGCACATGGTCAGTAGGTTCAGTTAAACTAAGAAAATCTAAATTATTGATGGTGTACAATTAATAACAAAATAGTTAACATGATAATAATTAATCAACAAAATCGTACCATACTTGCAACTTTTGTATCATAAGCGATGCATATTAAACCGCTTGTTGGACAATCGAGTCGATGAACAAAATGAAACATATTTTTTAGTTTCCAGTTAACATAGTGTGGACGGTTGTAGAACAACTACAGATAACAGGAAAACCGTTAGAATTATAAGTATGAAGTTATAAAACAAAAACATTAGCATCAATTCAGTTTTGAAGATGCTTGTGAATACTGGACTGCCCAGCGAGATACAAGTTAGTATACATAACATACTACTAATACTGTTGACCAATTTTTTTATTTCTATCTGATATGAAACCATAGTGGAGATGAACACTTGAATGTAAGCAAAATATGTGTTACTATAAGGTTTGGCCAAATGAGTCCTTACACTAATAAAAAAACTCGAATGACCAAACATCATGAGTACATACAACCATTTTTACGCGAAAAACTGACAGTCAAGATAGTAAAATAAATGCACAGAAAGTAAATGACGTACAAGTAAATACAATAGAGTCATATTCCTAATTACTTTCAAAGAATAGTTCTTATTTCAGACAGCAGATAGCTGTAACAAATTATACTTTGTTCATGGACTATTGAAATAGAAACTGCAATAGATTGTTACTATGTAACTTAAGAGATGCCAGCATAAATTTGATTTTCCGACTGTTAGAATGGTGTATCTTTTAGTCTTCTAGTCCCTTGTTGATCATTGTCACCGATTCCCCATTGCTGTGCCTTTTTAAAAGCTAGTAATTTAAATCACTAAACATTTGTTTGAAATTACGGTTTCTTGTACTTGCGAATCAAATGGACTTGGCTGACTAGTAATTTAGGTAAACTTGACCATTAGGTGGCTAATTGAAACCTCGTTTTATCTATAACAATCAAAAAGCAACTTATTTTTTCTACTCGACCGCTCAAACTGAATATGGAGCAGGATTGATACATGTAACTAAGTCAAGTGACTTAAGTAGCAAGCCACCGTTCTGCTGGTTTATGTACATCGATATATAGGATTAATCTACTAACGACAACTAACGCACTAAAGTAGTTAAGCAATAAACAACTTTCTTCAATTATTGTTTTAACCTCAAATAGTTCTTAGAAACATTTAGTATGTTAGGTAACCATTATTTCTCTGGCTAGTGTGTGGATATTAACCAGACGAAATGGGACAGTACATAATTTGCTATGATACAGAATTCATTGCGATATCAATGAAATGAAGTGGTTAGAATTGACCATTGTTTTTATTTTAATGTTGTTTTTTAATTTACGTTACTAAAGTAATCAAAGTACATAAGTACTACATTAATCTTGAGATCACCTCTACAATTTTGATAGCCCAACACATGTTTTAAAAATCCAGAGAATTGACTGACCTGCATTTGTAGAGTTAGACAGTTAATCCATGGGGTTGTGCAGTTTATAAGTAACTCAGGATGCTTATTTATAACTAAGAAGCCTTGATTCTCATGAACTACACGCAGGTCATTTATGCGAATCCAAGAGTCTCTTTTTCTACGCAGGATTTGATATAATATTATTATATTCCAAACGACAAGAACATAAATTCTAAGAAGAAAAACTCCAACTTCTGAAACAATATTGGATATCGCCATTTCTATCTGGAATAGTTACACCCTTCATTTAGTGCAGCTTATAAACGTGATACCACATAATTACAGAACAGATGAATCTAAAACAAAATAACCACAGTAGTAAATTTAAATACACAGAATATCTAGTGAAATGGTCAAAATTGGTATCATTATGTAGGTTAAAGAAACTTAAAATAACAAACCGAAACGGCGTTGAATACAAGGGTAAGACTCAGTCAATCAACAACGTAGAATTTCGTACGTAAGTACATCAGTTCGAGTTGCCATACCACATTAGCACAGAGATACAATTGTCGATTCAAATCCCGTAGTGGTAGAGATAGCAAAAATATAAGCAGTAATCGGAAACATTCGAGTTGTGTTATTTAAAGAATATAATCCAGTGAGAAAAAGGAACATGAAGAATAGAATTTGGGAGAACACAAATAGTGGACTCACCTGCGCCATTGCAAACGATTTTGAGCCATGCCATTCAAGGTCTATAACCATCGGTTGCTATTGTCTAGTGGATCGCAACCAGGTAGTCTACACCTACCAACATGGCTCAGTCCACTAGTCAGTGACTTCATGGATTTGTACCCTCTTACAAGGGTAAAAATACTAAGTGAACCTAAGAAATAGGCAAAACGAGTCCAGTTGTTAGTGGTTTACTAAGCAAATTCATTTTCTCTGATCATTTACAATTACATGTCAAATGTGGTATATGAGTACATTATAACGAATGAATGAGTATAAAGAATTGATGCGGGTAGCAGAAAATAATCGTTTTATTGTCGGGCCTTTACAACAACTCAGTAGGCGCATAAAATGGATTTACATTGAATAAGAAACCTGGGGACAATAAGCCTCAGTAACACGAGCGTATAGTTATGACAAATCGGTAGACAAAATTAGTAGTTTATAGAGTATTGATGTTTAGCTTTTGTCATATTTGCGTCTAGAATAATGGTACCTAGTGCAATATGGAAGCGTGAGGAGCAGTATGTGAGAGAAAAAGTGGAGACTACAATTTGTGGATGACTTTAGAACGAATCCCAGGTAGCCTTGAAAAATTCCAGCCAGGCAGAAAAAATTTGGCTTGCCGTAAGAACAAATCATACGAAACCCGAAAATCAGGACGGACACTTTCTAAAATGGTTTCGAAATTTTTCACGGTTAGGAAAAAGCTCTGCAGTTCTGAACCTCCATTGCATAAGTTAAAGAACTCATTTGTGTGACTCCGTAACAGTGGACATTTGAGGCCATGATATGATCGCAAAAATTCTTCTAGCTTCGACTATATTAGTTCTGTACATTGGTTTGTACTCCCGTGGTTTGGCTTACAGAATGTCGCCTATGAACAACGATACGAAGCATGTAAGCAAGTATTAGACAGACGTCGATATCCCCATCATTCGTCTGTGTACTTTGTGGTACCATGAGCACATACTCCCGTAAAATTGGAATAATCGTAGTAGCGTTACTGATGGTCTTAGTATCCAGTTTTAAGTTACCATAACTCGTCTTAGTGTCAGACAAGTTCGAGTGAATAAAGGCCACCGTACTAGCAGATTTTACCCAGCAACAGATATTACATCGTAACACATTTTCGCGACAGTCTACACAATATCTAGCAGTTACTTAATTACCGCAGTTATAAGTAAATGAACTTCTAAGTCATCTCATTTATTGTTGATGCCTAATTATAACGTCTCCATGAAATTAGCTGTAAACCGACCGTACACAACCGTTGTTTATTCATATAGGCACCGTGGACGAAAAAATAAACTAGACAAAAAAGTAAGTACACAAGATGCACTTACATCTAGTGATGATAACAAATGATGAAAACTCTAAATAACGCAAGAGTGAGATTCAGGCAATATTATAACTGAAATTAGCAGTTGGCAATGTACGGCTTCAAATTATTGGAGACATGAGTTACCATATAACAACGGGTTAGCGTTAACCTTCAAACAAACGCCTTCGAGCCAGCCACATACGTTAGAATGAATTTGCATGTAATAATAACCATTCCAAAATATTCGTGTGTATGTATTAACTTATAAATATGACATCTGCACCTTTTCACAATCGTTTTGTAGAACGTCTGGCTTGAAATGATTCGTTACATTCTTGTGGATCAATCCATTCAGGTCGGTTATTGGATTTTCGATTCACAGAGGTGAAGATAGGAGGTTGATTGGATCGTTTTAGTTATCGAAATATGTTACTGGGAAGAACATACTTGATTTTAAATCCATCAACAGAAGTTGCTGACACTACGTGCTCTAATACAGTACCAGTAAGGACACCCTGGAGCGTATCCAACAGCGAGCCACGAAATCAGTTCGAGGACTCAAAATTAAACCTTACGAAGAGCGCCTCCATTCACTTAACCTTTACCCATTAGAGTATAGACGTCTTAGAGGTGACCTTCTGATGGCTTATAGTATCCTAAACACTTCTGGACATCCTCTCAAACACCTGCGTAAGCTTAGTTCCAACACTAACCTAAGAAATAACACCCAAAAACTGGAGACACAACATAGCAGAACGGACTATAGACACAACTTCTACTCCTTAAGGGTTGTCAAATGCTGGAATTCGCTGCCGGCCGAGCGACTTCCCAGGAGTCCTTTAAGAGGCAACTTGATCTATTCTTAAGGACTAAGGACAGTATCACACTATGATTTACTAATTTCTTTTCCTCTTTTATTGTTAACATACCTAGGTTCCTGCCTGGAGGATTCGATGATCCCTTGCTACTAGACACGGAAGCCCGTTAAGCGAAAGCTTCTTCTATTCCGTCCATAACCATTTGAACCATTTTAATTTACTACATGGTGCACGAAACGAAACTATGGATGTAAGTGACTTTACCTCAGTTTTCGATCTCCATGGCAGCGTTTCTCCAAATCGTATGTTCTGGATTGGCAAAAATAGATATATTAACACCGAAATAATTATTCAATATCCAGCAAGTCAGTAATAGGCAACCTTATAAATTACCAAAGTAGATGATCTGTGTCGAATGAGTTGGGGCCTACTCGAGTTAAACGGAAATGTTGTGAACAACAAGTTGACGTCAGAGTTACACCTCACGGCTTTTACCTATGTTGGATCTCCTTTCCGTCGTATCCAGATACCATGATTACTTTGATGACCGTATAACACAAACGATGTTATCACAGGAATATGTTGGTAAGAGTAGGTACAAGGAACAGAATACTGTCACCACCACTGAGTCCGCCAGTCCATGGCGTTTAATTAACTGTTGCGCTTTGCTTGTTCTTGATTTCGACGGCTAATTTCATGAAGACGTTATAATAAGGCATCAACAATAAATGAGATGACTTAGAAGTTCATTTACTTATAACTGCGGTAATTAAGTAACTGCTAGATATTGTGTAGACTGTCGCGAAAATGTGTTACGATGTAATATCTGTTGCTGGGTAAAACCTGCTAGTATACGATAATACAATAACTGATGATCACTAGTAGAAAAAACTATTAGATTTCGACATAGCTTAATCATTTCAGATCATGTAGAGAATTTACTAAAATAGTTTTGTGTCCAACCAATCATTACATAATCATAGGAACTTTTAGTGGCCCACTATCTGAGTCCCATAATATCGTATGGATGATTGTTATTGGTAACATACATTCTGATTATTCTCGTATATAATTATCGACTTAGGTCGCATTAGTCAATGACGGAATTAAATAAGTCAAATACGAGGATAGATTTTGAATATGTAGAATTCATGCATTCATTGATTTGGACAGGCAATCAGGGAATGAAGCGAAGAAAGCGAAACGAAATGACGCGCACTGGAAAAGGCCTGTGAGCCAACTCCCTTTAGTCAAGCGTTAATCAATGTTTATATTCACACAAAAATAAGTTACAGACATGCGATGAATAGGATAAGAAATGTACACACATATGTGGGCTTAACATATCAACCGACACTACAAATTTTAAATGAGATGTTCGGTTTAACATATCAGAATATATTAACTTATAGCACCTCTCCTACAATTAAGTTTGTCTACAGTTAATTTTGTAAAACCCTTCATTTCAGTTATTTAACAATGTTATTAGAACAGTAACAATTTGTCTATTTCTTTGTCTTATTATGTTTATTATTACTTCTGCACAAACATGTATGCTTGATCACATGTGACAACCTGCGCACATATCTCTTTATCTAAAATGTTAGTTGCTCAAATATGAATATCATCCCATTTTCCAGTATTTTTTACTGGTGACTTTTCAGGTTAGATCAATGAAGTTTGCAAATCAAGTGTGGCAGTTCCCCGACGAAGACAATGAGAGATGTTTGCTCAACGTTTTGGATTGGTTGAAGTTAGAAATTAACACTATTGCATCCCAACTCATTGGTCTAGATATCTGTTCGCGCGCGAAACCCAAGGTCTTGGGTTAGGATCCCGCGAGCGGGATCGTGGATGCGCACTTCTGAGGAATTCCACAATAGGACGAAACGGTCGTTCAGTGCTTCCAGGTTTCCAACGGTGGTCTAACATCAATCAGTTCACGATCTCAACCAAAAAGTTTTCAGTCCGTTTCGTCCAATGAAATGGCTAGTTTTAAATTCGTTATAATTGATCACTTATTTCTTAAAAATGATATAAAATGTCAGGACTTGATGACAGAGCACATTTTCTTTTCTTTCTGAAAAATTATTACTTTTTTGAGACAGAGTAGAAGTTGCTTAATTTATTGATTGTTTTCGGTTAGCGTGATTTATACATTCCTTATTCATTATTTTATCATGATTTATTGATATGTTGACACGCACGCATATAACGTTTATCAAAATAACATACCATGTGTTAAAAAACAAACTAATGTGAATACTTAGGTGATAATTTTTTGGTGAGACTACAATTTATGGACGACATTTAAAGGATGCTAAACTGACCTTGAGAGTGTTCACTTAATAACCGGGGTCAAATGAGCATTATGAACCTGTGTGAGAAATTAGAATTATGATTTACATTTGATGGTTAGAGTTAGGAATTACATCTGGGGTTTTCATCACGAACTGACATCAGCCATCCGAGACCTGTTATCTTACACTTGATTAGTCCATCCATAAATTATTAATTGTGTATTTGACTACCTTTCAACTACAGTAATCACTAATATCAACTATTAAAACCAGTGGTCAGTTTTTCCCAAATTTTGTTTTAATGATAATACATATAATTACTATTGTCACGATAACTAAGGCCTTCAATTCCAAATGTATTTGATCGAAAAAAACTTTATCCTGATATACATACACTGAAAGGACTATAGTAGGGCAGTGAAATGGAAGAGACAATCAAACAGAATTATTTAATCAAAATAAAATTCAAATGTAAAAATGCAAATTCTCACATCCAATCAAAGTACTTGATGCTATTTCGATTTCAACTAATCAAATTACAAAGATGCACATTTTACAGCTAATTAAGAAAAAAATTATTATGGGTGACATCATGTTTGTTCATTATCACTTGAACACACACTTGCAAAAACAAGTTTACCAATCACCAATTCCTAAATTTTTTTTATCACACCCTATAATTCCTAATCAATGGGTGGTAGGGGAACACAATAACCATGCAATTAATGTCAACCCTCAAATATCGCCCTATGGATCATCCACTTTTCCAGATATATATATATATATATATATATATATATATATATATATGCTTGAATCTTATTAATTACTTTTCTTCGCTTCGATCCGATTTAACTCTAAATCCACTTCTACACATGCTTCCTCACACAAATTGGCTTTTCTGTTCAAATCCGTTTTGTATGCTTGTAATTTTATTATCTGCTAAATAGTAGTCGATACTTTGTGTTACTTACTAAAATTTATACACTATTGGGATTTATACAATAACAGTTGTTAGAATGATGATTATTATATGGGATATTTAAGAAATTATCTTGGAACTAAATCACTACAAACTGATCCTTAAGAAAATATCATCAGAAAACAAGTGATTTTATAATTTTTATTAACATATTAATTGTAATTGAATAATTTATTTATTTATTTAAATATTGTCTTCTATATATTTTCTATTATGAAGTTTGTAAACATAAAGGTCAATAATAATAATAATAATAATAATAATAATAATAATAATAATAATAATAATAATGGGAATAGTACTAATAATGATTTTACAAGAAAATGAAAACAATTAACAGATTATAAAATCAGTAATGATAATTATTGAATATTGAAATTGAACATATCCCACTATATATATGTATAGATAAATAGATAGATAGATAATTAAAACAATCCATTTTCTTTGTAAAATATTCTTCTAATAATCTTCATATTCTATATGATTTTCTGTAATAATATCAGTTTTATTGTATCCATTATTATTACTATTATTATTCTTGATATTCTTGGTATTATTTGGTTCTGAAATGGAAAATAAAAAACCCAGTTCAAATGAGACATCTTTTTCCCCACAGTGAAACTAGTACGACTATTAAAAAAAGTCTTTTCGTCTTCACTTTCTTCTTCTTCTTCTTTCTATTCTTTTTATTTTAGTTACGAATATATGATCTTGTGGTATTTGTATGAAATAATGATTATTTTATACTTGATTTTTTTGGGACATAGATTGGATTAAAGCATGCTGAATACATGATTGTGTTGGTGCACGCTGATGGACTAATTCTTGTCCAATCAGCGCTAGTCGATACTTGGAGAACACTCTAGAATTATCTCATGTAAAAACTATAAATATACTAACGTTTTTCCTATTATGCTTCTTACTTCCATATAACCTTGTTATTTGGAATATAGTCTCTTTCCTGTTCAACGGTGTTCTGATTTGGAGACTTGTCGAGTGAATTGGTGTCCGAGAATACTAAGCAATAGGAATAGCTGGGTTGTAATAAGAGAGAAATATAACACTTGATATTGGCTTGATTTCAAATTTCAAATACAATACATTCATTTATGTTTATCTAGTACTCTTTTGTTTAAATTGTGTTATTTGTAGGATCCTTAGTTTATATACTCAAAACGTGCAATACTGATTAGTGTTGGAGATGGATAGAAGTTACGTATAGTCAAACCAAAATTTGACATTATTCCTTGAAGTAGACCAACTTCTAGTCTGAGCCATGTTGGTCGATGCAGACTACTTGATTAGGGTCCGCGTAACTATCATAACCAATGGTTAGAGACTTTAGGTGAAATGGCTCAGAATCGATCACAATGGCGTAGGTGTATACACTATTTGTTTCCCCTTAAACTGTTAGATTAAAATTACTTTATACCTTTCTTTCTAATTCTTTCTTCCTGTATAATATCCTTAATACCATTGAAGTAACTACTTCTATGAATTTGGTGTTCATCTTGTTGTGTTAATGAGGTGTGGCAACATGGACCGATGTATATATGTACCTGGTCCTACGTTGTAGCTGACTGACTGACTGATAATCATTCAAATACTTCTAATCATCATAGATCTCTAATAATATTGATACATGAATTTATTTATTAGAATAAATACAAGATCCTAAAGATCAAACAATTTTTGTGTACAGATGAAGAATATGATAAGTTTCTATAGCTAACCAATTAGAACGAATCTACTATATCCCTTAGTAACCTGTTCAGACTTCATTATATAACTAATATATTTTATTCATTCTAATATTAGTCATGGATAATAAGAATTACTTCTATTATAAATTATAGTTTCCTTCAAGATTATTTCACTATAGTTCGAAACAAAGAAATTATACATAACTAAAATACTGATAACAAACTGAATGTTTTACTTTTATAACCATTTAACATAGATTATTTTGTACTGATTTAACAGCAAGACTATAATTTATGAACAAACCAATCAGATATAAGATAACAGGTTTTGAATTTTGGTGCGAAATTCATTCATCCATTTGGTAAAATATCATTTTGGCTGATGTCAGTTCATGACGAAAACCATAAATCTAATTCCTAATTCTAACTATCAACTGTAAATCGTAATTCTAGTTCTTCACCCTGGTTTATAACCTTCATTTAGTGTTAGTTAGTTGGTGAACATTCTCAAAGTCACTCTTAAAGGTCATCCATAAATTATAGTCTCATGGATTTAACATTTACAACATCAAAATTAGAAAGATAATAAATTTGTGTAAGCTCTTTGATATATTTATTTTATGCTGTCATTCATAATCATTTTGTTTACTAATAAGAACAATTAACATACTGAAGATGTCACAGGTACTTGGAGTTTGACAACGCTTTAACCAGTAACATTTTCTACTATGAATCGCACTAACCAAGTGAAGTCAAAAGACATAAGTGAATAGGTTCGAAGATATATTTGATAGGCTATCAATATATAGAGGATTGACTGATTTAGACTGGCGTTCCCACTCGTGAACTGGTGCGAATGCATGATCGAGCGCCTTCAGCTCAGTGAGTCCATTAAAACTAATGTGGTCAGCATCCAATGTCTTTACACTATACTACCCACACTTTTATCAGTAATAATCACAGAAAATATTAATATCTCTTAAGATTATTTAAAATAATTGAAGTTATATTGAACTTAACACCGTTGGACTGGAGGTCGTAGGTTCGAGTCCTGCATGTAGGATCGTGAATGCGCACTGCTAAGGAGCTCAATACTAGGACAAAACGGTTGTCCACAGCTTCCGGGTTTTCGATGGTGATCTAGCTTACATGTACTCATGAATTCAACTATTAAAATAATTTCATTATTTTATTTGTTATTAAATGTTTTACTCATCATGTTCATTACTATCGTTGATATTGATATTTCAACTATTATCTTTTTCTTGTCGTTTCTTTATAGTAGTATGAACCACAAAAACTTGGACCGATACATATTTTTCAATTGATATCGTACATGGATGAGTGTTAGACCATCATTGAAGACTTAGAAAAACTGGACGGCTGTTTCATACTCAAATGTTGCTGAGGAGTTCAGTACTAGGACGGAAGGACCATTCAGTGTTTCAAAGTTTTCAATGGTGGTTTCCAGTCAGTCAGTCAGTAACAACGTAGAATTTCGTACGTACGTATATCAGTTCGAGTTGCCACATCATATTAACACACAGATACAGTTGTCGATTCAAATCCCGTAGTGGTAGATGTAGTAAGATTATAAGCAGTAATCGGAAGTATTAGGGTTTGAAGATGTTATTCAAGAAGTATAATCCAGTGAAATAAATTTGGAAAGAGAAAAAACTGAGACAAGGAGAATTCAGGAGATTACAATTTAAGAGAACACTAAGAGTGAATGAACTTGCTTCATTGCAAACGGTGTTGGTCTAACATTGATCCATTCATGATATCAATTGAAACTCAACAATCTCCATAACCATATACTGGTACATATATTTGTACAAGGTTTGAATTTGTCTATAGCTGACTAACGGATTGATATAAATGTTATGATTATTTTCATCAGTCAACAGTATTTCAAAATCAACTGAATTGGATGTGTGCTTTTTTTTTCTTTAAAATTTATGAAATAGGTTGATATATTTTGTATTATTATTATGTAAACAATCATACTTTGAAAGCATACAACTGAATTAATGCAAAGAAAACAACAACAACAATAACAACCATCTACGTACTTTGTTTTAATATATCCTTAAATGTATCTTGTACAATTTGGTCAAAATTCCATTCTTTTAATTCTTTGTCAAGATTATCTGAGATCCAAACTTTCCTTGAGATCACTTCACCTTAAAAAAATATAAATATAATTTATACATTGAAATGTTAATAATCTCATCGTATAAAGTACCTGGATGAAAAGATGTGGAGTGAGATATAAAGTCGAAAAAAGTAAGCTGAGAGAATTGAAACATTTAAATGTCTATTTGATTGTGATGAGTAGTAGTGAGACTAAAATGCGATTGTTCATTTAGCGTGAAAAAAGACACCTAGACTTACACTCGTTACCCCTCGTGGAAGAGTGTAGGCCACCAAACAGCATTCTCCATCCAACTCTGTCCAGGGTAATCCTTTCCAGTTCTTTCCACTTCCCATTAATACTTTTTTATCTGCTTCCAATTCCTGACGTATTATGTTCTTAGGCCTTTCACTTTTCCGTTTCCCTTCAGCATTACAAGTTAGTGTTTGCCTCGAGATGCAGTTTAGTGATTCCCGTAATGTATGTCTTATCCACTTCCAAAGTCTTTTCCCAACTTCCTCCTCAGTTGGAAGCTGATTTGTTCTCTCCCACAGTAGGCTGTTACTTGTGATATTCGGTCAACGCACATTGGGTATCTCATGTAGATAACTGTCTATAAATACTTGTACCATTTTGATGATGGTCGTGATAGTTCCGCAAGTTCCAGCACTGTACAATAGAACTGTGTCGGCTTTCATATTGAGGATTGTGAGTTTGATATTAATTGACAATTGTTTTGAGTTCCATATGTTCTTCCATTGTAGGATTGTATCCCTTGCTTTGTCAATCCTCGTCATTACGTCTGCATCAGATCCTCCACGTCCATCGATGATGATGTCCAGGCAGGTAAGTAAAAGATCCTCCATCTTTCAGGGCTTCTTCACCAAGTGTGATTGGATTGGTGTTCTCCGTGTTGTATTTGAGGATGTTGATTTTTCCTTTTGTGTATGTTGAGGCCGAACTACAGTGCAAAGTTGTGCATGGAAGACACCTGAAAGATGCACCTCAAGTGGGGACTGGGGTTAGATAAGCCTGCCTACTCTCCCCCTTCCTCTTTCTTCCGATGGTTGACTGGATTATGAAGACCTTGATTTTGTTTCCTCTCACTGATTTCTATTCCGGACTGAGTTTGACTGTTTGTAACTGTATTGAATAAAGTATTATCTAATGTTGATCTAGTTCTTTATTCTGGTTTATGAGTCCTGGATCTGATATAAATTGACTAGTCTCATTATCGTAGTACATCTGAATCATCGGTGTCAAAGCCGAGGCAAACTGTTCTACTGTGCATAGATTACATAGATCAATATAGCTTAGTAAGGACCACTTTTTCTCTTTGAATTAGTTCGGACTGATGACACATCTTACTGATCAAAACTGCTCGTATGAACTGTGACGAATGATATTTTTAGTCCTATTCTGTATTAAAAAATGTTCATATTTTTACAGTTATACTCGAAAATTATATGATTGTATACTTTAATTGTAAAACATTTTGTGATGTCTCCAAAAAATGTCATTAACATGTAGTCTAGAAAGAAGTGCCATCCGATTGTTTTTCTTAGTAACATTTCTTGTCAGTACGAAACGTGATTAGTTGTTGCCTATATGTGTACTATTACGACGGGCATATGTATTTATATTTTTTTGTTTTCTAGACGTAGTCTCATACTTTGTAGTTCCTTCCCTCTCATTTGCCGCCTGTAGCTCTTATAGGGTTGCTGCCGGTCCCAAGCCCGGGTAAAGGAGGAGGGTTGGGCATGGGGTTAGCGTCCTCATCCCGTAGAAAACTAACTCGCTAAAAAACGCTTACCAGAAAAAATAATCCAAACCATTTTAACTCTGCCCTGGGAGTTAGAAGGTCTTCATTTAGAAGAATTATGACGCTTCATGGTGAAAGCCGAGTTCCTTCGGAAGCCACGAGGCCGATGCCCCTTCTAACAAGGAGAGCAAAAATTTTTATAGGTACATGGAACGTTAGAACAATGTGGGAAACCGGGAAGACTAGTCAAATATCAATGGAAATGAGGAGATACAACTTAGCAGTACTGGGAATCAGCGAAACCCACTGGACCCAAGCTGGACAGAAAAGGCTAGCTACGGGAGAGATGCTGCTATACTCCGGTCACGAAGAGGACAATGCTCCACACACTCAGGAGTCGCTCTTATGCTGTCCAAAGTAGCACGAAATGCACTTGTAGGATGGGAATCTCACGGATCCAGAATCATCAAAGCATCATTCAAAACAAAGAAGGAGGGGATCACAATGAATATTATCCAATGTTATGCACCCACCAATGATAGCAACGACGAAATTAAAGATCAGTTCTACGAGCGGCTGCAGTCAATCATTGAGAAATGCCCCAGAAAGGGCCTAACTATTCTGATGGGAGATCTAAATGCCAAAGTCGGAATAGACAACACTGGATATGAAGATATTATGGGACGACATGGACTGGGAGAAAGAAACGAAAATGGAGAAAGATTTGCAAATCTATGTGCATTCAACAAATTGGTCATAGGAGGCACAATATTTCCACACAAGCGTATACACAAGGCTACATGGATCTCACCGGACCACACTACAGCGAACCAAATAGATCATATTTGCATCAACAAAAATTCCGAAGGACAATGGAAGATGTGAGAACCAGGAGAGGTGCTGACGTAGCTTCAGATCACCACCTAGTTGTAGCCAATTTAAAACTGAAGCTGAAAAAGAACTGGACAAGTGGACAAACAGCACTACAAAGGTTCAATACAGCCTTTCTTCGAGATACTGACAAACTCAGTGAATTCAAGATAGCTCTCAACAACAGGTTCCAAACCTTACAAGATCTACTGAAAGAAGAAACTACTATGGAGGACAACTGGAAAGGCATCAAGGAAGCATTAACTTCAACGTGTCAAGAGGTTCTCGGTCTAAAGAAATACCATCATAAGGAATGGATCTCTACAGAAACACTGGACAAGATCAAAGAAAGGAAGAACAAGAAGGCAGCAATAAACAACAGCCGAACACGAGCAGAGAAAGTCCAAGCACAAGCTGAATACATAGAAGCAAACAAACAAGTGAAGAGGAGCATTAGAGCCGACAAGAAGAAATACGTTGAAGAACTAGCAATGACGGCGGAAAAAGCTGCTAGAGAAGGAAATATGAACCAACTTTACGATACAACGAAGAAACTAGCAGGGAAATACAGTAAACCAGAGAGACCAGTCATGAATAAAGAAGGCAGGAAAATCACTGAAATTCAAGAACAGCGGAACAGATGGGTAGAATACTTCGAGGAACTCCTGAATAGGCCGGCTCAAATGAATCCACCGGACATCGAAGCAGCACACATAGATCTTCCTATAGATGTCAATCCACCAACTACGGAAGAAATTAGAATGGCCGTCAGACAAATCAAGAACGGGAAAGCAGCGGGACCCGACAACATACCAGCTGAAGCACTGAAATCAGACGTCGAAGTAACCACAAGCATGCTTTATCTTCTATTCAAAAAGATTTGGGAGGAGGAACAAGTGCCGATGGACTGGAAAGAGGGACACCTCGTCAGGATTCCAAAGAAAGGAGATCTGGGCAAATGTGAAAACTACAGAGGCATTACACTACTGTCAATACCAGGGAAAGTCTTCAACAGATTGTTGCTGAACCGGATGAAGGATGCAGTAGACGCCCAACTTCGAGATCAACAAGCTGGATTCCGTAAGGATCGGTCGTGCGCAGACCAAATTGCAACACTACGGATCATCGTCGAACAATCAGTTGAGTGGAACTCATCACTATACATCAACATCATTGATTATGAAAAGGCATTCGACAGTGTAGATAGGAGGACATTATGGAAACTTCTTCGACACTACGGAGTTCCTGAGAAGATTGTCAATATTATCCGGAACTCATACGACGGACTACAGTGCAAAGTAGTGCATAGAGGACAGCTGACAGATGCATTCCAAGTAAGGACCGGAGTCAGACAAGGCTGTTTACTCTCTCCCTTCCTCTTTCTTCTGGTGGTTGACTGGATTATGAAGACCTCAACATCTGAAGGAAAACACGGAATACAATAGATAGCTCAGAACCAATTAGACGATTTGAACTTTGCAGATGACCTAGCCCTCCTATCACGTACACACGAACAGATGCAGATGAAGACAGCCAGTGTAGCAGCAGTCTCTGCATCAGTAGGTCTCAACATACACAAAGGAGAAAGCAAGATCCTCAAATACAACACGGTGAACACCAATCCAATCACACTTGATGGCGAAACTCCGGAAGATGTAGAGTCCTCCACATACCTGGGAAGCATCATCGATGAACAAGAAGGATCAGATGCAAATGTAAAGGTGAGGATTAACAAAGCAAGGGTCGCATTCCTACAGTTGAAGAACATATGGAACTCAAAACAACTTTCAACCAATATCAAAGTCAGAATCTTCAATATGAACGTCAAGGTAGTTCTACTGTACGGAGCTGAAACTTGGAGAACCACTACAACCATAATCAAACATGTACAAGTATTTATAAATAGTTGTCTACGCAAGATACTCAACATCCATTGGCTGGATACCATCAGCAATAGCCTTCTGTGGGAGAGAACAAACCAGCTTCCAGCTGAGGAGGAATTTAGGAAAAGACGATGGAAATGGATAGGACATACATTACGCAAATCATCAGACTGCATCACGAGGCAAGCCCTAACTTGGAATCCTGAAGGGAAGCGAAAAAGAGGAAGGCTAAAGAACACATTATGTTGGGAAATAGAAGCAGATATGAAAAGGATGAATAACAACTGGACGGAGCTAGAAAGGATTGCCCAGGACAGGGTTGGATGGAGAATGCTGGTGAGCGGCCTATGCTCCTTCACGAGGAGTAACAGGCGTAAGTAAGTAAGTAAGTAAGGTTAAATGGATTATAGGCTAGAAGTTAATTGGTTCAACTTCGAGCCTTTAATTATTGGTCATTCTGTTAAGTTTATAGCTTGTAAGTAGTATATTGATAGGCTTTTTCTTAACAAAATTTCTTAATTTTGACTAGTATATGGGAAATTCTCATTACATTTTAATTCCGTTATCATTGAAAGGACTAAACAAACATGAAATGAATCATTAATTAAGGATCAGCCAGTAGTCAATATTTCAGTTTTGCAAAGGGTCAGCTACAACCTGAAAAAACTCAGTGGTAAGGTCTCAGACTGTGAACCTAGTTAACATGGGGTGGAATAATGCAAGGAACGTCAGTACCATCGAGATTACAGGCACAACTTACTGAAAAGTGCCACATAGTACAAAAACCTACATCAATAGTTTCTTTTCGATTATCTCAATCTACCGAACAATAGTATTATTCCTTATTTATCTCACTTAATATATTAAATATTTCATTTAAAGTATGAAAAAGATTTCAGTTTACAAAATGTTTAATCTTTTAGCTTATTATTCAAGATAGATATCTTCTTTTGAAGAGATATGAAAAGAAAAAGAATCGAGGAATAATATATCCATTCTATTTACTTACGTGGAGGTGTTTTTTCTTTTCCAGTTGGTAAAACTGTTTTTAACAGGTCGTCTAAGTCTAGTTGATCATCAAAGAACTTCATAATATCTTTCTCTGTTAGATTATTTTTTCTACCCATTGTAAACCAGGAAGTTTCCGTTTCAATTGAGCTTTCATCTATTTTGACATGAAAAAAAGAATGTGATTTTTTATCGACAAATTAAGATGAGAATTTTCCAAAGATTTTTTTGTACAAAGTATAATTGAATTTAAGTGAATACTTACTTATGCCTGTTACTCCTCGTGAAGGAGCATAGGCCGCTCACCAGCATTCTCCATCCAACCCTGTCCTGGGCAATCCTTTCTAGCTCCGTCCAGTTGTTATTCATCCTTTTCATATCTGCTTCTATTTCCCAACATAATGTGTTCTTTAGCCTTCCTCTTTTTCGCTTCCCTTCAGGATTCCAAGTTAGGGCTTGCCTCGTGATGCAGTCTGATGATCTGCGTAATGTATGTCCTATCCATTTCCATCGTCTTTTCCTAAATTCCTCCTCAGCTGGAAGCTGGTTTGTTCTCTCCCACAGAAGGCTATTGCTGATGGTATCCAGCCAATGGATGTTGAGTATCTTGCGTAGACAACTATTTATAAATACTTGTACATGTTTGATTATGGTTGTAGTGGTTCTCCAAGTTTCAGCTCCGTACAGTAGAACTACCTTGACGTTCATATTGAAGATTCTGACTTTGATATTGGTTGAAAGTTGTTTTGAGTTCCATATGTTCTTCAACTGTAGGAATGCGACCCTTGCTTTGTTAATCCTCACCTTTACATTTGCATCTGATCCTTCTTGTTCATCGATGATGCTTCCCAGGTATGTGGAGGACTCTACATCTTCCGGAGTTTCGCCATCAAGTGTGATTGGATTGGTGTTCACCGTGTTGTATTTGAGGATCTTGCTTTCTCCTTTGTGTATGTTGAGACCTACTGATGCAGAGACTGCTGCTACACTGGCTGTCTTCATCTGCATCTGTTCGTGTGTACGTGATAGGAGGGCTAGGTCATCTGCAAAGTTCAAATCGTCTAATTGGTTCTGAGCTATCTATTGTATTCCGTGTTTTCCTTCAGATGTTGAGGTCTTCATAATCCAGTCAACCACCAGAAGAAAGAGAAATCGGTAGAACAGACTGTCTTGTGTGACACCGGTTTTTACTTGGAAAGCGTCTGTCAGCTGTCATGCGTGCACCACTTTGCACTGTAGTCCATCGTATGAAATCTGGATGATATTGGCAATCTCAGGTACTCAATAGTGTCGAAAATTTAAGTGGATATCTAGCAAAAAATTAGAGTATCGGATAACTGTTTCATTGTAGCATATTACTTTTCAGTAGTATGGATTTCTGAACATGTCAGGGTTATTGTATTGTTCGTTATCCGGATAACCTATTTTAGTAGTATTTTATTGAACGTGAACATAAGTGGGAACAATCGAATGTATTTTAATACAAAATTACAGAACATTTTAGTAAAATCTGAGAACCATACAATAAATATTTCATTTGCAAAATGTAAAACAATCGTCTCAGACTTCATTGTTCTTTCATTTCCATACCAATCATTCTCTGTTCCTACTCTTTTTTTCTTAAATCTTCTTAACCTTCTACCACTATGTATTTCACTTTCGATTCATGTACATACTACTTATATCTGTCGACATCAGTAGCACACATCACAATATTCTTATTTATCTTTTCAATCTTTACACATTAATAGTAATTGAAAAGAAAATGATCACAAGTTTCATAGTGATTTATTTATCTTTTAAATGTCAATCTAACCAATAAGATAATTGTAGATTGTGTTACTTATTTAAAAAAATCATTAAAGCATAATTGATTCTGTCATAATAATAAAACAATGAATTAGTATGTGAAGCACAAAGACAGGGGCTATTTAGCGACTCCAAATGGATCGTATGGATGTTATTGAAATATACATATCGTCAATCCTCATGTAAAATTATCAACTTAGATTGCGTTAAGGAATAACGGAATTAAATAAGTCAAATATGAGAATGCATTTTCGAATACATATATTTTGTACAATCGTTGTTTAAAACAGATAATCAGAGAGACTTAGCGAAGGAAGCGAAGAGGAGAGAGCGAAACAAAACAGCGTGCAGTGGAGAAGACATGTGAGTGAACTCTATTTAATCAAGCTTTAATTAATATTTGTATTCACACAAAAATAAGTTACACACATGTGATGAATAGGATAAGAAGTGTACTCACACATACGCTCATATAGAAACAGTCAACGTTGATAAGTGAATAATTAACAAGATCAAAATATTACTCAAGAGGAATGAACAAATTGTCTTATCCAGAAGCTAGAATAAGGTGCATGGGCTTAACATAGCAACTGACACTATGATTACACACTAAGCCGTTTAAAATTTCATATAATTAAAGTTTTAACAAATCTACTTAGTTGCCATTGTACATTTCTAAACATTACTATAAAATTATGTACTTATATTAATTTAATAGTTGAATTCATGAGTCAGTTGAAGCTAGGCCACAATGGAAAACCTGGAAGCACTGGACGGCCGTTACGTTCTAGTATGGGATTCCTCAGTAGTGCGCATCCATAATCTTGCCTCGCGAGATTCGAATCCACAAAACCCCTCTCTGATTATTCCTTATATACTGTTATTGTATAATATGAAATTTATTCATTTATGCAATATATCCTCAAATATCTTGAATTGGATATCACTATTTTTCTAACCAGAATATATATATTCCCTCTTTTCGATTATTATGTGTAAAGTAATCAGAATAGTAATTGCACTAGCGATTATAAGTAGTAGTATAGATGTACCATACCTGAATTTTTACTTCCATTCTTACGCTCAAATAAATCTTCATCTTTTGTTTGATTGTTAAGATAATTGAGTAGATCTTTATCAGTTATATTTTTATCACCCAATTTAACAACCCATGTTGTTTCAACCACTTCATCATCTGAATAAAAAAGAAAGAGATGAACAAAGCATGTATGATAACAAATGGTAAAGTTTCCTTTCATGGAACATAATCACTGTGCAGTTCAAATAGATTATATTAAATGTAGTAGTTAAAAATAAAATTTATATGAATAAGAATTCTTTGATGAGGCTATAGTTTCTAGATGAACTAAGGAGATATAAAATAACAGGTTTTGGATTTTGACTTGAAATTCACTCATCAATTTGGTTAAATAGAGTTTAGGTATTACAAGTGATATCCGTTTGCGACGAAAACATCGAATCTAATTCCTAACTCTAATCATCAACCATAAATCATTATTCTAATTCCTCACACTGGTTTATAACCTTTATTCGGTACTAGTTATTAGGTGGACACACTCAAGGTCAATCTAGCGTCGCTCAAAAGTCGTCCATCAATTTTAGTCTTCAATTCTTTTGCTGTACAGCATAGTTTATGAGTCAATACTAATAATGAAATATATGCAATAACAAAAGATACTAATTTGAGTGTAGCAAAACGACAAGTTTACTTGTAGTGACAAGAACAATGAAAATTTGAATCAGTGTTTTCAAATGAGAAGTAGATCAAAACTTAAAAGAAAATAACTACAAAATTTTACTTAATAAGAAGTTTGTGAATGATCAGTCTAGTACAGTGACGAAGAGAAACAAAAGAGATGTCAAGCGTCAAACCACTGGTAGAAAGAATTAATTTATAGCCTATTAGACTTTCTCTAAGGTTATTAGTATAACTGTATATATTAAAATCCAATCAACAATAATGTTACAAGCAGAGGGGTTTTGTAGATATTATAGTAATTTTAATAGTTGAATACATGAGTCAGTTGAAGCTAGACCACCATGGAAAACCTGGAAGCACTGGACGGCCGTCCCGTCCTAGTATTCGGCTCCTTAGCAGTGAGCATCCACGACCGCGCCTCGCAGGATTCAAACCCAGGACCTAGCAGTTTCGTGCGCGAGCGTTTAACCACTGGACCACTGAGCGGGCATTCAACAGTGTTGATGTTTACCTTCCAATAATCCACGAAATTGAGTGACACATCCACCATTGTCATTTGTGAGTTACTATCTCATAATTGACCCCAATGAACTCCACTGCTTCTCACTAGAACTTCAGGATATACATCTTGAAGTCGGTCACTAGTGTGCATATATCGATTA